>NW_028188945.1:0-1347500 GCF_054131305.1 Coturnix japonica | reverse complement strand
CGCTAGAGGAGAAGGCGATATCGAGGCGGACACTCCGCAGCGGGCAGGGACGTCGGAAGGAAACCCCACGCACGTGGACCCCGGCGGCCCGAAGGGAGGAGGGGAGGCCGGCGGACGCCCCCGGCCCTTAACTTTCTAGCCCCTCGCCTCGCTTCCCCGAACGGACGGTTTCCCTCGTTTGACACCCCGCCGGCTTGCTGCTCGCGGCCGGCACTCGCCGGGTCCCGAACAGGGGTCGGCGCCGGCGCCTCGCTCACGACTCACTGGGTACTCCTGCGGCTTGCGGGGCCGCTCGGCCGTCACACTGCCGGGCTCGGTCTGGCGAGCTCTCGGCCGCTCTCGGAGCGAGCTGGAGAGCGCCTCACCTCGCATACGACGGGAAGCGAACCGGAGAGGAGACCGCCCGTGCCTGAACACCGAACACCTCAGCGGCTTCCGCCGGGGGCCCTCACCGACGCGACCCGAATGGCCTCATCGATCGACGGAAATAAGGGGGGAGCGGGGAGGGGACGGGAGGGGTAGGGTGCGGTAAGGTGGAGGAGGAGGGATGGTGGGGGAAGGCACGAGCCCTTCCACCCAAGCGCGGCGGAAAGACCGCACGCGCACGTGCGTGTGGGTGTGCGTGGGCAACGTTTGCCGAGGGGTGCTTGCCCTTGCCTGAACACCGGCCCGCCCCACGCTGCCCCGAACGACACGGGGAGCGGGATTCAGCCGGCCCGCCAGGAAGCCTCTCCGACACGCCCGAAGAGCGCCACGGTGGATCGGGTCGGGGCTCCCGGTCCCCCTTCTCCATCCATCGTGACGGCGGACCCGCCGGGGACGCCCCCGGCCCTTCTGCGTCCGACTGCCGGCCGCCCGGCACGCCGACCCACGCCCTTTTCTTCCCTCTGCCTGTCTGCTTGTCGGCCTTCCTTCCTCCCTCCCTCCTCGGGGCTCTTCCCAAGGCAGCGCGAAGAGACGCCTGCCCACGCACACTCTCTCGCGCCTTTTGCCCCGATTTTGGCGGGTTCCCCGCTTGCGGAACGAGCGAACGCCAGAGTCCGGGGCCGAACTGCGACACGGGCAGCGAACATCCGACCGATGGAGGCCACCGGACCGAACGAACCAAGCGGCGCACCAGAAAGCCGCAACCGAAAAACTCCACAGCCCGGCGCTCAACCGCGCTCGCCTGCGCCCGCTCGTTGCCGCCTCTGGAGACGAGCACGCGCTCGCTCCTGCAGACGAAAACGGAAGGCGTAAGAAAAAACTGCTTCGGAAAAGAACGGCGCCGACTACCGGCAGCGGCGCCGAGGGTAAGCGGCGCTCTACGTTGACGTAGCGGTAGGTAAGAAACTACAGCGACCCCCCAGCAAGCTCCGGAGCTTTAGCGCCCCCCATCTCACAGGGCGGCAAAGCCTAGCCGAAAGCGGGTAGACCTGGCAGCTACACGCAAGCCGCACGGGCAGCGACCCCTAGCCGCCGCCGCCGAGCACCATGGCCCGCTCGGAGCCGGGTAAACCGTGCCGACCTAGACGAGCCGCATAGGCAGTGACCCCTAGCCGCCGCCGCCGAGCACCACAGCCCGCTCGGAGCCGGGTAGACCGTGCCGACCTAGTTGAGCAGCATGGGCAGCGACGCCTAGCCGCCGACGCCGTGCCCCCCCCCCCCCCTTACTTTCCCCCACCCCCCCCCGGAGACTCTCGGAGCCGGGTACACAGTGCCGGTGCAGCGGAGCAGCCACGATGAGCGGCACTTGGCCACTTCCGCGGAACGTCCGAGCCGAGCTGAGTCCGCCTGGAGAAGCTGGACCGTTCCGCCGCGGCTCAGATCGCCCGACTCCGCCGAGGAACGTCCAAGCCGAGCGGAATCCGCCGGGAGCGGTTGGACCGTGCCGGCGCACTCGAGCCGCCGCGGCTCAGATCGCCAGACGCCGCCGAGGAACGTCCGTGCCGAGCGGAGCCCGCCGGGAGGGGCTGTGCAGTGCCGGCGCACTCGAGCCACCGCGGCTGAGACCCCCCGGACACCACCGAGGAACGTCCGAACCGAACGGAGCCCGCCGGGAGAGGCTGGACCGTGCCGGCACACACGAGCCTCCGCGCTGGCCAGCGGTCGCTGCACGTCCGGCTCGAGTTGGTCGGCACGGTCTACCTGGCTCGGAGCGGACCGAAGCTCATGCGGCGGCGGCCAGGGGTCACTGAGCGGCGGCCGGCTCACGTCGGCACGGTCTACCCTGCTCCGCCGCGGACGCTAGAGGTCGCTGACGGACGGGCTGGCAGACGTGCAGTGACACCTAGCGACCGCCGCCGAGCCCTCGCTCACGCACGGAGCAGGGTAGACCGTGCCGACCTAGTCGAGCCGCTTAGGCAGCGACCCCTAGCCACCGTCGCCGAGCACCACGGCCCGCTCGGAGCCGAGTAGACCGTGCCGACCTAGCCGAGCCGCATAGGCAGCGACCCCTAGCCTCCGCCGACGAGCACCACGGCCCGCTCGGAGCCGGGTAGACCGTGCCGACCTAGACGAGCCGCATAGGCAGCGACCCCTAGCCGCCGCTGCCGAGCACCACGGCCCGCTCGGAGCCGGGTAGACCGTGCCGACCTAGTCGAGCCGCATGGGCAGCGACGCCTAGCCGCCGACGCCATGCCCCCCCCCCCCCCTTAGTCCCCCCCCCCACCCGGAGACGCTCGGAGCCGGGTACACAGTGCCGGCGCAGCGGAGCAGCCACGAGAGCGGCACTTGGCCACTTCCGCGGAACGTCCGAGCCGAGCTGAGTCCGCCTGGAGAGGCTGGACCGTGCCGCCGCGGCTCAGATCGCCCGACTCCGCCGAGGAGCGTCCGAGCCGAGCGGAACCCGCCGGGAGCGGTTGGACCGTACCGGCGCAGGATGGAGGCAGAGTTTGAGACCCGCTGCCCCGTGTGCCTGGAGAACTGGGACAGCGCAGCATACGCCATGCCTTGCTGCCACCAGTTCTGCTTCCGCTGCATCCAGCGGTGGACAAGCACCAGGCCCCAGTGTCCGCTGTGCAAACGGGATGTGAAGACCATCATTCACTCCGTGCAAGCGGACGACAACTACAAGGAGGTGGAGGTCAGACCAGCTGCACAGGCATCCGTTGCTACACGGAGACCCGCACTCCACCACGCAGCCCGGCCATGGCCTGCAGTGCCCATGCATCCTCTGGGCGGCCTCTCCCCTGCCACCTGGGCTTCCCTCTTCACGGAGCAGCCGGCCCTGCTGCGGCCCCTGCGGTCCTGGCTGCGCCAGAACCTGCACCGCATCCTGGGCACCGAGGGGCCACAGGCAAATATCCTGGTTGACAGTGTCATCTGGGCCCTGCTCCTCGTAGGCTTGGCAGAGGGGATCCTGATAGAAATGCTGGATCCTGACCTGCACGGCCACACGGTGACCTTTGTGAGGCACTTCATCGCCTTTGCGGTGCGGAGGTGCAGCCGGGTGGCAGGCCGCTTCCTGGGCCTCAACATCCCCCCTGCTCCTGGGGCACAGGAGGCCACAGCAGCAGAGCCCAGAGCTGCCACACCAGAGGAGCCACCTGTCCCTGGCTCAGCACCCTCCAGCAGCCCTGCCAGCTCCAACAGGGACGAAATGCTGGGCAGGGCAACACAAGAGGTTCGTGGGCATCCCAGCCGCCCACACGGCAACCCTGCAACTGTCACCACAGAGCAGGCAGCGCCTCAGGAGGAGCCAGGAGAGCCTGTGGCAGGGCCCTCCGGCACCAGCCCACCTGAGGGGACCCGGCGAGCCCCGAAGAGGAAGGCCGGCGACTCACAGGCCTCAGCACCATCAAAGAAGAGGCCACCCCGCCGGCAGCAATAGAAGAGCCCATGGGGCAGCTGAGGAGGCTGGGGCCAGGCAGCACCCGGGACACACACTGGCCCCAACGGACCCTTGTCATCACCGTCCAATTCAACCTCAAATAAAAAACAGAAAGACTGCAAACAATAAATTAACATTGAAAAAAAACTGAAAAAGAAAGTGTTGGTATTGAGTGTTGGTATTGATAACAGCACAGCTGTTGACGCTTCCCCATCCTTGACGCTCTCTCCCCTTTTTCCTACTGCCGTGCAACTGCTGCCACTGTTGCATTCCAGACACGAACCCCACGGGCTTCAGAGAGGGCAATGGCAAATCTCTGCTCCTGGGGACCAACATCCACAGGCCGTGCTACAGCTGGGGTCAGCCAGCCGGAGCAGAACCACCAGTCCTGCTGGACACCAGGCTGAACCTGCAAGGAACCCACCCGGGCTGCCTTGCCGAACGCTGTCCTGGGCTGCGTGAGGCCAGGTGCCACCCGTGGGTGAAGGGCGGTTATCCCGCCCTCTGCTCAGCCCTGAGGAGGTCACAGCTGGAGCGCTGGGACCGCAGCTGGGCTACCCAGCACAGGGGATAACAACACACTTCTTCCCATTACGAGTGGACCATTCGCTTCTACCACTCCAGATCCGCAGCCCATCCCTGTACAACCGCTCTTAAGTAGGGACCTATACACTTCCTTCTTTGCAGGCATTTGAAATGTCTCTACAGAAGACAAAACCAGACAAAAATCTTTCCGTGCCTATCCACACCACGTTCCTAAGACAACACAGCTGGTTCTTAAACACGGTAGTACGTACCCTTGGTTTACTGCACATCTGGTGAACAGAAAGTTCTCCAGCCTCACTACGGAATAAAGAACTCCACCGTCATTCCCATGCTCCCTATGAAGCATACTGAGCTCCAACACTCACTCAGTCCCTCACTCAATCTTCCCCCTGCTAATGTTCTTCCATCTAATTCCACCTCACATCACAACACAAGCTGTCACAGCCTGGTGTACAGTCTCATCAAAGGGAACGCTGCTTGTTTGCCATCAGAATTCATTCAAAAATGAAACAATTCAACAACCAACAACCACTACTTCTCATATTACCTGCAGGCAACAATGCCTGAAGAACTGGAGTGTCAGATGGCATGCAAAACATTAGAAGTTGGCTCGTAGGAATGAAAGAATTTCATGAGAGAACGGGGCTAATGACACAAGGAGCGCCATAGACATCAAAGATAACCACTGGAAGAACCGATGGGATTAATAACTCTTTTGACAAATGAAATGGATGCGACAAAAGACAGAAATTACTAATCACAAAAGAACTTGACGTGCGTGAAAACAGAGGACACTCAAAGTCCATGACGTGTTAAATCGCCACTAAGATCATCACGTCCATCTATCAGAGACAAACATGAACTTTTATTGAATACTACACGCCATACGTGTTTTGCATGTGTGTAATGGCCAGGGAGACCTGTCAGATCTATGGGGCAGGAGCTACTGTGGGGCAGATGTGCATCAGATCTATGGGGCAGGAGATGCTGTGGGGATGTTATGGGTCAGATCTATGGAGCAGGAGCAGCTGTGGAGATGATGAGGGTGAGAACTATGTGGTAGGAGATGATGTGGGACAATGTGGGTCAGATCTATGGGGCAGTTGCTTCTGTGGGTCTAATTGGGGTAAGATCTATGGGACAGGAGTTCTTGTGGGTCAGATCTACGGAGGAGGAGCTGCTTTGGGGCTGATGTTGTTCAGATCTATGGGGCAGGAGCTGCTGTGGGGCACATGTGTGTCAGATTTATAGGGCAGGAGCTGTTGTGGTGCACATGTGGGTCAGATCTATGGGGCAGGAGCTGCAGTGGGACAGATGTAGGTCAGATCTATGGGGCAGGAGCTGCTGTGGGGCTGATTGGCGTCAGATCTATGGGGCAGGAGCTGCTCTGCGGCATATGTGGGTCAGATCTATGGGGCAGGAGCTGCTGTGGGGCAGATGTGCATCAGATCTATGGGGCAGGAGCTGCTGTGTGGCTGATGTGGTTCAGATCTATGGGGCAGAAGCTCATGTGGGGCTGATATGGGTCAGATCTACGGAGCAGGAGTAGCTTTGGTGCAGATGAGAGTCAGATCTATGGGGCAGTAGCTGCTGTGGGTCAGATCTATGGTGCAGGAGCAACTGTGGAGATGATGTGGGTCAGAACTATGTGGTAGGAGATGATGTGAGACAATGTGGGTCAGATCTATGTGGCAGGAGCTGCTGTGGAGCTGATGCGGGTCCGATCTATGGGGCAGCAGCTGCTGTAGGGCTGATTGTGGTGAGATCTATTGGGCAGGAGGTGCTCTGGGGCATATGTGTGTCAGATCTATGGGGCAGGAGCTGCTGTGGGGCACATGTGGGTCAGATATACGGGGCAGGAGTTGCTGTGGGGTAGATGTGGGTCAGATCTATGGGGCAGGTGATGTATTAGGCGGCACGAACTCACGGGATATAACGCGATAGGCCTCCCCGTGCTCGGTAATGTATATGTATGAGGCTGAAATTGGAGCCCTATATAAGGGTCTCACACGGTTCATTAAAGGCCATTTCACAGCTCACCATATTGGTGTGATCAGCGTGTAACTTGGTCATGGGGCCGTCAGATGCACATTCTCAATGATGGACGTAGTTCTTTAGGTTACCTTACACAAGGCAACAATTGGTGCCCCGTGTGAGGACGTCCTGAGAGTGAGTGTGCGACGGCTAACCGCGAGACGGACGCGAATCCTACGGTTAGATCCCGTGGAAGCGCCGGAGGGGCGATATATTGACTGCAGCTACTGATTATCCTGCGGTAAGACCGTGGAAGACCGTGGGACTTTGGGCCCGGGTATATATACAAAGGGTGCGAGGACGTACGGTGTCGAGCACCAGAAAAAACATGGATTCCGTCACAAAGGTACTATTACGGGTTTGTAAAACCCACTGCGGTAGGAATGCTCCTTCTAAGAAGGAGATTGTTGCCGTTATTACTTTTTTGCAGGAAGCGGAGCTTTCACCCTCCCCTTGTAATTTGCTCGATTCGGAGCGGTGGGAATCTTTCACCGCTGCCCTGCTCCTAAGAGCAACAAACGATTATAAGGCGGAGGAGTTAAAAACCTGGGTTTTGGTCCTGGGTGCGCTTAAAGCGGCTAAGGAGGAGAAAAAAGATCCAGGCAGTCGCGAATGGGGTTTTTGGGGTGGGTTCCGGGACGTCTGGGGTCCCGGAGGGTGCGGAGGAACCGCTCCCTTGCGGCGACTCCGTACCCAAGATGGTGCCGACCACGCCGGCCGTTTTCACAATGGCCATGGCGGCGCCCGAAACAACTCCGGAAGGGATGGCGGAAGTTGCCTCATCTGGGGAGGCGCCGCCATATTATCCCCGCCTATACCCCTGTTTGCAGAGCTTTCGTTCACCTGAGGGGGGTGGGTCCTGTCCGAGGGAGGGAGAGTCATGGGGGGAGGCGCGCCGTGGAGGCGTTAAGCCACCCCTAGACCCGTCCCCGGAGGAGGGACCTCATTCCCCGAAAGGGGAGGAACGAAAGGTACTGCCTGCCCCTACCCCTTTGGTTTCGCCTCCCGAGGAGGGGGAGGAGAAAGGGGAGGAACAAAAGATACTGTCTGCCTTCACCCCGTCGGTTTCGTCTCCCGCGAAGGGGGAGGAGAAAGGGGAGGAACGGAAGGAATTGCCTGTCCCCACCCAGTCGGTCGTGGTTCCCCGGAGGAGGGGGGAGAAGTGGGAGGAGCGAGAGATATCGCGTAAGCCCACTGATTGGACTGACATTTGCGATACAATGCGAGAGGTGGGGCTCAAGGAGCGGGACTGGGCGGTGTTCCCAATTGTAGTCAAACAGGAGGGACCGGTTTGGGTACCTTTGGAAGCAAAAGCAGTTGCTCGGTTTATAGAGGCGATTGACAAAAAGGGATTGAGATCCCCGATGACAATGAGTGCCTTTGAGGCTCTCGTAGCCCCAGGTCCCCTACTCCCATATGATATTGAAAGCCTTATGAGAGTAGCCCTCGAACCAGTACAGTTTACTGTGTGGAAGGAGGAGTGGATAATACAACTCAAAGCTGTTTTAGCACAGGCTGCGCGCGATCCACAGCATCCAGCAAATGGGAAGGAGGGAGATCCAAAAACTGATTTAATGAGGCTTTCAGGTTCATCTGCGGATTTGGCTGGATCTGCAGAGAGGCAGCTTAGGGACCTCCGCCCAGGAGAGCTGCTTGCTACCACGGGGGCAGCTACCTCTGCTTTTATACACTTTATAAGAAAAGCAGAGCCTGTAGCCCCGTGGTCAGAGATTATGCAGGGTCCCTCAGAGTCATTCTCTGAGTTTGCCAATCGATTGATACGGGCAGTAGAAGGATCGGAACTGCCTAAGGAAGCGCTGACTTCTGTTCAACCGCGAAGTGACTCTTCAGAAAAAGGAAAAAGAACAGATAAAGAACTGCTGCTAGTACCAACGAGAAGGACATCTGTTGTATCACTTGCTGTGTGTCTTTGTGTAATTGCATTCATTACCGGGGGAGAGGGTACTCACTTAACATCACAACCAGAAAATATTTGGGTTACATGGTCTAATCAAACTGGGCAGAAAGATTTCTGCCTTAGCCTGCAGTCAGCCACATCACCGTTTAGAACATGCCTTGTAGGTGTACCCAGGTGGGACCCAAAGGAGTTCAACGGATATGTGCATAAGAACAACTGCAAGAGAGATGCAGTGGACAAAGTTTTCTTTATGAAAGCATTTGAGTCTAAATTCACTGACTGGGCCAGAATGTCTGCATGTTTTATTAGATCCCTGAACACCTCCTTGCCCTGGGATCCACCAGAGTTGCAGCTTCTTGGATCTCAATCGGTTGGTAACGTAACATGGAATAAGAACTCTCAAAAGTGGGAACGCCCTGTTAGATGTTTGTATTTCTCGGGTTTTAGGACACCGGGTCAACTGTCCAATCGCAGGGTATGGGAAGGCCTACTCGGGAATGGGGCACCATTCTCGGGAACAACTTGGTCGGAACCCTTTACTTTACTTAACCCCATTCAATTTGACATATATAGCTTGTCAGGGGCATATTGTGGTTTCTCAGCTGAAAGGGTGGAGGGATTCTCCCATCCCTGCTCCGGGGATGGCTCCAAGAATGGATTTGCAGACCAATGCATAAAGCAGGGTGGGAGGTGGCTCTCTTACAATCAGAAGTATGTGGTACGTCATCCTAACGGGTCCACCTATAATCTCTCATGCTACTGGGGCCCTGACGATCTGGCATGTTCTGGTTGTTGTTCTCGAAAGATGAAAAAGATCGATCGAGCTCGACGCCAGAAAAGGTCAATAAAAACATTGGACCAGGATTGTAGTGATGAGGTTCAGCTGTGGGGTCCCACAGCTAGAATCTTTGCATCCGTCTTAGCTCCGGGAGTAGCTTCAGCCCAGGCCCTAAGAGAAATTGAGAGATTTGCATGCTGGTCCGTGAAGCAAGCTAATGTCACCACAGCAGTCCTGTCGGAACTCCTGATGGACGTTAACAACATCAGACACGCTGTTCTTCAAAATAGAGCTGCAATTGACTTTCTGCTGCTTGCTCAAGGGCACGGGTGCAAGGACTTTGAAGGGATGTGTTGTTTCAATCTGAGCGACCACAGCGATTCGATACATAGGAAGTTGGAATGGATGCAAGAACACACGAAGAAGATCGCAATAGATGATGCATTCGGAAGCTGGTTGGAGGGACTGTTTGGTAATCCGGGCCCATGGCTTAAGCAGTTTCTCAAAGTATTAATCATAGTTATTTTATTCTTTTTAGCTTTAATGATTTGCTTACCTTGTTTGTTTCAATGTGTCCAGGGTTGTTTACAGCGTATGATAGAAAGAATGTTTAACGAAAAAATGGAGTACCAACGGGTATATGATAAACTTTGAGAAGAAGGAACTGTATAAACCCAAGATGCCTTGGATATAATCATTAGAAAACTACTGATGTTATTAGATATTGCACTACCTACCTCTGTAGCTTGTCTACCTCACTTTTTAGATAACTTATTAAGTTTAAATTATAGAGACTAACATTTTTATATTAGGATTAAGGATTAGCGTTCGGGATGTAACGGGGCATAATTTATCGAGCATGGAGAGGGGGAAATGATGTATTAGGCGGCACGAACTCACGGGATGTAACGCGATAGGCCTCCCCGTGCTCGGTAATGTATATGTATGAGGCTGAAATTGGAGCCCTATATAAGGGTCTCACACGGTTCATTAAAGGCCATTTTACAGCTCACCATATTGGTGTGATCAGCGTGTAACTTGGTCATGGGGCCGTCAGATGCACATTCTCAATGATGGACGTAGTTCTTTAGGTTACCTTACACAAGGCAACAGGCAGGTGCTGCTGTGGGGATGTTGTGGCACAGATCTATGGGGCAGGAGCTGCTATGGGGCATATATGGGTGAGATATATGGGGCAGGAGCTGCTACGGGGATGATTGTGCTAAGATCAATAGGGCAGGAGCTGCTAAGGGGATGATTGCGCTAAGATCAATAGGGCAGGAGCTGCTGTGAGGCAGATGTGGGTCAGATTTATTGGGAAGGATCTGCTGTGGGGTAGAGGTGGGTCAGATCAATGGGGCAGAAGCTGCTGTGGGGCAGAGGTGGGTCAGATCTACGGAGCAGGAGCTGCTCTGGGGCACATGTGGTTCAGGTCTGTGGGGCAGGTGCTGCTGTGGGGAAGATGTGGGTCAGATCTATGGGGCAGGAGCTGCTATGGGGCACATGTGTATCAGATCTATGGGGCAGGAGCTGCTGTGGGGCAGATGTAGGTCAGATCTATGGGTCAGGAACTGCTGTGGAGCTGATGTGGGTCAGATCTATGTGGCAGGAGCTGCTGTGGTGCTGCTTGGCGTCAGATCTATGGACAGGAGCTTCTTTGGTGCACATGTGGGTCAGATGTATGGGGCAGGAGCTGCTGTGTGGCTGATATGGGTCAGATCTATGTGGCAGGAGCTGCTATGGGGCACATGTGTATCAGATCTATGGGGCAGGAGCTGCTCTGGGGCAGATGTAGGTCAGATCTATGGGTCAGGAACTGCTGTGGAGCTGATGTGGGTCAGATCTATGGGGCAGGAGCTGCTGTGGTGCTGCTTGGCGTCAGATCTATGGACAGGAGCTTCTTTGGTGCACATGTGGGTCAGATCTATGGGGCAGGAGCTGCTGTGTGGCTGATATGGGTCAGATCTATGTGGCATGCGCTGCTGTGGGGTATATGTGGGTCAGATCTATGGGGCAGGCGCTGCAATGGGGATGATTGCGGTAAGATCTATAGGGCAGGAGCTGCTGTGAGGCAGATGTGGGTCAGATCTATTGGGAAGGATCTGCTGTGGGGTAGAGGTGGGTCACATCAATGAGCTGCTGTGGGCAGATGTGGGTCTGATCTATGGGGCAGAAGCTGCTGTGGGTCAGATCTATGGGTCAGGAGTTGCTGTGGGGCACATGTGGGTCGGATCTATGGGTCAGGAGCTGCTGTGGGGTAGATGTGGGTCAGATCTATAAGGCAGGTGCTGCTGTGGGGCTAATTGGGGTAAGATCTATGGGGCAGGAGCTGATGTGGGTCAGATATATGGGGCAGGAGCTCCTGCGGGGCTGATGTGGGTCAGATCTATGGGGTAGAAGCTGCTATAAAGCACATGTGTATCAGATCTATGGGGCAGTAGCTGTTGTGGGGCACATGTGGGTAAGATCTATGGGCCTGGAGCTGCTGTGGGGCAGATGTAGGTCAGATCAATGGGTCAGGAGCTGCTGTGGAGCTGATGTGGGTCAGATCTATGGGGCAGGATCTGCTGTGGGGCTGATTGGCATCAGATCTATGGGACAGGAGCTGCTGTGGTGCACATGTGGGTCAGATCTATGGGGCAGGAGCTGCTCTGCGGTATATGTGGGTCATATCAATGGGGCAGGAGCTGCTGTGGGGCAGGTATGGTTCATATCTATGGGGCAGGAGATGTAGTGGGGCGGATGTGGATCAGATCTATGGGGCAGGAGCTGCTGTGGGGCTGATTTGGGTCAGATCTATGTGGCAGGAGCTGCTGTGGGTCAGATCTATGGGGCAGGAGCTGCTGTGGAGATGATGTGGGTCAGAACTATGTGGTAGGAGATGATGTGGGACAATGTGGGTAAGATCTATGGGGCAGGAACTGCTGTGTGGCTGCTAAGGGTCACATCTATGGGGCAGGATCTGCTGTGGGGCACATGTGGTTCAGATCTATGGGGCAGGAGCTGCTGTGGAGCTGATGTGGGTCAGATCTATGGGGCAGGAGCTGCTGTAGGGCTGATTGGGGTCAGATCTATGGGGCAGGAGATGATGTGGGGCACCTTTGTGTCAGATCTATGGGGCAGGAGTTGCTGTGGGGCACATGTGGGTCAGATCCAAGGGGGAGGCGCTGCTGTGGGGTATATGTGGGTCAGATCTATGGGGCAGGAGCTGCTGTGGGGATGATGTGGCTCAGATCTATGGGGTAGGAGCTGCTATGGGGCAGATTTGGGTCAGGTATATGGGGCAGGAGCTGCTGTGGGGCTGATTGCGGTAAGTTCTATAGGGCAGGAGCTGCTGTGAGGCAGATGTGGGTCAGATCTATTGGGAAGGATCTGCTGTGGGGTAGAGGTGGGTCAGATCTATGGGGCAGAAGCTGCTGTGGGGTAGATGTGGGTCAGATCTATGGGGCAGGCGCTGCTGTGGGGCAGAAGAGGGTCAGATTTAACGGGCAGGAGTAGCTGTTGGGGTGATGTGGGTCAGATCTATGGGGAGTAGCTCCTGTGGGGCAGATGTGGGTCAGATCTATGAGGCACGAGGTGCTGTGGGGCTGATGGGGGTCAGATCTATGGGGCAGGAGGTGCTGTGGGGCTGATGTGCTTCTGATCTGTTGGGCAGGAGCTGCTGTGGGGCGTATGTGTGTCAGATCTATGGGGGTTGAACTGCTCTGGGGCACTTGTGGGTCTAATCTTAGGGGCAGGAAATTCTGTGGGTCAGATGTGGGTCAGATCTTAGGGGCAGGAAATTCTGTGGGGCAGATCTCTGGGACAGGATCTGCTGTGGGTCAGATCCATGGGGCAGGAGCTGCTGTGGGGTAGAGGTGGGTCAGATCTATGGTGCAGGTGCTGCTATGGGGCACATGTTTGTCAGGTCAATGGGGCAGGAGCTGCTGTGGGGCACATGTGGGTCAGATCTATGGGGCAGAAGGCTGCTGTGGTGAAGATGGTGGTCAGATCTATGGGGCAGAAGATGCTATGGGGCTGATGGGGGTAACTTCTATTGGGCAGGAGCTGCTCTGGGGCATATGTGGGTCAGATCTATGGGGCAGGAGCTTCTGTGGGGTAGATGTGGGTCATATCTTTGGGACAGGAGTTGCTGTGGGTCAGATCTATGTGGCAATAGCTGCTGTGGGACTGATATGGGTCAGATCTATGGGGCAGGAGCTGCTGTGGGGCAGATTTGGCTCAGGTATATGGGGCAGGAGCTGATGTTTGCCTGCTGAGGTTCAGATATATGAGGCAGGAGCTGCTATGGGGCACATGTGTATCAGATATATGGGGTAGGAGCTGTTGTGGGGCACAAGGGGGTCAGATCTATGGGGCAGGAGATGCTCTGATGAAGATGTGGTTCAGATGTATGGGGCAGGAGATGCTGTGGGTCACATGTGCGTCAGATCTATGTGGCAGGAGCTGTGTGGGGCACATGTGGGTTAGATCTATGGGGCAGGAGCTGCTCTGGGGCATATGTGGGTCAGATCTATGTGGCAGGAGCTGTGTGGGGCACATGTGGGTTAGATCTATGGGGCAGGAGCTGCTCTGGGGCATATGTGGGTCAGATCTATGTGGCAGGAGCTGCTGTGGGGCAGATCTATGGGGCAGGAGCTACTGTGGAGATGATGTGGATCAGAACTATATGGTAGGAGATGCGGTGGGACAATGTGGGCTAGATCTATGGGGCAGGAGCTGATGTTTGCCTGCTGGGGTTCAGATATATGAGGCAGGAGCTGCTGTGGGGCACATGTGGATCAGATCTATGGGGCAGGAGCTTCTACAGGGCTGATGTGGGCCAGATCTATGGGGCAGGATCTGCTGTCGGGTAGATATGGGTCAGATCTATGGGGCAGGAACTGCTGTGGGGGAGATGTGGATCTGATCTATTGGGCAGGAGCTGGTGTGGGGCTGATTTGGGTCAGATCTATGAGGCAGGAGCTGCTGTGGGGCACATGTGGATCAGACCTATGGGGCAGGAGCTTCTGTGGGGCTGATGTGTGTCAGATCTATGGGGCAGGAGCTTCTATGGGGCTGATGTGGGACATTTCTATGGGGCAGGAGATGCTGTGGGTCACATGTGCGTCAGATCTATGGGGCAGGAGCTGAAGTGGGGCAGATGTGGGTCAGATCTATGGGCAGTAGCTGCTGTGGGGCAGATGTGGGTCTGATCTATGGGGCAAGAGTTGCTGTGGGGCTGATATGGGTCAGTTCTATTGGGCAGGAGCTGCTGTGTGGCTGATGAGGGTCAGACCTATGGGGCAGGAGCTGCTGTGTGGCTGATGATTTGGGTCAGATCTATGGGGCAGTAGCTGCTGTGGGGCTGATGTTGGTAAGATCTATGGGGCAGGAGATGCTGTGGGTCAGATCTATGTGGCAGGTGATGCTGTGGGTCAGATCTATGGGGCAGGAGCTGCTGTGGGGCAGATATGGGTCATCTTGATGGGCCAGGAGCTGCTGTGGTGCAGATGTGGGTCAGATCTATGGGGCAGTAGCTGCTGTGGGGCAGATGTGGGTCAGATCTATGCGGCTGGAGATGCTGTGGGTCAGATCTATGGGGCAGGTGATGCTGTGGGTCAGATCTATGGGGCAGGAGCTGCTGTGGGGCACATGTGGATCAGATCTAAGGGGCAGGAGCTTCTATGGGGCTGATGTGGGCCAGATCTATGGGGCAGGATCTGCTGTCGGGTAGATATGGGTCAGATCTATGGGGCAGGAACTGGTGTGGGGCACATGTGGATCAGACCTATGGGGCAGGAGCTTCTGTGGGGCTGATGTGGGTCAGATCTATGGGGCAGGAGCTTCTATTAGGCTGAAGTGGGACATTTCTATGGGGCAGGAGATGCTGTGGGTCACATGTGCGTCAGATCTATGGTGCAGGAGCTGCTGTGGGGCAGATGTGGGTCAGATCTATGGGCAGTAGCTGCTGTGGGGCACATGTGGGTCTGATCTATGGGGCAGGAGCTGCTCTGGATCACATGTTGGTCAGATATATGGGACAGGAGCTGCTGTGGGGATGATTTGGGTCAGATCTATGGGGCAGGAGCTGCTATGGGGCAGATGTGGGTCTGATCTATGGGGCAGGAACTTCTGTGGGGCATATGTGGGTCAGATCTATTGGTCAGGAGCTGCTCTGGGGCACATGTGGGTCAGATCTATCGGGCAGGAGCTGCTGTGGAACTGATGTGGGTCAGTTCTATGTGGCAGGAGCTGCTGTGGGGCAGATGTGGGTCAGATCTATGGGGCAGGAGCTGCTGTGGGGCAGATGTGGGTCAGATCTATGGGGCAGGAGCTGCTGTGGGGCTGATGTGGGTCAGACCTGTGGGGCAGGATCAGCTGTGGGGCAGATGAGGGTCAGAATTATGGGGAAGGAGCTGCTGTGGGGCTGAGGGGGTCGGATCTATGGGGCAGGAGCAGTTGTGGGGCATATGTGTGTCAGATCTATGGGGCAGGAGCTGCTGTGGGGCAGATGTTGGTCTTAACAATGGGGCAGGATCTGCTGTGGGGCAGATTTTCATCACATCTATGTGGGAGAAGATGGTTTCGGGCTGATGGGGGTCTCATCTATGCGGCAGGAGCTGCTGTGGGGCTGATGTGGGTCGTATCTTTAGGGCAGGAGCTGCTGTGGGTCAGATCTATGGGGCAGGATATGCAGTGGGTAGATGTGGAGCAGATCTATGGGGCAGGCGCTGCTGTGTGTCCGATATGGGTCAGATCTATGGGGCAGGAGCTGCCATGGGGCAGATCTATTGGGCAGGAGCTGCAGTGGGTCTCATGTTATTCAGATCTATGGGGCAGGAACTGCAGTGGGTCTCATGTTGTTCAGAT
Source organism: Coturnix japonica (assembly GCF_054131305.1). Classification (NCBI taxonomy): domain Eukaryota; kingdom Metazoa; phylum Chordata; class Aves; order Galliformes; family Phasianidae; genus Coturnix; species Coturnix japonica. Next base: position 1,331,561 of record NW_028188945.1, on the reverse strand, counting down.
CTATGGGGTTGGAGCTGCTGTGGGGCACATGTGGGTCAGATCTATGGGGGACGAGCTGCTGTGGGGCTGATGTGGGTCAGATCTATGAGGCAGGAGCTGCTTTGGGAAAGATGTGGGTCTGATCTATGGGGCAGGAGTAGCTGTGGGGCAGATGAGGGTCAGAATTATGGGGAAGGAGCTGCTGTGGGGATGAGGGGGGTCGGATCTATGGGGCAGGAGCTGTTGTGGGGCATATGTGTGTCAGATCTATGGGGCAGGAGCTGCTGTGGGGCTGATGTTGGTCTTATCAATGGGGCAGGAGATGCTGTGGGTGTAGGTCTATGGGGCAGAAGCTGCTGTCGGGCATATGTGAGCCAGATGTATCGGGCAGGAGCTGCTGTGGGTCAGATGTGGGTCACATCTTTGGGGCAGGAGCTGAGGTGGGGCAGAGGTGGGACTGATCTATTGGGCAGGAGCTACTGTGGATATGATGTGGGTCAGATCTATAGGGAAGGTGCTGCTGTGGGGCTGATGTGGGTCACATCTATGGAGCAGGAGCTGCTGTGAGGCACATGTGGGTCGGGTCTATGGGGGAGGTGCTGCTGTGGGGAAGATGTGGGTCTGATCAATGGGGAAGGATCTGCTGTGGGGATGATGTGGGTCAGATCTATGGGGCAGGAGCTGCTGTGTGACTGATGAGGGTCAGATCTATGGGGCAGGAGCTGCTGTGGGTCAGATGTGGGTCAGAACTATGGGGCACGAGATGCTGTGCAGATGATGTGGGTAAGATCTATGGGCCAGGAGCTGCTGGGGGCTGATGTAGGTCAGATCTATGGGGCAGGAGCTGCTGTGGGGCAGATGTGGGTCAGATATTTGGGGCAGGAGATGCTGTGGTTCAAATCTATGGGGCAGGAGATGCTGTGGAGATGATGTGGGTCAGATATTTGGGGCAGGAGATGCTGTGGTTCAGATCTATGGGGCAGAAGCAGCTGTGGGGCTGATGTGGGTAAGCTCTATGGGGCAGGAGCTGCTGTGGGGCAGATGTGATTCAGATCTATGTGGCAGGAGCTGCTGTGGGGCTGATGTGGGTCAGATCTATGGGGCAGTAGCTGATGTGGGGCAGATGTGGGTCCGAACAATGGGGCAGGAGCTACTGTGGAGATTATGTGGGTAAGATCTATGGGGCAGATGCTGCTGTCAGGCAAATATGAGTCAGATCTATGGGACAGGAGCTGCTGTGGGGCAGATCTATGGGACAGGAGCTGCTGTGTGGCTGATGTGGGTCAGATCTATGGGGCAGGTGCTGCTGTGTATCAGATCTATGGGGAAGGAGTTGCTGTGGGACAGATCTATGGGACAGGAGAGTCTCTGGGGCTGATGTGGGTCACATCTATGGGGCAGGAGCTGCTGTGGGGTAGATGTGGGTCAGATCTATGGGGCAGGAGCCGCTTTGGGGCTTATGGGGGTTAGATCATTTCGGTAGGAGATGCTGTGGGTCAGATATATGGGTCAGGAGATGCAGTGGGGCAGTAGTGGGTCAGATCTATTGAGAAGGATCTGCTGTGGGGTAGATGTGGGTCAGATATATGGGGCAGGAGCTGCTGTGGGGTAGATGTGGGTCAGATATATGGGGCAGGAGCTGCTGTGGGGCAGATGTGGGTCTGATCTATGGGGCAGGAGATGTTGTTGGTCAGATCTATGGGGCAGAAGCTGCTCTGGGGCTGATTTGGGTCAGTTTTTTGGGAAAGGTGCTGCTTTGGGGCTGATGTGGGTGAGATCTATGGGGCAGGTGGTGCTGTTGGTCTCATTGGTGTAAGATCTATGGGGCAGGAGCTGCTGTGGGACTGATGTGGGTCAGATCTATTTGTCAGGAGCTTCTCTGTGGCACATGTGGGTCAGATCTATGGGGAGGGAGCAGCTGTGGGACTGATGGGGTTTAGATCAATTGAGCAGGAGCTGCTGTCGGTCAGAACTATGGGGCAGGAGCTGCTGTGAGGCAGAGGTGGGTCAGATCTATGGGGCACGAGCTGCTGTGGGTCAGATCTATGGGGCAGGAGCTGCTGTGGGACACATGTGGTTCAGATTTATGTGTAGGTGCTGCTGTGGGGCTCATGTGGGTCAGATCTATGGGGCAGGAGCTGCTGTGTGGCTGATATGGTTCAGATCAATGGGGCAGGAGCTGGTGTGGGGCTGATGTGGGTCAGATCTATGGGGCAGGAGCTGGTGTGGGGCTGATTTGGGTCAGATCTATGGGGCAGGAGCTGCTGTGGGGCAGATCTATGGGACAGGCTCTGCTCTGGGGCACATCTGGGTAAGATCTATGGGGCAGCAGCTGCTGTGGTGTAGATGTGGGTCAGATCTATGGGGCAGGAGCTGCTGTGGGGCAGATGTAGGTCAGATCTATGGGGCAGGAGCTCTTGTGGGACTGATGAGGGTCAGACCTCTAAGGCTGGAGCTGATCTGGGTCAGATCTATGTGTCAGGAGCTGATGTGGGTCAGATCTATGGGGCAGAAGCTGTTGTGTTGCAGATGAGGGTCAGATATATGTGGCAGGAGCTGCTGTGGGGCTGATGTGGGTCAGATCTGTAGGGCAGGAGCTGCTGTGGGGTAGACGTGGGTAAGATCTATGTGGCAGGAGCTGCTGTCGGGCTGATGTGGGTCAGATCTATGAGGCAGGAGCTGCTGTGGGGCACATGTGGTTCATATCTATTGGGAAGGAGCTGCTGTGGGGCAGATGTTGGTCATATCAATGGGGTAGCTGTTGCTGTGGGTTAGATCTATGGGGCAGAAGCTCCTTTCAAGCATATGTGAGTCAGATGTATAGCAATACGTGGCCCATAGATGTGACCCTCATCAGCCTCACAGCAGCTCCTGCCCCATAGATCTCACCAACATCAGCCCCACAGCAGCTCCTGCCCCATAGATCTGAACCACAGCAACCCCACAGCAGCTCCTGCCCCATAGATCTGAACCACATCTGACCAACAGCAGCTCCTGCCCCATAGATCTGACTCACATATGCCCGACAGCAGCTTCTGCCCCATAGATCTAACCCACAGCATCACCTTCCCCATTGATATGATCCTCATCAGACCCACAGCTGCTCCAGCCCAATAGATATGACCCACATATACCCCTCAGCAGGTTATGCCCCATAGATCTGACCCACATGTGCCCCACAGCAACTCCTGCCCCAAAGGTCTGACCCACAGCAGCTCCTGCCCCATAGATCAGACCCACATCTGCCCCACAGCAACTCCTGCCCCATAGATCTGACCCACATCTGACCAACAGCAGCTCCTGCCCCATCGATCTGACCCACATGTGCCCCACAACAGCTCCTGCCCCATAGATCTGATACACATGTGCCCCATAGCAGCTCCTGCCCCATAGATCTGACCCACAGCAACCCCACAGCTGCTCCTGCCCCGTAGATCTGACCCACAGCAGCTCCTGCCTCAATAGATCATACCCCAATTAGCCCCACAGCAGAACCTGTCCCATAGACCTGACCCTCATCAGCCCCACAGCTGCTCCTGCTCCATAGATCTGACCCTCATCAGCCCCACAGCAGCTCCTGCCCAATAGATCAGTCTCACCTCTACCCCACAGCAGATCCTTCCCAATAGATCTGACCCACATCTGCCTCACAGCAGCTCCTGCCCTATAGATCTTACCGCAATCAGCCCCACAGCATTTCCTGCCCCATAGATCTGACCCACATCTACCCCACAGCAACTCTGGCCCCATAGATCTGACCCACATGTGCCCCACAGCAGCTCCTGCCCCATAGATCTGACACACATATACCCCAGAGCTGGTCCTGCACAATAGATCTGACCAACATCTACCCCACAGCAGCTCCTGCCCCATAGATCTTACCAACATCAGCGCCATAGCATCTCCTGCCCCATAGATCTGACACACAGCAGCTCCTGCCCCATAGATCTGACCCACATCTGCACTACAGCAGCTCCTGCCCCATAGATCTCACTCACATGTGCCCCAGAGCAGATACTGCCCGATAGATCTGACCCACAACTACCCCACAGCAGCTTCTGCCCAATAGATCTGACCCACATCTGCACTACAGCAGCTCCTGCCCCATACATCTCACTCACATATGCCCCACAGCTACTCCTGCCCCATAGATCTGACCAACATCTACCCCACAGCAGCTCCTGCCCCATAGATCTCACTCACATGTGCCCCAGAGCAGATCCTGCCCCATAGATCAGACCCACAACTACCCCACAGCAGCTCCTGCCCCATAGATCTGACCCAAATCAGCCCCACACCAGCACCTGCCCCATTGATCTGACCCACACCAGCCCCACAGCAGCTCCTGCCCCATAGATATGACACACACCTGCCCCACAGCAGCTCCTTCCCTATAGATCTGACCCACATAAGCCCCACAGCAGCACCTGTTCCGTAGATCTGACCCACATCAGCCCCACAGCAGCTCCTGCCCCATAGATATGACCCACCTCAGCCCCTGCCTCAGAGATCTTACCCACATGTGCCCCTTAGCAGCTCCTGCCCCATAGATCTGACCCACAGCAGCTCCTAACTCATAGATATGACCCACATATGACCCACAGCAGATCCTGCCCCATAGATCTGACCCACAGCAGCTCCATAGCAGCACCTACCCCATAGATATGACCCACATCTGCCCCACAGCAGCTCCTGCCACATAGATCTACCGACATGTGCCCCACAACAGCTCCTGCCCCAAAGATCTGATACCCATGTGCCCCACAACAGCTCCTGCTTAATAGATCTGACCCACATCAGCACCACAGCAGCTCCTGCCCCATAGATCTTTCCCACATGAGCCCCACAGCAGCTCCTGCCCCATAGATCTGATCGACGTGTGCCCCACAGCAGCTCCTGCCCCATTGATCTGACTCACTTGTGCCCCACAGCAGCTCCAGTCCCATAGATCTGCCCCACAGCAGCTCCTGCCCCATAGATCTGACCCACAGCAGCCCCACAGCAGCTCCTGTCCTATAGATCTGACGCACATCAGCCCCACAGCAGCTTCTGTCCTATAGATCTGACGCACATCAGCCCCACAGCAGCTCCTGTCCTATAGATCTGACGCACAGCCACTCCTGCCCCGTAGATCTGACCCACATCTGCCCCACAGCAGCTCCTTCCCCATAGATCTGACCCATATCAGCCCCACATCAGCTCCTGTCCCATAGAACTGTCCCACAGCAGCTCCTGCCCCATAGATCAGATTCATATCTCCCCATAGCAGCTCCTGCCCCATACATCTGACTCAAATATACCCGACAGCAGCTTCTGCCCCATAGATCTGCCCCACAGCATCTCCTGCTCCATTGATATGAGCCATATCTACCCCACAGCAATTCCTGGCCCATAGATGTGACCCTCATCAGCCTCACAGCAGCTCCTGCCCCATAGATCTGACCCACATATGCCCCTCTGCAGCTCCTGCCCCAGAGATCTCACCCAAATCATCTCCATAGCAGCTCCTGCCCCATAGATCTGACATGCATGTGCCCCACAGCAGCTGCTGCTTCATAGATCTGACCCACATCTGCCCCACAGGAGCTCCTGCCCTATAGATCTGATCCACATAAGCCCCACAGCAGCTCCTGTTCAATATGTCTCACCCACATCTGCCCCATAGCAGCTCCTGCCTCATAGATCTGAGCCACATCATCCCCACAGCAGCTCCTGCCCCATAGATATGACCCACAGCAGCCCCACAGCAGCTTATGTCCCATAGATCTGACCCATATGTGCCCCACAGCAACTCCTGCCCTATAGATCTGACCCTCAGCAGCACCTGCCCCATAGATCAGACCCACATCTGCCCCACAGCAACTCCTGCCTCATAGATCTGACCCACATGTGCCCCACAGCAGCTCCTGCCTTATAGATCTGACCCACATGTGCCCCACAGCAGCTCCTGCCCCATAGATCTGTCCCACAGCAGCTCCTGCCTCATAGATCTGACCCTCATCATCCCCACAGCAGCTCCTGCCCCATTGATCTGACTCACATCTGCCCCACTGCAGCTCCTGCCCCATAGATCTGACCCACATCTGCCCCATAGCAGCTCCTGCCCCATATATCTGACCCATATCAGATCCACAGCAACGCCTGCCCCATAGATCTCAACCACATGAGCCCCACAGCAGCTCCTGTCCCACAGATCTGACCCACATAGGCCCCACAGCAGCTCCTGCCCCATAGGTCTGACCCACATCAGCCACACAGCAGCTCCCGCCCCATAGATCTGACCCACATCGGACCCACCACAGCTCTTGCCCCATAGATCAGACCCACATCTACCCCACAGCAGCTCCTGCCCCATATATCTTACCAACATCTGCGCCATAGCATCTCCTGCCCCATAGATCTGACACACATCACCCCCACAGCAGCTCCTGCCCCATAGATATGACACACACCTGCCCCACAGCAGCTCCTGCCCCATAGATCTAGCCCCCATCAGACCCACAGCAGCTCCAGTCCCATAGATCTGACCCACATCATCCCCACAACAGCTCCTGCCCCATAGATCTGACCCACATCTGCCCCACAGCAGCTCCTGCCTCATAGATCTGACCTACACACTACATCCGGATCTCACTACAGCCTCCCTTCAGGAAGTTAGAGAGAGCAATGAGGTCTCCCCTGAGCCTCCTCTTCTCCAGGCTGAACAATCCCAGCTCCCTCAGCCTCAACTCATATGGCCTGTGCTCCAGACCCCTCACCATCTTTGTTGCCCTCCTCTGAACGCGTTCCGGGGCCTCCATGCCTTCCTTGCACTGAGGGGCCCAAAACTGAACACAGCACTCGAGCTGCGGCCTCATCAGTGCTGAGAACAGGGGGACAATCACCTCTCTGCTTCTGCTGGCAACACTGTTTCTGATGCAGGCCAGGATGCCCTTGGCCTTCTTAATATACAGCAAAGGAATCTCCTGAAAAGGAAACCAGAATATCTGGCAAAATGAAACAAAGTTCTGATTCATAAAAGACTGGCAGCAAGGCCTGAATCTCTTGTGTAATCTGCTTTTGATTTATCCCATTAGCACTAGGTGGAATGCAGAAGCTTCCTGAGACGTGATAATCAAAACCTAGTCCAATGCCTTTAAAAAAGCCTTTAAGAGATTACTCCTCCTTGGCTGTTTAAAATAAACTTAGGTAATACAAAAGGTTGGAAAATTTTTGGACAGCTCCCCAGGGCCGGGCTTTGGAAGGCCGTATTGACGAGAGTCAATCAAGCTCCGGCTGCAGGCGTATATGTGTGTGCCAGTTCTTCAACACAGTAGAAATCACAACTTGCTGCGTGATCAAAATTCTGCATGTGCTACTCCTGAACCCCAATTACTTCCAACGGTGTTAAATTACCCCTTGATCTCAAAGCTGAACAAAACAACAAAATGCCACACCAATACTGAATACATAAAAACAAACAACTCCTTGGGCCTCAAGGGGAGGCTGATGCACAGGCCACGGCTGCCAGCGTGCAGCTGGGCTTCCCAGGGCAAACAGCAGCACACGGTGCATCAGAAGCTGAAAGAACCCTCAGGGAAGAGAGGCCAACTCAAGGGGCTGAGCACGGGACACCCTTCTTCCTGCCGGGCTGCTTCCCCTCCTCTGGTTTCTTTCTGTCAGTCCTCAGAGAGCAGGGAGATGCTCACAGCCTGTCACCAGCACTTACGGGTTGGCTGAAAGGCCACAGGTTGGGAAGACCAACAAGGAAACGGGGGAAAACCTGCACCATGTCAAGGGAGAGACGTGAAGCCGACCGCTTCATCGCCCTGTGATTGCCAGCCCGAGCGAGGGACGTTCTGACCAGCTACTGAAAGAGGCAGCACCAGGTTTAGAAAGTTCGCTTCAATTTTATTGCGTACAAAAGGACTCGGCTTCTATTTATTACCCCGCCCACACCCCAAAATGAAGCCCCAGTGCCCAGGATTGCCGCTTAGCAATCAGTCACTCAGCCTCCAGTCAGACCCAAGGAGAAGCCAAACCCCAGGGCTACGTCACCTCCTCCCTCTCCAGTCCCAGCCAGCCCTATTTCAACCTAACCCTACACCAGGCCTGGACCTCAAGAGACACACCCTGAAGGAACGCAGCGTCTCCAGCTCTTGCCATACACCAAGTCCTGCACAGGTGAAGCCCTCTTTGCTTCTAACGCAGCACAAGTCCTTCCTGTCCAGTTCACTTCCATCATCTCCACCGTCCATGACAGGGAAAGCACGGCTGTGCCGGTAAACTGGACTGTTCAGTCAGCAGGTTTTGCTGCCACCTCCGAGGAAGCGCTGCAGGTGGTTCTGCTGTCCTTTGTAGCTTCTTGCTCAGGCCATCATCGTTGCTTTCTGCTTTCCTTCTCGGCTTTCTTCCTCAGCTGAGCAGCGCTTGCCTTGCCTCAGCTTTCTTCACTCTCTCCCAAGTCTCAGTCCCCAGACTCTCCGAGTCCTACAAGAATCAATTCGGAAACGCTCAGGGAACCTTCTCAGCTAACAACTGGTTGGCGGCTCGCTTTGGGAGCTCAAGTCACCCTGCTGGGCACGTTGGGCTGCCAGAACTGGGAACCGCCTTCCTGACAGTCGGGCACACAAGAAACTCCACCCCTGTCTCGTTCCCCAAATCCCACACAAACCAGAGCCTAAAGCCCTTTCCTGCAAGGCGGTCCCTGCACGGGCGGGAGGACCCTGTGCCTGGCAGCTCATAGGGAGCAGCAGTAGCCACAGGATAAGACTGAGCTGGCACCTCCAGGCTGCTGGCAACAGTTACAGATGGTTCCCTCCCACCCAGTTGCCCGTGCCTTTCTCCTATCCCATGAGAGCACCACTTACTGCCTTTGGGAACTTGGAAACTGGCAGCATGATGGCCAGCACAGAGAAGCTGCAAAACGGCTCCGTAGAAGAGTCTGTGGCGCAGCATGTTCTTCATTAGCATGGGCTCAGGGATCTCAGGTGGCCAGAAATGCAGTTCAGCAGCCATAGCACAAAACAGCCTGCTGCTCTACTGCTCTCTTATGGAGGCTGCCTGCTGTGAGGGGGGAAAAAGAGGCATCATTACTCTCAGGCACTGTGATGGAGTTACTTCCTTCTAGAAACATTTCCAGGCTGACTTAGAGAAGTGCTCTGAAGCTTGGTCACCTTGGGCTACCGACCCAAGAACAAAGAGGGACAACAAACTTGCATTTCAATTGCCCTTTAGCGCCCGCCTCGGAGAAGAGCCCTCAGCCTTCAGTATTGCTGCACTTACAGGTGAGGGGAAGAGAAGCAAGAGGACGGGTGGGTGTCAAAGAAGGGAAAATTTACCAGGCAAGAATAAACCTATCCCTGAGCTCCATCACACACATGTGAATACTGCCTTACTAATATGAACAATAACATCATTCACACAGTTAAATTTACTCACATTCACGTACCTGGTTGTGGACATGTTCGAGGCCTCGCTGCTGCTGTGCTGTTCAACGCCGGCCACAGCAATAAAGCGCGCAGAAAGCCCATCTGTTGCAGACAGAGGAGTGAGCCGTGCTTAACCAACACTGCTTCAGCGCACGCTTACAGTAAGGCACACCTACCTTGCGCTGGCCATGCAGGAAGCTCGTGACGCAGCTCCAGACGGCTCTCCTGAGGCCCAGCTTCATTTCACGGCCACTCACGCTCTGCTGCTGGACATTCTGCAATGGAAAAGCCACCGGATGCAAATCCCGTCCCTCGCAGATGGCATCAGACCTCCGCTCTCATGGCAGTCGCACTCACGGCTCCGGGGAAGAAAGCAGACGTGTGCTTACCGAGCGAGCGCTGTTTGCTGCCAGCTGCTGGTAGGAACCCACGCCTAACCCTACAGTACCAACAGTAACCTATGCCTAACTCTACTATGGGAACAACAATCTACTCCTAACACTAAAGAATGAAGAGGAACAAACTCCTAACAGGAAAACACCAACTACTAACACTAAACCTACTCCTAACCTACTCCTAACACTAAAAAATGAACAATAAGCAATGCCTAACTCAAAAACACAAACAATAACCTATGCCTAACTCAAAAACACTAACAACAACCTACACCTAACTCTAAAACTAAACTAAACCCAAAAACCAACTATAGAAACAGGGACTGGAACAAATAGGGTAAAGATGGGACTGGGGGCCCACAGAATGTGGCTGCAGAATAGGCCCAAAGGAGGAACAGATGTTACAAAAATGCCACCCAGCTAATGCAGGGGGCGGGGGCCGTGCAGCGGGTAAGGAGCTCAGCGCCTGGACCAGCCACGGTGGAGCTGTGACCATGCCAGCGCGGGGCCTGGCACGGTGGTGTGGTGCCAGGCCAGCTATGCCGCGGGCGGATACACCTCCATGGGCTCCTCTGCAGGTGGATCCACCTCCATGGGCTCCTCTGCAGGTGGATCCACCTCCATTCGCTCATCTGGAGGTGGATCCACCTCCATAGGCTCCACATGGGTGGTGGTCACGGGGCTGGTCCAGGCATGATGGAATATGGCTCTCTTACCCATCCTCTGCCTGGTGGTCATGGCGGGCCCCCTCCTCCTTCTCACTCCTAGGGTCCCCAGCTCCATCCTCCCGCCTGAAACAGGGAAAACTTCTACCCTAGCCCTCTTAGCTGCCGACATGGCTGCTAACTGCCACAGCTGTCAGAGGCGAGTGCGTTGCGCGCGGCAGCGGTGACCAAGGTGACGTGGAGAGGGTTCTAAAATGGCGGCCGCACTGCTGGCACTGGTGTTCCACATAGGATGAGGAGGGGGCTGGTAATAGCAGGACAAGGGGAAACTGATTTAAGTTGAAAGAGGGAAGATTTAGTTTGGATGTTAGGGGGAAAGTTGTTTACTAGCAGAGTGGTTAGGCCCTGGAACGGGCTGCCCAGGGAGGTTGTGGATGCCCCGTCCTTGGAGGTGTTCAGGGCCAGGTTGGACAGGGCCCTGGGCAACCTGATCTAGTAAAGGTGTATGTTTGGTGGCCCTGCCAGGCAGGGGGGTTTGTTCTTCATGATCCATGAGGTCCCTTCCAACCTGGGTCATTCTGTGACTCTGTGATACTGGTGTGTGGCTGTCCCAGCGCGCCGACCTTTTGTCTTCAGGTTCACCAACAAGACTGTAACTGATTTATGGAGGAGGCAAGTGATGGGTGCTACTGAGTGACAATCAACATCACTTTGTGGACATTTGAAAGCACCTTCCTCCAGAGCTGTTCACCTCCAGAAGAGGGTGCTCAGAAGTGTTTACTGGCAGAAGATCTGGCAGCTGCCCACCCCCCAACAGGCCCCAGCCCGGCCTGAGCCACGTGACAGTGACAGGAAGTGCTTCCTGCAGGCGGCAGAGAGCACTTCCGGGCCATGGCGGCCATGAGCGGGGCCGGGAGGAGCGGGCTCTGTGCTGCGAACGGGGTCGGGCCTCGGTGCGGGGGCACGGAGGGGCTGTCGGGGGAGGAGCTCGCGGCGCTGCCGGCACCCAGAGGCGGCTCCCGGGCGGCTCCACGGTCTCGCTGTGCTGCGGAGTCACCCGGCCGGCCCCAAAAGCCTGGAGGCAGAGCCTGAGCCGGCCCCGGCCCGGATCGTGTGGTGCGGCTCCGGCCATGCTGGGCTGTGCGGCACCAAGAGGAAGACGGCCGTTCGTTTGCCGGCCGCTCGCTGGCTGTAAGATCCGGGTGGCGCCGAGGCCCGGTTAAGAAACGGCGTGGATGAAGGTTTGTACGGATGGAGTGGGTCTGGATTGCAGTGAGCGGGACGAGTCCGGGCTGCGGTTTGGCGTGGTTGTGTTGGTTGCTTTGAAGGGCTGCCGTCATAGGGCGGAGGGAGGGAGAGGGAGAGGGAGGGATGAACAGGGAAGCAGAAAACAGATGCTCTGCTGGAATTCAGAATAAAGGGGGGCTAAAAGGGGGATAGTTAAAGGTAGTTTACAGAAAATGATTTAGTTAGAATAACAAGGAATGGAGACAGTGGGTCTGGAAGAGCAGGAAGGATGAAGATTAAGGAGTGAGAACTCCCTGAGACACCTGGTGAGAAGGGGATTAGGTGTTGCAACTCCTCTTTTGATATTTGCATCTCCCTGACAAGATGGGCGATAACAAGAGGGGGTCTGCATGATAAAGAATGTGTATTAGAATTAAGGGATGCATGTTAGAATTACGGGAAATCATTGACTATGCATGAGGTTTACCTATATCTGTATCACGGTTTTACAAGTTGGTGTGCAAGTTTGGAGGAGCTATCCCCCTTGCACCCAGCGCTGGAATAAAACATACCTGCTTTATAACCCATCTCTGGATTATAGAGTTTGATTCCGCAAGTCAGGGAGCTTTGAACAGTGCGGGCAGTCAGGAGCACATCGCGTTTCTGCCTGCTGTGTTGGCGCTGCCGTAAGTCTTTGGGTCCCCAGGGAGGCTCTCCCTGGGGGTGTCCCGATTGGAAGGCAGGATTCAATCCCGCCGCAGCCCGTCCATGGCAGGCAGACGCTTCTCTCCTCTGCTCATGGGACTCAGCAGTGCCAGGGGTTTCACAGCGCATGTTGCAGTGGCTGGCAGCCTCCATGTGTTTTTCTGTTGCAAACAGGATCCCATGGTGGAGCCGAACTAGAAGCAGACGTTGGTGTCTTGTGGCAGGAGCAAGGGCAGTGGAAGCGCTGTCCAATGCCGGGCAGTGGTGACTGCCATGAGAGCAGGGGTCTGATACCATCTGTGAGGGATGGGATTTGCATCCGGTGGCTTTTCCGTTGCAGAATGTCCAGCAGCAGAGCGTGAGTGGCCGTGAAATGAAGCTGGGCCTCAGGAGAGCCGTCTGGAGCTGCGTCACGAGCACCTTGTGTGTGTGCTGGCCATCATGCTGCCAGTTTCCAAGTTCCCAGAGGCAGTAAGTGGTGCTCTCATGGGCTGAGAGAAAGGCACGGGCAACTGGCTGGGAGGGAACTGTCAAATACAAGATACGAAATACTAAAGTATTGATGCTACAGATAAAGCTCAGTTTGCATTTTTGTTAGAGTCTGTGACAACAAATACAGTGTCCCTGAAGAAATGGCTTTTTTGGCCATTAAAAGACAAAATGCAATCTTTTGATTTGCACAAAGCAGTAAAAACAACACTGGAGCGATTTTCTTTATCCTTTGACAGAGTCTCTGGGTCTTTAATGTCCCTTCCCACCCAAACCATTCCACAATAATATATTTCCACAATGTAAATGTGAAAATATCTGCCATGGTCTCCTGCTGCTCTAGATGACTGGGAATCCTCAGCGTCCATAACAAGCCCAGGGGGAGCCTGGTCCTTGCGGTGGAACAGATCTACCCAGTGGGACACGCTCCCAGTAATTCTTCCCCAGCAGCCTGGCACTCACCCACTAAGGGGTGCCACAAGCACCCACTCTATGCAGCCCTGCTGCACAGGAGGAGCAGCCCGTGGGGAGGCCCAGCCAGCAGCCTGGGGATGTGAGGTCACTATGCCCTGCCACATTGCTGCCTTGTGCCACAAGATCACAATGCCCAGCTGCGTGCTCTAGGTGTTCTGTGCCCCAATAGCAGCACTCGTTGTGGCTGTAGCAGTGGTGGTAGCAGCATGGCACGAGTACTGGGGGCCACGGCCCCCACCTGCCTTGCCGTCCTCCTACTGATAGCCATGTGTTGTCAGGAGACTTGTGCTGCTCCAGGGCGAGCAGCAGGAGCAGGTGGGTGGGCAGAGATGGGGTAAAAAATAAGCGGAAATGAGAGTGAGAAGCCCAGGTTCTGGTTCCAGTGGCTCTGTGCCTTATAGCCCTAAGGCTGCCTTCGATGGGGGCGGGGGGGTATTGGAAAAGGGGGACAGGCAGCACCACAGGAGCTGGGCAAGGGCATGAGGAAGCCCTGTGCTCCCACGGCTCTGCCGCTGGCTGGGTGGAGCATGCTCTTCATCCTGGGGGTGTCCCAGGGGAGAACGTGGAAGGTGTGTGCTGGGAAAAGCATGAGCATTTCTGCTCCAGCTGCCTGATGCTCCCCATAGAAAAATCCTGGTTCCCAACAGAGACCCCCAGCTGTAGCCCAGTGTGTTTCAGGCACCTTTTCTTTGTATGCTCTTCCACGCGGTCCCGGAGGGGTGCTGCATGTGGCCAGGAGGGAGCATTTGTAAAGCTGCCGAGTGCTAGGCTCCAGGTCACCCTGGCCCCTCTATAGCTTTGGCGATCAAGGCCTGAGTCTCCCATCCTGTTACCTGTCCCCTTCCCTGGCCCCTTCCCTGTCACTAAGGGAGAGGAAGATCACAGCATGCAATGGGAACATCCCTCTTCTGTTCTTTCTTCTAGATGATGACATTGGTACTCCTTCCTCAGATGACTGGAAGGAGACTGCTTTTGTGCCTCAGGGGAAACTCCGAGGTAAGTTGTGAGTGTCTGTTTCCTTGGAAGTCGAAAAATTAGTGCTATAATAGCTTATTTGGGTACGTAAGGCTCTCCAAAGGTCTTTCAAGTCTCTTTGTGCTTTGAAGGTCGTACACAGATCAGTCATTAGTATTTCTTTACTTGGAGAATTGTCACATTTCAGTGGGAAGGCGGCCCTTGCCAGTCTTTGCTCCTATTCCTTTGCTGTTTGGGCCATGTCATTCCCTGACCTGCAGCCAGTCCTCACAGGTCACTGCAGGAAAAAAAACAAGGCAGACCCCAGTGCACAGCGGAAGCTCTCCTCACCTGTGTCTGATCACTCTTGTGCCTGCAGGCCCCTTTGGTGCATTTCGAAAGCAAAGTCGCGTCCCTGAGCCTGGGGTGGATGCCAGACGTAAGTCACCAGTCTTCATCTCATGACCTTTGCTCATATTTGGTTGTGGAAGTTCAGGAGGGGTTCATCTTTTCACTGCCTGGTGATTTCTTCTCCATGAGAAGCTTGGGTAGTCACTGTTTCTTGGGTGCTGCATGCTCCCAGCATCCCGTTGACTTTGTCTCCATACATCAGAGATCTCCCCACTAAAAAAACCTTGAGGGGCCAAATGTTCTTCTATGCCTTCTCTGAAGATTGTTTTACATGGCCTGGAGAGAGTATCTGGAAAGCTGCTGAGTGCCAGCCAACTGCCCACCTGGCTTCTCTGCAGCTTTGCAACTTTTGACCCAGGTCTGAGTGCCATGTCATCACCTGAGCCCCTTCCAGTTACTGCAGGTCCCTAAGGAAGAGAGAAATTACAGCATACCATGTCATGAGATTTTACTTCCTTTGAGAGATGCCAGCTCACAGTCCTAATGTCAGCCAGGCGCGTCTGCAGGTGTGAGTGAGAATGCACACCTGTGTGTGTGTGCCCTGCCCTCGCACAATGCCCTGGTCCCATTCAGTGATGCCGTTATGCGTTTAGGTAAGCTGCAGTGTGTGGTGAAAAGTTCTCATTCTTTGGTTGCAGAAGTGCCTCCAGGGAAGGCCGTGCTAAATCCTTAGTTGTGCTGGAACCCCACAGGCATCCCAGGGGTGGCTGTTGTCGTTACTGACTTCACTGAAAAGACCGTTCAGTTTAATATCTTGTTTGTCTGAAAGTTATCTTAATGCTTTCTGTTTAGGTCCTGAGAAACAGAAAGAGGCCCTGGAAACAGGAAAATATCTGCAGACACTGCCCCCTCTGCTAATGAAAATCATGAAGGACAAAGCACGTGGTAGGTGTATTTCCGTCTGTTCCCTGAAAGGCTTGTGAAACTGAATTTCTAGAAATACATGTGGAGAAACTGCACCATCTTCCTGATGAGAAGCAGTTACTTACAGTCCCACTCCCTTACCTCCTTTCTAAAGAGACAGGTGGAGCACCTATGCGCTGGCTTGCATTTTGGAATGGCAGAGTTCGCACACTGACTGTCCCCCTGAGAGTAATAGAGGCCATGCACACAACAACTGTCACTCCAGGTAAGGGCCGCTCATAGAGCTCCGTGGCCGTGGTTAGAGGTTGCTCCCCTCCCACTGCAGCCAGTTCCCAGGGACTTAGGAACTTTGTCCTTTTGGGAACTAGGCCACCAGAACCACATTCAGCAGATAAGGAGAGGAAACAGGACCCTCCATAGTACCTCCTGTGCACAGACCCTGCATTCCAGAGCTTGCTGTGCTTCCCCTGAGCCACCAGGCACAACAGCAGCCCGGAGCGGGATCCTTCCTGTGGTTGTTCTTGTCCACGTCACTCAAAGCAGCAGCTGGTGAAACAGATCCACATTGTTTTTCCAGGTGCGGATGGTGAGGAACACGCAAATGCCGCAGACAATAATTTTATCAAGAAGTACTGCCTGGGATTTGGTGTGGCTATCTTCGTTACCATGCTGATGGCAATGTTTTCGTGCTATCGTCTTGTCCGACAACGGAGGCAGATAAACCAGTGAGTTCTTGTTCACCCCCAACCCCATCCTGCCCCCTCTCTTTACTATAGGGATCCTGTGAGCAAGGAGGCATTTCTAGTTAAAGCAGCATAGAGAAGCCAGTTAGTTGTTGCCTAACACTGTCTGAGATTGACACTGTCAGACATTATCTGGCCTCGCCATTCCTGCTGCATGTTCTTACTGCTGGGCCTGAGACAGGCCCGGAGCTGAGAGTGACTCTATCATGCACTGTGAGGAAGGAGAGCAGGGGGTTCTCCTGTGCCCTCAGCACGTTTCTCTCCCTGCAGGCGCCTTGCTGAAGATGCTGCAGTCCAGCATATTGCCCGCAGCAACACCTCACGCTTGGACAAACAGCTTGCTCGCCTCAGTGCGCCGGACAGAAAAGACGTGGCACAAACAACCGGTGCCTGTGCAGTGACAATCTGCCCACCAGCCGCAGAGCACCACCAGAGCGGCCCCTGCCAGGCCTGACGGCTGTCGGGCTCAGCTGCCCCCAGTGCAGCCCCCGTAGCCCACCAGCCCAGGCTCCGTGGCCCCTGGGAAGTACATCATGCCCAGTGGCCCCTATCCACCTTGGGCATCAACACCTCTTTCAGGGGACAGGAGGGACCCACCTGGTTTGGAAGCTTGCAGTCATCGGCTGGCACCCAAACAGCAGCACCCTGGCATCAACACCACCCTCCTGTCCCCCACCACCATTCTTCAGGGGTTGGCAGTGGCTCCCTCAAAGTGTCACCCGCAGGCAGCCACTGCCTCAGGGAAGCCTGAGAGGCCTGTCAGCCTCCAGCACCATCTCTGCCCTCACCCTCCCCTCCACCATCCATCAGGGGATGGAAGCGACCCCAGCAGAGTATAGACCTGGGGACATCATCCAACAGACGGACGACCATTGCCTGGGGGAAGCCAACTGGCCCAGCAGCCCCCTGTCCCCCCCAGGAACTGTCACCAACTTTCCTTCACCATCCTTCAGGAGGTTGGAGCAGCCCCCACAGGGTGGCAGTTTGAGGGCATCATCTGACACCCAGAAAACTACAGCCAGGGGAAAGCATACCAGGCCCCACAGCTCCCAGCCCCCCACAGCACCAACTCTGCCCTCCCGCTCCTCTCCTCCATCCTTCAGGATGTGGGAGTGCCCCCCCCCACAGGGGGGGCAACATGGGGGCAACACCTGTAAAACCTCTGCCTGGAAAAAGTATGACAGGCCCAGCAGCCCCAAGATCCCCCCAGCACCACCTCTCTCTTCATGCTCCTCTCCACCATTGGTCAGGGGGTGGGAGCATCATCACTGGTCAACACAACAGGGGCTTCTTTCTTTAACATCCTTTTTACACCTTCCGAACTGAGTATACCTTTTCTACAAAAATTCTCAGCACCACAGATGATCATATTCAAAACATCTATAACTATATGGAATATAGATATTGTAAATTAATTCAATAAAATTCAACAACAAAACAAAATAACCAAGAAGCTGCTTCCTTCAAAAGGCAGAGTATTCTGACGAGGAGAAAACAGCAATACTAACATCACGTCACAGCGTTGCCATCAGGGCTCAAGCTAAGGCAGCCAGCTGACCAGGGCAGAACTTGTGTTAGATGCTGCTCAGTGACAACACCCAGAATGAAGTAGCAAGGATGTGAAGTGTAGGAGACTACTTGCGCTTATCACATTCTGTCTGCTGTAACAGCACTACTCAAAGATTTCTAATCGGGCCAAGATCTTTGTGAAGCAGCAGTTTGTTCATTACTGCCATCATGGCCGCACACCCCTACTGACTGTTGGGCAGGGCTGCAGTGGAGAACGCCCTCCACACGCAGTCCTGGGCAGGCAAGGGCTGTCGGTGCACAGTGCCACACGCTCCTTGCCATCTGCACACACGTGGGCTGGCTTTGCACTGCCAGGCACATCGTCTCGCCTGGGCACTGCAGGTCCTCGCTTGGTTGTATGCAGAGACAGCGGGGCCAACAGATGAAGTTATCTGTGTTGTGTGCAATACTTGCATGACTTGGGAGCTGACAATCCTTGTGGTTCTCTGTCCTGCTCCAATTTATAGGAAGGAGAGGAGGTCCATACGTGTATGCCTGAGCATGGTTCAAATGTTGGAGGACGGACGCTATTACGATTTAGGGTGATTAGGAAGGGAAGGCGGGCAATAGAAAAGACAGGAAAAAGAATCAAGGAGTCTTTATAGGAAGCAAGAGGGAGAGAGAGTCACCACCATGGATCTGACGTGTTTAGTAGTTCAGTCATTGATCTTCAGTAGTGGTGGGTCATCAGGAGTTGTTGTTCCGCTGACGATGACTGTGACCACGGCAACAGTTTCCAATGATAGTATAAACTTACAAAGAAGTCCAACGTGGTTCAGTCAGCTCTCCTTAGTGTGACAGCTCAAATCCAAAATGGTTGAGTAAGCTCTCCTTGGAATGGCAGCTTCTGGCTTTGGGATCTCATCTGGACCTTGCCAGTAGACAAGAGGGAGCAGGGACGCCCACCTGCTTCTTGTTCTTCACCGGACACGATGGTATCATTCCCCAGTTTTTCCATACCAAGCTGGAGCCAGATCTTCTGCCAGTAAACACTTCTGAGCACCCTCTTCTGGAAGTGAACAGCTCTGGAGGAAGGTGCTTTCAAATGTCCACAAAGTGATGTTGATTGTCACTCAGTAGCACCCATCACTTGCCTCCTCCATAAATCAGTTACAGTCTTGTTGGTGAACCTGAAGACAAAAGGTCGGCGCGCTGGGACAGCCACACACCAGTATCACAGAGTCACAGAATGACCCAGGTTGGAAGGGACCTCATGGATCATGAAGAACAAACCCCCCTGCCTGGCAGGGCCACCAAACATACACCTTTACTAGATCAGGTTGCCCAGGGCCCTGTCCAACCTGGCCCTGAACACCTCCAAGGACGGGGCATCCACAACCTCCCTGGGCAGCCCGTTCCAGGGCCTAACCACTCTGCTAGTAAACAACTTTCCCCCTAACATCCAAACTAAATCTTCCCTCTTTCAACTTAAATCAGTTTCCCCTTGTCCTGCTATTACCAGCCCCCTCCTCATCCTATGTGGAACACCAGTGCCAGCAGTGCGGCCGCCATTTTAGAACCCTCTCCACGTCACCTTGGTCACCGCTGCCGCGCGCAACGCACTCGCCTCTGACAGCTGTGGCAGTTAGCAGCCATGTCGGCAGCTAAGAGGGCTAGGGTAGAAGTTTTCCCTGTTTCAGGCGGGAGGATGGAGCTGGGGGCCCTAGGAGTGAGAAGGAGGAGGGGGCCCGCCATGACCACCAGGCAGAGGATGGGTAAGAGAGCCATATTCCATCATGCCTGGACCAGCCCCGTGACCACCACCCATGTGGAGCCTATGGAGGTGGATCCACCTCCAGATGAGCGAATGGAGGTGGATCCACCTGCAGAGGAGCCCATGGAGGTGGATCCACCTGCAGAGGAGCCCATGGAGGTGTATCCGCCCGCGGCATAGCTGGCCTGGCACCACACCACCGTGCCAGGCCCCGCGCTGGCATGGTCACAGCTCCACCGTGGCTGGTCCAGGCGCTGAGCTCCTTACCCGCTGCACGGCCCCCGCCCCCTGCATTAGCTGGGTGGCATTTTTGTAACATCTGTTCCTCCTTTGGGCCTATTCTGCAGCCACATTCTGTGGGCCCCCAGTCCCATCTTTACCCTATTTGTTCCAGTCCCTGTTTCTATAGTTGGTTTTTGGGTTTAGTTTAGTTTTAGAGTTAGGTGTAGGTTGTTGTTAGTGTTTTTGAGTTAGGCATAGGTTATTGTTTGTGTTTTTGAGTTAGGCATTGCTTATTGTTCATTTTTTAGTGTTAGGAGTAGGTTAGGAGTAGGTTTAGTGTTAGTAGTTGGTGTTTTCCTGTTAGGAGTTTGTTCCTCTTCATTCTTTAGTGTTAGGAGTAGATTGTTGTTCCCATAGTAGAGTTAGGCATAGGTTACTGTTGGTACTGTAGGGTTAGGCGTGGGTTCCTACCAGCAGCTGGCAGCAAACAGCGCTCGCTCGGTAAGCACACGTCTGCTTTCTCCCCCGGAGCCGTGAGTGCGACTGCCATGAGAGCGGAGGTCTGATGCCATCTGCGAGGGACGGGATTTGCATCCGGTGGCTTTTCCATTGCAGAATGTCCAGCAGCAGAGCGTGAGTGGCCGTGAAATGAAGCTGGGCCTCAGGAGAGCCGTCTGGAGCTGCGTCACGAGCTTCCTGCATGGCCAGCGCAAGGTAGGTGTGCCTTACTGTAAGCGTGCGCTGAAGCAGTGTTGGTTAAGCACGGCTCACTCCTCTGTCTGCAACAGATGGGCTTTCTGCGCGCTTTATTGCTGTGGCCGGCGTTGAACAGCACAGCAGCAGCGAGGCCTCGAACATGTCCACAACCAGGTACGTGAATGTGAGTAAATTTAACTGTGTGAATGATGTTATTGTTCATATTAGTAAGGCAGTATTCACATGTGTGTGATGGAGCTCAGGGATAGGTTTATTCTTGCCTGGTAAATTTTCCCTTCTTTGACACCCACCCGTCCTCTTGCTTCTCTTCCCCTCACCTGTAAGTGCAGCAATACTGAAGGCTGAGGGCTCTTCTCCGAGGCGGGCGCTAAAGGGCAATTGAAATGCAAGTTTGTTGTCCCTCTTTGTTCTTGGGTCGGTAGCCCAAGGTGACCAAGCTTCAGAGCACTTCTCTAAGTCAGCCTGGAAATGTTTCTAGAAGGAAGTAACTCCATCACAGTGCCTGAGAGTAATGATGCCTCTTTTTCCCCCCTCACAGCAGGCAGCCTCCATAAGAGAGCAGTAGAGCAGCAGGCTGTTTTGTGCTATGGCTGCTGAACTGCATTTCTGGCCACCTGAGATCCCTGAGCCCATGCTAATGAAGAACATGCTGCGCCACAGACTCTTCTACGGAGCCGTTTTGCAGCTTCTCTGTGCTGGCCATCATGCTGCCAGTTTCCAAGTTCCCAAAGGCAGTAAGTGGTGCTCTCATGGGATAGGAGAAAGGCACGGGCAACTGGGTGGGAGGGAACCATCTGTAACTGTTGCCAGCAGCCTGGAGGTGCCAGCTCAGTCTTATCCTGTGGCTACTGCTGCTCCCTATGAGCTGCCAGGCACAGGGTCCTCCCGCCCGTGCAGGGACCGCCTTGCAGGAAAGGGCTTTAGGCTCTGGTTTGTGTGGGATTTGGGGAACGAGACAGGGGTGGAGTTTCTTGTGTGCCCGACTGTCAGGAAGGCGGTTCCCAGTTCTGGCAGCCCAACGTGCCCAGCAGGGTGACTTGAGCTCCCAAAGCGAGCCGCCAACCAGTTGTTAGCTGAGAAGGTTCCCTGAGCGTTTCCGAATTGATTCTTGTAGGACTCGGAGAGTCTGGGGACTGAGACTTGGGAGAGAGTGAAGAAAGCTGAGGCAAGGCAAGCGCTGCTCAGCTGAGGAAGAAAGCCGAGAAGGAAAGCAGAAAGCAACGATGATGGCCTGAGCAAGAAGCTACAAAGGACAGCAGAACCACCTGCAGCGCTTCCTCGGAGGTGGCAGCAAAACCTGCTGACTGAACAGTCCAGTTTACCGGCACAGCCGTGCTTTCCCTGTCATGGACGGTGGAGATGATGGAAGTGAACTGGACAGGAAGGACTTGTGCTGCGTTAGAAGCAAAGAGGGCTTCACCTGTGCAGGACTTGGTGTATGGCAAGAGCTGGAGACGCTGCGTTCCTTCAGGGTGTGTCTCTTGAGGTCCAGGCCTGGTGTAGGGTTAGGTTGAAATAGGGCTGGCTGGGACTGGAGAGGGAGGAGGTGACGTAGCCCTGGGGTTTGGCTTCTCCTTGGGTCTGACTGGAGGCTGAGTGACTGATTGCTAAGCGGCAATCCTGGGCACTGGGGCTTCATTTTGGGGTGTGGGCGGGGTAATAAATAGAAGCCGAGTCCTTTTGTACGCAATAAAATTGAAGCGAACTTTCTAAACCTGGTGCTGCCTCTTTCAGTAGCTGGTCAGAACGTCCCTCGCTCGGGCTGGCAATCACAGGGCGATGAAGCGGTCGGCTTCACGTCTCTCCCTTGACATGGTGCAGGTTTTCCCCCGTTTCCTTGTTGGTCTTCCCAACCTGTGGCCTTTCAGCCAACCCGTAAGTGCTGGTGACAGGCTGTGAGCATCTCCCTGCTCTCTGAGGACTGACAGAAAGAAACCAGAGGAGGGGAAGCAGCCCGGCAGGAAGAAGGGTGTCCCGTGCTCAGCCCCTTGAGTTGGCCTCTCTTCCCTGAGGGTTCTTTCAGCTTCTGATGCACCGTGTGCTGCTGTTTGCCCTGGGAAGCCCAGCTGCACGCTGGCAGCCGTGGCCTGTGCATCAGCCTCCCCTTGAGGCCCAAGGAGTTGTTTGTTTTTATGTATTCAGTATTGGTGTGGCATTTTGTTGTTTTGTTCAGCTTTGAGATCAAGGGGTAATTTAACACCGTTGGAAGTAATTGGGGTTCAGGAGTAGCACATGCAGAATTTTGATCACGCAGCAAGTTGTGATTTCTACTGTGTTGAAGAACTGGCACACACATATACGCCTGCAGCCGGAGCTTGATTGACTCTCGTCAATACGGCCTTCCAAAGCCCGGCCCTGGGGAGCTGTCCAAAAATTTTCCAACCTTTTGTATTACCTAAGTTTATTTTAAACAGCCAAGGAGGAGTAATCTCTTAAAGGCTTTTTTAAAGGCATTGGACTAGGTTTTGATTATCACGTCTCAGGAAGCTTCTGCATTCCACCTAGTGCTAATGGGATAAATCAAAAGCAGATTACACAAGAGATTCAGGCCTTGCTGCCAGTCTTTTATGAATCAGAACTTTGTTTCATTTTGCCAGATATTCTGGTTTCCTTTTCAGGAGATTCCTTTGCTGTATATTAAGAAGGCCAAGGGCATCCTGGCCTGCATCAGAAACAGTGTTGCCAGCAGAAGCAGAGAGGTGATTGTCCCCCTGTTCTCAGCACTGATGAGGCCGCAGCTCGAGTGCTGTGTTCAGTTTTGGGCCCCTCAGTGCAAGGAAGGCATGGAGGCCCCGGAACGCGTTCAGAGGAGGGCAACAAAGATGGTGAGGGGTCTGGAGCACAGGCCATATGAGTTGAGGCTGAGGGAGCTGGGATTGTTCAGCCTGGAGAAGAGGAGGCTCAGGGGAGACCTCATTGCTCTCTCTAACTTCCTGAAGGGAGGCTGTAGTGAGATCCGGATGTAGTGTGTAGGTCAGATCTATGAGGCAGGAGCTGCTGTGGGGCAGATGTGGGTCAGATCTATGGGGCAGGAGCTGTTGTGGGGATGATGTGGGTCAGATCTATGGGACTGGAGCTGCTGTGGGTCTGATGGGGGCTAGATCTATGGGGCAGGAGCTGCTGTGGGGCAGGTGTGTGTCATATCTATGGGGCAGGAGCTGCTGTGGGGGTGATGTGTGTCAGATCTATGGGGCAGGAGATGCTATGGCGCAGATGTTGGTAAGATATATGGGGCAGGAGCTGCTGTGGGGTAGATGTGGGTCTGATCTATGGGGCAAGAGCTGTGGTGGGTCCGATGTGGGTCAGATCTATGGGGCGGGAGCTGCTGTGTGGCTGATGTGGGTCAGACCTATGGGGCAGGAGCTGCTGTGGGGCCTATGTGGGTCAGATCTGTGGGACAGGAGCTGCTGTGGGGCTCATGTGGTTGAGATCTATGGGGCAGGCGTTGCTGTGGATCTGATATGGGTCAGATATATGGGGCAGGAGCTGCTATGGGGCAGATGTGGGTCAGATCTATGGGGCAGGAGCTGCAGTGGGGCAGATGTGAGTCAGATCAATGGGGCAGGAGCTGCTGTGGGGATGATGAGGGTCAGATCTATGAGGCAGGAGCTGCTGTGGGACAGATCTATGGGGCAGGAGCTGCTGTGGGGCACATGTGGGTCAGATCTATAAGGCAGGAGCTGCTGTGGGGCACATGTGGGTCAGATCTATGAGGCAGGAGTTGCTGTGGGGCAGATGTGGGTCTGATCTATGGGGCAGGTGCTGCTGAGGGTCAGATCTATAGGGCAGGAGTTGCTGTGGGGCACATATGGGTCAGATCTATGGGACATAAGCTGCTGTGGGGCTGCTGTGGGTCATATCTATGGGGCAGGAGCTGCTGTGGGGATGATGTGGCTCAGATCTATGAGGCAGGAGCTGCTATGGGGCAGATGTGGGTGAGACATATTGAACAGGAGCTGCTGTGGGGCTTATGTGGATCAGATCTATAGGGCAGGAGCTCCTGTGGGGCAGATGTGGGTCAGATCTATGAAGCAGCAGCTGCTGTGGGGCACATGCATGTCAGATCTATGGGGCAGGAGCTGCTATGGAGATGATTTGGGTGAGATCTCTGGGGCAGGAGCTGCAGAGGGGCATATGTGGGTCAGATCTATGGGGCAGGAGCTGCTGTGAGGCTGATGAGGGTCACATCTATGGGCCAGGAATTGCTGTGGGGTAGATATGGCTCATATCAATGGAGCAGGAGATGCTGTGGGGCAGATCTATGGGGCAGAAGCTGCTGTCGGGTATATTTGAGTCAGATGTATGGGGCAGGAGCTGCTATGGGGAGATATGAATCTGATCTATGGGGCAGGAGCTGCTGTGGGACAGTTCTATGGGACAGGAGCTGATGTGGGGCTGATATGGGTCAGATCTATGGGGAAGGAGCTGCTGTGGGGCAGATGTGGGTCAGATCTACGGGGCAGGAGTGGCTGTGCGTCAGATCTATAGGACAGGAGCTGCTGTGGGGCTGATGTGCGTCAGATCTATAGGACAGAAGCTGCTGTGGGGCTGATGTGCGTCAGATCTATAGGACAGGAGCTGCTGTGGGGCTGCTGTGGGTCAGATCTATGGGGCAGGAGCTGCTGTGGGGCAGATCTATGGGACTGGAGCTGCTGTGGGGCACAAGTGAGTCAGATCAATGGGGCAGGAGCTGCTGTGGGGCACACGTCGATCAGATCTATGGGGCAGGAGCTGCTGTGGGGCTCATGTGGGAAAGATCTATGGGGCAGGAGCTGCTGTGGTGCTGATGTGGGTCAGATCTATTAAGCAGGAGCTGTTGTGGGGCACATGGGTATCAGATCTTTGGGGCAGGAGCTGTTGTGGGGCACATGTCGGTAGATCTATGTGGCAGGAGCTGCTGTGGGGCAGATGTGGGTCATATCTATGGGGTAGGTGCTGCTATGGAGCTGCTGTGGGTCAGATCTATGGGGCAGGATCTGCTGTGGGTCATATGTGGGTCATATCTATGAGTTAGGAGCTGCTGTGGGTCAGATCTATGGGGCAGGAGCTGCTAAGGGGCACATGTGGGTAAGATCTCTGAGGCAGGGGCTGAGGTGGGTCATATCTATGGGGCAGGAGCTGCTGTGGGGCTGATGTGGGTCAGATCTACGGAACAGGTGCTGCTGTGGGGCTTATGTGGGTCAGATCTATAGGGAAGGAGCTGCTGTGGGGCAGGTGTGTGTCATATCTATGGGGCAGGAGCTGCTGTGGGGCTGGTGTGGGTCAGATCAATGGGGCAGGTGCTGGTGTGGGGCTGATTTGGGTCAGATCTATGGGGCAGGAGCTGCTGTGGGGTAGTTGTGGGTCTGATCTATGGGGCAGGATCTGCTCTGGGGCACATGTGAGTGAGATCTATGGGGCAGGAGCTGCTGTGGGGTAGATGTTGGTCAGATCTATGGGGCAGGAGTAGCTGTGGGGCATATGTGAGTGAGATGTATGGGGCAGGAGCTGCTGTAGTGCAGATGTGGGTCAGATCTATTGGGCAGAAGCTGCTGTGGGGTAGTTGTGGGTCAGATCTATCGGGCAGTATCTGCTCTGGGGCACATGTGAGTGAGATCTATGGGGCAGGAGCTGCTGTAGTGCAGATGTGGGTCAGATCTATGGGGCAGGAGCTGCTGTGTGTCAGATCTATGGGGCAGGAGATGCTATGGCGCTGATGTTGGTAAGATCTATGGGGCAGGAGCTGCTGTGGGGTAGATGTTGGTCAGATCTATTGTGCAGGACCAGCTCTGGGGTATATGTGTGTCAGATCTATGGGGCAGGAGCTGCTGTGGGGCACATGTGGGTCAGATCTATGGGGCCAGAGTTGCTGTGGGGTAGATGTGGGTCAGATCTATGGGGCAGGAAATGCTGTGGGGCTGATTGCGGTAAGATCTATAGGGCAGGAGCTGCTGTGAGGCAGATGTGGGTCAGATCTATTGGGAAGGATCTGCTGTGGGGTAGAGGTGAGACTGATCTATTGGGCAGGAGCTGCTGTGGGGCTGATGAGGGTCAGATCTATGGAGCAGGAGCAGCTGTGGGGCTGATGAGGGTCAGAACTATGGGGCACGAGATGCTGTGCAGATGATGTGGGTAAGATCTATGGGCCAGGAGCTGCTGGGGGCTGATGTAGGTCAGATCTATGGGGCAGGAGCTGCTGTGGGGCAGATGTGGGTCAGATATTTGGGGCAGGAGATGCTGTGGTTCAAATCTATGGGGCAGGAGATGCTGTGGAGATGATGTGGGTCACTTGTGGTGCGGGAGGTGGCACTGATGGGGCAGGAAATTGAGCTTTTGGGGCAGGAGATGGCACTTGTGGGGCGTAAGGTGGAACTTATGGGGCAGGAGGTGGAACTTGTGGAGCAGGAGGTGGTACTTGTGGGGCGGGAGGTTGGAGTTGTTGGGCAGGAGGTGGCATTTTGAGGCAGAAGGTGGCATTTGTGTGGCAGGAGGTGGCAATTGTGGGTCACGAGTTGGAAATTGTTGGGCAGGAGGTGGAAGTTTTGGGGCAGGGTTTGGCAGTTGTAGGGCGGGAGGTGGCACTTGTGGGGCGGGAGGTGGAAGTTGTAGGGCGGGAGGTGGCACTTGTGGGGCAGGAAATGGAGCTTTTAGGGCAGGAGGTGGAACTTGTGGGGCGGGAGGTGGAACTTGTGCAGAAGGAGGTGGTACTTGTTTGGTGGAAATTGGAAATTGTTGGGAGGGAAGAGGTACTTGTGGGGCAGGAAGTGGCTCTTGTCGGGCAGGAGCTGGCACTTGTTGGTCAGGAGGTGGCACTTGTGGGTCAGGAGGAGGAAGTTGGTCAGTCAGTGACACTTGTGGGGCAGGAGGTGGATTATTTGGGGGGGAGGAGGCAGTGGTGTGGAATAATGTGGCACTTGTGGGGCATGAACTGGCACTTGTGGGTCAGGAATTGGCACTTGTGGAGCAGGAGGATGTCTTTGTCGGTCAGGAGGTGGCACTTGTGAGCAGGAAGTGGATGATGTAGTGCAGGAGCTGGTACTTGTGAAGCATGAGCTGGCACATGTGGGGCAGGAATTGGCACTTGTGGGGCAGGAGGTGGCACTTGTTGGGTGGGAGGTGGACGATGTGGGGCAGGAGGTGGCACTTGTGGGGCAGGAGGTGGAAGTTGCATTGCAGGATTTGGCATTTGTGGGTTGGGAGTTGGCACTTGTGGGGCATGAGGTGGAATTTGTGGGATGGTAGGTGGAACATGTGGGGCAGGAGTTGGCACTTGTGGGGCAGGATGTGGCACACGTTGCCAGGAGTCGGCACTTGTGTGGCGGGATGTTGAAGTTGTGGGGCGGGAGGTGGCACTTGTGGAACAGGTATTGTCACTTGTGGGGGAGGAGGTGGATGATGTGTGTCAGGAGGTGGTCTTTGTGGGGTAGGAGGTGGCACCTGTGGGGCAAGAGGTGGCACTTGTGGGGCATGAGCTGGCACTTGTGGGGCAGGAAGTAGATGATATGGGGCATGAGCTGGCAATTGTGGGGCAGGAATTGGCACTTGTGGGGCAGGAGGTGGATGATGTGGGGCAGGAGGCTGTCTTTGTGGGGTTAGAGGTGGCACTTGTGGGGCAGGAAGTTGATGATGTGGGGCATGAGCTGGCATTTGTGAAGCATGAGCTGGCACTTGTGAAGCAGGAATTGGCACTTTTGGGGCAGGAGGTGGAACTTGTGGGGTGGGAGGTGGAATTTGTGGGGTGGGAGGTGAAACTTGTAAGGCAGGAGTTGGCACATGTGGGGGGGGAAATGGCACTTGTGGGGCAGGAAATGGCACTTGTTGTGCAGGAGGTGGCACTCATGGGTTTGGAGGTGGATGATGTGGGGCAGGAGGTGACACATGTGGGGCAGGAGATGGCACTTCTGGGGCAGGAGGTGGAAGTTGTGGGGCAGGATTTGGTACTTGTGGGGTGGGAGTTTGCACTTGTGGGGCTGGAGTTGGCACTTGTGGGGCGGGAGGTGGCACTAGTGGGGCGGGAGGTGGCACTATTGGGGCAGGAGGTGGCACTTGTGGGGAGCGATGTGGCACTTGTGGGCGGGAGGTGGAATTTGTGGAGAGGGAGGTGGCACTTATGGGGCGGGAGCTGGAACTTGTGGGGCGAGAGGTGGCAGATGTGGAGCAGGAGCTGGCACTTTCGGGGCAGGAGCTGGCACTTGCACGGCAGAAGGTGGCACTTCTGGGTCGGGAGGTGGCACTTGTGGGGCAGGAGGTGGCACTTCTGGGATGGTAGGTGGAACTTGTGGGGCAAGTCTTGGAACTTGTGGTGCAGGAGATATCACACGTTGGGCAGGAGTTGGCACTTCCTCAAAGAAACCCATAGCAACCCATAGCGCCCCATAGGAACACAAAGATACCCCATGGAGCCCCATAGACACCCCATAGTGACCCACAGGGGC
Organism: Coturnix japonica; assembly: GCF_054131305.1. NCBI lineage: Eukaryota > Metazoa > Chordata > Aves > Galliformes > Phasianidae > Coturnix > Coturnix japonica. Next base: position 1,302,609 of record NW_028188945.1, on the reverse strand, counting down.
CCAAAGAGACCCCATAGCACCCCATAGCTACTCCATAGTGCCCCATAGCAGCCCATGGAGCCTCATAGACACTCCATTGTGCCCCACAGCACCCCATTGCACCCCATAGGGACCCATAGACACAGCATACTGCTCCATAGAGCCCCATAGACACCCCATAGTTCCCCACAGCACCCCATAGCAGCCCACAGTGCCCCATAGGCACCACATAAGGCCCTACAGCCACACCATAGAGCCCATTTGAACCACATAGACACCCCATATCGCCCCATGGTGCCTGTAGACACCCCATAGAGCCCCATAGAGACCCACTGAACCCCATACAGACCCCATGCAGACCCCATAGAGCCCCACAGACAACCCATAGATCCCCAAAGACACCCCATAGACTCCCCATAGAGCCCCATAGGGACCCCATAGCGCCCCATAGAGACCCCATTCTTCCGCATAGAGCCCCATAGCAAACCATAGCACCCCATAGTCACCCATAGCGCCCCATAGGAACCCAAGGATACCCTAAAGAACCCCATAGCCACCCTACAGCACCGCATAGCCACCCCATAGAGCCCCATAGACACCACATAGTGACACATAGCGCCCCATAGGGGCCCAAAGAGACCCCATAGCACCCCATAGCTACACCATAGTGCCCCATAGCAGCCCATGGAGCCTCATAGACACTCCCTTGTGCCCCACAGCGCCCCATTGCACCACATAGGGACCCATAGACACCCTATACTGCTCCATAGAGCCCCATAGCACCCCATAGTGCCTCACAGCACCTCATAGCACAACATAGTGCCACATAGACACCACATAAGGACATATAGCCGCGCCATAGAGCCCCATAGACATCCCATAGAGCCCCGTAGGCAACCCATTGTGCCCCATAGAGCTCCCATAGCCACCCATAGAAACTCATTTTGCCACATAGACACACCATAGCGTTCCATAGACACCCCATAGAAACCTCAGAACGCCCCATAGAACCCCATAGAGCTCCATAGGCACCCCATAGAGCCCCATAGAGAACCCATAGAGGCACATAGCAACCCATAGGGGGGACATTGGGACACATATGGACACATAGTGACCCTTAGGGAGACACTGGGACCCATAAGGTGATATTGGGACACATAGGGACACCATGGATTAAGGTGGGGGACAGTGAGACCCATAGAGGCACACAGAGACTCTGCTGAGACCCATAAGAGACCTCATAGAAGCACATAGGGACCACACTGAAACCCATAGATACCCATAGGAGAACATTTAAGCCCATAGATACGAATAAGAGACCCCATAGAGGCACATAGCTACCCATAGGGGGGATATTGGGACACACAGGGACACATAGTGACCCATAGGGAGACACTGGGACCCATAGGGGTATATTGGGACACATAGGGACCCCATGGAACATAGTGGGGGACAGTGAGACCCATAGAGACACATAGGGACTCCGCTGTAACCCTTAAGAGACCCCATAGAGGCACATTGGTACCTAATGTAACCTATGGATAGCAATAGGTAGATATTTTGGCCCAGAGATACTCATGAGACCCCATGGAGACACTTAGCAACACATAGGAGGGACATTGGGACACAGAGGGACACATTGCGACCCATAGGCTGACACTGGGACCAATAGGGGGACATTGGGACACAGAGGGACCCCATGGATTTCAGTGGGGGACAGTGAGACCCATAGAGACACATAGGGACCTCGCTGAGACCCATAAGAGACCCCATAGAGGCACATAGGGACTGCATTGAAACACATAGATACCCATAGGAAGACATTTGGGCCCAGAGATATCCATGAGACCCCATAGAGACCCCATAGAGACCCCATAGTGGCACATAGCAACCCATAGGGGGGACATTGGGACACATAGGGACACATAGTGACCCATAGGGGGACACTGGGACCCATAGGGTGACATTGGGACACATAGGGATCCCATGGATTACAGTGGGGGACAGTGAGACCCATAGAGACACATAGGGACATTGCTGAGACCCATAGAGACTCCATAGAGGCACATAGGGACCACAGTGAAACCCATAGATACCCATAGGAGGACATTTAAGCCCATAGATACAAATAAGAGACCCAATAGAGGCACATAGCTACCCATAGGGGGGATATTAGGACACATAGGGACACATAGTGACCCATAGGGAGACACTGGGACCCATAGGGGGACATTGGGACACATAGGGATCCCATGGATTACAGTGGGGGACAGTGAGACCCATAGAGACACATAGGGACATTGCTGAGACACATAGAGACCACATAGAGGCACATAGGGACCACATTGAAACCCATAGATGCACATAGGAAGACATTTGGGCCCAGAGATACCCATAAGAGACCACATAGAGACCCCATAGAGGTACATAGCAACCCATAGTGTGGATATTGGGACACAGAGGGACCCCATGGATTACAGTGGGGAACAGTTAGACCCGTAGAGACACATAGGGGCTCCACTGATACCCATAAGAGACCCCATAGAGGCACATAGGGACCTCATTGAAACCCATAGATACCCATAGGAAGACATTTGGGCCCAGAGATACCAATAAGAGTCCCCATAGAAACCCCAAAGGGGGCCAATGGGAAACATAGAGGGGACATTCAGCACTTAGGAACACATAGTGACCCATAGGGAGACACTGGGACCCATAGGGGTATATTGGGACACATAGGGACCCCATGGAACATAGTGGGGGACAGTGAGACCCATAGAGACACATAGGGACTCCGCTGTAACCCTTAAGAGACCCCATAGAGGCACATAGGGACGTAATGTAACCTATGGATAGCAATAGGTAGATATTTTGGACCAGAGATACTCATAAGAGACCCCATGGAGACACTTAGCAACACATAGGAGGGACATTGGGACACATAGGGACACATTGTGACACATAGGGGGACACTAGGACCCATAGGGGGACATTGGGACACATAGGGATCCCATGGATTTCAGTGGGGGACAGTGAGACCCATAGAGACACATAGGGACACTGCTGAGACCCATAGAGACCCCATAGAGGCACATAGGGACCACATTGAAACCCATAGGTACCCATAGGAATACATTTGGGTCCAGAGATACCCATAAGAGACCCCACAGAGGCACATAGCAACCCATAGGGGAGACGTTGGGACACATAGTGACTCATTAGTGACCCAAAGGGAGTCACTGGGACCCATATGGATACATAGAGATCCATAGGGGGACACTGGGACACATTGGGACCCCATAGAGAGACATAGAGACACATAGGGACCCATTTAGAGGCATAATAACCCCATAGAGACCTATAGGGACACCCAGAGATCCATAGGGAAACATTGGGACCCATAGGGGCTGTATGGGAGATTGGTAATCACAGCCTGAACCTCTGATTAATCAGCTGAGGCAAGTGTGGGGTCAGCTGCGGGAGCACAGGTGAGAGTAATGGAGCTGTGCTCCCGGGAGGGCTGGAGCTCGACTCCACCTCCTCTGAGACCTCATTTAAGGGCTGACCCTCACTCAAGCCGCTTTCCATTATCTTTCCGAGCTCCCTGTTACCGGGTGAGGTCCCAGAAGACTGGAGGCTTGCCAACGTGACTCCCATTTCCAAGCAAGGTTGTCAGGAGGATCCGGGCAACTCCAGGCCTGTTAGCCTGACCTCGGTGCCAGGGAAGGGAATGGAACGAATTGTCTTGAGGGAGATGACAGATGCGGCAGGTGTGGGATGAGCAGGAGATCAGACCTAGCCAGCATGGGTTCGTGAAGGGCAGCTCCTGCTTGACCAATCTGATCTCCTTCTACGATCCTGTGACCCATCTGATGGATGAAGGAAAGAAAGAAAGGCTGTTGATGTGCTCTACTTGGACTTCAGCAAAGCCTTCACAACTGTCTCCCATGCTATTCTCCTACAAAAGCTGGCAGCCCTTTTCCAACCTTGAGAATTCTGTGATTCTGTGAGGCAGCATCTCTTGGACATCGCTCTGCAGTGAAGACCGCCCCAGCTTCCTCAGCGAAGGCATCACCACTGGTGAGTTTCTCTCTCGCTTAGAACCTCTGTACTTTTGTTACCATCTTTGTTACCATCTGTATAGTTACCACCTAGACAGGGGGACATAGAGAGACACTGGGACCCCTAGGGACCCCTAGAGATCCAGAGGAAGACATTGGGACCCATAGAGAGACACTGGGACCCATAGGGACACATAGAGAGACACTGGGACCCATAGGGACACATAGAGACCCATAGACAGTCATTGGGAGCCATAAGGATAAATTGAGACCCATAGAGACCCCATTGAGACCCATAGTGCCTCAAAGAAACCCATAGCGACCCCATAGTCACCCATAGCGCCCCATAGGAACACAAAGATACCCCATAGAGACCCATAGACACCCCATAGTGACCCATAGGGGCCCAAAGAGACCCCATAGCACCCCATAGCTACTCCATAGTGCCCCATAGCAGCCCATGGAGCCTCATAGACACTCCATTGTGCCCCACAGCACCCCATTGCACCCCATAGTGACCCATAGACACAGCATACTGCTCCATAGAGCCCCATAGACACCCCATAGTTCCCCACAGCACCCCATAGCAGCCCACAGTGCCCCATAGACAACACATAAGGCCCTACAGCCACACCATAGAGCCCATTTGAACCACATAGACACCCCATATCGCCCCATAGTGCCTGTAGACACCCCATAGAGCCCCATAGAGACCCACTGAACCCCATACAGACCCCATGCAGACCCCATAGAGCCCCACAGACAACCCATAGATCCCCAAAGACACCCCATAGACTCCCCATAGAGCCCCATAGAGACCCCATAGCGCCCCATAGAGACCACATTCTTCCGCATAGAACCCCATAGCAAACCATAGCACCCCATAGTCACCCATAGCGCCCCATAGGAACCCAAGGATACCCCAGAGAACCCCATAGCCACCCTACAGCGCCCCATAGGAACCCAAGGATACCCCAGAGAACCCCATAGCCACCCTACAGCACCGCATAGCCACTCCATAGAGCCCCATAGACACCACATAGTGACCCATAGCGCCCCATAGGGGCACAAAGAGACCACGTAGCACCCCATAGCTACTCCATAGTGCCCCATAGCAGCCCATGGAGCCTCATAGACACTCCCTTGTGCACCACAGCGCCCCATTGCACCCCATAGGGACCCATAGACACCCTATACTGCTCCATAGAGCCCCATAGCACCCCATAGTGCCTCACAGCACCCCATAGCACAACATAGTGCCACATAGACACCACATAAGGACATATAGCCGCGCCATAGAGCCCCATAGACATCCCATAGAGCCCCGTAGGCAACCCATTGTGCCCCATAGAGCTCCCATAGCCACCCATAGAAACTCATTTTGCCACATAGACACACCATAGCGTTCCATAGACACCCCATAGAAACCTCAGAACGCCCCATAGAACCACATAGAGCTCCATAGGCACCCCATAGAGCCCCATAGAGAACCCATAGAGGCACATAGCAACCCATAGGGGGGACATTGGGACACATAGGGACACATAGTGACCCATAGGGAGACACTGGGACCCATAGGGTGACATTGGGACACATAGGGACACATAGTGACCCATAGGGAGACACTGGGACCCATAGGGGCTGTATGGGAGATTGGTAATCACAGCCTGAACCTCTGATTAATCAGCTGAGGCAAGTGTGGGGTCAGCTGCGGGAGCACAGGTGAGAGTAATGGAGCTGTGCTCCCGGGAGGGCTGGAGCTCGACTCCACCTCCTCTGAGACCTCATTTAAGGGCTGACCCTCACTCGAGCCGCTTTCCATTATCTTTCCGAGCTCCCTGTTACCGGGTGAGGTCCCAGAAGACTGGAGGCTTGCCAACGTGACTCCCATTTCCAAGCAAGGTTGTCAGGAGGATCCGGGCAACTCCAGGCCTGTTAGCCTGACCTCGGTGCCAGGGAAGGGAATGGAACGAATTGTCTTGAGGGAGATGACAGATGCGGCAGGTGTGGGATGAGCAGGAGATCAGACCTAGCCAGCATGGGTTCGTGAAGGGCAGCTCCTGCTTGACCAATCTGATCTCCTTCTACGATCCTGTGACCCATCTGATGGATGAAGGAAAGAAAGAAAGGCTGTTGATGTGCTCTACTTGGACTTCAGCAAAGCCTTCACAACTGTCTCCCATGCTATTCTCCTACAAAAGCTGGCAGCCCTTTTCCAACCTTGAGAATTCTGTGATTCTGTGAGGCAGCATCTCTTGGACATCGCTCTGCAGTGAAGACCGCCCCAGCTTCCTCAGCGAAGGCATCACCACTGGTGAGTTTCTCTCTCGCTTAGAACCTCTGTACATTTGTTACCATCTTTGTTACCATCTGTAGAGTTACCACCTAGACAGGGGGACATAGAGAGACACTGGGACCCCTAGGGACCCCTAGAGATCCAGAGGAAGACATTGGGACCCGAAGAGAGACACTGGGACCCATAGAGACACATAGAGAGACACTGGGACCCATAGGGACACATAGAGACCCATAGACAGTCATCTGGAGCCATAAGGATAAATTGAGACCCATAGAGACCCCATTGAGACCCATAGTGCCTCAAAGAAACCCATAGCGACCCCATAGTCACCAATAGTGCCCCATAGGAACACAAAGATACCCCTTAGATCCCCATAGACACCCCATAGTGACCCATAGAGGCCCAAAGAGACCCCATAGCACCCCATAGCTACTCCATTGTGCCCCACAGCACCCCATTGCACCCCATAGGGACCCATAGACACAGCATACTGCTCCATAGAGCCCCATAGACACCCCATAGTTCCCCACAGCACCCCATAGCAGCCCACAGTGCCCCATAGACACCACATAAGGCCCTACAGCCACACCGTAGAGCCCAATTGAACCAAATAGACACCCCATATCACCCCATAGTGCCTGTAGACACCCCATAGAGCCCCATAGAGACCCACTGAACTCCATACAGACCCCATGCAGACCTTATAGAGCCCCACAGACAACCCATAAATCCCCAAAGACACCCCATAGACTCCCCATAGAGCCCCATAAGGACCTCATAGCGCCCCATAGAGACCCCATTCTTCCGCATAGAGCCCCATAGCAAACCATAGCACCCCATAGTCACCCATAGCGCCCCATAGGAACCCAAGGATACCCCAAAGCACCCCATAGCCACCCTACAGCACCGCATAGCCACCCCATAGAGCCCCATAGACACCACATAGTGACCCATAGCGCCCCATAGGGGTACAAGGAGACCCCAAATCATCCCATAGCTTCTCCACAGTGCCCCATAGCAGCCCATGGAGCCTCATAGACACTGCCTTGTGCCCCACAACGCCCCATTGCACCCCATAGGGACCCATAGACACCCTATACTGCTCCATAGAGCCCCATAGCACCCCATAGTGCCTCACAGCACCCCATAGCACAACATAGTGCCACGTAGACACCACATAAGGACATATAGCCGTGCTATAGAGCCCCTTAGACATCCCATAGAGCCCCGTAGGCAACCCATTGTGCCCCATAGAGCTCCCATAGCCACCCATAGAAACTCATTTTGCCACATAGACACACCATAGCGTTCCATAGACACCCCATAGAAACCTCAGAACGCCCCATAAAACCCCATAGAGCTCCATAGGCACCCCATAGTCACCCATAGAGAACCCATAGAGGCACATAGCAACCCATAGTGGGGATATTGGGACACATAGGGACACATAGTGACCCATAGGTAGACACTGGGACCCATAGGGTGACTTTGGGACACATAGGGACACCATGGATTACAGTGGGGGACAGTGATACCCGTAGAGACACATAGAGACTCCGCTGAGACCCATAAGAGTCCCCATAGAGGCACATAGGGACCACAATGAAACCCATAGATACCCATAGGAGGACATTTAAGCCCATAGATACAAATAAGAGACCCCATAGAGACACATAGCTACCCATAGGGGGGATATTGGGACACATAGGGACACATAGTGACCCATAGGGAGACACTGGGACCCATAGGGGGACATTGGGACACATAGAGACCCCATGGATTAAGGTGGGGGACAGTGAGACCCATAGAGGCACATAGGGACCACATTGAAACCCAGAGATACCCATAGGAAGACATTTGGGCCCAGATATACCCATAAGAGACCACTTAGAGACCCCATAGAGGTACATAGCAACCCATAGTGTGGTCATTGGGACACAGAGGGACCCAATGGATTACAGTGGGGAACAGTGAGACCCATAGAGACACATAGGGGCTCCACTGATACCCATAAGAGACCCCATAGAGGCACATAGGGACCTCATTGAAACCCATAGATACCCATAGGAAGACATTTGGGCCCAGAGATACCAATAAGAGTCCCCATAGAAACCCCAAAGGGGGCCAATGGGAAACATAGGGGGGACATTCGGCACTTAGGAATACATAGTGACCCATAGGGAGACACTGGGACCCATAGGGGTATATTGGAACACATACGGACCCCATGGAACATAGTGGGGGACAGTGAGACCCATAGAGACACATAGGGACTCCGCTGTAACCCTTAAGAGACCCCATAGAGGCACATAGGGACGTAATGTAACCTATGGATAGCAATAGGTAGATATTTTGGCCCAGAGATACTCATAAGAGACCCCATGGAGGCACTTAGCAACACATAGGAGGGACATTGGGACACATAGGGACACATTGTGACCCATAGGCTGACACTGGGACCAATAGGGGGACATTGGGACACATAGGGACCCCATGGATTTCAGTGGGGGACAGTGAGACCCATAGAGACACATAGGGAACCCGCTGAGACCCATAAGAGACCCCATAGAGGCACATAGGGACTGCATTGATACCCGTAGGAAGACATTTGGGCCCAGATATATCCATGAGACCCAATAGAGATCCCATAGAGACCCCATAGAGACCCCATAGTGGCACATAGCAACCCATAGGGGGGACATTGGGACACATAGGGACACATAGTGACCCATAGGGGGACATTGGGACACATAGGGATCCCATGGATTATAGTGGGGGACAGTGACACCCATAGAGACACATAGGGACACTGCTGAGACCCATAGAGACCCCATAGAGGCACATAGGGACCACATTGAAACCCATAGATACCCTTAGGAATACATTTGGGACGATAGTTACCCATAAAAGACCCCATAGAGACCCCATAGAGGCACATAGCAAACCATAGTGGGGACATTGGGACACATAGGGACCCCATAGAGAGACATAGAGACATATAGGGACCCATTTAGAGGCATAATAACCCCATAGAGTCCTATAGGGACACACAGAGATCCATAGGGAAACATTGGGACCCACAGGGGCTGTATGGGAGATTGGTAATCACAGCCTGAACCTCTGATTAATCAGCTGAGGCAAGTGTGGGGTCAGCTGCGGGAGCACAGGTGAGAGTAATGGAGCTGTGCTCCCGGGAGGGCTGGAGCTCGACTCCACCTCCTCTGAGACCTCATTTAAGGGCTGACCCTCACTCGAGCCGCTTTCCATTATCTTTCCGAGCTCCCTGTTACCGGGTGAGGTCCCAGAAGACTGGAGGCTTGCCAACGTGACTCCCATTTCCAAGCAAGGTTGTCAGGAGGATCCGGGCAACTCCAGGCCTGTTAGCCTGACCTCGGTGCCAGGGAAGGGAATGGAACGAATTGTCTTGAGGGAGATGACAGATGCGGCAGGTGTGGGATGAGCAGGAGATCAGACCTAGCCAGCATGGGTTCGTGAAGGGCAGCTCCTGCTTGACCAATCTGATCTCCTTCTACGATCCTGTGACCCATCTGATGGATGAAGGAAAGAAAGAAAGAAAGGCTGTTGATGTGCTCTACTTGGACTTCAGCAAAGCCTTCACAACTGTCTCCCATGCTATTCTCCTACAAAAGCTGGCAGCCCTTTTCCAACCTTGAGAATTCTGTGATTCTGTGAGGCAGCATCTCTTGGACATCGCTCTGCAGTGAAGACCGCCCCAGCTTCCTCAGCGAAGGCATCACCACTGGTGAGTTTCTCTCTCGCTTAGAACCTCTGTACATTTGTTACCATCTTTGTTACCATCTGTATAGTTACCACCTAGACAGGGGGACATAGAGAGAAACTGGGACCCCTAGGGACCCCTAGAGATCCAGAGGAAGACATTGGGACCCATAGAGAGACACTGGGACCCATAGGGACACATAGAGAGACACTGGGACCCATAGGGACACATAGAGACCCATAGACAGTCATTGGGAGCCATAAGGATAAATTGAGACCCATAGAGACCCCATTGAGACCCATAGTGCCTCAAAGAAACCCATAGCGACCCCATAGTCACCCATAGCGCCCCATAGGAACACAAAGATACCCCATAGAGACCCATAGACACCCCATAGTGACCCATAGGGGCCCAAAGAGACCCCATAGCACCCCATAGCTACTCCATAGTGCCCCATAGCAGCCCATGGAGCCTCATAGACACTCCATTGTGCCCCACAGCACCCCATTGCACCCCATAGGGACCCATAGACACAGCATACTGCTCCATAGAGCCCCATAGACACCCCATAGTTCCCCACAGCACCCCATAGCAGCCCACAGTGCCCCATAGACACCACATAAGGCCCTACAGCCACAACATAGAGCCCAATTGAACCACATAGACACGCCATATCGCCCCATAGTGCCTGTAGACACCCCATAGAGCCCCGTAGAGACCCACTGAACCCCATACAGACCCCATGCAGACCCCATAGAGCCCCACAGACAACCCATAGATCCCCAAAGACACCCCATAGACTCCACATAGAGCCCCATAGGGACCTCATAGCGCCCCATAGAGACCCCATTCTTCCGCATAGAGCCCCATAGCAAACCATAGCACCCCATAGTCACCCATAGCGCCCCATAGGAACCCAAGGATACCCCAAAGCACCCCATAGCCACCCTAAAGCACCGCATAGCCACCCCATAGAGCCCCATAGACACCACCTAGTGACCCATAGTGACCCATAGGGGCCCAAAGAGACCCCATAGCACCCCATAGCTACTCCATAGTGCCCCATAGCAGCCCATGGAGCCTCATAGACACTCCATTGTGCCCCACAGCACTTCATTGCACCCCATAGGGACCCATAGACACAGCATACTGCTCCATAGAGCCCCATAGACACCCCATAGTTCCCCACAGCACCCCATAGCAGCCCACAGTGCCCCATAGACACCACATAAGGCCCTACAGCCACACCATACAGCCCAATTGAACCAAATAGACACCCCATATCGCCCCATAGTGCCTGTAGACACCCCATAGAGCCCCATAGAGACCCACTGAACCCCATACAGACCCCATGCAGACCCCATAGAGCCCCACAGACAACCCAAAGACACCCCATAGACTCCCCATAGAGCCCCATAGGGACCTCATAGCGCCCCATAGAGACCCATTTTTTTGCATAGAGCCCCATAGCAAACCATAGCACCCCATAGTCACCCATAGCGCCCCATAGGAACCCAAGGATACCCCAAAGCACCCCATAGCCACCCTACAGCACCACATAGCCATCCCATAGAGCCCCATAGACACCCCATAGTGACCCATAGTGACCCATAGGGGCCTAAAGAGACCCCATAGCACCCCATAGCTACTCCATAGTGCCCCATAGCAGCCCATGGAGCCTCATAGACACTCCATTGTGCCCCACAGCACCCCATTGCACCCCATAGGGACCCATAGACACAGCATACTGCTCCATAGAGCCCCATAGACACCCCATAGTTCCCCACAGCACCCCATAGCAGCCCACAGTGCCCCATAGACACCACATAAGGCCCTACAGCCACAACATAGAGCCCAATTGAACCACATAGACACCCCATATCACCCCATAGTGCCTGTAGACACCCCATAGAGCCCCATAGAGACCCACTGAACCCCATACAGACCCCATGCAGACCCCATAGAGCCCCACAGACAACCCATAGATCCCCAAAGACACCCCATAGACTCCACATAGAGCCCCATAGGGACCTCATAGCGCCCCATAGAGACCCCATTCTTCCGCATAGAGCCCCATAGCAAACCATAGCACCCCATAGTCACCCATAGTGCCCCATAGGAACCCAAGGATACCCCAAAGCAACCCATAGCCACCCTACAGCACCGCATAGCCACCCCATAGAGCCCCATAGACACCACATAGTGACCCATAGCGCCCCATAGGGGCACAAAGAGACCCCAAATCATCCCATAGCTACTCCACAGTGCCCCATAGCAGCCCATGGAGCCTCATAGACACTCCCTTGTGCCCCACAACGCCCCATTGCACCCCATAGGGACCCATAGACACCCTATACTGCTCCATAGAGCCCCATAGCACCCCATAGTGCCTCACAGCACCCCATAGCACAACATAGTGCCACATAGACACCACATAAGGATATATAGCCGTGCCATAGAGCCCCATAGACATCCCATAGAGCCCCATAGGTAACCCATTGTGCCCCATAGATCTCCCATAGCCACCCATAGAAACTCATTTTGCCGCATAGACACACCATAGCGTTCCATAGACACCCCATAGAAAGCTCAGAACGCCCCATACTACTCCATAGAGCTCCATAGGCACCCCATAGAGCCCCATAGAGAACCCAAAGAGGCACATAGCAACCCATAGGGGGGACATTGGGACACATAGGGACACAAAGTGACCCATATGGATACACTGGGACCCATAGGGGGACATTGGGACACATAGAGACCCCATGGATTAAGGTGGGGGACAGTGAGACCCATAGAGTCACATAGGGACCACATTGAAACCCAGAGATACCCATAGGAAGACATTTGGGCCTAGAAATACCCATAAGAGACCACATAGAGACCCCATAGAGGTACATAGCAACCCATAGTGTGGACATTGGGACACAGAGTGACCCCATGGATTACATTGGGGAACAGTGAGACCCGTAGAGACACATAGGGGCTCAACTGATACCCATAAGAGACCCCATAGAGGCACATAGGGACCTCATTGAAACCCATAGATACCCATAGGAAGACATTTGGGCCCAGAGATACCAATAAGAGTCCCCATAGAAACCCCAAAGGGGGCCAATGGGAAACATAGGGGGGACATTCGGCACTTAGGAACAAATAGTGACCCACAGGGAGACACTGGGACCCATAGGGGTATATTGGAACACATACGGACCCCATGGAACATAGTGGGGGACAGTGAGACCCATAGAGACACATAGGGACTCCGCTGTAACCCTTAAGAGACCCCATAGAGGCACATAGGGACGTAATGTAACCTATGGATACCAATAGGTAGATTTTTTGGCCCAGAGATACTCATAAGAGACCCCATGGAGACACTTAGCAACACATAGTAGGGACATTGGGACACATAGGGACACATTGTGACCCATAGGCTGACACTGGGACCAATAGGGGGACATTGGGACACATAGGGACCCCATGGATTTCAGTGGGGGACAGTGAGACCCATAGAGACACATAGGGACCTCGCTGAGACCCATAAGAGACCCCATAGAGGAACATAGGGACCACATTGAAACCCATAGGTACCCATAGGAATACATTGGGCAGGAAATTGAGCTTTTGGGGCAGGAGATGGCACTTGTGGGGCGTAAGGTGGAACTTATGGGGCAGGAGGTGGAACTTGTGGAGCAGGAGGTGGTACTTGTGTGGCGGGAGGTTGGAGTTGTTGGGCAGGAGGTGGCATTTTGAGGCAGAAGGTGGCATTTGTGTGGCAGGAGGTGGCAATTGTGGGGCACGAGTTGGAAATTGTTGGGCAGGAGGTGGAAGTTTTGGGGCAGGGTTTGGCAGTTGTAGGGCGGGAGGTGGCACTTGTGGGGCGGGAGGTGGCACTTCTGGGGCAGGAAATGGAGCTTTTAGGGCAGGAGGTGGAACTTGTGCAGAAGGAGGTGGTACTTGTTGGGCGGAAATTGGAACTTGTTGGGAGGGAAGAGGTACTTGTGGGGCAGGAAGTGGCTCTTGTGGGGCAGGAGCTGGCACTTGTGGGGCAGGAGGTTGCACTTGTGGGTCAGGAGGAGGAAGTTGGTCAGTCAGTGACACTTGTGGGTCAGGAGGTGGATTATTTGGGGGGGAGGAGGCTGTGGTGTGGACAAATGTGGCACTTCAGGAGAATGAGCTGGCACTTGTGGGGCAGAAATTGGCACTTGTGGGGCAGGAGGATGTCTTTGTCGGTCAGGAGGTGGCACTTGTGAGCAGGAAGTGGATGATGTAGTGCAGGAGCTGGCACTCGTGAAGCATGAGCTGGCACTTGTGGGCAGGAATTGGCACTTGTGGGGCAGGTGGTGGCACTTGTTGGGTGGGAGGTGGACGATGTGGGGCAGGAGGTGGCACTTGTGGAGCAGGAGGTGGAAGTTGCATTGCAGGATTTGGCATTTGTGGGTTGGGAGTTGGCACTTGTGGGGCATGAGGTGGAATTTGTGGGGTGGTAGGTGGAACATGTGGGGCAGGAGCTGGCACTTGTGGGGCAGGATGTGGCACACGTTGCCAGGAATCGGCACTTGTGTGGCGGGATGTTGAAGTTGTGGGGCGGGAGGTGGCACTTGTGGAACAGGTAATGTCACTTTTGGGGGAGGAGGTGGCACTTGTGGGGCATGAGCTGGCACTTGTGGGGCAGAAAGTAGATGATATGGGGCATGAGCTGGCAATTGTGGGGCAGGAATTGGCACTTGTGGGGCAGGAGGTGGATGATGTGGGGCAGGAGGCTGTCTTTGTGGGGTTAGAGGTGGCACTTGTGGGGCAGGAAGTTGATGATGTGGGGCATGAGCTGGCATTTGTGAAGCATGAGCTGGCACTTGTGAAGCAGGAATTGGCACTTTTGGGGCAGGAGGTGGAACTTGTGGGGTGGGAGGTGGAATTTGTGGGGTGGGAGGTGAAACTTGTAAGGCAGGAGTTGGCACATGTGGGGGGGGAAATGGCACTTGTGGGGCCAGAAATGGCACCAGTGGGGTAGGATTTGGAACCTGTGGAGTAAGAAATAGCACTTGTTGGGCAGGAGGTGGCACTAGTGGGGCGGAAGTGGAACTTGTTTGTCATGTGGCCACAATTGTTGGGTGGGATGTGGCACTTGTGGGGCAGGAGGTGGCAATTGTGGGGCGGGAGGTGGATGATGTGGGGCAGGAGGTGGCACTTGTGGGGTGGGAGGTAGATGATGTGGGGCAGGAGGTGGCACTTGTGGAGCAGGAGTTGGAAGTTGCAGAACAGGATTTGGCACTTGTGGGGCAGGAGGTGGCACTTGTGTGGCGGGATGTTGAAGTTGTGGGGCGGGAGGTGGCATTTGTGGGGCTGGAACTGGCTCTTGTGGGCCGTGAGGTAGAAGTTGTGGGGCTGAAAATGGCACTTGTGGGGCAGGAGTTAGCACATGTGGGACAGGAGGTGGCACTTGTGGGGCAGGAGCTGGCACTTCAGGGGAGTGAGCTGGCACTTGTAGGGCATGAATTGGCACTTGTGGTGCAGGGGGTGGATGATGTGGGGCAGGAGGTGGTCGTTGTGGGGCAGGAAATGGTCGTTGTGGGGCAGGAGGTGGCACTTGTGGGGCAGAAGGTGGATGATGTGGGACAGGACCTGGCACTTGTGGGGCATGAGCTGGCACATGTAGGGCAGGATTTGGCACTTGTGGGGCAGGAGGTGGCACTTGTTGGGTGGGAGGTGGACGATGTGGGGCAGGAGTTGGCACTTGTGGGGCAGGATGTGGCACACGTTGGGCAGGAGTCGGCACTTGTGTGGCGGGATGTTGAAGTTGTGGGGCAGGAGGTTGCACTTGTGTGTCAGGAGGAGGAAGCTGGGCGGTCAGTGACACTTGTGGGGCAGGAGGTGGATTATTTGGGGGGGGAGGTGGCAGTGGTGTGGCAAAATATGGCACTTGTGGGGCAGGAGCTGGCACTTCAGGGGAATGAGCTGGCACTTGTGGGGCAGGAGGTGGATGATGTGGGGCAGGAGGTGGTCATTGTGGGGCAGGAGGTGGAATTTGTGGCGTGGTAGGTGGCACTTGTGGCACAGGAACTGGCACTTCTGGGGCGGGAGGTGGAAGATGTGGGGCAGGAAATGGCATATGTGGGGCAGGAGTTGGCACATGTGGGACAGGAGGTCGCACTTGTGGGGCAGGAAATGGCACCTGTGGGGCAGGAGTTGGAACCTGTGGGGTAAGAAATGGCAATTGTTGGGCAGGAGGTGGCACTTTTGGGGCGGGAAGTGGATGATGTGGTGCAGGAGCTGGCACTTGTGAAGCCTGAGCTGGCACTTGTGGGGCAGGAAGTGGAACTTGTAAGACAGGAGGTGGAAACTGTGGGGCGGAATGTAAAGTTGTGGGGCAGGAGGTGGCACTTGTGGGTCAGGTGTTGGCACTTGTGGGGCAGGAGATGTAACTTGAGGGGAGGGGGTGGCACTTGTGGGGCAGGAGGTGGCACTTGTGGGGAGGGATGTGGCACTTGTGGGGCTGGAGGTGGCACTTGTGGGGCAGGAGGTGGATGATGTGGGGCAGGAGTTGGCACTTGTGGAGCAGGAGGTAAAAGTTGCGGGGCAGGATTTGGCACTTGTGGGGTGTGGGAATACAAGAAAAGCTGTTCAGAGCAGCAGCTGTGGAGCAAGATAAACAGCATGGGAACCAAGGACACCTCTGCAAGGAGAAGAAGAGTCTCACAGCTCTGATTGGTTATGTGCCTGCATGGACAGTTGAAAAGTGTTTTGTAGAATGCTTTGTTGACATGTAAGATGTTTGGGAAAGTTGTAAGGGCGGATGGGAAAGTTAGAAAATAACAACTTGTGAAGGTATATAAGGGATGTGAGAACTTGTAATAAACGATTTGGATCGTTCACATCTGAGTCCGTGCCGAGTCGCTGCAGTGGGGCAGGATGTGGCACACGTTGGGCAGGAGGTGGCACTTGTATGGCGGGATGTTGAAGTTGTGGGGCAGGAGGTGGCATTTGTGGGGCTGGAACTGGCTCTTGTGGGGCAGGAGGTGGAAGTTGTAGGGCAGGAAATTGCACTTGTGGGGCAGGAGGTGGCACTTGTGGGGCAGGAGTTGGCACTTGTGGGTCAGGTGGTGGCACTTGTGTGGGAGGTGGCACTTGTGGAATTGGAGTTGGCACTAGTGCGGCAGAATGTGGAAGTTGTGGGGTAGTATTTGGCACTTGTAGGGCAAGAGGTGGCACTTGTGGGGCAGGAGGTGGTCCTTGTGGGACGAGAGGTGGCACTTGTTGGGCAGGAGGTGGAACTTATGGGGCGTTACGTGGAAGTTGTGGGGCGGGAGGTGGCACCTGTGGAAATGGAGATGGCACTAGTGGGGCAGGTAGTGGCACTTGTGGGGCGGGATATGGAACTTATGGGGCAGGAGTTGACACTTTTGGGGCAGGAGGTGGAAGTTGTGGGGCTGGACGTGGCACTTGTGGGGCGGGAGTTGGCATTTTGGGGAGGGTGGTGGCACTTGTTGGGCAGGAGGTGGCACTTGTGGGGCAGGAGGTGGCACTTGTGGGGCAGGAGGTGGTCCTTGTGGGACGAGAGGTGGCACTTGTTGGGCAGGAGGTGGAACTTATGGGGCGTTACGTGGAAGTTGTGGGGCGGGAGGTGGCTCTTTTTAGGCAGGAGGTGGAAATTGTGAGCCAGGAGATGGAAGTTGTAGGGTGGGAGGTGGCACTTGTGGGGCAGGAGGTGGAAGTTGTGGAGCGGGAGGTGGACGTTGTAGGGCGGGAGGTGGCACTTGTGAGGCAGGAGGTTGCACTTATGTGTCAGGAGGAGGATGTTGGGCGGTCAGTGACACTTGTGGGGCAGGAGCTGGCACTTCAGGGGAATGAGCTGGCACTTGTAGGGCATGAATTGGCACTTGTGGCACAGGGGGTGGATGATGTGGGGCAGGAGGTGGTCATTGTGGGGCAGGAGGTGGCACTTGTGGAGCAGGAGGTGGAAGTTGAAGGGCAGGATTTGGCACTTGTGGGGCGGGAGGTGGCACTTGTGGACACACGGAGCCACTGGGCCAGTCACAATAGGATGTTTTTGCCAGTCTTTACCAGTGAGGCTTATTTCGGCCTCCAACACAGTCAATTCTTGAGAGCCCCCAGTCACTCCATTGATTCTGTTTGATTCTGTCCCTTTGTGATTCGAGGGCATTAGAGTGCACTTTGCACCGGTATCCAGCAGTGGTTCTGTTGTGCCAGACCATTTAATCCACACAGTCCAATAAACTCTTATTATCCCTCTCCCCGCCAAGACTGAGGGCAGGGCCCCTCTATGGGTTACCTGTGATGAATGGAGCAACTCCACTGGTGGTTGGTCTGTTTTGTAGTTCTCTCACCCGTGCTCGTAGTACAGGAGTAGGCTGGTCGTGCCACTTCCTCATGTCTTCTCTGTGGTCCCGTAGGTAGCACCACATGGAAACACGCTGTGCAATCTTACTGTTGTTCCTTGCTTGAGCTGGAAAGCACGTGTGTCTAATAGCTGAAACTTTTGATGATACAGGTGAAGAGTAGGATTGGAATATTTTGATCAGGTCCTTCACTAGACCTGGTGACCCGTATGGAGACTGACCTTCATCAGTCGTTTCTGATACTACTACTCGACCATCACAATTAGTCGATGGAAATAGTTTCTTGTGCATTTCATCTATCAGTCTTCTACTCGTGAGATGGCAGAAACTGCGGTGCGTACTGGGGGGAGCTGCTCTTCATAGTTTTGAAGCGTCATAATCAGTTCAAAAACTCGGGGTCTTCTCTCTTGTTCCTCAGATCTTCCAAATGTTGTTGCCAGTGTGTGTGCATATCTTTCTGGTGCTGTACTTGTGAGTTTCTGCCACATGCTAGGCTTGGTCCTCACTCTCTCAGGATCACGGTCTTGTGGATCAGGGTCATACAACATTTCCACCACGGTCATTTCCCTCAGGTACTGGATACCTTTTTCGATGGTATCCCACTTAATAGTCTGAGGCTTCAAAGCATCCTTGAAGGGTTACATTTCCCTCACGGCTGTTAACAGTCCAGAGGGTGCCAGCTCCATCCAAACATCTGCTAATCTCTCTGTCGATAGCTGGGTCTCTGGCAATGCTTCCTAGTTGGTGAGATTCATTACCAGCTAGAGACAGGCTGTTGGCCCCGTTGTCCCAGCAGCAAATCAATCAGGCAAGAGACCTTCATTTTGATGCCATGTAAACTCCTTTCTTGAGCCTTGGAATTCATCCATCTTCAGAGATTGATGAATGGTAATAGAGATTTCCTCCTCATCACTCTCTTCTTCATGCCTCTTAGGTTTTTTTTTTGTTTTTTTTTTGTTTTTTTTTTTTTTTTGCATTTCTCAGTGCCAATCCAGACCCCCTACCTGGATCTTCTGCTGCCTCCTCCTCTGCTTCTCCTTCTTCTCATCCTAGACACAAGGACACCTGTTTCCATTTCTTCCTTCCACAGGGGCAACTGATATTGTTACTGGTGCCTCCTGTGACTGATCAGAGTTGACTTGGGGATTTTTTTTTTTTTTGAGGCTTGAACCTCAGATCGGAAACTCTCCCTCTCCAGGGTAGTAGTATATAGAGCACGGTAAGCATAAGCCAAACCCCAAGTGTGGTTTACCTCCTTAGATCTCTGACTCAAATACTCAATTTCTCAGGGTCCCTCAGGTGTTCAAGAGTGAAATCCCATGACACTGCGGGTCCCCACGCTTCTAAGATTTTTCCTAAACCTTTCCATATTCCCTGCCAGTCAGCATTTTCTGGTTTTGGAGGGGACTTCCGCATAGAACGAATGGAGAGGAGTACATTCATATATATTGATACTGATAACATGAACATGAGTATGAACACAAGGATGAACACTAACTCGGTTTTCAAAAACTGTGCGGCAATCTGATAAGGCAGCCTGGAAACCGGATTGAACATCGTGGTGTTTGTAAAACTAGCTGCTGTGAAATTAGCAATTGTGAAATTAGTCATTGTAAAATTAACTATTTCATCTGGGATGCAAGTGTCAAAATTCACATCATACCACATTGCGTAGAAGTACCAGGCCCTTACTTGGTTGTATAATGCATATATTCTATAACAAGAAATCAATAAATTAAGAAGGGCCAGTAAGTTTCAAAGAACATGATGGCTTTGAATCCCCTATGCAGTGCTCCTAAAATAAAGAGCAGACTCATAGCTGGCAGTAGCTGGCAGGCACTGTAAAAGTCAGAGCTAGCTAGCTGTGCTCTGGGAGAGAAAGAAATCCCTTTGTTTTCTTTACAAAAGCAAGATAACAATGCTCAGAGTTTACAGCTACCCCTGAATTTTGACAGTTTGCCTGGACTTTCAAGGTCACGTTCTCAGTGAGCAGCTATGAAAAGATATCACATCCCTAACGAAGCTCTCTGAGAGCAAAGAGAGATTTGTTCTAAAAGCTAAAAAGCAGCAGCTTATGCCCGCCATCTCCACCAAAATCTGTCACAGGTTACCTAGATTTACCTTTGCGAATGACAGGGGGCAGCTGCCCTGTAGGGTCCCCAGCCCAAAAAAGAGAGCTCCAGCCTGGGAGGAGATTATACATATGTCCTCCTCCCATGACTAACCTTTGGCCGCGAAGTCCTCTGGGATATGTAGTTTTCTTCTGAGAGATGAGTATTTGGAACGTTGTTATTCCATGGAACTGGAGTATGAAGCTTCTAATGATCCACACTGCACATAATGTTATGATGTGGCACTTGTGCGGCAGGAGGTGGCACTTGTTGGATGGGAGGTGGTTGATATGGGGAAGGAGGTGGCAATTGTGTGGTTCGAGGTGGCACTTGTGGAGCAGGAGGTGGACGTTGCGTGGCAGGATTTGGCACTTGTGGGGTGGGAGGTGGCACTTGTGGGGCAGGATTTGGAACTTGTGGGGCAGGATGTGGCACACGTTGGGCAGGAGGTGGCACTTGTATGGCGGGTTGTTGAAGTTGTGGGGCGGGAGGTGGCCTTTGTGGGGCTGGAACTGGCTCTTGTGGGGCAGGAGGTGGAAGTTGTAGGGCAGGAAATGGCACTTGTGGGGCAGGAGGTGGCACTTGTGGGTCAGGGGGTGGCACTTGTGGTGTGGGAGGTGGCACTTGTGGAATTGGAGTTGGCACTAGTGCGGCAGAAGGTGGAAGTTGTGGGGAAGTATTTGGCACTTGTGGGGCAAGAGGTGGCACTTGTGGGGCAGGAGGTGGTCCTTGTGGGACGAGAGGTGGCACTTGTTGGGCAGGAGGTGGAACTTATGGGGCGTTACGTGGAAGTTGTGGGGCGGGAGGTGGCACCTGTGGAAATGGAGATGGCACTAGTGGGGCAGGTAGTGGCACTTGTGGGGCGGGATATGGAACTTATGGGGCAGGAGTTGACACTTTTGGGGCAGGAGGTGGAAGTTGTGGGGCTGGACGTGGCTCTTGTGGGGCGGGAGTTGGCATTTTGGGGAGGGTGGTGGCACTTGTTAGGCAGGAGGTGGCACTTGTGGGGCAGGAGGTGGCACTTGTGGGGCAGGAGGTGGTCCTTGTGGGACGAGAGGTGGCACTTGTTGGGCAGGAGGTGGAACTTATGGGGCGTTACATGGAAGTTGTGGGGCGGGAGGTGGCTCTTTTTAGGCAGGAGGTGGAACTTGTGAGCCAGGAGATGGAAGTTGTAGGGCGGGAGGTGGCACTACTGGGGCAGGAGGTGGAAGTTGTGGAGTGGGAGGTGGAAGTTGTGGAGCGGGAGGTGGCACTTGTGGGGCGAAAGGTGGCATTTGTGGGGCAGGAGGTTGCACTTGTGGGCCAGGAGGTGGCACTTGTGGGGCGGAAATTGGAACTTGTTGGGAGGGAAGAGGTACTTGTGGGGCAGGAAGTGGCTCTTGTCGGGCAGGAGCTGGCACTTGTAGGGCAGGAGGTTGCACTTGTGGGTCAGGAGGAGGAAGTTGGGCGGTCAGTGACACTTGTGGGGCAGGAGGTGGATTATTTTGGCGGGGAGGTGGCAGTGGTGTGGACAAATGTGGAACTTGTGGGGCAGGAGCTGGCACTTCAGGGGAATGAGCTGGCACTTGTAGGCCAGGAATTGGCACTTGTAAGGCAGGAGGTGGAACTTGTGGGGGGGGATGTGGCACTTGTGGGGTGGGAGGTGGCACTTGTGGGATGCGAGGTGGCACTTGTGGGGCAGGAGGTGGCTGTTGTTGGGCGGGAGGTGGGACTTGTGTAACAAGAGGTGGAAATTGTGCGGTGGGATGTGGCACTAGTGGGGCAAGGGGTGACACTTGCGGGGCTGGGGGCGGCACTTGTGGGGCAGTGTGTGGCAATTGAGGGGCGGGAGGTGGCACTTGTGGGGCTGGATGTGGCAGTTGTGGGGCAGATGATGACACCTGTGGGGCGGGAGGTGGATGTTTTGGGGAAGGAGGTTGAAGTTGTGGGGAGGGTGGTGGCACTTGTGGGGCGGGAGGTGGAAGATGTGGGGCGGCAGGTGGCAATTGTGGGTCAGGAGGAGGCATTTGTGAGGCAGGAGGTGGATGATGTGGGGCAGGAGGTGGATGATGTGGGGCAGGAGGTGGCACTTGTGGGGAAGTAGGTGGCACTTGTGGGGCAGGAGGTGGCACTTGTGGGGCAGAAGGTGGCACTTGTGGGGCAGGAGGTGGAAGTTGTGGGTCAGGAGGTGACATTTGTGGAACAGGAGGTGGATGATGTGGGGAAGGAGGTGGATGATGTGGAATAGTAGATGGCACCTGTGGGGCAGGAGATGGCACTTATGGGGCAGGAGATGGTATTTGTTGTGCAGTAGGTGGCACTTGTGGAGTGGGAGATGGAAGTTGTGGGGCAGGAGGTGGCAATTGTGGGCCGGGAGCTGGCACTATTGGGGCAGGAGCTGGAAGTTGTGGGTCAGGAGGTGGCACTTGTGGTGCAGGAGGTGGCACTTGTGGGGCAGTTGGTGGATGATGTGGGGCAGGAGTTGGCACTTGTGGGGTAAGGGTTGGCACTTGTGGGTGGGAGGAGGCACTTGTGGGGCGGGGGGTGGCAATTGCTGGGTGGGAAGTGGCAGTTGTGGGGCAGTAGGTTGAAGGTTTGGGGCAGGAGGTGGCACTTGTGGGGTGGAAGGTAAGAAGATTTGGGGTGTGACGTGGAAGTAGTGGGGCGGGAGGTGGCACTTGTGGGGCGGGAGGTGGCACTTGTTGGGCAGGAGTTGGCACTTGTGTGGCTGGAGGTGGAAGCTGTGGGGCGAGAGGTAACACTTGTGGGGCAGGAGTTGGAACTTGTGGGTCAGGTGGTGGCACATGTGGGGCGGGGGTCGACGTTGTGGGGCAAGAGGTGTAACTTGTGGGGCAAGAGGTGTAACTTGTGGGGCAGGAGGTGGCCATAGAGGGGCGGGAGGTGGCACTTTTGTGGCGGGAGGTGGCACTTGTGGGGCAGGAGATGGCACTTGTGGAGCAGGAGGTGGAAGTTCCGCGTCAGGATTTGGCACTTGTGGGGCGGGAGATGGCACTTGTGGGGCAGGACGTGGCACTTGTGTGTCTGGAGGTTAAACATGTGGGGCGGGAAATGGCACTTGTGGGGAAGGAGGTGGCACTTGTGGGGCGGGAGATGGCACTTGTGTGTCTGGAGGTTAAACTTGTGGGGTGGGAGGTGGCACTTGTGGGGAAGGAGGTGGCACTTGTGGGGCAGGAGGTGGCAAATGTGGTGCAGGAAATGGCACTTGTGGGGCAGGAGTTGGCACATGTGGGATAGGAGGTGGCACTTGTGGGGCAGGAGGTGGATGATGTGGGGCAGGAGCTGGCACTTTTAGGGCTGGAATTGGCACTTGTGCCACAGGAGGTGGCACTTGTGGGGTGGGAGGTGGATGATGTGGGGCAGGAGGTGGAAGTTGCGTGGCAGGATTTGGCCCTTGTGGGGCGGGAGATGGCACTTGTGGGGCAGGACGTGGCACTTGTGGAGCGGGAGGGGGCACTTGTGGGGCCTGAGGTGGCACTTGTAGGGCAGGAGGTGGCATTTGTGGGGCGGGAGGTGGAAGCTGTGAGGCAGGGGGTGGCACTTGTAAGGCAGGAGGTAGAACTTGTGGGGCAGGAGTTGGCACTTGTGGGGCGCGAGTTGGCACTTGTGGGGCAGGTAGTTGCATTAGTGGGGCAGGAGTTGGCACTTGTGGGTCAGGAGGTGGAACTGGTGGGGCTGGAGGTGGCACTTGTTGGGTGGGAAGTGGCACTTGTGGGGCAGGAGGTGACACTTGTGGGGCAGGATGTGGCACTTGTGCGTGGGAGGTGGAGTTTGTGGAGAGGGAGGTGGCGCTTGTGGGGCGGGAGGTGGCACTTGTGGGGAGGAGGTGGAACTTGTGGGGCGGGAGGTGGAAGTTGTGATGCAGGAGGTGGTACATGTGGGGCGGGATGTGGAAGTTCTGATGCAGGAGGTGGTACATGTGGGGCGGGATGTGGCACTCGTGAGCAGGGAGGTGGCACTTGTGGGGCAGGAGGTGGATGATGAGGGGCAGGAGCTGGCACTTGTGAAGCATGAGCTGGCACATGTGGGGCAGGAATTGGCAGTTGTGGGGCAGAACGTGGC
Source organism: Coturnix japonica (assembly GCF_054131305.1). NCBI lineage: Eukaryota > Metazoa > Chordata > Aves > Galliformes > Phasianidae > Coturnix > Coturnix japonica. Next base: position 1,278,001 of record NW_028188945.1, on the reverse strand, counting down.
ACTTGTGGGGCAGGATTTGAAGTTGTGGTGCAGGATGTAGCACTTGTGGGGCAGGAGCTGTAAATTGTCTGGCGAGATAAGGCACTTGTGGGGCAGGAGTTATAACTTGTGGGGCAGGAGGTGGAAGTTGTGGAACAGAAGGTGGTACTTGTAGGGCAGGAGGTGGCACTTGTGGGGCAGGAGGTGTCAGTCGTTTGGCGGGAGGTGGCACTTGTGGGGCAGGAGGTGGCTCTTGTGGAACAGGATGTGGCACTTGTGGGGGAGGAACTGGCACTTGTGGGGTATGAACTGGCACTTGTGGGGCAGGAATTGGCACTTGTGGGCAGGAAGTGGATGATGTGGTGCAGGAGCTGGCACTTGTGAAGCATGAGCTGGCACATGTGGGGCAGGAATTGGCAGTTGTGGGGCAGAAGCCTACACTTGTGGGGCAGAACGTGGCACTTGTGGGGCAGGAGGTTGAAGTTGTGGTGCAGGATGTAGCACTTGTGGGGCAGGAGCTGTAAATTGTCTGGCGAGATAAGGCACTTGTGGGGCAGGAGGTTGCACTAGTTTGGCAGGAGGTGGCACTTGTGGGGCGGGATGTGGCACTTGTGGGGCGAGAGGTGGCACTTGTGGGGCAGAAGGTGGATGATGTGGGGCAGGAGCTGGCAATTGTGAAGCATGAGCTGTCACTTTTGGGGCAGGAATTGTCAGTTGTGCGGCAGGAGTTGGCACTTGTGGGGCAGGATGTGGCACACGGGCAGGACTTGGCACTTGTGTGGCGGGATGTTGAAGTTGTTGGGCGGGAGGTGGCACTTGTGGGGCTGGAAGTGGCAGTTGTAGGGCTGGAGGTGGCACTTGTGGAATTGGAGTTGGCACTAGTGGGGCAGAAGGTAGAAGTTGTGGGGAAGTATTTGGCACTTGTGGGGCAAGAGGTGGAACTTGTGGAGCAGGAGGTGGCATTTGTGGAGCATGAGTTGACACTTGTGGGGCAGGAGGTGGCACTTGTGGGGCGGGAGGTGGCACTTGTGGGGCAGGAGGTGGTCCTTGTGGGACGAGAGGTGGCACTTGTTGGGCGGGAGGTGGCACTTATGGGGCGTTACGTGGAAGTTGTGGGGCGGGAGGTGGCTCTTTTGAGGCAGGAGGTGGCACTTGTGGACCAGGAGATGGAAGTTGTAGGGCGGGAGGTGGCACTTGTGGGGAAGGAGGTGGAAGTTGTGGAGCGGGAGGTGGCATTTGTGGGGCGAAAGGTGGCATTTGTGGGCAGGAGGTTGCACTTGTGGGGCAGGAGGTGGCACTTATGGGGCGGAAATTGGAACTTGTTGGGAGGGAAGAGGTACTTGTGGGGCAGGAAGTGGCTCTTGTCGGGCAGGAGCTGGCACTTGTGGGGCAGGAGGTTGCACTTGTGCGTCAGGAGGAGGAAGTTGGGCGGTCAGTGACACTTGTGGGGCAGGAGGTGGATTATTTGGGGGGGAGGTGGCAGTGGTGTGGCAAAATGTGGCACTTGTGGGGCAGGAGCTGGCACTTCAGGGGAATGAGCTGGCACTTGTAGGGCAGGAATTGGCACTTGTGGGTCAGGAGGTGGATGATGTGGGGCAGGAGGTGGATGATGTGGGGAAGGAGGTGGATGATGTGGGGAAGGAGGTGGTCATTGTGGGGCAGGAGGTGGAACTTGTGGGGCAGGAGGTGGAATTTGTGGCGTGGTAGGTGGCACTTGTGGGACAGGAACTGGCACTTCTGGGGCGGGAGGTGGAAGTTGTGGGGCAGGAAATGGCACTTGTGGGGCAGGAGTTCGCACATGTGGGACAGGAGTTGGAACCTGTGGTTTAAGAAATGGCAATTGTTGGGCAGGAGGTGGCACTTGTGGGGCGGGAAGTGGATGATGTGGTGCAGGGGCTGGCACTTGTGAAGCCTGAGCTGGCACTTGTGGGGCAGGAAGTGGAACTTGTAAGACAGGAGGTGGAAATTGTGGGGCGGAATGTAAAGTTGTGGGGCAGGAGGTGGCACTTGTGGGTCAGGTGTTGGCACTTGTGGGACAGGAGATGTAACTTGAGGGGAGGGGGTGGCACTTGTGGGGCGGGAGGTGGCACTTGTGGGGAGGGATGTGGCACCTGTGGGGCTGGAGGTGGATGATGTGGGGCAGGAGTTGGCACTTGTGGAGCAGGAGGTAAAAGTTGCGGGGCAGGAGTTGGCACTTGTGGGGCAGGAGGTGGAACTTATGGGACGTTACGTGGAAGTTGTGGGACAGGACGTGGCTCTTTTTAGGCAGGAGGTGGAAGTTGTGGAGCGGGAGGTGGAATTTGTAGGGTGGGAGGTGGCACTTGTGGGGCAGGAGGTTGCAGTTGTGTGTCAGGAGGAGGAAGTTGGGCGGTCAGTGACACTTGTGGGGCAGGAGTTGGCACTTCAGGGGAATGAGCTGGCACTTGTAGGGCAGGAATTGGCACTTGTGGGGCAGGAATTGGCACTTGTGGGGCAGGAGGTGGCACTTGTTGGATGGGAGGTGGTTGATATGGGGAAGGAGGTGGCAATTGTGCGTTTCGAGGTGGCACTTGTGGAGCAGGAGATGGAAGTTGCGGGGCAGGAGTTGGCACTTGTGGGTCGGGAGGTGGCACTTGTGAGGCGGGAGGTGGCACTTGTGGGGCAAAATGCAACACTTGTGGGGCAGGAGTTATAACTTGTGGGGCAGGAGGTGGAAGTTGTGGAACAGAAGGTGGCACTTGTGGGGCGGGTGGTGGCACTTGTGGGGCGGGATGTGGCACTTGTGGGGCGGGAGGTGGGACTTGTGGGGCCAGAGGTTGAGGTTGTGGTTCGGGAGGTGGCACTTGTGGAGCAGGAGCCTACACTTGTGGGGCAGAATGTGGCACTTGTAAGGCAGGACGTTGAAACTGTGGAGCAGGTTGTGGCACTTGTGGGGCAGGAGGTGGAAATTGTGGGGCAGGAGGTGGTAATGGTGGGGCAGGAGGTGGCACTTGTGGGCCAGGAGTTGGAAGTTGTGGGGCGGGAGAATGTGGAACTTGTGAGGCAGGAGGTGGAAGTTGTGGTGCGGGAGGTGGAAGTTGTAGGGCGGGAGGTAGCACTTGTGGGGCGGGAGTTGGAAGTTGAGTGACGGGAGGTGGCACTTGTGGGGCAGGTTGTGGAAGTTGTGGGGCGGGAGGTTGCACTTGTGAGACAGGAGGTGGCACTTGTGGGGCAGGAGGTTGGACCTGTGGTTTAAGAAATGGCATTTGTTTGCAGAAGGTGGTACTTGTGGGGCAGGTGGTGGTACCTGTGGGGTGGGGGTGTAACTTGTGGGGCAGGAGGTGGTGATAGAGGGAAGGGAGGTGGCATTTTATGGCGGGCGGTGGCACTTGTAGGGCAGGATGTGGAAGTTGTGAAGCGGGAGGTGGCAGTTGTGTGGCGGGAGGTGGAATTTGTGGGGTGGTATGCAACAGATGTGGGGCAGGAAATGGCACTTGTGGGGCAGGAGTTGGTAAATGTGGGACAGGAGGTGGTACTTGTGGGGCAGGAAATGGCACCTGTGGGGCAGGAGTTGGAACATGTGGGGTAAGAAATGGCACTTGTTGGGCAGGAGGTGGCACTTGTGGAGCGGGAGGTGGTAAATGTTGGGCAGGAGGTGGCACTTGTTAGACGAGAGTTGGAACTTGTGGGGCAGGAGGTGGCACTTGTGGGGTGGGAGGTGGCACTTGTGGGGCAGGATATGGAACTTATGGGGCAGGAGTTGACACTTTTGGGGCAGGAGGCAGATGTTGTGGGGCTGGACATGGCACTTGTGGGGCGGGAGTTGGATGATGTGGAGCAGCAGCTGGCACTTGTGGGGCAGGAGGTGGAACTTATGGGACGTTACGTGGAAGTTGTGAGGCGGGAGGTGGCTCTTTTGAGGCAGGAAGTGGCACTTGTGGGCCAGGAGATGGAAGTTGTGGGGTGGGAGGTGGTAGATGTTGGGCGTGAGGTGGCACTTGTGGGTCGGGAGGTGGCACTTGTGGGGCAGGAGGTGGAAGTTGTGGAGCGGGAGGTGGCATTTGTGGGGTGAAAGGTGGCACTTGTGGGCCAGGAGGTGTCATTTGTGGGGCAGGAGGTGGCACTTGTGGGGCGGAAATTGGAACTTGTTGTGAGGGAAGAGGTACTTGTGGGGCAGGAAGTGGCTCTTGTTGGGCAGGAGCTGGCACTTGTGGGGCAGGAATTGGCAATTTTGGTGCAGGGGGTGGTCGTTGTGGGGTGGGAGGTGGCACTTGTGGGGCAGGGGGTGGATGATGTGGGGCAGGAGGTGGCACTTGTGGGGCAGGGGGTGGATGATGTGGGGCAGGAGGTGGTCTTTGTTGGACAGGAGGTGGCACATGTGAGCAGGAAGTGGATGATGTGGGGCAGGAGCTGGCACTTGTGAAGCATGAGCTGGAACTTGTGGGGCAGGAATTGGCACTTGTGGGGCAGGAGTTGGAAGTTGCAGGGCAGGATTTGGCATTAGTGGGGCAAGAGGTGGCACCTGTTGGGCAAGAGGTGGCACTTGTGGGGCAGGTGCTGGCACTTGTGGGGCATGAGCTGGCAATTGTGGGGCAGGAATTGGCACCTGTGGGGCAGGAGGTGGATGATGTGGGGCAGGAGGCTGTCTTTGTGGGGTTGGAGGTGGCACTTGTGGGGCAGGAAGTTGATGATGTGGGGCAGGAGCTGGCACTTGTGAAGCATGAGCTGGCACTTGTGGGGCGAGAGGAGCTGGACTTGCAGGGTGACAGGTGGCACTTGTGGGGCGGGAGGTGGCACTTGTGGGGCAGGAGTTGGCACTTGTGGGGCAGGAGGTGGAAGTTGTGGGGCAGTAGGTTGCATTTGTGAGTGGGAGGTGGATGTTGTGGGGCAGGAAATGGCACCCGTGGGGCAGGAGGTGGCACTTTTGGGGGAGGTGGTGGCATTTGTTGGGCGAGAGGTGAAACTTATGGGGCAGGAGGTGGCACTTGTGGGGCAGGAGGAGGCTGTTGTTGGGTGGGAGGTGGGACTTGTGTAACAAGAGGTGGAAATTGTGCGGTGGGATGTGGCACTTGTGGGGCAAGGGGTGGCACTTGTGAGGCAGAAGGTGGCACTTGTGGGGCAGGAGGTGGAAGTTGTGGGTCAGGAGGTGACATTTGTGGAACAGGAGGTGGATGATGTGGGGCAGGAGGTAGCAATTTTGGGCCGGGACGTGGCACTAGTGGGGCGAGATGTTGCACTTGTTGGGCGGGAGGTGGCACTTTTGGGGCATAAGGTGAAAATTGAGGGACATGAGGTGGCACTTGTGGGGCAGGAGTTGGCACTTGTGTGGTAGGAGGTGGCAATTGTGGGGCAGGAGCTTGCAGTTGTGAGGCGGGATGTGGAAGTTGTGGGGCGGGTTGTGGGAACTGTGGGGCTGGAGGTGTCACTTGTGCAGCGGGAAGTGGCACTTGTAAGGCAGGAAGTAGCACTTGTGGGGCAGGAGGTGGCACTTTTGGAGCGTGAGGTGGATGTTGTGGGGCAGGAGTTGGCACTTGTGGGGCAGGAGGTTGCACTTGTGGGGTGGGATGTGGTACTTGTGGGGCGGGAGGTGGCACTTGTTGGGGGGGTGGTGGCAATTGTGGGGCAGGAGGTGGCACTTGTTGGGCGAGAGTTGCAATTGTGAGACGGGAGGTGGCAATTGTGGGTCACGTAGTGGCACTTGTGGGTCAGGAGGTGGAACTGGTGGGGCTGGAGGTGGCACTTGTTGGGTGGGAAGTGGCACTTGTGGGGCAGGAGGTGGCAATTTTGGAGCAGGACGTGGATTATGTGGGGCAGGAGGTGGCACTTGTGGGGCAGGAGGTGGAAGTTGTGGGTCAGGAGGTGACATTTGTGGAACAGGAGGTGCATGATGTGGGGAAGGAGGTGCATGATGTGGAACAGTATGTGGCACCTGTGGGGCAGGAGATGGCACTTATGGGGCAGGAGATGGTATTTGTTGTGCAGTAGGTGGCACTTGTGGAGTGGGAGATGGAAGTTGTGGTGCAGGAGGTGGCACTTGTGGGGCGGTTGGTGGATGATGTGGGGCAGGAGTTGGCACTTGTGGGGTAAGGGTTGGCACTTGTGGGTGGGAGGAGGCACTTGTGGGGCGGGGGGTGGCAATTGCTGGGTGGGAAGTGGCAGTTGTGGGGCAGTAGGTTGAAGGTTTGGGGCAGGAGGTGGCACTTGTGGGGTGGAAGGTAAGAAGATTTGGGGTGTGACGTGGCACTTGTGGGGCGGGAGGTGGCACTTGTGGGGCGGGAGGTGGCACTTGTTGGGCAGGAGTTGGCACTTGTGTGGCTGGAGGTTGAAGTTGTGGGGCGAGAGGTAGCACTTGTGGGGCAGGAGCCGGCAATTGTGGGGCAGGTGTTGGCACTTGTGGGTCAGGTGGTGGCACATGTGGGGCGGGGGTCGACGTTGTGGGGCAAGAGGTGGAACTTGTGGGGCAAGAGGTGTAACTTGTGGGGCAGGAGGTGGCTATAGAGGGGCGGGAGGTGGCACTTGTGTGGCGGGAGGTGGCACTTGTGGGGCAGGAGGTGGCAATTGTGGGGCGGGAGGTGGAAGTTGAAGGACAGGACCTTGCACTTGTGGGGCATGAACTGGCACTTGTTGGGCAGGAGGTGGCACTTGTGGGGCGGAAGTGGAACTTGTAAAACAGGAGGTGGAAATTGTGGGGCTGTAGGTGTAACTTGTGGTGCAGGAAGTGGAACTTCTGGGGCAGGAGGTGGCGATAGAGGGGCAGGAAGTGGCACTTTTGGGGCGGGAGTTTGCACTTGTGAGGCAGGAGGCTGCACTAATATGGCAGGAGGTGGCATTGTGGGGAGGGAGGTGGCAATTGTGGGGCGGGAGATGGCACTTGTGTGTCTGGAGGTTAAACTTGTGGGGTGGGAGGTGGCACTTGTGGGGAAGGAGGTGGCACTTGTGGGGCAGGAGGTGGCAAATGTGGGGCGGGAGTTGGCACTTTTGGGGCAGGAGTTGGCACATGTGGGTTAGGAGGTGGCACTTGTGGGGCAGGAGGTGGATGATGTGGGGCAGGAGCTGGCAATTGTGAAGCATGAGCTGAAACTTTTAGGGCTGGAATTGGCAGTTGTGGGGTGGGAGGTGGATGATGTGGGGCAGGAGGTGGATGTTGCGTGGCAGGATTTGGCCCTTGTGGGGCAGGACGTGGCACTTGTGGAGCGGGAGGGGGCACTTGTGGGGCCTGAGGTGGCACTTGGAGGGCAGGAGGTGGCATTTGTGGGGCAGGAGGTGGCATTTGTGGGGCGGGAGGTGGAAGTTGTGAGGCAGGGGGTGGCACTTGTAAGGCAGGAGGTAGAACTTGTGGGGCAGGAGTTGGCACTTGTGGGGCAGGAGTTGGCACTTGTGGGGCACGAGTTGGCACTTGTGGGGCACGTAGTTGCATTAGTGGGTCAGGTGGTGGCACTTGTGGGTCAGGTGGTGGCACTTGTGGGGCGGGATGTGGAAGTTGTGGGGCAGGAGGTGGCAAATGTGGGGCAGGAGTTGGCACTTTTGGGGCAGGAGTTGGCACATGTGGGTTAGGAGGTGGCACTTGTGGGGCAGGAGGTGGATGATGTGGGGCAGGAGCTGGCAATTGTGAAGCATGAGCTGAAACTTTTAGGGCTGGAATTGGCAGTTGTGGGGTGGGAGGTGGATGATGTGGGGCAGGAGGTGGATGTTGCGTGGCAGGATTTGGCCCTTGTGGGGCAGGACGTGGCACTTGTGGAGCGGGAGGGGGCACTTGTGGGGCCTGAGGTGGCACTTGTAGGGCAGGAGGTGGCATTTGTGGGGCGGGAGGTGGAAGTTGTGAGGCAGGGGGTGGCACTTGTAAGGCAGGAGGTAGAACTTGTGGGGCAGGAGTTGGCACTTGTGGGGCACGAGTTGGCACTTGTGGGGCACGTAGTTGCATTAGTGGGTCAGGTGGTGGCACTTGTGGGTCAGGTGGTGGCACTTGTGGGGCGGGATGTGGAAGTTGTGGGGCGTGAGGTGTCACTTGTGGGGCGGAAGTTGACACTGTTGGGGTGTGAGGTGGCACTTGTGGGCAGGAGGTGACACTTGTGGGGCAGGATGTGGCACTTGTGCGTGGGAGGTGGCACTTGTGGGGCGGGAGGTGGCACTTGTGGGGGGGGGTGGCACTTGTGAGGCACGAGGTGGCACTTGTGGGGAGGGTGGCACTTGTGAGGCATGAGGTGGCACTTGTGGGGCAGGATGTGGCACTTGTGCGTGGGAGGTGGAGTTTGTGGAGAGGGAGGTGGCGCTTGTGGGGAGGAGGTGGAACTTGTGGGGCGGGAGGTGGAAGTTGTGATGCAGGAGGTGGTACATGTGGGGCGGGAGGTGGAAGTTGTGATGCAGGAGGTGGTACATGTGGGGCGGGAGGTGGAAGTTGTGATGCAGGAGGTGGTACATGTGGGGCGGGATGTGGCACTCGTGAGCAGGGAGGTGGCACTTGTGGAACTTGTAGCAGGTGTAACTTGTCGGGCAGGAGGCGGCTCTTGTGGGGCTGGAGATTGATGTTGTGGGGCAGGAGGTGGATGATGAGGGGCAGGAGCTGGCACTTGTGGAGCATGAGCTGGCACTTGGGGGGCAGGAATTGGCACTTGTGGGGCAGGAGGTGGCACTTGTTGGATGGGAGGTGGTTGATATGGGGAAGGAGGTGGCAATTGTGTGGCAGGATGTGGCACACGTTGCCAGGAGTCGGCACTTGTGTGGCGGGATGTTGAAGTTGTGGGGCTGGAGGTTGCACTTGTCTAACAGGTATTGTCACTTGTGGGGGAGGAGGTGGATGATGTGGGGCAGGAGGCTGTCTTTGTGGGGTTAGAGGTGGCACTTGTGGGGCAGGAAGTTGATGTGGGGCATGAGCTGGCATTTGTGAAGCATGAGCTGGCACTTGTGAAGCAGGAATTGGCACTTTTGGGGCAGGAGGTGGAACTTGTGGGGTGGGGGGTGGAATTTGTAAGGCGGGAAGTGGCACTTGTGGGGCAGAAATTGGCACTTATGGGGCAGGAGGTGGCACTTGTGGGGCGGGAGATGGAAGTTGTGAGGCAGGAGGTGGCACTTGGGCAGATTGTGTCACTTGTGGGCAGGGAGGTTGCACTTGTGGGGCAGGAGGTGAAAGTTGTGGGGCAGGAGGTGGCATTTGTAAGGCGGGAAGTGGCACTTGTGGGGCAGAAATTGGCACTTATGGGGCAGGAGGTGGCACTTGTGGTGCGGGAGGTGGCACTGATGGGGCAGGAAATTGAGCTTTTGGGGCAGGAGATGGCACTTGTGGGGCGTAAGGTGGAACTTATGGGGCAGGAGGTGGAACTTGTGGAGCAGGAGGTGGTACTTGTGGGGCGGGAGGTTGGAGTTGTTGGGCAGGAGGTGGCATTTTGAGGCAGAAGGTGGCATTTGTGTGGCAGGAGGTGGCAATTGTGGGGCACGAGTTGGAAATTGTTGGGCAGGAGGTGGAAGTTTTGGGGCAGGGTTTGGCAGTTGTAGGGCGGGAGGTGGCACTTGTGGGCCAGGAGGTGGAAGTTGTAGGGCAGGAGGTGGCACTTGTGGGGCGGGAGGTGGCACTTCTGGGGCAGGAAATGGAGCTTTTAGGGCAGGAGGTGGAACTTGTGCAGAAGGAGGTGGTACTTGTTGGGCGGAAATTGGAACTTGTTGGGAGGGAAGAGGTACTTGTGGGGCAGGAGCTGGCACTTGTGGGGCAGGAGCTGGCACTTGTGGGGCAGGAGGAGGAAGTTGGTCAGTCAGTGACACTTGTGGGGCGGGAGGTGGATTATTTGTGGGGGAGGAGGCAGTGGTGTGGACAAATGTGGCACTTCAGGGGAATGAGCTGGCACTTGTGGGGCAGAAATTTGCACTTATGGGGCAGGAGGATGTCTTTGTTGGTCAGGAGGTGGCACTTGTGGGGCAGGAAGTGGATGACGTAGTGCAGGAGCTGGCACTTGTGAAGCAGGAATTGGCACTTTTGGGGCAGGAGGTGGAACTTGTGGGGTGGGAGGTGGAATTTGTGGGGTGGTAGGTGAAACTTGTAAGGCAGGAGTTGGCACATGTGGGGGGGGAAATGGCACTTGTGGGGCAGGAAATGGCACCAGTGGGGTAGGATTTGGAACCTGTGGGGTAGGAAATAGCACTTGTTGGGCAGGAGGTGGCACTTGTGGGGCGGAAGTGGAACTTGTTTGTCATGTGGCCACAATTGTTGGGTGGGAGGTGGCACTTGTGGGGCAGGAGGTGGCAATTGTGGGGCGGGAGGTGGAAGTTGAAGGACAGGACCTTGCACTTGTGGGGCATGAACTGGCACTTGTTGGGCAGGAGGTGGCACTTGTGGGTCGGAAGTGGAACTTGTAAAACAGGAGGTGGAAATTGTGGGGCTGTAGGTGTAACTTGTGGTGCAGGAAGTGGAACTTCTGGGGCAGGTGGTGGCGATAGAGGGGCAGGAAGTGGCACTTTTGGGGCGGGAGTTTGCACTTGTGGGGCAGGAGGCTGCACTAATATGGCAGGAGGTGGCATTGTGGGGAGGGAGGTGGCAATTGTGGGGCGGGAGATGGCACTTGTGTGTCTGGAGGTTAAACTTGTGGGGTGGGAGGTGGCACTTGTGGGGAAGGAGGTGGCACTTGTGGGGCAGGAGGTGGCAAATGTGGGGCGGGAGTTGGCACTTTTGGGGCAGGAGTTGGCACATGTGGGTTAGGAGGTGGCACTTGTGGGGCAGGAGGTGGATGATGTGGGGCAGGAGCTGGCAATTGTGAAGCATGAGCTGGCACTTTTAGGGCTGGAATTGGCACTTGTGGGGTGGGAGGTGGATGATGTGGGGCAGGAGGTGGATGTTGCGTGGCAGGATTTGGCCCTTGTGGGGCAGGACGTGGCACTTGTGGAGCGGGAGGGGGCACTTGTGGGGCCTGAGGTGGCACTTGTAGGGCAGGAGGTGGCATTTGTGGGGCAGGAGGTGGCATTTGTGGGGCGGGAGGTGGAAGTTGTGAGGCAGGGGGTGGCACTTGTAAGGCAGGAGGTAGAACTTGTGGGGCAGGAGTTGGCACTTGTGGGGCACGAGTTGGCACTTGTGGGGCACGTAGTTGCATTAGTGGGTCAGGTGGTGGCACTTGTGGGTCAGGTGGTGGCACTTGTGGGGCGGGATGTGGAAGTTGTGGGGCGTGAGGTGGCACTTGTGGGGCGGAAGGTGGCACTTGTGGGCAGGAGGTGACACTTGTGGGGCAGGATGTGGCACTTGTGCGTGGGAGGTGGACCTTGTGGGGCGGGAGGTGGCACTTGTGGGGGGGGGTGGCACTTGTGAGGCACGAGGTGGCACTTGTGGGGGGGGTGGCACTTGTGAGGCATGAGGTGGCACTTGTGGGGCAGGATGTGGCACTTGTGCGTGGGAGGTGGAGTTTGTGGAGAGGGAGGTGGCGCTTGTGGGGCGGGAGGTGGCACTTGTGGGGAGGAGGTGGAACTTGTGGGGCGGGAGGTGGAAGTTGTGATGCAGGAGGTGGTACATGTGGGGCGGGAGGTGGAAGTTGTGATGCAGGAGGTGGTACATGTGGGGCGGGAGGTGGAAGTTGTGATGCAGGAGGTGGTACATGTGGGGCGGGATGTGGCACTCGTGAGCAGGGAGGTGGCACTTGTGGAACTTGTAGCAGGTGTAACTTGTCGGGCAGGAGGCGGCTCTTGTGGGGCTGGAGATTGATGTTGTGGGTCAGGAGGTGGCACTTGTGGGGCAGGAGGTGGATGATGAGGGGCAGGAACTGGCACTTTTGAAGCATGAGCTGGCACTTGGGGGGCAGGAATTGGCACTTGTGGGGCAGGAGGTGGCACTTGTTGGATGGGAGGTGGTTGATATGGGGAAGGAGGTGGCAATTGTGTGGCAGGATGTGGCACACGTTGCCAGGAGTCGGCACTTGTGTGGCGGGATGTTGAAGTTGTGGGGCTGGAGGTTGCACTTGTCTAACAGGTATTGTCACTTGTGGGGGAGGAGGTGGATGATGTGGGGCAGGAGGCTGTCTTTGTGGGGTTAGAGGTGGCACTCGTGGGGCAGGAAGTTGATGTGGGGCATGAGCTGGCATTTGTGAAGCATGAGCTGGCACTTGTGAAGCAGGAATTGGCACTTTTGGGGCAGGAGGTGGAACTTGTGGGGTGGGGGGTGGAATTTGTAAGGCGGGAAGTGGCACTTGTGGGGCAGAAATTGGCACTTATGGGGCAGGAGGTGGCACTTGTGGGGCGGGAGATGGAAGTTGTGAGGCAGGAGGTGGCACTTGGGCAGACTGTGTCACTTGTGGGCAGGGAGGTTGCACTTGTGGGGCAGGAGGTGAAAGTTGTGGGGCAGGAGGTGGCATTTGTAAGGCGGGAAGTGGCACTTGTGGGGCAGATATTGGCACTTATGGGGCAGGAGGTGGCACTTGTGGTGCGGGAGGTGGCACTGATGGGGCAGGAAATTGAGCTTTTGGGGCAGGAGATGGCACTTGTGGGGCGGAAGTGGAACTTGTTTGTCATGTGGCCACAATTGTTGGGCGGGAGGTGGCACTTGTGGGGCAGGAGGTGGCAATTGTGGGGCGGGAGGTGGAAGTTGAAGGACAGGACCTTGCACTTGTGGGGCATGAACTGGCACTTGTTGGGCAGGAGGTGGCACTTGTGGGGCGGAAGTGGAACTTGTAAAACAGGAGGTGGAAATTGTGGGGCTGTAGGTGTAACTTGTGGTGCAGGAAGTGGAACTTCTGGGGCATGAGTTGGCGATAGATGGGCAGGAAGTGGCACTTGTGGGGCGGGAGTTGGCACTTGTGGGGCGGGAGTTGGCACTTGTGGGGCGGGAGGTGGCACTTGTGGGGCAGGAGTTAGAACTTGTGGGGTGGGAGGTGGCACTTGTGGGGAGCGATGTGGCACTTTGGGCGGGAGGCTGAATTTTTGGAGAGGGAGGTGGCACTTATGGGGCGGGAGGTGGCACTAGTGGGGCGAGAGGTGGCACATGTGGGGCAGGAGCTGGCACTTGCACGGCAGGAGGTGGAACTGGCGGGGCAGGAGGTGGCACTTATGGGGCGGGAGGTGGCACTAGTGGGGCAGGAGGTGGCACTTGTTGGGCAGGAGTTGGCACTTGTGAGGCAGGAGGTGTCAGTTGTTTGGCGGGAGTTCGCACTTGTGGGTCGCAAGGTGGAAGTTGTGGGGCAGGAGGTGGCACTTGTGGGTCGGGAGGTGGAAGTTGTGAAGCAGGAGGTGGCACTTGTGGGGAAGGAGGAGGCACTTGTATGGCAGGAATTGGAACTTGTGGTGTGGGATGGGGTACTTGTGGGGAAGGAAGTGGCTCTTGTGGGGCGGGATGTGGCACTTGTGGGGCAGGAGGTGGATGATGTTAGGCTGGAGCTGGCGCTTGTGAAGCATGTGCTGGCACTTGTGGGGCAGGAATTGGCACTTGTTGTGCAGGAGGTGGCATTATGGGTTTGGAGGTGGATGATGTGCGGCAGGAGGTGACACTTGTGGGTCGGGAGGTGGCACTTCTGGGGCAGGAGGTGGAAGTTGTGGGGCAGGATTTGGTACTTGTGGGGCTGGAGTTGGCACTTGTGGGGCGGGAGGTGGCACTAGTGGGGCAGGAGGTGGCACTTGTGGGGAGCGATGTGGCACTTGTGGGCGGGAGGTGGAATTTGTGGAGAGGGAGGTGGCACTTATGGGGCGGGAGCTGGAACATGTGGGGCGAGAGGTGGCACATGTGGAGCAGGAGCTGGCACTTTCGGGGCAGGAGCTGGCACTAGCACGGCAGGAGGTGGCACTTGTGGGTCGGGAGGTGGCACTTGTGGGTCGGGAGGTGGCACTTGTGGGGCAGGAGGTGGCACTTGTGGGGCAGGAGGTGGCACTTGTGGGGCAGGAGTTGGATGGTGTGGAGCCGGAAATGGTATTTGTAGGGCACAGGTGGATGTTGTGGGGCAGGATTTGGCACTTATGGGGCTGGAGGTTACACTTGTGGGGCAGAAGGTGGAACTTGTGCGACAGGAGATGGCACTTCTGGGGCAGGAGGTGGAAGTTGTGGGGCAGGATTTGGTACTTGTGGGGTGGGAGATGGCACTTGTGGGGCTGGAGGTGGCACTTGTGGGATGGTAGGTGGAACTTGTGGGGCAAGACTTGGAACTTGTGGTGCAGGAGATATCACACGTTGGGCAGGAGTTGGCACTTCTGTGGCGGGAGGCTGAAGTTGTGGGGTGGGAGGTGGCACCTGTTGGGCATGTAGTGGCACTTGTGGGGTGGGATTTTTCACTTGTTTGTCATGTGGCCACAATTGTTGGGCGGGAGGTGGCACATGTGGGGCAGGAGGTGGATGATGAGGGGCAGGAGCTGGCACTTGTGAAGCATGAGCTGGCACTTGGGGGGCAGGAATTGGCAGTTGTGCGGCAGGTGGTGGCACTTGTTGGATGGGAGGTGGATGATGTGGGGCAGGATGTGGCACTTGTGGAGCAGGATGTGGACGTTGCGTGGCAGGATTTGGCACTTGTGGGGTGGGAGGTGGAACTTGTGGGGCAGGAGGTGGCACTTGTGGCGTGGTAGGTGGCACTTGTGGGGCAGGAGCTGGCACTTGTGGGGAGGGATGTGACACTTGTGGGGCAGGAGTTGGCACTTGTGGGGCTGGAGGTGGCACTTGTGGGGCAGGAGGTGGATGATGTGGGGCAGGAGTTGGCACTTGTGGAGCAGGAGGTAAAAGTTGCGGGGCAGGATTTGGCACTTGTGGGGCAGGATGTGGCACACGTTGGGCAGGAGTTGGCACTTGTATGGCGGGATGTTGAAGTTGTGGGGCAGGAGGTGGCATTTGTGGGGCTGGAACTGGCTCTTGTGGGGCAGGAGGTGGAAGTTGTAGGGCAGGAAATAGCACTTGTGGGGCAGGAGGTGGCACATGTGGGGCAAGAAATGGCACTTGTGGGGCAGGAGTTGGCACTTGTGGGTCAGGTGGTGGCACTTGTGGTGTGGGAGGTGGCACTTGTGGAATTGGAGTTGGCACTAGTGCAGCAGAAGGTGGAAGTTGTGGGGAAGTATTTGGCACTTGTGGGGCAAGAGGTGGCACTTATGGGGCGTTACGTGGAAGTTGTGGGGCGGGAGGTGGCACCTGTGGAAATGGAGATGGCACTAGTGGGGCAGGTAGTGGCACTTGTGGGGCGGGATATGGAACTTATGGGGCAGGAGTTGACACTTTTGGGGCAGGAGGTGGAAGTTGTGGGGCTGGACGTGGCACTTGTGGGGCGGGAGTTGGCATTTTGGGGAGGGTGGTGGCACTTGTGGGGCAGGAGGTGGCACTTGTGGGGCAGGAGGTGGCACTTGTGGGGCAGGAGGTGGTCCTTGTGGGACGAGAGGTGGCACTTGTTGGGCAGGAGGTGGAACTTATGGGGCGTTACGTGGAAGTTGTGGGGCGGGAGGTGGCTCTTTTGAGGCAGGAGGTGGAACTTGTGAGCCAGGAGATGGAAGTTGTAGGGCGGGAGGTGGCTCTTGTGGGGCGGGAGGTGGCACTTGTGGGTCGGGAGGTGGCACTACTGGGCCAGGAGGTGGAAGTTGTGGAGTGGGAGGTGGAAGTTGTGGAGCGGGAGGTTGCACTTGTGTGTAAGGAGGATGAAGTTGGGCGGTCAGTGACACTTGTGGGGCAGGAGGTGGATTATTTGGGGGGAAGGTGGCAGTGGTGTGGACAAATGTGGCACTTGTGGGGCAGGAGCTGGCACTTCAGGGGAATGAGCTGGCACTTGTAGGGCAGGAATTGGCACTTGTAAGGCAGGAGGTGGAACTTGTGGGGCGGGATGTGGCACTTGTGGGATGCGAGGTGGGACTTGTGGGGCAGGAGGTTGCACTTGTGGGGCAGGAGGAGGCTGTTGTTGGGCGGGAGGTTGGACTTGTGTAAGAAGAGGTGGAAATTGTGCGGTGGGATGTGGTACTTGTGGGGCAAGGGGTGGCACTTGTGGGGCGGGATGTGGCAGTTGTGGGGCAGATGATGACACCTGTGGGGCGGGAGGTGGATGTTTTGGGGAAGGAGGTTGAAGTTGTGGGGAGGGTGGTGGGACTTGTGGGGCGGGAGGTGGCACTAGTGGGGCAGGAGTTGGCACTTGTGGGGCAGGAAATGTTACTTGTGGGGCAAGAAGTGGCTCTTGAAGGGCAGGAGGTGGCACTTGTGGGGCAGGAGTTAATTCTTGTGGATCTGGAGGTGGCACTTGTGGGCCTGGAGGTTGCACTTGTGAGGCGGGAGGTGGAAGTTGTGGGGCGGGTGGTGGCAGTTGTGGGGCTGGAGGTATCACTTGTGCGGCAGGAAGTGGCACTTGTGGGGAGGAGGTGACACTTGAGGGGCAGGAGCTGGCACTTGTGGGGCAGAAGTAGGTATATGTGCGTCGGGAGGTGGCACTTGTGGGGCAGGAGGTGGCACTTGTGGTGCGGGAGTTGGAACTTGTGGGGCGGGAGGTGGCACTTGTGGGTCAGGAGTTGGATTTGTGCGGCGGGTTGTGGCACTTCTGGGGCGGGAGGTGGCACTTGTGGGGCGTGAGGTGGAAGTTGTGGGGCGGCAGGTGGCAATTGTGGGTCAGGAGGAGGCATTTGTGAGGCAGGAGGTGGATGATGTGGGGCGGGAGGTGGCACTTGTGGGTAAGTAGGTAGCACTTGTGGGGCAGGAAGTGGCATTTGTGGGGCAGGAGGTGGCACTTGGGGGGCAGGAGGAGGCACTTGTGGGGCAGGAGGAGGCCGTTGTTGGGCGGGAAGTGGAAGTTGTGGGGTGGGAGGTGGCACTTGTGGGGCAGGAGGTGGCACTTGTGTGGCAGGAGGTGGCACTTGTGGGGCAGGAGGAGGCACTTGTGGGGCAGGAGGAGGCACTTGTGGGGCAGGAGGAGGCACTTGTGGGGAAGTAGGTAGCACTTGTGGGGCAGGAGGAGGCACTTGTGGGGCAGGAGGTGGCACTTGTGGTGCGGAAGGTGGAACTTGTGGGGCGGGAGGTGGCACTTGTGGGTCAGGAGTTGGATTTGTGGGGCGGGTTGTGGCACTTCTGGGGCGGGAGGTGGCACTTGTGGGGTGTGAGGTGGAAGTTGTGGGGCGGCAGGTGGCAATTGTGGGTCAGGAGGAGGCATTTGTGAGGCAGGAGGTGGATGATGTGGGGCAGGAGGTGGCACTTGTGGGGCAGGAGGTGGCACTTGTGGGGCAGGAGGAGGCTGTTGTTGGGCGGGAAGTGGAAGTTGTGGGGCAGGAGGTGGCACTTGTGGGGCTGGATGTGGAAGTTGTGTGGCAGGATTTGACACTTCTGGGGCTGCAGGTGGCACTTGTGGGGTGGGTGGTAGAACTTGTGGGGGGTGAGGTGTAACTTGTGGAGCGGGAGGTGACAACTGTGGGACAGGAGGAGGCACTTGTGGGTCGGGAGGTGGCACTTTTAAGGCGGGAGGTGGCAGTTGTGGGGCGGGTGGTGGAAGTTGTGCGGCACGATTTAGCACTTGTGTGGCTGGAGGCGGCACTTGTGGGGCGGGAGGTGGCACTTGTGGGGCGGGAAATGGAACTTGTGGGGCAGCACGTGGCACTAGTTGAGCAGGAGGTGGAAATTGTGGGGCGGGAGGTGAATGATATGAGGCAGGAGGTAGCGGTTGTGGGGCAGGAGGTGGCACTTATGGGGCAGGAGATGGTATTTGTTGTGCAGTAGGTGGCACTTGTGGAGTGGGAGATGGAAGTTGTGGGGCAGGAGGTGACACTTGTGGGGCGGTTGGTGGATAATGTAAGGCAGGAGTTGGAACTTGTGGGGTAAGGGTTGGCACTTGTGGGGTGGGAGGAGGCACTTGTGGGGCGGGGGGTGGCAATTGCTGGGTGGGAAGTGGCAGTTGTGGGGCAGTAGGTTGAAGGTTTGGGGCAGGAGGTTGCACTTGTGGGGTGGAAGGTAAGAAGATTTGGGGTGTGACGTGGAAGTAGTGGGGCGGGAGGTGGCACTTGTGGGGCGGGAGGTGGCACTTGTGTGGCTGGAGGTTGAGGTTGTGGGGCGAGAGGTAGCAGTTGTGGGGCAGGAGCCGGCACTTGTGGGGCAGGACGCGGCAAATGTGGTGCAGGAAATGGCACTTGTGGGGCAGGAGTTGGAACTTGTGGGTCAGGTGGTGGCACATGTGGGGCGGGGGTCGACGTTGTGGGGCAAGAGGTGTAACTTGTGGGGCAAAAGGTGTAACTTGTGGGGCAAGAGGTGTAACTTGTGGGGCAGGAGGTGGCTATAGAGGGGCGGGAGGTGGCACTTGTGTGGCGGGAGGTGGCACTTGTGGGGCAGGAGATGGCAATTGTGGAGCAGGAGGTGAAAGTTGCACGTCAGGATTTGGCACTTGTGGGGCGGGAGATGGCACTTGTGTGTCTGGAGGTTAAACTTGTGGGGTGGGGGGTGGCACTTGTGGGGAAGGAGGTGGCACTTGTGGGGCAGGAGGTGGCAAATGTGGGGCAGGAAATGGCACTTGTGGGGCAGGAGTGGGCACATGTGGGATAGGAGGTGGCACTTGTGGGGCAGGAGGTGGATGATGTGGGGCAGGAGCTGGCAATTGTGAAGCATGAGCTGAAACTTTTAGGGCTGGAATTGGCAGTTGTGCGGCAGGAGGTGGCACTTGTGGGGTGGGAGGTGGATGATGTGGGGCAGGAGGTGGAAGTTGCGTGTCAGGATTTGGCCCTTGTGGGGCGGGAGATGGCACTTGTGGGGCAGGACGTGGCACTTGTGGAGCGGGAGGGGGCACTTGTGGGGCCTGAGGTGGCACTTGTAGGGCAGGAGGTGGCATTTGTGGGGCGGGATGTGGAAGTTGTGGGGCGTGAGGTGGCACTTGTGGGGCGGAAGTTGACACTGTTGGGGTGTGAGGTGGCACTTGTGGGGCGGAAGGTGGCACTTGTGGGGCAGGAGGTTACACTTGTGGGGCAGGATGTGGCACTTGTGCGTGGGAGGTGGCACTTGTGGGGCGGGAGGTGGCACTTGGGGGGGATGGCACTTGTGAGGCATGAGGTGGCACTTGTGGGGCAGGATGTGGCACTTGTGCGTGGGAGGTGGAGTTTGTGGAGAGGGAGGTGGCACTTGTGGGGCGGGAGGAGGCACTTGTGGGGAGGAGATGGAACTTGTGGGGCGGGAGGTGTAAGTTGTGATGCAGGAGGTGGTACATGTGGGGCGGGAGGTGGAAGTTGTGATGCAGGAGGTGGTACATGTGGGGCGGGAGGTGGAAGTTGTGATGCAGGAGGTGGTACATGTGGGGCGGGAGGTGGAAGTTGTGATGCAGGAGGTGGTACATGTGGGGCGGGAGGTGGCACTCGTGAGCAGGGAGGGGGCACTTGTGGAACTTGTAGCAGGTGTAACTTGTCGGGCAGGAGGTGGCACTTGTGGGGCAGGAGGTGGATGATGAGGGGCAGGAGCTGGCACTTGTGAAGCATGAGCTGGCACTTGTGGGGCAGAAATTGGCACTTATGGGGCAGGAGGTGGCACTTGTGGTGCGGGAGGTGGCACTGATGGGGCAGGAAATTGAGCTTTTGGGGCAGGAGATGGCACTTGTGGGGCGTAAGGTGGAACTTATGGGGCAGGAGGTGGAACTTGTGGAGCAGGAGGTGGTACTTGTGGGGCGGGAGGTTGGAGTTGTTGGGCAGGAGGTGGCATTTTGAGGCAGAAGGTGGCATTTGTGTGGCAGGAGGTGGCAATTGTGGGGCACGAGTTGGAAATTGTTGGGCAGGAGGTGGAAGTTTTGGGGCAGGGTTTGGCAGTTGTAGGGCGGGAGCTGGCACTTGTGGGCCAGGAGGTGGAAGTTGTAGGGCAGGAGGTGGCACTTGTGGGCCAGGAGTTGGAAGTTGTAGGGCGGGAGGTGGCACTTGTGGGGCAGGAGGTGGCACTTGTTGGATGGGAGGTGGTTGATATGGGGAAGGAGGTGGCAATTGTGCGGTTCGAGGTGGCACTTGTGGAGCAGGAGATGGAAGTTGCGGGGCAGGAGTTGGCACTTGTGGGTCGGGAGGTGGCACTTGTTAGGCGGGAGGTGGCACTTGTGGGGCAAAATGCAACACTTGTGGGGCAGGAGGTGGAAGTTGTGGAACAGAAGGTGGCACTTGTGGGGCGGGTGGTGGCACTTGTGGGGCGGGAGGTGGGACTTGTGGGGCCAGAGGTTGAGGTTGTGGTTCGGGAGGTGGCACTTGTGGAGCAGGAGCCTACACTTGTGGGGCAGAATGTGGCACTTGTAAGGCAGGACGTTGAAATTGTGGAGCAGGTTGTGGCACTTGTGGGGCAGGAGGTGGAAATTGTGGGGCAGGAGGTGGAAATGGTGGGGCAGGAGGTCACACTTGTGGGCCAGGAGTTGGAAGTTGTGGGGCGGGAGGTGGTAATGGTGGGGCAGGAGGTGGAAGTTGTGGTGCGGGAGGTGGAAGTTGTAGGGCGGGAGGTGGCACTTGTGGGGCGGGAGTTGGAAGTTGAGTGACGGGAGGTGGCACTTGTGGGGCAGGTTGTGGAAGTTGTGGGGCGGGAGGTTGCACTTGTGAGACAGGAGGTGGCACTTGTGGGGCGGGAGGTGGAAGTTGTGAGGTAGGAGGTGGCACTTGGGCAGATTGTGTCACTCGTGGGCAGGGAGGTGGTACTTGTGGGGCAGGTGGTGGTACCTGTGGGGTGGGGGTGTAACTTGTGGGGCAGGAGGTGGTGATAGAGGGACGGGAGGTGGCATTTTATGGCGGGAGGTGGCACTTGTATGGCAGGATGTGGAAGTTGTGAAGAGGGAGGTGGCAGTTGTGTGGCGGGAGGTGGAATTTGTGGGGTGGTATGCAACAGATGTGGGGCAGGAAATGGCACTTGTGGGGCAGGAGTTGGTAAATGTGGGACAGGAGGTGGTACTTGTGGGGCAGGAAATGGCACCTGTGGGGCAGGAGTTGGAACATGTGGGGTAAGAAATGGCACTTGTTGGGCAGGAGGTGGCACTTGTGGAGCGGGAGGTGGTAAATGTTGGGCAGGAGGTGGCACTTGTTAGACGAGAGTTGGAACTTGTGGGGTGGGAGGTGGCACTTGTGGGGCAGGAGGTGGCACTTGTGTGGCGGGATGTTGAAGTTGTGGGGCGGGAGGTGGCATTTGTGGGGCTGGAAGTGGCTCTTGTGGGCCGTGAGGTAGAAGTTGTGGGGCAGAAAATGGCACTTGTGGGGCAGGAGTTAGCACATGTGGGACAGGAGGTGGCATTGTGGGGCAGGAGCTGGCACTTCAGGAGAGTGAGCTGGCACTTGTAGGGCATGAATTGGCACTTGTGGTGCAGGGGGTGGATGATGTGGGGCAGGAGGTGGCACTTGTGGGGCAGGAGGTGGCACTTGTGGGGCAGGATGTGGCAGTTGTGGGGCAGATGATGACACCTGTGGGGCGGGAAGTGGATGTTTTGGGGAAGGAGGTTGAAGTTGTGGGGAGGGTGGTGGCACTTGTGGGGCGGGAGGTGGCACTAGTGGAGCAGGAGTTGGCACTTGTGGGCTGGGTCATAGCACTTGTTGGGCAGGGGTTGGCACTTGTGGGGCAGGAAATGTTACTTGTGGGGCATGAAGTGGCTCTTGAAGGGCAGGAGGTGGAACTTGTGGGGCAGGAGTTAATTCTTGTGGATCTGGAGGTGGCACTTGTGGGCCTGGAGGTTGCACTTGTGAGGCGGGAGGTGGAAGTTGTGGGGCGGGTGGTGGAAATTGTGGGGCAAGGGGTGGCAGTTGCGGGGCTGGAAGTGGCACTTGTGGAGCAGAAGGTGGCACTTGTGGGGAAGAGGTGACACTTGAGGGGCAGGAGCTGGCACTTGTGGGGCAGAAGTTGGCACATGTTGGTCGGGAGGTGGCACTTGTGGGGCAGGAGGTGGCACTTGTGGTGCGGGAGGTGGAAGTTGTGGGGCGGGAGGTGGCAATTGTGGGTCAGGAGGAGGTATTTGTGAGGCAGGAGGTGGATGATTTGGGGCAGGAGGTGGCACTTGTGGGGAAGTAGGTAGCACTTGTGGGGCAGGAAGTGGCACTTGTGGGGCAGGAAGTGGCACTTGTGTGGCTGGAGGAGGCACTTGTGGGGCAGGAGGAGGCACTTGTGGGGCAGGAAGAGGCTGTTGTTGGGCGGGAAGTGGAAGTTGTGGGGTGGGAGGTGGCACTTGTGGGGCTGGATGTGGAAGTTGTGTGGCAGGATTTGACACTTCTGGGGCTGCCGGTGGCACTTGTGGGGTGGGTGGTAGAACTTGTGGGGGGTGAGGTGTAACTTGTGGAGCGGGAGGTGACAACTGTGGGACAGGAGGAGGCACTTGTGGGGCAGGAGGTAGCACTTATGGGGCAGGAGATGGTATTTGTTGTGCAGTAGGTGGCACTTGTGGAGTGGGAGATGGAAGTTGTGGGGCAGGAGGTGACACTTGTGGGGCGGTTGGTGGATGATGTAAGGCAGGAGTTAGCACTTGTGGGGTAAGGGTTGGCACTTGTGGGGTGGGAGGAGGCACTTGTGGGGCGGGGGGTGGCAATTGCTGGGTGGGAAGTGGCAGTTGTGGGGCAGTAGGTTGAAGGTTTGGGGCAGGAGGTGGCACTTGTGGGGTGGAAGGTAAGAAGATTTGGGGTGTGACGTGGAAGTAGTGGGGCGGGAGGTGGCACTTGTGGGGCGGGAGGTGGCACTTGTGTGGCTGGAGGTTGAGGTTGTGGGGCAAGAGGTAGCAGTTGTGGGGCAGGAGCCGGCACTTGTGGGGCAGGACGCGGCAAATGTGGTGCAGGAAATGGCACTTGTGGGGCAGGAGTTGGAACTTGTGGGTCAGGTGGTGGCACATGTGGGGCGGGGGTCGACGTTGTGGGGCAAGAAGTGTAACTTGTGGGGCAAGAGGTGTAACTTGTGGGGCAAGAGGTGTAACTTTTGGGGCAGGAGGTGGCGATAGAGGGGCAGGAGGTGGCACTTGTGGGGCAGGAGATGGCAATTGTGGAGCAGGAGGTGGAAGTTGCACGTCAGGATTTGGCACTTGTGGGGCGGGAGATGGCACTTGTGTGTCTGGAGGTTAAACTTGTGGGGTGGGGGGTGGCACTTGTGGGGAAGGAGATGGCACTTGTGGGGCAGGAGGTGGCAAATGTGGGGCAGGAAATGGCACTTGTGGGGCAGGAGTAGGCACATGTGGGATAGGACATGAGCTGAAACTTTTAGGGCTGGAATTGGCAGTTGTGCGGCAGGAGGTGGCACTTGTGGGGTGGGAGGTGGATGATGTGGGGCAGGAGGTGGAAGTTGCGTGTCAGGATTTGGCCCTTGTGGGGCGGGAGATGGCACTTGTGGGGCAGGACGTGGCACTTGTGGAGCGGGAGGGGGCACTTGTGGGGCCTGAGGTGGCACTTGTAGGGCAGGAGGTGGCATTTGTGGGGCGGGATGTGGAAGTTGTGGGGCGTGAGGTGGCACTTGTGGGGCGGAAGTTGACACTGTTGGGGTGTGAGGTGGCACTTGTGCGGCAGAAGGTGGCACTTGTGGGGCAGGAGGTGACACTTGTGGGGCAGGATGTGGCACTTGTGCGTGGGAGGTGGCACTTGTGGGGCGGGAGGTGGCACTTGGGGGGGATGGCACTTGTGAGGCATGAGGTGGCACTTGTGGGGCAGGATGTGGCACTTGTGCGTGGGAGGTGGAGTTTGTGGAGAGGGAGGTGGCGCTTGTGGGGCGGGAGGAGGCACTTGTGGGGAGGAGATGGAACTTGTGGGGCGGGAGGTGTAAGTTGTGATGCGGGAGGTGGTACATGTGGGGCGGGAGGTGGAAGTTGTGATGCAGGAGGTGGTACATGTGGGGCGGGAGGTGTAAGTTGTGATGCAGGAGGTGGTACATGTGGGGTGGGAGGTGGAAGTTGTGATGCAGGAGGTGGTACATGTGGGGCGGGAGGTGGAAGTTGTGATGCAGGAGGTGGTACATGCGGGGCGGGATGTGGCACTCGTGAGCAGGGAGGTGGCACTTGTGGAACTTGTAGCAGGTGTAACTTGTCGGGCAGGAGAAGGCACTTGTGGGGCAGGAGGTGGATGATGAGGGGCAGGAGCTGGCACTTGTGAAGCATGAGCTGGCACTTGTGGGGCAGAAATTGGCACTTATGGGGCAGGAGGTGGCACTTGTGGTGCGGGAGGTGGCACTGATGGGGCAGGAAATTGAGCTTTTGGGGCAGGAGATGGCATTTGTGGGGCGTAAGGTGGAACTTATGGGGCAGGAGGTGGAACTTGTGGAGCAGGAGGTGGTACTTGTGGGGCGGAGGTTGGAGTTGTTGGGCAGGAGGTGGCATTTTGAGGCAGAAGGTGGCATTTGTGTGGCAGGAGGTGGCAATTGTGGGGCACGAGTTGGAAATTGTTGGGCAGGAGGTGGAAGTTTTGGGGCAGGGTTTGGCAGTTGTAGGGCGGGAGGTGGCACTTGTGGGGCGGGAGGTGGCACTACTGGGGCAGGAAATGGAGCTTTTAGGGCAGGAGGTGGAACTTGTGCAGAAGGAGGTGGTACTTGTTTGGTGGAAATTGGAAATTGTTGGGAGGGAAGAGGTACTTGTGGGGCAGGAAGTGGCTCTTGTCGGGCAGGAGCTGGCACTTGTGGGTCAGGAGGTGGCACTTGTGGGTCAGGAGGAGGAAGTTGGTCAGTCAGTGACACTTGTGGGGCAGGAGATGGATTATTTGGGGGGGAGGAGGCAGTGGTGTGGAATAATGTGGCACTTGTGGGGCATGAACTGGCACTTGTGGGGCAGGAATTGGCACTTATGGGGCAGGAGGATGTCTTTGTCGGTCAGGAGGTGGCACTTGTGAGCAGGAAGTGGATGATGTAGTGCAGGAGCTGGCACTTGTGAAGCATGAGCTGGCACATGTGGGGCAGGAATTGGCACTTGTGGGGCAGGAGGTGGCACTTGTTGGGTGGGAGGTGGACGATGTGGGGCAGGAGGTGGCACTTGTGGAGCAGGAGGTGGAAGTTGCATTGCAGGATTTGGCATTTGTGGGTTGGGAGTTGGCACTTGTGGGGCATGAGGTGGAATTTGTGGGATGGTAGGTGGAACATGTGGGGCAGGAGCTGGCACTTGTGGGGCAGGATGTGGCACACGTTGCCAGGAGTCGGCACTTGTGTGGCGGGATGTTGAAGTTGTGGGGCGGGAGGTGGCACTTGTGGAACAGGTATTGTCACTTGTGGGGGAGGAGGTGGATGATGTGGGGCAGGAGGTGGTCTTTGTGGGGTAGGAGGTGACACCTGTGGGGCAAGAGCTGGCACTTGTGGGGCAGGTGCTGGCACTTGTGGGGCATGAGCTGGCAATTGTGGGGCAGGAATTGGCACTTGAGGGGCAGGAGGTGGATGATGTGGGGCAGGAGGCTGTCTTTGTGGGGTTGGAGGTGGCACTTGTGGGTCAGGAAGTTGATGATGTGGGGCAGGAGCTGGCACTTGTGAAGCATGAGCTGGCACTTGTGGGGCGAGACGAGCTGGACTTGAGGGTGACAGGTGGCATTTGTGGGGCGGGAGGTGGCACTTGTGGGGCAGGAGGTGGCACTTGTGGGGCAGGAGTTGGCACTTGTGGGGCAGGAGGTGGAAGTTGTGGGGCAGTAGGTTGCATTTGTGAGTGGGAGGTGGATGTTGTGGGGCAGGAAATGGCACCTGTGGGGCAGGAGGTGGCACTTTTGGGGGAGGTGGTGGCATTTGTTGGGCGAGAGGTGAAACTTATGGGGCAGGAGGTGGCACTTGTAGGTCAAGAGGTGGAACTTGTTGGGCAGGAGGTGACACTTGTGGGGCAGGAGGTGTCAGTTGTTTGGTGGGAGGTGGCACTTGTGGGGCAGGTGGTGTCAGTTGTTTGGCGGGAGGTGGCACTTGTTGGGCAGGAATTGGCACTTGTGGGGCAGGAATTGGCACTTATGGGGCAGGAGGATGTCTTTGTGGGGTTGGAGGTGGCACTTGTGGGGCAGGAAGGTGATGATGTGGGGCATGAGCTGGCATTTGTGAAGCATGAGCTGGCACTTGTGAAGCAGGAATTGGCACTTGTAAGGCAGGAGGTAGCACTTGTGGGGCGGGATGTGGCACCTGTGGGGCAGGAGTTGGCACTTGTGGGTCAGGTGGTGGTATTTCTGGGGCAGGATCGGGCACTTGTGGGGCAGGATGTGGAAGCTGTGGGACGGGAGGTGGAAGTTATGGGGTGGGAGGTGGAAGTTGTGGGGCAAGAATTGGCAATTGTGGGGCAAGAAGTGGCAATTGTGGGGCAGAGGGTGGCACTTGTACGGCAGGAGGTGGCACTTGTGGGACAGGACGTGGGAATTCGGAAGGACGTGGCACTTGTGGGGTGGGAGGTGGCACTTGTGGGGCAGGAGGTGGCACTTGTGGGGCAGGAGGAGGCTGTTGTTGGGCGAGAGGTGAGACTTGTGTAACAAGAGGTGGAAATTGTGCGGTGGGATGTGGCACTTGTGGGGCAAGGGGTGGCACTTGTGAGGCAGAAGGTGGCAATTGTGGGGCGGGAGGTGGAAGTTGTGGGTCAGGAGGTGACATTTGTGGAACAGGAGGTGGATGATGTGGGGTAGGAGGTGGATGATGAGGAACAGTAGGTGGCACCTGTGGGGCAGGAGATGGCACTTATGGGGCAGGAGATGGTATTTGTTGTGCAGTAGGTGGCACTTGTGGAGTGGGAGATGGAAGTTGTGGGGCAGGAGGTGGCAATTGTGGGCCGGGAGCTGGCACTATTGGGGCGGGAGCTGGAAGTTGTGGGTCGGGAGGTGGCACTTGTGGTGCAGGAGGTGGCACTTGTGGGGTGGTTGGTGGATGATGTGGGGCAGGAGTTGGCACTTGTGGGGTAAGGGTTGGCACTTGTGGGGTGGGAGGAGGCACTTGTGTAGCGGGGGGTGGCAATTGCTGGGTGGGAAGTGGCAGTTGTGGGGCAGAAGGTTGAAGGTTTGGGGCAGGAGGTGGAACTTGTGGGGTGGAAGGTAAGAGGATTTGGGGTGTGACGTGGAAGTAGTGGGGCGGGAGGTGGCACTTGTGGGGCGGGAGGTGGCACTTGTTGGGCAGGAGTTGGCACTTGTGTGGCTGGAGGTTGAAGTTGTGGGGCGAGAGGTAGCACTTGTGGGGCAGGAGCCGGCACTTGTGGGGCAGGAGTTGGCACTAGTGGGTCAGGTGGTGGCACATGTGGGGCGGAGGTCGACGTTGTGGGGCAAGAGGTGTAACTTGTGGGGCAAGAGGTGTAACTTGTGGGGCAGGAGGTGGCTATAGAGGGGCGGGAGGTGGCACTTGTGTGGCGGGAGGTGGCACTTGTGGGGCAGGAGATGGCAATTGTGGAGCAGGAGGTGGAAGTTGCACGTCAGGATTTGACACTTGTGGGGCGGGAGATGGCACTTGTGTGTCTGGAGGTTAAACTTGTGGGGTGGGAGGTGGCACTTGTGGGGAAGGAGGTGGCACTTGTGGGGCAGGAGGTGGCAAATGTGGTGCAGGAAATTGCACTTGTGGGGCAGGAGTTGGCACATGTGTGTTAGGAGGTGGCACTTGTGGGGTGGGAGGTGGATGATGTGGGGCAGGAGGTGGATGTTGCGTGGCAGGATTTGGCCCTTGTGGGGCAAAACGTGGCACTTGTGGAGCGGGAGGGGGCACTTGTGGGGCCTGAGGTGGCACTTGTAGGGCAGGAGGTGGCATTTGTGGGGCAGGAGGTGGCATTTGTGGGGTGGGAGGTGGAAGTTGTGAGGCAGGGGGTGGCACTTGTAAGGCAGGAGGTAGAACTTGTGGGGCAGGAGTTGGCACTTGTGGGGCACGAGTTGGCACTTGTGGGGCACGTAGTTGCATTAGTGGGTCAGGTGGTGGCACTTGTGGGTCAGGTGGTGGCACTTGTGGGGCGGGATGTGGAAGTTGTGGGGCGTGAGGTGGCACTTGTGGGGCGGAAGTTGACACTGTTGGGGTGTGAGGTGGCACTTGTGGGGCGGAAGGTGGCACTTGTGGGGCGGGAGGTGGCACTTGTGGGGGGGGTGGCACTTGTGAGGCACGAGGTGGCACTTGTGGGGCAGAATGTGGCATTCTTGGGGCGGGAGGTGTAAGTTGTGATGCAGGAGGTGGTACATGTGGGGCGGGAGGTGGAAGTTGTGATGCAGGAGGTGGTACATGTGGGGCGGGAGGTGGAAGTTGTGATGCAGGAGGTGGTACATGTGGGGCGGGAGGTGGAAGTTGTGATGCAGGAGGTGGTACATGTGGGGCGGGAGGTGGAAGTTGTGATGCAGGAGGTGGTACATGTGGGGCGGGAGGTGGAAGTTGTGATGCAGGAGGTGGTACATGTGGGGCGGGAGGTGGAAGTTGTGATGCAGGAGGTGGTACATGTGGGGCGGGAGGTGGAAGTTGTGATGCAGGAGGTGGTACATGTGGGGCGGGAGGTGGAAGTTGTGATGCAGGAGGTGGTACATGTGGGGCGGGATGTGGCACTCGTGAGCAGGGAGGTGGCACTTGTGGAACTTGTAGCAGGTGTAACTTGTCGGGCAGGAGGCGGCTCTTGTGGGGCTGGAGATTGATGTTGTGGGTCAGGAGGTGGCACTTGCGGGGCAGGAGGTGGATGATGAGGGGCAGGAGCTGGCACTTGTGGAGCATGAGCTGGCATTTGTGGGGCAGGAATTGGCACTTGTGGGGCAGGAGGTGGAACTTGTTGGATGGGAGGTGGACACTGTGGGGCAGGAGTTGACACTTGTGGGGCAGGGTGTGGCACACGTTGCCAGGAGTCGGCACTTGTGTGGCGGGATGTTGAAGTTGTGGGTCTGGAGGTTGCACTATTCTAACAGGTATTGTCACTTGTGGGGGAGGAGGTGGATGATGTGGGGCAGGAGGCTGTCTTTGTGGGGTTAGAGGTGGCACTTGTGGGGCAGGAAGTTGATGTGGGGCATGAGCTGGCATTTGTGAAGCATGAGCTGGCACTTGTGAAGCATGAATTGGCACTTTTGGTCAGGAGGTGGAACTATTGTGGTGGGGGGTGGAATTTGTAAGGCGGGAAGTGGCACTTGTGGGGCAGAAATTGGCACTTATGGGGCAGGAGGTGGCACTTGTGGGGCGGGAGATGGAAGTTGTGAGGCAGGAGGTGGCACTTGGGCAGATTGTGTCACTCGTGGGCAGGGAGGTTGCACTTGTGGGGCAGGAGGTGAAAGTTGTGGGGCAGGAGGTGGCATTTGTAAGGCGGGAAGTGGCACTTGTGGGGCAGAAATTGGCACTTATGGGGCAGGAGGTGGCACTTGTGGTGCGGGAGGTGGCACTGATGGGGCAGGAAATTGAGCTTTTGGGGCAGGAGATGGCACTTGTGGGGCGTAAGGTGGAACTTATGGGGCAGGAGGTGGAACTTGTGGAGCAGGAGGTGGTACTTGTGGGGCGGGAGGTTGGAGTTGTTGGGCAGGAGGTGGCATTTTGAGGCAGAAGGTGGCATTTGTGTGGCAGGAGGTGGCAATTGTGGGTCACGAGTTGGAAATTGTTGGGCAGGAGGTGGAAGTTTTGGGGCAGGGTTTGGCAGTTGTTGGGCGGGAGGTGGCACTTGTGGGCCAGGAGGTGGAAGTTGTAGGGCAGGAGGTGGCACTTGTGGGGCGGGAGGTGGCACTTCTGGGGCAGGAAATGGAGCTTTTAGGGCAGGAGGTGGAACTTGTGCAGAAGGAGATGGTACTTGTTGGGCGGAAATTGGAACTTGTTGGGAGGGAAGAGGTACTTGTGGGGCAGGAGCTGGCACTTGTGGGGCAGGCGCTGGCACTTGTGGGGCAGGAGGAGGAAGTTGGTCAGTCAGTGACACTTGTGGGGCGTTAGGGGGATTATTTGTGGGGGAGGAGGCAGTGGTGTGGACAAATGTGGCACTTCAGGGGAATGAGCTGGCACTTGTGGAGGTGGATGATGTGATGCAGGAGGTGGCCCCTGTGGGGCAAGAGGTGGCACTTGTGGGGCATGAGCTGGCACTTGTGGGGCAGGAAGTTGATGATGTGGGGCATGAGCTGATATTTGTGAAGCATGAGCTGGCACTTGTGAAGCAGGAATTGGCACTTGTGGGGCAGGAGGTGGAACTTGTGGGGTGGGAGGTGGAATTTGTGGGGTGGTAGGTGAAACTTGTAAGGCAGGAGTTGGCACATGTGGGGGGGGAAATGGCACTTGTGGGGCAGGAAATGGCACCAGTGGGGTAGGATTTGGAACCTGTGGGGTAAGAAATGGCACTTGTTGGGCAGGAGGTGGCACTTGTGGGGCGGAAGTGGAACTTGTAAAACAGGAGGTGGAAATTGTGGGGCTGTAGGTGTGACTTGTGGTGCAGGAAGTGGAACTTCTGGGGCAGGAGGTGGCGATAGAGGGGCAGGAAGTGGCACTATTTGGGCGGGAGTTGGCACTTGTGGGGCAGGAGGCTGCACTAATATGGCAGGAGGTGGCATTGTAGGGAGGGAGGTGGCAGGTTTTGGGCAGGAGGTGGCACTTGTGGGGCAGGAGGTGGATGATGAGGGGCAGGAGCTGGCACTTGTGAAGCATGTGCTGGCACTTGTGGGGCTGGAATTGGCAGTTGTGGGGCGGGAGTTGGCACTTGTGTGGCGGGAGTTGGCACTTGTGGGGCGGGAGTTGGCACTTGTGGGGCGGGAGTTGGCACTTGTGGGGCGGGAGTTGGCACTTGTGGGGCGGGAGTTAGAACTTGTGGGGCGGGAGGTGGCACTTGTGGGGAGCGATGTGGCACTTGTGGGCGGGAGGCTGAATTTGTGGAGAGGGAGGTGGCACTTATGGGGCGGGAGGTGGCACTAGTGGGGCGAGAGGTGGCACATGTGGGGCAGGAGCTGGCACTTGCACGGCAGGAGGTGGCACTAGTAGGGCAGGAGGTGGCACTTGTTGGGCAGGAGTTGGCACTTGTGAGGCAGGAGGTGTCAGTTGTTTGGCGGGAGTTTGCACTTGTGGGTCGCAAGGTGGAAGTTGTGGGGCAGGAGGTGGCACTTGTGGGTCGGGAGGTGGAAGTTGTGAAGCAGGAGGTGGCACTTGTGGGGAAGGAGGAGGCACTTGTATGGCAGGAATTGGAACTTGTGGTGTGGGATGGGGTACTTGTGGGGAAGGAAGTGGCTCTTGTGGGGCGGGATGTGGCACTTGTGGGGCAGGAGGTGGATGATGTTAGGCTGGAGCTGGCGCTTGTGAAGCATGTGCTGGCACTTGTGGGGCAGGAATTGGCACTTGTTGTGCAGGAGGTAACATTATGGGTTTGGAGGTGGATGATGTGCGGCAGGAGGTGACACATGTGGGGCAGGAGATGACACTTCTGGGGCAGGAGATGGAAGTTGTGGGGCAGGATTTGGTACTTGTGGGGTGGGAGGTTGCACTTGTGGGGCTGGAGTTGGCACTTGTGGGGCGGGGAAGGTGGCACTAGTGGGGCAGGAGGTGGCACTTGTGGGGAGCGATGTGGCACTTGTGGGCGGGAGGTGGAATTTGTGGAGAGGGAGGTGGCACTTATGGGGCGGGAGCTGGAACTTGTGGGGCAAGAGGTGGCACATGTGGAGCAGGAGCTGGCACTTTCGGGGCAGGAGGTGGCACTTGCACGGCAGGAGGTGGCACTTGTGGGGCAGGAGGTGGCACTTGTTGGGCAGGAGGTGGCACTTGTGGGGCAGGAGTTGGATGATGTGGAGCCGGAAATGGTATTTGTAGGGCACAGGTGGATGTTGTGGGGAAGGATTTGGCACTTGTGGGGCAGGAAATGTTACTTGTGGGGCAAGAAGTGGCTCTTGAAGGGCAGGAGGTGGAACTTGTGGGGCAGGAGTTAATTCTTGTGGATCTGGAGGTGGCACTTGTGGGCCTGGAGGTTGCACTTGTGAGGCGGGAGGTGGAAGTTGTGGGGCAGGTGGTGGCAGTTGTGGGGCTGCAGGTATCACTTGTGCGGCAGGAAGTGGCACTTGTGGGGAGGAGGTGACACTTGAGGAGCAGGAGCTGGCACTTGTGGGGCAGATGTTGGTACATGTGGGTCGGGAGGAGGCACTTGTGGGGCAGGAGGTGGCACTTGTGGTGCAGGAGCTGGAACTTGTGGGGCGGGAGGTGGCACTTGTGGGTCAGGAGTTGGATTTGTGGGGCGGGTTGTGGCACTTCTGGGGCGGGAGGTGGCACTTGTGGGGCGTGAGGTGGAAGTTGTGGGGTGGCAGGTGGCAATTGTGGGTCAGGAGGAGGCATTTGTGAGGCAGGAGGTGGATGATGTGGGGCAGGAGGTGGCACTTGTGGGTAAGTAGGTAGCACTTGTGGGGCAGGAAGTGGCACTTGTGGGGCAGGAGGAGGCACTTGTGGGGCAGGAGGAGGCACTTGTGGGGCAGGAGGAGGCACTTGTGGGGCAGGCGGAGGCACTTGTGAGGAAGTAGGTAGCACTTGTGGGGCAGGAGGAGGCACTTGTGGGGCAGGAGGAGGCACTTGTGGGGCAGGAGGAGGCACTTGTGGGGCAGGAGGTGGCACTTGTGGGGCAGGAGGAGGCACTTGTGGGGCAGGAGGAGGCACATGTGGGGCAGGAGGAGGCACTTGTGGGGCAGGAGGTGGCACTTGTGGGGCAGGAGGTGGCACTTGTGTGGCAGGAGGTGGCAATTGTGGGGCAGGAGGAGGCACTTGTGGGGCAGAAGGAGGCACTTGTGGGGAAGTAGGTAGCACTTGTGGGGCAGGAGGAGGCACTTGTGGGGCAGGAGGTGGCACTTGTGGTGCGGAAGGTGGAACTTGTGGGGCAGGAGGTGGCACTTGTGGGTCAGGAGTTGGATTTGTGGGGCGGGTTGTGACACTTCTGGGGCGGGAGCTGGCACTTGTGGGGTGTGAGGTGGAAGTTGTGGGGTGGCAGGTGGCAATTGTGGGTCAGGAGGAGGCATTTGTGAGGCAGGAGGTGGATGATGTGAGGCAGGAGGTGGCACTTGTGCGGCAGGAGGTGGCACTTGTGGGGAAGTAGGTAGCACTTGTGGGCCAGGAGGAGGCACTTGTGGGGCAGGAGGAGGCACTTGTGGGGCAGGAGGAGGCACTTGTGGGGCAGGAGGTGGCACTTGTGGGGCAGGAAGTGGCACTTGTGGGGCGGGATGTGGCTGTTGTGGGGCAAGGGGTGGAACTTGTGGGGCGGGATGTGGCAGTTGTGGGGCAGATGATGACACCTGTGGGGCGGGAGGTGGATGTTTTGGGGAAGGAGGTTGAAGTTTTGGGGAGGGTGGTGGCACTTGTGGGGCGGGAGGTGGCACTAGTGGGGCAGGAGTTGGCACTTGTGGGGGAGGAAATGTTACTTGTGGGGCAAGAAGTGGCTCTTGAAGGGCAGGAGGTGGCACTTGTGGGGCAGGAAGTGGCACTTGTGGGGCAGGAAGTGGCACTTGTGGGGCAGGAGGTGGCACTTGTGGGGCAGGAAAAGGCTGTTGTTGGGCGGGAAGTGGAAGTTGTGGGGTGGGAGGTGGCACTTGTGGGGCTGGATGTGGAAGTTGTGTGGCAGGATTTGACACTTCTGGGGCTGCAGGTGGCACTTGTGGGGTGGGTGGTAGAACTTGTGGGGGGTGAGGTGTAACTTGTGGAGCGGGAGGTGACAACTGTGGGACAGGAGGAGGCACTTTTTTGGCGGGAGGTGGCACTTTTAAGGCAGGAGGTGGCAGTTGTGGGGCGGGAGGTGGATGTTGTGCGGCACGATTTAGCACTTGTGTGGCTGGAGGCGGCACTTGTGGGGCGGGAGGTGGCACTTGTGGGGCGGGAAATGGAACTTGTGGGGCAGCACGTGGCACTAGTTGAGCAGGAGGTGGAAATTGTGGGGCGGGAGGTGAATGATATAAGGCAGGAGGTAGCGGTTGTGGGGCAGGAGGTGGCACTTATGGGGCAGGAGATGGTATTTGTTGTGCAGTAGGTGGCACTTGTGGAGTGGGAGATGGAAGTTGTGGGGCAGGAGCTGACACTTGTGGGGCGGTTGGTGGATGATGTGGGGCAGGAGTTGGAACTTGTGGGGTAAGGGTTGGCACTTGTGGGGTGGGAGGAGGCACTTGTGGGGCGGGGGGTGGCAATTGCTGGGTGGGTAGTGGCAGTTGTGGGGCAGTAGGTTGAAGGTTTGGGGCAGGAGGTGGCAATTGTGGGGTGGAAGGTAAGAAGATTTGGGGTGTGACGTGGAAGTAGTGGGGCGGGAGGTAGCACTTGTGGGGCAGGAGCCGGCACTTGTGGGGCAGGACGCGACAAATGTGGTGCAGGAAATGGCACTTGTGGGGCAGGAGTTGGCACTTGTGGGTCAGGTGGTGGCACATGTGGGTCGGGGGTCGACGTTGTGGGGCAAGAGGTGTAACTTGTGGGGCAGGAGGTGGCTATAGAGGGGCGGGAGGTGGCACTTGTGGGGCAGAAATTGGCACTTATGGGGCAGGAGGTGGCACTTGTGGGGCGGGAGATGGAAGTTGTGAGGCAGGAGGTGGCACTTGGGCAGATTGTGTCACTCGTGGGCAGGGAGGTTGCACTTGTGGGGCAGGAGGTGAAAGTTGTGGGGCAGGAGGTGGCATTTGTAAGGCGGGAAGTGGCACTTGTGGGGCAGAAATTGGCACTTCTGGGGCAGGAGGTGGCACTTGTGGTGCGGGAGGTGGCACTGATGGGGCAGGAAATTGAGCTTTTGGGGCAGGAGATGGCACTTGTGGGGCGTAAGGTGGAACTTATGGGGCAGGAGGTGGAACTTGTGGAGCAGGAGGTGGTACTTGTGGGGCGGGAGGTTGGAGTTGTTGGGCAGGAGGTGGCATTTTGAGGCAGAAGGTGGCATTTGTGTGGCAGGAGGTGGCAATTGTGGGGCACGAGTTGGAAATTGTTGGGCAGGAGGTGGAAGTTTTGGGGCAGGGTTTGGCAGTTGTTGGGCGGGAGGTGGCACTTGTGGGCCAGGAGGTGGAAGTTGTAGGGCAGGAGGTGGCACTTGTGGGGCGGGAGGTGGCACTTCTGGGGCAGGAAATGGAGCTTTTAGGGCAGGAGGTGGAACTTGTGCAGAAGGAGATGGTACTTGTTGGGCGGAAATTGGAACTTGTTGGGAGGGAAGAGGTACTTGTGGGGCAGGAGCTGGCACTTGTGGGGCAGGCGCTGGCACTTGTGGGGCAGGAGGAGGAAGTTGGTCAGTCAGTGACACTTGTGGGGCGTTAGGGGGATTATTTGTGGGGGAGGAGGCAGTGGTGTGGACAAATGTGGCACTTCAGGGGAATGAGCTGGCACTTGTGGAGGTGGATGATGTGATGCAGGAGGTGGCCCCTGTGGGGCAAGAGGTGGCACTTGTGGGGCATGAGCTGGCACTTGTGGGGCAGGAAGTTGATGATGTGGGGCATGAGCTGATATTTGTGAAGCATGAGCTGGCACTTGTGAAGCAGGAATTGGCACTTGTGGGGCAGGAGGTGGAACTTGTGGGGTGGGAGGTGGAATTTGTGGGGTGGTAGGTGAAACTTGTAAGGCAGGAGTTGGCACATGTGGGGGGGGAAATGGCACTTGTGGGGCAGGAAATGGCACCAGTGGGGTAGGATTTGGAACCTGTGGGGTAAGAAATGGCACTTGTTGGGCAGGAGGTGGCACTTGTGGGGCGGAAGTGGAACTTGTAAAACAGGAGGTGGAAATTGTGGGGCTGTAGGTGTGACTTGTGGTGCAGGAAGTGGAACTTCTGGGGCAGGAGGTGGCGATAGAGGGGCAGGAAGTGGCACTATTTGGGCGGGAGTTGGCACTTGTGGGGCAGGAGGCTGCACTAATATGGCAGGAGGTGGCATTGTAGGGAGGGAGGTGGCAGGTTTTGGGCAGGAGGTGGCACTTGTGGGGCAGGAGGTGGATGATGAGGGGCAGGAGCTGGCACTTGTGAAGCATGTGCTGGCACTTGTGGGGCTGGAATTGGCAGTTGTGGGGCGGGAGTTGGCACTTGTGTGGCGGGAGTTGGCACTTGTGGGGCGGGAGTTGGCACTTGTGGGGCGGGAGTTGGCACTTGTGGGGCGGGAGTTGGCACTTGTGGGGCGGGAGTTGGCACTTGTGGGGCGGGAGTTAGAACTTGTGGGGCGGGAGGTGGCACTTGTGGGGAGCGATGTGGCACTTGTGGGCGGGAGGCTGAATTTGTGGAGAGGGAGGTGGCACTTATGGGGCGGGAGGTGGCACTAGTGGGGCGAGAGGTGGCACATGTGGGGCAGGAGCTGGCACTTGCACGGCAGGAGGTGGCACTAGTAGGGCAGGAGGTGGCACTTGTTGGGCAGGAGTTGGCACTTGTGAGGCAGGAGGTGTCAGTTGTTTGGCGGGAGTTTGCACTTGTGGGTCGCAAGGTGGAAGTTGTGGGGCAGGAGGTGGCACTTGTGGGTCGGGAGGTGGAAGTTGTGAAGCAGGAGGTGGCACTTGTGGGGAAGGAGGAGGCACTTGTATGGCAGGAATTGGAACTTGTGGTGTGGGATGGGGTACTTGTGGGGAAGGAAGTGGCTCTTGTGGGGCGGGATGTGGCACTTGTGGGGCAGGAGGTGGATGATGTTAGGCTGGAGCTGGCGCTTGTGAAGCATGTGCTGGCACTTGTGGGGCAGGAATTGGCACTTGTTGTGCAGGAGGTAACATTATGGGTTTGGAGGTGGATGATGTGCGGCAGGAGGTGACACATGTGGGGCAGGAGATGACACTTCTGGGGCAGGAGATGGAAGTTGTGGGGCAGGATTTGGTACTTGTGGGGTGGGAGGTTGCACTTGTGGGGCTGGAGTTGGCACTTGTGGGGCGGGGAAGGTGGCACTAGTGGGGCAGGAGGTGGCACTTGTGGGGAGCGATGTGGCACTTGTGGGCGGGAGGTGGAATTTGTGGAGAGGGAGGTGGCACTTATGGGGCGGGAGCTGGAACTTGTGGGGCAAGAGGTGGCACATGTGGAGCAGGAGCTGGCACTTTCGGGGCAGGAGGTGGCACTTGCACGGCAGGAGGTGGCACTTGTGGGGCAGGAGGTGGCACTTGTTGGGCAGGAGGTGGCACTTGTGGGGCAGGAGTTGGATGATGTGGAGCCGGAAATGGTATTTGTAGGGCACAGGTGGATGTTGTGGGGAAGGATTTGGCACTTGTGGGGCAGGAAATGTTACTTGTGGGGCAAGAAGTGGCTCTTGAAGGGCAGGAGGTGGAACTTGTGGGGCAGGAGTTAATTCTTGTGGATCTGGAGGTGGCACTTGTGGGCCTGGAGGTTGCACTTGTGAGGCGGGAGGTGGAAGTTGTGGGGCAGGTGGTGGCAGTTGTGGGGCTGCAGGTATCACTTGTGCGGCAGGAAGTGGCACTTGTGGGGAGGAGGTGACACTTGAGGAGCAGGAGCTGGCACTTGTGGGGCAGATGTTGGTACATGTGGGTCGGGAGGAGGCACTTGTGGGGCAGGAGGTGGCACTTGTGGTGCAGGAGCTGGAACTTGTGGGGCGGGAGGTGGCACTTGTGGGTCAGGAGTTGGATTTGTGGGGCGGGTTGTGGCACTTCTGGGGCGGGAGGTGGCACTTGTGGGGCGTGAGGTGGAAGTTGTGGGGCGGCAGGTGGCAATTGTGGGTCAGGAGGAGGCATTTGTGAGGCAGGAGGTGGATGATGTGGGGCAGGAGGTGGCACTTGTGGGTAAGTAGGTAGCACTTGTGGGGCAGGAAGTGGCACTTGTGGGGCAGGAGGAGGCACTTGTGGGGCAGGAGGAGGCACTTGTGGGGCAGGCGGAGGCACTTGTGAGGAAGTAGGTAGCACTTGTGGGGCAGGAGGAGGCACTTGTGGGGCAGGAGGAGGCACTTGTGGGGCAGGAGGAGGCACTTGTGGGGCAGGAGGAGGCACTTGTGGGGCAGGAGGTGGCACTTGTGGGGCAGGAGGAGGCACTTGTGGGGCAGGAGGAGGCACATGTGGGGCAGGAGGAGGCACTTGTGGGGCAGGAGGTGGCACTTGTGGGGCAGGAGGTGGCACTTGTGTGGCAGGAGGTGGCAATTGTGGGGCAGGAGGAGGCACTTGTGGGGCAGAAGGAGGCACTTGTGGGGAAGTAGGTAGCACTTGTGGGGCAGGAGGAGGCACTTGTGGGGCAGGAGGAGGCACTTGTGGGGCAGGAGGTGGCACTTGTGGTGCGGAAGGTGGAACTTGTGGGGCAGGAGGTGGCACTTGTGGGTCAGGAGTTGGATTTGTGGGGCGGGTTGTGACACTTCTGGGGCGGGAGCTGGCACTTGTGGGGTGTGAGGTGGAAGTTGTGGGGTGGCAGGTGGCAATTGTGGGTCAGGAGGAGGCATTTGTGAGGCAGGAGGTGGATGATGTGAGGCAGGAGGTGGCACTTGTGCGGCAGGAGGTGGCACTTGTGGGGAAGTAGGTAGCACTTGTGGGCCAGGAGGAGGCACTTGTGGGGCAGGAGGAGGCACTTGTGGGGCAGGAGGAGGCACTTGTGGGGCAGGAAGTGGCACTTGTGGGGCGGGATGTGGCTGTTGTGGGGCAAGGGGTGGAACTTGTGGGGCGGGATGTGGCAGTTGTGGGGCAGATGATGACACCTGTGGGGCGGGAGGTGGATGTTTTGGGGAAGGAGGTTGAAGTTTTGGGGAGGGTGGTGGCACTTGTGGGGCGGGAGGTGGCACTAGTGGGGCAGGAGTTGGCACTTGTGGGGGAGGAAATGTTACTTGTGGGGCAAGAAGTAGCTCTTGAAGGGCAGGAGGTGGCACTTGTGGGGCAGGAAGTGGCACTTGTGGGGCAGGAAGTGGCACTTGTGGGGCAGGAGGTGGCACTTGTGGGGCAGGAAAAGGCTGTTGTTGGGCGGGAAGTGGAAGTTGTGGGGTGGGAGGTGGCACTTGTGGGGCTGGATGTGGAAGTTGTGTGGCAGGATTTGACACTTCTGGGGCTGCAGGTGGCACTTGTGGGGTGGGTGGTAGAACTTGTGGGGGGTGAGGTGTAACTTGTGGAGCGGGAGGTGACAACTGTGGGACAGGAGGAGGCACTTTTTTGGCGGGAGGTGGCACTTTTAAGGCAGGAGGTGGCAGTTGTGGGGCGGGAGGTGGATGTTGTGCGGCACGATTTAGCACTTGTGTGGCTGGAGGCGGCACTTGTGGGGCGGGAGGTGGCACTTGTGGGGCGGGAAATGGAACTTGTGGGGCAGCACGTGGCACTAGTTGAGCAGGAGGTGGAAATTGTGGGGCGGGAGGTGTATGATATGAGGCAGGAGGTAGCGGTTGTGGGGCAGGAGGTGGCACTTATGGGGCAGGAGATGGTATTTGTTGTGCAGTAGGTGGCACTTGTGGAGTGGGAGATGGAAGTTGTGGGGCAGGAGCTGACACTTGTGGGGCGGTTGGTGGATGATGTGGGGCAGGAGTTGGAACTTGTGGGGTAAGGGTTGGCACTTGTGGGGTGGGAGGAGGCACTTGTGGGGCGGGGGGTGGCAATTGCTGGGTGGGTAGTGGCAGTTGTGGGGCAGTAGGTTGAAGGTTTGGGGCAGGAGGTGGCAATTGTGGGGTGGAAGGTAAGAAGATTTGGGGTGTGACGTGGAAGTAGTGGGGCGGGAGGTAGCACTTGTGGGGCAGGAGCCGGCACTTGTGGGGCAGGACGCGACAAATGTGGTGCAGGAAATGGCACTTGTGGGGCAGGAGTTGGCACTTGTGGGTCAGGTGGTGGCACATGTGGGTCGGGGGTCGACGTTGTGGGGCAAGAGGTGTAACTTGTGGGGCAGGAGGTGGCTATAGAGGGGCGGGAGGTGGCACTTGTGGGGCAGAAATTGGCACTTATGGGGCAGGAGGTGGCACTTGTGGGGCGGGAGATGGAAGTTGTGAGGCAGGAGGTGGCACTTGGGCAGATTGTGTCACTCGTGGGCAGGGAGGTTGCACTTGTGGGGCAGGAGGTGAAAGTTGTGGGGCAGGAGGTGGCATTTGTAAGGCGGGAAGTGGCACTTGTGGGGCAGAAATTGGCACTTCTGGGGCAGGAGGTGGCACTTGTGGTGCGGGAGGTGGCACTGATGGGGCAGGAAATTGAGCTTTTGGGGCAGGAGATGGCACTTGTGGGGCGTAAGGTGGAACTTATGGGGCAGGAGGTGGAACTTGTGGAGCAGGAGGTGGTACTTGTGGGGCGGGAGGTTGGAGTTGTTGGGCAGGAGGTGGCATTTTGAGGCAGAAGGTGGCATTTGTGTGGCAGGAGGTGGCAATTGTGGGGCACGAGTTGGAAATTGTTGGGCAGGAGGTGGAAGTTTTGGGGCAGGGTTTGGCAGTTGTTGGGCGGGAGGTGGCACTTGTGGGCCAGGAGGTGGAAGTTGTAGGGCAGGAGGTGGCACTTGTGGGGCGGGAGGTGGCACTTCTGGGGCAGGAAATGGAGCTTTTAGGGCAGGAGGTGGAACTTGTGCAGAAGGAGATGGTACTTGTTGGGCGGAAATTGGAACTTGTTGGGAGGGAAGAGGTACTTGTGGGGCAGGAGCTGGCACTTGTGGGGCAGGCGCTGGCACTTGTGGGGCAGGAGGAGGAAGTTGGTCAGTCAGTGACACTTGTGGGGCGTTAGGGGGATTATTTGTGGGGGAGGAGGCAGTGGTGTGGACAAATGTGGCACTTCAGGGGAATGAGCTGGCACTTGTGGAGGTGGATGATGTGATGCAGGAGGTGGCCCCTGTGGGGCAAGAGGTGGCACTTGTGGGGCATGAGCTGGCACTTGTGGGGCAGGAAGTTGATGATGTGGGGCATGAGCTGATATTTGTGAAGCATGAGCTGGCACTTGTGAAGCAGGAATTGGCACTTGTGGGGCAGGAGGTGGAACTTGTGGGGTGGGAGGTGGAATTTGTGGGGTGGTAGGTGAAACTTGTAAGGCAGGAGTTGGCACATGTGGGGGGGGAAATGGCACTTGTGGGGCAGGAAATGGCACCAGTGGGGTAGGATTTGGAACCTGTGGGGTAAGAAATGGCACTTGTTGGGCAGGAGGTGGCACTTGTGGGGCGGAAGTGGAACTTGTAAAACAGGAGGTGGAAATTGTGGGGCTGTAGGTGTGACTTGTGGTGCAGGAAGTGGAACTTCTGGGGCAGGAGGTGGCGATAGAGGGGCAGGAAGTGGCACTATTTGGGCGGGAGTTGGCACTTGTGGGGCAGGAGGCTGCACTAATATGGCAGGAGGTGGCATTGTAGGGAGGGAGGTGGCAGGTTTTGGGCAGGAGGTGGCACTTGTGGGGCAGGAGGTGGATGATGAGGGGCAGGAGCTGGCACTTGTGAAGCATGTGCTGGCACTTGTGGGGCTGGAATTGGCAGTTGTGGGGCGGGAGTTGGCACTTGTGTGGCGGGAGTTGGCACTTGTGGGGCGGGAGTTGGCACTTGTGGGGCGGGAGTTGGCACTTGTGGGGCGGGAGTTGGCACTTGTGGGGCGGGAGTTAGAACTTGTGGGGCGGGAGGTGGCACTTGTGGGGAGCGATGTGGCACTTGTGGGCGGGAGGCTGAATTTGTGGAGAGGGAGGTGGCACTTATGGGGCGGGAGGTGGCACTAGTGGGGCGAGAGGTGGCACATGTGGGGCAGGAGCTGGCACTTGCACGGCAGGAGGTGGCACTAGTAGGGCAGGAGGTGGCACTTGTTGGGCAGGAGTTGGCACTTGTGAGGCAGGAGGTGTCAGTTGTTTGGCGGGAGTTTGCACTTGTGGGTCGCAAGGTGGAAGTTGTGGGGCAGGAGGTGGCACTTGTGGGTCGGGAGGTGGAAGTTGTGAAGCAGGAGGTGGCACTTGTGGGGAAGGAGGAGGCACTTGTATGGCAGGAATTGGAACTTGTGGTGTGGGATGGGGTACTTGTGGGGAAGGAAGTGGCTCTTGTGGGGCGGGATGTG
The DNA here is from genome assembly GCF_054131305.1 of Coturnix japonica. Classification (NCBI taxonomy): domain Eukaryota; kingdom Metazoa; phylum Chordata; class Aves; order Galliformes; family Phasianidae; genus Coturnix; species Coturnix japonica. Next base: position 1,236,532 of record NW_028188945.1, on the reverse strand, counting down.
GCACTTGTGGGGCAGGAGGTGGATGATGTTAGGCTGGAGCTGGCGCTTGTGAAGCATGTGCTGGCACTTGTGGGGCAGGAATTGGCACTTGTTGTGCAGGAGGTAACATTATGGGTTTGGAGGTGGATGATGTGCGGCAGGAGGTGACACATGTGGGGCAGGAGATGACACTTCTGGGGCAGGAGATGGAAGTTGTGGGGCAGGATTTGGTACTTGTGGGGTGGGAGGTTGCACTTGTGGGGCTGGAGTTGGCACTTGTGGGGCGGGGAAGGTGGCACTAGTGGGGCAGGAGGTGGCACTTGTGGGGAGCGATGTGGCACTTGTGGGCGGGAGGTGGAATTTGTGGAGAGGGAGGTGGCACTTATGGGGCGGGAGCTGGAACTTGTGGGGCAAGAGGTGGCACATGTGGAGCAGGAGCTGGCACTTTCGGGGCAGGAGGTGGCACTTGCACGGCAGGAGGTGGCACTTGTGGGGCAGGAGGTGGCACTTGTTGGGCAGGAGGTGGCACTTGTGGGGCAGGAGTTGGATGATGTGGAGCCGGAAATGGTATTTGTAGGGCACAGGTGGATGTTGTGGGGAAGGATTTGGCACTTGTGGGGCAGGAAATGTTACTTGTGGGGCAAGAAGTGGCTCTTGAAGGGCAGGAGGTGGAACTTGTGGGGCAGGAGTTAATTCTTGTGGATCTGGAGGTGGCACTTGTGGGCCTGGAGGTTGCACTTGTGAGGCGGGAGGTGGAAGTTGTGGGGCAGGTGGTGGCAGTTGTGGGGCTGCAGGTATCACTTGTGCGGCAGGAAGTGGCACTTGTGGGGAGGAGGTGACACTTGAGGAGCAGGAGCTGGCACTTGTGGGGCAGATGTTGGTACATGTGGGTCGGGAGGAGGCACTTGTGGGGCAGGAGGTGGCACTTGTGGTGCAGGAGCTGGAACTTGTGGGGCGGGAGGTGGCACTTGTGGGTCAGGAGTTGGATTTGTGGGGCGGGTTGTGGCACTTCTGGGGCGGGAGGTGGCACTTGTGGGGCGTGAGGTGGAAGTTGTGGGGCGGCAGGTGGCAATTGTGGGTCAGGAGGAGGCATTTGTGAGGCAGGAGGTGGATGATGTGGGGCAGGAGGTGGCACTTGTGGGTAAGTAGGTAGCACTTGTGGGGCAGGAGGAGGCACTTGTGGGGCAGGAGGAGGCACTTGTGGGGCAGGAGGAGGCACTTGTGGGGCAGGAGGAGGCACTTGTGGGGCAGGCGGAGGCACTTGTGAGGAAGTAGGTAGCACTTGTGGGGCAGGAGGAGGCACTTGTGGGGCAGGAGGAGGCACTTGTGGGGCAGGAGGAGGCACTTGTGGGGCAGGAGGAGGCACTTGTGGGGCAGGAGGTGGCACTTGTGGGGCAGGAGGAGGCACTTGTGGGGCAGGAGGAGGCACATGTGGGGCAGGAGGAGGCACTTGTGGGGCAGGAGGTGGCACTTGTGGGGCAGGAGGTGGCACTTGTGTGGCAGGAGGTGGCAATTGTGGGGCAGGAGGAGGCACTTGTGGGGCAGAAGGAGGCACTTGTGGGGAAGTAGGTAGCACTTGTGGGGCAGGAGGAGGCACTTGTGGGGCAGGAGGAGGCACTTGTGGGGCAGGAGGTGGCACTTGTGGTGCGGAAGGTGGAACTTGTGGGGCAGGAGGTGGCACTTGTGGGTCAGGAGTTGGATTTGTGGGGCGGGTTGTGACACTTCTGGGGCGGGAGCTGGCACTTGTGGGGTGTGAGGTGGAAGTTGTGGGGTGGCAGGTGGCAATTGTGGGTCAGGAGGAGGCATTTGTGAGGCAGGAGGTGGATGATGTGAGGCAGGAGGTGGCACTTGTGCGGCAGGAGGTGGCACTTGTGGGGAAGTAGGTAGCACTTGTGGGCCAGGAGGAGGCACTTGTGGGGCAGGAGGAGGCACTTGTGGGGCAGGAGGAGGCACTTGTGGGGCAGGAGGTGGCACTTGTGGGGCAGGAAGTGGCACTTGTGGGGCGGGATGTGGCTGTTGTGGGGCAAGGGGTGGAACTTGTGGGGCGGGATGTGGCAGTTGTGGGGCAGATGATGACACCTGTGGGGCGGGAGGTGGATGTTTTGGGGAAGGAGGTTGAAGTTTTGGGGAGGGTGGTGGCACTTGTGGGGCGGGAGGTGGCACTAGTGGGGCAGGAGTTGGCACTTGTGGGGGAGGAAATGTTACTTGTGGGGCAAGAAGTAGCTCTTGAAGGGCAGGAGGTGGCACTTGTGGGGCAGGAAGTGGCACTTGTGGGGCAGGAAGTGGCACTTGTGGGGCAGGAGGTGGCACTTGTGGGGCAGGAAAAGGCTGTTGTTGGGCGGGAAGTGGAAGTTGTGGGGTGGGAGGTGGCACTTGTGGGGCTGGATGTGGAAGTTGTGTGGCAGGATTTGACACTTCTGGGGCTGCAGGTGGCACTTGTGGGGTGGGTGGTAGAACTTGTGGGGGGTGAGGTGTAACTTGTGGAGCGGGAGGTGACAACTGTGGGACAGGAGGAGGCACTTTTTTGGCGGGAGGTGGCACTTTTAAGGCAGGAGGTGGCAGTTGTGGGGCGGGAGGTGGATGTTGTGCGGCACGATTTAGCACTTGTGTGGCTGGAGGCGGCACTTGTGGGGCGGGAGGTGGCACTTGTGGGGCGGGAAATGGAACTTGTGGGGCAGCACGTGGCACTAGTTGAGCAGGAGGTGGAAATTGTGGGGCGGGAGGTGAATGATATAAGGCAGGAGGTAGCGGTTGTGGGGCAGGAGGTGGCACTTATGGGGCAGGAGATGGTATTTGTTGTGCAGTAGGTGGCACTTGTGGAGTGGGAGATGGAAGTTGTGGGGCAGGAGCTGACACTTGTGGGGCGGTTGGTGGATGATGTGGGGCAGGAGTTGGAACTTGTGGGGTAAGGGTTGGCACTTGTGGGGTGGGAGGAGGCACTTGTGGGGCGGGGGGTGGCAATTGCTGGGTGGGTAGTGGCAGTTGTGGGGCAGTAGGTTGAAGGTTTGGGGCAGGAGGTGGCAATTGTGGGGTGGAAGGTAAGAAGATTTGGGGTGTGACGTGGAAGTAGTGGGGCGGGAGGTAGCACTTGTGGGGCAGGAGCCGGCACTTGTGGGGCAGGACGCGACAAATGTGGTGCAGGAAATGGCACTTGTGGGGCAGGAGTTGGCACTTGTGGGTCAGGTGGTGGCACATGTGGGTCGGGGGTCGACGTTGTGGGGCAAGAGGTGTAACTTGTGGGGCAGGAGGTGGCTATAGAGGGGCGGGAGGTGGCTATAGAGGGGCAGGAGATGGCACTTGTGGAGCAGGAGGTGGAAGTTGCACGTCAGGATTTGGCACTTGTGGGGCGGGAGATGGCACTTGTGGGGCGGGAGATGGCACTTGTGTGTCCGGAGGTTAAACTTGTGGGGTGGGAGGTGGCACTTGTAGGGCAGGAGGTGGCATTTGTGGGGCGGGATGTGGAAGTTGTGATGCAGGAGGTGGTACATGTGGGGCGGGAGGTGGAAGTTGTGATGCAGGAGGTGGTACATGTGGGGCGGGAGGTGGAAGTTTTGATGCAGGAGGTGGTACATGTGGGGCGGGAGGTGGCACTCGTGAGCAGGGAGGTGGCACTTGTGGAACTTGTAGCAGGTGTAACTTGTCGGGCAAAGGCGGCTCTTGTGGGGCTGGAGATTGATGTTGTGGGTCAGGAGGTGGCACTTGTGGGGCAGGAGGTGGATGATAAGGGGCAGGAACTGGCAATTTTGAAGCATGAGCTGGCACTTGTGGGGCAGGAATTGGCACTTGTGGGGCAGGAGGTGGCACTTGTGGGCCAGGAGGTGGAAGTTGTAGGGCGGGAGGTGGCACTTGTGGGCCAGGAGGTGGCACTTGTTGGATGGGAGGTGGTTGATATGGGGAAGGAGGTGGCAATTGTGTGGTTCGAGGTGGCACTTGTGGAGCAGGAGATGGAAGTTGCGGGGCAGGAGTTGGCACTTGTGGGTCGGGAGGTGGCACTTGTGAGGCGGGAGGTGGCACTTGTGGGGCGGGAGGTGGGACTTGTGGGGCCAGAGGTTGAGGTTGTGGTTCGGGAGGTGGCACTTGTGGAGCAGGAGCCTACACTTGTGGGGCAGAATGTGGCACTTGTAAGGCAGGACGTTGAAATTGTGGAGCAGGTTGTGGCACTTGTGGGGCAGGAGGTTGAAATTGTGGGGCAGGAGGTGGTAATGGTGGGGCAGGAGGTCGCACTTGTGGGCCAGGAGTTGGAAGTTGTGGGGCGGGATGTGGAACTTGTGAGGCAGGAGGTGGAAGTTGTGGTGCGGGAGGTGGAAGTTGTAGGGCGGGAGGTGGCACTTGTGGGGCGGGAGTTGGAAGTTGAGTGACGGGAGGTGGCACTTGTGGGGCAGGTTGTGGAAGTTGTGGGGCGGGAGGTTGCACTTGTGAGACAGGAGGTGGCACTTGTGGGGCGGGAGGTGGAAGTTGTGAGGTAGGAGGTGGCACTTGGGCAGATTGTGTCACTCGTGGGCAGGGAGGTTGCACTTGTGGGGCAGGAGGTGAAAGTTGTGGGGCAGGAGGTGGCATTTGTAAGGCGGGAAGTGGCACTTGTGGGGCAGAAATTGGCACTTATGGGGCAGGAGGTGGCACTTGTGCTGCGGGAGGTGGCACTGATGGGGCAGGAAATTGAGCTTTTGGGGCAGGAGATGGCACTTGTGGGGCGTAAGGTGGAACTTATGGGGCAGGAGGTGGAACTTGTGGAGCAGGAGGTGGTACTTGTGGGGCGGGAGGTGGAAGTTGTAGAGCGGGAGGTGGCACTTGTGGGGCGGGAGGTGGAAGTTGTAGGGCGGGAGGTGGCACTTGTGGGCCAGGAGGTGGAAGTTGTAGGGCGGGAGGTGGCACTTCTGGGGCAGGAAATGGAGCTTTTTGGGCGGGAGGTGGAACTTGTGCAGAAGGAGGTGGTACTTGTTGGGCGGAAATTGGAACTTGTTGGGAGGGAAGAGGTACTTGTGGGGCAGGAAGTGGCACTTGTGGTGCAGGAGCTGGCACTTGTGGGGCAGCAGCTGGCACTTGTGGGTCAGGAGGAGGAAGTTGGTCAGTCAGTGACACTTGTGGGGCAGGAGGTGGATTATTTGGTGGGGAGGAGGCTGTGGTGTGGACAAATGTGGCACTTGTGGGGCATGAACTGGCACTTGTGGGGCAGAAATTGGCACTTGTGGGGCAGGAGGATGTCTTTGTCGGTCAGGAGGTGGCAATTATGGGGCAGGAAGTGGATGACGTAGTGCAGGAGCTGGCACTTGTGAAGCATGAGCTGGCACATGTGGGGCAGGAATTGGCACTTGTGGGGCAGGTGGTGGCACTTGTTGGGTGGGAGGTGGACGATGTGGGGCAGGAGGTGGCACTTGTTGAGCAGGAGTTGGAAGTTGCATTGCAGGATGTGGCATTTGTGGGTTGGGAGTTGGCACTTGTGGGGCATGAGGTGGAATTTGTGGGATGGTAGGTGGAACATGTGGGGCAGGAGCTGGCACTTGTGGGGCAGGATGTGGCACACGTTGCCAGGAGTCGGCACTTGTGTGGCGGGATGTTGAAGTTGTGGGGCGGGAGGTGGCACTTGTGGAACAGGTATTGTCACTTGTGGGGGAGGAGGTGGATGATGTGTGTCAGGAGGTGGTCTTTGTGGGGTAGGAGGTGGCACCTGTGGGGCAAGAGGTGGCACTTGTGGGGCATGAGCTGGCACTTGTGGGGCAGGAAGTAGATGATATGGGGCATGAGCTGGCAATTGCGGGGCAGGAATTGGCACTTGTGGGGCAGGAGGTGGATGATGTGGGGCAGGAGGCTGTCTTTGTGGGGTTAGAGGTGGCACTTGTGGGGCAGGAAGTTGATGATGTGGGGCATGAGCTGGCATTTGTGAAGCATGAGCTGGCACTTGTGAAGCAGGAATTGGCACTTGTGGGGCAGGAGGTGGAACTTGTGGGGTGGGAGGTGGAATTTGTGGGGTGGTAGGTGAAACTTGTAAGGCAGGAGTTGGCACATGTCGGGGGGGAAATGGCACTTGTGGGGCAGGAAATGGCACCAGTGGGGTAGGATTTGGAACCTGTGGGGTAAGAAATGGCACTTGTTGGGCAGGAGGTGGCAATTGTGGGGCGGAAGGTGGAAGTTGTTGGGCGGGAGGTGGCACCTGTGGGGTGGGAGGTGGATCTTTTTGTGCAGGAGGTGGCACTTGTGGGGCTGGAGTTGGATGATGTGGAGCAGGAAATTTGTAGGGCACAGGTGCATGTTGTGGGGCATGATTAGGCACTTATGGGGCTGGAGGTGGCACTTGTAAGGCAGGAGGTGGAAGTTGTGGAGCGGGAGGTGGCATTTGTGGGGCGAAAGGTGGCACCTGTGGGGCAGGAGCTGGCACTTGTGGGGCAGGAGGTTGCAGTTGTGTGTCAGGAGGAGGAAGTTGGGCGGTCAGTGACACTTGTGGGGCAGGAGGTGGATTATTTGGGGGGGAGGAGGCAGTGGTGTGGCAAACTGTGGCACTTGTGGGGCAGGAGCTGGCACTTCAGGGGAATGAGCTGGCACTTGTAGGGCAGGAATTGGCACTTGTGGTGCATGGGGTGGTCGTTGTGGGGCAGGAGGTGGTCGTTGTGGGACATGGGGTGGCACTTGTGGGGCAGGGGGTGGATGATGTGGGGCAGGAGGTGGCACTTGTGGGGCAGCGGGTGGATGATGCGGGCAGGAGGTGACACTTGTGGGGTGGGTGGTGGATGATGTGGGGCAGGAGGTGACACTTGTGGGGCGGTTGGAGGATGATGTGGGGTAGGAGTTGGCATTTGTGGGGCATGATGTGGCACCTGTTGGGCACGAGGTGGCACTTGTGGGGCAGGTGCTGGCACTTGTGGGGCATGAGCTGGCAATTGTGGGGCAGGAATTGGCACTTGTGGGGCAGGAAGTTGATGATGTGGGGCAGGAGCTGGCATTTGTGAAACATGAGCTGGCACTTGTTGGGCAGGAATGGGCACTTGTAAGGCAGGAGGTGGAACTTGTGGGGCGGGATGTGGCACTTGCGGGATGCGAGGTGGCACTTGTGGGGCAGGAGTTGGCACTTGTGGGTCAGGTGGTGGTACTTCTGGGGCAGGATCGGGCACTTGTGGGGCAGGATGTGGAAGCTGTGGGACGGGAGGTGGAAGTTATGGGGTGGGAGGTGGAAGTTGTGGGGCAAGAATTGGCAATTGTGGGGCAAGAAGTGGCAATTGTGGGGCAGAGGGTGGCACTTGTACGGCAGGAGGTGGCACTTGTGGGACAGGACGTGGCAATTGGGAAGGACGTGGCACTTGTGGGGTGGGAGGTGGCACTTGTGGGGCAGGAGGTGGCACTTGTGGGGCAGGAGGAGGCTGTTGTTGGGCGGGAGGTGGCACTTGTGTAACAAGAGGTGGAAATTGTGCGGTGGGATGTGGCACTTGTGGGGCAAGGGGTGGCACTTGTGAGGCAGAAGTTGGCACTTGTGGGGCAGGAGGTGGAAGTTGTGGGTCAGGAGGTGACATTTGTGGAACAGGAGGTGGATGATGTGGGGCAGGAGGTAGCAATTTTGGGCCGGGACGTGGCACTAGTGGGGCGAGATGTTGCACTTGTTGGGCGGGAGGTGGCACTTTTGGGGCATAAGGTGAAAATTGAGGGACATGAGGTGGCACTTGTGGGGCAGGAGTTGGCACTTGTGTGGTAGGAGGTGGCAATTGTGGGGCAGGAGCTTGCAGTTGTGAGGCGGGATGTGGAAGTTGTGGGGCGGGTTGTGGCAGCTGTGGGGCTGGAGGTGTCACTTGTGCAGCGGGAAGTGGCACTTGTAAGGCAGGAAGTAGCACTTGTGGGGCAGGAGTTGGCACTTGTGGGGCGAGAGTTGGCACTTGTGGGGCAGGAGGTTGCACTTGTCGGGTGGGATGTGGTACTTGTGGGGCGGGAGGTGGCACTTGTTGGGGGGGTGGTGGCAATTTTGGGGCAGGAGGTGGCACTTGTTGGGCGAGAGTTGCAATTGTGAGACGGGAGGTGGCAATTGTGGGTCACGTAGTGGCACTTGTGGGTCAGGAGGTGGTACTTGTGGGGCGGGCGGTGGAACTGGTGGGGTGGGAAGTGGCACTTGTGGGGCAGGAGGTGGCAATTTTGGAGCAGGACAAGGATTATGTGGGGCAAGAGGTGGCACTTGTGGGGCAGGAGGTGGAAGTTGTGGGTCAGGAGGTGACATTTGTGGAACAGGAGGTGCATGATGTGGGGAAGGAGGTGCATGATGTGGAACAGTAGGTGGCACCTGTGGGGCAGGAGATGGCACTTATGGGGCAGGAGATGGTATTTGTTGTGCAGTAGGTGGCACTTGTGGAGTGGGAGATGGAAGTTGTGGTGCAGGAGGTGGCACTTGTGGGGCGGTTGGTGGATGATGTGGGGCAGGAGTTGGCACTTGTAGGGTAAGGGTTGGCACTTGTGGGGTGGGAGGAGGCACTTGTGGGGCGGGGGGTGGCAATTGCTGGGTGGGAAGTGGCAGTTGTGGGGCAGTAGGTTGAAGGTTTGGGGCAGGAGGTGGCACTTGTGGGGTGGAAGGTAAGAAGATTTGGGGTGTGACGTGGAAGTAGTGGGGCGGGAGGTGGCACTTGTGGGGCGGGAGGTGGCACTTGTTGGGCAGGAGTTGGCACTTGTGTGGCTGAGGGTTGAAGTTGTGGGGCGAGAGGTAGCACTTGTGGGGCAGGAGCCGGCACTTGTGGGGCAGGAGTTGGCACTTGTGGGTCAGGTGGTGGCACATGTGGGGCGGGGGTCGACGTTGTGGGGCAAGAGGTGTAACTTGTGGGGCAAGAGGTGTAACTTGTGGGGCAGGAGGTGGCTATAGAGGGGCGGGAGGTGGCACTTGTGTGGCGGGAGGTGGCACTTGTGGGGCAGGAGATGGCAATTGTGGAGCAGGAGGTGGAAGTTGCATGTCAGGATTTGGCACTTGTGGGGCGGGAGATGGCACTTGTGGGGTGGGAGATGGCACTTGTGTGTCTGGAGGTTAAACTTGTGGGGTGGGAGGTGGCACTTGTGGGGCAGGAGGTGGCACTTGTGGGGCAGGAGGTGGCAAATGTGGTGCAGGAAATGGCACTTTTGGGGCAGGAGTTGGCACATGTGGGTTAGGAGGTGGCACTTGTGGGGCAGGAGGTGGATGATGTGGGGCAGGAGCTGGCAATTGTGAAGCATGAGCTGGCACTTTTAGGGCTGGAATTGGCACTTGTGGGGTGGGAGGTGGATGATGTGGGGCAGGAGGTGGATGTTGCGTGGCAGGATTTGGCCCTTGTGGGGCAGGACGTGGCACTTGTGGAGCGGGAGGGGGCACTTGTGGGGCCTGAGGTGGCACTTGTAGGGCAGGAGGTGGCATTTGTGGGGCAGGAGGTGGCATTTGTGGGGCGGGAGGTGGAAGTTGTGAGGCAGGGGGTGGCACTTGTAAGGCAGGAGGTAGAACTTGTGGGGCAGGAGTTGCCACTTGTGGGGCACGAGTTGGCACTTGTGGGGCACGTAGTTGCATTAGTGGGTCAGGTGGTGGCACTTGTGGGTCAGGTGGTGGCACTTGTGGGGCGGGATGTGGAAGTTGTGGGGCGTGAGGTGGCACTTGTGGGGCGGAAGTTGACACTGTTGGGGTGTGAGGTGGCACTTGTGGGGCGGAAGGTGGCACTTGTGGGCAGGAGGTGACACTTGTGGGGCAGGATGTGGCACTTGTGCGTGGGAGGTGGCACTTGTGGGGCGGGAGGTGGCACTTGTGGGGGGGGGTGGCACTTGTGAGGCACGAGGTGGCACTTGTGGGGGGGGGTGGCATTGTGAGGCATGAGGTGGCACTTGTGGGGCAGGATGTGGCACTTGTGCGTGGGAGGTGGAGTTTGTGGAGAGGGAGGTGGCGCTTGTGGGGCGGGAGGTGGCACTTGTGGGGAGGAGGTGGAACTTGTGGGTTGGGAGGTGGAAGTTGTGATGCAGGAGGTGGTACATGTGGGGCGGGAGGTGGAAGTTGTGATGCAGGAGGTGGTACATGTGGGGCGGGAGGTGGAAGTTGTGATGCAGGAGGTGGTACATGTGGGGCGGGAGGTGGAAGTTGTGATGCAGGAGGTGGTACATGTGGGGCGGGATGTGGCACTCGTGAGCAGGGAGGTGGCACTTGTGGAACTTGTAGCAGGTGTAACTTGTCGGGCAGGAGGCGGCTCTTGTGGGGCTGGAGATTGATGTTGTGGGTCAGGAGGTGGCACTTGTGGGGCAGGAGGTGGATGATGAGGGGCAGGAGCTGGCACTTGTGGAGCATGAGCTGGCACTTGGGTGGCAGGAATTGGCACTTGTGGGGCAGGAGGTGGCACTTGTTGGATGGGAGGTGGTTGATATGGGGAAGGAGGTGGCAATTGTGTGGCAGGATGTGGCACACGTTGCCAGGAGTCGGCACTTGTGTGGCGGGATGTTGAAGTTGTGGGGCTGGAGGTTGCACTTGTCTAACAGGTATTGTCACTTGTGGGGGAGGAGGTGGATGATGTGGGGCAGGAGGCTGTCTTTGTGGGGTTAGAGGTGGCACTTGTGGGGCAGGAAGTTGATGTGGGGCATGAGCTGGCATTTGTGAAGCATGAGCTGGCACTTGTGAAGCAGGAATTGGCACTTTTGGGGCAGGAGGTGGAACTTGTGGGGTGGGGGGTGGAATTTGTAAGGCGGGAAGTGGCACTTGTGGGGCAGAAATTGGCACTTATGGGGCAGGAGGTGGCACTTGTGGTGCGGGAGGTGGCACTGATGGGGCAGGAAATTGAGCTTTTGGGGCAGGAGATGGCACTTGTGGGGCGTAAGGTGGAACTTATGGGGCAGGAGGTGGAACTTGTGGAGCAGGAGGTGGTACTTGTGGGGCGGGAGGTTGGAGTTGTTGGGCAGGAGGTGGCATTTTGAGGCAGAAGGTGGCATTTGTGTGGCAGGAGGTGGCAATTGTGGGTCACGAGTTGGAAATTGTTGGGCAGGAGGTGGAAGTTTTGGGGCAGGGTTTGGCAGTTGTAGGGCGGGAGGTGGCACTTGTGGGCCAGGAGGTGGAAGTTGTAGGGCAGGAGGTGGCACTTGTGGGGCGGGAGGTGGCACTTCTGGGGCAGGAAATGGAGCTTTTAGGGCAGGAGGTGGAACTTGTGCAGAAGGAGGTGGTACTTGTTGGGCGGAAATTGGAACTTGTTGGGAGGGAAGAGGTACTTGTGGGGCAGGAGCTGGCACTTGTGGGGCAGGAGCTGGCACTTGTGGGGCAGGAGCTGGCACTTGTGGGGCAGGAGGAGGAAGTTGGTCAGTCAGTGACACTTGTGGGGCGGGAGGTGGATTATTTGTGGGGGAGGAGGCAGTGGTGTGGACAAATGTGGCACTTCAGGGGAATGAGCTGGCACTTGTGGGGCAGAAATTGGCACTTATGGGGCAGGAGGATGTCTTTGTCGGTCAGGAGGTGGCACTTGTGGGGCAGGAAGTGGATGACGTAGTGCAGGAGCTGCCACTTGTGAAGCAGGAATTGGCACTTGTGGGGCAGGAGGTGGAACTTGTGGGGTGGGAGGTGGAATTTGTGGGGTGGTAGGTGAAACTTGTAAGGCAGGAGTTGGCACCTGTGGGGGGGGAAATGGCACTTTTGGGGCAGGAAATGGCACCAGTGGGGTAGGATTTGGAACCTGTGGGGTAAGAAATGGCACTTGTTGGGCAGGAGGTGGCACTTGTGGGGCGGAAGTGGAACTTGTTTGTCATGTGGCCACAATTGTTGGGCGGGAGGTGGCACTTGTGGGGCAGGAGGTGGCAATTGTGGGGCGGGAGGTGGATGATGTGGGGCAGGAGGTGGCACTTGTGGGGCAGGAGGTGGCACTTGTGGGGCAGGAGGTGGAAGTTGAAGGACAGGACCTTGCACTTGTGGGGCATGAACTGGCTCTTGTTGGGCAGCAGATGGCACTTGTGGGGCGGAAGTGGAACTTGTAAAACAGGAGGTGGAAATTGTGGGGCTGTAGGTGTAACTTGTGGTGCAGGAAGTGGAACTTCTGGGGCAGGAGGTGGCGATAGAGGGGCAGGAAGTGGCAATTTTGGGGCGGGAGTTTGCACTTGTGGGGCAGGAGGCTGCACTAATATGGCAGGAGGTGGCATTGTGGGGAGGGAGGTGGCAGGTTTTGGGCAGGAGGTGGCACTTGTGGGGCAGGAGGTGGATGATGAGGGGCAGGAGCTGGCACTTGTGAAGCATGAGCTGGCACTTGTGGGGCTGGAATTGGCAGTTGTGCGGCAGGAGTTGGCACTTGTGGGGCGGGAGTTGGCACTTGTGGGGCGGGAGTTGGCACTTGTGGGGCGGGAGTTGGCACTTGTGGGGCGGGAGGTGGCACTTGTGGGGAGCGATGTGGCACTTGTGGGCGGGAGGCTGAATTTGTGGAGAGGGAGGTGGCACTTATGGGGCGAGAGGTGGCACATGTGGGGCAGGAGCTGGCACTTGCACGGCAGGAGGTGGAACTGGCGGGGCAGGAGGTGGCACTTGTGGGTCGGGAGGTGGCACTAGTGGGGCAGGAGGTGGCACTTGTTGGGCAGGAGTTGGCACTTGTGAGGCAGGAGGTGTCAGTTGTTTGGCGGGAGTTTGCACTTGTGGGTCGCAAGGTGGAAGTTGTGGGGCAGGAGGTGGCACTTGTGGGTCGGGAGGTGGAAGTTGTGAAGCAGGAGGTGGCACTTGTGGGGAAGGAGGAGGCACTTGTATGGCAGGAATTGGAACTTGTGGTGTGGGATGGGGTACTTGTGGGGAAGGAAGTGGCTCTTGTGGGGCGGGATGTGGCACTTGTGGGGCAGGAGGTGGATGATGTTAGGCTGGAGCTGGCGCTTGTGAAGCATGTGCTGGCACTTGTGGGGCAGGAATTGGCACTTGTTGTGCAGGAGGTGGCATTATGGGTTTGGAGGTGGATGATGTGTGGCAGGAGGTGACACATGTGGGGCAGGAGATGACACTTCTGGGGCAGGAAGTGGAAGTTGTAGGGCAGGATTTGGTACTTGTGGGGTGGGAGGTTGCACTTGTGGGGCTGGAGTTGGCACTTGTGTGGCGGGAGGTGGCACTAGTGGGGCAGGAGGTGGCACTTGTGGGGAGCGATGTGGCACTTGTGGGCGGGAGGTGGAATTTGTGGAGAGGGAGGTGGCACTTATGGGGCGGGAGCTGGAACTTGTGGGGCGAGAGGTGGCACATGTGGAGCAGGAGCTGGCACTTTCGGGGCAGGAGGTGGCACTTGCACGGCAGGAGGTGGCACTTGTGGGTCGGGAGGTGGCACTTGTGGGGCAGGAGGTGGCACTTGTGGGGCAGGAGGTGGATGATGAGGGGCAGGAGTTGGCACTTGTGGGGCAGGAGTTGGATGATGTGGAGCCGGAAATGGTATTTGTAGGGCACAGGTGGATGTTGTGGGGCAGGATTTGGCACTTATCGGGCTGGAGGTTACACTTGTGGGGCAGAAGGTGGAACTTGTGCGACAGGAGATGCCACTTCTGGGGCAGGAGGTGGAAGTTGTGGGGCAGGATTTGGTACTTGTGGGGTGGGAGATGGCACTTGTGGGGCTGGAGGTGGCACTTGTGGGATGGTAGGTGGAACTTGTGGGGCAAGACTTGGAACTTGTGGTGCAGGAGATATCACACGTTGGGCAGGAGTTGGCACTTCTGTGGCGGGAGGCTGAAGTTGTGGGGTGGGAGGTGGCACATGTTGGGCATGTAGTGGTACTTGTGGGGTGGGATTTTTCACTTGTTTGTCATGTGGCCACAATTGTTGGGCGGGAGGTGGCACTTGTGGGGCAGGAGGTGGATGATGAGGGGCAGGAGCTGGCACTTGTGAAGCATGAGCTGGCACTTGTGGGGCAGGAATTGGCAGTTGTGCGGCAGGTGGTGGCACTTGTTGGATGGGAGGTGGATGATGTGGGACAGGATGTGGCACTTGTGGAGCAGGATGTGGACGTTGCGTGGCAGGATTTGGCACTTGTTGGGTGGGAGGTGGAACTTGTGGGGCAGGAGGTGGCACTTGTGGCGTGGTAGGTGGCACTTGTGGGGCAGGAGCTGGCACTTGTGGGGAGGGATGTGGCACTTGTGGGGCAGGAGTTGGCACTTGTGGGGCTGGAGGTGGCACTTGTGGGGCAGGAGGTGGATGATGTGGGGCAGGAGTTGGCACTTGTGGAGCAGGAGGTAAAAGTTGCGGGGCAGGATTTGGCACTTGTGGGGCAGGATGTGGCACACGTTGGGCAGGAGTTGGCACTTGTATGGCGGGATGTTGAAGTTGTGGGGCGGGAGGTGGCATTTGTGGGGCTGGAACTGGCTCTTGTGGGGCAGGAGGTGGAAGTTGTAGGGCAGGAAATGGCACTTGTGGGGCAGGAGGTGGCACTTGTGGGGCAAGAAATGGCACTTGTGGGGCAGGAGTTGGCACTTGTGGGTCAGCTGGTGGCACTTGTGGAATTGGAGTTGGCACTAGTGCGGCAGAAGGTGGAAGTTGTGGGGAAGTATTTGGCACTTGTGGGGCAAGAGGTGGCACTTGTGGGGCAGGAGGTGGTCCTTGTGGGACGAGAGGTGGCACTTGTTGGGCAGGAGGTTGAACTTATGGGGCGTTACGTGGAAGTTGTGGGGCGGGAGGTGGCACCTGTGGAAATGGAGATGGCACTAGTGGGGCAGGTAGTGGCACTTGTGGGGCGGGATATGGAACTTATGGGGCAGGACTTGACACTTTTGGGGCAGGAGGTGGAAGTTGTGGGGCTGGACGTGGCACTTGTGGGGCGGGAGTTGGCATTTTGGGGAGGGTGGTGGCACTTGTGGGGCAGGAGGTGGCACTTGTGGGGCAGGAGGTGGCACTTGTGGGGCAGGAGGTGGTCCTTGTGGGACGAGAGGTGGCACTTGTTGGGCAGGAGGTGGAACTTATGGGGCGTTACGTGGAAGTTGTGGGGCGGGAGGTGGCTCTTTTGAGGCAGGAGGTGGAACTTGTGAGCCAGGAGATGGAAGTTGTAGGGCGGGAGGTGGCTCTTGTGGGGCGGGAGGTGGCACTTGTGGGTCGGGAGCTGGCACTATTGGGGCGGGAGCTGGAAGTTGTGGGGCGGGATGTGGCACTTGTGGGGCGGGAGGTGGGACTTGTGGGGCCAGAGGTTGAGGTTGTGGTTCGGGAGGTGGCACTTGTGGAGCAGGAGCCTACACTTGTGGGGCAGAATGTGGCACTTGTAAGGCAGGACGTTGAAATTGTGGAGCAGGTTGTGGCACTTGTGGGGCAGGAGGTGGAAATTGTGGGGCAGGAGGTGGTAATGGTGGGGCAGGAGGTCGCACTTGTGGGCAAGGAGTTGGAAGTTGTGGGGCGGGAGAATGAAGTTGTGGGGCGGAATGTGGAACTTGTGAGGCAGGAGGTGGAAGTTGTGGTGCGGGAGTTGGAAGTTGTAGGGTGGGAGGTGGCACTTGTGGGGCGGGAGTTGGAAGTTGAGTGATGGGAGGTGGCACTTGTGGGGCAGGTTGTGGAAGTTGTGGGGCGGGAGTTTGCACTTGTGAGACAGGAGGTGGCACTTGTGGGGCGGGAGGTGGAAGTTGTGAGGCAGGAGGTGGCACTTGGGCAGATTGTGTCACTCGTGGGCAGGGAGGTTGCACTTGTGGGGCAGGAGGTGAAAGTTGTGGGGCAGGAGGTGGCATTTGTAAGGCGGGAAGTGGCACTTGTGGGGCAGAAATTGGCACTTATGGGGCAGGAGGTGGCACTTGTGGTGCGGGAGGTGGAACTTGTGGGGCAGGAGGTGGAACTTGTGGAGCAGGAGGTGGTACTTGTGGGGGGGGAGGTTGGAGTTGTTGGGCAGGAGGTGGCATTTTGAGGCAGAAGGTGGCATTTGTGTGGCAGGAGGTGGCAATTGTGGGTCACGAGTTGGAAATTGTTGGGCAGGAGGTGGAAGTTTTGGGGCAGGGTTTGGCAGTTGTAGGGCGGGAGGTGGCACTTGTGGGGCGGGAGGTGGCACTTCTGGGGCAGGAAATGGAGCTTTTAGGGCAGGAAGTGGAACTTGTGCAGAAGGAGGTGGTACTTGTTGGGCGGAAATTGGAACTTGTTGGGAGGGAAGAGGTACTTGTGGGGCAGGAAGTGGCTCTTGTGGGGCAGGAGCTGGCACTTGTGGGGCAGGAGGTTGCACTTGTGTGTCAGGAGGAGGAAGTTGGTCAGTCAGTGACACTTGTGGGGCAGGAGGTGGATTATTTGGGGGGGAGGAGGCAGTGGTGTGGACAAATGTGGCACTTGTGGGGCATGAACTGGCACTTGTGGGGCATGAACTGGCACTTGTGGGGCAGGAATTGGCACTTGTGGGGCAGGAATTGGCACTTGTGGGGCAGGAGGATGTCTTTGTCGGTCAGGAGATGGCACTTGTGGGGCAGGAAGTGGATGACGTAGTGCAGGGGCTGGCACTTGTGAAGCATGAGCTGGCACATGTGGGGCAGGAATTGGCACTTGTGGGGCAGGTGGTGGCACTTGTTGGGTGGGAGGTGGACGATGTGGGGCAGGAGGTGGCACTTGTGGAGCAGGAGGTGGAAGTTGCATTGCAGGATTTGGCATTTGTGGGGTGGGAGGTGGAATTTGTGGGGCATGAGGTGGAATTTGTGGGATGGTAGGTGGAACATCTGGGGCAGGAGCTGGCACTTGTGGGGCAGGATGTGGCACACGTTGCCAGGAATCGGCACTTGTGTGGCGGGATGTTGAAGTTGTGGGGCGGGAGGTGGCACTTGTGGAACAGGTATTGTCACTTGTGGGGCAGGAGGTGGCACCTGTGGGGCAGGAGGTGGCACCTGTGGGGTAGGAGGTGGCACCTGTGGGGAAGAGGTGGCACTTGTGGGGCATGAGCTGGCACTTGTGGGGCAGGAATTGGCACTTGTGGGGCAGGAGGTGGTCTTTGTGGGGTAGGAGGTGGCACCTGTGGGGCAAGAGGTGGCACTTGTGGGGCATGAGCTGGCACTTGTGGGGCAGGAGGCTGTCTTTGTGGGGTTAGAGGTGGCACTTGTGGGGCAGGAAGTTGATGATGTGGGGCATGAGCTGGCATTTGTGAAGCATGAACTGGCACTTGTGAAGCAGGAATTGGCACTTTTGGGGCAGGAGGTGGAACTTTTGGGGTGGGAGGTGGAATTTGTGGGGTGGTAGGTGAAGCTTGTAAGGCAGGAGTTGGCACCTGTGGGGGGGGAAATGGCACTTGTGGGGCCAGAAATGGCACCAGTGGGGTAGGATTTGGAACCTGTGGGGTAAGAAATGGCACTTCTTGGGCAGGAGGTGGCACTTGTGGGGCGGAAGTGGAACTTGTTTGTCATGTGGCCACAATTGTTGGGCGGGAGGTGGCACTTGTGGGGCAGGAGGTGGCAATTGTGGGGCGGGAGGTGGAAGTTGTGGGGCAGGAGGTGGCACTTGTGGGGCAGGAGGTGGCACTTGTGGGGCGGAAATTGGAACTTGTTGGGAGGGAAGAGGTACTTGTGGGGCAGGAAGTGGCTCTTGCCGGGCAGGAGCTGGCACTTGTGGGGCAGGAGGTTGCACTTGTGTGTCAGGAGGAGGAAGTTGGGCGGTCAGTGACACTTGTGGGGCAGGAGGTGGATTATTTGGGGGGGAGGTGGCAGTGGTGTGGCAAAATGTGGCACTTGTGGGGCAGGAGCTGGCACTTGTGGGGAAGGAGTTGTCACTTGTATGGCAGGAATTGAAACTTGTGGGGTGGGATGGGGTACCTGTGGTGAAGGAGCTGGCACCTGTGGGGCATGAACTGGCACTTGTGGGCAGGAAGTGGATGATGTGGTGCAGGAGCTTGCACTTGTGAAGCATGAGCTGGCACATGTGGGGCAGGAATTGGCAGTTGTGGGGCAGGAGCTGGCACTTGTGGGGCAGGAATTGGCACTTGTGGGGCAGGAGGTGGATGATGTGGGGCAGGAGGCTGTCTTTGTGGGGTTAGAGGTGGCACTTGTAGGACAGGAATTGGCACTTGTGGTGCAGGGGGTGGTCGTTGTGGGGCAGGAGGTGGCACTTGTATGGCAGGAATTGAAACTTGTGTGGTGGGATGGGGTACCTGTGGTGAAGGAAGTGGCTCTTGTGGGGCAGGAGCTGGCATTTCTGGGGCATGAAATGGCACTTGTGGGGCATGAGCTGGCACTTGTGGGCAGGAAGTGGATGATGTGGTGCAGGAGCTGGCACTTGTGAAGCATGAGCTGGCACATGTGGTTCAGGATGTAGCACTTGTGGGGCAGGAGCTGTAAATTGTCTGGTGAGGTATGGCACTTGTGGGGCAGGAGTTGGCACTTGTGGGGCAGGAGGTGTCAGTTGTTTGGTGGGAGGTGGCACTTGTAGGGCAGGAGGTGGCACTTGTGGGGCAGGAGGTGTCAGTTGTTTGGCAGGAGGTGGCACTTGTATGGCAGGAATTGAAACTTGTGGGGTGGGATGGGGTACCTGTGGTGAAGGAGCTGGCACTTGTGGGGCATGAACTGGCACTTGTGGGCAGGAAGTGGATGATGTGGTGCAGGAGCTGGCACTTGTGAAGCATGAGCTGGCACATGTGGGGCAGGAATTGGCAGTTGTGGGGCAGGAGCCAACAATTGTGGGGCAGAACGTGGCACTTGTGGGGCAGGAGGTTGAAGTTGTGGTGCAGGATGTAGCACTTGTGGGGCAGGAGCTGTAAATTGTCTGGCAAGATAAGGCACTTGTGGGGCAGGAGGTTGCACTAGTTTGGCAGGAGGTGGCACTTGTGGGGCGGGATGTGGCACTTGTGGGGCGAGAGGTGGCACTTGTGGGGCAGAAGGTGGATGATGTGGGGCAGGAGCTGGCAATTGTGAAGCATGAGCTGTCACTTTTGGGGCAGGAATTGTCAGTTGTGCGGCAGGAGTTGGCACTTGTGGGGCAGGATGTGGCACACGGGCAGGAGTTGGCACTTGTGTGGTGGGATGTTGAAGTTGTTGGGCGGGAGGTGGCACTTGTGGGGCTGGAAGTGGCAGTTGTAGGGCTGGAGGTGGCACTTGTGGAATTGGAGTTGGCACAAGTGGGGCAGAAGGTGGATGATGTGGGGAAGTATTTGGCACTTGTGGGGAGGAGGTGGCATTTGTGGAGCATGAGTTGACACTTGTGGGGCAGGAGGTGGCACATGTGGGACAGGAGGTGGCACTTGTGGGGTAGGTGTTGGCACTTGTGGGGCAGGAGGTGGCACTTGTGGGGCAGGAGTTTGGACCTGTGGTTTAAGAAATGGCATTTGTTTGCAGGAGGTGGTACTTGTGGGGCAGGTGATGGTACCTGTGGGGTGGGGGTGTAACTTGTGGGGCAGGAGGTGGTGATAGAGGGACGGGAGGTGGCATTTTATGGCGGGAGGTGGCACTTGTAGGGCAGGATGTGGAAGTTGTGAAGCGGGAGGTGGCACTTGTGTGGCGGGAGGTGGAATTTGTGGGGTGGTATGCAACAGATGTGGGGCAGGAAATGGCACTTGTGGGGCAGGAGTTGGTAAATGTGGGACAGGATGTGGTACTTGTGGGGCAGGAAATGGCACCTGTGGGGCAGGAGTTGGAACATGTGGGGTAAGAAATGGCACTTGTTGGGCAGGAGGTGGCACTTGTGGAGCGGGAGGTGGTAAATGTTGGGCAGGAGGTGGCACTTGTTAGACGAGAGTTGGAACTTGTGGGGCAGGAGGTGGCACTTGTGGGGTGGGAGGTGGCACTTGTGGGGCGGGATATGGAACTTATGGGGCAGGAGTTGACACTTTTGGGGCAGGAGGCAGATGTTGTGGGGCTGGACATGGCACTTGTGGGGCGGGAGTTGGATGATGTGGAGCAGCAGCTGGCACTTGTGGGGCAGGAGGTGAAACTTATGGGACGTTACGTGGAGGTTGTGAGGCGGGAGGTGGCTCTTTTGAGGCAGGAAGTGGCACTTGTGGGCCAGGAGATGGAAGTTGTGGGGTGGGAGGTGGTAGATGTTGGGCGTGAGGTGGCACTTGTGGGTCGGGAGGTGGCACTTGTAAGGCAGGAGGTGGAAGTTGTGGAGCGGGAGGTGGCATTTGTGGGGCGAAAGGTGGCACCTGTGGGGCAGGAGGTTGCACTTGTGGGGCAGGAGGTGGCACTTGTGGGGCGGAAATTGGAACTTGTTGTGAGGGAAGAGGTACTTGTGGGGCAGGAAGTGGCTCTTGTCGGGCAGGAGCTGGCACTTGTGGGGCAGGAGTTGGAATTTGTGGGGTGGTAGGTGGAACATGTGGGGCAGGAGGTGGCACTTGTTGGGCAGGAGGTGGCACTTGTTGGGCAGGAGGTGGCACTTGTGGGGCAGGAGCTGGCACTTGTGGGGCATGAGCTGGCACTTGTGGGGCAGGAATTGGCACTTGTGGGGCAGGAGGTGGCACTTGTGGGGCAGGAGGTGGAACTTATGGGGCGTTACGTGGAACTTGTGGGGCGGGAGGTGGCTCTTTTGAGGCAGGAGGTGGCACTTGTGGGCCGGGAGATGGAAGTTGTAGGGCGGGAGGTGGCACTTGTTGGGTGGGAGGTGGTAGATGTTGGGCGTGAGGTGGCACTTGTGGGTCGGGAGGTGGCACTTGTGGGGCAGGAGGTGGAAGTTGTGGAGCGGGAGGTGGCATTTGTGGGGCGGAAATTGGAACTTGTTGGGAGGGAAGAGGTACTTGTGGGGCAGGAAGTGGCTCTTGTCGGGCAGGAGCTGGCACTTGTGGGGCAGTAGGTTGCACTTGTGCGTGGGAGGTGGATGTTGTGTGGCAGGAAATGGCACCTGTGGGGCAGGAGGTGGCACTTTTGGAGGAGGTGGTGCCATTTGTTGGGCGAGAGGTAAAACTTATGGGGCAGGAGGTGGCACTTGTAGGTCAAGAGGTGGAACTTGTTGGGCAGGAGGTGACACTTGTGGGGCAGGAGGTGTCAGTTGTTTGGCGGGAGGTGGCACCTGTGAGGCAAGAGCTGGCACTTGTGGGGCAGGAGCTGGCACTTGTGGGGCATGAGCTGGCACTTGTGGGGCAGGAATTGGCACTTGTGGGGCAGGAGGTGGATGATGTGGGGCAGGAGGCTGTCTTTGTGGGGTTGGAGGTGGCACTTGTGGGGCAGGAAGTTGATGATGTGGGGCAGGAGCTGGCATTTGTGAAGCATGAGCTGGCACTTGTGAAGCAGGAATTGGCACTTGTAAGGCAGGAGGTAGCACTTGTGGGGCGGGATGTGGCACTTGTGGGATGCGAGGTGGCACTTGTGGGGCAGGAGTTGGCACTTGTGGGTCAGGTGGTGGTACTTCTGGGGCAGGATCGGGCACTTGTGGGGCAGGATGTGGAAGCTGTGGGAAGGGAGGTGGAAGTTATGGGGTGGGAGGTGGAATTTGTGGGGCAAGAATTGGCAATTGTGGGGCAGAGGGTGGCACTTGTACGGCAGGAGGTGGCACTTGTGGGACAGGACGTGACAATTGGGAAGGACGTGGCACTTGTGGGGTGGGAGGTGGCACTTGTGGGGCAGGAGGTGGCACTTGAGGGGCAGGAGGTGGAAGATGTGGGGCAGGAATTGGCATTGCAGTGCGGGATGTGGAACTGGTGGGGCAGGAGATGGCATTTGTGGGGCTGGTGGTGGCACTTGTGGAGCGGGAGGTGGAAGTTGTAGGGCAGGTTGTGGAAGTTGTGGGGCAGGAGTTGGCACTTGTGGTGACGGAGGTGGATGATGTGGAGCAGGAGGTGGCACTTGTGGGCTGGGAGGTGGATGATGTGGGGCAGGAGGTGGCACTTGTGGGCCGGGAGGTGGATGATGTGGGGCAGGAGGTGGCACTTGTGGGGCAGGAGGCGGCACTTGTGGGGCAGGAGCTGGCACTTGTGGGGCATGAGTTGGCACTTGTGGGGCATGAGTTGGCACTTGTGGGGCAGGAGGTGGATGATGTGGGGCAGGAGGATGTCTTTGTGGGGTTGGAGGTGACACTTGTGGGGCAGGAAGTTGATGATGTGGGGCAGGAGCTGGCATTTGTGAAACATGAGCTGGCACTTGTTGGGCAGGAATGGGCACTTGTAAGGCAGGAGGTGGAACTTGTGGGGCGGGATGTGGCACTTGTGGGATGCGAGGTGGCACTTGTGGGGCAGGAGTTGGCACTTGTGGGTCAGGTGGTGGTACTTCTGGGGCAGGATCGGGCACTTGTGGGGCAGGATGTGGAAGCTGTGGGATGGGAGGTGGAAGTTATGGGGTGGGAGGTGGAAGTTGTGGGGCAAGAATTGGCAATTGTGGGGCAAGAAGTGGCAATTGTGGGGCAGAGGGTGGCACTTGTACGGCAGGAGGTGGCACTTGTGGGACAGGACGTGGCAATTGGGAAGGACGTGGCACTTGTGGGGTGGGAGGTGGCACTTGTAGGGCAGGAGGTTGCACTTGTGGGGCGGAAATTGGAACTTGTTGGGAGGGAAGAGGTACTTGTGGGGCAGGAAGTGGCTCTTGTCGGGCAGGAGCTGGCACTTGTGGGGCAGGAGGTTGCACTTGTGTGTCAGGAGGAGGAAGTTGGTCAGTCAGTGACACTTGTGGGGCAGGAGGTGGACTTGGGGGGGAGGTGGCAGTAGTGTGGCAAAATGTGGCACTTGTGGGGCAGGAGGTGGCAATTTTGGAGCAGGACGTGGATTATGTAGGGCAGGAGGTGGCACTTGTGGGGCAGGATGTGGAAGCTGTGGGTAAGGAGGTGACATTTGTGGAACAGGAGGTGGATGATGTGGGGAAGGAGGTGGATGATGTGGAAGAGTAGGTGGCACCTGTGGGGCAGGAGATGGCACTTGTGGGGCGGGAGGTGGAAATTGTGGGGCAAGGGGTGGCAGTTGCGGGGCTGGGGGCGGCACTTGTGGGGCAGTGTGTGGCACTTGAGGGGCGGGAGGTGGCACTTGTGGGGCAGGAGGTGGCACTTGTGGGGCAGGAGGTGGCAGTTGTGGGGCAGATGATGACACCTGTGGGGCGGGAGGTGGATGTTTTGGGGAAGGAGGTTGAAGTTGTGGGGAGGGTGGTGGCACTTGAGGGGCGGGAGGTGGCACTAGTGGGGCAGGAGTTGGCACTTTTGGGCTGGGTCATAGCACTTGTTGGGCAGGGGTTGGCACTTGTGGGGCAGGAAATGTTACTTGTGGGGCAGGAAGTGGCTCTTGAAGGGCAGGAGGTGGCACTTGTGGGGCAGGAGTTAATTCTTGTGGATCTGGAGGTGGCACTTGTGGGCCTGGAGGTTGCACTTGTGAGGCGGGAGGTGGAAGTTGTGGGGCAGGTGGTGGCAGTTGTGGGGCTGGAGGTATCACTTGTGCGGCAGGAAGTGGCACTTGTGGGTCGGGAGGTGGCACTTTTAAGGCGGGAGGTGGCAGTTGTGGGGCGGGAGGTGGAAGTTGTGCGGCACGATTTAGCACTTGTGTGGCTGGAGGCGGCACTTGTGGGGCGGGAGGTGGCACTTGTAGGGCAGGAAATGGAACTTGTGGGGCAGCACGTGGCACTAGTTGAGCAGGAGGTGGAAATTGTGGGGCGGGAGGTGAATGATATAAGGCAGGAGGTAGCGGTTGTGGGGCAGGAGGTGGCACTTATGGGGCAGGAGATGGTATTTGTTATGCAGTAGGTGGCACTTGTGGAGTGGGAGATGGAAGTTGTGGGGCAGGAGGTGACACTTGTGGGGCGGTTGGTGGATGATGTAAGGCAGGAGTTAGCACTTGTGGGGTAAGGGTTGGCACTTGTGGGGTGGGAGGAGGCACTTGTGGGGCGGGGGGTGGCAATTGCTGGGTGGGAAGTGGCAGTTGTGGGGCAGTAGGTTGAAGGTTTGGGGCAGGAGGTGGCACTTGTGGGGTGGAAGGTAAGAAGATTTGGGGTGTGACGTGGAAGTAGTGGAGCGGGAGGTGGCACTTGTGGGGCGGGAGGTGGCACTTGTGTGGCTGGAGGTTGAGGTTGTGGGGCGAGAGGTAGCAGTTGTGGGGCAGGAGCCGGCACTTGTGGGGCAGGACGCGACAAATGTGGTGCAGGAAATGGCACTTGTGGGGCAGGAGTTGGCACTTGTGGGTCAGGTGGTGGCACATGAGGGGCGGGGGTCGACGTTGTGGGGCAAGAGGTGTAACTTGTGGGGCAAGAGGTTTAACTTGTGGGGCAAGAGGTGTAACTTGTGGGGCAGGAGGTGGCTATAGAGGGGCGGGAGGTGGCACTTGTGTGGCGGGAGGTGGCACTTGTGGGGCAGGAGATGGCAATTGTGGAGCAGGAGGTGGAAGTTGCACGTCAGGATTTGGCACTTGTGGGGCGGGAGATGGCACTTGTGTGTCTGGAGGTTAAACTTGTGGGGTGGGGGGTGGCACTTGTGGGGAAGGAGATGGCACTTGTGGGGCAGGAGGTGGCAAATGTGGGGCAGGAAATGGCACTTGTGGGGCAGGAGTAGGCACATGTGGGATAGGAGGTGGCACTTGTGGGGCAGGAGGTGGATGATGTGGGGCAGGAGCTGGCAATTGTGAAGCATGAGCTGAAACTTTTAGGGCTGGAATTGGCAGTTGTGCGGCAGGAGGTGGCACTTGTGGGGTGGGAGGTGGATGATGTGGGGCAGGAGGTGGAAGTTGCGTGTCAGGATTTGGCCCTTGTGGGGCGGGATATGGCACTTGTGGGGCAGGACGTGGCACTTGTGGAGCGGTAGGGGGCACTTGTGGGGCCTGAGGTGGCACTTGTAGGGCAGGAGGTGGCATTTGTGGGGCGGGATGTGGAAGTTGTGGGGCGTGAGGTGTCACTTGTGGGGCGGAAGTTGACACTGTTGGGGTGTGAGGTGGCACTTGTGGGGCGGAAGGTGGCACTTGTGGGGCAGGAGGTGACACTTGTGGGGCAGGATGTGGCACTTGTGCGTGGGAGGTGGCACTTGTGGGGCGGGAGGTGGCACTTGGGGGGGATGGCACTTGTGAGGCATGAGGTGGCACTTGTGGGGCAGGATGTGGCACTTGTGCGTGGGAGGTGGAGTTTGTGGAGAGGGAGGTGGCGCTTGTGGGGCGGGAGGAGGCACTTGTGGGGAGGAGATGGAACTTGTGGGGCGGGAGGTGTAAGTTGTGATGCAGGAGGTGGTACATGTAGGGCGGGAGGTGGAAGTTGTGATGCAGGAGGTGGTACATGTGGGGCGGGAGGTGGAAGTTGTGATGCAGGAGGTGGTACATGTGGGGCGGGAGGTGGAAGTTGTGATGCAGGAGGTGGTACATGTGGGGCGGGATGTGGCACTCGTGAGCAGGGAGGTGGCACTTGTGGAACTTGTAGCAGGTGTAACTTGTCGGGCAGGAGGTGGCACTTGTGGGGCAGGAGGTGGATGATGAGGGGCAGGAGCTGGCACTTGTGAAGCATGAGCTGGCACTTGTGGGGCAGAAATTGGCACTTCTGGGGCAGGAGGTGGCACTTGTGGTGCGGGAGGTGGCACTGATGGGGCAGGAAATTGAGCTTTTGGGGCAGGAGATGGCACTTGTGGGGCGTAAGGTGGAACTTATGGGGCAGGAGGTGGAAGTTGTGGAGCAGGAGGTGGTACTTGTGGGGCGGGAGGTTGGAGTTGTTGGGCAAGAGGTGGCATTTTGAGGCAGAAGGTGGCATTTGTGTGGCAGGAGGTGGCAATTGTGGGGCACGAGTTGGAAATTGTTGGGCAGGAGGTGGAAGTTTTGGGGCAGGGTTTGGCAGTTGTAGGGCGGGAGGTGGCACTTGTGGGCCAGGAGGTGGAAGTTGTAGGGCAGGAGGTGGCACTTGTGGGGCGGGAGGTGGCACTTCTGGGGCAGGAAATGGAGCTTTTAGGGCGGGAGGTGGAACTTGTGCAGAAGGAGGTGGTACTTGTTGGGCGGAAATTGGAACTTGTTGGGAGGGAAGAGGTACTTGTGGGGCAGGAAGTGGCTCTTGTGGGGCAGGAGCTGGCACTTGTGGGGCAGGAGCTGGCACTTGTGGGGCAGGAGGAGGAAGTTGGTCAGTCAGTGACACTTGTGGGGCAGGAGGTGGATTTTTTGGGGGGGAGGAGGCAGTGGTGTGGACAAATGTGGCACTTCAGGGGAATGAGCTGGCACTTGTGGGGCAGAAATTGGCACTTATGGGGCAGGAGGATGTCTTTGTTGGTCAGGAGCTGGCACTTGTGTTAGAAGTGGATGATGTAGTGCAGGAGCTGGCACTTGTGAAGCATGAGCTGGCACATGTGGGGCAAGAATTGGCACTTGTGGGGCAGGTGGTGGCACTTGTTGGGTGGGAGGTGGATGATGTGGGGCAGGAGGTGGCACTTGTGGGGCGGAAATTGGAACTTGTTGCGAGGGAAGAGGTACTTGTGGGGCAGGAACTGGCTCTTGTGGGGCAGGAGCTGGCACTTGTGGGGCAGGAGGAGGAAGTTGGTCAGTCAGTGACACTTGTGGGGCAGGAGGTGGATTATTTGGGGGGGAGGAGGCAGTGGTGTGGACAAATGTGGCACTTGTGGGGCATGAACTGGCACTTGTGGGGCAGGAATTGGCACTTGTGTGTCAGAAATTGGCACTTATGGGGCAGGAGGATGTCTTTGTCGGTCAGGAGGTGGCACTTGTGGGGCAGGAAGTGGATGACGTAGTGCAGGAGCTGGCACTTGTGAAGCATGAGCTGGCACATGTGGGGCAGGAATTGGCACTTGTGGGGCAGGTGGTGGCACTTGTTAGGTGGGAGGTGGACGATGTGGGGCAGGAGGTGGCACTTGTGGAGCAGGAGGTGGAAGTTGCATTGCAGGATTTGGCATTTGTGGGTTGGGAGTTGGCACTTGTGGGGCAGGAGGTGGCACTTGTTGGATGGGAGGTGGTTGATATGGGGAAGGAGGTGGCAATTGTGTGGCAGGATGTGGCACACGTTGCCAGGAGTCGGCACTTGTGTGGCGGGATGTTGAAGTTGTGGGGCTGGAGGTTGCACTTGTCTAACAGGTATTGTCACTTGTGGGGGAGGAGGTGGATGATGTGGGGCAGGAGGTGGCACTTGTGGGGCAAGAGGTGGCACTTGTGGGGCATGAGCTGGCACTTGTGGGGCAGGAATTGGCACTTGTGGGGCAGGAGGTGGATGATGTGGGGCAGGAGGCTGTCTTTGTGGGGTTAGAGGTGGCACTTGTGGGGCAGGAGGTGGCACTTGTGGGGCAGGAGGTGGCACTTGTGGGGCAGAAGGTGGATGATGTGGGGCAGGAGCTGGCAATTGTGAAGCATGAGCTGTCACTTTTGGGGCAGGAATTGTCAGTTGTGCGGCAGGAGTTGGCACTTGTAGGGCAGGATGTGGCACACGGGCAGGAGTTGGCACTTGTGTGGTGGGATGTTGAAGTTGTTGGGCGGGAGGTGGCACTTGTGGGGCTGGAAGTGGCAGTTGTAGGGCTGGAGGTGGCATTTGTGGAATTGGAGTTGGCACTAGTGGGGCAGAAGGTGGAAGTTGTGGGGAAGTATTTGGCACTTGTGGGGCAAGAGGTGGAACTTGTGGAGCAGGAGGTGGCATTTGTGGAGCATGAGTTGACACTTGTGGGGCAGGAAGTGGCTCTTGTCAGGCAGGAGCTGGCACTTGTGGGGCAGGTGGTTGCACTTGTGGGTCAGGTGGAGGAAGTTGGGCGGTCAGTGACATTTGTGTGGCAGGAGGTGGATTATTTGGGGGGGAGGTGGCAGTGGTGTGGCAAACTGTGGCATTTGTGGGGCAGGAGCTGGCACTTCAGGGGAATGAGCTGGCACTTGTAGGGCAGGAATTGGCACTTGTGGTGCACGGGGTGGTCGTTGTGGGGCAGGAGGTGGCACATGTGAGCAGGAAGTGGATGATGTGGGGCAGGAGCTGGCACTTGTGAAGCATGAGCTGGCACCTGTGGGGCAGGAGGTGGAAGTTGCAGGGCAGGATTTGGCATTTGTGGGGCGGGAGGTGGCACTTGTGGAACAAGTATTGTCACTTGTGGGGGAGGAGGTGGATGATGTGGGGCAGGAGGTGGTCTTTGTGGGGCAGGAGGTGGATGATGTGGGGCAGGAGGCTGTCTTTGTGGGGCAGGAGCTGGCACTTGTGAAGCATGAGCTGGCACTTGTGGGGCAGGAGCTGGACTTGCAGGGTGACAGGTGGAACTGGCGGGGCAGGTGTTGGCACTTGTGGGGCAGGAGGTGGAAGTTGTGGGGCAGGAGGTTGCACTTGTGCGTGGGAGGTGGATGTTGTGGGGCAGGAAATGGCACCTGTGGGGCAGGAGGTGGCGCTTTTGGGGGAGGTGGTGGAATTTGTTGGGCGAGAGGTGAAACTTATAGGGCAGGATGTGGCACTTGTGGGGCTGGATGTGGCACTTGTGGGGCAGGAGGTGGCACTTGTGGGGCAGAAGGTGGATGATGTGGGGCAGGAGCTAGCAATTGTGAAGCATGAGCTGTCACTTTTGGGGCAGGAATTGTCAGTTGTGCGGCAGGAGTTGGCACTTGTGGGGCAGGATGTGGCACACGGGCAGGAGTTGGCACTTGTGTGGTGGGATGTTGAAGTTGTTGGGCGGGAGGTGGCACTTGTGGGGCTGGAAGTGGCAGTTGTAGGGCTGGAGGTGGCACTTGTGGAATTGGAGTTGGCACTAGTGGGGCAGAAGGTGGAAGTTGTGGGGAAGTATTTGGCACTTGTGGGGCAGGAGGTGGAACTTGTGGAGCAGGAGGTGGCATTTGTGGAGCATGAGTTAACACTTGTGGGGCGGGAGGTGGCACTTGTAGGCCAGGAGATGGAAGTTGTAGGGCGGGAGGTGGCACTTGTGGGGTGGGAGGTGGTAGATGTTGGGCGTGAGGTGGCACTTGTGGGTCGGGAGGTGGCACTTGTGGGGCAGGAGGTGGAAGCTGTGGAGCGGGAGGTGGCATTTGTGGCGCAAAAGGTGGAATTTGTGGGGCAGGAGGTTGCACTTGTGGGGCAGGAGGTGGCACTTGTGGGGCGGAAATTGGAACTTGTTGGGAGGGAAGAGGTACTTGTGGGGCAGGAAGTGGCTCTTGTCGGGCAGGAGCTGGCACTTGTGGGGCAGGAGCTGGCACTTCAGGGGAATGAGCTGGCATTTGTGGTGCAGGGGGTGGATGATGTGGGGCAGGAGGTGGCGCTTGTGGGGCAGAAGGTGGATGATGTGGGGCATGAACTGGCATTTGTGGGGCCGGAATTGGCACTTGTGGGGCAGGAGGTGGAAGTTGCAGGGCAGGAGGTGGCATTTCTGGGGTGGGAGGTGGCACTTGTGGGGCAGGAGTTGGAATTTGTGTGGTGGTAGGTGGAACATGTGGGGCAGGAGTTGGCACTTGTGGGGCAGGAGGTGGCACTTGTGGGGCGGGATGTGGCAGTTGTGGGTCAGATGATGACACCTGTGGGGCGGGAGGTGGATGTTTTGGGGAAGGAGGTTGAAGTTGTGGGGAGGGTGGTGGCACTTGTGGGGCGGGAGGTGGCACTAGTGGGGCAGGAGTTGGCACTTGTGGGCTGGGTCATAGCACTTGTTGGGCAGGGGTTGGAACTTGTGGGGCAGGAAATGTTACTTGTGGGGCATGAAGTGGCTCTTGAAGGGCAGGAGGTGGCACTTGTGGGGCAGGAGTTAATTCTTGTGGATCTGGAGGTGGCACTTGTGGGCCTGGAGGTTGCACTTGTGAGGCGGGAGGTGGAAGTTGTGGGGCGGGTGGTGGCAGTTGTGGGGCTGGAGGTATCACTTGTGCGGCAGGAAGTGGCACTTGTGGAGCAGAAGGTGGCACTTGTGGGGAAGAGGTGACACTTGAGGGGCAGGAGCTGGCACTTGTGGGGCAGAAGTTGGCACATGTGGGTCGGGAGGTCGCTCTTGTGGTGCGGGAGGTGGAACTTGTGGGGCGGGAGGTGGAACTTGTGGGGCGGGTTGTGGCACTTCTGGGGCGGGAGGTGGCACTTGTGGGGCGTGAGGTGGAAGTTGTGCGGCGGCAGGTGGCAATTGTGGGTCAGGAGGAGGCATTTGTGAGGCAGGAGGTGGATGATGTGGGGCAGGAGGTGGCACTTGTGGGGAAGTAGGTAGCACTTGTGGGGCAGGAAGTGGCACTTGTGGGGCAGGAGGAGGCACTTGTGGGGCAGGAGGAGGCTGTTGTTGGGCAGGAAGTGGAAGTTGTGGGGTGGGAGGTGGCACTTGTGGGGCTGGATGTGGAAGTTGTGTGGCAGGATTTGACACTTCTGGGGCTGCAGGTGGCACTTGTGGGGTGGGTGGTAGAACTTGTGGGGTGTGAGGTGTAACTTGTGGAGCGGGAGGTGACAACTGTGGGACAGGAGGAGGCACTTGTGGGTCGGGAGGTGGCACTTTTAAGGCGGGAGGTGGCAGTTGTGGGGCGGGAGGTGGCACTTGTGGGGCGGGAAATGGAACTTGTGGGGCAGCACGTGGCACTAGTTGAGCAGGAGGTGGAAATTGTGGGGCGGGAGGTGAATGATATGAGGCAGGAGGTAGCGGTTGTGGGGCAGGAGGTGGCACTTATGGGGCAGGAGATGGTATTTGTTGTGCAGTAGGTGGCACCTGTGGAGTGGGAGATGGAAGTTGTGGGGCAGGAGGTGACACTTGTGTGGCGGTTGGTGGATGATGTGGGGCAGGAGCTGGAAGTTGTGGGGCAGGAGGTGGAAGTTGCAGGGCAGGATTTGGCATTTGTGGGGCAGGAGGTGGCAACTGTTGGGCTGGTTTTGGCACTTGTGGGGCAGGTGCTGGCACTTGTGGGGCATGAGCTGGCAATTGTGGGGCAGGAATTGGCACTTGAGGGGCAGGAGGTGGATGATGTGGGGCAGGAGGCTGTCTTTGTGGGGTTGGAGGTGGCACTTGTGGGGCAGGAAGTTGATGATGTGGGGCAGGAGCTGGCACTTGTGAAGCATGAGCTGGCACTTGTGGGGCGAGAGGAGCTGGACTTGCAGGGTGACAGGTGGCACTTGTGGGGCAGGAGGTGACACTTGTGGGGCAGGAGGTGTCAGTTGTTTGGCGGGAGGTGGCACTTGTGGGGCAGGAATTGAAACTTGTGGGGTGGGATGGGGTACCTGTGGTGAAGGATGTGGCACTTGTGGGGCTGGATGTGGCACTTGTGGGGCAGGAGGTGGCACTTGTGGGGCAGAAGGTGGATGATGTGGGGCAGGAGCTAGCAATTGTGAAGCATGAGCTGTCACTTTTGGGGCAGGAATTGTCAGTTGTGCGGCAGGAGTTGGCACTTGTGGGGCAGGATGTGGCACACGGGCAGGAGTTGGCACTTGTGTGGTGGGATGTTGAAGTTGTTGGGCGGGAGGTGGCACTTGTGGGGCTGGAAGTGGCAGTTGTAGGGCTGGAGGTGGCACTTGTGGAATTGGAGTTGGCACTAGTGGGGCAGAAGGTGGAAGTTGTGGGGAAGTATTTGGCACTTGTGGGGCAAGAGGTGGAACTTGTGGGGCAGGAGGTGGCATTTGTGGAGCATGAGTTGACACTTGTGGGGCGGGAGGTGGCACTTGTGGGGCAGGAGGTGGAACTTATGGGGCGTTACGTGGAAGTTGTGGGGCGGGAGGTGGCTCTTTTGAGGCAGGAGGTGGCACTTGTGGGCCGGGAGATGGAAGTTGTAGGGAGGGAGGTGGCACTTGTGGGGTGGGAGGTGGTAGATGTTGGGCGTGAGGTGGCACTTGTGGGTCGGGAGGTGGCACTTGTGGGGCAGGAGGTGGAAGTTGTGGAGCGGGAGGTGGCATTTGTGGGGCGGAAATTGGAACTTGTTGGGAGGGAAGAGGTACTTGTGGGGCAGGAAGTGGCTCTTGTCGGGCAGGAGCTGGCACTTGTGGGGCAGTAGGTTGCACTTGTGCGTGGGAGGTGGATGTTGTGGGGCAGGAAATGGCACCTGTGGGGCAAGAGGTGGCGCTTTTGGGGGAGGTGGTGGCATTTGTTGGGCGAGAGGTGAAACTTATGGGGCAGGAGGTGGAACTTGTAGGTCAAGAGGTGGAACTTGTTGGGCAGGAGGTGACACTTGTGGGGCAGGAGGTGTCAGTTGTTTGGCGGGAGGTGGCACTTGTGGGGCAGGAGTTGGCACTTGTGGGGCAGGAGGTGGTCTTTGTGGGGCAGGAGTTGGCACCTGTGAGGCAGGAGTTGGCACTTGTGGGGCAGGAGGTGGCACTTGTGGGGCATGAGCTGGCACTTGTGGGGCAGGAATTGGCACTTGTGGGGCAGGAGGTGGATGATGTGGGGCAGGAGGCTGTCTTTGTGGGGTTGGAGGTGGCACTTGTGGGGCAGGAAGTTGATGATGTGGGGCAGGAGCTGGCATTTGTGAAGCATGAGCTGGCACTTGTGAAGCAGAAATGGGCACTTGTAAGGCAGGAGGTAGCACTTGTGGGGCAGGATGTGGCACACGGGCAGGAGTTGGCACTTGTGTGGTGGGATGTTGAAGTTGTTGGGCGGGAGGTGGCACTTGTGGGGCTGGAAGTGGCAGTTGTAGGGCTGGAGGTGGCACTTGTGGAATTGGAGTTGGCACTAGTGGGGCAGAAGGTGGAAGTTGTGGGGAAGTATTTGGCACTTGTGGGGCAAGAGGTGGAACTTGTGGGGCAGGAGGTGGCATTTGTGGAGCATGAGTTGACACTTGTGGGGCGGGAGGTGGCACTTGTGGGGCAGGAGGTGGAACTTATGGGGCGTTACGTGGAAGTTGTGGGGCGGGAGGTGGCTCTTTTGAGGCAGGAGGTGGCACTTGTGGTCCGGGAGATGGAAGTTGTAGGGAGGGAGGTGGCACTTGTGGGGTGGGAGGTGGTAGATGTTGGGCGTGAGGTGGCACTTGTGGGTCGGGAGGTGGCACTTGTGGGGCAGGAGGTGGAAGTTGTGGAGCGGGAGGTGGCATTTGTGGGGCGGAAATTGGAACTTGTTGGGAGGGAAGAGGTACTTGTGGGGCAGGAAGTGGCTCTTGTCGGGCAGGAGCTGGCACTTGTGGGGCAGTATGTTGCACTTGTGCGTGGGAGGTGGATGTTGTGGGGCAGGAAATGGCACCTGTGGGGCAGGAGGTGGCGCTTTTGGGGGAGGTGGTGGCATTTGTTGGGCGAGAGGTGAAACTTATGGGGCAGGAGGTGGCACTTGTAGGTCAAGAGGTGGAACTTGTTGGGCAGGAGGTGACACTTGTGGGGCAGGAGGTGTCAGTTGTTTGGCGGGAGGTGGCACTTGTGGGGCAGGAGTTGGCACTTGTGGGGCAGGAGGTGGTCTTTGTGGGGCAGGAGTTGGCACCTGTGAGGCAAGAGCTGGCACTTGTGGGGCAGGAGCTGGCACTTGTGGGGCATGAGCTGGCACTTGTGGGGCAGGAATTGGCACTTGTGGGGCAGGAGGTGGATGATGTGGGGCAGGAGGCTGTCTTTGTGGGGTTGGAGGTGGCACTTGTGGGGCAGGAAGTTGATGATGTGGGGCAGGAGCTGGCATTTGTGAAGCATGAGCTGGCATTTGTGAAGCATGAGCTGGCACTTGTGAAGCAGGAATGGGCACTTGTAAGGCAGGAGGTAGCACTTGTGGGGCGGGATGTGGCACTTGTGCGATGCGAGGTGGCACTTGTGGGGCAGGAGTTGGCACTTGTGGGTCAGGTGGTGGTACTTCTGGGGCAGGATCGGGTACTTGTGGGGCAGGATGTGGAAGCTGTGGGACGGGAGGTGGAAGTTATGGGGTGGGAGGTGGAAGTTGTGGGGCAAGAATTGGCAATTGTGGGGCAAGAAGTGGCAATTGTGGGGCAGAGGGTGGCACTTGTACGGCAGGAGGTGGCACTTGTGGGACGGGACGTGGCAATTGGGAAGGACGTGGCACTTGTGGGGTGGGAGGTGGCACTTGTGGGGCAGGAGGTGGCACTTGTGGGGCAGGAGCTGGCACTTGTGGGGCATGAGCTTTCACTTGTGGGTCAGGAATTGGCACTTGTGGGGCAGGAGGTGGATGATGTGGGGCAGGAGGCTGTCTTTGTGGGGTTGGGGGTGACACTTGTGGGGCAGGAAGTTGATGATGTGGGGCAGGAGCTGGCATTTGTGAAACATGAGCTGGCACTTGTTGGGCAGGAATGGGCACTTGTAAGGCAGGAGGTGGAACTTGTGGGGCGGGATGTGGCACTTGCGGGATGCGAGGTGGCACTTGTGGGGCAGGAGTTGGCACTTGTGGGTCAGGTGGTGGTACTTCTGGGGCAGGATCGGGCACTTGTGGGGCAGGATGTGGAAGCTGTGGGACGGGAGGTGGAAGTTATGGGGTGGGAGGTGGAAGTTGTGGGGCAAGAATTGGCAATTGTGGGGCAAGAAGTGGCAATTGTGGGGCAGAGGGTGGCACTTGTACGGCAGGAGGTGGCACTTGTGGGACAGGACGTGGCAATTGGGAAGGACGTGGCACTTGTGGGGTGGGAGGTGGCACTTGTAGGGCAGGAGGTTGCACTTGTGGGGCGGAAATTGGAACTTGTTGGGAGGGAAGAGGTACTTGTGGGGCAGGAAGTGGCTCTTGTCGGGCAGGAGCTGGCACTTGTAGGGCAGGAGGTTGCACTTGTGTGTCAGGAGGAGGAAGTTGGTCAGTCAGTGACACTTGTGGGGCAGGAGGTGGACTTGGGGGGGAGGTGGCAGTGGTGTGGCAAAATGTGGCACTTGTGGGGCAGGAGGTGGCAATTTTGGATCAGGACGTGGATTATGTGGGGCAGGAGGTGGCACTTGTGGGGCAGGATGTGGAAGCTGTGGGTAAGGAGGTGACATTTGTGGAACAGGAGGTGGATGATGTGGGGAAGGAGGTGGATGATGTGGAACAGTAGGTGGCACCTGTGGGGCAGGAGATGGCACTTGTGGGGCGGGAGGTGGAAATTGTGGGGCAAGGGGTGGCAGTTGCGGGGCTGGGGGCGGCACTTGTGGGGCAGTGTGTGGCACTTGAGGGGCGGGAGGTGGCACTTGTGGGGCAGGAGGTGGAACTTGTGGAGCAGGAGGTGGCATTTGTGGAGCATGAGTTAACACTTGTGGGGCGGGAGGTGGCACTTGTAGGCCAGGAGATGGAAGTTGTAGGGCGGGAGGTGGCACTTGTGGGGTGGGAGGTGGTAGATGTTGGGCGTGAGGTGGCACTTGTGGAGCAGGAGGTGGCACTTGTGGGGCAGGAGGTGGAAGCTGTGGAGCGGGAGGTGGCATTTGTGGCGCAAAAGGTGGAATTTGTGGGGCAGGAGGTTGCACTTGTGGGGCAGGAGGTGGCACTTGTGGGGCGGAAATTGGAACTTGTTGGGAGGGAAGAGGTACTTGTGGGGCAGGAAGTGGCTCTTGTCGGGCAGGAGCTGGCACTTGTGGGGCAGGAGCTGGCACTTCAGGGGAATGAGCTGGCATTTGTGGTGCAGGGGGTGGATGATGTGGGGCAGGAGGTGGCGCTTGTGGGGCAGAAGGTGGATGATGTGGGGCATGAACTGGCATTTGTGGGGCCGGAATTGGCACTTGTGGGGCAGGAGGTGGAAGTTGCAGGGCAGGAGGTGGCATTTCTGGGGTGGGAGGTGGCACTTGTGGGGCAGGAGTTGGAATTTGTGTGGTGGTAGGTGGAACATGTGGGGCAGGAGTTGGCACTTGTGGGGCAGGAGGTGGCACTTGTGGGGCGGGATGTGGCAGTTGTGGGTCAGATGATGACACCTGTGGGGCGGGAGGTGGATGTTTTGGGGAAGGAGGTTGAAGTTGTGGGGAGGGTGGTGGCACTTGTGGGGCGGGAGGTGGCACTAGTGGGGCAGGAGTTGGCACTTGTGGGCTGGGTCATAGCACTTGTTGGGCAGGGGTTGGAACTTGTGGGGCAGGAAATGTTACTTGTGGGGCATGAAGTGGCTCTTGAAAGGCAGGAGGTGGCACTTGTGGGGCAGGAGTTAATTCTTGTGGATCTGGAGGTGGCACTTGTGGGCCTGGAGGTTGCACTTGTGAGGCGGGAGGTGGAAGTTGTGGGGCGGGTGGTGGCAGTTGTGGGGCTGGAGGTATCACTTGTGCGGCAGGAAGTGGCACTTGTGGAGCAGAAGGTGGCACTTGTGGGGAAGAGGTGACACTTGAGGGGCAGGAGCTGGCACTTGTGGGGCAGAAGTTGGCACATGTGGGTCGGGAGGTCGCTCTTGTGGTGCGGGAGGTGGAACTTGTGGGGCGGGAGGTGGAACTTGTGGGGCGGGTTGTGGCACTTCTGGGGCGGGAGGTGGCACTTGTGGGGCGTGAGGTGGAAGTTGTGGGGCGGCAGGTGACAATTGTGGGTCAGGAGGAGGCATTTGTGAGGCAGGAGGTGGATGATGTGGGGCAGGAGGTGGCACTTGTGGGGAAGTAGGTAGCACTTGTGGGGCAGGAAGTGGCACTTGTGGGGCAGGAGGAGGCACTTGTGGGGCAGGAGGAGGCTGTTGTTGGGCAGGAAGTGGAAGTTGTGGGGTGGGAGGTGGCACTTGTGGGGCTGGATGTGGAAGTTGTGTGGCAGGATTTGACACTTCTGGGGCTGCAGGTGGCACTTGTGGGGTGGGTGGTAGAACTTGTGGGGTGTGAGGTGTAACTTGTGGAGCGGGAGGTGACAACTGTGGGACAGGAGGAGGCACTTGTGGGTCGGGAGGTGGCACTTTTAAGGCGGGAGGTGGCAGTTGTGGGGCGGGAGGTGGCACTTGTGGGGCGGGAAATGGAACTTGTGGGGCAGCACGTGGCACTAGTTGAGCAGGAGGTGGAAATTGTGGGGCGGGAGGTGAATGATATGAGGCAGGAGGTAGCGGTTGTGGGGCAGGAGGTGGCACTTATGGGGCAGGAGATGGTATTTGTTGTGCAGTAGGTGGCACCTGTGGAGTGGGAGATGGAAGTTGTGGGGCAGGAGGTGACACTTGTGTGGCGGTTGGTGGATGATGTGGGGCAGGAGCTGGAAGTTGTGGGGCAGGAGGTGGAAGTTGCAGGGCAGGATTTGGCATTTGTGGGGCAGGAGGTGGCAACTGTTGGGCTGGTTTTGGCACTTGTGGGGCAGGTGCTGGCACTTGTGGGGCATGAGCTGGCAATTGTGGGGCAGGAATTGGCACTTGAGGGGCAGGAGGTGGATGATGTGGGGCAGGAGGCTGTCTTTGTGGGGTTGGAGGTGGCACTTGTGGGGCAGGAAGTTGATGATGTGGGGCAGGAGCTGGCACTTGTGAAGCATGAGCTGGCACTTGTGGGGCGAGAGGAGCTGGACTTGCAGGGTGACAGGTGGCACTTGTGGGGCAGGAGGTGACACTTGTGGGGCAGGAGGTGTCAGTTGTTTGGCGGGAGGTGGCACTTGTGGGGCAGGAATTGAAACTTGTGGGGTGGGATGGGGTACCTGTGGTGAAGGATGTGGCACTTGTGGGGCTGGATGTGGCACTTGTGGGGCAGGAGGTGGCACTTGTGGGGCAGAAGGTGGATGATGTGGGGCAGGAGCTAGCAATTGTGAAGCATGAGCTGTCACTTTTGGGGCAGGAATTGTCAGTTGTGCGGCAGGAGTTGGCACTTGTGGGGCAGGATGTGGCACACGGGCAGGAGTTGGCACTTGTGTGGTGGGATGTTGAAGTTGTTGGGCGGGAGGTGGCACTTGTGGGGCTGGAAGTGGCAGTTGTAGGGCTGGAGGTGGCACTTGTGGAATTGGAGTTGGCACTAGTGGGGCAGAAGGTGGAAGTTGTGGGGAAGTATTTGGCACTTGTGGGGCAAGAGGTGGAACTTGTGGGGCAGGAGGTGGCATTTGTGGAGCATGAGTTGACACTTGTGGGGCGGGAGGTGGCACTTGTGGGGCAGGAGGTGGAACTTATGGGGCGTTACATGGAAGTTGTGGGGCGGGAGGTGGCTCTTTTGAGGCAGGAGGTGGCACTTGTGGGCCGGGAGATGGAAGTTGTAGGGAGGGAGGTGGCACTTGTGGGGTGGGAGGTGGTAGATGTTTGGCGTGAGGTGGCACTTGTGGGTCGGGAGGTGGCACTTGTGGGGTGGGAGGTGGTAGATGTTGGGCGTGAGGTGGCACTTGTGGGTCGGGAGGTGGCACTTGTGGGGCAGGAGGTGGAAGTTGTGGAGCGGGAGGTGGCATTTGTGGGGCGGAAATTGGAACATGTTGGGAGGGAAGAGGTACTTGTGGGGCAGGAAGTGGCTCTTGTCGGGCAGGAGCTGGCACTTGTGGGGCAGTAGGTTGCACTTGTGCGTGGGAGGTGGATGTTGTGGGGCAGGAAATGGCACCTGTGGGACAAGAGGTGGCGCTTTTGGGGGAGGTGGTGCCATTTGTTGGGCGAGAGGTGAAACTTATGGGGCAGGAGGTGGCACTTGTAGGTCAAGAGGTGGAACTTGTTGGGCAGGAGGTGACACTTGTGGGGCAGGAGGTGTCAGTTGTTTGGCGGGAGGTGGCACTTGTGGGGCAGGAGTTGGCACTTGTGGGGCAGGAGGTGGTCTTTGTGGGGCAGGAGTTGGCACCTGTGAGGCAAGAGCTGGCACTTTTGGGGCATGAGCTGGCACTTGTGGGGCAGGAATTGGCACTTGTGGGGCAGGAGGTGGATGATGTGGGGCAGGAGGCTGTCTTTGTGGGGTTGGAGGTGGCACTTGTGGGGCAGGAAGTTGATGATGTGGGGCAGGAGCTGGCATTTGTGAAGCATGAGCTGGCACTTGTGAAGCAGGAATGGGCACTTGTAAGGCAGGAGGTAGCACTTGTGGGGCGGGATGTGGCACTTGTGGGATGCGAGGTGGCACTTGTGGGGCAGGAGTTGGCACTTGTGGGTCAGGTGGTGGTACTTCTGGGGCAGGATCGGGCACTTGTGGGGCAGGATGTGGAAGCTGTGGGACGGGAGGTGGAAGTTATGGGGTGGGAGGTGGAAGTTGTGGGGCAAGAATTGGCAATTGTGGGGCAAGAAGTGGCAATTGTGGGGCAGAGGGTGGCACTTGTACGGCAGGAGGTGGCACTTGTGGGACAGGACGTGGCAATTGGGAAGGACGTGGCACTTGTGGGGTGGGAGGTGGCACTTGTGGGGCAGGAGGTGGCACTTGTGGGGCAGGAGCTGGCACTTGTGGGGCATGAGCTGGCACTTGTGGGTCAGGAATTGGCACTTGTGGGGCAGGAGGTGGATGATGTGGGGCAGGAGGCTGTCTTTGTGGGGTTGGAGGTGGCACTTGTGGGGCAGGAAGTTGATGATGTGGGGCAGGAGCTGGCATTTGTGAAGCATGAGCTGGCACTTGTGAAGCAGGAATGGGCACTTGTAAGGCAGGAGGTAGCACTTGTGGGGCGGGATGTGGCACTTGTGGGATGCGAGGTGGCACTTGTGGGGCAGGAGTTGGCACTTGTGGGTCAGGTGGTGGTACTTCTGGGGCAGGATCGGGCACTTGTGGGGCAGGATGTGGAAGCTGTGGGACGGGAGGTGGAAGTTATGGGGTGGGAGGTGGAAGTTGTGGGGCAAGAATTGGCAATTGTGGGGCAAGAAGTGGCAATTGTGGGGCAGAGGGTGGCACTTGTACGGCAGGAGGTGGCACTTGTGGGACAGGACGTGGCAATTGGGAAGGACGTGGCACTTGTGGGGTGGGAGGTGGCACTTGTGGGGCAGGAGGTGGCACTTGTGGGGCAGGAGCTGGCACTTGTGGGGCATGAGCTGGCACTTGTGGGTCAGGAATTGGCACTTGTGGGGCAGGAGGTGGATGATGTGGGGCAGGAGGCTGTCTTTGTGGGGTTGGGGGTGACACTTGTGGGGCAGGAAGTTGATGATGTGGGGCAGGAGCTGGCATTTGTGAAACATGAGCTGGCACTTGTTGGGCAGGAATGGGCACTTGTAAGGCAGGAGGTGGAACTTGTGGGGCGGGATGTGGCACTTGCGGGATGCGAGGTGGCACTTGTGGGGCAGGAGTTGGCACTTGTGGGTCAGGTGGTGGTACTTCTGGGGCAGGATCGGGCACTTGTGGGGCAGGATGTGGAAGCTGTGGGACGGGAGGTGGAAGTTATGGGGTGGGAGGTGGAAGTTGTGGGGCAAGAATTGGCAATTGTGGGGCAAGAAGTGGCAATTGTGGGGCAGAGGGTGGCACTTGTACGGCAGGAGGTGGCACTTGTGGGACAGGACGTGGCAATTGGGAAGGACGTGGCACTTGTGGGGTGGGAGGTGGCACTTGTAGGGCAGGAGGTTGCACTTGTGGGGCGGAAATTGGAACTTGTTGGGAGGGAAGAGGTACTTGTGGGGCAGGAAGTGGCTCTTGTCGGGCAGGAGCTGGCACTTGTAGGGCAGGAGGTTGCACTTGTGTGTCAGGAGGAGGAAGTTGGTCAGTCAGTGACACTTGTGGGGCAGGAGGTGGACTTGGGGGGGAGGTGGCAGTGGTGTGGCAAAATGTGGCACTTGTGGGGCAGGAGGTGGCAATTTTGGATCAGGACGTGGATTATGTGGGGCAGGAGGTGGCACTTGTGGGGCAGGATGTGGAAGCTGTGGGTAAGGAGGTGACATTTGTGGAACAGGAGGTGGATGATGTGGGGAAGGAGGTGGATGATGTGGAACAGTAGGTGGCACCTGTGGGGCAGGAGATGGCACTTGTGGGGCGGGAGGTGGAAATTGTGGGGCAAGGGGTGGCAGTTGCGGGGCTGGGGGCGGCACTTGTGGGGCAGTGTGTGGCACTTGAGGGGCGGGAGGTGGCACTTGTGGGGCAGGAGGTGGAACTTGTGGAGCAGGAGGTGGCATTTGTGGAGCATGAGTTAACACTTGTGGGGCGGGAGGTGGCACTTGTAGGCCAGGAGATGGAAGTTGTAGGGCGGGAGGTGGCACTTGTGGGGTGGGAGGTGGTAGATGTTGGGCGTGAGGTGGCACTTGTGGGTCGGGAGGTGGCACTTGTGGGGCAGGAGGTGGAAGCTGTGGAGCGGGAGGTGGCATTTGTGGCGCAAAAGGTGGAATTTGTGGGGCAGGAGGTTGCACTTGTGGGGCAGGAGGTGGCACTTGTCGGGCGGAAATTGGAACTTGTTGGGAGGGAAGAGGTACTTGTGGGGCAGGAAGTGGCTCTTGTCGGGCAGGAGCTGGCACTTGTGGGGCAGGAGCTGGCACTTCAGGGGAATGAGCTGGCATTTGTGGTGCAGGGGGTGGATGATGTGGGGCAGGAGGTGGCGCTTGTGGGGCAGAAGGTGGATGATGTGGGGCATGAACTGGCATTTGTGGGGCCGGAATTGGCACTTGTGGGGCAGGAGGTGGAAGTTGCAGGGCAGGAGGTGGCATTTCTGGGGTGGGAGGTGGCACTTGTGGGGCAGGAGTTGGAATTTGTGTGGTGGTAGGTGGAACATGTGGGGCAGGAGTTGGCACTTGTGGGGCAGGAGGTGGCACTTGTGGGGCGGGATGTGGCAGTTGTGGGTCAGATGATGACACCTGTGGGGCGGGAGGTGGATGTTTTGGGGAAGGAGGTTGAAGTTGTGGGGAGGGTGGTGGCACTTGTGGGGCGGGAGGTGGCACTAGTGGGGCAGGAGTTGGCACTTGTGGGCTGGGTCATAGCACTTGTTGGGCAGGGGTTGGAACTTGTGGGGCAGGAAATGTTACTTGTGGGGCATGAAGTGGCTCTTGAAGGGCAGGAGGTGGCACTTGTGGGGCAGGAGTTAATTCTTGTGGATCTGGAGGTGGCACTTGTGGGCCTGGAGGTTGCACTTGTGAGGCGGGAGGTGGAAGTTGTGGGGCGGGTGGTGGCAGTTGTGGGGCTGGAGGTATCACTTGTGCGGCAGGAAGTGGCACTTGTGGAGCAGAAGGTGGCACTTGTGGGGAAGAGGTGACACTTGAGGGGCAGGAGCTGGCACTTGTGGGGCAGAAGTTGGCACATGTGGGTCGGGAGGTCGCTCTTGTGGTGCGGGAGGTGGAACTTGTGGGGCGGGAGGTGGAACTTGTGGGGCGGGTTGTGGCACTTCTGGGGCGGGAGGTGGCACTTGTGGGGCGTGAGGTGGAAGTTGTGGGGCGGCAGGTGGCAATTGTGGGTCAGGAGGAGGCATTTGTGAGGCAGGAGGTGGATGATGTGGGGCAGGAGGTGGCACTTGTGGGGAAGTAGGTAGCACTTGTGGGGCAGGAAGTGGCACTTGTGGGGCAGGAGGAGGCACTTGTGGGGCAGGAGGAGGCTGTTGTTGGGCAGGAAGTGGAAGTTGTGGGGTGGGAGGTGGCACTTGTGGGGCTGGATGTGGAAGTTGTGTGGCAGGATTTGACACTTCTGGGGCTGCAGGTGGCACTTGTGGGGTGGGTGGTAGAACTTGTGGGGTGTGAGGTGTAACTTGTGGAGCGGGAGTTGACAACTGTGGGACAGGAGGAGGCACTTGTGGGTCGGGAGGTGGCACTTTTAAGGCGGGAGGTGGCAGTTGTGGGGCGGGAGGTGGCACTTGTGGGGCGGGAAATGGAACTTGTGGGGCAGCACGTGGCACTAGTTGAGCAGGAGGTGGAAATTGTGGGGCGGGAGGTGAATGATATGAGGCAGGAGGTAGCGGTTGTGGGGCAGGAGGTGGCACTTATGGGGCAGGAGATGGTATTTGTTGTGCAGTAGGTGGCACCTGTGGAGTGGGAGATGGAAGTTGTGGGGCAGGAGGTGACACTTGTGTGGCGGTTGGTGGATGATGTGGGGCAGGAGCTGGAAGTTGTGGGGCAGGAGGTGGAAGTTGCAGGGCAGGATTTGGCATTTGTGGGGCAGGAGGTGGCAACTGTTGGGCTGGTTTTGGCACTTGTGGGGCAGGTGCTGGCACTTGTGGGGCATGAGCTGGCAATTGTGGGGCAGGAATTGGCACTTGAGGGGCAGGAGGTGGATGATGTGGGGCAGGAGGCTGTCTTTGTGGGGTTGGAGGTGGCACTTGTGGGGCAGGAAGTTGATGATGTGGGGCAGGAGCTGGCACTTGTGAAGCATGAGCTGGCACTTGTGGGGCGAGAGGAGCTGGACTTGCAGGGTGACAGGTGGCACTTGTGGGGCAGGAGGTGACACTTGTGGGGCAGGAGGTGTCAGTTGTTTGGCGGGAGGTGGCACTTGTGGGGCAGGAATTGAAACTTGTGGGGTGGGATGGGGTACCTGTGGTGAAGGATGTGGCACTTGTGGGGCTGGATGTGGCACTTGTGGGGCAGGAGGTGGCACTTGTGGGGC
This sequence comes from Coturnix japonica, assembly GCF_054131305.1. Taxonomy (NCBI): domain Eukaryota; kingdom Metazoa; phylum Chordata; class Aves; order Galliformes; family Phasianidae; genus Coturnix; species Coturnix japonica. Next base: position 1,193,770 of record NW_028188945.1, on the reverse strand, counting down.
AGAAGGTGGATGATGTGGGGCAGGAGCTAGCAATTGTGAAGCATGAGCTGTCACTTTTGGGGCAGGAATTGTCAGTTGTGCGGCAGGAGTTGGCACTTGTGGGGCAGGATGTGGCACACGGGCAGGAGTTGGCACTTGTGTGGTGGGATGTTGAAGTTGTTGGGCGGGAGGTGGCACTTGTGGGGCTGGAAGTGGCAGTTGTAGGGCTGGAGGTGGCACTTGTGGAATTGGAGTTGGCACTAGTGGGGCAGAAGGTGGAAGTTGTGGGGAAGTATTTGGCACTTGTGGGGCAAGAGGTGGAACTTGTGGAGCAGGAGGTGGCATTTGTGGAGCATGAGTTAACACTTGTGGGGCGGGAGGTGGCACTTGTAGGCCAGGAGATGGAAGTTGTAGGGCGGGAGGTGGCACTTGTGGGGTGGGAGGTGGTAGATGTTGGGCGTGAGGTGGCACTTGTGGAGCAGGAGGTGGCACTTGTGGGGCAGGAGGTGGAAGCTGTGGAGCGGGAGGTGGCATTTGTGGCGCAAAAGGTGGAATTTGTGGGGCAGGAGGTTGCACTTGTGGGGCAGGAGGTGGCACTTGTCGGGCGGAAATTGGAACTTGTTGGGAGGGAAGAGGTACTTGTGGGGCAGGAAGTGGCTCTTGTCGGGCAGGAGCTGGCACTTGTGGGGCAGGAGCTGGCACTTCAGGGGAATGAGCTTGCATTTGTGGTGCAGGGGGTGGATGATGTGGGGCAGGAGGTGGCGCTTGTGGGGCAGAAGGTGGATGATGTGGGGCATGAACTGGCATTTGTGGGGCCGGAATTGGCACTTGTGGGGCAGGAGGTGGAAGTTGCAGGGCAGGAGGTGGCATTTCTGGGGTGGGAGGTGGCACTTGTGGGGCAGGAGTTGGAATTTGTGTGGTGGTAGGTGGAACATGTGGGGCAGGAGTTGGCACTTGTGGGGCAGGAGGTGGCACTTGTGGGGCGGGATGTGGCAGTTGTGGGTCAGATGATGACACCTGTGGGGCGGGAGGTGGATGTTTTGGGGAAGGAGGTTGAAGTTGTGGGGAGGGTGGTGGCACTTGTGGGGCGGGAGGTGGCACTAGTGGGGCAGGAGTTGGCACTTGTGGGCTGGGTCATAGCACTTGTTGGGCAGGGGTTGGAACTTGTGGGGCAGGAAATGTTACTTGTGGGGCATGAAGTGGCTCTTGAAGGGCAGGAGGTGGCACTTGTGGGGCAGGAGTTAATTCTTGTGGATCTGGAGGTGGCACTTGTGGGCCTGGAGGTTGCACTTGTGAGGCGGGAGGTGGAAGTTGTGGGGCGGGTGGTGGCAGTTGTGGGGCTGGAGGTATCACTTGTGCGGCAGGAAGTGGCACTTGTGGAGCAGAAGGTGGCACTTGTGGGGAAGAGGTGACACTTGAGGGGCAGGAGCTGGCACTTGTGGGGCAGAAGTTGGCACATGTGGGTCGGGAGGTCGCTCTTGTGGTGCGGGAGGTGGAACTTGTGGGGCGGGAGGTGGAACTTGTGGGGCGGGTTGTGGCACTTCTGGGGCGGGAGGTGGCACTTGTGGGGCGTGAGGTGGAAGTTGTGCGGCGGCAGGTGGCAATTGTGGGTCAGGAGGAGGCATTTGTGAGGCAGGAGGTGGATGATGTGGGGCAGGAGGTGGCACTTGTGGGGAAGTAGGTAGCACTTGTGGGGCAGGAAGTGGCACTTGTGGGGCAGGAGGAGGCACTTGTGGGGCAGGAGGAGGCTGTTGTTGGGCAGGAAGTGGAAGTTGTGGGGTGGGAGGTGGCACTTGTGGGGCTGGATGTGGAAGTTGTGTGGCAGGATTTGACACTTCTGGGGCTGCAGGTGGCACTTGTGGGGTGGGTGGTAGAACTTGTGGGGTGTGAGGTGTAACTTGTGGAGCGGGAGGTGACAACTGTGGGACAGGAGGAGGCACTTGTGGGTCGGGAGGTGGCACTTTTAAGGCGGGAGGTGGCAGTTGTGGGGCGGGAGGTGGCACTTGTGGGGCGGGAAATGGAACTTGTGGGGCAGCACGTGGCACTAGTTGAGCAGGAGGTGGAAATTGTGGGGCGGGAGGTGAATGATATGAGGCAGGAGGTAGCGGTTGTGGGGCAGGAGGTGGCACTTATGGGGCAGGAGATGGTATTTGTTGTGCAGTAGGTGGCACCTGTGGAGTGGGAGATGGAAGTTGTGGGGCAGGAGGTGACACTTGTGTGGCGGTTGGTGGATGATGTGGGGCAGGAGCTGGAAGTTGTGGGGCAGGAGGTGGAAGTTGCAGGGCAGGATTTGGCATTTGTGGGGCAGGAGGTGGCAACTGTTGGGCTGGTTTTGGCACTTGTGGGGCAGGTGCTGGCACTTGTGGGGCATGAGCTGGCAATTGTGGGGCAGGAATTGGCACTTGAGGGGCAGGAGGTGGATGATGTGGGGCAGGAGGCTGTCTTTGTGGGGTTGGAGGTGGCACTTGTGGGGCAGGAAGTTGATGATGTGGGGCAGGAGCTGGCACTTGTGAAGCATGAGCTGGCACTTGTGGGGCGAGAGGAGCTGGACTTGCAGGGTGACAGGTGGCACTTGTGGGGCAGGAGGTGACACTTGTGGGGCAGGAGGTGTCAGTTGTTTGGCGGGAGGTGGCACTTGTGGGGCAGGAATTGAAACTTGTGGGGTGGGATGGGGTACCTGTGGTGAAGGATGTGGCACTTGTGGGGCTGGATGTGGCACTTGTGGGGCAGGAGGTGGCACTTGTGGGGCAGAAGGTGGATGATGTGGGGCAGGAGCTAGCAATTGTGAAGCATGAGCTGTCACTTTTGGGGCAGGAATTGTCAGTTGTGCGGCAGGAGTTGGCACTTGTGGGGCAGGATGTGGCACACGGGCAGGAGTTGGCACTTGTGTGGTGGGATGTTGAAGTTGTTGGGCGGGAGGTGGCACTTGTGGGGCTGGAAGTGGCAGTTGTAGGGCTGGAGGTGGCACTTGTGGAATTGGAGTTGGCACTAGTGGGGCAGAAGGTGGAAGTTGTGGGGAAGTATTTGGCACTTGTGGGGCAAGAGGTGGAACTTGTGGGGCAGGAGGTGGCATTTGTGGAGCATGAGTTGACACTTGTGGGGCGGGAGGTGGCACTTGTGGGGCAGGAGGTGGAACTTATGGGGCGTTACGTGGAAGTTGTGGGGCGGGAGGTGGCTCTTTTGAGGCAGGAGGTGGCACTTGTGGGCCGGGAGATGGAAGTTGTAGGGAGGGAGGTGGCACTTGTGGGGTGGGAGGTGGTAGATGTTGGGCGTGAGGTGGCACTTGTGGGTCGGGAGGTGGCACTTGTGGGGCAGGAGGTGGAAGTTGTGGAGCGGGAGGTGGCATTTGTGGGGCGGAAATTGGAACTTGTTGGGAGGGAAGAGGTACTTGTGGGGCAGGAAGTGGCTCTTGTCGGGCAGGAGCTGGCACTTGTGGGGCAGTAGGTTTCACTTGTGCGTGGGAGGTGGATGTTGTGGGGCAGGAAATGGCACCTGTGGGGCAGGAGGTGGCGCTTTTGGGGGAGGTGGTGGCATTTGTTGGGCGAGAGGTGAAACTTATGGGGCAGGAGGTGGCACTTGTAGGTCAAGAGGTGGAACTTGTTGGGCAGGAGGTGACACTTGTGGGGCAGGAGGTGTCAGTTGTTTGGCGGGAGGTGGCACTTGTGGGGCAGGAGTTGGCACTTGTGGGGCAGGAGGTGGTCTTTGTGGGGCAGGAGTTGGCACCTGTGAGGCAAGAGCTGGCACTTGTGGGGCAGGAATTGGCACTTGTGGGGCAGGAGGTGGATGATGTGGGGCAGGAGGCTGTCTTTGTGGGGTTGGAGGTGGCACTTGTGGGGCAGGAAGTTGATGATGTGGGGCAGGAGCTGGCATTTGTGAAGCATGAGCTGGCACTTGTGAAGCAGGAATGGGCACTTGTAAGGCAGGAGGTAGCACTTGTGGGGCGGGATGTGGCACTTGTGGGATGCGAGGTGGCACTTGTGGGGCAGGAGTTGGCACTTGTGGGTCAGGTGGTGGTACTTCTGGGGCAGGATCGGGCACTTGTGGGGCAGGATGTGGAAGCTGTGGGACGGGAGGTGGAAGTTATGGGGTGGGAGGTGGAAGTTGTGGGGCAAGAATTGGCAATTGTGGGGCAAGAAGTGGCAATTGTGGGGCAGAGGGTGGCACTTGTACGGCAGGAGGTGGCACTTGTGGGACAGGACGTGGCAATTGGGAAGGACGTGGCACTTGTGGGGTGGGAGGTGGCACTTGTGGGGCAGGAGGTGGCACTTGTGGGGCAGGAGCTGGCACTTGTGGGGTATGAGCTGGCACTTGTGGGTCAGGAATTGGCACTTGTGGGGCAGGAGGTGGATGATATGGGGCAGGAGGCTGTCTTTGTGGGGTTGGAGGTGGCACTTGTGGGGCAGGAAGTTGATGATGTGGGGCAGGAGCTGGCATTTGTGAAGCATGAGCTGGCACTTGTGAAGCAGGAATGGGCACTTGTAAGGCAGGAGGTAGCACTTGTGGGGCGGGATGTGGCACTTGTGGGATGCGAGGTGGCACTTGTGGGGCAGGAGTTGGCACTTGTGGGTCAGGTGGTGGTACTTCTGGGGCAGGATCGGGCACTTGTGGGGCAGGATGTGGAAGCTGTGGGACGGGAGGTGGAAGTTATGGGGTGGGAGGTGGAAGTTGTGGGGCAAGAATTGGCAATTGTGGGGCAAGAAGTGGCAATTGTGGGGCAGAGGGTGGCACTTGTACGGCAGGAGGTGGCACTTGTGGGACAGGACGTGGCAATTGGGAAGGACGTGGCACTTGTGGGGCAGGAGGTGGCACTTGTGGGGCAGGAGGTGGCACTTGTGGGGCAGGAGCTGGCACTTGTGGGGCATGAGCTGGCACTTGTGGGTCAGGAATTGGCACTTGTGGGGCAGGAGGTGGATGATGTGGGGCAGGAGGCTGTCTTTGTGGGGTTGGGGGTGACACTTGTGGGGCAGGAAGTTGATGATGTGGGGCAGGAGCTGGCATTTGTGAAACATGAGCTGGCACTTGTTGGGCAGGAATGGGCACTTGTAAGGCAGGAGGTGGAACTTGTGGGGCGGGATGTGGCACTTGCGGGATGCGAGGTGGCACTTGTGGGGCAGGAGTTGGCACTTGTGGGTCAGGTGGTGGTACTTCTGGGGCAGGATCGGGCACTTGTGGGGCAGGATGTGGAAGCTGTGGGACGGGAGGTGGAAGTTATGGGGTGGGAGGTGGAAGTTGTGGGGCAAGAATTGGCAATTGTGGGGCAAGAAGTGGCAATTGTGGGGCAGAGGGTGGCACTTGTACGGCAGGAGGTGGCACTTGTGGGACAGGACGTGGCAATTGGGAAGGACGTGGCACTTGTGGGGTGGGAGGTGGCACTTGTGGGGCAGGAGGTTGCACTTGTGGGGCGGAAATTGGAACTTGTTGGGAGGGAAGAGGTACTTGTGGGGCAGGAAGTGGCTCTTGTCGGGCAGGAGCTGGCACTTGTAGGGCAGGAGGTTGCACTTGTGTGTCAGGAGGAGGAAGTTGGTCAGTCAGTGACACTTGTGGGGCAGGAGGTGGACTTGGGGGGGAGGTGGCAGTGGTGTGGCAAAATGTGGCACTTGTGGGGCAGGAGGTGGCAATTTTGGATCAGGACGTGGATTATGTGGGGCAGGAGGTGGCACTTGTGGGGCAGGATGTGGAAGCTGTGGGTAAGGAGGTGACATTTGTGGAACAGGAGGTGGATGATGTGGGGAAGGAGGTGGATGATGTGGAACAGTAGGTGGCACCTGTGGGGCAGGAGATGGCACTTGTGGGGCGGGAGGTGGAAATTGTGGGGCAAGGGGTGGCAGTTGCGGGGCTGGGGGCGGCACTTGTGGGGCAGTGTGTGGCACTTGAGGGGCGGGAGGTGGCACTTGTGGGGCAGGAGGTGGAACTTGTGGAGCAGGAGGTGGCATTTGTGGAGCATGAGTTAACACTTGTGGGGCGGGAGGTGGCACTTGTAGGCCAGGAGATGGAAGTTGTAGGGCGGGAGGTGGCACTTGTGGGGTGGGAGGTGGTAGATGTTGGGCGTGAGGTGGCACTTGTGGGTCGGGAGGTGGCACTTGTGGGGCAGGAGGTGGAAGCTGTGGAGCGGGAGGTGGCATTTGTGGCGCAAAAGGTGGAATTTGTGGGGCAGGAGGTTGCACTTGTGGGGCAGGAGGTGGCACTTGTCGGGCGGAAATTGGAACTTGTTGGGAGGGAAGAGGTACTTGTGGGGCAGGAAGTGGCTCTTGTCGGGCAGGAGCTGGCACTTGTGGGGCAGGAGCTGGCACTTCAGGGGAATGAGCTTGCATTTGTGGTGCAGGGGGTGGATGATGTGGGGCAGGAGGTGGCGCTTGTGGGGCAGAAGGTGGATGATGTGGGGCATGAACTGGCATTTGTGGGGCCGGAATTGGCACTTGTGGGGCAGGAGGTGGAAGTTGCAGGGCAGGAGGTGGCATTTCTGGGGTGGGAGGTGGCACTTGTGGGGCAGGAGTTGGAATTTGTGTGGTGGTAGGTGGAACATGTGGGGCAGGAGTTGGCACTTGTGGGGCAGGAGGTGGCACTTGTGGGGCGGGATGTGGCAGTTGTGGGTCAGATGATGACACCTGTGGGGCGGGAGGTGGATGTTTTGGGGAAGGAGGTTGAAGTTGTGGGGAGGGTGGTGGCACTTGTGGGGCGGGAGGTGGCACTAGTGGGGCAGGAGTTGGCACTTGTGGGCTGGGTCATAGCACTTGTTGGGCAGGGGTTGGAACTTGTGGGGCAGGAAATGTTACTTGTGGGGCATGAAGTGGCTCTTGAAGGGCAGGAGGTGGCACTTGTGGGGCAGGAGTTAATTCTTGTGGATCTGGAGGTGGCACTTGTGGGCCTGGAGGTTGCACTTGTGAGGCGGGAGGTGGAAGTTGTGGGGCGGGTGGTGGCAGTTGTGGGGCTGGAGGTATCACTTGTGCGGCAGGAAGTGGCACTTGTGGAGCAGAAGGTGGCACTTGTGGGGAAGAGGTGACACTTGAGGGGCAGGAGCTGGCACTTGTGGGGCAGAAGTTGGCACATGTGGGTCGGGAGGTCGCTCTTGTGGTGCGGGAGGTGGAACTTGTGGGGCGGGAGGTGGAACTTGTGGGGCGGGTTGTGGCACTTCTGGGGCGGGAGGTGGCACTTGTGGGGCGTGAGGTGGAAGTTGTGCGGCGGCAGGTGGCAATTGTGGGTCAGGAGGAGGCATTTGTGAGGCAGGAGGTGGATGATGTGGGGCAGGAGGTGGCACTTGTGGGGAAGTAGGTAGCACTTGTGGGGCAGGAAGTGGCACTTGTGGGGCAGGAGGAGGCACTTGTGGGGCAGGAGGAGGCTGTTGTTGGGCAGGAAGTGGAAGTTGTGGGGTGGGAGGTGGCACTTGTGGGGCTGGATGTGGAAGTTGTGTGGCAGGATTTGACACTTCTGGGGCTGCAGGTGGCACTTGTGGGGTGGGTGGTAGAACTTGTGGGGTGTGAGGTGTAACTTGTGGAGCGGGAGGTGACAACTGTGGGACAGGAGGAGGCACTTGTGGGTCGGGAGGTGGCAGTTGTGGGGCGGGAGGTGGCAGTTGTGGGGCGGGAAATGGAACTTGTGGGGCAGCACGTGGCACTAGTTGAGCAGGAGGTGGAAATTGTGGGGCGGGAGGTGAATGATATGAGGCAGGAGGTAGCGGTTGTGGGGCAGGAGGTGGCACTTATGGGGCAGGAGATGGTATTTGTTGTGCAGTAGGTGGCACCTGTGGAGTGGGAGATGGAAGTTGTGGGGCAGGAGGTGACACTTGTGTGGCGGTTGGTGGATGATGTGGGGCAGGAGCTGGAAGTTGTGGGGCAGGAGGTGGAAGTTGCAGGGCAGGATTTGGTATTTGTGGGGCAGGAGGTGGCAACTGTTGGGCTGGTTTTGGCACTTGTGGGGCAGGTGCTGGCACTTGTGGGGCATGAGCTGGCAATTGTGGGGCAGGAATTGGCACTTGAGGGGCAGGAGGTGGATGATGTGGGGCAGGAGGCTGTCTTTGTGGGGTTGGAGGTGGCACTTGTGGGGCAGGAAGTTGATGATGTGGGGCAGGAGCTGGCACTTGTGAAGCATGAGCTGGCACTTGTGGGGCGAGAGGAGCTGGACTTGCAGGGTGACAGGTGGCACTTGTGGGGCAGGAGGTGACACTTGTGGGGCAGGAGGTGTCAGTTGTTTGGCGGGAGGTGGCACTTGTGGGGCAGGAATTGAAACTTGTGGGGTGGGATGGGGTACCTGTGGTGAAGGATGTGGCACTTGTGGGGCTGGATGTGGCACTTGTGGGGCAGGAGGTGGCACTTGTGGGGCAGAAGGTGGATGATGTGGGGCAGGAGCTAGCAATTGTGAAGCATGAGCTGTCACTTTTGGGGCAGGAATTGTCAGTTGTGCGGCAGGAGTTGGCACTTGTGGGGCAGGATGTGGCACACGGGCAGGAGTTGGCACTTGTGTGGTGGGATGTTGAAGTTGTTGGGCGGGAGGTGGCACTTGTGGGGCTGGAAGTGGCAGTTGTAGGGCTGGAGGTGGCACTTGTGGAATTGGAGTTGGCACTAGTGGGGCAGAAGGTGGAAGTTGTGGGGAAGTATTTGGCACTTGTGGGGCAAGAGGTGGAACTTGTGGGGCAGGAGGTGGCATTTGTGGAGCATGAGTTGACACTTGTGGGGCGGGAGGTGGCACTTGTGGGGCAGGAGGTGGAACTTATGGGGCGTTACGTGGAAGTTGTGGGGCGGGAGGTGGCTCTTTTGAGGCAGGAGGTGGCACTTGTGGGCCGGGAGATGGAAGTTGTAGGGCGGGAGGTGGCACTTGTGGGGTGGGAGGTGGTAGATGTTTGGCGTGAGGTGGCACTTGTGGGTCGGGAGGCGGCACTTGTGGGGCAGGAGGTGGAAGTTGTGGAGCGGGAGGTGGCATTTGTGGGGCGGAAATTGGAACTTGTTGGGAGGGAAGAGGTACTTGTGGGGCAGGAAGTGGCTCTTGTCGGGCAGGAGCTGGCACTTGTGGGGCAGTAGGTTGCACTTGTGCGTGGGAGGTGGATGTTGTGGGGCAGGAAATGGCACCTGTGGGGCAGGAGGTGGCGCTTTTGGGGGAGGTGGTGGCATTTGTTGGGCGAGAGGTGAAACTTATGGGGCAGGAGGTGGCACTTGTAGGTCAAGAGGTGGAACTTGTTGGGCAGGAGGTGACACTTGTGGGGCAGGAGGTGTCAGTTGTTTGGCGGGAGGTGGCACTTGTGGGGCAGGAGTTGGCACATGTGGGGCAGGAGGTGGTCTTTGTGGGGCAGGAGTTGGCACCTGTGAGGCAAGAGCTGGCACTTGTGGGGCAGGAGCTGGCACTTGTGGGGCATGAGCTGGCACTTGTGGGGCAGGAATTGGCACTTGTGGGGCAGGAGGTGGATGATGTGGGGCAGGAGGCTGTCTTTGTGGGGTTGGAGGTGGCACTTGTGGGGCAGGAAGTTGATGATGTGTGGCAGGAGCTGGCATTTGTGAAGCATGAGCTGGCACTTGTGAAGCAGGAATGGGCACTTGTAAGGCAGGAGGTAGCACTTGTGAGGCGGGATGTGGCACTTGTGGGATGCGAGGTGGCACTTGTGGGGCAGGAGTTGGCACTTGTGGGTCAGGTGGTGGTACTTCTGGGGCAGGATCGGGCACTTGTGGGGCAGGATGTGGAAGCTGTGGGACGGGAGGTGGAAGTTATGGGGTGGGAGGTGGAAGTTGTGGGGCAAGAATTGGCAATTGTGGGGCAAGAAGTGGCAATTGTGGGGCAGAGGGTGGCACTTGTACGGCAGGAGGTGGCACTTGTGGGACAGGACGTGGCAATTGGGAAGGACGTGGCACTTGTGGGGTGGGAGGTGGCACTTGTGGGGCAGGAGGTGGCACTTGTGGGGCAGGAGCTGGCACTTGTGGGGCATGAGCTGGCACTTGTGGGTCAGGAATTGGCACTTGTGGGGCAGGAGGTGGATGATGTGGGGCAGGAGGCTGTCTTTGTGGGGTTGGGGGTGACACTTGTGGGGCAGGAAGTTGATGATGTGGGGCAGGAGCTGGCATTTGTGAAACATGAGCTGGCACTTGTTGGGCAGGAATGGGCACTTGTAAGGCAGGAGGTGGAACTTGTGGGGCGGGATGTGGCACTTGCGGGATGCGAGGTGGCACTTGTGGGGCAGGAGTTGGCACTTGTGGGTCAGGTGGTGGTACTTCTGGGGCAGGATCGGGCACTTGTGGGGCAGGATGTGGAAGCTGTGGGACGGGAGGTGGAAGTTATGGGGTGGGAGGTGGAAGTTGTGGGGCAAGAATTGGCAATTGTGGGGCAAGAAGTGGCAATTGTGGGGCAGAGGGTGGCACTTGTACGGCAGGAGGTGGCACTTGTGGGACAGGACGTGGCAATTGGGAAGGACGTGGCACTTGTGGGGTGGGAGGTGGCACTTGTAGGGCAGGAGGTTGCACTTGTGGGGTGGAAATTGGAACTTGTTGGGAGGGAAGAGGTACTTGTGGGGCAGGTAGTGGCTCTTGTCGGGCAGGAGCTGGCACTTGTAGGGCAGGAGGTTGCACTTGTGTGTCAGGAGGAGGAAGTTGGTCAGTCAGTGACACTTGTGGGGCAGGAGGTGGACTTGGGGGGGAGGTGGCAGTGGTGTGGCAAAATGTGGCACTTGTGGGGCAGGAGGTGGCAATTTTGGATCAGGACGTGGATTATGTGGGGCAGGAGGTGGCACTTGTGGGGCAGGATGTGGAAGCTGTGGGTAAGGAGGTGACATTTGTGGAACAGGAGGTGGATGATGTGGGGAAGGAGGTGGATGATGTGGAACAGTAGGTGGCACCTGTGGGGCAGGAGATGGCACTTGTGGGGCGGGAGGTGGAAATTGTGGGGCAAGGGGTGGCAGTTGCGGGGCAGGGGGCGGCACTTGTGGGGCAGTGTGTGGCACTTGAGGGGCGGGAGGTGGCACTTGTGGGGCAGGATGTGGCACTTGTGGGGCAGATGATGACACCTGTGGGGCGGGAGGTGGATGTTTTGGGGAAGGAGGTTGAAGTTGTGGGGAGGGTGGTGGCACTTGTGGGGCGGGAGGTGGCACTAGTGGAGCAGGAGTTGGCACTTGTGGGCTGGGTCATAGCACTTGTTGGGCAGGGGTTGGCACTTGTGGGGCAGGAAATGTTACTTGTGGGGCATGAAGTGGCTCTTGAAGGGCAGGAGGTGGCACTTGTGGGGCAGGAGTTAATTCTTGTGGATCTGGAGGTGGCACTTGTGGGCCTGGAGGTTGCACTTGTGAGGCGGGAGGTGGAAGTTGTGGGGCGGGTGGTGGCAGTTGTGGGGCTGGAGGTATCACTTGTGCGGCAGGAAGTGGCACTTGTGGAGCAGAAGGTGGCACTTGTGGGGAAGAGGTGACACTTGAGGGGCAGGAGCTGGCACTTGTGGGGCAGAAGTTGGCACATGTTGGTCGGGAGGTGGCACTTGTGGGGCAGGAGGTGGCACTTGTGGTGCGGGAGGTGGAAGTTGTGGGGCGGGAGGTGGCAATTGTGGGTCAGGAGGAGGCATTTGTGAGGCAGGAGGTGGATGATGTGGGGCAGGAGGTGGCACTTGTGGGGAAGTAGGTAGCACTTGTGGGGCAGGAAGTGGCACTTGTGGGGCAGGAGGTGGCACTTGTGTGGCTGGAGGAGGCACTTGTGGGGCAGAAGGAGGCACTTGTGGGGCAGGAGGAGGCTGTTGTTGGGCGGGAAGTGGAAGTTGTGGGGTGGGAGGTGGCACTTGTGGGGCTGGATGTGGAAGTTGTGTGGCAGGATTTGACACTTCTGGGGCTGCAGGTGGCACTTGTGGGGTGGGTGGTAGAACTTGTGGGGGGTGAGGTGTAACTTGTGGAGCGGGAGGTGACAACTGTGGGACAGGAGGAGGCACTTGTGGGTCGGGAGGTGGCACTTTTAAGGCGGGAGGTGGCAGTTGTGGGGCGGGAGGTGGAAGTTGTGCGGCACGATTTAGCACTTGTGTGGCTGGAGGCGGCACTTGTTGGGCGAGAGGTGAAACTTATGGGGCAGGAGGTGGCACTTGTAGGTCAAGAGGTGGAACTTGTTGGGCAGGAGGTGACACTTGTGGGGCAGGAGGTGTCAGTTGTTTGGCGGGAGGTGGCACTTGTGGGGCAGGAGTTGGCACTTGTGGGGCAGGAGGTGGTCTTTGTGGGGCAGGAGTTGGCACCTGTGAGGCAAGAGCTGGCACTTGTGGGGCAGGAGCTGGCACTTGTGGGGTATGAGCTGGCACTTGTGGGGCAGGAATTGGCACTTGTGGGGCAGGAGGTGGATGATGTGGGGCAGGAGGCTGTCTTTGTGGGGTTGGAGGTGGCACTTGTGGGGCAGGAAGTTGATGATGTGTGGCAGGAGCTGGCATTTGTGAAGCATGAGCTGGCACTTGTGAAGCAGGAATGGGCACTTGTAAGGCAGGAGGTAGCACTTGTGAGGCGGGATGTGGCACTTGTGGGATGCGAGGTGGCACTTGTGGGGCAGGAGTTGGCACTTGTGGGTCAGGTGGTGGTACTTCTGGGGCAGGATCGGGCACTTGTGGGGCAGGATGTGGAAGCTGTGGGACGGGAGGTGGAAGTTATGGGGTGGGAGGTGGAAGTTGTGGGGCAAGAATTGGCAATTGTGGGGCAAGAAGTGGCAATTGTGGGGCAGAGGGTGGCACTTGTACGGCAGGAGGTGGCACTTGTGGGACAGGACGTGGCAATTGGGAAGGACGTGGCACTTGTGGGGTGGGAGGTGGCACTTGTGGGGCAGGAGGTGGCACTTGTGGGGCAGGAGGTGGCACTTGTGGGGCAGGAGCTGGCACTTGTGGGGCATGAGCTGGCACTTGTGGGTCAGGAATTGGCACTTGTGGGTCAGGAGGTGGATGATGTGGGGCAGGAGGCTGTCTTTGTGGGGTTGGGGGTGACACTTGTGGGGCAGGAAGTTGATGATGTGGGGCAGGAGCTGGCATTTGTGAAACATGAGCTGGCACTTGTTGGGCAGGAATGGGCACTTGTAAGGCAGGAGGTGGAACTTGTGGGGCGGGATGTGGCACTTGCGGGATGCGAGGTGGCACTTGTGGGGCAGGAGTTGGCACTTGTGGGTCAGGTGGTGGTACTTCTGGGGCAGGATCGGGCACTTGTGGGGCAGGATGTGGAAGCTGTGGGACGGGAGGTGGAAGTTATGGGGTGGGAGGTGGAAGTTGTGGGGCAAGAATTGGCAATTGTGGGGCAAGAAGTGGCAATTGTGGGGCAGAGGGTGGCACTTGTACGGCAGGAGGTGGCACTTGTGGGACAGGACGTGGCAATTGGGAAGGACGTGGCACTTGTGGGGTGGGAGGTGGCACTTGTAGGGCAGGAGGTTGCACTTGTGGGGTGGAAATTGGAACTTGTTGGGAGGGAAGAGGTACTTGTGGGGCAGGTAGTGGCTCTTGTCGGGCAGGAGCTGGCACTTGTAGGGCAGGAGGTTGCACTTGTGTGTCAGGAGGAGGAAGTTGGTCAGTCAGTGACACTTGTGGGGCAGGAGGTGGACTTGGGGGGGAGGTGGCAGTGGTGTGGCAAAATGTGGCACTTGTGGGGCAGGAGGTGGCAATTTTGGAGCAGGACGTGGATTATGTGGGGCAGGAGGTGGCACTTGTGGGGCAGGATGTGGAAGCTGTGGGTAAGGAGGTGACATTTGTGGAACAGGAGGTGGATGATGTGGGGAAGGAGGTGGATGATGTGGAACAGTAGGTGGCACCTGTGGGGCAGGAGATGGCACTTGTGGGGCGGGAGGTGGAAATTGTGGGGCAAGGGGTGGCAGTTGCGGGGCAGGGGGCGGCACTTGTGGGGCAGTGTGTGGCACTTGAGGGGCGGGAGGTGGCACTTGTGGGGCAGGATGTGGCACTTGTGGGGCAGGATGTGGCAGTTGTGGGGCAGATGATGACACCTGTGGGGCGGGAGGTGGATGTTTTGGGGAAGGAGGTTGAAGTTGTGGGGAGGGTGGTGGCACTTGTGGGGCGGGAGGTGGCACTAGTGGAGCAGGAGTTGGCACTTGTGGGCTGGGTCATAGCACTTATTGGGCAGGGGTTGGCACTTGTGGGGCAGGAAATGTTACTTGTGGGGCATGAAGTGGCTCTTGAAGGGCAGGAGGTGGCACTTGTGGGGCAGGAGTTAATTCTTGTGGATCTGGAGGTGGCACTTGTGGGCCTGGAGGTTGCACTTGTGAGGCGGGAGGTGGAAGTTGTGGGGCGGGTGGTGGCAGTTGTGGGGCTGGAGGTATCACTTGTGCGGCAGGAAGTGGCACTTGTGGAGCAGAAGGTGGCACTTGTGGGGAAGAGGTGACACTTGAGGGGCAGGAGCTGGCACTTGTGGGGCAGAAGTTGGCACATGTTGGTCGGGAGGTGGCACTTGTGGGGCAGGAGGTGGCACTTGTGGTGCGGGAGGTGGAAGTTGTGGGGCGGGAGGTGGCAATTGTGGGTCAGGAGGAGGCATTTGTGAGGCAGGAGGTGGATGATGTGGGGCAGGAGGTGGCACTTGTGGGGAAGTAGGTAGCACTTGTGGGGCAGGAAGTGGCACTTGTGGGGCAGGAGGTGGCACTTGTGTGGCTGGAGGAGGCACTTGTGGGGCAGAAGGAGGCACTTGTGGGGCAGGAGGAGGCTGTTGTTGGGCGGGAAGTGGAAGTTGTGGGGTGGGAGGTGGCACTTGTGGGGCTGGATGTGGAAGTTGTGTGGCAGGATTTGACACTTCTGGGGCTGCAGGTGGCACTTGTGGGGTGGGTGGTAGAACTTGTGGGGGGTGAGGTGTAACTTGTGGAGCGGGAGGTGACAACTGTGGGACAGGAGGAGGCACTTGTGGGTCGGGAGGTGGCACTTTTAAGGCGGGAGGTGGCAGTTGTGGGGCGGGAGGTGGAAGTTGTGCGGCACGATTTAGCACTTGTGTGGCTGGAGGCGGCACTTGTGGGGCGGGAGGTGGCACTTGTGGGGCGGGAAATGGAACTTGTGGGGCAGCACGTGGCACTAGTTGAGCAGGAGGTGGAAATTGTGGGGCGGGAGGTGAATGATATGAGGCAGGAGGTAGCGGTTGTGGGGCAGGAGGTGGCACTTATGGGGCAGGAGATGGTATTTGTTGTGCAGTAGGTGGCACCTGTGGAGTGGGAGATGGAAGTTGTGGGGCAGGAGGTGACACTTGTGGGGCGGTTGGTGGATGATGTAAGGCAGGAGTTAGCACTTGTGGGGTAAGGGTTGGCACTTGTGGGGTGGGAGGAGGCACTTGTGGGGCGGGGGGTGGCAATTGCTGGGTGGGAAGTGGCAGTTGTGGGGCAGTAGGTTGAAGGTTTGGGGCAGGAGGTGGCACTTGTGGGGTGGAAGGTAAGAAGATTTGGGGTGTGACGTGGAAGTAGTGGGGCGGGAGGTGGCACTTGTGGGGCGGGAGGTGGCACTTGTGTGGCAGGAGGTTGAGGTTGTGGGGCGAGAGGTAGCAGTTGTGGGGCAGGAGGTGGCACTTGTGGGGCAGGACGCGGCAAATGTGGTGCAGGAAATGGCACTTGTGGGGCAGGAGTTGGCACTTGTGGGTCAGGTGGTGGCACATGTGGGGCGGGGGTCGACGTTGTGGGGCAAGAGGTGTAACTTGTGGGGCAAGAGGTGTAACTTGTGGGGCAGGAGGTGGCTATAGAGGGGCGGGAGGTGGCACTTGTGTGGCGGGAGGTGGCACTTGTGGGGCAGGAGATGGCAATTGTGGAGCAGGAGGTGGAAGTTGCACGTCAGGATTTGGCACTTGTGGGGCGGGAGATGGCACTTGTGTGTCTGGAGGTTAAACTTGTGGGGTGGGGGGTGGCACTTGTGGGGAAGGAGATGGCACTTGTGGGGCAGGAGGTGGCAAATGTGGGGCAGGAAATGGCACTTGTGGGGCAGGAGTAGGCACATGTGGGATAGGAGGTGGCACTTGTGGGGCAGGAGGTGGATGATGTGGGGCAGGAGCTGGCAATTGTGAAGCATGAGCTGAAACTTTTAGGGCTGGAATTGGCAGTTGTGCGGCAGGAGGTGGCACTTGTGGGGTGGGAGGTGGATGATGTGGGGCAGGAGGTGGAAGTTGCGTGTCAGGATTTGGCGCTTGTGGGGCGGGAGATGGCACTTGTGGGGCAGGACGTGGCACTTGTGGAGCGGGAGGGGGCACTTGTGGGGCCTGAGGTGGCACTTGTAGGGCAGGAGGTGGCATTTGTGGGGCGGGATGTGGAAGTTGTGGGGCGTGAGGTGTCACTTGTGGGGCGGAAGTTGACACTGTTCGGGTGTGAGGTGGCACTTGTGGGGCGGAAGGTGGCACTTGTGGGGCAGGAGGTGACACTTGTGGGGCAGGATGTGGCACTTGTGCGTGGGAGGTGGCACTTGTGGGGCGGGAGGTGGCACTTGGGGGGGATGGCACTTGTGAGGCATGAGGTGGCACTTGTGGGGCAGGATGTGGCACTTGTGCGTGGGAGGTGGAGTTTGTGGAGAGGGAGGTGGCGCTTGTGGGGCAGGAGGAGGCACTTGTGGGGAGGAGATGGAACTTGTGGGGCGGGAGGTGTAAGTTGTGATGCAGGAGGTGGTACATGTGGGGCGGGAGGTGGAAGTTGTGATGCAGGAGGTGGTACATGTGGAGCGGGAGGTGGAAGTTGTGATGCAGGAGGTGGTACATGTGGGGCGGGAGGTGGAAGTTGTGATGCAGGAGGTGGTACATGTGGGGCGGGATGTGGCACTCGTGAGCAGGGAGGTGGCACTTGTGGAACTTGTAGCAGGTGTAACTTGTCGGGCAGGAGGTGGCACTTGTGGGGCAGGAGGTGGATGATGAGGGGCAGGAGCTGGCACTTGTGAAGCATGAGCTGGCACTTGTGGGGCAGAAATTGGCACTTCTGGGGCAGGAGGTGGCACTTGTGGTGCGGGAGGTGGCACTGATGGGGCAGGAAATTGAGCTTTTGGGGCAGGAGATGGCACTTGTGGGGCGTAAGGTGGAACTTATGGGGCAGGAGGTGGAACTTGTGGAGCAGGAGGTGGTACTTGTGGGGCGGGAGGTTGGAGTTGTTGGGCAGGAGGTGGCATTTTGAGGCAGAAGCTGGCATTTGTGTGGCAGGAGGTGGCAATTGTGGGGCACGAGTTGGAAATTGTTGGGCAGGAGATGGAAGTTTTGGGGCAGGGTTTGGCAGTTGTAGGGCGGGAGGTGGCACTTGTGGGCCAGGAGGTGGAAGTTGTAGGGCAGGAGGTGGCACTTGTGGGGCAGGAGGTGGCACTTGTTGGATGGGAGGTGGTTGATATGGGGAAGGAGGTGGCAATTGTGCGGTTCGAGGTGGCACTTGTGGAGCAGGAGATGGAAGTTGCGGGGCAGGAGTTGGCACTTGTGGGTCGGGAGGTGGCACTTGTGAGGCGGGAGGTGGCACTTGTGGGGCAAAATGCAACACTTGTGGGGCAGGAGTTATAACTTGTGGGGCAGGAGGTGGAAGTTGTGGAACAGAAGGTGGCACTTGTGGGGCGGGTGGTGGCACTTGTGGGGCGGGAGGTGGGACTTGTGGGGCAGAGGTTGAGGTTGTGGTTCGGGAGGTGGCACTTGTGGAGCAGGAGCCTACACTTGTGGGGCAGAATGTGGCACTTGTAAGGCAGGACGTTGAAATTGTGGAGCAGGTTGTGGCACTTGTGGGGCAGGAGGTGGAAATTGTGGGGCAGGAGGTGGTAATGGTGGGGCAGGAGGTCGCACTTGTGGGCCAGGAGTTGGAAGTTGTGGGGCGGGATGTGGAACTTGTGAGGCAGGAGGTGGAAGTTGTGGTGCGGGAGGTGGAAGTTGTAGGGCAGGAGTTGGCACTTGTGGGGTGGGAGTTGGAAGTTGAGTGACGGGAGGTGGCACTTGTGGGGCAGGTTGTGGAAGTTGTGGGGCGGGAGGTTGCACTTGTGAGACAGGAGGTGGCACTTGTGGGGCGGGAGGTGGAAGTTGTGAGGCAGGAGGTGGCACTTGGGCAGATTGTGTCACTCGTGGGCAGGGAGGTTGCACTTGTGGGGCAGGAGGTGAAAGTTGTGGGGCAGGAGGTGGCATTTGTAAGGCGGGAAGTGGCACTTGTGGGGCAGAAATTGGCACTTATGGGGCAGGAGGTGGCACTTGTGGTGCGGGAGGTGGCACTGATGGGGCAGGAAATTGAGCTTTTGGGGCAGGAGATGGCACTTGTGGGGCGTAAGGTGGAACTTATGGGGCAGGAGGTGGAACTTGTGGAGCAGGAGGTGGTACTTGTGGGGCGGGAGGTTGGAGTTGTTGGGCAGGAGGTGGCATTTTGAGGCAGAAGCTGGCATTTGTGTGGCAGGAGGTGGCAATTGTGGGGCACGAGTTGGAAATTGTTGGGCAGGAGATGGAAGTTTTGGGGCAGGGTTTGGCAGTTGTAGGGCGGGAGGTGGCACTTGTGGGGAGGGAGGTGGCACTACTGGGGCAGGAAATTGAGCTTTTAGGGCAGGAGGTGGAACTTGTGCAGAAGGAGGTGGTACTTGTTTGGTGGAAATTGGAACTTGTTGGGAGGGAAGAGGTACTTGTGGGGCAGGAAGTGGCTCTTGTCGGGCAGGAGCTGGCACTTGTGGGTCAGGAGGTGGCACTTGTGGGTCAGGAGGAGGAAGTTGGTCAGTCAGTGACACTTGTGGGGCAGGAGGTGGATTATTTGGGGGGGAGGAGGCAGTGGTGTGGAATAATATGGCACTTGTGGGGCATGAACTGGCACTTGTGGGGCAGGAATTGGCACTTATGGGGCAGGAGGATGTCTTTGTCGGTCAGGAGGTGGCACTTGTGAGCAGGAAGTGGATGATGTAGTACAGGAGCTGGCACTTGTGAAGCATGAGCTGGCACATGTGGGGCAGGAATTGGCACTTGTGGGGCAGGAGGTGGCACTTGTTGGGCGGGAGGTGGACGATGTGGGGCAGGAGGTGGCACTTGTGGGGCAGGACGCGGCAAATGTGGTGCAGGAAATGGCACTTGTGGGGCAGGAGTTGGCACTTGTGGGTCAGGTGGTGGCACATGTGGGGCGGGGGTCGACGTTGTGGGGCAAGAGGTGTAACTTGTGGGGCAAGAGGTGTAACTTGTGGGGCAGGAGGTGGCTATAGAGGGGCGGGAGGTGGCACTTGTGTGGCGGGAGGTGGCACTTGTGGGGCAGGAGATGGCAATTGTGGAGCAGGAGGTGGAAGTTGCACGTCAGGATTTGGCACTTGTGGGGCGGGAGATGGCACTTGTGTGTCTGGAGGTTAAACTTGTGGGGTGGGGGGTGGCACTTGTGGGGAAGGAGGTGGCACTTGTGGGGCAGGAGGTGGCAAATGTGGGGCAGGAAATGGCACTTGTGGGGCAGGAGTAGGCACATGTGGGATAGGAGGTGGCACTTGTGGGGCAGGAGGTGGATGATGTGGGGCAGGAGCTGGCAATTGTGAAGCATGAGCTGAAACTTTTAGGGCTGGAATTGGCAGTTGTGCGGCAGGAGGTGGCACTTGTGGGGTGGGAGGTGGATGATGTGGGGCAGGAGGTGGAAGTTGCGTGTCAGGATTTGGCCCTTGTGGGGCAGGACGTGGCACTTGTGGAGCGGGAGGGGGCACTTGTGGGGCCTGAGGTGGCACTTGTAGGGCAGGAGGTGGCATTTGTGGGGCGGGATGTGGAAGTTGTGGGGCGTGAGGTGTCACTTGTGGGGCAGAAGTTGACACTGTTGGGGTGTGAGGTGGCACTTGTGGGGTGGAAGGTGGCACTTGTGGGGCAGGAGGTGACACTTGTGGGGCAGGATGTGGCACTTGTGCGTGGGAGGTGGCACTTGTGGGGCGGGAGGTGGCACTTGGGGGGGATGGCACTTGTGAGGCATGAGGTGGCACTTGTGGGGCAGGATGTGGCACTTGTGCGTG
Source organism: Coturnix japonica (assembly GCF_054131305.1). Classification (NCBI taxonomy): domain Eukaryota; kingdom Metazoa; phylum Chordata; class Aves; order Galliformes; family Phasianidae; genus Coturnix; species Coturnix japonica. Next base: position 1,173,958 of record NW_028188945.1, on the reverse strand, counting down.
GGAGGTGGAGTTTGTGGAGAGGGAGGTGGCGCTTGTGGGGCAGGAGGAGGCACTTGTGGGGAGGAGATGGAACTTGTGGGGCGGGAGGTGTAAGTTGTGATGCAGGAGGTGGTACATGTGGGGCGGGAGGTGGAAGTTGTGATGCAGGAGGTGGTACATGTGGAGCGGGAGGTGGAAGTTGTGATGCAGGAGGTGGTACATGTGGGGCGGGAGGTGGAAGTTGTGATGCAGGAGGTGGTACATGTGGGGCGGGATGTGGCACTCGTGAGCAGGGAGGTGGCACTTGTGGAACTTGTAGCAGGTGTAACTTGTCGGGCAGGAGGTGGCACTTGTGGGGCAGGAGGTGGATGATGAGGGGCAGGAGCTGGCACTTGTGAAGCATGAGCTGGCACTTGTGGGGCAGAAATTGGCACTTCTGGGGCAGGAGGTGGCACTTGTGGTGCGGGAGGTGGCACTGATGGGGCAGGAAATTGAGCTTTTGGGGCAGGAGATGGCACTTGTGGGGCGTAAGGTGGAACTTATGGGGCAGGAGGTGGAACTTGTGGAGCAGGAGGTGGTACTTGTGGGGCGGGAGGTTGGAGTTGTTGGGCAGGAGGTGGCATTTTGAGGCAGAAGGTGGCATTTGTGTGGCAGGAGGTGGCAATTGTGGGGCACGAGTTGGAAATTGTTGGGCAGGAGATGGAAGTTTTGGGGCAGGGTTTGGCAGTTGTAGGGCGGGAGGTGGCACTTGTGGGCCAGGAGGTGGAAGTTGTAGGGCAGGAGGTGGCACTTGTGGGGCAGGAGGTGGCACTTGTTGGATGGGAGGTGGTTGATATGGGGAAGGAGGTGGCAATTGTGCGGTTCGAGGTGGCACTTGTGGAGCAGGAGATGGAAGTTGCGGGGCAGGAGTTGGCACTTGTGGGTCGGGAGGTGGCACTTGTGAGGCGGGAGGTGGCACTTGTGGGGCAAAATGCAACACTTGTGGGGCAGGAGTTATAACTTGTGGGGCAGGAGGTGGAAGTTGTGGAACAGAAGGTGGCACTTGTGGGGCGGGTGGTGGCACTTGTGGGGCGGGAGGTGGGACTTGTGGGGCAGAGGTTGAGGTTGTGGTTCGGGAGGTGGCACTTGTGGAGCAGGAGCCTACACTTGTGGGGCAGAATGTGGCACTTGTAAGGCAGGACGTTGAAATTGTGGAGCAGGTTGTGGCACATGTGGGGCAGGAGGTGGAAATTGTGGGGCAGGAGGTGGTAATGGTGGGGCAGGAGGTCGCACTTGTGGGCCAGGAGTTGGAAGTTGTGGGGCGGGATGTGGAACTTGTGAGGCAGGAGGTGGAAGTTGTGGTGCGGGAGGTGGAAGTTGTAGGGCAGGAGTTGGCACTTGTGGGGTGGGAGTTGGAAGTTGAGTGACGGGAGGTGGCACTTGTGGGGCAGGTTGTGGAAGTTGTGGGGCGGGAGGTTGCACTTGTGAGACAGGAGGTGGCACTTGTGGGGCGGGAGGTGGAAGTTGTGAGGCAGGAGGTGGCACTTGGGCAGATTGTGTCACTCGTGGGCAGGGAGGTTGCACTTGTGGGGCAGGAGGTGAAAGTTGTGGGGCAGGAGGTGGCATTTGTAAGGCGGGAAGTGGCACTTGTGGGGCAGAAATTGGCACTTATGGGGCAGGAGGTGGCACTTGTGGTGCGGGAGGTGGCACTGATGGGGCAGGAAATTGAGCTTTTGGGGCAGGAGATGGCACTTGTGGGGCGTAAGGTGGAACTTATGGGGCAGGAGGTGGAACTTGTGGAGCAGGAGGTGGTACTTGTGGGGCGGGAGGTTGGAGTTGTTGGGCAGGAGGTGGCATTTTGAGGCAGAAGCTGGCATTTGTGTGGCAGGAGGTGGCAATTGTGGGGCACGAGTTGGAAATTGTTGGGCAGGAGATGGAAGTTTTGGGGCAGGGTTTGGCAGTTGTAGGGCGGGAGGTGGCACTTGTGGGGAGGGAGGTGGCACTACTGGGGCAGGAAATTGAGCTTTTAGGGCAGGAGGTGGAACTTGTGCAGAAGGAGGTGGTACTTGTTTGGTGGAAATTGGAACTTGTTGGGAGGGAAGAGGTACTTGTGGGGCAGGAAGTGGCTCTTGTCGGGCAGGAGCTGGCACTTGTGGGTCAGGAGGTGGCACTTGTGGGTCAGGAGGAGGAAGTTGGTCAGTCAGTGACACTTGTGGGGCAGGAGGTGGATTATTTGGGGGGGAGGAGGCAGTGGTGTGGAATAATATGGCACTTGTGGGGCATGAACTGGCACTTGTGGGGCAGGAATTGGCACTTATGGGGCAGGAGGATGTCTTTGTCGGTCAGGAGGTGGCACTTGTGAGCAGGAAGTGGATGATGTAGTACAGGAGCTGGCACTTGTGAAGCATGAGCTGGCACATGTGGGGCAGGAATTGGCACTTGTGGGGCAGGAGGTGGCACTTGTTGGGCGGGAGGTGGACGATGTGGGGCAGGAGGTGGCACTTGTGGGGCAGGACGCGGCAAATGTGGTGCAGGAAATGGCACTTGTGGGGCAGGAGTTGGCACTTGTGGGTCAGGTGGTGGCACATGTGGGGCGGGGGTCGACGTTGTGGGGCAAGAGGTGTAACTTGTGGGGCAAGAGGTGTAACTTGTGGGGCAGGAGGTGGCTATAGAGGGGCGGGAGGTGGCACTTGTGTGGCGGGAGGTGGCACTTGTGGGGCAGGAGATGGCAATTGTGGAGCAGGAGGTGGAAGTTGCACGTCAGGATTTGGCACTTGTGGGGCGGGAGATGGCACTTGTGTGTCTGGAGGTTAAACTTGTGGGGTGGGGGGTGGCACTTGTGGGGAAGGAGGTGGCACTTGTGGGGCAGGAGGTGGCAAATGTGGGGCAGGAAATGGCACTTGTGGGGCAGGAGTAGGCACATGTGGGATAGGAGGTGGCACTTGTGGGGCAGGAGGTGGATGATGTGGGGCAGGAGCTGGCAATTGTGAAGCATGAGCTGAAACTTTTAGGGCTGGAATTGGCAGTTGTGCGGCAGGAGGTGGCACTTGTGGGGTGGGAGGTGGATGATGTGGGGCAGGAGGTGGAAGTTGCGTGTCAGGATTTGGCCCTTGTGGGGCAGGACGTGGCACTTGTGGAGCGGGAGGGGGCACTTGTGGGGCCTGAGGTGGCACTTGTAGGGCAGGAGGTGGCATTTGTGGGGCGGGATGTGGAAGTTGTGGGGCGTGAGGTGTCACTTGTGGGGCAGAAGTTGACACTGTTGGGGTGTGAGGTGGCACTTGTGGGGTGGAAGGTGGCACTTGTGGGGCAGGAGGTGACACTTGTGGGGCAGGATGTGGCACTTGTGCGTGGGAGGTGGCACTTGTGGGGCGGGAGGTGGCACTTGGGGGGGATGGCACTTGTGAGGCATGAGGTGGCACTTGTGGGGCAGGATGTGGCACTTGTGCGTGGGAGGTGGAGTTTGTGGAGAGGGAGGTGGCGCTTGTGGGGCAGGAGGAGGCACTTGTGGGGAGGAGATGGAACTTGTGGGGCGGGAGGTGTAAGTTGTGATGCAGGAGGTGGTACATGTGGGGCGGGAGGTGGAAGTTGTGATGCAGGAGGTGGTACATGTGGAGCGGGAGGTGGAAGTTGTGATGCAGGAGGTGGTACATGTGGGGCGGGAGGTGGAAGTTGTGATGCAGGAGGTGGTACATGTGGGGCGGGATGTGGCACTCGTGAGCAGGGAGGTGGCACTTGTGGAACTTGTAGCAGGTGTAACTTGTCGGGCAGGAGGTGGCACTTGTGGGGCAGGAGGTGGATGATGAGGGGCAGGAGCTGGCACTTGTGAAGCATGAGCTGGCACTTGTGGGGCAGAAATTGGCACTTCTGGGGCAGGAGGTGGCACTTGTGGTGCGGGAGGTGGCACTGATGGGGCAGGAAATTGAGCTTTTGGGGCAGGAGATGGCACTTGTGGGGCGTAAGGTGGAACTTATGGGGCAGGAGGTGGAACTTGTGGAGCAGGAGGTGGTACTTGTGGGGCGGGAGGTTAAAGTTGTTGGGCAGGAGGTGGCATTTTGAGGCAGAAGGTGGCATTTGTGTGGCAGGAGGTGGCAATTGTGAGGCACGAGTTGGAAATTGTTGGGCAGGAGGTGGAAGTTTTGGGGCAGGGTTTGGCAGTTGTAGGGCGGGAGGTGGCACTTGTGGGCCAGGAGGTGGAAGTTGTAGGGCAGGAGGTGGCACTTGTGGGGCAGGAGGTGGCACTTGTTGGATGGGAGGTGGTTGATATGGGGAAGGAGGTGGCAATTGTGCGGTTCGAGGTGGCACTTGTGGAGCAGGAGATGGAAGTTGCGGGGCAGGAGTTGGCACTTGTGGGTCGGGAGGTGGCACTTGTGAGGCGGGAGGTGGCACTTGTGGGGCAAAATGCAACACTTGTGGGGCAGGAGTTATAACTTGTGGGGCAGGAGGTGGAAGTTGTGGAACAGAAGGTGGCACTTGTGGGGCGGGTGGTGGCACTTGTGGGGCGGGACGTGGCACTTGTGGGGCGGGAGGTGGGACTTGTGGGGCCAGAGGTTGAGGTTGTGGTTCGGGAGGTGGCACTTGTGGAGCAGGAGCCTACACTTGTGGGGCAGAATGTGGCACTTGTAAGGCAGGACGTTGAAATTGTGGAGCAGGTTGTGGCACTTGTGGGGCAGGAGGTGGAAATTGTGGGGCAGGAGGTGGTAATGGTGGGGCAGGAGGTCGCACTTGTGGGCCAGGAGTTGGAAGTTGTGGGGCGGGATGTGGAACTTGTGAGGCAGGAGGTGGAAGTTGTGGTGCGGGAGGTGGAAGTTGTAGGGCGGGAGTTGGCACTTGTGGGGTGGGAGTTGGAAGTTGAGTGACGGGAGGTGGCACTTGTGGGGCAGGTTGTGGAAGTTGTGGGGCGGGAGGTTGCACTTGTGAGACAGGAGGTGGCACTTGTGGGGCGGGAGGTGGAAGTTGTGAGGCAGGAGGTGGCACTTGGGCAGATTGTGTCACTCGTGGGCAGGGAGGTTGCACTTGTGGGGCAGGAGGTGAAAGTTGTGGGGCAGGAGGTGGCATTTGTAAGGCGGGAAGTGGCACTTGTGGGGCAGAAATTGGCACTTATGGGGCAGGAGGTGGCACTTGTGGTGCGGGAGGTGGCACTGATGGGGCAGGAAATTGAGCTTTTGGGGCAGGAGATGGCACTTGTGGGGCGTAAGGTGGAACTTATGGGGCAGGAGGTGGAACTTGTGGAGCAGGAGGTGGTACTTGTGGGGCGGGAGGTTGGAGTTGTTGGGCAGGAGGTGGCATTTTGAGGCAGAAGCTGGCATTTGTGTGGCAGGAGGTGGCAATTGTGGGGCACGAGTTGGAAATTGTTGGGCAGGAGATGGAAGTTTTGGGGCAGGGTTTGGCAGTTGTAGGGCGGGAGGTGGCACTTGTGGGGCGGGAGGTGGCACTACTGGGGCAGGAAATTGAGCTTTTAGGGCAGGAGGTGGAACTTGTGCAGAAGGAGGTGGTACTTGTTTGGTGGAAATTGGAACTTGTTGGGAGGGAAGAGGTACTTGTGGGGCAGGAAGTGGCTCTTGTCGGGCAGGAGCTGGCACTTGTGGGTCAGGAGGTGGCACTTGTGGGTCAGGAGGAGGAAGTTGGTCAGTCAGTGACACTTGTGGGGCAGGAGGTGGATTATTTGGGGGGGAGGAGGCAGTGGTGTGGAATAATGTGGCACTTGTGGGGCATGAACTGGCACTTGTGGGGCAGGAATTGGCACTTATGGGGCAGGAGGATGTCTTTGTCGGTCAGGAGGTGGCACTTGTGAGCAGGAAGTGGATGATGTAGTACAGGAGCTGGCACTTGTGAAGCATGAGCTGGCACATGTGGGGCAGGAATTGGCACTTGTGGGGCAGGAGGTGGCACTTGTTGGGCGGGAGGTGGACGATGTGGGGCAGGAGGTGGCACTTGTGGGGCAGGACGCGGCAAATGTGGTGCAGGAAATGGCACTTGTGGGGCAGGAGTTGGCACTTGTGGGTCAGGTGGTGGCACATGTGGGGCGGGGGTCGACGTTGTGGGGCAAGAGGTGTAACTTGTGGGGCAAGAGGTGTAACTTGTGGGGCAAGAGGTGTAACTTGTGGGGCAGGAGGTGGCTATAGAGGGGCGGGAGGTGGCACTTGTGTGGCGGGAGGTGGCACTTGTGGGGCAGGAGATGGCAATTGTGGAGCAGGAGGTGGAAGTTGCACGTCAGGATTTGGCACTTGTGGGGCGGGAGATGGCACTTGTGTGTCTGGAGGTTAAACTTGTGGGGTGGGGGGTGGCACTTGTGGGGAAGGAGGTGGCACTTGTGGGGCAGGAGGTGGCAAATGTGGGGCAGGAAATGGCACTTGTGGGGCAGGAGTAGGCACATGTGGGATAGGAGGTGGCACTTGTGGGGCAGGAGGTGGATGATGTGGGGCAGGAGCTGGCAATTGTGAAGCATGAGCTGAAACTTTTAGGGCTGGAATTGGCAGTTGTGCGGCAGGAGGTGGCACTTGTGGGGTGGGAGGTGGATGATGTGGGGCAGGAGGTGGAAGTTGCGTGTCAGGATTTGGCCCTTGTGGGGCAGGACGTGGCACTTGTGGAGCGGGAGGGGGCACTTGTGGGGCCTGAGGTGGCACTTGTAGGGCAGGAGGTGGCATTTGTGGGGCGGGATGTGGAAGTTGTGGGGCGTGAGGTGTCACTTGTGGGGCAGAAGTTGACACTGTTGGGGTGTGAGGTGGCACTTGTGGGGTGGAAGGTGGCACTTGTGGGGCAGGAGGTGACACTTGTGGGGCAGGATGTGGCACTTGTGCGTGGGAGGTGGCACTTGTGGGGCGGGAGGTGGCACTTGGGGGGGATGGCACTTGTGAGGCATGAGGTGGCACTTGTGGGGCAGGATGTGGCACTTGTGCGTGGGAGGTGGAGTTTGTGGAGAGGGAGGTGGCGCTTGTGGGGCAGGAGGAGGCACTTGTGGGGAGGAGATGGAACTTGTGGGGCGGGAGGTGTAAGTTGTGATGCAGGAGGTGGTACATGTGGGGCGGGAGGTGGAAGTTGTGATGCAGGAGGTGGTACATGTGGAGCGGGAGGTGGAAGTTGTGATGCAGGAGGTGGTACATGTGGGGCGGGATGTGGCACTCGTGAGCAGGGAGGTGGCACTTGTGGAACTTGTAGCAGGTGTAACTTGTCGGGCAGGAGGTGGCACTTGTGGGGCAGGAGGTGGATGATGAGGGGCAGGAGCTGGCACTTGTGAAGCATGAGCTGGCACTTGTGGGGCAGAAATTGGCACTTCTGGGGCAGGAGGTGGCACTTGTGGTGCGGGAGGTGGAACTGATGGGGCAGGAAATTGAGCTTTTGGGGCAGGAGATGGCACTTGTGGGGCGTAAGGTGGAACTTATGGGGCAGGAGGTGGAACTTGTGGAGCAGGAGGTGGTACTTGTGGGGCGGGAGGTTAAAGTTGTTGGGCAGGAGGTGGCATTTTGAGGCAGAAGGTGGCATTTGTGTGGCAGGAGGTGGCAATTGTGAGGCACGAGTTGGAAATTGTTGGGCAGGAGGTGGAAGTTTTGGGGCAGGGTTTGGCAGTTGTAGGGCGGGAGGTGGCACTTGTGGGCCAGGAGGTGGAAGTTGTAGGGCAGGAGGTGGCACTTGTGGGGCAGGAGGTGGCACTTGTTGGATGGGAGGTGGTTGATATGGGGAAGGAGGTGGCAATTGTGCGGTTCGAGGTGGCACTTGTGGAGCAGGAGATGGAAGTTGCGGGGCAGGATTTGGCACTTGTGGGTCGGGAGGTGGCACTTGTGAGGCGGGAGGTGGCACTTGTGGGGCAAAATGCAACACTTGTGGGGCAGGAGTTATAACTTGTGGGGCAGGAGGTGGAAGTTGTGGAACAGAAGGTGGCACTTGTGGGGCGGGTGGTGGCACTTGTGGGGCGGGAGGTGGGACTTGTGGGGCCAGAGGTTGAGGTTGTGGTTCGGGAGGTGGCACTTGTGGAGCAGGAGCCTACACTTGTGGGGCAGAATGTGGCACTTGTAAGGCAGGACGTTGAAATTGTGGAGCAGGTTTTGGCACTTGTGGGGCAGGAGGTCGCACTTGTGGGCCAGGAGTTGGAAGTTGTGGGGCGGGATGTGGAACTTGTGAGGCAGGAGGTGGAAGTTGTGGTGCGGGAGGTGGAAGTTGTCGGGCGGGAGTTGGCACTTGTGGGGCGGGAGTTGGAAGTTGAGTGACGGGAGGTGGCACTTGTGGGGCAGGTTGTGGATGTTGTGGGGCGGGAGGTTGCACTTGTGAGACAGGAGGTGGCACTTGTGGGGCGGGAGGTGGAAGTTGTGAGGCAGGAGGTGGCACTTGGGCAGATTGTGTCACTCGTGGGCAGGGAGGTTGCACTTGTGGGGCAGGAGGTGAAAGTTGTGGGGCAGGAGGTGGCATTTGTAAGGCGGGAAGTGGCACTTGTGGGGCAGAAATTGGCACTTATGGGGCAGGAGGTGGCACTTGTGGTGCGGGAGGTGGCACTGATGGGGCAGGAAATTGAGCTTTTGGGGCAGGAGATGGCACTTGTGGGGCGTAAGGTGGAACTTATGGGGCAGGAGGTGGAACTTGTGGAGCAGGAGGTGGTACTTGTGGGGCGGGAGGTTGGAGTTGTTGGGCAGGAGGTGGCATTTTGAGGCAGAAGGTGGCATTTGTGTGGCAGGAGGTGGCAATTGTGAGGCACGAGATGGAAATTGTTGGGCAGGAGGTGGAAGTTTTGGGGCAGGGTTTGGCAGTTGTAGGGCGGGAGGTGGCACTTGTGGGGCGGGAGGTGGCACTACTGGGGCAGGAAATGGAGCTTTTAGGGCAGGAGGTGGAACTTGTGCAGAAGGAGGTGGTACTTGTTTGGTGGAAATTGGAACTTGTTGGGAGGGAAGAGGTACTTGTGGGGCAGGAAGTGGCTCTTGTCGGGCAGTAGCTGGCACTTGTGGATCAGGAGGTGGCACTTGTGGGTCAGGAGGAGGAAGTTGGTCAGTCAGTGACACTTGTGGGGCAGGAGGTGGATTATTTGGGGGGGAGGAGGCAGTGGTGTGGAATAATGTGGCACTTGTGGGGCATGAACTGGCACTTGTGGGGCAGGAATTGGCACTTATGGGGCAGGAGGATGTCTTTGTCGGTCAGGAGGTGGCACTTGTGAGCAGGAAGTGGATGATGTAGTGCAGGAGCTGGCACTTGTGAAGCATGAGCTGGCACATGTGGGGCAGGAATTGGCACTTGTGGGGCAGGAGGTGGCACTTGTTGGGTGGGAGGTGGACGATGTGGGGCAGGAGGTGGCACTTGTGGAGCAGGAGGTGGAAGTTGCATTGCAGGATTTGGCATTTGTGGGTTGGGAGTTGGCACTTGTGGGGCATGAGGTGGAATTTGTGGGATGGTAGGTGGAACATGTGGGGCAGGAGCTGGCACTTGTGGGGCAGTATGTGGCACACGTTGCCAGGAGTCGGCACTTGTGTGGCGGGATGTTGAAGTTGTGGGGCGGGAGGTGGCACTTGTGGAACAGGTATTGTCACTTGTGGGGGAGGAGGTGGATGATGTGGGGCAGGAGGTGGTCTTTGTGGGGTAGGAGGTGGCACCTGTGGGGCAAGAGGTGGCACTTGTGGGGCATGAGCTGGCACTTGTGGGGCAGGAAGTTGATGATGTGGGGCATGAGCTGGCATTTGTGAAGCATGAGCTGGCACTTGTGAAGCAGGAATTGGCACTTGTGGGGCAGGAGGTGGAACTTGTGGGGTGGGAGGTGGAATTTGTGGGGTGGGAGGTGAAACTTGTAAGGCAGGAGTTGGCACATGTGGGGGGGGAAATAACACTTGTGGGGCAGGAAATGGCACTTGTGCAGGAGGTGGCACTTATGGGCTTGGAGGTGGATGATGTGGGGCAGGAGGTGACACATGTGGGGCAGGAGATGGCACTTCTGGGGCAGGAGGTGGAAGTTGTGGGGCAGGATTTGGTACTTGTGGGGTGGGAGGTTGCACTTGTGGGGCTGGAGTTGGCACTTGTGGGGCGGGAGGTGGCACTAGTGGGGCAGGAGGTGGCACTTGTGGGGAGCGATGTGGCACTTGTGGGCGGGAGGTGGAATTTGTGGAGAGGGAGGTGGCACTTATGGGGCGGGAGCTGGAACTTGTGGGGCGAGAGGTGGCACATGTGGAGCAGCAGCTGGCACTTTCGGGGCAGGAGCTGGCACTAGCACGGCAGGAGGTGGCACTTGTGGGTCGGGAGGTGGCACTTGTGGGGCAGGAGGTGGCACTTGTGGGGCAGGAGGTGGCACTTGTGGGATGGTAGGTGGAACTTGTGGGGCAAGTCTTGGAACTTGTGGTGCAGGAGATATCACACGTTGGGCAGGAGTTGGCACTTCCTCAAAGAAACTCATAGCGACCCCAGAGTCACCCATAGCGCCCCATAGGAACACAAAGATACCCCATGGAGCCCCATAGACACCCCATAGTGACCCATAGGGGCCCAAAGAGACCCCATAGCACCCCATAGCTACTCCATAGTGCCCCATAGCAGCCCATGGAGCCTCATAGACACTCCATTGTCCCCCACAGCACCCCATTGCACCCCATAGGGACCCATAGACACAGCATACTGCTCCATAGAGCCCCATAGACACCCCATAGTTCCCCACAGCACCCCATAGCAGCCCACAGTGCCCCATAGACACCACATAAGGCCCTACAGCCACACCATAGAGCCCAATTGAACCACATAGACACCCCATATCGCTCCATAGTGCCTGTAGACACCCCATAGAGCCCCATAGAGACCCACTGAACCCCATACAGACCCCATGCAGACCCCATAGAGCCCCACAGACAACCCATAGATCCCCAAAGACACCCCATAGACTCCCCATAGAGCCCCATAGGGACCCCATAGCGCCCCATAGAGACCCCATTCTTCCGCATAGAGCCCCATAGCAAACCATAGCACCCCATAGTCACCCATAGCGCCCCATAGGAACCCAAGGATACCCCAAAGAACCCCATAGCCACCCTACAGCACCGCATAGCCACCCCATAGAGCCCCATAGACACCACATAGTGACACATAGCGCCCCATAGGGGCACAAAGAGAACCCAAATCATCCCATAGCTACTCCACAGTGCCCCATAGCAGCCCATGGAGCCTCATAGACACTCCCTTGTGCCCCACAGCGCCCCATTGCACCACATAGGGACCCATAGACACCCTATACTGCTCCATAGAGCCCCATAGCACCCCATAGTGCCTCACAGCACCCCATAGCACAACATAGTGCCACATAGACACCACATAAGGACATATAGCCGCACCATAGAGCCCCACAGACATCCCATAGAGCCCCGTAGGCAACCCATTGTGCCCCATAGAGCTCCCATAGCCACCCATAGAAACTCATTTTGCCACATAGACACACCATAGCGTTCCATAGACACCCCATAGAAACCTCAGAACGCCCCATAGAACCTTATAGAGCTCCATAGGCACCCCATAGAGCCCCATACAGAACCCATAGAGGCACATAGCAACCCATAGGGGGGACATTGGGACACATATGGACACATAGTGACCCTTAGGGAGACACTGGGACCCATAAGGTGATATTGGGACACATAGGGACACCATGGATTACAGTGGGGGACAGTGATACCCGTAGAGACACACAGAGACTCTGCTGAGACCCATAAGAGACCCCATAGAGGCACATAGGGACCACACTGAAACCCATAGATACCCATAGGAGAACATTTAAGCCCATAGATACGAATAAGAGACCCCATAGAGGCACATAGCTACCCATAGGGGGGATATTGGGACACATAGGGACACATAGTGACCCATAGGGAGACACTGGGACCCATAGGGGTATATTGGGACACATAGGGACCCCATGGAACATAGTGGGGGACAGTGAGACCCATAGAGACACATAGGGACTCCGCTGTAACCCTTAAGAGACCCCATAGAGGCACATAGGGATCTAATGTAACCTATGGATACCAATAGGTAGATATTTTGGCCCAGAGATACTCATAAGAGACCCCATGGAGACACTTAGCAACACATAGGAGGGACATTGGGACACAGAGGGACACATTGTGACCCATAGGCTGACACTGGGACAAATAGGGGGACATTGGGACACAGAGGGACCCCATGGATTTCAGTGGGGGACAGTGAGACCCATAGAGACACATAGGGACCTCGCTGAGACCCATAAGAGACCCCATAGAGGCACATAGGGACTGCATTGAAACACATAGATACCCATAGGAAGACATTTGGGCCCAGAGATATCCATGAGACCACATAGAGATCCCATAGAGACCCCATAGTGGCACATAGCAACCCATAGGGGGGACATTGGGACACATAGGGACACATAGTGACCCATAGGGGGACACTGGGACCCATAGGGTGACATTGGGACACATAGGGACACCATGGATTACAGTGAGGGACAGTGATACCCGTAGAGACACATAGAGACTCTGCTGAGACCCATAAGAGACCCCATAGAGGCACATAGGGACCACAGTGAAACCCATAGATACCCATAGGAGGACATTTAAGCCCATAGATACAAATAAGAGACCCCATAGAGGCACATAGCTACCCATAGGGGGGATATTAGGACACATAGGGACATTGCTGAGACCCATAGAGACCCCATAGAGGCACATCAGGACCACATTGAAACCCATAGATGCACATAGGAAGACATTTGGGCCCAGAGATACCCATAAGAGACCACATAGAGACCCCATAGAGGTACATAGCAACCCATAGTGTGGATATTGGGACACAGAGGGACCCCATGGATTACAGTGGGGAACAGTGAGACCCGTAGAGACACATAGGGGCTCCACTGATACCCATAAGAGACCCCATAGAGGCACATAGGGACCTCATTGAAACCCATAGATACCCATAGGAAGACATTTGGGCCCAGAGATACCAATAAGAGTCCCCATAGAAACCCCAAAGGGGGCCAATGGGACACATAGGGGGGACATTCGGCACTTAGGAACACATAGTGCCCCATAGGGAGACACTGGGACCCATAGGGGCTGTATGGGAGATTGGTAATCACAGCCTGAACCTCTGATTAATCAGCTGAGGCAAGTGTGGGGTCAGCTGCGGGAGCACAGGTGAGAGTAATGGAGCTGTGCTCCCGGGAGGGCTGGAGCTCGACTCCACCTCCTCTGAGACCTCATTTAAGGGCTGACCCTCACTCGAGCCGCTTTCCATTATCTTTCCGAGCTCCCTGTTACCGGGTGAGGTCCCAGAAGACTGGAGGCTTGCCAACGTGACTCCCATTTCCAAGCAAGGTTGTCAGGAGGATGCGGGCAACTCCAGGCCTGTTAGCCTGACCTCGGTGCCAGGGAAGGGAATGGAACGAATTGTCTTGAGGGAGATGACAGATGCGGCAGGTGTGGGATGAGCAGGAGATCAGACCTAGCCAGCATGGGTTCGTGAAGGGCAGCTCCTGCTTGACCAATCTGATCACCTTCTACGATCCTGTGACCCATCTGATGGATGAAGGAAAGAAAGAAAGAAAGGCTGTTGATTTGCTCTACTTGGACTTCAGCAAAGCCTTCACAACTGTCTCCCATGCTATTCTCCTACAAAAGCTGGCAGCCCTTTTCCAACCTTGAGAATTCTGTGATTCTGTGAGGCAGCATCTCTTGGACATCGCTCTGCAGTGAAGACCGCCCCAGCTTCCTCAGCGAAGGCATCACCACTGGTGAGTTTCTCTCTCGCTTAGAACCTCTGTACATTTGTTACCATCTTTGTTACCATCTGTATAGTTACCACCTAGACAGGGGGACATAGAGAGACACTGGGACCCCTAGGGACCCATAGAGATCCAGAGGAAGACATTGGGACCCATAGGGACACATAGAGACCCATAGACAGTCATTGGGAGCCATAAGGATAAATTGAGACCCATAGAGACCCCATTGAGACCCATAGTGCCTCAAAGAAACCCATAGCGACCCCATAGTCACCCATAGCGCCCCATAGGAACACAAAGATACCCCATAGAGACCCATAGACACCCCATAGTGACCCATAGGGGCCCAAAGAGACCCCATAGCACCCCATAGCTACTCCATAGTGCCCCATAGCAGCCCATGGAGCCTCATAGACACTCCATTGTGCCCCACAGCACCCCATTGCACTCCATAGGGACCCATAGACACAGCATACTGCTCCATAGAGCCCCATAGACACCCCATAGTTCTCCACAGCACCCCATAGCAGCCCACAGTGCCCCATAGACACCACATAAGGCCCTACAGCCACAACATAGAGCCCAATTGAACCACATAGACACGCCATATCGCCCCATAGTGCCTGTAGACACCCCATAGAGCCCCATAGAGACCCACTGAACCCCATACAGACCCCATGCAGACCCCATAGAGCCCCACAGACAACCCATAGATCCCCAAAGACACCCCATAGACTCCCCATAGAGCCCCATAGGGACCTCATAGCGCCCCATAGAGACCCCATTCTTCCGCATAGAGCCCCATAGCAAACCATAGCACCCCATAGTCACCCATAGCGCCCCATAGGAACCCAAGGATACCCCAAAGCACCCCATAGCCACCCTACAGCACCGCATAGCCACCCCATAGAGCCCCATAGACACCACATAGTGACCCATAGTGACACATAGGGGCCCAAAGAGACCCCAAATCATCCCATAGCTACTCCATAGTGCCCCATAGCAGCCCATGGAGCCTCATAGACACTCTCTTGTGCCCCACAGCGCCCCATTGCACCCCATAGAGACCCATAGACACCCTATACTGCTCCATAGAGCCCCATAGCACCCCATAGTGCCTCACAGCACCCCATAGCACAACATAGTGCCACATAGACACCACATAAGGACATATAGCCGCACCATAGAGCCCCACAGACATCCCATAGAGCCCCGTAGGCAACCCATTGTGCCCCATAGAGCTCCCATAGCCACCCATAGAAACTAATTTACCAAATAGACACACCATAGCGTTCCATAGACACCCCATAGAAACCTCAGAACGCCCCATAGAGCTCCATAGGCACCACATAGAGCCCCATAGAGCCCCATAGAGAACCCATAGAGGCACATAGCAACCCATAGGGGGGACATTGGGACACATAGGGACACATAGTGACCCATAGGGAGACACTGGGACCCATAGGGTGAAATTGGGACACATAGGGACACCATGGATTACATGGTTGATACAACCCATGTTGTATGTTTTCATGTTTATCAACATGGTTGATGTGGGTCAGATCTATGGGGCAGGAGCTGCTGTGGGGCACATGTGGGTCAGATCTATTGGGCCGGAGGTGCTGTGGGGCTGATGTAGGAAAGATCTATGGGGCAGGAGATGCTTTGGGGCAGATGTGGGTCAGGTCTATTGGGCTGGAGCTGCTGTGGGGCACTTGTGTGTCAGATCTATGAGGCAGGG
Source organism: Coturnix japonica (assembly GCF_054131305.1). Taxonomy (NCBI): domain Eukaryota; kingdom Metazoa; phylum Chordata; class Aves; order Galliformes; family Phasianidae; genus Coturnix; species Coturnix japonica. Next base: position 1,158,548 of record NW_028188945.1, on the reverse strand, counting down.
GCTGCTGTGGGTCAGATCTATGGGGCAGGAACAAATGTGGGCCTGATGTTGGTCAGATTTATGGAGCAGGAGCTGCTGTGTTGCAGATGTGGGTCAGATCTATGTTGCAGGAGCTGATGTGGGGCAGATGTAGGGCATATCTATGAAGCAAGAGCTGCTGTGAGGCTGATGGGTGTTAGATCTATGGGGAGGAGCTGCTGTGGTGCAGATGTGGGTCACATCTATGGGGCGGGAGATGCTGTGTGGCTGATGTGGGTCAAATCTATGGGGCAGGAGCTGCTTTGAGGCAGATGGTGGTTAGATCTATGGGGCAGGAGCTGCTGTGAGGCGCATGTGGGTCAGACCTATGGGGCAGGAGCTGCGGTGGGGCGCATGTGGGTCAAATCTATGGGGCAGGAGTTGCTGTTGGGCAGATGTGGGACATAACTATGGGGCAAAATCGGCTGTGGGGCTGATGTGGGTAAGATCTATGAGACAGGAGCTGCTGTGGTTCAGATCTATGGGGCAGGAGCAGCTCTGGGGCACATGTGGGTCAGATCTATGTGTTAGGAGCTGCTGTGGGGCAGATGTGGGTCAGATCTATGGGGCAGGAGATGCTGTCGAGATGATGTGGGTCAGATCTTTGGGTAGGAGCTGCTGTGGGGCAGATCTGGGGAAGATGTATGGAGCAGGAGCTGCTGTGGGTCAGATCTATGGGGCAGGAGCTGCTGTGGGGCAGATGTGGGTCAGATCTATGGGGCAGGAGATGCTGTGGGGCAGATGTGGGTCAGATCTATGGGGCAAAGGCTGCTGTGTGGCAGATGTGGGTCAGATCTATGGGGCAGGAGCTGCTGTGGGTCAGATGTGGGTCAGATCTATAGGTCAGGAGCTGCTGTGGCTGATGTGGGCCAGTTCTATGGGGCAGGAGATGCTGTGAGTCAGATGTATGAGGCAGGAGCTGCTGTGGGGCAGATGGGGGTCAGATCTATGGGGCAGGAGATGCTGTGGAGCAGATGTGGGTCAGATCTATGGGGCAGGAGCTGCTGTGTGGCTGATGCGGGTCAGATCGATGGGCAGGAGCTGCAGTGGAGATGATATTGTTCAGATCTGTGGTGTAGGAGCAGCAGTGGGGCAGATGTGTGTCAGATCTTTGGGGAGGATCTGCTGTGGGTCTGATGTGGGTCAGATCTATGGGGCAGGAGCTGTTGTGGCGCAGATGTGGGTCAGATCTATGTTGCAGGAGCTGCTGTGGGGCAGATGTAGGGCATATCTATGGGGAGGAGCTGCTGTGGTTCAGATGTGGGTCACATCTATGGGGCGGGAGATGCTGTGGGGCACATGTGGGTCAAATCTATGGGGCTGGAGCTGCTGTTGTGCAGATGTGGGACATAACTATGGGGCAAAATCTGCTGTGGGGCTGATGTGGGTAAGATCTATGAGACAGGAGCTGCTGTGGTTCAGATCTATGGGGCAGGAGCAGCTCTGGGGCACATGTGGGTCAGATCTATGTGTTAGGAGCTGCTGTGGGGCACATGTGGGTCAGATCTATGGGGCAGGAGCTGCTGTCGAGATGATGTGGGTCAGATCTTTGGGTAGGAGCTGCTGTGGGACAGATCTGTGTAAGATGTAAGGGGCAGGAGCTGCTGTGGGTCAGATGTGGGTGAGATCTATGGGGCAGGAGATGCTGTGGGGCAGATGTGGGTCAGATCTATGGGGCAGGAGCTGCTGTGGTGCAGATGTGGGTCAGATCTATAGGTCAGGAGCTGCTGTGGCTGATGTGGGCCAGTTCTATGGGGCAGGAGATGCTGTGAGTCAGATGCATGAGGCAGGAGCTGCTGTGGGGCCGATGGGGGTCAGATCTATGGGCAGGAGCTGCTGTGCTGCACATGTTGGTAGGGTCTATGGGGCAGGAGCTCCTGTGGGGCACATGTGGGTCAGATCTATGGGGCAGGAGCTGCTGTGGGGTAGATGTGGGTCAGATCTATGGGGCAGGAGATGCTGTGGGGCAGATGTGGGTCAGATCAATGGGGCAAAGTCTACTGTGGGGCAGATGTGGGTTAGATCTATGGGCAGGAGCTGCTGTGCTGCACATGTTGGTAGGGTCTATGGGGCCGGAGCTGCTGTGGGGCAGATGTGGGTCAGATCTATGGGGCAGGAGCTGCTGTGGGGCTGATGTTGGTCAGATCTTTGGGGCAGCAGCTGCTGTGGAGCAGATCTGGGTAAGATCTATGTCGCAGGAGCTGCTGTGGGGCAGACGTGGCACATATCTATGGGGCAAAATCTGCTGTGGGGCTGATGTGGGTCAGATCTATAGGTCAGGAGCTGCTGTGGCTGATGTGGGCCAGTTCTATGGGGCAGGAGATGCTGTGAGTCAGATGTATGAGGCAGGAGCTGCTGTGGGGCTGATGGGGGTCAGATCTATGGGGCAGGAGATGCTGTGGAGCAGATGTGGGTCAGATCTATAGGTCAGGAGCTACTGTGGCTGATGTGGGCCATTTCTATGGGGCAGGAGATGCTGTAAGTCAGATGTATGAGGCAGGAGCTGCTGTGGGGCAGATGGGGGTCAGATCTATGGGGCAGGAGCTGCTGTGGAGCAGATGTGGGTCAGATCTATGGGGCAGGAGATGCTGTGGAGCAGATGTGGGTCAGATCTATGAGGCAAAGGCTGCTGTGTGGCAGATGTGGGACAGATCTATGGGGCAGGAGCTGCTGTGGGGCAGATGTGGGTTAGATCTATGAGACAGGAGCTGCTGTGGTTCAGATCTATGAGGCAGGAGCAGCTCTGGGGCACATTTGGGTCAGATCTATGTGTTAGGAGCTGCTGTGGGGCACATGTGGGTCAGATCTAAGGGGCAGGAGCTGCTGTCGAGATGATGTGGGTCAGATCTTTGGGTAGGAGCTGCTGTGGCGATGATCAGGGTAAGATGTATGGGGCAGGAGCTGCTGTGGGTCAGATGTGGGTCAGATCTATGGGGCAGGAGCTGCTGTGGGGCACATGTGGGTCAGATCTATGGGGCAGGAGATGCTGTGGGGCAGATATGGGTCAGATCTATGGGGCAGGAGCTGCTGTGGGTCAGATCTATAGGTCAGGAGCTGCTGTGGCTGATGTGGGCCAGTTCTATGGGGCAGGAGATGCTGTGAGTCAGATGTATGAGGCAGGAGCTGCTGTGGGGCAGATGGGGGTCAGATCTATGGGGCAGGAGATGCTGTGGAGCAGATGTGGGTCAGATCTATGGGGCAGGAGCTGCTGTGGGGCGGATGTTGGTCAGATCTATGGGGTAGGAACTGCTGTCGAGATGATGTGGGTCAGATCTTTGGGTAGGAGCTGCTGTGGGGCAGATGTGGGTCAGATCTATGGGGCAGGAGCTGCTGTGGGGCAGATGTTGGTCAGATCTATGGGGCAGGAGCTGCTGTGGGGCAGATGGGGGTCAGATCTATAGGTCAGGAGCTGCTGTGGCTGATGTGGGCCAGTTCTATGGGGCAGGAGATGCTGTGAGTCAGATGTATGAGGCAGGAGCTGCTGTGGGGCAGATGGGGGTCAGATCTATGGGGCAGGAGATGCTGTGGAGCAGATGTGGGTCAGATCTATGGGGCAGGAGCTGCTGTGTGGCTGATGCGGGTCAGATCGATGGGCAGGAGCTGCAGTGGAGATGATATTGTTCAGATCTGTGGTGTAGGAGCAGCAGTGGGGCAGATGTGTGTCAGATCTTTGGGGAGGATCTGCTGTGGGTCTGATGTGGGTCAGATCTATGGGGCAGGAGCTGTTGTGGCGCAGATGTGGGTCAGATCTATGTTGCAGGAGCTGCTGTGGGGCAGATGTAGGGCATATCTATGGGGAGGAGCTGCTGTGGTTCAGATGTGGGTCACATCTATGGGGCGGGAGATGCTGTGGGGCACATGTGGGTCAAATCTATGGGGCTGGAGCTGCTGTTGTGCAGATGTGGGACATAACTATGGGGCAAAATCTGCTGTGGGGCTGATGTGGGTAAGATCTATGAGACAGGAGCTGCTGTGGTTCAGATCTATGGGGCAGGAGCAGCTCTGGGGCACATGTGGGTCAGATCTATGTGTTAGGAGCTGCTGTGGGGCACATGTGGGTCAGATCTATGGGGCAGGAGCTGCTGTCGAGATGATGTGGGTCAGATCTTTGGGTAGGAGCTGCTGTGGGACAGATCTGTGTAAGATGTAAGGGGCAGGAGCTGCTGTGGGTCAGATGTGGGTGAGATCTATGGGGCAGGAGATGCTGTGGGGCAGATGTGGGTCAGATCTATGGGGCAGGAGCTGCTGTGGTGCAGATGTGGGTCAGATCTATAGGTCAGGAGCTGCTGTGGCTGATGTGGGCCAGTTCTATGGGGCAGGAGATGCTGTGAGTCAGATGCATGAGGCAGGAGCTGCTGTGGGGCCGATGGGGGTCAGATCTATGGGCAGGAGCTGCTGTGCTGCACATGTTGGTAGGGTCTATGGGGCAGGAGCTCCTGTGGGGCACATGTGGGTCAGATCTATGGGGCAGGAGCTGCTGTGGGGTAGATGTGGGTCAGATCTATGGGGCAGGAGATGCTGTGGGGCAGATGTGGGTCAGATCAATGGGGCAAAGTCTACTGTGGGGCAGATGTGGGTTAGATCTATGGGCAGGAGCTGCTGTGCTGCACATGTTGGTAGGGTCTATGGGGCCGGAGCTGCTGTGGGGCAGATGTGGGTCAGATCTATGGGGCAGGAGCTGCTGTGGGGCTGATGTTGGTCAGATCTTTGGGGCAGCAGCTGCTGTGGAGCAGATCTGGGTAAGATCTATGTCGCAGGAGCTGCTGTGGGGCAGACGTGGCACATATCTATGGGGCAAAATCTGCTGTGGGGCTGATGTGGGTCAGATCTATAGGTCAGGAGCTGCTGTGGCTGATGTGGGCCAGTTCTATGGGGCAGGAGATGCTGTGAGTCAGATGTATGAGGCAGGAGCTGCTGTGGGGCTGATGGGGGTCAGATCTATGGGGCAGGAGATGCTGTGGAGCAGATGTGGGTCAGATCTATAGGTCAGGAGCTACTGTGGCTGATGTGGGCCATTTCTATGGGGCAGGAGATGCTGTAAGTCAGATGTATGAGGCAGGAGCTGCTGTGGGGCAGATGGGGGTCAGATCTATGGGGCAGGAGCTGCTGTGGAGCAGATGTGGGTCAGATCTATGGGGCAGGAGATGCTGTGGAGCAGATGTGGGTCAGATCTATGAGGCAAAGGCTGCTGTGTGGCAGATGTGGGACAGATCTATGGGGCAGGAGCTGCTGTGGGGCAGATGTGGGTTAGATCTATGAGACAGGAGCTGCTGTGGTTCAGATCTATGAGGCAGGAGCAGCTCTGGGGCACATTTGGGTCAGATCTATGTGTTAGGAGCTGCTGTGGGGCACATGTGGGTCAGATCTAAGGGGCAGGAGCTGCTGTCGAGATGATGTGGGTCAGATCTTTGGGTAGGAGCTGCTGTGGCGATGATCAGGGTAAGATGTATGGGGCAGGAGCTGCTGTGGGTCAGATGTGGGTCAGATCTATGGGGCAGGAGCTGCTGTGGGGCACATGTGGGTCAGATCTATGGGGCAGGAGATGCTGTGGGGCAGATATGGGTCAGATCTATGGGGCAGGAGCTGCTGTGGGTCAGATCTATAGGTCAGGAGCTGCTGTGGCTGATGTGGGCCAGTTCTATGGGGCAGGAGATGCTGTGAGTCAGATGTATGAGGCAGGAGCTGCTGTGGGGCAGATGGGGGTCAGATCTATGGGGCAGGAGATGCTGTGGAGCAGATGTGGGTCAGATCTATGGGGCAGGAGCTGCTGTGGGGCGGATGTTGGTCAGATCTATGGGGTAGGAACTGCTGTCGAGATGATGTGGGTCAGATCTTTGGGTAGGAGCTGCTGTGGGGCAGATGTGGGTCAGATCTATGGGGCAGGAGCTGCTGTGGGGCAGATGTTGGTCAGATCTATGGGGCAGGAGCTGCTGTGGGGCAGATGGGGGTCAGATCTATAGGTCAGGAGCTGCTGTGGCTGATGTGGGCCAGTTCTATGGGGCAGGAGATGCTGTGAGTCAGATGTATGAGGCAGGAGCTGCTGTGGGGCAGATGGGGGTCAGATCTATGGGGCAGGAGATGCTGTGGAGCAGATGTGGGTCAGATCTATGGGGCAGGAGCTGCTGTGGGGCGGATGTTGGTCAGATCTATGGGGTAGGAACTGCTGTCGAGATGATGTGGGTCAGATCTTTGGGTAGGAGCTGCTGTGGGGCAGATGTGGGTCAGATCTATGGGGCAGGAGCTGCTGTGGGGCAGATGTTGGTCAGATCTATGGGGCAGGAGCTGCTGTGGGGCAGATGGGGGTCAGATCTATGGGGCAGGAGATGCTGTGGAGCAGATGTGGGTCAGATCTATGGGGCAGGAGCTGCTGAGGGGCAGATGTGGGTCAGATCTATGGGCAGGAGCTGCTGTGCTGCACATGTTGGTAGGGTCTATGGGGCAGGAGCTGCTGTGGGGCAGATGTGGGTCAGATCTATGGGGCAGGAGCTGCTGTGGGGCTGATGTTGGTCGGATCTTTGGGGCAGCAGCTGCTGTGGAGCAGATCTGGGTAAGATCTTTGTCGCAGGAGCTGCTGTGGGGCAGACGTGGCACATATATATGGGGCAAAATCTGCTGTGGGGCTGATGTGGGTCAGATCTATGGGGTAGGAACTGCTGTGGGCCTGATGTGGGTCAGATCTATGGGGCAGGAGCTGTTGTGGCGCAGATGTGGGTCAGATCTATGTTGCAGGAGCTGATGTGGGGCAGATGTAGGGCATATCTATGGGGAGGAGCTGCTGTGGTGCAGATGAGGGTCACATCTATGGGGCGGGAGATGCTGTGTGGCTGATGTGGGTCAAATCTATGGGGCAGGTATTGCTGTTGGGCAGATGTGGGGCATAACTATGGGGCAAAATCTGCTCTGGGGCTGATGTGGGTAAGATCTATGAGACAGGAGCTGCTGTGGTTCAGATCTATGGGGCAGGAGCAGCTCTGGGGCACATGTGGGTCAGATCTATGTGTTAGGAGCTGCTGTGGGGCACATGTGGGTCAGATCTATGGGGCAGGAGATGCTGTGGGGCAGATGTGGGTCAGATCTATAGGTCAGGAGCTGCTGTGGCTGATGTGGGCCAGTTCTATGGGGCAGGAGATGATGTGAGTCAGATGTATGAGGCAGGAGCTGCAGTGGGGCAGATGGGGGTCAGATCTATGGGGTAGGAGATGCTGTGGAGCAGATGTGGGTCATATCTATGGGGCAGGAGCTGCTGTGGGGCAGATGTGGGTCAGATCTATGGGCAGGAGCTGCTGTGCTGCACATGTTGGTAGGGTCTATGGGGCAGGAGCTGCTGTGGGGCAGATGTGGGTCAGATCTATGGGGCAGGAGCTGCTGTGGGGCTGATGTTGGTCAGATCATTGGGGCAGCAGCTGCTGTGGAGCAGATCTGGGTAAGATCTATGTCGCAGGAGCTGCTGTGGGGCAGACGTGGCACATATCTATGGGGCATAATCTGCGGTGGGGCTGATGTGGGTCAGATCTATGGGGTAGGAGCTGCTGTGGGTCAGATCTATAGGTCAGGAGCTGCTGTGGCTGATGTGGGCCAGTTCTATGGGGCAGGAGATTCTGTGAGTCAGATGTATGAGGCAGGAGATGCTGTGGGGCAGATGGGGGTCAGATCTATGGGGCAGGAGATGCTGTGGAGCAGATGTGGGTTAGATCTATGGGGCAGGAGCTGCTGTGGGGCAGATGTGGGTCAGATCTATGTGTTAGGAGCTGCTGTGGGGCAGATGTGGGTCAGATCTATGGGGCAGGAGATGCTGTGGGGCAGATGTGGGTTAGATCTATGGGCAGGAGCTGCTGTGCTGCACATGTTGGTAAGGTCTATGGGGCAGGAGCTGCTGTGGGGCAGATGTGGGTCAGATCTATGAGGCAGGAGCTGCTGTGGGGCTGATGTTGGTCAGATCTTTGGGGCAGCAGCTGCTGTGGAGCAGATCTGGGTAAGATCTATGTCGCAGGAGCTGCTCTGGGGCAGACGTGGCACATATCTATGGGGCAAAATCTGCTGTGAGGCTGATGTGGGTCAGATCTATAGGTCAGGAGCTGCTGTGGCTGATGTGGGCCAGTTCTATGGGGCAGGAGATGCTGTGAGTCAGATGTATGAGGCAGGAGCTGCTGTGAGGCAGATGAGGGTCAGATCTATGGGGCAGGAGATGCTGTGGAGCAGATGTGGGTCAGATCTATGGGGCAGGAGCTGCTGTGGGGCAGATGTGGGTTAGATCTATGAGACAGGAGCTGCTGTGGTTCAGATCTATGGGGCAGAAGCAGCTCTGGGGCACATGTGGGTCAGATCTATGTGTTAGGAGCTGCTGTGGGGCACATGTGGGTCAGATCTGTGGGGCAGGAGCTGCTGTCGAGATGATGTGGGTCAGATCTTTGGGTAGGAGCTTCTGTGGGGCAGATCTGGGTAAGATGTATGGGGCAGGAGCTGCTGTGGGTCAGATGTGGGTCAGATCTATGGGGAAGGAGCTGCTGTGGGGTAGATGTGGGTCAGATCTATGGGGCAGGAGCTGCTGTGGGGCAGATGTGGGTCAGATCTATGGGGCAGGAGATGCTGTGGGGCAGATGTGGGTCAGATCTATGGGGCAAAGGCTGCTGTGTGGCAGATGTGGGTCAGATCTATGGGGCAGGAGCTGCTGTGGGTCAGATCTATAGGTCAGGAGCTGCTGTGGCTGATGTGGGCCAGTTCTATGGGGCAGGAGATGCTGTGAGTCAGATGTATGAGGCAGGAGCTGCTGTGGGGCAGATGGGGGTCAGATCTATGGGGCAGGAGATGCTGTGGAGCAGATGTGGGTCAGATCTATGGGGCAGGAGCTGCTGTGGGGCAGATGTTGGTCAGATCTATGGGGTAGGAACTGCTGTCGAGATTATGTGGGTCAGATCTTTGGGTAGGAGCTGCTGTGGGGCAGATGTGGGTCAGATCTATGGGGCAGGAGCTGCTGTGGGGCAGATGTTGGTCAGATCTATGGGGCAGGAGCTGCTGTGGGGCAGATGTGGGTTAGATCTATGGGCAGGAGCTGCTGTGCTGCACATGTTTGTAGGGTCTATGGGGCAGGAGCTGCTGTGGGGCAGATGTGGGTCAGATCTATGGGGCAGGAGCTGCTGTGGGGTTGATGTTGGTCAGATCTTTGGGGCAGCAGCTGCTGTGGAGCAGATCTGGGTAAGATCTATGTCGCAGGAGCTGCTGTGGGGCAGACGTGGCACATATCTATGGGGCAAAATCTGCTGTGGGGCTAATGTGGGTCAGATCTATGGGGTAGGAGCTGCTGTGGGCCTGATGTGGGTCAGATCTATGGGGCAGGAGCTGTTGTGGCGCAGATGTGGGTCAGATATATGTTGCAGGAGCTGATGTGGGGCAGATGAAGGGCATATCTATGGGGAGGAGCTGTTGTGGTGCAGATGTGGGTCACATCTATGGGGCGGGAGATGCTGTGTGGCTGATGTGGGTCAAATCTATGGGGCAGGAGTTGCTGTTGGGCAGATGTGGGGCATAACTATGGGGCAAAATCTGCTGTGGGGCTGATGTGGGTAAGATCTATGAGACAGGAGCTGCTGTGGTTCAGATCTATGGGGCAGGAGCAGCTCTGGGGCACATGTGGGTCAGATCTATGGGGCAGGAGCTGCTGTGGGTCAGATGTGGGTCAGATCTATGGGGCAGGAGATGCTGTGGAGCAGATGTGGGTCAGATCTATGGGGCAGGAGCTGCTGTGGGTCAGATGTATGAGGCAGGAGCTGCTGTGGGGCAGATGGGGGTCAGATCTATGGGACAGGAGATGCTGTGGAGCAGATGTGGGTCAGATCTATGGGGCAGGAGCTGCTGTGGGGCAGATGTGGGTCAGATCTATGGGCAGGAGCTGCTGTGCTGCACATGTTGGTAGGGTCTATGGGGCAGGAGCTGCTGTGGGGCAGATGTGGGTCAGATCTATGGGGCAGGAGCTGCTGTGGGGCTGATGTTGGTCAGATCTTTGGGGCAGCAGCTGCTGTGGAGCAGATCTGGGTAAGATCTATGTCGCAGGAGCTGCTGTGCGGCAGACGTGGCACATATCTATGGCGCAAAATCTGCTGTGGGGCTGATGTGGGTCAGATCTATGTGGCAGGATCTCCTGTGGGGCTGATGTGGGTCAAATCAATGGGGCAGAGCTGCTTTGGGGCACATGTGGGTCAGATCTATGGAGCAGGAGCTGCTGTGGGGCAGATTTGAATCAGATCTATAGGGCAGGAGCTGCTGTGGGTCAGATCTATGGGCAGGAGCTGCTGTGGGGCACATGTGAGTTAGATCTATGGGGCAGGAGATGGTGTGGGGCAGATTTGGGTCAGATGTATGGGTCAGGAGCTGCTGTGTTGCTGATGAGGGTCAGATCTATGGGGCATGGGCTGCTGTGGTTCAGATCTACGGGACTGGAGCTGCAGTGGAGCACATGTGGGTCAGATCTATGGGGTAGAAGCTGTTGTGGGGCTGATGGTGGTTAGATCTATAAGGCAGGAGCTGCTGTGGGGCTGACTTGGGTCAGATCTATGGGGCAGGAGCTGCTTTGGGGCTGATGGTGGTTAGATCTATATGGCAGGAGCTGCTGTGGGGCACATGTGGGTCAGACCTATGGGGCAGGAGCTGCAGAGGGGATGATGTAGGTCAGATCTATGGGGCAGGAGTTGCTGTGGGGAATATGAGGGACATATCTATGGTGCAAAATCTGCTGTTGGACTGATGTGAGTCAGATCTATGAGTTTGGTGCTTCTGTGGGGCACATGTGGGTCAGATCTATGGGGCAGGAGATGCTGTGGGGCTGATTTGGGTCAGATCTATGTGGCAGGAGATGCTGTGGGTCAGATCTATGGGGCAGGAGCTGCTGTGGGGAACATGTGGGTCAGGTCTATGGGGCAGGAGCTGCTGTGGGCACATGTGGGTCAGATCTATGGGGCAGGAGTTGCTGTTGGGCAGATGTGGGACATAACTATGGGGCAAAATCTGCTGTGGGGCTGATGTGGGTAAGATCTATGAGACAGGAGCTGCTGTGGATCAGATCTATGGGGCAGGAGCAGCTCTGGGGCACATGTGGGTCAGATCTATGTGTTAGGAGCTGCTGTGGGGCACATGTGGGTCAGATCTATGGGGCAGGAGATGCTGTGGGGCAGATGTGGGTGAGATCTATGGGGCAAAGGCTGCTGTGTGGCAGATGTGAGTCAGAACTATGGGGCAGGAGCTGCTGTGGGTCAGATGTGGGTCAGATCTATAGGTCAGGAGCTGCTGTGGCTGATGTGGGCCAGTTCTATGGGGCAGGAGATGCTGTGAGTCAGATGTATGAGGTAGGAGCTGCTGTGGGGCAGATGGGGGTCTGATCTATGGGGCAGGAGATGCTGTGGAGCAGATGTGGGTCAGATCTATAGGTCAGGAGCTGCTGTGGCTAATGTGGGCCAGTTCTATGGGGCAGGAGATGCTGTGAGTCAGATGTATGAGGCAGGAGCTGCTGTGGGGCAGATGGGGGTCAGATCTATGGGGCAGGAGATGCTGTGGAGCAGATGTGGGTCAGATCTATGGGGCAGGAGCTGCTGTGGGGCAGATGTGGGTCAGATCTATGGGCAGGAGCTGCTGTGCTGCACATGTTGGTAGGGTCTATGGGGCAGGTGCTGCTGTGGGGCAGATGTGGGTCAGATCTATGGGGCAGGAGCTGCTGTGGGGCTGATGTTGGTCAGATCTTTGGGGCAGCAGCTGCTGTGGAGCAGATCTGGGTAAGATCTATGTCGCAGGAGCTGCTGTGGTGCAGACGTGGCACATATCTATGGGGCAAAATCTGCTGTGGGGCTGATGTGGGTCAGATCTATGGGGCAGGATCTCCTGTGGGGCTGATGTGGGTCAAATCAATGGGGCAGAGCTGCTCTGGGGCACATGTGAGTCAGATCTATGGAGCAGGAGCTGCTGTGGGGCAGATTTGAATCAGATCTATAGGGCAGGAGCTGCTGTGGGTCAGATCTATGGGCAGGAGCTGCTGTGGGGCACATGTGAGTTAGATCTATGGGGCAGGAGATGGTGTGGGGCAGATTTGGGTCAGATGTATGGGTCAGGAGCTGCTGTGTTGCTGATGAGGGTCAGATCTATGGGGCATGGGCTGCTGTGGTTCAGATCTACGGGACTGGAGCTGCAGTGGAGCACATGTGGGTCAGATCTATGGGGCAGGAGCTGCTTTGGGGCTGATGGTGGTTAGATCTATATGGCAGGAGCTGCTGTGGGGCACATGTGGGTCAGACCTATGGGGCAGGAGCTGCAGAGGGGATGATGTAGGTCAGATCTATGGGGCAGGAGTTGCTGTGGGGAATATGAGGGACATATCTATGGTGCAAAATCTGCTGTTGGACTGATGTGAGTCAGATCTATGAGTTTGGAGCTGCTGTGGGGCACATGTGGGTCAGATCTATGGGGCAGGAGATGCTGTGGGGCTGATTTGGGTCAGATCTATGTGGCAGGAGATGCTGTGGGTCAGATCTATGGGGCAGGAGCTGCTGTGTGGAACATGTGGGTCAGGTCTATGGGGCAGGAGCTGCTGTGGGCACATGTGGGTCAGATCTATGGGGCAGGAGTTGCTGTTGGGCAGATGTGGGGCATAACTATGGGGCAAAATCTGCTGTGGGGCTGATGTGGGTAAGATCTATGAGACAGGAGCTGCTGTGGTTCAGATCTATGGGGCAGGAGCAGCTCTGGGGCACATGTGGGTCAGATCTATGTGTTAGGAGCTGCTGTGGGGCACATGTGGGTCAGATCTATGTGTTAGGAGCTGCTGTGGGGCAGATGTGGTCAGATCTATGGGGCAAAGGCTGCTGTGTGGCATATGTGGGTCAGATCTATGGGGCAGGAGCTGCTGTGGGTCAGATGTGGGTCAGATCTATAGGTCAGGAGCTGCTGTGGCTGATGTGGGCCAGTTCTATGGGGCAGGAGATGCTGTGAGTCAGATGTATGAGGCAGGAGCTGCTGTGGGGCAGATGGGGGTCAGATCTATGGGTCAGGAGCTGCTGTGGGGCTGATGTTGGTCAGATCTTTGGGGCAGCAGCTGCTGTGGAGCAGATCTGGGTAAGATCTATGTCGCAGGAGCTGCTGTGGGGCAGACGTGGCACATATCTATGGGGCAAAATCTGCTGTGGGGCTGATGTGGGTCAGCTCTATGGGGCAGGATCTCCTGTGGGGCTGATGTGGGTCAAATCAATGGGGCAGAGCTGCTCTGGGGCACATGTGGGTCAGATCTATGGAGCAGGAGCTGCTGTGGGGCACATGTGAGTTAGATCTATGGGGCAGGAGATGGTGTGGGGCAGATTTGGGTCAGATGTATGGGTCAGGAGCTGCTGTGTTGCTGATGAGGGTCAGATCTATGGGGCATGGGCTGCTGTGGGTCAGATGTGGGTCAGATCTATGGGGCAAAGGCTGCTGTGTGGCATATGTGGGTCAGATCTATGGGGCATGGGCTGCTGTGGTTCAGATCTACGGGACTGGAGCTGCAGTGGAGCACATGTGGGTCAGATCTATGGGGTAGAAGCTGTTGTGGGACTGATGGGGGTCATATCTATAAGGCAGGAGCTGCTGTGGGGCTGACTTGGGTCAGATCTATGGGGCAGGAGCTGCTTTGGGGCTGATGGTGGTTAGATCTATATGGCAGGAGCTGCTGTGGGGCACATGTGGGTCAGACCTATGGGGCAGGAGCTGCAGAGGGGATGATGTAGGTCAGATCTATGGGGCAGGAGTTGCTGTGGGGAATATGAGGGACATATCTATGGTGCAAAATCTGCTGTTGGACTGATGTGAGTCAGATCTATGAGTTTGGAGCTGCTGTGGGGCACATGTGGGTCAGATCTATGGGGCAGGAGATGCTGTGGGGCTGATTTGGGTCAGATCTATGTGGCAGGAGATGCTGTGGGTCAGATCTATGGGGCAGGAGCTGCTGTGGGGAACATGTGGGTCAGGTCTATGGGGCAGGAGCTGCTGTGGGCACATGTGGGTCAGATCTATGGGGCAGGAGTTGCTGTTGGGCAGATGTGGGGCATAACTATGGGGCAAAATCTGCTCTGGGGCTGATGTGGGTAAGATCTATGAGACAGGAGCTGCTGTGGTTCAGATCTATGGGGCAGGAGCAGCTCTGGGGCACATGTGGGTCAGATCTATGTGTTAGGAGCTGCTGTGGGGCACATGTGGGTCAGATCTATGTGTTAGGAGCTGCTGTGGGGCAGATGGGGTCAGATCTATGGGGCAGGAGCTGCTGTGGGTCAGATGTGGGTCAGATCTATAGGTCAGGAGCTGCTGTGGCTGATGTGGGCCAGTTCTATGGGGCAGGAGATGCTGTGAGTCAGATGTATGAGGCAGGAGCTGCTGTGGGGCAGATGGGGGTCAGATCTATGGGTCAGGAGCTGCTGTGGGGCTGATGTTGGTCAGATCTTTGGGGCAGCAGCTGCTGTGGAGCAGATCTGGGTAAGATCTATGTCGCAGGAGCTGCTGTGGGGCAGACGTGGCACATATCTATGGGGCAAAATCTGCTGTGGGGCTGATGTGGGTCAGCTCTATGGGGCAGGATCTCCTGTGGGGCTGATGTGGGTCAAATCAATGGGGCAGAGCTGCTCTGGGGCACATGTGGGTCAGATCTATGGAGCAGGAGCTGCTGTGGGGCACATGTGAGTTAGATCTATGGGGCAGGAGATGGTGTGGGGCAGATTTGGGTCAGATGTATGGGTCAGGAGCTGCTGTGTTGCTGATGAGGGTCAGATCTATGGGGCATGGGCTCCTGTGGGTCAGATGTGGGTCAGATCTATGGGGCAAAGGCTGCTGTGTGGCATATGTGGGTCAGATCTATGGGGCAGGAGCTGCTGTGGGTCAGATGTGGCACATATCTATGGGGCAAAATCTGCTGTGGGGCTGATGTGGGTCAGATCTATGGGTCAGGATCTCCTGTGGGGCTGATGTGGGTCAAATCAATGGGGCAGAGCTGCTCTGGGGCACATGTGGGTCAGATCTATGGAGCAGGAGCTGCTGTGGGGCAGATTTGAATCAGATCTATAGGGCAGGAGCTGCTGTGGGTCAGATCTATGGAGCAGGAGCTGCTGTGGGGCACATGTGAGTTAGATCTATGGGGCAGGAGATGGTGTGGGGCAGATTTGGGTCAGATGTATGGGTCAGGAGCTGCTGTGTTACTGATGAGGGTCAGATCTATGGGGCATGGGCTGCTGTGGTTCAGATCTACGGGACTGGAGCTGCAGTGGAGCACATGTGGGTCAGATCTATGGGGTAGAAGCTTTGTTGGACTGATGGTGGTCATATCTATAAGGCAGGAGCTGCTGTGGGGCTGACTTGGGTCAGATCTATGGGGCAGGAGCTGCTTTGGGGCTGATGGTGGTTAGATCTATATGGCAGGAGCTGCTGTGGGGCACATGTGGGTCAGACCTATGGGGCAGGTGCTGCAGAGGGGATGATGTAGGTCAGATCTATGGGGCAGGAGTTGCTGTGGGGAATATGAGGGACATATCTATGGTGCAAAATCTGCTGTTGGACTGATGTGAGTCAGATCTATGAGTTTGGAGCTGCTGTGGGGCACATGTGGGTCAGATCTATGGGGCAGGAGATGCTGTGGGGCTGATTTGGGTCAGATCTATGTGGCAGGAGATGCTGTGGGTCAGATCTATGGGGCAGGAGCTTCTGTGGGGAACATGTGGGTCAGGTCTATGGGGCAGGAGCTGCTGTGGGCACATGTGGGTCACACTGGGACCCATATGGGGACAAAGGGAGACATCATAGAGACTCATAGGGACCTATTGGGACCAATAGGGACCCAAAGAGAGACATAGAGACCCCATAGAAACACATGGAGACCCCATAGAGGCACAAAGTGACACATAGAGGGACACCAAGACCCATAGAAACCAGATAGAGACTCCATATAGACACATAGGAACACATAGAGACCCACTGGGACAGTGAGACCACGTATAGACTCATAGGGACACATTAGGAGCCATTAAGACCCATAGGGACACATAGGACGACTTTGAAACTTATAGATACCCAAAGGAAGACATTTGGGCCCAGAGATAACCATAAGAGACCCCATAGAGACCCCATAGGGGCACATAGCAACCCATAGGGGGGACATTGGGACACATAGGTACACATTGTGACCCGTAGGAAGACACTGGGACCCATAGGGGGGACATTGGGACATATAGGGACCCAATGAATTACAGTGGGGGACAGTGAGACCCATAGAGATACATAAGGACCCCGCTGAGACCCATAAGAGACCCCATAGAGGCACCTAGGGACCACATTGAAACTCATAGATACTTGTAGGAAGACATTTGGGCCCAGAGATATCCATAAGAGACCCCACAGAGACCCCATAGAGGCACATAGCAACCCATAGGGGGGACATTGGGACACGTAGGGAAACATTCTGACCCATAGGGAGACACTGGGACCCATATGGGGATATTGGGACACATAGGGACCACATGGATTACAGTGGTGGACAGTGAGACCCATAGAGACACATAGAAACCCCGCTGAGACCCATAAGAGACCCCATAGAGGCACATAGGGACCACATTGAAACCCATAGATAGCTATAGGAAGATATTTGGGCCCAGAGATACCCATAAGAAACCACATACAAGCACATAGCAACCCATAGGGGGGACATTGGGACACATAGTGACCCATAGGGGGACATTGGGACACATATAGGGATATTGGGACACATAGGGACCACATGGATTACAGTGGTGGACAGTGAGACCCATAGAGACACATAGGGACTTCGTTGAGACCCATAAGAGACCCCATAGAGGCACATAGGGACCTAATATAACCCATAGATACCCACAGGGAGACATTTGGGCCCAGAGCTATCCATAAGAGAGCCCATTGAGGCATATAGCAACCCATAGGGGGGACATTGGGACACATAGGTACACATAGTGACCCATAGGGAGACACTGGGACCCATAGGGACACATAGAGACCCATAGAGGAACATAGCAACCCATAGGGGGGACATAGGGACACATAGGGACACACCGTGACCCATGAGGAGACACTGGATCCCATAGGGGGACAATGGGACACATAAGGACCCCATGGATTACAGTGGGGGACAGTGAGACACATAGAGACACATAGGGAACCCGCTGAGACCCATAAGAGACCCCATAGAGGCAGATAGGGACCTAATATAACCCATAGATACCCACAGGGAGACATTTGGGCCCAGAGCTATCCATAAGAGAGCCCATTGAGGCATATAGCAACCCATAGGGGGGACATTGGGACACATAGGTACACATAGTGACCCATAGGGAGACACTGGGACCCATAGGGACACATAGAGACCCATAGAGAGACACTGGGACCCATAGGGACACATAGAGACCCATAGACAGTCATTGGGAGCCATAAGGATAAATTGAGACCCATAGAGACCCCATTGAGACCCATAGTGCCTCTAAGAAACCCATAGCGACCCATAGTCACCCATAGCGCCCCATAGGAACACAAAGATACCCCATAGAGCCCCATAGTGACCCATAGGGGCCCAAAGAGACCCCATAGCACCCCATAGCTACTCCATAGTGCCCCATAGCAGCCCATGGAGCCTCATAGACACTCCATTGTACCCCACTGCACCCCATAGGGACCCATAGACACAGCATACTGCTCCATAGAGCCCCATAGACACCCCATAGTTCCCCACAGCACCCCATAGCAGCCCACAGTGCCTCATAGACACCACATAAGGCCCTACAGCCACACCATAGAGCCCAATTGAACCACATAGACACCCCATATCGCCCCATAGTGCCTGTAGACACCCCATAGAGCCCCATAGAAACTCACTGAACTCCATACAGACCCCATGCAGACCCCATAGAGCCCCACAGACAACCCATAGATCCCCAAAGACACCCCATAGACTCCCCATAGAGCCCCATAGGGACCTCATAGCGCCCCATAGAAACCCCATTCTTCCGCATAGAGCCCCATAGCAAACCATAGCACCCCATAGTCACCCATAGCGCCCCATAGGAACCCAAGGATACCCCAAAGCACCCCATAGCCACCCTACAGCACCGCATAGCCACCCCATAGAGCCCCATAGACACCACATAGTGACCCATAGTGACACATAGGGGCCCAAAGAGACCCCAAATCATCCCATAGCTACTCCACAGTGCCCCACAGCAGCCCATGGAGCCTCATAGACACTCTCTTGTGCCCCACAGCGCCCCATTGCACCCCATAGAGACCCATAGACACCCTATACTGCTCCATAGAGCCCCATAGCACCCCATAGTGCCTCACAGCACCCCATAGCACAACATAGTGCCACATAGACACCACATAAGGACATATAGCCGCGCCATAGAGCCCCACAGACATCCCATAGAGCCCCGTAGGCAACCCATTGTGCCCCATAGAGCTCCCATAGCCACCCATAGAAACTAATTTACCAAATAGACACACTATAGCGTTCCGTAGACACCCCATAGAAACCTCAGAACGCCCCATAGAGCTCCATAGGCACCCCATAGAGCCCCATAGAGAACCCATAGAGGCACATAGCAACCAATAGGGGGGACATTGGGACACATAGGGACACATAGTGACCCATAGGGAGACACTGGGACCCATAGGGTGACATTGGGACACATAGGGACACCATGGATTACATGGTTGATACAACCCATGTTGTATGTTTTCATGTTTATCAACATGGTTGATGTGGGTCAGATCTATGGGGCAGGAGCTGCTGTGGGGCACATGTGGGTCAGATCAATTGGGCCGGAGGTGCTGTGGGGCTGATGTAGGAAAGATCTATGGGGCAGGAGATGCTTTGGGGCAGATGTGGGTCAGATCTATTGGGCTGGAGCTGCTGTGGGGCACTTGTGGGTCAGATCTATGAGGCAGGGGCTGCTGTGGGTCAGATCTATGGGGCAGGAACAAATGTGGGCCTGATGTTGGTCAGATTTATGGAGCAGGAGCTGCTGTGTTGCAGATGAGGGTCAGATCTATGTTGCAGGAGCTGATGTGGGGCAGATGTAGGGCATATCTATGGGGCAGGAGCTGCTGTGAGGCTGATGGGTGTTAGATCTATGGGGAGGAGCTGCTGTGGTGCAGATGTGGGTCACATCTATGGGGCGGGAGATGCTGTGTGGCTGATGTGGGTCAAATCTATGGGGCAGGAGCTGCTTTGGGGCTGATGGTGGTTAGATCTATGGGGCAGCAGCTGCTGTGAGGCGCATGTGGGTCAGACCTATGGGGCAGGAGATGCTGTGGGGCTGATTTGGGTCAGATCTATGGGGCAGGAGTTGCTGCTGGGCAGATGTGGGACATAACTATGGGGCAAAATCTGCTGTGGGGCTGATGTGGGTAAGATCTATGAGACAGGAGCTGCTGTGGTTCAGATCTATGGGGCAGGAGCAGCTCTGGGGCACATGTGAGTCAGATCTATGGGGCAGGAGCTGCTGTGGGGCACATGTGGGTCAGATCTATGGGGCAGGAGATGCTGTGTGGCAGATGTGGGTCAGATCTATGGGGCAAAGGCTGCTGTGTGGCAGATGTGGGTCAGATCTATGGGGCAGGAGCTGCTGTGGGTCAGATGTGGGTCAGATCTATAGGTCAGGAGCTGCTGTGGCTGATGTGGGCCAGTTCTATGGGGCAGGAGATGCTGTGGGGAACATGTGGGTCAGGTCTATGGGGCAGGAGTTGCTGTTGGGCAGATGTGGGGCATAACTATGGGGCAAAATCTGCTGTGGGGCTGATGTGGGTAAGATCTATGGGACAGGAGCTGCTGTGGTTCAGATCTATGAGGCAGGAGCAGCTCTGGGGCACATGTGGGTCAGATCTATGTGTTAGGAGCTGCTGTGGGGCACATGTGGGTCAGATCTATGGGGCAGGAGATGCTGTGGGGAGATGTGGGTCAGATCTATGGGGCAAAGGCTGCTGTGTGGCAGATGTGGATCAGATCTATGGGGCAGGAGCTGCTGTGGGGCAGATGTGGGTCAGATCTATGGGGCAGGAGATGCTGTGCTGCACATGTTGGTAGGGACTATGGGGCAGGAGCTGCTGTGGGGCAGATGTGGGTCAGATCTATGGGGCAGGAGCTGCTGTGGGGCTGATGTTGGTCAGATCTTTGGGGCAGCAGCTGCTGTGGAGCAGATCTGGGTAAGATCTATGTCGCAGGAGCTGCTGTGGGGCAGACGTGGCACATATCTATGGGGCAAAATCTGCTGTGGGGCTGATGTGGGTCAGATCTATGGGGCAGGATCTCCTGTGGGGCTGATGTGGGTCAAATCAATGGGGCAGAGCTGCTCTGGGGCACATGTGGGTCAGATCTATGGAGCAGGAGCTGCTGTGGGGCAGATTTGAATCAAGATCTATAGGGCAGGAGCTGCTGCGGGTCAGATCTATGGGCAGGAGCTGCTGTGGGGCACATGTGAGTTAGATCTATGGGGCAGGAGATGGTGTGGGGCAGATTTGGGTCAGATGTATGGGTCAGGAGCTGCTGTGTTGCTGATGAGGGTCAGATCTATGGGGCATGGGCTGCTGTGGTTCAGATCTACGGGACTGGAGCTGCAGTGGAGCACATGTGAGTCTGATCTATGGGGTAGAAGCTGTTGTGGGGCTGATGGTGGTTAGATCTATAAGGCAGGAGCTGCTGTGGGGCTGACTTGGGTCAGATCTATGGGGCAGGAGCTGCTTTGGGGCTGATGGTGGTTAGATCTATATGGCAGGAGCTGCTGTGGGGCACATGTGGGTCAGACCTATGGGGCAGGAGATGCTGTGGTGCAGATGTGGGTCAGATCTATGGGGCAAAGGCTGCTGTGTGGCAGATGTGGGTCAGATCTATGGGGCAGGAGCTGCTGTGGGTCAGATGTGGGTCAGATCTATAGGTCAGGAGCTGCTGTGACTGATGTGGGCCAGTTCTATGGGGCAGGAGATGCTGTGAGTCAGATGTATGAGGCAGGGGCTACTGTGGGGCAGATGGGGGTCAGATCTATGGGGCAGGAGATGCTGTGGGGCACATGTGGGTCAGATCTATGGGGCAGGAGATGCTGTGGGGCTGATTTGGGTCAGATCTATGTGGCAGGAGATGCTGTGGGTCAGATCTATGGGGCAGGAGCTGCTGTGGGGAACATGTGGGTCAGGTCTATGGGGCAGGAGCTGCTGTGGGCACATATGGGTCAGATCTATGGGGCAGGAGTTGCTGTTGGGCAGATGTGGGTCAGATCTATGGGGCAAAGGCTGCTGTGTGGCTGATGTGAGTAAGATCTATGAGACAGGAGGTGCTGTGGTTCAGATCTATGGGGCAGGAGCAGCTCTGGGGCACATGTGGGTCAGATCTATGTGTTAGGAGCTGCTGTGGGGCACATGTGGGTCAGATCTATGGGGCAGGAGATGCTGTGGGGCACATGTGGGTCAGATCTATGGGGCAGGAGATGCTGTGGGGCAGATGTGGGTCAGATCTATGGGGCAAAGGCTGCAGTGTGGCAGATGTGGGTCAGATCTATGGGGCAGGAGCTGCTGTGGGTCTGATGTGGGTCAGATCTATAGGTCAGGAGCTGCTGTGGCTGATGTGGGCCAGTTCTATGGATCAGGAGATGCTGTGAGTCAGATGTATGAGGCAGGAGCTGCTGTGGGGCAGATGGGGGTCAGATCTATGGGGCAGGAGATGCTGTGGAGCAGATGTGGGTCAGATCTATGGGGCAAAATCTGCTGTGGGGCAGATGTGGGTCAGATCTATGGGCAGGAGCTGCTGTGCTGCACATGTTGGTAGGGTCTATGGGGCAGGAGCTGCTGTGGGGCAGATGTGGGTCAGATCTATGGGGCAGGAGCTGCTGTGGGGCTGATGTTGGTCAGATCTTTGGGGCAGCAGCTGCTGTGGAGCAGATCTGGGTAAGATCTATGTCGCAGGAGCTGCTGTGGGGCAGACGTGGCACATATCTATGGGGCAAAATCTGCTGTGGGGCTGATGTGGGTCAGATCTATGGGGCAGGATCTCCTGTGGGGCTGATGTGGGTCAAATCAATGGGGCAGAGCTGCTCTGGGGCACATGTGGGTCAGATCTATGGAGCAGGAGCTGCTGTGGGGCAGATTTGAATCAGATCTATAGGGCAGGAGCTGCTGTGGGTCAGATCTATGGGCAGGAGCTGCTGTGGGGCACATGTGAGTTAGATCTATGGGGCAGGAGATGGTGTGGGGCAGATTTGGGTCAGATGTATGGGTCAGGAGCTGCTGTGTTGCTGATGAGGGTCAGATCTATGGGGCATGGGCTGCTGTGGTTCAGATCTACGGGACTGGAGCTGCAGTGGAGCACATGTGGGTCAGATCTATGGGGTAGAAGCTGTTGTGGGGCTGATGGTGGTTAGATCTATAAGGCAGGAGCTGCTGTGGGGCTGACTTGGGTCAGATCTATGGGGCAGGAGCTGCTTTGGGGCTGATGGTGGTTAGATCTATATGGCAGGAGCTGCTGTGGGGCACATGTGGGTCAGACCTATGGGGCAGGAGCTGCAGAGGGGATGATGTAGGTCAGATCTATGGGGCAGGAGTTGCTGTGGGGAATATGAGGGACATATCTATGGTGCAAAATCTGCTGTTGGACTGATGTGAGTCAGATCTATGAGTTTGGAGCTGCTGTGGGGCACATGTGGGTCAGATCTATGGGGCAGGAGATGCTGTGGGGCTGATTTGGGTCAGATCTATGTGGCAGGAGATGCTGTGGGTCAGATCTATGGAACAGGAGCTGCTGTGGGGCAGATTTGAATCAGATC
This sequence comes from Coturnix japonica, assembly GCF_054131305.1. Taxonomy (NCBI): domain Eukaryota; kingdom Metazoa; phylum Chordata; class Aves; order Galliformes; family Phasianidae; genus Coturnix; species Coturnix japonica. The sequence continues at coordinate 1,135,707 of NW_028188945.1, read as the reverse complement.
TATAGGGCAGGAGCTGCTGTCGAGATGATGTGGGTCAGATGTTTGGGTAGGAGCTGCTGTGGGGCAGATCTGGATAAGATGTATGGGGCAGGAGATGCTGTCGAGATGATGTGGGTCATATCTATGGGGCAAAGGCTGCTGTGTGGCAGATGTGGGTCAGATCTATGGGACAGGAGCTGCTGTGGGTCAGATGTGGGTGAGATCTATAGGTCAGGAGCTGCTGTTGCTGATGTGGGCCAGTTCTATGGGGCAGGAGATGCTGTGAGTCAGATGTATGAGGCAGGAGCTGCTGTGGGGCAGATGGGGGTCAGATCTATGGGGCAGGAGATGCTGTGGAGCAGATATGGGTCAGATCTATGGGGCAGGAGCTGCTGTGGGGCAGATGTGGGTCAGATCTATGGGCAGGAGCTGCTGTGCTGCAAATGTTGGTAGGGTCTATGGGGCAGGAGCTGCTGTGGGGCAGATGTGGGTCAGATCTATGGGGCAGGAGCTGCTGTGGGGCTGATGTTGGTCAGATCATTGGGGCAGCAGCTGCTGTGGAGCAGATCTGGGTAAGATCTATGTCGCAGGAGCTGCTGTGGGGCAGACGTGGCACATATCTATGGGGCAAAATCTGCAGTGGGGCTGATGTGGGTCAGATCTATGGGGCAGGATCTGCTTTGGGGCTGATGGTGGTTAGATCTATATGGCAGGAGCTGCTGTGGGGCACATGTGGGTCAGACCTATGGAGCAGGAGTTGCAGAGGGGATGGTGTAGGTCAGATCTATGGGGCAGGAGTTGCTGTGGGGAATATGAGGGACATATCTATGGCGCAAAATCTGCTGTTGGACTGATGTGAGTCAGATCTATGAGTTTGGAGCTGCTGTGGGGCACATGTGGGTCAGATCTATGGGGCAGGAGATGCTGTGGGGCTGATTTGGGTCAGATCTATGTGGCAGGAGATGCTGTGGGTCAGATCTATCGGGCAGTAGCTGCTGTGGGGAACATGTGGGTCAGGTCTATGGGGCAGGAGCTACTGTGGGCACATGTGGGTCACACTGGGACCCATATGGGGACAAAGGGAGACATCATAGAGACTCATAGGGACCTATTGGGACCAATAGGGGCCCAAAGAGAGACATAGAGACCCCATAGAAAGCCATGGAGACCCCATAGAGGCACAAAGTGACACATAGAGGGACACCAAGACCCATAGAAACCAGATAGAGACTCCATATAGACACATAGGAACACATAGAGACCCACTGGGACAGTGAGACCACATGTAGACTCATAGGGACACATTAGGAGCCATTAAGACCCATAGGGACACATAGGACGACTTTGAAACTTATAGACACCCAAAGGAAGACATTTGGGCCCAGAGATAACCATAAGAGACCCCATAGAGACCCCATAGGGGCACATAGCAACCCATAGGGGGGACATTGGGACACATAGGGACCCAATGAATTACAGTGGGGGACAGTGAGACCCATAGAGATACATAAGGACCCCGCTGAGACCCATAAGAGACCACATAGAGGCACCTAGGGACCACATTGAAACTCATAGATACTTGTAGGAAGACATTTGGGCCCAGAGATATCCATAAGTGACCCCACAGAGACCCCATAGAGGCACCTAGGGACCACATTGAAACTCATAGATACTTGTAGGAAGACATTTGGGCCCAGAGATATCCATAAGAGACCCCACAGAGACCCCACAGAGGCACATAGCAACCCATAGGGGGGACATTGGGACACCTAGGGAAACATTCTGGCCCATAAGGAGACACTGGGACCCATATGGGGACATTGAGACACATAGGGACCACATGGATTACAGTGGTGGACAGCCAGACCCATAGAGACACATAGGGACTTCGTTGAGACCCATAAGAGACCCCATAGAGGCACATAGGGACCACATTGAAACCCATAGATAGCTATAGGAAGATATTTGGGCCCAGAGATACCCATAAGAAACCACATACAAGCACATAGCAACCCATAGGGGGGACATTGGGACACATAGTGACGCATAGGGGGACATTGGGACACATAGGTACACATAGGGAGACACTGGGACCCATAGGGGGACATTGGGACACATAGTGACCCCATAGATTAAAGTGGGGGACAGTCAGATCCATCGAGACACATAGGGACCCTGCTGAGACCCATAAGAGACCCCATAGAGGAACATAGCAACCCATAGGGGGGACATAGGGACACATAGGGACACACCGTGACCCATGAGGAGACACTGGATCCCATAGGGGGACAATGGGACACATAAGGACCCCATGGATTACAGTGGGGGACAGTGAGACCCATAGAGACACATAGGGAACCCGCTGAGACCCATAAGAGACCCCATAGAGGCACATAGGGACCTAATGTAACCCATAGATACCCACAGGGAGACATTTGGGCCCAGAGCTATCCATAAGAGAGCCCATTGAGGCACATAGCAACCCATAGGGGGGACATTGGGACACGTAGGGAAACATTCTGACCCATAGGGAGACACTGGGACCCATATAGGGATATTGGGACACATAGGGACCACATGGATTACAGTGGTGGACAGTGAGACCCATAGAGACACATAGGGACTTCGTTGAGACCCATAAGAGACCCCATAGAGGCACATAGGGACCACATTGAAACCCATAGATACCCTTAGGAATACATTTGGGACGATAGTTACCCATAAAAGACCCCATAGAGGCACATAGCAAACCATAGTGGGGACATTGGGACACATAGGGACCCCATAGAGAGACATAGAGACACATAGGGACCCATTTAGAGGCATAATAACCCCATAGAGACTTATAGGGACAGCTAGAGACCCATAGGGAAACATAGGGACCCATAGGGGCTGTGTGGGAGATTGGTAATCACAGCCTGAACCTCTGATTAATCAGCTGAGGCAAGTGTGGGGTCAGCTGCGGGAGCACAGGTGAGAGTAATGGAGCTCTGCTCCCGGGAGGGCTGGAGCTCGACTCCACCTCCTCTGAGACCTCATTTAAGGGCTGACCCTCACTCGAGCTGCTTTCCATTATCTTTCCGAGCTCCCTGTTACCGGGTGAGGTCCCAGAAGACTGGAGGCTTGCCAACGTGACTCCCATTTCCAAGCAAGGTTGTCAGGAGGATGCGGGCAACTCCAGGCCTGTTAGCCTGACCTCGGTGCCAGGGAAGGGAATGGAACGAATTGTCTTGAGGGAGATGACAGATGCGGCAGGTGTGGGATGAGCAGGAGATCAGACCTAGCCAGCATGGGTTCGTGAAGGGCAGCTCCTGCTTGACCAATCTGATCTCCTTCTACGATCCTGTGACCCATCTGATGGATGAAGGAAAGAAAGAAAGGCTGTTGATGTGCTCTACTTGGACTTCAGCAAAGCCTTCACAACTGTCTCCCATGCTATTCTCCTACAAAAGCTGGCAGCCCTTTTCCAACCTTGAGAATTCTGTGATTCTGTGAGGCAGCATCTCTTGGACATCGCTCTGCAGTGAAGACCGCCCCAGCTTCCTCAGCGAAGGCATCACCACTGGTGAGTTTCTCTCTCGCTTAGAACCTCTGTACATTTGTTACCATCTTTGTTACCATCTGTATAGTTACCACCTAGACAGGGGGACATAGAGAGACACTGGGACCCCTAGGGACCCATAGAGATCCAGAGGAAGACATTGGGACCCATAGAGAGACACTGGGACCCATAGGGACACATAGAGACCCATAGACAGTCATTGGGAGCCATAAGGATAAATTGAGACCCATAGAGACCCCATTGAGACCCATAGTGCCTCAAAGAAACCCATAGCGACCCCATAGTCACCCATAGCGCCACATAGGAACACAAAGATACCCCATAGAGCCCCATAGACACCCATAGGGGCCCAAAGAGACCCCATAGCACCCCATAGCTACTCCATAGTGCCCCATAGCAGCCCATGGAGCCTCATAGACACTCTCTTGTGCCCCACAGCGCCCCATTGCACCCCATAGAGACCCATAGACACCCTATACTGCTCCATAGAGCCCCATAGCACCCCATAGTGCCTCACAGCACCCCATAGCACAACATAGTGCCACATAGACACCACATAAGGACATATAGCCGCGCCATAGAGCCCCACAGACATCCCATAGAGCCCCGTAGGCAACCCATTGTGCCCCATAGAGCTCCCAAAGCCACCCATAGAAACTAATTTACCAAATAGACACACCATAGCGTTCCATAGACACCCCATAGAAACCTCAGAACGCCCCATAGAGCTCCATAGGCACCCCATAGAGCCCCATAGAGAACCCATAGACGCACATAGCAACCCATAGGGGGGATATTGGGACACATAGGGACACATAGTGACCCATAGGGTGACATTGGGACACATAGGGACACCATGGATTACATGGTTGATACAACCCATGTTGTATGTTTTCATGTTTATCAACATGGTTGATGTGGGTCAGATCTATGGGGCAGGAGCTGCTGTGGGGCACATGTGGGTCAGATCTATTGGGCCGGAGGTGCTGTGGGGCTGAAATAGGAAAGATCTATGGGGCAGGAGATGCTTTGGGGCAGATGTGGGTCAGGTCTATTGGGCTGGAGCTGCTGTGGGGCACTTGTGGGTCAGATCTATGAGGCAGGGGCTGCTGTGGGTCAGATCTATGGGGCAGGAACAAATGTGGGCCTGATGTTGGTCAGATTTATGGAGCAGGAGCTGCTGTGTTGCAGATGTGGGTCAGATCTATGTTGCAGGAGCTGATGTGGGGCAGATGTAGGGCATATCTATGGGGCAGGAGCTGCTGTGAGGCTGATGGGTGTTAGATCTATGGGGAGGAGCTGCTGTGGGGCAGATGTGGGTCACATCTATGGGGCGGGAGATGCTGTGTGGCTGATGTGGGTCAAATCTATGGGGCAGGAGCTGCTTTGGGGCTGATGGTGGTTAGATCTATGGGGCAGGAGCTGCTGTGAGGCACATGTGGGTCAGACCTATGGGGCAGGAGCTGCTGTGGGGCGCATGTGGGTCAGATCTATGGGGCAGGAGTTGCTGTTGGGCAGATGTGGGACATAACTATGGGGCAAAATCTGCTGTGGGGCTGATGTGGGTAAGATCTATGAGACAGGAGCTGCTGTGGTTCAGATCTATGGGGCAGGAGCAGCTCTGGGGCACATGTGGGTCAGATCTATGTGTTAGGAGCTGCTGTGGGGCACATGTGGGTCAGATCTATGGGGCAGGAGCTGCTGTCGAGATGATGTGGGTCAGATCTTTGGGTAGGAGCTGCTGTGGGGCAGATCTGGGTAAGATGTATGGGGCAGGAGCTGCTGTGGGTCAGATGTGGGTCATATCTATGGGGCAGGAGCTGCTGTGGGTCAGATGTGGGTCAGATCTATAGGTCAGGAGCTGCTGTGGCTGATGTGGGCCAGTTCTATGGGGCAGGAGATGCTGTGAGTCAGATGTATGAGGCAGGAGCTGCTGTGGGGCAGATGGGGGTCAGATCTATGGGGCAGGAGATGCTGTGGAGCAGATGTGGGTCAGATCTATAGGTCAGGAGCTGCTGTGGCTGATGTGGGCCAGTTCTGTGGGGCAGGAGATGCTGTGAGTCAGATGTATGAGGCAGGAGCTGCTGTGGGGAACATGTGGGTTAGGTCTATGGGGCAGGAGCTGCTGTGGGCACATGTGGGTCAGATCTATGGGGCAGGAGTTGCTGTTGGGCAGATGTGGGACATAACTATGGGACAAAATCTGCTGTGGGGCTGATGTGGGTAAGATCTATGAGACAGGAGCTGCTGTGGTTCAGATCTATGGGGCAGGAGCAGCTCTGGGGCACATGTGGGTCAGATCTATGTGTTAGGAGCTGCTGTGGGGCACATGTGGGTCAGATCTATGGGGCAGGAGATGCTGTGGGGCAGATGTGGGTCAGATCTATGGGGCAAAGGCTGCTGTGTGGCAGATATGGGTCAGATCTATGGGGCAGGAGCTGCTGTGGGTCAGATGTGGGTCAGATCTATAGGTCAGGAGCTGCTGTGGCTGATGTGGGCCAGTTCTATGGGGCAGGAGATGCTGTGAGTCAGATGTATGAGGCAGGAGCTGCTGTGGGGCAGATGGGGGTCAGATCTATGGGTCAGGAGATGCTGTGGAGCAGATGTGGGTCAGATCTATGGGGCAGGAGCTGCTGTGGGGCAGATGTGGGTCAGATCTATGGGCAGGAGCTGCTGTGCTGCACATGTTGGTAGGGTCTATGGGGCAGGAGCTGCTGTGGGGCAGATGTGGGTCAGATCTATGGGGCAGGAGCTGCTGTGGGGCTGATGTTGGTCAGATCTTTGGGGCAGCAGCTGCTGTGGAGCAGATCTGGGTAAGATCTATGTCGCAGGAGCTGCTGTGGGGCAGACGTGGCACATATCTATGGGGCAAAATCTGCTGTGGGGCTGATGTGGGTCAGATCTATGGGGCAGGATCTCCTGTGGGGCTGATGTGGGTCAAATCAATGGGACAGAGCTGCTCTGGGGCACATGTGGGTCAGATCTATGGAGCAGGAGCTGCTGTGGGGCAGATTTGAATCAGATCTATAGGGCAGGAGCTGCTGTGGGTCAGATCTATGGGCAGGAGCTGCTGTGGGGCACATGTGAGTTAGATCTATGGGGCAGGAGATGGTGTGGGGCAGATTTGGGTCAGATGTATGGGTCAGGAGCTGCTGTGTTGCTGATGAGGGTCAGATCTATGGGGCATGGGCTGCTGTGGTTCAGATCTACGGGACTGGAGCTGCAGTGGAGCACATGTGGGTCAGATCTATGGGGTAGAAGCTGTTGTGGGGCATATGGGGGTCATATCTATAAGGCAGGAGCTGCTGTGGGGCTGACTTGGGTCAGATCTATGGGGCAGGAGCTGCTTTGGGGCTGATGGTGGTTAGATCTATATGGCAGGAGCTGCTGTGGGGCACATGTGGGTCAGACCTATGGGGCAGGAGCTGCAGAGGGGATGATGTAGGTCAGATCTATGGGGCAGGAGTTGCTGTGGGGAATATGAGGGACATATCTATGGTGCAAAATCTGCTGTTGGACTGATGTGAGTCAGATCTATGAGTTTGGAGCTGCTGTGGGGCACATGTGGGTCAGATCTATGGGGCAGGAGATGCTGTGGGGCTGATTTGGGTCAGATCTATGTGGCAGGAGATGCTGTGGGTCAGATCTATGGGGCAGGAGCTGCTGTGGGGAACATGTGGGTCAGGTCTATGGGGCAGGAGCTGCTGTGGGCACATGTGGGTCAGATCTATGGGGCAGGAGTTGCTGTTGGGCAGATGTGGGGCATAACTATGGGGCAAAATCTGCTGTGGGGCTGATGTGGGTAAGATCTATGAGACAGGAGCTGCTGTGGTTCAGATCTATGGGGCAGGAGCAGCTCTGGGGCACATGTGGGTCAGATCTATGTGTTAGGAGCTGCTGTGGGGCACATGTGGGTCAGATCTATGGGGCAGGAGATGCTTTGGGGCAGATGTGGGTCAGATCTATGGGGCAGGAGCTGCTTTGGGGCTGATGGTGGTTAGATCTATGGGGCAGGAGCTGCTGTGAGGCACATGTGGGTCAGACCTATGGGGCAGGAGCTGCTGTGGGGCACATGTGGGTCAGATCTATGGGGCAGGAGTTGCTGTTGGGCAGATGTGGGACATAACTATGGGGCAAAATCTGCTGTGGGGCTGATGTGGGTAAGATCTATGAGACAGGAGCTGCTGTGGTTCAGATCTATGGGGCAGGAGCAGCTCTGGGGCACATGTGGGTCAGATCTATGTGTTAGGAGCTGCTGTGGGGCACATGTGGGTCAGATCTATGGGGCAGGAGCTGCTGTCGAGATGATGTGGGTCAGATCTTTGGGTAGGAGCTGCTGTGGGGCAGATCTGGGTAAGATGTATGGGGCAGGAGCTGCTGTGGGTCAGATGTGGGTCATATCTATGGGGCAGGAGCTGCTGTGGGTCAGATGTGGGTCAGATCTATAGGTCAGGAGCTGCTGTGGCTGATGTGGGCCAGTTCTATGGGGCAGGAGATGCTGTGAGTCAGATGTATGAGGCAGGAGCTGCTGTGGGGCAGATGGGGGTCAGATCTATGGGGCAGGAGATGCTGTGGAGCAGATGTGGGTCAGATCTATAGGTCAGGAGCTGCTGTGGCTGATGTGGGCCAGTTCTGTGGGGCAGGAGATGCTGTGAGTCAGATGTATGAGGCAGGAGCTGCTGTGGGGAACATGTGGGTTAGGTCTATGGGGCAGGAGCTGCTGTGGGCACATGTGGGTCAGATCTATGGGGCAGGAGTTGCTGTTGGGCAGATGTGGGACATAACTATGGGGCAAAATCTGCTGTGGGGCTGATGTGGGTAAGATCTATGAGACAGGAGCTGCTGTGGTTCAGATCTATGGGGCAGGAGCAGCTCTGGGGCACATGTGGGTCAGATCTATGTGTTAGGAGCTGCTGTGGGGCACATGTGGGTCAGATCTATGGGGCAGGAGATGCTGTGGGGCAGATGTGGGTCAGATCTATGGGGCAAAGGCTGCTGTGTGGCAGATATGGGTCAGATCTATGGGGCAGGAGCTGCTGTGGGTCAGATGTGGGTCAGATCTATAGGTCAGGAGCTGCTGTGGCTGATGTGGGCCAGTTCTATGGGGCAGGAGATGCTGTGAGTCAGATGTATGAGGCAGGAGCTGCTGTGGGGCAGATGGGGGTCAGATCTATGGGTCAGGAGATGCTGTGGAGCAGATGTGGGTCAGATCTATGGGGCAGGAGCTGCTGTGGGGCAGATGTGGGTCAGATCTATGGGCAGGAGCTGCTGTGCTGCACATGTTGGTAGGGTCTATGGGGCAGGAGCTGCTGTGGGGCAGATGTGGGTCAGATCTATGGGGCAGGAGCTGCTGTGGGGCTGATGTTGGTCAGATCTTTGGGGCAGCAGCTGCTGTGGAGCAGATCTGGGTAAGATCTATGTCGCAGGAGCTGCTGTGGGGCAGACGTGGCACATATCTATGGGGCAAAATCTGCTGTGGGGCTGATGTGGGTCAGATCTATGGGGCAGGATCTCCTGTGGGGCTGATGTGGGTCAAATCAATGGGGCAGAGCTGCTCTGGGGCACATGTGGGTCAGATCTATGGAGCAGGAGCTGCTGTGGGGCAGATTTGAATCAGATCTATAGGGCAGGAGCTGCTGTGGGTCAGATCTATGGGCAGGAGCTGCTGTGGGGCACATGTGAGTTAGATCTATGGGGCAGGAGATGGTGTGGGGCAGATTTGGGTCAGATGTATGGGTCAGGAGCTGCTGTGTTGCTGATGAGGGTCAGATCTATGGGGCATGGGCTGCTGTGGTTCAGATCTACGGGACTGGAGCTGCAGTGGAGCACATGTGGGTCAGATCTATGGGGTAGAAGCTGTTGTGGGGCATATGGGGGTCATATCTATAAGGCAGGAGCTGCTGTGGGGCTGACTTGGGTCAGATCTATGGGGCAGGAGCTGCTTTGGGGCTGATGGTGGTTAGATCTATATGGCAGGAGCTGCTGTGGGGCACATGTGGGTCAGACCTATGGGGCAGGAGCTGCAGAGGGGATGATGTAGGTCAGATCTATGGGGCAGGAGTTGCTGTGGGGAATATGAGGGACATATCTATGGTGCAAAATCTGCTGTTGGACTGATGTGAGTCAGATCTATGAGTTTGGAGCTGCTGTGGGGCACATGTGGGTCAGATCTATGGGGCAGGAGATGCTGTGGGGCTGATTTGGGTCAGATCTATGTGGCAGGAGATGCTGTGGGTCAGATCTATGGGGCAGGAGCTGCTGTGGGCACATGTGGGTCAGATCTATGGGGCAGGAGTTGCTGTTGGGCAGATGTGGGGCATAACTATGGGGCAAAATCTGCTGTGGGGCTGATGTGGGTAAGATCTATGAGACAGGAGCTGCTGTGGTTCAGATCTATTGGGCAGGAGCAGCTCTGGGGCACATGTGGGTCAGATCTATGTGTTAGGAGCTGCTGTGGGGCACATGTGGGTCAGATCTATGGGGCAGGAGATGCTGTGGGGCAGATGTGGGTCAGATCTATGGGGCAAAGGCTGCTGTGTGGCAGATGTGGGTCAGATCTATGGGGCAGGAGCTGCTGTGGGTCAGATGTGGGTCAGATCTATAGGTCAGGAGCTGCTGTGGCTGATGTGGGCCAGTTCTATGGGGCAGGAGATGCTGTGAGTCAGATGTATGAGGCAGGAGCTGCTGTGGGGCAGATGGGGGTCAGATCTATGGGGCAGGAGATGCTGTGGAGCAGATATGGGTCAGATCTATGGGGCAGGAGCTGCTGTGGGGCAGATGTGGGTCAGATCTATGGGCAGGAGCTGCTGTGCTGCACATGTTGGTAGGGTCTATGGGGCAGGAGCTGCTGTGGGGCAGATGTGGGTCAGATCTATGGGGCAGGAGCTGCTGTGGGGCTGATGTTGGTCAGATCTTTGGGGCAGCAGCTGCTGTGGAGCAGATCTGGGTAAGATCTATGTCGCAGGAGCTGCTGTGGGGCAGACGTGGCACATATCTATGGGGCAAAATCTGCTGTGGGGCTGATGTGGGTCAGATCTATGGGGCAGGATCTCCTGTGGGGCTGATGTGGGTCAAATCAATGGGGCAGAGCTGCTCTGGGGCACATGTGGGTCAGATCTATGGAGCAGGAGCTGCTGTGGGGCAGATTTGAATCAGATCTATAGGGCAGGAGCTGCTGTGGGTCAGATCTATGGGCAGGAGCTGCTGTGGGGCACATGTGAGTTAGATCTATGGGGCAGGAGATGGTGTGGGGCAGATTTGGGTCAGATGTATGGGTCAGGAGCTGCTGTGTTGCTGATGAGGGTCAGATCTATGGGGCATGGGCTGCTGTGGTTCAGATCTACGGGACTGGAGCTGCAGTGGAGCACATGTAAGTCAGATCTATGGGGTAGAAGCTGTTGTGGGGCTGATGGTGGTTAGATCTATAAGGCAGGAGCTGCTGTGGGGCTGACTTGGGTCAGATCTATGGGGCAGGAGCTGCTGTGGGTCAGATCTATGGGGCAGGAGCTGCTGTGGGGAACATGTGTGTTAGGTCTATGGGGCAGGAGCTGCTGTGGGCACATGTGGGTCAGATCTATGGGGCAGGAGTTGCTGTTGGGCAGATGTGGGACATAACTATGGGGCAAAATCTGCTGTGGGGCTGATGTGGGTAAGATCTATGAGAGAGGAGCTGCTGTGGTTCAGATCTATGGGGCAGGAGCAGCTCTGGGGCACATGTGGGTCAGATCTATGTGTTAGGAGATGCTGTGGGGCAGATGTGGGTCAGATCTATGGGGCAAAGGCTGCTGTGTGGCAGATGTGGGTCAGATCTATGGGGCAGGAGCTGCTGTGGGTCAGATGTGTGTCAGATCTATAGGTCAGGAGCTGCTGTGGCTGATGTGGGCCAGTTCTATGGGGCAGGAGATGCTGTGAGTCAGATGTATGAGGCAGGAGCTACTGTGGGGCAGATGGGGGTCAGATCTATGGGGCAGGAGATGCTGTGGAGCAGATGTGGGTCAGATCTATAGGTCAGGAGCTGCTGTGGCTGATGTGGGCCAGTTCTATGGGGCAGGAGATGCTGTGAGTCAGATGTATGAGGCAGGAGCTGCTGTGGGGCCGATGGGGGTCAGATCTATGGGGCAGGAGATGCTGTGGAGCAGATGTGGGTCAGATCTATGGGGCAGGAGCTGCTGTGGGGAAGATGTGGGTCAGATCTATGGGCAGGAGCTGCTGTGCTGCACATGTTGGTAGGGTCTATGGGGCAAAATCTGCTGTGGGGCTGATGTGGGTCAGGTCTATGGGGCAGGATCTCCTGTGGGGCTGATGTGGGTCAAATCAATGGGGCAGAGCTGCTCTGGGGCACATGTGGGTCAGATCTATGGAGCAGGAGCTGCTGTGGGGCAGATTTGAATCAGATCTATAGGGCAGGAGCTGCTGTGGGTCAGATCTATGGGCAGGAGCTGCTGTGGGGCACATGTGAGTTAGATCTATGGGGCAGGAGATGGTGTGGGGCAGATTTGGGTCAGATGTATGGGTCAGGAGCTGCTGTGTTGCTGATGAGGGTCAGATCTATGGGGCATGGGCTGCTGTGGTTCAGATCTACGGGACTGGAGCTGCAGTGGAGCACATGTGGGTCAGATCTATGGGGTAGAAGCTGTTGTGGGGCTGATGGTGGTTAGATCTATAAGGCAGGAGCTGCTGTGGGGCTGACTTGGGTCAGATCTATGGGGCAGGAGCTGCTTTGGGGCTGATGGTGGTTAGATCTATATGGCAGGAGCTGCTGTGGGGCACATGTGGGTCAGACCTATGGGGCAGGAGCTGCAGAGGGGATGATGTAGGTCAGATCTATGGGGCAGGAGTTGCTGTGGGGAATAGGAGGGACATATCTATGGTGCAAAATCTGCTGTTGGACTGATGTGAGTCAGATCTATGAGTTTGGAGCTGCTGTGGGGCACATGTGGGTCAGATCTATGGGGCAGGAGATGCTGTGGGGCTGATTTGGGTCAGATCTATGTGGCAGGAGATGCTGTGGGGCTGATTTGGGTCAGATCTATGTGGCAGGAGATGCTGTGGGTCAGATCTATGGGGCAGGAGCTGCTGTGGGGAACATGTGGGTCAGGTCTATGGGGCAGGAGCTGCTGTGGGCACATGTGGGTCACACTGGGACCCATATGGGGACAAAGGGAGACATCATAGAGACTCATAGGGACCTATTGGGACCAATAGGGACCCAAAGAGAGACATAGAGACCCCATAGAAACCCATGGAGACCCCATAGAGGCACAAAGTGACACATAGAGGGACACCAAGACCCATAGAAACCAGATAGAGACTCCATATAGACACATAGGAACACATAGAGACCCACTGGGACAGTGAGACCACATATAGACTCATAGGGACACATTAGGAGCCATTAAGACCCATAGGGACACAGAGGACGACTTTGAAACTTATAGATACCCAAAGGAAGACATTTGGGCCCAGAGATAACCATAAGAGTCCCCTTAGAGACCCCATAGGGGCACATAGCAACCCATAGGGGGGACATTGGGACATAGGTACACATTGTGAACCGTAGGAAGACACTGGGACCCACGGGGGACATTGGGACACATAGTGACCAAATGAATTACAGTGGGGGACAGTGAGACCCATAGAGATACATAAGGACCCCGCTGAGACCCATAAGAGACCCCATAGAGGCACCTAGGGACCACATTGAAACTCATAGATACTTGTAGGAAGACATTTGGGCACAGAGATACCCATAAGAAACCACATACAAGCACATAGCAACCCATAGGGGGGACATTGGGACACATAGTGACCCATAGGGGGACATTGGGACACATAGGTACACATAGGGAGACACTGGGACCCATAGGGGGACATTGGGACACATAGTGACCCCATGGATTAAAGTGGGGGACAGTCAGATCCATCGAGACACATAGGGACCCTGCTCAGACCCATAAGAGACCCCATAGAGGAACATAGCAGCCCATAGGGGGGACATAGGGACACATAGGGACACACCGTGACCCATGAGGAGACACTGGATCCCATAGGGGGACAATGGGACACATAAGGACCCCATGGATTACAGTGGGGGACAGTGAGACCCATAGAGACACATAGGGAACCCGCTGAGACCCATAAGAGACCCCATAGAGGCACATAGGGACCTAATGTAACCCATAGATACCCACAGGGAGACATTTGGGCCCAGAGCTATCCATAAGAGAGCCCATTGAGGCACATAGCAACCCATAGGGGGGACATTGGGACACATAGGGACACATAGTGACCCATAGGGAGACACTGGGACCCATATGGGGATATTGGGACACATAGGGACCACATGGATTACAGTGGTGGACAGTGAGACCCATAGAGACACATAGGGACTTCGTTGAGACCCATAAGAGACCTCATAGAGGCACATAGGGACCACATTGAAACCCATAGATACCCTTAGGAATACATTTGGGACGATAGTTACCCATAAAAGACCCCATAGAGGCACATAGCAAACCATAGTGGGGACATTGGGACACATAGGGACCCCATAGAGAGACATAGAGACATATAGGGACCCATTTAGAGGCATAATAACCCCATAGAGTCCTATAGGGACACCCAGAGATCCATAGGGAAACATTGGGACCCACAGGGGCTGTGTGGGAGATTGGTAATCACAGCCTGAACCTCTGATTAATCAGCTGAGGCAAGTGTGGGGTCAGCTGCGGGAGCACAGGTGAGAGTAATGGAGCTGTGCTCCCGGGAGGGCTGGAGCTCGACTCCACCTCCTCTGAGACCTCATTTAAGGGCTGACCCTCACTCGAGCCACTTTCCATTATCTTTCCGAGCTCCCTGTTACCGGGTGAGGTCCCAGAAGACTGGAGGCTTGCCAACGTGACTCCCATTTCCAAGCAAGGTTGTCAGGAGGATGCGGGCAACTCCAGGCCTGTTAGCCTGACCTCGGTGCCAGGGAAGGGAATGGAACGAATTGTCTTGAGGGAGATGACAGATGCGGCAGGTGTGGGATGAGCAGGAGATCAGACCTAGCCAGCATGGGTTCGTGAAGGGCAGCTCCTGCTTGACCAATCTGATCTCCTTCTACGATCCTGTGACCCATCTGATGGATGAAGGAAAGAAAGAAAGGCTGTTGATGTGCTCTACTTGGACTTCAGCAAAGCCTTCACAACTGTCTCCCATGCTATTCTCCTACAAAAGCTGGCAGCCCTTTTCCAACCTTGAGAATTCTGTGATTCTGTGAGGCAGCATCTCTTGGACATCGCTTTGCAGTGAAGACCGCCCCAGCTTCCTCAGCGAAGGCATCACCACTGGTGAGTTTCTCTCTCGCTTAGAACCTCTGTACATTTGTTACCATCTTTGTTACCATCTGTATAGTTACCACCTAGACAGGGGGACATAGAGAGACGCTGGGACCCCTAGGGACCCATAGAGATCCAGAGGAAGACATTGGGACCCATAGAGAGACACTGGGACCCATAGGGACACATAGAGAGACACTGGGACCCATAGGGACACATAGAGACCCATAGACAGTCATTGGGAGCCATAAGGACAAATTGAGACCCATAGAGACCCCATTGAGACCCACAGTGCCTCAAAGAAACCCATAGCGACCCCATAGTCACCCATAGCGCCCCATAGGAACACAAAGATACCCCATAGAGCCCCATAGTGACCCATAGGGGCCCAAAGAGACCCCATAGCACACCATAGCTACTCCATAGTGCCCCATAGCAGCCCATGGAGCCTCATAGACACTCCATTGTGCCCCACAGCACCCCATTGCACCCCATAGGGACCCATAGACACAGCATACTGCTCCATAGAGCCCCATAGACACCCCATAGTTCCCCACAGCACCCCATAGCAGCCCACAGTGCCCCATAGACACCACATAAGGCCCTACAGCCACACCATAGAGCCCAATTGAACCAAATAGACACCCCATATCGCTCCATAGTGCCTGTAGACACCCCATAGAGCCCCATAGAAACTCACTGAACCCCATACAGACCCCATGCAGACCCCATAGAGCCTCACAGACAACCCATAGATCCCCAAAGACACCCCATAGACTCCCCATAGAGCCCCATAGGGACCCCATAGCGCCCCATAGAGACCCATTCTTCAGCATAGAGCCCCATAGCAAACCATAGCACCCCATAGTCACCCATAGCGCCCCATAGGAACCCAAGGATACCCCAAAGCACCCCATAGCCACCCTACAGCACCGCATAGCCACCCCATAGAGCCCCATAGACACCACATAGTGACCCATAGTGACCCATAGGGGTACAAAGAGACCCCAAATCATCCCATAGCTACTCCACAGTGCCCCATAGCAGCCCATGGAGCCTCATAGACACTCTCTTGTGCCCCACAGCGCCCCATTGCACCCCATAGAGACCCATAGACACCCTATACTGCTCCATAGAGCCCCATAGCACCCCATAGTGCCTCACAGCACCCCATAGCACAACATAGTGCCACATAGACACCACATAAGGACATATAGCCGCGCCATAGAGCCCCACAGACATCCCATAGAGCCCCGTAGGCAACCCATTGTGCCCCATAGAGCTCCCAAAGCCACCCATAGAAACTAATTTACCAAATAGACACACCATAGCGTTCCATAGACACCCCATAGAAACCTCAGAACGCCCCATAGAGCTCCATAGGCACCCCATAGAGCCCCATAGAGAACCCATAGAGGCACATAGCAACCCATAGGGGGGACATTGGGACACATAGGGACACATAGTGACCCATAGGGAGACACTGGGACCCATAGGGTGACATTGGGACACATAGGGACATCATGGATTACATGGTTGATACAACCCATGTTGTAAGTTTTCATGTTTATCAACATGGTTGATGTGGGTCAGATCTATGGGGCAGGAGCTGCTGTGGGGCACATGTGGGTCAGATCTATTGGGCCGGAGGTGCTGTGGGGCTGATGTAGGAAAGATCTATGGGGCAGGAGATGCTTTGGGGCAGATGTGGGTCAGGTCTATTGGGCTGGAGCTGCTGTGGGGCACTTGTGGGTCAGATCTATGAGGCAGGGGCTGCTGTGCGTCAGATCTATGGGGCAGGAACAAATGTGGGCCTGATGTTGGTCAGATTTATGGAGCAGGAGCTGCTGTGTTGCAGATGTGGGTCAGATCTATGTTGCAGGAGCTGATGTGGGGCAGATGGGGGTCATATCAATAAGGCAGGAGCTGCTGTGGGGCTGATGGGTGTTAGATCTATGGGGAGGAGCTGCTGTGGGGCAGATGTGGGTCACATCTATGGGGCGGGAGATGCTGTGTGGCTGATGTGGGTCAAATCTATGGGGCAGGAGCTGCTTTGGGGCTGATGGTGGTTAGATCTATGGGGCAGGAGCTGCTGTGAGGCGCATGTGGGTCAGACCTATGGGGCAGGAGCTGCTGTGGGGCGCATGTGGGTCAGATCTATGGGGCAGGAGTTGCTGTGGGGCAGACGTGGAACATAACTATGGGGCAAAATCTGCTGTGGGGCTGATGTGGGTATGATCTATGAGACAGGAGCTGCTGTGGTTCAGATCTATGGGGCAGGAGCAGCTCTGGGGCACATGTGGGTCAGATCTATGTGTTAGGAGCTGCTGTGGGGCACATGTGGGTCAGATCTAAGGGGCAGGAGCTGCTGTCGAGATGATGTGGGTCAGATCTTTGGGTAGGAGCTGCTGTGGGGCAGATCTGGGTAAGATGTATGGGGCAGGAGCTGCTGTGGGTCAGATGTGGATCAGATCTATGGGGCAGGAGCTGCTGTGGGGCAGATGTGGGTCAGATCTATGGGGCAGGAGATGCTGTGGGGCAGATGTGTGTCAGATCTATGGGGCAAAGGCTGCTGTGTGGCAGATGTGGGTCAGATCTATGGGGCAGGAGCTGCTGTGGGTCAGATGTGGATCAGATCTATGGGGCAGGAGCTGCTGTGGGTCAGATGTGGATCAGATCTATAGGTCAGGAGCTGCTGTGGCTGATGTGGGCCAGTTCTATGGGGCAGGAGATGCTGTGAGTCAGATGTATGAGGCAGGAGCTGCTGTGGGGCAGATGGGAGTCAGATCTATAGGTCAGGAGCTGCTGTGGGGCTGATGTTGGTCAGATCTTTTGGGCAGCAGCTGCTGTGGAGCAGATCTGGGTAAGATCTATGTCGCAGGAGCTGCTGTGGGGCAGACGTGGCACATATCTATGGGGCAAAATCTGCTGTGGGGCTGATGTGGGTCAGATCTATGGGGCAGGATCTCCTGTGGGGCTGATGTGGGTCAAATCAATGGGGCAGAGCTGCTCTGGGGCACATGTGGGTCAGATCTATGGAGCAGGAGCTGCTGTGGGGCAGATTTGAATCAGATCTATAGGGCAGGAGCTGCTGTGGGTCAGATCTATGGGCAGGAGCTGCTGTGGGGCACATGTGAGTTAGATCTATGGGGCAGGAGATGGTGTGGGGCAGATTTGGGTCAGATGTATGGGTCAGGAGCTGCTGTGTTGCTGATGAGGGTCAGATCTATGGGGCATGGGCTGCTGTGGTTCAGATCTACGGGACTGGAGCTGCAGTGGAGCACATGTGGGTCAGATCTATGGGGTAGAAGCTGTTGTGGGGCTGATGGTGGTTAGATCTATAAGGCAGGAGCTGCTGTGGGGCTGACTTGGGTCAGATCTATGGGGCAGGAGCTGCTTTGGGGCTGATGGTGGTTAGATCTATATGGCAGGAGCTGCTGTGGGGCAAATGTGGGTCAGACCTATGGGGCAGGAGCTGCAGAGGGGATGATGTAGGTCAGATCTATGGGGCAGGAGTTGCTGTGGGGAATATGAGGGACATATCTATGGTGCAAAATCTGCTGTTGGACTGATGTGAGTCAGATCTATGAGTTTGGAGCTGCTGTGGGGCACATGTGGGTCAGATCTATGGGGCAGGAGATGCTGTGGGGAACATGTGGGTCAGGTCTATGGGGCAGGAGCTGCTGTGGGCACATGTGGGTCACACTGGGACCCATATGGGGACAAAGGGAGACATCATAGAGACTCATAGGGACCTATTGGGACCAATAGGGACCCAAAGAGAGACATAGAGACCCCATAGAAATACATGGAGACCCCATAGAGGCACAAAGTGACACATAGAGGGACACCAAGACCCATAGAAACCAGATAGAGACTCCATATAGACCCATAGGAACACATAGAGACCCACTGGGACAGTGAGACCACATGTAGACTCATAGGGACACATTAGGAGCCATTAAGACCCATAGGGACACATAGGACGACTTTGAAACTTATAGATACCCAAAGGAAGACATTTGGGCCCAGAGATAACCATAAGAGACCCCATAGAGACCCCATAGGGGCACATAGCAACCCATAGGGGGGACATTGGGACACATAGGTACACATTGTGACCCGTAGGAAGACACTGGGACCCATAGGGGGACATTGGGACACATAGGGACCCAATGAATTACAGTGGGGGACAGTGAGACCCATAGAGATACATAAGGACCCCGCTGAGACCCATAAGAGACCCCATAGAGGCACCTAGCGACCACATTGAAACTCATAGATACTTGTAAGAAGACATTTGGGCCCAGAGATATCCATAAGAGACCCCACAGAGACCCCATAGAGGCACATAGAAACCCATAGGGGGGACATTGGGACACGTAGGGAAACATTCTGACCCATAGGGAGACACTGGGACCCATATGGGGACATTGGGACACATAGGGACCCCTTGGACTACAGTGGGGGACAGCCAGACCCATAGAGACACATAGAAACCCCGCTGAGACCCATAAGAGACCCCATAGAGGCACATAGGGACCACATTGAAACCCATAGATAGCTATAGGAAGATATTTGGGCCCAGAGATTCCCATAAGAAACCACATACAAGCACATAGCAACCCATAGGGGGGACATTGGGACACATAGTGACCCATAGGGGGACATTGGGACACATAGGTACACATAGGGAGACACTGGGACCCATAGGGGGACATTGGGACACATAGTGACCCCATGGATTAAAGTGGGGGACAGTCAGATCCATCGAGACACATAGGGACCCTGCTGAGACCCATAAGAGACCCCATAGAGGAACATAGCAACCCATAGGGGGGACATAGGGACACATAGGGACACACCGTGACCCATGAGGAGACACTGGATCCCATAGGGGGACAATGGGACACATAAGGACCCCATGGATTACAGTGGGGGACAGTGAGACCCATAGAGACAAATAGGGAACCCGCTGAGACCCATAAGAGACCCCATAGAGGCACATAGGGACCTAATGTAACCCATAGATACCCACAGGGAGACATTTGGGCCCAGAGCTATCCATAAGAGAGCCCATTGAGGCACATAGCAACCCATAGGGGGGACATTGGGACACATAGGTACACATAGTGACCCATAGGGAGACACTGGGACCCATATGGGGATATTGGGACACATAGGGACCACATGGATTACAGTGGTGGACAGTGAGACCCATAGAGACACATAGGGACTTCGTTGAGACCCATAAGAGACCTCATAGAGGCACATAGGGACCACATTGAAGCCCATAGATGCACATAGGAAGACATTTGGGCCCAGAGATACCCATAAGAGACCACATAGAGACCCCATAGAGGTACATAGCAACCCATAGTGTGGATATTGGGACACAGAGGGACCCCATGGATTACAGTGGGGAACAGTGAGACCCGTAGAGACACATAGGGGCTCCACTGATACCCATAAGAGACCCCATAGAGGCACATAGGGACCTCATTGAAACCCATAGATACCCATAGGAAGACATTTGGGCCCAGAGATACCAATAAGAGTCCCCATAGAAACCCCAAAGGGGGCCAATGGGACACATAGGGGGGACATTCGGCACTTAGGAACACATAGTGACCCATAGGGAGACACTGGGACCCATAGGGGCTGTATGGGAGATTGGTAATCACAGCCTGAACCTCTGATTAATCAGCTGAGGCAAGTGTGGGGTCAGCTGCGGGAGCACAGGTGAGAGTAATGGAGCTGTGCTCCCGGGAGGGCTGGAGCTCGACTCCACCTCCTCTGAGACCTCATTTAAGGGCTGACCCTCACTCGAGCCGCTTTCCATTATCTTTCCGAGCTCCCTGTTACCGGGTGAGGTCCCAGAAGACTGGAGGCTTGCCAACGTGACTCCCATTTCCAAGCAAGGTTGTCAGGAGGATGCGGGCAACTCCAGGCCTGTTAGCCTGACCTCGGTGCCAGGGAAGGGAATGGAACGAATTGTCTTGAGGGAGATGACAGATGCGGCAGGTGTGGGATGAGCAGGAGATCAGACCTAGCCAGCATGGGTTCGTGAAGGGCAGCTCCTGCTTGACCAATCTGATCTCCTTCTACGATCCTGTGACCCATCTGATGGATGAAGGAAAGAAAGAAAGGCTGTTGATGTGCTCTACTTGGACTTCAGCGAAGCCTTCACAACTGTCTCCCATGCTATTCTCCTACAAAAGCTGGCAGCCCTTTTCCAACCTTGAGAATTCTGTGATTCTGTGAGGCAGCATCTCTTGGACATCGCTCTGCAGTGAAGACCGCCCCAGCTTCCTCAGCGAAGGCATCACCACTGGTGAGTTTCTCTCTCGCTTAGAACCTCTGTACATTTGTTACCATCTTTGTTACCATCTGTATAGTTACCACCTAGACAGGGGGACATAGAGAGACACTGGGACCCCTAGGGACCCATAGAGATCCAGAGGAAGACATTGGGACCCATAGAGAGACACTGGGACCCATAGGGACACATAGAGACCCATAGACAGTCATTGGGAGCCATAAGGATAAATTGAGACCCATAGAGACCCCATTGAGACCCATAGTGCCTCAAAGAAACCCATAGCGACCCCATAGTCACCCATAGCGCCCCATAGGAACACAAAGATACCCCATAGAGCCCCATAGTGACCCATAGGGGCCCAAAGAGACCCCATAGCACCCCATAGCTACTCCATAGTGCCCCATAGCAGCCCATGGAGCCTCATAGACACTCCATTGTGCCCCACAGCACCCCATTGCACCCCATAGGGACCCATAGACACAGCATACTGCTCCATAGAGCCCCATAGACACCCCATAGTTCCCCACAGCACCCCATAGCAGCCCACAGTGCCCCATAGACACCACATAAGGCCCTACAGCCACACCATAGAGCCCAATTGAACCACATACACACCCCATATCACCCCATAGTGCCTGTAGACACCCCATAGAGCCCCATAGAGACCCACTGAACCCCATACAGACCCCATGCAGACCCCATAGAGCCCCACAGACAACCCATAGATCCCCAAAGACACCCCATAGAATCCCCATAGAGCCCCATAGGGACCTCATAGCGCCCCATAGAGACCCCATTCTTCCGCATAGAGCCCCATAGGAAACCATAGCACCCCATAGTCACCCATAGCGCCCCATAGGAACCCAAGGATACCCCAAAGCACCCCATAGCCACCCTACAGCACCGCATAGCCACCCCATAGAGCCCCATAGACACCACATAGTGACCCATAGTGACCCATAGGGGTACAAAGAGACCCCAAATCATCCCATAGCTACTCCACAGTGCCCCATAGCAGCCCATGGAGCCTCATAGACACTCCCTTGTGCCCCACAGCGCCCCATTGCACCCCATAGAGACCCATAGACACCCTATACTGCTCCATAGAGCCCCATAGCACCCCATAGTGCCTCACAGCACCCCATAGCACAACATAGTGCCTCATAGACACCACATAAGGACATATAGCCGCGCCATAGAGCCCCACAGACATCCCATAGAGCCCCGTAGGCAACCCATTGTGCCCCATAGAGCTCCCAAAGCCACCCATAGAAACTAATTTACCAAATAGACACACCATAGCGTTCCATAGACACCCCATAGAAACCTCAGAACGCCCCATAGAGCTCCATAGGCACCCCATAGAGCCCCATAGAGAACCCATAGAGGCACATAGCAACCCATAGGGGGGACATTGGGACACATAGGGACACATAGTGACCCATAGGGAGACACTGGGACCCATAGGGTGACATTGGGACACATAGGGACACCATGGATTACATGGTTGATACAACCCATGTTGTAAGTTTTCATGTTTATCAACATGGTTGATGTGGGTCAGATCTATGGGGCAGGAGCTGCTGTGGGGCACATGTGGGTCAGATCTATTGGGCCGGAGGTGCTGTGGGGCTGATGTAGGAAAGATCTATGGGGCAGGAGATGCTTTGGGGCAGATGTGGGTCAGGTCTATTGGGCTGGAGCTGCTGTGGGGCACTTGTGGGTCAGATCTATGAGGCAGGGGCTGCTGTGGGTCAGATCTATGGGGCAGGAAAAAATGTGGGCCTGATGTTGGTCAGATTTATGGAGCAGGAGCTGCTGTGTTGCAGATGTGGGTCAGATCTATGTTGCAGGAGCTGATGTGGGGCAGATGTAGGGCTTATCTATGGGGCAGGAGCTGCTGTAAGGCTGATGGGTGTTAGATCTATGGGGAGGAGCTGCTGTTGGGCAGATGTGGGTCACATCTATGGGGCGGGAGATGCTGTGTGGCTGATGTGGGTCAAATCCATGGGGCAGGAGCTGCTTTGGGGCTGATGGGTGTTAGATCTATGGGGAGGAGCTGCTGTGGGGCAGATGTGGGTCACATCTATGGGGCGGGAGATGCTGTGTGGCTGATGTGGGTCACATCTATGGGGCGGGAGATGCTGTGTGGCTGATGTGGGTCAAATCTATGGGGCAGGAGCTGCTTTGGGGCTGATGGTGGTTAGATCTATGGGGCAGGAGCTGCTGTGGGGCAGATGTGGGTCAGATCTATAGGTCAGGAGCTGCTGTGGCTGATGTGGGCCAGTTCTATGGGGCAGGTGATGCTGTGAGTCAGATGTATGAGGCAGGAGCTGCTGTGGGGCAGATGGGGGTCAGATCTATGGGGCAGGAGATGCTGTGGAGCAGATGTGGGTCAGATCTATGGGGCAGGAGCTGCTGTGGGGCAGATGTGGGTCAGATCTATGGGCAGGAGCTGCTGTGCTGCACATGTTGGAAGGGTCTATGGGGCAGGAGCTTCTGTGGGGCAGATGTGGGTCAGATCTATGGGGCAGGAGCTGCTGTGGGGCTGATGTTGGTCAGATCTTTGGGGCAGCAGCTGCTGTGGAGCAGATCTGGGTAAGATCTATGTCGCAGGAGCTGCTGTGGGGCAGACGTGGCACATATCTATGGGGCAAAATCTGCTGTGGGGCTGATGTGGGTCAGATCTATGGGGCAGGATCTCCTGTGGGGCTGATGTGGGTCAAATCAATGGGGCAGAGCTGCTCTGGGGCACATGTGGGTCAGATCTATGGGGCAGGAGCTGCAGAGGGGATGATGTAGGTCAGATCTATGGGGCAGGAGTTGCAGTGGGGAATATGAGGGACATATCTATGGTGCAAAATCTGCTGTTGGACTGATGTGAGTCAGATCTATGAGTTTGGAGCTGCTGTGGGGCACATGTGGGTCAGATCTATGGGGCAGGAGATGCTGTGGGGCTGATTTGGGTCAGATCTATGTGGCAGGAGATGCTGTGGGTCAGATCTATGGGGCAGGAGCTGCTGTGGGGAACATGTGGGTCAGATCTATGGGGCAGGAGTTGCCTTTGGGCAGATGTGGGACATAACTATGGGGCAAAATCTGCTGTGGGGCTGATGTGGGTAAGATCTATGAGACAGGAGCTGCTGTGGTTCAGATCTATGGGGCAGGAGCAGCTCTGGGGCACATATGGGTCAGATCTATGTGTTAGGAGCTGCTGTGGGGCACATGTGGGTCAGATCTATGGGGCAGGAGATGCTGTGGGGCAGATGTGGGTCAGATCTATGGGGCAGGAGCTGCTGTGGGTCAGATGTGGGTCAGATCTATAGGTCAGGAGCTGCTGTGGCTGATGTGGGTCAGTTCTATGGGGCAGGAGATGCTGTGAGTCAGATGTATGATGCAGGAGCTGCTGTGGGGCAGATGGGGGTCAGATCTATGGGGCAGGAGATGCTGTGGAGCAGATGTGGGTCAGATCTATAGGTCAGGAGCTGCTGTGGCTGTTGTGGGTCAGATCTATGGGCAGGAGCTGCTGTGCTGCACATGTTGGTAGGGTCTATGGGTCAGGAGCTGCTGTGGGGCAAATGGGGGTCAGATCTATGGGGCAGGAGTTGCTGTGGGGAATATGAGGGACATATCTATGGTGCAAAATCTGCTGTTGGACTGATGTGAGTCAGATCTATGAGTTTGGAGTTGCAGTGGGGCACATGTGGGTCAGATCTATGGGGCAGGAGATGCTGTGGGGCTGATTTGGGTCAGATCTATGTGGCAGGAGATGCTGTGGGTCAGATCTATGGGGCAGGAGCTGCTGTGGGGAACATGTGGGTCAGGTCTATGGGGCAGGAGCTGCTGTGGGCACATGTGGGTCAGATCTATGGGGCAGGAGTTGCTGTTGGGCAGATGTGGGGCATAACTATGGGGCAAAATCTGCTGTGAGGCTGATGTGTGTAAGATCTATGAGACAGGAGCTGCTGTGGTTCACATCTATGGGGCAGGAGCAGCTCTGGGGCAGATGTGGGTTAGATCTATGTGTTAGGAGCTGCTGTGGGGCACATGTGGGTCAGATCTATGGGGCAGGAGATGCTGTGGGGAAGATGTGTGTCAGATCTATGGGGCAGGAGCTGCTGTGTGGCAGATGTGGGTCAGATCTATGGGGCAGGAGCTGCTGTGGGGCAGATGTGGGTCAGATCTATAGGTCAGGAGCTGCTGTGGCTGATGTGGGCCAGTTCTATGGGGCAGGAGATGCTGTGAGTCAGATGTATGAGGCAGGAGCTGCTGTGGGGCAGATGGGGGTCAGATCTATGGGGCAGGAGATGCTGTGGAGCAGATGTAGGTCAGATCTATGGGGCTGGAGACGCTGTGGAGCAGATGTGGGTCAGATCTATGGGGCAGGAGCTGCTGTGCTGCACATCTTGGTAGGGTCTATGGGGCAGGAGCTGCTGTGGGGCAGATGTGGGTCAGATCTATGGGGCAGGAGCTGCTGTGGGGCTGATGTTGGTCAGATCTTTGGGGCAGCAGCTGCTGTGGAGCAGATCTGGGTAAGATCTATGTCGCAGGAGCTGCTGTGGGGCAGACGTGGCACATATCTATGGGGCAAAATCTGCTGTGGGGCTGATGTGGGTCTGATCTATGGGGCAGGATCTCCTGTGGGGCTGATGTGGGTCAAATCAATGGGGCAGAGCTGCTCTGGGGCACATGTGGGTCAGATCTATGGGGCAGGAGCTGCAGAGGGGATGATGTAGGTCAGATCTATGGGGCAGGAGTTGCAGTGGGGAATATGAGGGACATATCTATGGTGCAAAATCTGCTGTTGGACTGATGTGAGTCAGATCTATGAGTTTGGAGCTGCTGTGGGGCACATGTGGGTCAGATCTATGGGGCAGGAGATGCTGTGGGGCTGATTTGGGTCAGATCTATGTGGCAGGAGATGCTGTGGGTCAGATCTATGGGGCAGGAGCTGCTGTGGGGAACATGTGGGTCAGATCTATGGGGCAGGAGTTGCCTTTGGGCAGATGTGGGACATAACTATGGGGCAAAATCTGCTGTGGGGCTGATGTGGGTAAGATCTATGAGACAGGAGCTGCTGTGGTTCAGATCTATGGGGCAGGAGCAGCTCTGGGGCACATATGGGTCAGATCTATGTGTTAGGAGCTGCTGTGGGGCACATGTGGGTCAGATCTATGGGGCAGGAGATGCTGTGGGGCAGATGTGGGTCAGATCTATGGGGCAGGAGCTGCTGTGGGTCAGATGTGGGTCAGATCTATAGGTCAGGAGCTGCTGTGGCTGATGTGGGTCAGTTCTATGGGGCAGGAGATGCTGTGAGTCAGATGTATGATGCAGGAGCTGCTGTGGGGCAGATGGGGGTCAGATCTATGGGGCAGGAGATGCTGTGGAGCAGATGTGGGTCAGATCTATAGGTCAGGAGCTGCTGTGGCTGTTGTGGGTCAGATCTATGGGCAGGAGCTGCTGTGCTGCACATGTTGGTAGGGTCTATGGGTCAGGAGCTGCTGTGGGGCAAATGGGGGTCAGATCTATGGGGCAGGAGTTGCTGTGGGGAATATGAGGGACATATCTATGGTGCAAAATCTGCTGTTGGACTGATGTGAGTCAGATCTATGAGTTTGGAGTTGCAGTGGGGCACATGTGGGTCAGATCTATGGGGCAGGAGATGCTGTGGGGCTGATTTGGGTCAGATCTATGTGGCAGGAGATGCTGTGGGTCAGATCTATGGGGCAGGAGCTGCTGTGGGGAACATGTGGGTCAGGTCTATGGGGCAGGAGCTGCTGTGGGCACATGTGGGTCAGATCTATGGGGCAGGAGTTGCTGTTGGGCAGATGTGGGGCATAACTATGGGGCAAAATCTGCTGTGAGGCTGATGTGTGTAAGATCTATGAGACAGGAGCTGCTGTGGTTCACATCTATGGGGCAGGAGCAGCTCTGGGGCAGATGTGGGTTAGATCTATGTGTTAGGAGCTGCTGTGGGGCACATGTGGGTCAGATCTATGGGGCAGGAGATGCTGTGGGGAAGATGTGTGTCAGATCTATGGGGCAGGAGCTGCTGTGTGGCAGATGTGGGTCAGATCTATGGGGCAGGAGCTGCTGTGGGGCAGATGTGGGTCAGATCTATAGGTCAGGAGCTGCTGTGGCTGATGTGGGCCAGTTCTATGGGGCAGGAGATGCTGTGAGTCAGATGTATGAGGCAGGAGCTGCTGTGGGGCAGATGGGGGTCAGATCTATGGGGCAGGAGATGCTGTGGAGCAGATGTAGGTCAGATCTATGGGGCTGGAGACGCTGTGGAGCAGATGTGGGTCAGATCTATGGGGCAGGAGCTGCTGTGCTGCACATCTTGGTAGGGTCTATGGGGCAGGAGCTGCTGTGGGGCAGATGTGGGTCAGATCTATGGGGCAGGAGCTGCTGTGGGGCTGATGTTGGTCAGATCTTTGGGGCAGCAGCTGCTGTGGAGCAGATCTGGGTAAGATCTATGTCGCAGGAGCTGCTGTGGGGCAGACGTGGCACATATCTATGGGGCAAAATCTGCTGTGGGGCTGATGTGGGTCTGATCTATGGGGCAGGATCTCCTGTGGGGCTGATGTGGGTCAAATCAATGGGGCAGAGCTGCTCTGGGGCACATGTGGGTCAGATCTACGGAGCAGGAGCTGCTGTGGGGCAGATTTGAATCAGATCTATAGGGCAGGAGCTGCTGTGGGTCAGATCTATGGGCAGGAGCTGCTGTGGGGCACATGTGAGTTAGATCTATGGGGCAGGAGATGGTGTGGGGCAGATTTGGGTCAGATGTATGGGTCAGGAGCTGCTGTGTTGCTGATGAGGGTCAGATCTATGGGGCATGGGCTGCTGTGGTTCAGATCTACGGGACTGGAGCTGCAGTGGAGCACATGTGGGTCAGATCTATGGGGTAGAAGCTGTTGTGGGGCTGATGGTGGTTAGATCTATAAGGCAGGAGCTGCTGTGGGGCTGACTTGGGTCAGATCTATGGGGCAGGAGCTGCTTTGGGGCTGATGGTGGTTAGATCTATAAGGCAGGAGCTGCTGTGGGGCACATGTGGGTCAGACCTATGGGGCAGGAGCAGCAGAGGGGATGATGTAGGTCAGATCTATGGGGCAGTAGTTGCTGTGGGGAATATGAGGGACATATCTATGGTGCAAAATCTGCTGTTGGACTGATGTGAGTCAGATCTATGAGTCTGGAGCTGCTGTGGGCACATGTGGGTCAGATCTATGGGGCAGGAGTTGCTGTTGGGCAGATGTGGGGCATAACTATGGGGCAAAATCTGCTGTGGGGCTGATGTGGGTAAGATCTATGAGTTTGGAGCTGCTGTGGTTCAGATCTATGGGGCAGGAGCAGCTCTGGGGCACATGTGGGTCAGATCTATGTGTTAGGAGCTGCTGTGGGGCACATGTGGGTCAGATCTATGGGGCAGGAGATGCTGTGGGGCAGATGTGGGTCAGATCTATGGGGCAAAGGCTGCTGTGTGGCAGATGTGGGTCAGATCTATGGGGCAGGAGCTGCTGTGGGTCAGATGTGGGTCAGATCTATAGGTCAGGAGCTGCTGTGGCTGATGTGGGCCAGTTCTATGGGGCAGGAGATGCTGTGAGTCAGATGTATGAGGCAGGAGCTGCTGTGGGGCAGATGGGGGTCAGATCTATGGGCAGGAGATGCTGTGGAGCAGATATGGGTCAGATCTATGGGGCAGGAGCTGCTGTGGGGCAGATGTGGGTCAGATCTATGGGCAGGAGCTGCTGTGCTGCACATGTTGGTAGGCTCTATGGGGCAGGAGCTGCTGTGGGGCAGATGTGGGTCAGATCTATGGAGCAGGAGCTGCTGTGGGGCTGATGTTGGTCAGATCTTTGGGGCAGCAGCTGCTGTGGAGCAGATCTGGGTAAGATCTATGTCGCAGGAGCTGCTGTGGGGCAGACGTGGAACATATCTATGGGGCAAAATCTGCTGTGGGGCACATGTGGGTCAGATCTATGGGGCAGGAGCTGCTGTGGGCCAGACATGGCACATATCTATGGGGCAAAATCTGCTGTGGGGCTGATGTGGGTAAGATCTATGAGACAGGAGCTGCTGTGGTTCAGATCTATGGGGCAGGAGCAGCTCTGGTGCACATGTGGGTCAGATCTATGTGTTAGGAGCTGCTGTGGGGCACATGTGGGTCAGATCTATGGGGCAGGAGATGCTGTGGGGCAGATGTGGGTCAGATCTATGGGGCAAAGGCTGCTGTGTGGCAGATGTGGGTCAGATCTATGGCGCAGGACCTGCTGTGGGTCAGATGTGGGTCAGATCTATAGGTCAGGAGCTGCTGTGGCTGCTGTGGGCCAGTTCTATGGGGCAGGAGATGCTGTGGGGCAGATGGGGGTCAGATCTATGGGGCAGGAGATGCTGTGGAGCAGATGTGGGTCAGATCTATGGGGCAGGAGCTGCTGTGGGGCAGATGTGGGGCAGATCTATGGGCAGGAGCTGCTGTGCTGCACATGTTGGTAGGGTCTATGGGGCAGGAGCTGCTGTGGGGCAGATGTGGGTCAGATCTATGGGGCAGGAGCTGCTGTGGGGCTGATGTTGGTCAGATCTTTGGGGCAGCAGCTGCTGTGGAGCAGATCTGGGTAAGATCTATGTCGCAGGAGCTGCTGTGGGGCAGACGTGGCACATATCTATGGGGCAAAATCTGCTGTGGGGCTGATGTTGGTCAGATCTATGGGGCAGGATCTCCTGTGGGGCTGATGTGGGTCAAATCAATGGGGCAGAGCTGCTCTGGGGCACATGTGGGTCAGATCTATGGAGCAGGAGCTGCTGTGGGGCAGATTTGAATCAGATCTATAGGGCAGGAGCTGCTGTGGGTCAGATCTATGGGCAGGAGCTGCTGTGGGGCACATGTGAGTTAGATCTATGGGGCAGGAGATGGTGTGGGGCAGATTTGGGTCAGATGTATGGGTCAGGAGCTGCTGTGTTGCTGATGAGGGTCAGATCTATGGGGCATGGGCTGCTGTGGTTCAGATCTACGGGACTGGAGCTGCAGTGGAGCACATGTGGGTCAGATCTATGGGGTAGAAGCTGTTGTGGGGCATATGGGGGTCATATCTATAAGGCAGGAGCTGCTGTGGGGCTGACTTGGGTCAGATCTATGGGGCAGGAGCTGCTTTGGGGCTGATGGTGGTTAGATCTATATGGCAGGAGCTGCTGTGGGGCACATGTGGGTCAGACCTATGGGGCAGGAGCTGCAGAGGGGATGATGTAGGTCAGATCTATGGGGCAGGAGTTGCTGTGGGGAATATGAGGGACATATCTATGGTGCAAAATCTGCTGTTGGACTGATGTGAGTCAGATCTATGAGTTTGGAGCTGCTGTGGGGCACATGTGGGTCAGATCTATGGGGCAGGAGATGCTGTGGGGCTGATTTGGGTCAGATCTATGTGGCAGGAGATGCTGTGGGTCAGATCTATGGGGCAGGAGCTGCTGTGGGGAACATGTGGGTCAGGTCTATGGGGCAGGAGCTGCTGTGGGCACATGTGGGTCAGATCTATGGGGCAGGAGTTGCTGTTGGGCAGATGTGGGTCAGATCTATGGGGCAAAATCTGCTGTGGGGATGATGTGGGTAAGATCTATGAGTTTGGAGCTGCTGTGGTTCAGATCTATGGGGCAGGAGCAGCTCTGGGGCACATGTGGGTCAGATGTATGTGTTAGGAGCTGCTGTGGGGCACATGTGGGTCAGATCTATGGGGCAGGAGATGCTGTGGGGCAGATGTGGGTCAGATCTATGGGGCAAAGGCTGCTGTGTGGCAGATGTGGGTCAGATCTATGGGGCAGGAGCTGCTGTGGGTCAGATGTGGGTCAGATCTATAGGTCAGGAGCTGCTGTGGCTGATGTGGGCCAGTTCTATGGGGCAGGAGATGCTGTGAGTCAGATGTATGAGGCAGGAGCTGCTGTGGGGCAGATGGGGGTCAGATCTATGGGGCAGGAGATGCTGTGGAGCAGATGTGGGTCAGATCTATGGGGCAGGAGCTGCTGTGGGGCAGATGTGGGTCAGATCTATGGGCAGGAGCTGCTGTGCTGCACATGTTGGTAGGGTCTATGGGGCAGGAGCTGCTGTGGGGCAGATGTGGGTCAGATCTATGGGGCAGGAGCTGCTGTGGGGCTGATGTTGGTCAGATCTTTGGGGCAGCAGCTGCTGTGGAGCAGATCTGGGTAAGATCTATGTCGCAGGAGCTGCTGTGGGGCAGACGTGGCACATATCTATGGGGCAAAATCTGCTGTGGGGCTGATGTGGGTCAGATCTATGGGGCAGGATCTCCTGTGGGGCTGATGTGGGTCAAATCAATGGGGCAGAGCTGCTCTGGGGCACATGTGGGTCAGATCTATGGAGCAGGAGCTGCTGTGGGGCAGATTTGAATCAGATCTATAGGGCAGGAGCTGCTGTGGGTCAGATCTATGGGCAGGAGCTGCTGTGGGGCACATGTGAGTTAGATCTATGGGGCAGGAGATGGTATGGGGCAGATTTGGGTCAGATGTATGGGTCAGGAGCTGCTGTGTTGCTGATGAGGGTCAGATCTATGGGGCATGGGCTGCTGTGGTTCAGATCTACGGGACTGGAGCTGCAGTGGAGCACATGTGGGTCAGATCTATGGGGTAGAAGCTGTTGTGGGGCTGATGGTGGTTAGATCTATAAGGCAGGAGCTGCTGTGGGGCTGACTTGGGTCAGATCTATGGGGCAGGAGCTGCTTTGGGGCTGATGGTGGTTAGATCTATATGGCAGGAGCTGCTGTGGGGCACATGTGGGTCAGACCTATGGGGCAGGAGCTGCAGAGGGGATGGTGTAGGTCAGATCTATGGGGCAGGAGTTGCTGTGGGGAATATGAGGGACATATCTATGGTGCAAAATCTGCTGTTGGACTGATGTGAGTCAGATCTATGAGTTTGGAGCTGATGTGGGGCACATGTGAGTCAGATCTATGGGGCAGGAGATGCTGTGGGGCTGATTTGGGTCAGATCTATGTGGCAGGAGATGCTGTGGGTCAGATCTATGGGGCAGGAGCTGCTGTGGGGAACATGTGGGTCAGGTCTATGGGGCAGGAGCTGCTGTGGGCACATGTGGGTCAGATCTATGGGGCAAGAGTTGCTGTTGGGCAGATGTGGGACATAACTATGGGGCAAAATCTGCTGTTGGACTGGTGTGAGTCAGATCTATGAGTTTGGAGCTGATGTGGGGCACATGTGGGTCAGATCTATGGGGCAGGAGATGCTGTGGGGCTGATTTGGGTCAGATCTATGTGGCAGGAGATGCTGTGGGTCAGATCTATGGGGCAAAATCTGCTGTGGGGCTGATGTGGGTAAGATCTATGAGACAGGAGCTGCTATGGTTCAGATCTATGGGGCAGGAGCAGCTCTGGGGCACATGTGGGTCAGATCTATGTGTTAGGAGCTGCTGTGGGGCACATGTGGGTCAGATCTATGGGGCAGGAGATGCTGTGTGGCAGATGTGGGTCAGATCTATGGGGCAGGAGCTGCTGTGTGGCAGATGTGAGTCAGATCTATAGGTCAGGAGCTGCTGTGGCTGATGTGGGCCAGTTCTATGGGGCAGGAGATGCTGTGAGTCAGATGTATGACGCAGGAGCTGCTGTGGGGCAGATGGGGGTCACATCTATGGGTCAGGTGATGCTGTGGAGCAGATGTGGGTCAGATCTATGGGGCAGGAGCTGCTGTGGGGCAGATGTGGGTCAGATCTATGGGCAGGAGCTGCTGTGCTGCACATGTTGGTAGGGTCTATGGGGCAGGAGCTGCTGTGGGGCAGATGTGGGTCAGATCTATGGGGCAGGAGCTGCTGTGGGGCAGACGTGGCACATATCTATGGGGCAAAATCTGCTGTGGGGCTGATGTGGGTCAGATCTATGGGGCAGGATCTCCTGTGGGGCTGATGTGGGTCAAATCAATGGGGCAGAGCTGCTCTGGGGCACATGTGGGTCAGATCTATGGAGCAGGAGCTGCTGTGGGGCAGATTTGAATCAGATCTATAGGGCAGGAGCTGCTGTGGGTCAGATCTATGGGCAGGAGCTGCTGTGGGGCACATGTGAGTTAGATCTATGAGTCAGGAGATGGTGTGGGGCAGATTTGGGTCAGATGTATGGGTCAGGAGCTGCTGTGTAGCTGATGAGGGTCAGATCTATGGGGCAGGAGATGCTGTGGTTCAGATCTACGGGACTGGAGCTGCAGTGGAGCACATGTGGGTCAGATCTATGGGGTAGAAGCTGTTGTGGGGCTGATGGTGGTTAGATCTATAAGGCAGGAGCTGCTGTGGGGCTGACTTGGGTCAGATCTATGGGGCAGGAGCTGCTTTGGGGCTGATGGTGGTTAGATCTATATGGCAGGAGCTGCTGTGGGGCACATGTGGGTCAGACCTATGGGGCAGGAGCTGCAGAGGGGATGATGTAGGTCAGATCTATGGGGCAGAAGTTGCTGTGGGGAATATGAGGGACATATCTATGGTGCAAAATCTGCTGTTGGACTGATGTGAGTCAGATCTATGAGTTTGGAGCTGCTGTGGGGCACATGTGGGTCAGATCTATGGGGCAGGAGATGCTGTGGGGCTGATTTGGGTCAGATCTATGTGGCAGGAGATGCTTTGGGTCAGATCTATGGGGCAGGAGCTGCTGTGTGGCAGATGTGGGTCAGGTCTATGGGGCAGGAGCTGCTGTGGGCACATGTGGGTCAGATCTATGGGGCAGGAGCTGCTGTGGGTCAGATGTATGAGGCAGGAGCTGCTGTGGGGCAGATGGGGGTCAGATCTATGGGGCAGGAGATGCTGTGGAGCAGATGTGGGTAAGATCTATGGGGCAGGAGCTGCTGTGGGGCAGATGTGGGTCAGATCTATGGGCAGGAGCTGCTGTGCTGCACATGTTGGTAGGGTCTATGGGGCAGGAGCTGCTGTGGGGCAGATGTGGGTCAGATCTATGGGGCAGGAGCTGCTGTGGGGCTGATGTTGGTCAGATCTTTGGGGCAGCAGCTGCTGTGGAGCAGATCTGGGTAAGATCTATGTCGCAGGAGCTGCTGTGGGGCAGACGTGGCACATATCTATGGGGCAAAATCTGCTGTGGGGCTGATGTGGGTCAGATCTATGGGGCAGGATCTCCTGTGGGGCTGATGTGGGTCAAATCAATGGGGCAGAGCTGCTCTGGGGCACATGTGGGTCAGATCTATGGAGCAGGAGCTGCTGTGGGGCAGATTTGAATCAGATCTATAGGGCAGGAGCTGCTGTGGGTCAGATCTATGGGCAGGAGCTGCTGTGGGGCACATGTGAGTTAGATCTATGGGGCAGGAGATGGTGTGGGGCAGATTTGGGTCAGATGTATGGGTCAGGAGCTGCTGTGTTGCTGATGAGGGTCAGATCTATGGGGCATGGGCTGCTGTGGTTCAGATCTACGGGACTGGAGCTGCAGTGGAGCACATGTGGGTCAGATCTATGGGGTAGAAGCTGTTGTGGGGCTGATGGTGGTTAGATCTATAAGGCAGGAGCTGCTGTGGGGCTGACTTGGGTCAGATCTATGGGGCAGGAGCTGCTTTGGGGCTGATGGTGGTTAGATCTATATGGCAGGAGCTGCTGTGGGGCACATGTGGGTCAGACCTATGGGGCAGGAGCTGCAGAGGGGATGATGTAGGTCAGATCTATGGGGCAGGAGTTGCTGTGGGGAATATGAGGGACATATCTATGGTGCAAAATCTGCTGTTGGACTGATGTGAGTCAGATCTATGAGTTTGGAGCTGCTGTGGGGCACATGTGGGTCAGGTCTATGGGGCAGGAGCTGCTGTGGGCACATGTGGGTCAGATCTAAGGGGCAGGAGTTGCTGTTGGGCAGATGTGGGGCATAACTATGGGGCAAAATCTGCTGTGGGGCTGATGTGGGTAAGATCTATGAGACAGGAGCTGCTGTGGTTCAGATCTATGGGGCAGGAGCAGCTCTGGGGCACATGTGGGTCAGATGTATGTGTTAGGAGCTGCTGTGGGGCACATGTGGGTCAGATCTATGGGGCAGGAGATGCTGTGGGGCAGATGTGGGGCAGATCTATGGGGCAAAGGATGCTGTGTGGCTGATGTGGGTCAGATCTATGGGGCAGGAGCTGCTGTGGGGCAGATGTGGGTCAGATCTATAGGTCAGGAGCTGCTGTGGCTGATGTGGGCCAGTTCTATGGGGCAGGAGATGCTGTGAGTCAGATGTATGAGGCAGGAGCTGCTGTGGGGCAGATGGGGGTCAGATCTATGGGGCAGGAGATGCTGTGGAGCAGATGTGGGTAAGATCTATGGGGCAGGAGCTGCTGTGGGGCAGATGTGGGTCAGATCTATGGGCAGGAGCTGCTGTGCTGCACATGTTGGTAGGGTCTATGGGGCAGGAGCTGCTGTGGGGCAGATGTGGGTCAGATCTATGGGGCAGGAGCTGCTGTGGGGCTGATGGTGGTTAGATCTATAAGGCAGGAGCTGCTGTGGGGCTGACTTGGGTCAGATCTATGGGGCAGGAGCTGCTTTGGGGCTGATGGTGGTTAGATCTATATGGCAGGAGCTGCTGTGGGGCACATGTGGGTCAGACCTATGGGGCAGGAGCTGCAGAGGGGATGATGTAGGTCAGATCTATGGGGCAGGAGCTGCTGTGGGGAATATGAGGGACATATCTATGGTGCAAAATCTGCTGTTGGACTGATGTGAGTCAGATCTATGAGTTTGGAGCTGCTGTGGGGCACATGTGGGTCAGATCTATGGGGCAGGAGATGCTGTGGGGCTGATTTGGGTCAGATCTATGTGGCAGGAGATGCTGTGGGTCAGATCTATGGGGCAGGAGCTGCTGTGGGGAACATGTGGGTCAGGTCTATGGGGCAGGAGCTGCTGTGGGCACATGTGGGTCAGATCTATGGGGCAGGAGTTGCAGTTGGGCAGATGTGGGGCATAACTATGGGGCAAAATCTGCTGTGGGGCTGATGTGGGTAAGATCTATGAGACAGGAGCTGCTGTGGTTCAGATCTATGGGGCAGGAGCAGCTCTGGGGCACATGTGGGTCAGATGTATGTGTTAGGAGCTGCTGTGGGGCACATGTGGGTCAGATCTATGGGGCAGGAGATGCTGTGGGGCAGATGTGGGTCAGATCTATGGGGCAGGAGCTGCTGTGGGTCAGATGTGGGTCAGATCTATAGGTCAGGAGCTGCTGTGGCTGATGTGGGCCAGTTCTATGGGGCAGGAGATGCTGTGAGTCAGATGTATGAGGCAGGAGCTGCTGTGGTTCAGATCTATGGGGCAGGAGCAGCTCTGGGGCACATGTGGGTCAGATGTATGTGTTAGGAGCTGCTGTGGGGCACATGTGGGTCAGATCTATGGGGCAAAGGCTGCTGTGTGGCAGATGTGGGTCAGATCTATGGGGCAGGAGCTGCTGTGGGTCAGATGTGGGTCAGATCTATAGGTCAGGAGCTGCTGTGGCTGATGTGGGCCAGTTCTATGTGGCAGGAGATGCTGTGAGTCAGATGTATGAGGCAGGAGCTGCTGTGGGGCAGATGGGGGTCAGATCTATGGGGCAGGAGATGCTGTGGAGCAGATGTGGGTCAGATCTATGGGGCAGGAGCTGCTGTGGGGCAGATGTGGGTCAGATCTATGAGCAGGAGCTGCTGTGCTGCAAATGTTGGTAGGGTCTATGGGGCAGGAGCTGCTGTGGGTCAGATGTGGGTGAGATCTATGGGGCAGGAGCTGCTGTGGGGCTGATGTTGGTCAGATCTTTGGGGCTGCAGCTGCTGTGGAGCAGATCTGGGTAAGATCTATGTCGCAGGAGCTGCTTTGGGGCAGACGTGGCACATATCTATGGGGCAAAATCTGCTGTGGGGCTGATGTCGGTCAGATCTATGGGGCAGGATCTCCTGTGGGGCTGATGTGGGTCAAATCAATGGGGCAGAGCTGCTCTGGGGCACATGTGGGTCAGATCTATGGAGCAGGAGCTGCTGTGGGGCAGATTTGAATCAGATCTATAGGGCAGGAGCTGCTGTGTGTCAGATCTATGGGCAGGAGCTGCTGTGGGGCACATGTGAGTTAGATCTATGGGGCAGGAGATGGTGTGGGGCAGATTTGGGTCAGATGTATGGGTCAGGAGCTGCTGTGTTGCTGATGAGGGTCAGATCTATGGGGCATGGGCTGCTGTGGTTCAGATCTACGGGACTGGAGCTGCAGTGGAGCACATGTGGGTCAGATCTATGGGGTAGAAGCTGTTGTGGGGCTGATGGGGGTCATATCTATAAGGCAGGAGCTGCTGTGATGCTTTCTTGGGTCAGATCTATGGGGCAGGAGCTGCTTTGGGGCTGATGGTGGTTAGATCTATATGGCAGGAGCTGCTGTGGGGCACATGTGGGTCAGACCTATGGGGCAGGAGCTGCAGAGGGGATGATGTAGGTCAGATCTATGGGGCAGGAGTTGCTGTGGGGAATATGAGGGACATATCTATGGTGCAAAATCTGCTGTTGGACTGATGTGAGTCAGATCTATGAGTTTGGAGCTGCTGTGGGGCACATGTGGGTCAGGTCTATGGGGCAGGAGCTGCTGTGGGCACATGTGGGTCAGATCTATGGGACAGGAGTTGCTGTTGGGCAGATGTGGGGCATAACTATGGGGCAAAATCTGCTGTGGGGCTGATGTGGGTAAGATCTATGAGACAGGAGCTGCTGTGGTTCAGATCTATGGGGCAGGAGCAGCTCTGGGGCACATGTGGGTCAGATGTATGTGTTAGGAGCTGCTGTGGGGCACATGTGGGTCAGATCTATGGGGCAGGAGATGCTGTGGGGCAGATGTGGGGCAGATCTATGGGGCAAAGGCTGCTGTGTGGCAGATGTGGGTCAGATCTATGGGGCAGGAGCTGCTGTGGGTCAGATGTGGGTCAGATCTATAGGTCAGGAGCTGCTGTGGCTGATGTGGGCCAGTTCTCTGGGGCAGGAGATGCTGTGAGTCAGATGTATGACACAGGACCTGCTGTGGGGCAGATGTGGGTCAGATCTATAGGTCAGGAGCTGCTGTGGCTGATGTGGGCCAGTTCTATGGGGCAGGAGATGCTGTGAGTCAGATGTATGAGGCAGGAGCTGCTGTGGGGCAGATGGGGGTCAGATCTATGGGGCAGGAGATGCTGTGGAGCAGATGTGGATCAGATCTATAGGTCAGGAGCTGCTGTGGCTGATGTGGGCCAGTTCTATGGGGCAGGAGATGCTGTGAGTCAGATGTATGAGGCAGGAGCTGCTATGGGGCAGATGGGGGTCAGATCTATGGGGCAGGAGATGCTGTGGAGCAGATGTGGGTAAGATCTATGGGGCAGGAGCTGCTGTGGGGCAGATGTGGGTCAGATCTATGGGCAGGAGCTGCTGTGCTGCACATGTTGGTAGGGTCTATGGGGCAGGAGCTGCTGTGGGGCAGATGTGGGTCAGATCTATGGGGCAGGAGCTGCTGTGGGTCTGATGGTGGTTAGATCTATAAGGCAGGAGCTGCTGTGGGGCTGACTTGGGTCAGATCTATGGGGCAGGAGCTGCTTTGGGGCTGATGGTGGTTAGATCTATATGGGGCAAAGGCTGCTGTGGGGCACATGTGGGTCAGACCTATGGGGCAGGAGCTGCAGAGGGGCTGATTTGAATCAGATCTATAGGGCAGGAGCTGCTGTGGGTCAGATCTATGGGCAGGAGCTGCTGTGGGGCACATGTGAGTTAGATCTATGGGGCAGGAGATGGTGTGGGGCAGATTTGGGTCAGATGTATGGGTCAGGAGCTGCTGTGTTGCTGATGAGGGTCAGATCTATGGGGCATGGGCTGCTGTGGTTCAGATCTACGGGACTGGAGCTGCAGTGGAGCACATGTGGGTCAGATCTATGGGGTATAAGCTGTTGTGGGGCTGATGGGGGTCATGTCTATAAGGCAGGAGCTGCTGTGATGCTTTCTTGGGTCAGATCTATGGGGCAGGAGCTGCTTTGGGGCTGATGGTGGTTAGATCTATATGGCAGGAGCTGCTGTGGGGCACATGTGGGTCAGACCTATGGGGCAGGTGCTGCAGAGGGGATGATGTAGGTCAGATCTATGGGGCAGGAGTTGCTGTGGGGAATATGAGGGACATATCTATGGTGCAAAATCTGCTGTTGGACTGATGTGAGTCAGATCTATGAGTTTGGAGCTGCTGTGGGGCACATGTGGGTCAGATCTATGGGGCAGGAGATGCTGTGGGGCTGATTTGGGTCAGATCTATGTGGCAGGAGATGCTGTGGGTCAGATCTATGGGGCAGGAGCTGCTGTGGGGAACATGTGGGTCAGGTCTATGGGGCAGGAGCTGCTGTGGGCACATGTGGGTCAGATCTATGGGGCAGGAGTTGCTGTTGGGCAGATGTGGGGCATAACTATGGGGAAAAATCTGCTGTGGGGCTGATGTGGGTAAGATCTATGAGACAGGAGCTGCTGTGGTTCAGATCTATGGGGCAGGAGCAGCTCTGGGGCACATGTGGGTCAGATCTATGGGGCAGGAGATGCTGTGGGGCAGATGTGGGTCAGATCTATGGGGCAAAGGCTGCTGTGTGGCAGATGTGGGTCAGATCTATGGGGCAGGAGCTGCTGTGGGTCAGATGTGGGTCAGATCTATAGGTCAGGAGCTGCTGTGGCTGATGTGGGCCAGTTCTATGGGGCAGGAGATGCTGTGAGTCAGATGTATGAGGCAGGAGCTGCTGTGGGGCAGATGGGGGTCAGATCTATGGGGCAGGAGATGCTGTGGAGCAGATGTGGGTCAGATCTATGGGGCAGGAGCTGCTGTGGGGCAGATGTGGGTCAGATCTATGGGCAGGAGCTGCTGTGCTGCACATGTTGGTAGGGTCTATGGGGCAGGAGCTGCTGTGGGGCAGATGTGGGTCAGATCTATGGGGCAGGAGCTGCTGTGGGGCTGATGTTGGTCCGATCTTTGGGGCAGCAGCTGCTGTGGAGCAGATCTGGGTAAGATCTATGTCGCAGGAGCTGCTGTGGGGCAGACGTGGCACATATCTATGGGGCAAAATCTGCTGTGGGGCTGATGTGGGTCAGATCTATGGGGCAGGATCTCCTGTGGGGCTGATGTGGGTCAAATCAATGGGGCAGAGCTGCTCTGGGGCACATGTGGGTCAGATCTATGGAGCAGGAGCTGCTGTGGGGCAGATTTGAATCAGATCTATAGGGCAGGAGCTGCTGTGGGTCAGATCTATGGGCAGGAGCTGCTGTGGGGCACATGTGAGTTAGATCTATGGGGCAGGAGATGGTGTGGGGCAGATTTGGGTCAGATGTATGGGTCAGGAGCTGCTGTGTTGCTGATGAGGGTCAGATCTATGGGGCATGGGCTGCTGTGGTTCAGATCTACAGGACTGGAGCTGCAGTGGAGCACATGTGGGTCAGATCTATGGGGTAGAAGCTGTTGTGGGGCTGATGGGGGTCATATCTATAAGGCAGGAGCTGCTGTGATGCTTTCTTGGGTCAGATCTATGGGGCAGGAGCTGCTTTGGGGCTGATGGTGGTTAGATCTATATGGCAGGAGCTGCTGTGGGGCACATGTGGGTCAGACCTTTGGGGCAGGAGCTGCAGAGGGGATGATGTAGGTCAGATCTATGGGGCAGGAGTTGCTGTGGGGAATATGAGGGACATATCTATGGTGCAAAATCTGCTGTTGGACTGATGTGAGTCAGATCTATGAGTTTGGAGCTGCTGTGGGGCACATGTGGGTCAGGTCTATGGGGCAGGAGCTGCTGTGGGCACATGTGGGTCAGATCTATGGGACAGGAGTTGCTGTTGGGCAGATGTGGGGCATAACTATGGGGCAAAATCTGCTGTGGGGCCGATGTGGGTAAGATCTATGAGACAGGAGCTGCTGTGGTTCAGATCTATGGGGCAGGAGCAGCTCTGGGGCACATGTGGGTCAGATGTATGTGTTAGGAGCTGCTGTGGGGCACATGTGGGTCAGATCTATGGGGCAGGAGATGCTGTGGGGCAGATGTGGGGCAGATCTATGGGGCAAAGGCTGCTGTGTGGCAGATGTGGGTCAGATCTATGGGGCAGGAGCTGCTGTGGGTCAGATGTGGGTCAGATCTATAGGTCAGGAGCTGCTGTGGCTGATGTGGGCCAGTTCTCTGGGGCAGGAGATGCTGTGAGTCAGATGTATGAGGCAGGAGCTGCTGTGGGGCAGATGGGGGTCAGATCTATAGGTCAGGAGCTGCTGTGGCTGATATGGGCCAGTTCTATGGGGCAGGAGATGCTGTGAGTCAGATGTATGAGGCAGGAGCTGCTGTGGGGCAGATGGGGGTCAGATTTATGGGGCAGGAGATGCTGTGGAGCAGATGTGGGTAAGATCTATGGGGCAGGAGCTGCTGTGGGGCAGATGTGGGTAAGATCTATGGGCAGGAGCTGCTGTGCTGCACATGTTGGTAGGGTCTATGGGGCAGGAGCTGCTGTGGGGCAGATGTGGGTCAGATCTATGGGGCAGGAGCTGCTGTGGGGCTGATGGTGGTTAGATCTATAAGGCAGGAGCTGCTGTGGGGCTGACTTGGGTCAGATCTATGGGGCAGGAGCTGCTTTGGGGCTGATGGTGGTTAGATCTATATGGCAGGAGCTGCTGTGGGGCACATGTGGGTCACACCTATGGGGCAGGAGCTGCAGAGGGGATGATGTAGGTCAGATCTATGGGGCAGGAGCTGCTGTGGGGAATATGAGGGACATATCTATGGTGCAAAATCTGCTGTTGGACTGATGTGAGTCAGATCTATGAGTTTGGAGCTGCTGTGGGGCACATGTGGGTCAGATCTATGGGGCAGGAGATGCTGTGGGGCTGATTTGGGTCAGATCTATGTGGCAGGAGATGCTGTGGGTCAGATCTATGGGGCAGGAGCTGCTGTGGGGAACATGTGGATCAGGTCTATGGGGCAGGAGCTGCTGTGGGCACATGTGGGTCAGATCTATGGGGCAGGAGTTGCTGTTGGGCAGATGTGGGGCATAACTATGGGGCAAAATCTGCTGTGGAGCTGATGTGGGTAAGATCTATGAGACAGGAGCTGCTGTGGTTCAGATCTATGGGGCAGGAGCAGCTCTGGGGCACATGTGGGTCAGATGTATGTGTTAGGAGCTGCTGTGGGGCACATGTGGGTCAGATCTATGGGGCAGGAGATGCTGTGTGGCAGATGTGGGTCAGATCTATGGGGCAGGAGCTGCTGTGGGTCAGATGTGGGTCAGATCTATAGGTCAGGAGCTGCTGTGGCTGATGTGGGCCAGTTCTATGGGGCAGGAGATGCTGTGAGTCAGATGTATGAGGCAGGAGCTGCTGTGGTTCAGATCTATGGGGCAGGAGCAGCTCTGGGGCACATGTGGGTCAGATGTATGTGTTAGGAGCTGCTGTGGGGCACATGTGGGTCAGATCTATGGGGCAAAGGCTGCTGTGTGGCAGATGTGGGTCAGATCTATGGGGCAGGAGCTGCTGTGGGTCAGATGTGGGTCAGATCTATAGGTCAGGAGCTGCTGTGGCTGATGTGGGCCAGTTCTATGGGGCAGGAGATGCTGTGAGTCAGATGTATGAGGCAGGAGCTGCTGTGGGGCAGATGGGGGTCAGATCTATGGGGCAGGAGATGCTGTGGAGCAGATGTGGGTCAGATCTATGGGGCAGGAGCTGCTGTGGGGCAGATGTGGGTCAGATCTATGAGCAGGAGCTACTGTGCTGCAAATGTTGGTAGGGTCTATGGGGCAGGAGCTGCTGTGGGTCAGATGTGGGTGAGATCTATGGGGCAGGAGCTGCTGTGGGGCTGATGTTGGTCAGATCTTTGGGGCTGCAGCTGCTGTGGAGCAGATCTGGGTAAGATCTATGTCGCAGGAGCTGCTTTGGGGCAGACGTGGCACATATCTATGGGGCAAAATCTGCTGTGGGGCTGATGTCGGTCAGATCTATGGGGCAGGATCTCCTGTGGGGCTGATGTGGGTCAAATCAATGGGGCAGAGCTGCTCTGGGGCACATGTGGGTCAGATCTATGGAGCAGGAGCTGCTGTGGGGCAGATTTGAATCAGATCTATAGGGCAGGAGCTGCTGTGTGTCAGATCTATGGGCAGGAGCTGCTGTGGGGCACATGTGAGTTAGATCTATGGGGCAGGAGATGGTGTGGGGCAGATTTGGGTCAGATGTATGGGTCAGGAGCTGCTGTGTTGCTGATGAGGGTCAGATCTATGGGGCATGGGCTGCTGTGGTTCAGATCTACGGGACTGGAGCTGCAGTGGAGCACATGTGGGTCAGATCTATGGGGTAGAAGCTGTTGTGGGGCTGATGGGGGTCATATCTATAAGGCAGGAGCTGCTGTGATGCTTTCTTGGGTCAGATCTATGGGGCAGGAGCTGCTTTGGGGCTGATGGTGGTTAGATCTATATGGCAGGAGCTGCTGTGGGGCACATGTGGGTCAGACCTATGGGGCAGGAGCTGCAGAGGGGATGATGTAGGTCAGATCTATGGGGCAGGAGTTGCTGTGGGGAATATGAGGGACATATCTATGGTGCAAAATCTGCTGTTGGACTGATGTGAGTCAGATCTATGAGTTTGGAGCTGCTGTGGGGCACATGTGGGTCAGGTCTATGGGGCAGGAGCTGCTGTGGGCACATGTGGGTCAGATCTATGGGACAGGAGTTGCTGTTGGGCAGATGTGGGGCATAACTATGGGGCAAAATCTGCTGTGGGGCTGATGTGGGTAAGATCTATGAGACAGGAGCTGCTGTGGTTCAGATCTATGGGGCAGGAGCAGCTCTGGGGCACATGTGGGTCAGATGTATGTGTTAGGAGCTGCTGTGGGGCACATGTGGGTCAGATCTATGGGGCAGGAGATGCTGTGGGGCAGATCTATGGGGCAAAGGCTGCTGTGTGGCAGATGTGGGTCAGATCTATGGGGCAGGAGCTGCTGTGGGTCAGATGTGGGTCAGATCTATAGGTCAGGAGCTGCTGTGGCTGATGTGGGCCAGTTCTATGGGGCAGGAGATGCTGTGAGTCAGATGTATGAGGCAGGAGCTGCTGTGGTTCAGATCTATGGGGCAGGAGCAGCTCTGGGGCACATGTGGGTCAGATGTATGTGTTAGGAGCTGCTGTGGGGCACATGTGGGTCAGATCTATGGGGCAAAGGCTGCTGTGTGGCAGATGTGGGTCAGATCTATGGGGCAGGAGCTGCTGTGGGGCAGATTTGAATCAGATCTATAGGGCAGGAGCTGCTGTGGGTCAGATCTATGGGCAGGAGCTGCTGTGGGGCACATGTGAGTTAGATCTATGGGGCAGGAGATGGTGTGGGGCAGATTTGGGTCAGATGTATGGGTCAGGAGCTGCTGTGTTGCTGATGAGGGTCAGATCTATGGGGCATGGGCTGCTGTGGTTCAGGTCTACGGGACTGGAGCTGCAGTGGAGCACATGTGGGTCAGATCTATGGGGTAGAAGCTGTTGTGGGGCTGATGGGGGTCATATCTATAAGGCAGGAGCTGCTGTGATGCTTTCTTGGGTCAGATCTATGGGGCAGGAGCTGCTTTGGGGCTGATGGTGGTTAGATCTATATGGCAGGAGCTGCTGTGGGGCACATGTGGGTCAGACCTATGGGGCAGGAGCTGCAGAGGGGATGATGTAGGTCAGATCTATGGGGCAGGAGTTGCTGTGGGGAATATGAGGGACATATCTATGGTGCAAAATCTGCTGTTGGACTGA
Source organism: Coturnix japonica (assembly GCF_054131305.1). Classification (NCBI taxonomy): domain Eukaryota; kingdom Metazoa; phylum Chordata; class Aves; order Galliformes; family Phasianidae; genus Coturnix; species Coturnix japonica. The sequence goes on along the minus strand of NW_028188945.1, from coordinate 1,090,816 downwards.
TGTGAGTCAGATCTATGAGTTTGGAGCTGCTGTGGGGCACATGTGGGTCAGGTCTATGGGGCAGGAGCTGCTGTGGGCACATGTGGGTCAGATCTATGGGACAGGAGTTGCTGTTGGGCAGATGTGGGGCATAACTATGGGGCAAAATCTGCTGTGGGGCCGATGTGGGTAAGATCTATGAGACAGGAGCTGCTGTGGTTCAGATCTATGGGGCAGGAGCAGCTCTGGGGCACATGTGGGTCAGATGTATGTGTTAGGAGCTGCTGTGGGGCACATGTGGGTCAGATCTATGGGGCAGGAGATGCTGTGGGGCAGATGTGGGGCAGATCTATGGGGCAAAGGCTGCTGTGTGGCAGATGTGGGTCAGATCTATGGGGCAGGAGCTGCTGTGGGTCAGATGTGGGTCAGATCTATAGGTCAGGAGCTGCTGTGGCTGATGTGGGCCAGTTCTCTGGGGCAGGAGATGCTGTGAGTCAGATGTATGACGCAGGAGCTGCTGTGGGGCAGATGTGGGTCAGATCTATAGGTCAGGAGCTGCTGTGGCTGATATGGGCCAGTTCTATGGGGCAGGAGATGCTGTGAGTCAGATGTATGAGGCAGGAGCTGCTGTGGGGCAGATGGGGGTCAGATTTATGGGGCAGGAGATGCTGTGGAGCAGATGTGGATCAGATCTATAGGTTAGGAGCTGCTGTGGCTGATGTGGACCAGTTCTATGGGGCAGGAGATGCTGTGAGTCAGATGTATGAGGCAGGAGCTGCTGTGGGGCAGATGGGGGTCAGATCTATGGGGCAGGAGATGCTGTGGAGCAGATGTGGGTAAGATCTATGGGGCAGGAGCTGCTGTGGGGCAGATGTGGGTCAGATCTATGGGCAGGAGCTGCTGTGCTGCACATGTTGGTAGGGTCTATGGGGCAGGAGCTGCTGTGGGGCAGATGTGGGTCAGATCAATGAGGCAGGAGCTGCTGTGGGGCTGATGGTGGTTAGATCTATAAGGCAGGAGCTGCTGTGGGGCTGACTTGGGTCAGATCTATGGGGCAGGAGCTGCTTTGGGGCTGATGGTGGTTAGATCTATATGGCAGGAGCTGCTGTGGGGCACATGTGGGTCACACCTATGGGGCAGGAGCTGCAGAGGGGATGATGTAGGTCAGATCTATGGGGCAGGAGCTGCTGTGGGGAATATGAGGGACATATCTATGGTGCAAAATCTGCTGTTGGACTGATGTGAGTCAGATCTATGAGTTTGGAGCTGCTGTGGGGCACATGTGGGTCAGATCTATGGGGCAGGAGATGCTGTGGGGCTGATTTGGGTCAGATCTATGTGGCAGGAGATGCTGTGGGTCAGATCTATGGGGCAGGAGCTGCTGTGGGGAACATGTGGGTCAAATCTATGGGGCAGGAGCTGCTGTGGGGCACATGTGGGTCAGACCTATGGGGCAGGAGCTGCAGAGGGGATGATGTAGGTCAGATCTATGGGGCAGGAGTTGCTGTGGGGAATATGAGGGACATATCTATGGTGCAAAATCTGCTGTTGGACTGATGTGAGTCAGATCTATGAGTTTGGAGCTGCTGTGGGGCACATGTGGGTCAGGTCTATGGGGCAGGAGCTGCTGTGGGCACATGTGGGTCAGATCTATGGGACAGGAGTTGCTGTTGGGCAGATGTGGGGCATAACTATGGGGCAAAATCTGCTGTGGGGCCGATGTGGGTAAGATCTATGAGACAGGAGCTGCTGTGGTTCAGATCTATGGGGCAGGAGCAGCTCTGGGGCACATGTGGGTCAGATGTATGTGTTAGGAGCTGCTGTGGGGCACATGTGGGTCAGATCTATGGGGCAGGAGATGCTGTGGGGCAGATCTATGGGGCAAAGGCTGCTGTGTGGCAGATGTGGGTCAGATCTATGGGGCAGGAGCTGCTGTGGGTCAGATGTGGGTCAGATCTATAGGTCAGGAGCTGCTGTGGCTGATGTGGGCCAGTTCTCTGGGGCAGGAGATGCTGTGAGTCAGATGTATGACGCAGGAGCTGCTGTGGGGCAGATGTGGGTCAGATCTATAGGTCAGGAGCTGCTGTGGCTGATGTGGGCCAGTTCTATGGGGCAGGAGATGCTGTGAGTCAGATGTATGAGGCAGGAGCTGCTGTGGGGCAGATGGGGGTCAGATCTATGGGCAGGAGCTGCTGTGCTGCACATGTTGGTAGGGTCTATGGGGCAGGAGCTGCTGTGGAGCAGATGTGGGTAAGATCTATGGGGCAGGAGCTGCTGTGGGGCAGATGTGGGTCAGATCTATGGGCAGGAGCTGCTGTGCTGCACATGTTGGTAGGGTCTATGGGGCAGGAGCTGCTGTGGGGCAGATGTGGGTCAGATCTATGGGGCAGGAGCTGCTGTGGGGCTGATGGTGGTTAGATCTATATGGCAGGAGCTGCTGTGGGGCACATGTGGGTCAGACCTATGGGGCAGGAGCTGCAGAGGGGATCATGTAGGTCAGATCTATGGGGCAGGAGCTGCTGTGGGGAATATGAGGGACATATCTATGGTGCAAAATCTGCTGTTGGACTGATGTGAGTCAGATCTATGAGTTTGGAGCTGCTGTGGGGCACATGTGGGTCAGATCTATGGGGCAGGAGATGCTGTGGGGCTGATTTGGGAAAGATCTATGTGGCAGGAGATGCTGTGGGTCAGATCTATGGGGCAGGAGCTGCTGTGGGGAACATGTGGGTCAGGTCTATGGGGCAGGAGCTGCTGTGGGCACATGTGGGTCAGATCTATGGGGCAGGAGTTGCTGTTGGGCAGATGTGGGGCATAACTATGGGGCAAAATCTGCTGTGGGGCTGATGTGGGTAAGATCTATGAGACAGGAGCTGCTGTGGTTCAGATCTATGGGGCAGGAGCAGCTCTGGGGCACATGTGGGTCAGATGTATGTGTTAGGAGCTGCTGTGGGGCACATGTGGGTCAGATCTATGGGGCAAAGGCTGCTGTGTGGCAGATGTGGGTCAGATCTATGGGGCAGGAGCTGCTGTGGGTCAGATGTGGGTCAGATCTATAGGTCAGGAGCTGCTGTGGCTGATGTGGGCCAGTTCTATGGGGCAGGAGATGCTGTGAGTCAGATGTATGAGGCAGGAGCTGCTGTGGGGCAGATGGGGGTCAGATCTATGGGGCAGGAGATGCTGTGGAGCAGATGTGGGTCAGATCTATGGGGCAGGAGCTGCTGTGGGGCAGATGTGGGTCAGATCTATGGGCAGGAGCTGCTGTGCTGCAAATGTTGGTAGGGTCTATGGGGCAGGAGCTGCTGTGGGGCAGATGTGGGTCAGATCTATGGGGCAGGAGCTGCTGTGGGGCTGATGTTGGTCAGATCTTTGGGGCAGCAGCTGCTGTGGAGCAGATCTGGGTAAGATCTATGTCGCAGGAGCTGCTGTGGGGCAGACGTGGCACATATCTATGGGGCAAAATCTGCTGTGGGGCTGATGTGGGTCAGATCTATGGGGCAGGATCTCCTGTGGGGCTGATGTGGGTCAAATCAATGGGGCAGAGCTGTTCTGGGGCACATGTGGGTCAGATCTATGGAGCAGGAGCTGCTGTGGGGCAGATTTGAATCAGATCTATAGGGCAGGAGCTGCTGTGGGTCAGATCTATGGGCAGGAGCTGCTGTGGGGCACATGTGAGTTAGATCTATGGGGCAGGAGATGGTGTGGGGCAGATTTGGGTCAGATGTATGGGTCAGGAGCTGCTGTGTTGCTGATGAGGGTCAGATCTATGGGGCATGGGCTGCTGTGGTTCAGATCTACGGGACTGGAGCTGCAGTGGAGCACATGTGGGTCAGATCTATGGGGTAGAAGCTGTTGTGGGGCTGATGGGGGTCATGTCTATAAGGCAGGAGCTGCTGTGATGCTTTCTTGGGTCAGATCTATGGGGCAGGAGCTGCTTTGGGGCTGATGGTGGTTAGATCTATATGGCAGGAGCTGCTGTGGGGCACATGTGGGTCAGACCTATGGGGCAGGTGCTGCAGAGGGGATGATGTAGGTCAGATCTATGGGGCAGGAGTTTCTGTGGGGAATATGAGGCACATATCTATGGTGCAAAATCTGCTGTTGGACTGATGTGAGTCAGATCTATGAGTTTGGAGCTGCTGTGGGGCACATGTGGGTCAGATCTATGGGGCAGGAGATGCTGTGGGGCTGATTTGGGTCAGATCTATGTGGCAGGAGATGCTGTGGGTCAGATCTATGGGGCAGGAGCTGCTGTGGGGAACATGTGGGTCAGGTCTATGGGGCAGGAGCTGCTGTGGGCACATGTGGGTCAGATCTATGGGGCAGGAGTTGCTGTTGGGCAGATGTGGGGCATAACTATGGGGCAAAATCTGCTGTGGGGCTGATGTGGGTAAGATCTATGAGACAGGAGCTGCTGTGGTTCAGATCTATGGGGCAGGAGCAGCTCTGGGGCACATGTGGGTCAGATCTATGGGGCAGGAGATGCTGTGGGGCAGATGTGGGTCAGATCTATGGGGCAAAGGCTGCTGTGTGGCAGATGTGGGTCAGATCTATGGGGCAGGAGCTGCTGTGGGTCAGATGTGGGTCAGGTCTATAGGTCAGGAGCTGCTGTGGCTGATGTGGGCCAGTTCTATGGGGCAGGAGATGCTGTGAGTCAGATGTATGAGGCAGGAGCTGCTGTGGGGCAGATGGGGGTCAGATCTATGGGGCAGGAGATGCTGTGGAGCAGATGTGGGTCAGATCTATGGGGCAGGAGCTGCTGTGGGGCAGATGTGGGTCAGATCTATGGGCAGGAGCTGCTGTGCTGCACATGTTGGTAGGGTCTATGGGGCAGGAGCTGCTGTGGGGCAGATGTGGGTCAGATCTATGGGGCAGGAGCTGCTGTGGGGCTGATGTTGGTCAGATCTTTGGGGCAGCAGCTGCTGTGGAGCAGATCTGGGTAAGATCTATGTCGCAGGAGCTGCTGTGGGGCAGACGTGGCACATATCTATGGGGCAAAATCTGCTGTGGGGCTGATGTGCGTCAGATCTATGGGGCAGGATCTCCTGTGGGGCTGATGTGGGTCAAATCAATGGGGCAGAGCTGCTCTGCGGCACATGTGGGTCAGATCTATGGAGCAGGAGCTGCTGTGGGGCAGATTTGAATCAGATCTATAGGGCAGGAGCTGCTGTGTGTCAGATCTATGGGCAGGAGCTGCTGTGGGGCACATGTGAGTTAGATCTATGGGGCAGGAGATGGTGTGGGGCAGATTTGGGTCAGATGTATGGGTCAGGAGCTGCTGTGTTGCTGATGAGGGTCAGATCTATGGGGCATGGGCTGCTGTGGTTCAGATCTACGGGACTGGAGCTGCAGTGGAGCACATGTGGGTCAGATCTATGGGGTAGAAGCTGTTGTGGGGCTGATGGTGGTTAGATCTATAAGGCAGGAGCTGCTGTGGGGCTGACTTGGGTCAGATCTATGGGGCAGGAGCTGCTTTGGGGCTGATGGTGGTTAGATCTATATGGCAGGAGCTGCTGTGGGGCACATGTGGGTCAGACCTATGGGGCAGGAGCTGCAGAGGGGATGATGTGGGTCAGATCTATGGGGCAGGAGTTGCTGTGGGGAATATGAGGGACATATCTATGGTGCAAAATCTGCTGTTGGACTGATGTGAGTCAGATCTATGAGTTTGGAGCTGCTGTGGGGCACATGTGGGTCAGATCTATGGGGCAGGAGATGCTGTGGGGCTGATTTGGGTCAGATCTATGTGGCAGGAGATGCTGTGGGTCAGATCTATGGGGCAGGAGCTGCTGTGGGGAACATGTGGGTCAGGTCTATGGGGCAGGAGCTGCTGTGGGCACATGTGGGTCAGATCTATGGGGCAGGAGTTGCTGTTGGGCAGATGTGGGGCATAACTATGGGGCAAAATCTGCTGTGGGGCTGATGTGGGTAAGATCTATGAGACAGGAGCTGCTGTGGTTCAGATCTATGGGGCAGGAGCAGCTCTGGGGCACATGTGGGTCAGATCTATGGGGCAGGAGATGCTGTGGGGCAGATGTGGGTCAGATCTATGGGGCAAAGGCTGCTGTGTGGCAGATGTGGGTCAGATCTATGGGGCAGGAGCTGCTGTGGGTCAGATGTGGGTCAGGTCTATAGGTCAGGAGCTGCTGTGGCTGATGTGGGCCAGTTCTATGGGGCAGGAGATGCTGTGAGTCAGATGTATGAGGCAGGAGCTGCTGTGGGGCAGATGGGGGTCAGATCTATGGGGCAGGAGATGCTGTGGAGCAGATGTGGGTCAGATCTATGGGGCAGGAGCTGCTGTGGGGCAGATGTGGGTCAGATCTATGGGCAGGAGCTGCTGTGCTGCACATGTTGGTAGGGTCTATGGGGCAGGAGCTGCTGTGGGGCAGATGTGGGTCAGATCTATGGGGCAGGAGCTGCTGTGGGGCTGATGGTGGTTAGATCTATAAGGCAGGAGCTGCTGTGGGGCTGACTTGGGTCAGATCTATGGGGCAGGAGCTGCTTTGGGGCTGATGGTGGTTAGATCTATATGGCAGGAGCTGCTGTGGGGCACATGTGGGTCAGACCTATGGGGCAGGAGCTGCAGAGGGGATGATGTAGGTCAGATCTATGGGGCAGGAGCTGCTGTGGGGAATATGAGGGACATATCTATGGTGCAAAATCTGCTGTTGGACTGATGTGAGTCAGATCTATGAGTTTGGAGCTGCTGTGGGGCACATGTGGGTCAGATCTATGGGGCAGGAGATGCTGTGGGGCTGATTTGGGTCAGATCTATGTGGCAGGAGATGCTGTGGGTCAGATCTATGGGGCAGGAGCTGCTGTGGGGAACATGTGGGTCAGGTCTATGGGGCAGGAGCTGCTGTGGGCACATGTGGGTCAGATCTATGGGGCAGGAGTTGCTGTTGGGCAGATGTGGGGCATAACTATGGGGCAAAATCTGCTGTGGGGCTGATGTGGGTAAGATCTATGAGACAGGAGCTGCTGTGGTTCAGATCTATGGGGCAGGAGCAGCTCTGGGGCACATGTGGGTCAGATGTATGTGTTAGGAGCTGCAGTGGGGCACATGTGGGTCAGATCTATGGGGCAGGAGATGCTGTGGGGCAGATGTGGGTCAGATCTATGGGGCAGGAGCTGCTGTGGGTCAGATGTGGGTCAGATCTATAGGTCAGGAGCTGCTGTGGCTGATGTGGGCCAGTTCTATGGGGCAGGAGATGCTGTGAGTCAGATGTATGAGGCAGGAGCTGCTGTGGTTCAGATCTATGGGGCAGGAGCAGCTCTGTGGCACATGTGGGTCAGATGTATGTGTTAGGAGCTGCTGTGGGGCACATGTGGGTCAGATCTATGGGGCAAAGGCTGCTGTGTGGCAGATGTGGGTCAGATCTATGGGGCAGGAGCTGCTGTGGGTCAGATGTGGGTCAGATCTATAGGTCAGGAGCTGCTGTGGCTGATGTGGGCCAGTTCTATGTGGCAGGAGATGCTGTGAGTCAGATGTATGAGGCAGGAGCTGCTGTGGGGCAGATGGGGGTCAGATCTATGGGGCAGGAGATGCTGTGGAGCAGATGAGGGTCAGATCTATGGGGCAGGAGCTGCTGTGGGGCAGATGTGGGTCAGATCTATGAGCAGGAGCTGCTGTGCTGCAAATGTTGGTAGGGTCTATGGGGCAGGAGCTGCTGTGGGTCAGATGTGGGTCAGATCTATGGGGCAGGAGCTGCTGTGGGGCTGATGTTGGTCAGATCTTTGGGGCAGCAGCTGCTGTGGAGCAGATCTGGGTAAGATCTATGTCGCAGGAGCTGCTTTGGGGCAGACGTGGCACATATCTATGGGGCAAAATCTGCTGTGGGGCTGATGTGGGTCAGATCTATGGGGCAGGATCTCCTGTGGGTCTGATGTGGGTCAAATCAATGGGGCAGAGCTGCTCTGGGGCACATGTGGGTCAGATCTATGGAGCAGGAGCTGCTGTGGGGCAGATTTGAATCAGATCTATAGGGCAGGAGCTGCTGTGGGTCAGATCTATGGGCAGGAGCTGCTGTGGGGCACATGTGAGTTAGATCTATGGGGCAGGAGATGGTGTGGGGCAGATTTGGGTCAGATGTATGGGTCAGGAGCTGCTGTGTTGCTGATGAGGGTCAGATCTATGGGGCATGGGCTGCTGTGGTTCAGATCTACGGGACTGGAGCTGCAGTGGAGCACATGTGGGTCAGATCTATGGGGTAGAAGCTGTTGTGGGGCTGATGGGGGTCATATCTATAAGGCAGGAGCTGCTGTGATGCTTTCTTGGGTCAGATCAATGGGGCAGGAGCTGCTTTGGGGCTGATGGTGGTTAGATCTATATGGCAGGAGCTGCTGTGGGGCACATGTGGGTCAGACCTATGGGGCAGGAGCTGCAGAGGGGATGATGTAGGTCAGATCTATGGGGCAGGAGTTGCTGTGGGGAATATGAGGGACATATCTATGGTGCAAAATCTGCTGTTGGACTGATGTGAGTCAGATCTATGAGTTTGGAGCTGCTGTGGGGCACATGTGGGTCAGGTCTATGGGGCAGGAGCTGCTGTGGGCACATGTGGGTCAGATCTATGGGACAGGAGTTTCTGTTGGGCAGATGTGGGGCATAACTATGGGGCAAAATCTGCTGTGGGGCTGATGTGGGTAAGATCTATGAGACAGGAGCTGCTGTGGTTCAGATCTATGGGGCAGGAGCAGCTCTGGGGCACATGTGGGTCAGATGTATGTGTTAGGAGCTGCTGTGGGGCACATGTGGGTCAGATCTATGGGGCAGGAGATGCTGTGGGGCAGATGTGGGGCAGATCTATGGGGCAAAGGCTGCTGTGGGGCAGATGTGGGTCAGATCTATGGGGCAGGAGCTGCTGTGGGTCAGATGTTGGTCAGATCTATAGGTCAGGAGCTGCTGTGGCTGATGTGGGCCAGTTCTCTGGGGCAGGAGATGCTGTGAGTCAGATGTATGAGGCAGGAGCTGCTGTGGGGCAGATGGGGGTCAGATCTATGGGGCAGGAGATGCTGTGGAGCAGATGTGGGTAAGATCTATGGGGCAGGAGCTGCTGTGGGGCAGATGTGGGTCAGATCTATGGGCAGGAGCTGCTGTGCTGCACATGTTGGTAGGGTCTATGGGGCAGGAGCTGCTGTGGGGCAGATGTGGGTCAGATCTATGGGGCAGGAGCTGCTGTGGGGCTGATGGTGGTTAGATCTATAAGGCAGGAGCTGCTGTGGGGCTGACTTGGGTCAGATCTATGGGGCAGGAGCTGCTTTGGGGCTGATGGTGGTTAGATCTATATGGCAGGAGCTGCTGTGGGGCACATGTGGGTCACACCTATGGGGCAGGAGCTGCAGAGGGGATGATGTAGGTCAGATCTATGGGGCAGGAGCTGCTGTGGGGAATATGAGGGACATATCTATGGTGCAAAATCTGCTGTTGGACTGATGTGAGTCAGATCTATGAGTTTGGAGCTGCTGTGGGGCACATGTGGGTCAGATCTATGGGGCAGGAGATGCTGTGGGGCTGATTTGGGTCAGATCTATGTGGCAGGAGATGCTGTGGGTCAGATCTATGGGGCAGGAGCTGCTGTGGGGAACATGTGGGTCAGGTCTATGGGGCAGGAGCTGCTGTGGGCACATGTGGGTCAGATCTATGGGGCAGGAGTTTCTGTTGGGCAGATGTGGGGCATAACTATGGGGCAAAATCTGCTGTGGGGCTGATGTGGGTAAGATCTATGAGACAGGAGCTGCTGTCGTTCAGATCTATGGGGCAGGAGCAGCTCTGGGGCACATGTGGGACAGATGTATGTGTTAGGAGCTGCTGTGGGGCACATGTGGGTCAGATCTATGGGGCAGGAGATGCTGTGGGGCAGATGTGTGTCAGATCTATGGGGCAGGAGCTGCTGTGGGGCAGATGTGGGTCAGATCTATAGGTCAGGAGCTGCTGTGGCTGATGTGGGCCAGTTCTATGGGGCAGGAGATGCTGCGAGTCAGATGTATGAGGCAGGAGCTGCTGTGGTTCAGATCTATGGGGCAGGAGCAGCTCTGGGGCACATGTGGGTCAGATGTATGTGTTAGGAGCTGCTGTGGGGCACATGTGGGTCAGATCTATGGGGCAAAGGCTGCTGTGTGGCAGATGTGGGTCAGATCTATGGGGCAGGAGCTGCTGTGGGTCAGATGTGGGTCAGATCTATAGGTCAGGAGCTGCTGTGGCTGATGTGGGCCAGTTCTATGTGGCAGGAGATGCTGTGAGTCAGATGTAGGAGGCAGGAGCTGCTGTGGGGCAGATGGGGGTCAGATCTATGGGGCAGGAGATGCTGTGGAGCAGATGTGGGTCAGATCTATGGGGCAGGAGCTGCTGTGGGGCAGATGTGGGTCAGATCTATGAGCAGGAGCTGCTGTGCTGCAAATGTTGGTAGGGTCTATGGGGCAGGAGCTGCTGTGGGTCAGATGTGGGTCAGATCTATGGGGCAGGAGCTGCTGTGGGGCTGATGTTGGTCAGATCTTTGGGGCTGCAGCTGCTGTGGAGCAGATCTGGGTAAGATCTATGTCGCAGGAGCTGCTTTGGGGCAGACGTGGCACATATCTATGGGGCAAAATCTGCTGTGGGGCTGATGTCGGTCAGATCTATGGGGCAGGATCTCCTGTGGGTCTGATGTGGGTCAAATCAATGGGGCAGAGCTGCTCTGGGGCACATGTGGGTCAGATCTATGGAGCAGGAGCTGCTGTGGGGCAGATTTGAATCAGATCTATAGGGCAGGAGCTGCTGTGGGTCAGATCTATGGGCAGGAGCTGCTGTGGGGCACATGTGAGTTAGATCTATGGGGCAGGAGATGGTGTGGGGCAGATTTGGGTCAGATGTATGGGTCAGGAGCTGCTGTGTTGCTGATGAGGGTCAGATCTATGGGGCATGGGCTGCTGTGGTTCAGATCTACGGGACTGGAGCTGCAGTGGAGCACATGTGGGTCAGATCTATGGGGTAGAAGCTGTTGTGGGGCTGATGGGGGTCATATCTATAAGGCAGGAGCTGCTGTGATGCTTTCTTGGGTCAGATCAATGGGGCAGGAGCTGCTTTGGGGCTGGTGGTGGTTAGATCTATATGGCAGGAGCTGCTGTGGGGCACATGTGGGTCAGACCTATGGGGCAGGAGCTGCAGAGGGGATGATGTAGGTCAGATCTATGGGGCAGGAGTTGCTGTGGGGAATATGAGGGACATATCTATGGTGCAAAATCTGCTGTTGGACTGATGTGAGTCAGATCTATGAGTTTGGAGCTGCTGTGGGGCACATGTGGGTCAGGTCTATGGGGCAGGAGCTGCTGTGGGCACATGTGGGTCAGATCTATGGGACAGGAGTTGCTGTTGGGCAGATGTGGGGCATAACTATGGGGCAAAATCTGCTGTGGGGCTGATGTGGGTAAGATCTATGAGACAGGAGCTGCTGTGGTTCAGATCTATGGGGCAGGAGCAGCTCTGGGGCACATGTGGGTCAGATGTATGTGTTAGGAGCTGCTGTGGGGCACATGTGGGTCAGATCTATGGGGCAGGAGATGCTGTGGGGCAGATGTGGGGCAGATCTATGGGGCAAAGGCTGCTGTGGGGCAGATGTGGGTCAGATCTATGGGGCAGGAGCTGCTGTGGGTCAGATGTGGGTCAGATCTATAGGTCAGGAGCTGCTGTGGCTGATGTGGGCCAGTTCTCTGGGGCAGGAGATGCTGTGAGTCAGATGTATGACACAGGACCTGCTGTGGGGCAGATGTGGGTCAGATCTATAGGTCAGGAGCTGCTGTGGCTGATGTGGGCCAGTTCTATGGGGCAGGAGATGCTGTGAGTCAGATGTATGAGGCAGGAGCTGCTGTGGGGCACATGTGGGTCAGATCTATGGAGCAGGAGCTGCTGTGGGGCAGATTTGAATCAGATCTATAGGGCAGGAGCTGCTGTGGGTCAGATCTATGGGCAGGAGCTGCTGTGGGGCACATGTGAGTTAGATCTATGGGGCAGGAGATGGTGTGGGGCAGATTTGGGTCAGATGTATGGGTCAGGAGCTGCTGTGTTGCTGATGAGGGTCAGATCTATGGGGCATGGGCTGCTGTGGTTCAGATCTACGGGACTGGAGCTGCAGTGGAGCACATGTGGGTCAGATCTATGGGGTAGAAGCTGTTGTGGGGCTGATGGGGGTCATATCTATAAGGCAGGAGCTGCTGTGATGCTTTCTTGGGTCAGATCAATGGGGCAGGAGCTGCTTTGGGGCTGGTGGTGGTTAGATCTATATGGCAGGAGCTGCTGTGGGGCACATGTGGGTCAGACCTATGGGGCAGGAGCTGCAGAGGGGATGATGTAGGTCAGATCTATGGGGCAGGAGTTGCTGTGGGGAATATGAGGGACATATCTATGGTGCAAAATCTGCTGTTGGACTGATGTGAGTCAGATCTATGAGTTTGGAGCTGCTGTGGGGCACATGTGGGTCAGGTCTATGGGGCAGGAGCTGCTGTGGGCACATGTGGGTCAGATCTATGGGACAGGAGTTGCTGTTGGGCAGATGTGGGGCATAACTATGGGGCAAAATCTGCTGTGGGGCTGATGTGGGTAAGATCTATGAGACAGGAGCTGCTGTGGTTCAGATCTATGGGGCAGGAGCAGCTCTGGGGCACATGTGGGTCAGATGTATGTGTTAGGAGCTGCTGTGGGGCACATGTGGGTCAGATCTATGGGGCAGGAGATGCTGTGGGGCAGATGTGGGGCAGATCTATGGGGCAAAGGCTGCTGTGGGGCAGATGTGGGTCAGATCTATGGGGCAGGAGCTGCTGTGGGTCAGATGTGGGTCAGATCTATAGGTCAGGAGCTGCTGTGGCTGATGTGGGCCAGTTCTCTGGGGCAGGAGATGCTGTGAGTCAGATGTATGACACAGGACCTGCTGTGGGGCAGATGTGGGTCAGATCTATAGGTCAGGAGCTGCTGTGGCTGATGTGGGCCAGTTCTATGGGGCAGGAGATGCTGTGAGTCAGATGTATGAGGCAGGAGCTGCTGTGGGGCAGATGGGGGTCAGATCTATGGGGCAGGAGATGCTGTGGAGCAGATGTGGATCAGATCTATAGGTCAGGAGCTGCTGTGGCTGATGTGGGCCAGTTCTATGGGGCAGGAGATGCTGTGAGTCAGATGTATGAGGCAGGAGCTGCTGTGGGGCAGATGGGGGTCAGATCTATGGGGCAGGAGATGCTGTGGAGCACATGTGGGTAAGATCTATGGGGCAGGAGCTGCTGTGGGGCAGATGTGGGTCAGATCTATGGGGCAGGAGCTGCTGTGGGGCTGATGGTGGTTAGATCTATAAGGCAGGAGCTGCTGTGGGGCTGACTTGGGTCAGATCTATGGGGCAGGAGCTGCTTTGGGGCTGATGGTGGTTAGATCTATATGGCAGGAGCTGCTGTGGGGCACATGTGGGTCAGACCTATGGGGCAGGAGCTGCAGAGGGGATCATGTAGGTCAGATCTATGGGGCAGGAGCTGCTGTGGGGAATATGAGGGACATATCTATGGTGCAAAATCTGCTGTTGGACTGATGTGAGTCAGATCTATGAGTTTGGAGCTGCTGTGGGGCACATGTGGGTCAGATCTATGGGGCAGGAGATGCTGTGGGGCTGATTTGGGTCAGATCTATGTGGCAGGAGATGCTGTGGGTCAGATCTATGGGGCAGGAGCTGCTGTGGGGAACATGTGGGTCAGGTCTATGGGGCAGGAGCTGCTGTGGTCACATGTGGGTCAGATCTATGGGGCAGGAGTTGCTGTTGGGCAGATGTGGGGCATAACTATGGGGCAAAATCTGCTGTGGGGCTGATGTGGGTAAGATCTATGAGACAGGAGCTGCTGTGGTTCAGATCTATGGGGCAGGAGCAGCTCTGGGGCACATGTGGGTCAGATGTATGTGTTAGGAGCTGCTGTGGGGCACATGTGGGTCAGATCTATGGGGCAAAGGCTGCTGTGTGGCAGATGTGGGTCAGATCTATGGGGCAGGAGCTGCTGTGTGTCAGATGTGGGTCAGATCTATAGGTCAGGAGCTGCTGTGGCTGATGTGGGCCAGTTCTATGGGGCAGGAGATGCTGTGAGTCAGATGTATGAGGCAGGAGCTGCTGTGGGGCAGATGAGGGTCAGATCTATGGGGCAGGAGATGCTGTGGAGCAGATGTTGGTCAGATCTATGGGGCAGGAGCTGCTGTGGGGCAGATGTGGGTCAGATCTATGGGCAGGAACTGCTGAGCTGCAAATGTTGGTAGGGTCTATGGGGCAGGAGCTGCTGTGGGGCAGATGTGGGTCAGATCTATGGGGCAGGAGCTGCTGTGGGGCTGATGTTGGTCAGATCATTGGGGCAGCAGCTGCTGTGGAGCAGATCTGGGTAAGATCTATGTCGCAGGAGCTGCTGTGGGGCAGACGTGGCACATATCTATGGGGCAAAATCTGCTGTGCGGCTGATGTCGGTCAGATCTATGGGGCAGGATCTCCTGTGGGGCTGATGTGGGTCAAATCAATGGGGCAGAGCTGCTCTGGGGCACATGTGGGTCAGATCTATGGAGCAGGAGCTGCTGTGGGGCAGATTTGAATCAGATCTATAGGGCAGGAGCTGCTGTGGGTCAGATCTATGGGCAGGAGCTGCTGTGGGGCACATGTGAGTTAGATCTATGGGGCAGGAGATGGTGTGGGGCACATTTGGGTCAGATGTATGGGTCAGGAGCTGCTGTGTTGCTGATGAGGGTCAGATCTATGGGGCATGGGCTGCTGTGGTTCAGATCTACGGGACTGGAGCTGCAGTGGAGCACATGTGGGTCAGATCTATGGGGAAGAAGCTGTTGTGGGGCAGATGTGGGTCAGATCTATGGGGCAGGAGATGCTGTGGAGCAGATGTGGGTCAGATCTATGGGCAGGAGCTGCTGTGCTGCACATGTTGGTAGGGTCTATGGGGCAGGAGCTGCTGTGGGGCAGATGTGGGTCAGATCTATGGGGCAGGAGCTGCTGTGGGGCTGATGTTGGTCAGATCTTTGGGGCAGCAGCTGCTGTGGAGCAGATCTGTGTAAGATCTATGTCGCAGGAGCTGCTGTGGGGCAGACGTGGCACATATCTATGGGGCAATATCTGCTGTGGGGCTGATGTGGGTCAGATCTATGGGGCAGGATCTCCTGTGGGGCTGATGTGGGTCAGATCTATGGGGCAGGAGCTGCTTTGGGGCTGATGGTGGTTAGATCTATATGGCAGGAGCTGCTGTGGGGCACATGTGGGTCAGACCTATGGGGCAGGAGCTGCAGAGGGGATGATGTAGGTCAGATCTATGGGGCAGGAGTTGCTGTGGGGAATATGAGGGACATATCTATGGTGCAAAATCTGCTGTTGGACTGATGTGAGTCAGATCTATGAGTTTGGAGCTGCTGTGGGGCACATGTGGGTCAGATCTATGGGGCAGGAGATGCTGTGGGGCTGATTTGGGTCAGATCTATGTGGCAGGAGATGCTGTGGGTCAGATCTATGGGGCAGGAGCTGCTGTGGGGAACATGTGGGTCAGGTCTATGGGGCAGGAGCTGCTGTGGTCACATGTGGGTCAGATCTATGGGGCAGGAGTTGCTGTTGGGCAGATGTGGGGCATAACTATGGGGCAAAATCTGCTGTGGGGCTGATGTGGGTAAGATCTATGAGACAGGAGCTGCTGTGGTTCAGATCTATGGGGCAGGAGCAGCTCTGGGGCACATGTGGGTCAGATCTATGTGTTAGGAGCTGCTGTGGGGCACATGTGGGTCAGATCTATGGGGCAGGAGATGCTGTGGGGCAGATGTGGGTCAGATCTATGGGGCAAAGGCTGCTGTGTGGCAGATGTGGGTCAGATCTATAGGTCAGGAGCTGCTGTGGCTGATGTGGGCCAGTTCTATGGGGCAGGAGATGCTGTGAGTCAGATGTATGAGGCAGGAGCTGCTGTGGGGCAGATGGGGGTCAGATCTATGGGGCAGGAGATGCTGTGGAGCAGATGTGGGTCAGATCTATGGGGCAGGAGCTGCTGTGGGGCAGATGTGGGTCAGATCTATGGGCAGGAGCTGCTGTGCTGCACATGTTGGTAGGGTCTATGGGGCAGGAGCTGCTGTGGGGCAGATGTGGGTCAGATCTATGGGGCAGGAGCTGCTGTGGGGCTGATGTTGGTCAGATCTTTGGGGCAGCAGCTGCTGTGGAGCAGATCTGGGTAAGATCTATGTCGCAGGAGCTGCTGTGGGGCAGACGTGGCACATATCTATGGGGCAAAATCTGCTGTGGGGCTGATGTGCGTCAGATCTATGGGGCAGGATCTCCTGTGGGGCTGATGTGGGTCAAATCAATGGGGCAGAGCTGCTCTGGGGCACATGTGGGTCAGATCTATGGAGCAGGAGCTGCTGTGGGGCAGATTTGAATCAGATCTATAGGGCAGGAGCTGCTGTGGGTCAGATCTATGGGCAGGAGCTGCTGTGGGGCACATGTGAGTTAGATCTATGGGGCAGGAGATGGTGTGGGGCAGATTTGGGTCAGATGTATGGGTCAGGAGCTGCTGTGTTGCTGATGAGGGTCAGATCTATGGGGCATGGGCTGCTGTGGTTCAGATCTACGGGACTGGAGCTGCAGTGGAGCACATGTGGGTCAGATCTATGGGGTAGAAGCTGTTGTGGGGCTGATGGTGGTTAGATCTATTAGGCAGGAGCTGCTGTGGGGCTGACTTGGGTCAGATCTATGGGGCAGGAGCTGCTTTGGGGCTGATGGTGGTTAGATCTATATGGCAGGAGCTGCTGTGGGGCACATGTGGGTCAGACCTATGGGGCAGGAGCTGCAGAGGGGATGATGTAGGTCAGATCTATGGGGCAGGAGTTGCAGTGGGGAATATGAGGGACATATCTATGGTGCAAAATCTGCTGTTGGACTGATGTGAGTCAGATCTATGAGTTTGGAGCTGCTGTGGGGCACATGTGGGTCAGATCTATGGGGCAGGAGATGCTGTGGGGCTGATTTGGGTCAGATCTATGTGGCAGGAGATGCTGTGGGTCAGATCTATGGGGCAGGAGATGCTGTGGGGAACATGTGGGTCAGGTCTATGGGGCAGGAGCTGCTGTGGGCACATGTGGGTCACACTGGGACCCATATGGGGACAAAGGGAGACATCATCGAGACTCATAGGGACCTATTGGGACCAATAGGGACCCAAAGAGAGACATAGAGACCCCATAGAAATACATGGAGACCCCATAGAGGCACAAAGTTACACATAGAGGGACACCAAGACCCATAGAAACCAGATAGAGACTCCATATAGACACATAGGAACACATAGAGACCCACTGGGACAGTGAGACCACATGTAGACTCATAGGGACACATTAGGAGCCATTAAGACCCATAGGGACACATAGGACGACTTTGAAACTTATAGATACCCAAAGGAAGACATTTGGGCCCAGAGATAACCATAAGAGACCCCATAGAGACCCCATAGGGGCACATAGCAACCCATAGGGGGGACATTGGGACACATAGGTACACATTGTGACCCGTAGGAAGACACTGGGACCCATAGGGGGACATTGGGACACATAGGGACCCAATGAATTACAGTGGGGGACAGTGAGACCCATAGAGATACATAAGGACCCCGCTGAGACCCATAAGAGACCCCATAGAGGCACCTAGGGACCACATTGAAACTCATAGATACTTGTAAGAAGACATTTGGGCCCAGAGATATCCATAAGAGACCCCACAGAGACCCCATAGAGGCACATAGCAACCCATAGGGGGGACATTGGGACACGTAGGGAAACATTCTGACCCATAGGGAGACACTGGGACCCATATGGGGACATTGGGACACATAGGGACCCCTTGGACTACAGTGGGGGACAGCCAGACCCATAGAGACACATAGAAACCCCGCTGAGACCCATAAGAGACCCCATAGAGGCACATAGGGACCACATTGAAACCCATAGATAGCTATAGGAAGATATTTGGGCCCAGAGATACCCATCAGAAACCACATACAAGCACATAGCAACCCATAGGGGGGACATTGGGACACATAGTGACCCATAGGGGGACATTGGGACACATAGGTACACATAGGGAGACACTGGGACCCATAGGGGGACATTGGGACACATAGTGACCCCATGGATTAAAGTGGGGGACAGTCAGATCCATCGAGACACATAGGGACCCTGCTGAGACCCATAAGAGACCCCATAGAGGAACATAGCAACCCATAGGGGGGACATAGGGACACATAGGGACACACCGTGACCCATGAGGAGACACTGGATCCCATAGGGGGACAATGGGACACATAAGGACCCCATGGATTACAGTGGGGGACAGTGAGACCCATAGAGACAAATAGGGAACCCGCTGAGACCCATAAGAGACCCCATAGAGGCACATAGGGACCTAATGTAACCCATAGATACCCACAGGGAGACATTTGGGCCCAGAGCTATCCATAAGAGAGCCCATTGAGGCACATAGCAACCCATAGGGGGGACATTGGGACACATAGGGACACATAGTGACCCATAGGGAGACACTGGGACCCATATGGGGATATTGGGACACATAGGGACCACATGGATTACAGTGGTGGACAGTGAGACCCATAGAGACACATAGGGACTTCGTTGAGACCCATAAGAGACCTCATAGAGGCACATAGGGACCACATTGAATCCCATAGATGCACATAGGAAGACATTTGGGCCCAGAGATACCCATAAGAGACCACATAGAGACCCCATAGAGGTACATAGCAACCCATAGTGTGGATATTGGGACACAGAGGGACCCCATGGATTACAGTGGGGAACACTGAGACCCGTAGAGACACATAGGGGCTCCACTGATACCCATAAGAGACCCCATAGAGGCACATAGGGACCTCATTGAAACCCATAGATACCCATAGGAAGACATTTGGGCCCAGAGATACCAATAAGAGTCCCCATAGAAACCCCAAAGGGGGCCAATGGGACACATAGGGGGGACATTCGGCACTTAGGAACACATAGTGCCCCATAGGGAGACACTGGGACCCATAGGGGCTGTATGGGAGATTGGTAATCACAGCCTGAACCTCTGATTAATCAGCTGAGGCAAGTGTGGGGTCAGCTGCGGGAGCACAGGTGAGAGTAATGGAGCTGTGCTCCCGGGAGGGCTGGAGCTCGACTCCACCTCCTCTGAGACCTCATTTAAGGGCTGACCCTCACTCGAGCCGCTTTCCATTATCTTTCCGAGCTCCCTGTTACCGGGTGAGGTCCCAGAAGACTGGAGGCTTGCCAACGTGACTCCCATTTCCAAGCAAGGTTGTCAGGAGGATGCGGGCAACTCCAGGCCTGTTAGCCTGACCTCGGTGCCAGGGAAGGGAATGGAACGAATTGTCTTGAGGGAGATGACAGATGCGGCAGGTGTGGGATGAGCAGGAGATCAGACCTAGCCAGCATGGGTTCGTGAAGGGCAGCTCCTGCTTGACCAATCTGATCTCCTTCTACGATCCTGTGACCCATCTGATGGATGAAGGAAAGAAAGAAAGGCTGTTGATGTGCTCTACTTGGACTTCAGCAAAGCCTTCACAACTGTCTCCCATGCTATTCTCCTACAAAAGCTGGCAGCCCTTTTCCAACCTTGAGAATTCTGTGATTCTGTGAGGCAGCATCTCTTGGACATCGCTCTGCAGTGAAGACCGCCCCAGCTTCCTCAGCGAAGGCATCACCACTGGTGAGTTTCTCTCTCGCTTAGAACCTCTGTACATTTGTTACCATCTTTGTTACCATCTGTATAGTTACCACCTAGACAGGGGGACATAGAGAGACACTGGGACCCCTAGGGACCCATAGAGATCCAGAGGAAGACATTGGGACCCATAGAGAGACACTGGGACCCATAGGGACACATAGAGACCCATAGACAGTCATTGGGAGCCATAAGGATAAATTGAGACCCATAGAGACCCCATTGAGACCCATAGTGCCTCAAAGAAACCCATAGCGACCCCATAGTCACCCATAGCGCCCCATAGGAACACAAAGATACCCCATAGAGCCCCATAGTGACCCATAGGGGCCCAAAGAGACCCCATAGCACCCCATAGCTACTCCATAGTGCCCCATAGCAGCCCATGGAGCCTCATAGACACTCCATTGTGCCCCACAGCACCCCATTGCACCCCATAGGGACCCATAGACACAGCATTCTGCTCCATAGAGCCCCATAGACACCCCATAGTTCCCCACAGCACCCCATAGCAGCCCACAGTGCCCCATAGACACCACATAAGGCCCTACAGCCACACCATAGAGCCCAATTGAACCACATAGACACCCCATATCGCCCCTTAGTGCCTGTAGACACCCCATAGAGCCCCATAGAGACCCACTGAACCCCATACAGACCCCATGCAGACCCCATAGAGCCCCACAGACAACCCATAGATCCCCAAAGACACCCCATAGAATCCCCATAGAGCCCCATAGGGACCTCATAGCGCCCCATAGAGACCCCATTCTTCCGCATAGAGCCCCATAGCAAACCATAGCACCCCATAGTCACCCATAGCGCCCCATAGGAACCCAAGGATACACCAAAGCACCCCATAACCACCCTACAGCACCGCATAGCCACCCCATAGAGCCCCATAGACACCACATAGTGACCCATAGTGACCCATAGGGGTACAAAGAGACCCCAAATCATCCCATAGCTACTCCACAGTGCCCCATAGCAGCCCATGGAGCCTCATAGACACTCTCTTGTGCCCCACAGCGCCCCATTGCACCCCATAGAGACCCATAGACACCCTATACTGCTCCATAGAGCCCCATAGCACCCCATAGTGCCTCACAGCACCCCATAGCACAACATAGTGCCACATAGACACCACATAAGGACATATAGCCGCGCCATAGAGCCCCACAGACATCCCATAGAGCCCCGTAGGCAACCCATTGTGCCCCATAGAGCTCCCATAGCCACCCATAGAAACTAATTTACCAAATAGACACACCATAGCGTTCCATAGACACCCCATAGAAACCTCAGAACGCCCCATAGAGCTCCATAGGCACCCCATAGAGCCCCATAGAGAACCCATAGAGGCACATAGCAACCCATAGGGGGGACATTGGGACACATAGGGACACATAGTGACCCATAGGGAGACACTGGGACCCATAGGGTGACATTGGGACACATAGGGACACCATGGATTACATGGTTGATACAACCCATGTTGTAAGTTTTCATGTTTATCAACATGGTTGATGTGGGTCAGATCTATGGGGCAGGAGCTGCTGTGGGGCACATGTGGGTCAGATCTATGGGGCAGGAGCTGCTGTGGGGCTGATGTAGGAAAGATCTATGGGGCAGGAGATGCTTTGGGGCAGATGTGGGTCAGCCCTATTGGGCTGGAGCTGCTGTGGGGCACTTGTGGGTCAGATCTATGAGGCAGGGGCTGCTGTGGGTCAGATCTATGGGGGAGGAAAAAATGTGGGCCTGATGTTGGTCAGATTTATGGAGCAGGAGCTGCTGTGTTGCAGATGTGGGTCAGATCTATGTTGCAGGAGCTGATGTGGGGCAGATGTAGGGCATATCTATGGGGCAGGAGCTGCTGTGAGGCTGATGGGTGTTAGATCTATGGGGAGGAGCTGCTGTGGTGCAGATGTGGGTCACATCTATGGGGCGGGAGATGCTGTGTGGCTGATGTGGGTCAAATCCATGGGGCAGGAGCTGCTTTGGGGCTGATGGTGGTTAGATCTATGGGGCAGGAGCTGCTGTGAGGCGCATGTGGGACATAACTATGGGGCAAAATCTGCTGTGGGGCTGATGTGGGTAAGATCTATGAGACAGGAGCTGCTGTGGTTCAGATCTATGGGGCAGGAGCAGCTCTGGGGCACATGTGGGTCAGATCTATGTGTTAGGAGCTGCTGTGGGGCACATGTGGGTCAGATCTAAGGGGCAGGAGCTGCTGTCGAGATGATGTGGGTCAGATCTTTGGGTACGAGCTGCTGTGGGGCAGATCTGGGTAAGATGTATGGGGCAGGAGCTGCTGTGGGTCAGATGTGGATCAGATCTATGGGGCAGGAGCTGCTGTGGGGCAGATGTGGGTCAGATCTATGGGGCAAAGGCTGCTGTGTGGCAGATGTGGGTCAGATCTATGGGGCAGGAGCTGCTGTGGGTCAGATGTGGGTCAGATCTATAGGTCAGGAGCTGCTGTGGCTGATGTGGGCCAGTTCTATGGGGCAGGAGATGCTGTGAGTCAGATGTATGAGGCAGGAGCTGCTGTGGGGCAGATGGGGGTCAGATCTATGGGGCAGGAGATGCTGTGGAGCAGATGTGGGTCAGATCTATGGGGCAGGAGCTGCTGTGGGGCAGATGTGGGTCAGATCTATGGGCAGGAGCTGCTGTGCTGCACATGTTGGAAGGGTCTATGGGGCAGGAGCTTCTGTGGGGCAGATGTGGGTCAGATCTATGGGGCAGGAGCTGCTTTGGGGCTGATGGTGGTTAGATCTATATGGCAGGAGCTGCTGTGGGGCACATGTGGGTCAGATCTATAGGTCAGGAGCTGCAGAGGGGATCATGTAGGTCAGATCTATGGGGCAGGAGTTGCTGTGGGGAATATGAGGGACAAATCTATGGTGCAAAATCTGCTGTTGGACTGATGTGAGTCAGATCTATGAGTTTGGAGCTGCTGTGGGGCACATGTGGGTCAGATCTATGGGGCAGGAGATACTGTGGGGCTGATTTGGGTCAGATCTATGTGGTAGGAGATGCTGTGGGTCAGATCTATGGGGCAGGAGCTGCTGTGGGGAACATGTGGGTCAGGTCTATGGGGCAGGAGTTGCCTTTGGGCAGATGTGGGACATAACTATGGGGCAAAATCTGCTGTGGGGCTGATGTGGGTAAGATCTATGAGACAGGAGCTGCTGTGGTTCAGATCTATGGGGCAGGAGCAGCTCTGGGGCACATGTGGGTCAGATCTATGTGTTAGGAGCTGCTGTGGGGCACATGTGGGTCAGATCTATGGGGCAGGAGATGCTGTGGGGCAGATGTGGGTCAGATCTATGGGGCAGGAGCTGCTGTGGGTCAGATGTGGGTCAGATCTATAGGTCAGGAGCTGCTGTGGCTGATGTGGGCCAGTTCTATGGGGCAGGAGATGCTGTGAGTCAGATGTATGATGCAGGAGCTGCTGTGGGGCAGATGGGGGTCAGATCTATGGGGCAGGAGCTGCTGTGGAGCAGATGTGGGTCAGATCTATAGGTCAGGAGCTGCTGTGGCTGATGTGGGCCAGTTCTATGGGGCAGGAGATGCTGTGAGTCAGATGTATGAGGCAGGAACTGCTGTGGGGCAGATGGGGGTCAGATCTATGGGGCAGGAGATGCTGTGGGGCAGATGTGGTTCAGATCTATGGGGCAGGAGCTGCTGTGGGGCAGATGTGGGTCAGATCTATGGGCAGGAGCTGCTGTGCTGCACATGTTGGTAGTGTCTATGGGGCAGGAGCTGCTGTGGGGCAGATGTGGGTCAGATCTATGGGGCAGGAGCTGCTGTGGGGCTGATGTTGGTCAGATCTTTGGGGCAGCAGCTGCTGTGGAGCAGATCTGGGTAAGATCTATGTCGCAGGAGCTGCTGTGGGGCAGACGTGGCACATATCTATGGGGCAAAATCTGCTGTGGGGCTGATGTGGGTCAGATCTATGGGGCAGGATCTCCTGTGGGGCTGATGTGGGTCAAATCAATGGGGCAGAGCTGCTCTGGGGCACATGTGAATCAGATCTATGGAGCAGGAGCTGCTGTGGGGCAGATTTGAATCAGATCTATAGGGCAGGAGCTGCTGTGGGTCAGATCTATGGGCAGGAGCTGCTGTGGGGCACATGTGAGTTAGATCTATGGGGCAGGAGATGGTGTGGGGCAGATTTGGGTCAGATGTATGGGTCAGGAGCTGCTGTGTTGCTGATGAGGGTCAGATCTATGGGGCATGGGCTGCTGTGGTTCAGATCTACGGGACTGGAGCTGCAGTGGAGCACATGTGGGTCAGATCTATGGGGTAGAAGCTGTTGTGGGGCTGATGGTGGTTAGATCTATAAGGCAGGAGCTGCTGTGGGGCTGACTTGGGTCAGATCTATGGGGCAGGAGCTGCTTTGGGGCTGATGGTGGTTAGATCTATATGGCAGGAGCTGCTGTGGGGCACATGTGGGTCAGACCTATGGGGCAGGAGCTGCAGAGGGGATGATGTAGGTCAGATCTATGGGGCAGGAGTTGCTGTGGGGAATATGAGGGACATATCTATGGTGCAAAATCTGCTGTTGGGCTGATGTGAGTCAGATCTATGAGTTTGGAGCTGCTGTGGGGCACATGTGGGTCAGATCTATGGGGCAGGAGATGCTGTGGGGCTGATTTGGGTCAGATCTATGTGGCAGGAGATGCTGTGGGTCAGATCTATGGGGCAGGAGCTGCTGTGGGGAACATGTGGGTCAGATCTATGGGGCAGGAGCTGCTGTGGGGAACATGTGGGTCAGATCTATGGGGCAGGAGTTGCCTTTGGGCAGATGTGGGACATAACTATGGGGCAAAATCTGCTGTGGGGCTGATGTGGGTAAGATCTATGAGACAGGAGCTGCTGTGGTTCAGATCTATGGGGCAGGAGCAGCTCTGGGGCACATGTGGGTCAGATCTATGTGCTAGGAGCTGCTGTGGGGCACATGTGGGTCAGATCTATGGGGCAGGAGATGCTGTGGGGCAGATGTGTGTCAGATCTATGGGGCAGGAGCTGCTGTGGGTCAGATGTGGGTCAGATCTATAGGTCAGGAGCTGCTGTGGCTGATGTGGGCCAGTTCTATGGGGCAGGACATGCTGTGAGTCAGATGTATGATGCAGGAGCTGCTGTGGGGCAGATGGGGGTCAGATCTATGGGGCAGGAGATGCTGTGGAGCAGATGTGGGTCAGATCTATAGGTCAGGAGCTGCTGTGGCTGATGTGGGTCAGATCTATGGGCAGGAGCTGCTGTGCTGCACATGTTGGTAGGGTCTATGTGTCAGGAGCTGCTGTGGGGCAAATGGGGGTCAGATCTATGGGGCAGGAGCTGCTGTGGGGAATATGAGGGACATATCTATGGTGCAAAATCTGCTGTTGGACTGATGTGAGTCAGATCTATGAGTTTGGAGCTGCTGTGGGGCACATGTGGGTCAGATCTATGGGGCAGGAGATGCTGTGGGGCTGATTTGGGTCAGATCTATGTGGCAGGAGATGCTTTGGGTCAGATCTATGGGGCAGGAGCTGCTGTGTGGCAGATGTGGGTCAGGTCTATGGGGCAGGAGTTGCTGTGGGCACATGTGGGTCAGATCTATGGGGCAGGAGCTGCTGTGGGTCAGATGTGGGTCAGATCTATAGGTCAGGAGCTGCTGTGGCTGATGTGGGCCAGTTCTATGGGGCAGGAGATGCTGTGTGTCAGATGTATGAGGCAGGAGCTGCTGTGGGGCAGATGGGGGTCAGATCTATGGGGCAGGAGATGCTGTGGAGCAGATGTGGGTCAGATCTATGGGGCAGGAGCTGCTGTGGGGCAGATGTGGGTCAGATCTATGGGCAGGAGCTGCTGTGCTGCACATGTTGGTAGGGTCTATGGGGCAGGAGCTGCTGTGGGGCAGATGTGGGTCAGATCTATGGGGAAGGAGTTGCTGTTGGGCAGATGTGGGGCATAACTATGGGGCAAAATCTGCTGTGGGGCTGATGTGGGTAAGATCTATGAGACAGGAGCTGCTGTGGTTCAGATCTATGGGGCAGGAGCAGCTCTGGGGTAGATGTGGGTTAGATCTATGTGTTAGGAGCTGCTGTGGGGCACATGTGGGTCAGATCTATGTGTTAGGAGCTGCTGTGGGGCACATGTGGGTCAGATCTATTGGGCAGGAGATGCTGTGGGGCAGATGTTTGTCAGATCTATGGGGCGAAGGCTGCTGTGTGGCAGATGTGGGTCAGATCTATGGGGCAGGAGCTGCTGTGGGTCAGATGTGGGTCAGATCTATAGGTCAGGAGCTGCTGTGGCTGATGTGGGCCAGTTCTATGGGGCAGGAGATGCTGTGAGTCAGATGTATGAGGCAGGAGCTGCTGTGGGACATATGGGGGTCAGATCTACGGGGCAGGAGATGCTGTGGAGCAGATGTAGGTCAGATCTATGGGGCAGGAGCTGCTGTGGAGCAGATGTGGGTCAGATCTATGGGGCAGGAGCTGCTGTGCTGCACATGTTGGTAGGGTCTATGGGGCAGGAGCTGCTGTGGGGCACATGTGGGTCAGACCTATGGGGCAGGAGCTGCAGAGGGGATGATGTAGGTCAGATCTATGGGGCAGGAGTTGCTGTGGGGAATATGAGGGACATATCTATGGTGCAAAATCTGCTGTTGGACTGATGTGAGTCAGATCTATGAGTTTGGAGCTGCTGTGGGGCACATGTGGGTCAGATCTATGGGGCAGGAGATGCTGTGGGGCTGATTTGGGTCAGATCTATGTGGCAGGAGATGCTGTGGGTCAGATCTATGGGGCAGGAGCTGCTGTGGGGAACATGTGGGTCAGGTCTATGGGGCAGGAGCTGCTGTGGGCACATGTGGGTCAGATCTATGGGGCAGGAGTTGCTGTTGGGCAGATGTGGGGCATAACTATGGGGCAAAATCTGCTGTGGGGCTGATGTGGGTAAGATCTATGAGACAGGAGCTGCTGTGGTTCAGATCTATGGGGCAGGAGCAGCTCTGGGGCAGATGTGGGTTAGATCTATGTGTTAGGAGCTGCTGTGGGGCACATGTGGGTCAGATCTATGTGTTAGGAGCTGCTGTGGGGCACATGTGGGTCAGATCTATTGGGCAGGAGATGCTGTGGGGCAGATGTGTGTCAGATCTATGGGGCAGGAGCTGCTGTGGGTCAGATGTGGGTCAGATCTATAGGTCAGGAGCTGCTGTGGCTGATGTGGGCCAGTTCTCTGGGGCAGGAGATGCTGTGAGTCAGATGTATGAGGCAGGAGCTGCTGTGGGGCATATGGGGGTCAGATCTATGGGGCAGGAGCTGCTGTGGAGCAGATGTGGGTCAGATCTATGGGGCAGGAGCTGCTGTGCTGCACATGTTGGTAGGGTCTATGGGGCAGGAGCTGCTGTGGGGCAGATGTGGGTCAGATCTATGGGCAGGAGCTGCAGCGGGGCACATGTGAGTTAGATCTATGGGGCAGGAGATGGTGTGGGGCAGATTTGGGTCAGATCTATGGGGCAGGAGTTGCTGTTGGGCAGATGTGGGACATAACTATGGGGCAAAATCTGCTGTGGGGCTGATGTGGGTAAGATCTATGAGACAGGAGCTGTTGTGGTTCAGATCTATGGGGCAGGAGCAGCTCTGGGGCACATGTGGGTCAGATCTATGTGTTAGGAGCTGCTGTGGGGCACATGTGGGTCAGATCTATGGGGCAGGAGATGCTGTGTGGCAGATGTGGGTCAGATCTATGGGGCAGGAGCTGCTGTGGGTCATATGTGGGTCAGATCTATAGGTCAGGAGCTGCTGTGGCTGATGTGGGCCAGTTCTACGGGGCAGGAGATGCTGTGAGTCAGATGTATGAGGCAGGAGCTGCTGTGGGGCAGATGGGGGTCAGATCTATGGGGCAGGAGATGCTGTGGAGCAGATGTGGGTCTGATCTATGGGGCAGGAGCTGCTGTGGGGCTGATGTTGGTCAGATCTTTGGGGCAGCAGCTGCTGTGGAGCAGATCTGGGTAAGATCTATGTCGCAGGAGCTGCTGTGGGGCAGACGTGACACATATCTATGGGGCAAAATCTGCTGTGGGGCAGATGTGGGTCAGATCTATGGGGCAGGATCTCCTGTGGGGCTGATGTGGGTCAAATCAATGGGGCAGAGCTGCTCTGGGGCACATGTGGGTCAGATCTATGGAGCAGGAGCTGCTGTGGGGCAGATTTGAATCAGATCTATAGGGCAGGAGCTGCTGTGGGTCAGATCTATGGGCAGGAGCTGCTGTGGGGCACATGTGAGTTAGATCTATGGGGCAGGAGATGGTGTGGGGCAGATTTGGGTCAGATGTATGGGTCAGGAGCTGCTGTGTTACTGATGAGGGTCAGATCTATGGGGCATGGGCTGCTGTGGTTCAGATCTACGGGACTGGAGCTGCAGTGGAGCACATGTGGGTCAGATCTATGGGGTAGAAGCTGTTGTGGGGCTGATGGTGGTTAGATCTATAAGGCAGGAGCTGCTGTGGGGCTGACTTGGGTCAGATCTATGGGGCAGGAGCAGCTTTGGGCACATGTGGGTCAGATCTATGTGTTAGGAGCTGCTGTGGGGCACATGTGGGTCAGATCTATGGGGCAGGAGATGCTGTGGGGCAGATGTGGGTCAGATCTATGGGGCAAAGGCTGCTGTGTGGCAGATGTGGGTCAGATCTATGGGGCAGGAGCTGCTGTGGGGAACATGTGGGTCAGATCTATAGGTCAGGATCTGCTGTGGCTGATGTGGGCCAGTTCTATGGGGCAGGAGATGCTGTGAGTCAGATGTATGAGGCAGGAGCTGCTGTGGTTCAGATGGGGGTCAGATCTATGGGGCAGGAGCTTCTGTGGAGCAGATGTGGGTCAGATCTATGGGGCAGGAGCTGCTGTGGGGCAGATGTGGGTCAGATCTATGGGCAGGAGCTGCTGTGCTGCACATGTTGGTAGGGTCTATGGGGCAGGAGCTGCTGTGGGGCAGATGTGGGTCAGATCTATGGGGCAGGAGCTGCTGTGGGGCTGATGTTGCTCAGATCTTTGGGGCAGCAGCTGCTGTGGAGCAGATCTGGGTAAGATCTATGTCGCAGGAGCTGCTGTGGGGCAGACGTGGCACATATCTATGGTGCAAAATCTGCTGTGGGGCTGATGTGGGTCAGATCTATGGGGCAGGATCTCCTGTGGGGCTGATGTGGGTCAAATCAATGGGGCAGAGCTGCTCTGGGGCTGATGTGGGTCAGATCTATGGAGCAGGAGCTGCTGTGGGGCACATGTGGGTCAGATCTATGGGGCAGGAGATGCTGTGGGGCAGATGTGGGGCAGATCTATGGGGCAAACGCTGCTGTTTGGCAGATGTGGGTCAGATCTATGGGGCAGGAGCTGCTGTGGCTGATGTGGGCCTGTTCTATGGGGCAGGAGATGCTGTGAGTCAGATGTATGAGGCAGGAGCTGCTGTGGGGCAGATGGGGGTCAGATCTTTGGGGCAGCAGCTGCTGTGGAGCAGATCTTTGTAAGATCTATGTCGCAGGAGCTGCTGTGGGGCAGACGTGGCACATATCTATGGGGCAAAATCTGCTGAGGGGCTGATGTGGGTCAGATCTATGGAGCAGGAGCTGCTGTGGGGCAGATTTGAATCAGATCTATAGGGCAGGAGCTGCTGTGGGTCAGATCTATGGGCAGGAGCTGCTGTGGGGCACATGTGAGTTAGATCTATGGGGCAGGAGATGGTGTGGGGCAGATTTGGGTCAGATGTATGGGTCAGGAGCTGCTGTGTTGCTGATGAGGGTCAGATCTATGGGGCATGGGCTGCTGTGGTTCAGATCTACGGGACTGGAGCTGCAGTGGAGCACATGTGGGTCAGATCTATGGGGTAGAAGCTGTTGTGGGGCTGATGGTGGTTAGATCTATAAGGCAGGAGCTGCTGTGGGGCTGACTTGGGTCAGATCTATGGGGCAGGAGCTGCTTTGGGGCTGATGGTGGTTAGATCTATATGGCAGGAGCTGCTGTGGGGCACATGTGGGTCAGACCTATGGGGCAGGTGCTGCAGAGGGGATGATGTAGGTCAGATCTATGGGGCAGGAGTTGCTGTGGGGAATATGAGGGACATATCTATGGTGCAAAATCTGCTGTTGGAGTGATGTGAGTCAGATCTATGAGTTTGGAGCTGCTGTGGGGCACATGTGGGTCAGATCTATGGGGCAGGAGATGCTGTGGGGCTGATTTGGGTCAGATCTATGTGGCAGGAGATGCTGTGGGTCAGATCTATGGGGCAGGAGCTGCTGTGGGGAACATGTGGGTCAGATCTATGGGGCAGGAGCTTCTGTGGGGAACATGTGGGTCAGATCTATGGGGCAGGAGTTGCTGTTGGGCAGATGTGGGACATAACTATGGGGCAAAATCTGCTGTGGGGCTGATGTGGGTAAGATCTATGAGACAGGAGCTTCTGTGGTTCAGATCTATGGGGCAGGAGCAGCTCTGGGGCACATGTGGGTCAGATCTATGTGTTAGGAGCTGCTGTGGGGCACATGTGGGTCAGATCTATGGGGCAGGAGATGCTGTGGGGCAGATGTGCGTCAGATCTATGGGGCAGGAGCTGCTGTGGGTCAGATGTGGGTCAGATCTATAGGTCAGGAGCTGCTGTGGCTGATGTGGGTCAGATCTATGGGCAGGAGCTGCTGTGCTGCACATGTTGGTAGGGTCTATGTTTCAGGAGCTGCTGTGGGGCAGATGGGGGTCAGATCTATGGGGCAGGAGCTGCTGTGCTGCACATGTTGGTAGGGTCTATGGGGCAGGAGCTGCTGTGGGGCAGATGTGGGTCAGATCTATGTGCAGGAGCTGCAGCGGGGCACATGTGAGTTAGATCTATGGGGCAGGAGATGGTGTGGGGCAGATTTGGGTCAGATCTATGGGGCAGGAGTTGCTGTTGGGCAGATGTGGGACATAACTATGGGGCAAAATCTGCTGTGGGGCTGATGTGGGTAAGATCTATGAGACAGGAGCTGCTGTGGTTCAGATCTATGGGGCAGGAGCAGCTCTGGGGCACATGTGGGTCAGATGTATGTGTTAGGAGCTGCTGTGGGGCACATGTGGGTCAGATCTATTGGGCAGGAGATGCTGTGGGGCAGATGTGGGTCAGATCTATGGGGCAAAGGCTGCTGTGTGGCAGATGTGGGTCAGATCTATGGGGCAGGAGATGCTGTGGGTCAGATGTGGGTCAGATCTATAGGTCAGGAGCTGCTGTGGCTGATGTGGGCCAGTTCTATGGGGCAGGAGATGCTGTGAGTCAGATGTATGAGGCAGGAGCTGCTGTGGGGCAGATGGGGGTCAGATCTATGGGGCAGGAGATGCTGTGGAGCAGATGTGGGTCAGATCTATGGGGCAGGAGCTGCTGTGGGGCAGATGTGGGTCAGATCTATGGGCAGGAGCTGCTGTGCTGCACATGTTGGTAGGGTCTATGGGGCAGGAGCTGCTGTGGGGCAGATGTGGGTCAGATCTATGGGGCAGGAGCTGCTGTGGGGCTGATGTTGGTCAGATCTTTGGGGCAGCAGCTGCTGTGGAGCAGATCTGGGTAAGATCTATGTCGCAGGAGCTGCTGTGGGGCAGACGTGGCACATATCTATGGGGCAAAATCTGCTGTGGGGCTGATGTGGGTCAGATCTATGGGGCAGGATCTCCTGTGGGGCTGATGTGGGTCAAATCAATGGGGCAGAGCTGCTCTGGGGCACATGTGGGTCAGATCTATGGAGCAGGAGCTGCTGTGGGGCAGATTTGAATCAGATCTATAGGGCAGGAGCTGCTGTGGGTCAGATCTATGGGGCAGGAGCAGCTCTGTGGCACATGTGGGTCAGATCTATGGGGCAGGAGATGGTGTGGGGCAGATGTGGGTCAGATCTATGGGGCAAAGGCTGCTGTGTGGCAGATGTGGGTCAGATCTATGGGGCAGGAGCTGCAGTGGAGCACATGTGGGTCAGATCTATAGGTCAGGAGCTGCTGTGGCTGATGTGGGCCAGTTCTATGGGGCAGGAGATGCTGTGAGTCAGATGTATGAGGCAGGAGCTGCTGTGGGGCAGATGGGGGTCAGATCTATGGGGCAGGAGCTGCTGTGGAGCAGATGTGGGTCAGATCTATGGGGCAGGAGCTGCTGTGGGGCAGATGTGGGTCAGATCTATGGGCAGGAGCTGCTGTGCTGCACATGTTGGTAGGGTCTATGGGGCAGGAGCTGCTGTGGGGCAGATGTGGGTCAGATCTATGGGGCAGGAGCTGCTGTGGGGCTGATGTTGGTCAGATCTTTGGGGCAGCAGCTGCTGTGGAGCAGATCTGGGTAAGATCTATGTCGCAGGAGCTGCTGTGGGGCAGACGTGGCACATATCTATGGGGCAAAATCTGCTGTGGGGCTGATGTGGGTCAGATCTATGGGGCAGGATCTCCTGTGGGGCTGATGTGGGTCAAATCAATGGGGCAGAGCTGCTCTGGGGCACATGTGGGTCAAATCTATTGAGCAGGAGCTGCTGTGGGGCAGATTTGAATCAGATCTATAGGGCAGGAGCTGCTGTGGGTCAGATCTATGGGCAGGAGCTGCTGTGGGGCACATGTGAGTTAGATCTATGGGGCAGGAGATGGTGTGGGGCAGATTTGGGTCAGATGTATGGGTCAGGAGCTGCTGTGTTGCTGATGAGGGTCAGATCTATGGGGCATGGGCTGCTGTGGTTCAGATCTACGGGACTGGAGCTGCAGTGGAGCACATGTGGGTCAGATCTATGGGGTAGAAGCTGTTGTGGGGCTGATGGTGGTTAGATCTATAAGGCAGGAGCTGCTGTGGGGCTGACTTGGGTCAGATCTATGGGGCAGGAGCTGCTTTGGGGCTGATGGTGGTTAGATCTATATGGCAGGAGCTGCTGTGGGGCACATGTGGGTCAGACCTATGGGGCAGGAGCTGCAGAGGGGATGATGTAGGTCAGATCTATGGGGCAGGAGTTGCTGTGGGGAATATGAGGGACATATCTATGGTGCAAAATCTGCTGTTGGACTGATGTGAGTCAGATCTATGAGTTTGGAGCTGCTGTGGGGCACATGTAGGTCAGGTCTATGGGGCAGGAGATGCTGAGGGGCTGATTTGGGTCAGATCTATGTGGCAGGAGATGCTGTGGGTCAGATCTATGGGGCAGGAGCTGCTGTGGGGAACATGTGGGTCAGGTCTATGGGGCAGGAGCTGCTGTGGGCACATGTGGGTCAGATCTATGGGGCAGGAGTTGCTGTTGGGCAGATGTGGGGCATAACTATGGGGCAAAATCTGCTGTGGGGCTGATGTGGGTAAGATCTATGAGACAGGAGCTGCTGTGGTTCAGATCTATGGGGCAGGAGCAGCTCTGGGGCACATGTGGGTCAGATCTATGTGTTAGGAGCTGCTGTGGGGCACATGTGGGTCAGATCTATGGGGCAGGAGATGCTGTGGGGCAGATGTGGGTCAGATCTATGGGGCAAAGGCTGCTGTGTGGCAGATGTGGGTCAGATCTATGGGGCAGGAGCTGCTGTGGGTCAGATGTGGGTCAGATCTATAGGTCAGGAGCTGCTGTGGCTGATGTGGGCCAGTTCTATGGGGCAGGAGATGCTGTGAGTCAGATGTATGAGGCAGCAGCTGCTGTGGGGCAGATGGGGGTCAGATCTATGGGGCAGGAGATGCTGTGGAGCAGATGTGGGTCAGATCTATGGGGCAGGAGCTGCTGTGGGGCAGATGTGGGTCAGATCTATGGGCAGGAGCTGCTGTGCTGCACATGTTGGTAGGGTCTATGGGGCAGGAGCTGCTGTGGGGCAGATGTGGGTCAGATCTATGGGGCAGGAGCTGCTGTGGGGCTGATGTTGCTCAGATCTTTGGGGCAGCAGCTGCTGTGGAGCAGATCTGGGTAAGATCTATGTCGCAGGAGCTGCTGTGGGGCAGACGTGGCACATATCTATGGGGCAAAATCTGCTGTGGGGCTGATGTGGGTCAGATCTATGGGGCAGGATCTCCTGTGGGGCTGATGTGGGTCAAATCAATGGGGCAGAGCTGCTCTGGGGCACATGTGGGTCAGATCAATGGAGCAGGAGCTGCTGTGGGGCAGATTTGAATCAGATCTATAGGGCAGGAGCTGCTGTGGGTCAGATCTATGGGGCAGGAGCAGCTCTGTGGCACATGTGGGTCAGATCTATGGGGCAGGAGATGGTGTGGGGCAGATGTGGGTCAGATCTATGGGGCAAAGGCTGCTGTGTGGCAGATGTGGGTCAGATCTATGGGGCAGGAGCTGCAGTGGAGCACATGTGGGTCAGATCTATAGGTCAGGAGCTGCTGTGGCTGATGTGGGCCAGTTCTATGGGGCAGGAGATGCTGTGAGTCAGATGTATGAGGCAGGAGCTTCTGTGGGGCAGATGGGGGTCAGATCTATGGGGCAGGAGCTGCTGTGGAGCAGATGTGGGTCAGATCTATGGGGCAGGAGCTGCTGTGGCTGATGTGGGCCAGTTCTATGGGGCAGGAGATGCTCTGTGTCAGATGTATGAGGCAGGAGCTGCTGTGGGGCAGATGGGGGTCAGATCTATGGGGCAGGAGATGCTGTGGAGCTGATGTGGGTCAGATCTATGGGGCAGGAGCTGCTGTGGGGCAGATGTGAATCAGATCTATGGGCAGGAGCTGCTGTGCTGCACATGTTGGTAGGGTCTATGGGGCAGGAGCTGCTGTGGGGCATTTGTGGGTCAGATCTATGGGGCAGGAGCTGCTGTGGGGCTGATGTTGGTCAGATCTTTGGGGCAGCAGCTGCTGTGGAGCAGATCTGGGTAAGATCTATGTCGCAGGAGCTGCTGTGGGGCAGACGTGGCACATATCTATGGGGCAAAATCTGCTGCGGGGCTGATGTGGGTCAGATCTATGGGGCAGGATCTCCTGTGGGGCTGATGTGGGTCAAATCAATGGGGTAGAGCTGCTCTGGGGCACATGTGGGTCAGATCTATTGAGCAGGAGCTGCTGTGGGGCAGATTTGAATCAGATCTATAGGGCAGGAGCTGCTGTGGGTCAGATCTATGGGCAGGAGCTGCTGTGGGGCACATGTGAGTTAGATCTATGAGTCAGGAGATGGTGTGGGGCAGATTTGGGTCAGATGTATGGGTCAGGAGCTGCTGTGTTGCTGATGAGGGTCAGATCTATGGGGCATGGGCTGCTGTGGTTCAGATCTACGGGACTGGAGCTGCAGTGGAGCACATGTGGGTCAGATCTATGGGGTAGAAGCTGTTGTGGGGCTGATGGTGGTTAGATCTATAAGGCAGGAGCTGCTGTGGGGCTGACTTGGGTCAGATCTATGGGGCAGGAGCTGCTTTGGGGCTGATGGTGGTTAGATCTATATGGCAGGAGCTGCTGTGGGGCACATGTGGGTCAGACCTATGGGGCAGGAGATGCTGTGGGGCAGATGTGGGTCAGATCTATGGGGCAAAGGCTGCTGTGTGGCAGATGTGGGTCAGATCTATAGGTCAGGAGCTGCTGTGGCTGATGTGGGCCAGTTCTATGGGGCAGGAGATGCTGTGAGTGAGATGTATGAGGCAGGAGCTGCTGTGGGGCAGATGGGGGTCAGATCTATGGGTCAGGAGATGCTGTGGAGCAGATGTGGGTCAGATCTATGGGGCAGGAGCTGCTGTGGGGCAGATGTGGGTCAGATCTATGGGCAGGAGCTGCTGTGCTGCACATGTTGGTAGGGTCTATGGGGCAGGAGCTGCTGTGGGGCAGATGTGGGTCAGATCTATGGGGCAGGAGCTGCTGTGGGGCAGACGTGGCACATATCTATGGGGCAAAATCTGCTGTGGGGCTGATGTCGGTCAGATCTATGGGGCAGGATCTCCTGTGGGGCTGATGTGGGTCAAATCAATGGGGCAGAGCTGCTCTGGGGCACATGTGGGTCAGATCTATGGAGCAGGAGCTGCTGTGGGGCAGATTTGAATCAGATCTATAGGGCAGGAGCTGCTGTGGGTCAGATCTATGGGCAGGAGCTGCTGTGGGGCACATGCGAGTTAGATCTATGAGTCAGGAGATGGTGTGGGGCAGATTTGGGTCAGATGTATGGGTCAGGAGCTGCTGTGTTGCTGATGAGGGTCAGATCTATGGGGCATGGGCTGCTGTGGTTCAGATCTACGGGACTGGAGCTGCAGTGGAGCACATGTGGGTCAGATCTATGGGGCAGGAGCAGCTCTGGGGCACATGTGGGTCAGATCTATGTGTTAGGAGCTGCTGTGGGGCACATGTGGGTCAGATCTATGGGGCAGGAGATGCTGTGGGGCAGATGTGGGTCAGATCTATGGGGCAAAGGCTGCTGTGTTGCAGATGTGGGTCAGATCTATAGGTCAGGAGCTGCTGTGGCTGATGTGGGCCAGTTCTATGGGGCAGGAGATGCTGTGAGTCAGATGTATGAGGCAGGAGCTGCTGTGGGGCAGATGGGGGTCAGATCTATGGGTCAGGAGATGCTGTGGAGCAGATGTGGGTCAGATCTATGGGGCAGGAGCTGCTGTGGGGCAGATGTGGGTCAGATCTATGGGCAGGAGCTGCTGTGCTTCACATGTTGGTAGGGTCTATGGGGCAGGAGCTGCTGTGGGGCAGATGTGAATCAGATCTATAGGGCAGGAGCTGCTGTGGGTCAGATCTATGGGCAGGAGCTGCTGTGGGGCACATGTGAGTTAGATCTATGAGTCAGGAGATGGTGTGGGGCAGATTTGGGTCAGATGTATGGGTCAGGAGCTGCTGTGTTGCTGATGAGGGTCAGATCTATGGGGCAGGAGATGCTGTGGTTCAGATCTACGGGACTGGAGCTGCAGTGGAGCACATGTGGGTCAGATCTATGGGGTAGAAGCTGTTGTGGGGCTGATGGTTGTTAGATCTATAAGGCAGGAGCTGCTGTGGGGCTGACTTGGGTCAGATCTATGGGGCAGGAGCTGCTTTGGGGCTGATGGTGGTTAGATCTATATGGCAGGAGCTGCTGTGGGGCACATGTGGGTCAGACCTATGGGGCAGGTGCTGCAGAGGGGATGATGTAGGTCAGATCTATGGGGCAGGAGTTGCTGTGGGGAATATGAGGGACATATCTATGGTGCAAAATCTGCTGTTGGACTGATGTGAGTCAGATCTATGAGTTTGGAGCTGCTGTGGGGCACATGTGGGTCAGATCTATGGGGCAGGAGATGCTGTGGGGCTGATTTGGGTCAGATCTATGTGGCAGGAGATGCTTTGGGTCAGATCTATGGGGCAGGAGCTGCTGTGGGCACATGTGGGTCAGATCTATGGGGCAGGAGCTGCTGTGGGTCAGATGTGGGTCAGATCTATAGGTCAGGAGCTGCTGTGGCTGATGTGGGCCAGTTCTATGGGGCAGGAGATGCTGTGTGTCAGATGTATGAGGCAGGAGCTGCTGTGGGGCAGATGGGGGTCAGATCTATGGGTCAGGAGATGCTGTGGAGCAGATGTGGGTCAGATCTATGGGGCAGGAGCTGCTGTGGGGCAGATGTGGGTCAGATCTATGGGCAGGAGCTGCTGTGCTGCACATGTTGGTAGGGTCTATGGGGCAGGAGCTGCTGTGGGGCAGATGTGGGTCAGATCTATGGGGCAGGAGCTGCTGTGCGGCTGATGTTGCTCAGATCTTTGGGGCAGCAGCTGCTGTGGAGCAGATCTGGGTAAGATATATGTCGCAGGAGCTGCTGTGGGGCAGACGTGGCACATATCTATGGGGCAAAATCTGCTGCGGGGCTGATGTGGGTCAGATCTATGGGGCAGGATCTCCTGTGGGGCTGATGTGGGTCAAATCAATGGGGCAGAGCTGCTCTGGGGCACATGTGGGTCAGATCTATGGAGCAGGAGCTTCTGTGGGGCAGATTTGAATCAGATCTATAGGGCAGGAGCTGCTGTGGGTCAGATCTATGGGCAGGAGCTGCTGTGGGGCACATGTGAGTTAGATCTATGAGTCAGGAGATGGTGTGGGGCAGATTTGGGTCAGATGTATGGGTCAGGAGCTGCTGTGTTGCTGATGAGGGTCAGATCTATGGGGCATGGGCTGCTGTGGTTCAGATCTACGGGACTGGAGCTGCAGTGGAGCACATGTGGGTCAGATCTATGGGGTAGAAGCTGTTGTGGGGCTGATGGTGGTTAGATCTATAAGGCAGGAGCTGCTGTGGGGCTGACTTGGGTCAGATCTATGGGGCAGGAGCTGCTTTGGGGCTGATGGTGGTTAGATCTATATGGCAGGAGCTGCTGTGGGGCACATGTGGGTCAGACCTATGGGGCAGGAGCTGCAGAGGGGATGATGTAGGTCAGATCGATGGGGCAGGAGTTGCTGTGGGGAATATGAGGGACATATCTATGGTGCAAAATCTGCTGTTGGACTGATGTGAGTCAGATCTATGAGTTTGGAGCTGCTGTGGGGCACATGTGGGTCAGATCTATGGGGCAGGAGATGCTGTGGGGCTGATTTGGGTCAGATCTATGTGGCAGGAGATGCTGTGGGTCAGATCTATGGGGCAGGAGCTGCTGTGGGGAACATGTGGGTCAGGTCTATGGGGCAGGAGCTGCTGTGGGCACATGTGGGTCACACTGGGACCCATATGGGGACAAAGGGAGACATCATAGAGACTCATAGGGACCTATTGGGACCAATAGGGACCCAAAGAGAGACATAGAGACCCCATAGAAATACATGGAGACCCCATAGAGGCACAAAGTGACACATAGAGGGACACCAAGACCCATAGAAACCAGATAGAGACTCCTTATAGACACATAGGAACACATAGAGACCCACTGGGACAGTGAGACCACATATAGACTCATAGGGACACATTAGGAGCCATTAAGACCCATAGGGACACATAGGACGACTTTGATACTTATAGATACCCAAAGGAAGACATTTGGGCCCAGAGATAACCATAAGAGACCCCGTAGAGACCCCATAGGGGCACATAGCAACCCATAGGGGGGACATTGGGACACATAGGGACCCAATGAATTACAGTGGGGGACAGTGAGACCCATAGAGATACATAAGGACCCCGCTGAGACCCATAAGAGACCCCATAGAGGCACCTAGGGACCACATTGAAACTCATAGATACTTGTAGGAAGACATTTGGGCCCAGAGATATCCATAAGAGACCCCACAGAGACCCCATAGAGGCACATAGCAACCCATAGGGGGGACATTGGGACACGTAGGGAAACATTCTGACCCATAGGGAGACACTGGGACCCATATGGGGACATTGGGACACATAGGGACCCCTTGGACTACAGTGGGGGACAGCCAGACCCATAGAGACACATAGAAACCCCGCTGAGACCCATAAGAGACCCCATAGAGGCACATAGGGACCACATTGAAACCCATAGATAGCTATAGGAAGATATTTGGGTCCAGAGATACCCATAAGAAACCACATACAAGCACATAGCAACCCATAGGGGGGACATTGGGACACATAGTGACCCATAGGGGGACATTGGGACACATAGTGACCCCATGGATTAAAGTGGGGGACAGTCAGATCCATCGAGACACATAGGGACCCTGCTGAGACCCATAAGAGACCCCATAGAGGAACATAGCAACCCATAGGGGGGACATAGGGACACATAGGGACACACCGTGACCCATGAGGAGACACTGGATCCCATAGGGGGACAATGGGACACATAAGGACCCCATGGATTACAGTGGGGGACAGTGAGACCCATAGAGACACATAGGGAACCCGCTGAGACCCATAAGAGACCCCATAGAGGCACATAGGGACCTAATGTAACCCATAGATACCCACAGGGAGACATTTGGGCCCAGAGCTATCCATAAGAGAGCCCATTGAGGCACATAGCAACCCATAGGGGGGACATTGGGACACATAGGGACACATAGTGACCCATAGGGAGACACTGGGACCCATATGGGGATATTGGGACACATAGGGACCACATGGATTACAGTGGTGGACAGTGAGACCCATAGAGACACATAGGGACTTCGTTGAGACCCATAAGAGACCCCATAGAGGCACATCGGGACCACATTGAAACCCATAGATACCCTTAGGAATACATTTGGGACGATAGTTACCCATAAAAGACCCCATAGAGACCCCATAGAGGCACATAGCAAACCATAGTGGGGACATTGGGACACATAGGGACCCCATAGAGAGACATAGAGACATATAGGGACCCATTTAGAGGCATAATAACCCCATAGAGTCCTATAGGGACACCCAGAGATCCATAGGGAAACATTGGGACCCACAGGGGCTGTGTGGGAGATTGGTAATCACAGCCTGAACCTCTGATTAATCAGCTGAGGCAAGTGTGGGGTCAGCTGCGGGAGCACAGGTGAGAGTCATGGAGCTGTGCTCCCGGGAGGGCTGGAGCTCGACTCCACCTCCTCTGAGACCTCATTTAAGGGCTGACCCTCACTCGAGCCGCTTTCCATTATCTTTCCGAGCTCCCTGTTACCGGGTGAGGTCCCAGAAGACTGGAGGCTTGCCAACGTGACTCCCATTTCCAAGCAAGGTTGTCAGGAGGATCTGGGCAACTCCAGGCCTGTTAGCCTGACCTCGGTGCCAGGGAAGGGAATGGAACGAATTGTCTTGAGGGAGATGACAGATGCGGCAGGTGTGGGATGAGCAGGAGATCAGACCTAGCCAGCATGGGTTCGTGAAGGGCAGCTCCTGCTTGACCAATCTGATCTCCTTCTACGATCCTGTGACCCATCTGATGGATGAAGGAAAGAAAGAAAGGCTGTTGATGTGCTCTACTTGGACTTCAGCAAAGCCTTCACAACTGTCTCCCATGCTATTCTCCTACAAAAGCTGGCAGCCCTTTTCCAACCTTGAGAATTCTGTGATTCTGTGAGGCAGCATCTCTTGGACATCGCTCTGCAGTGAAGACCGCCCCAGCTTCCTCAGCGAAGGCATCACCACTGGTGAGTTTCTCTCTCGCTTAGAACCTCTGTACATTTGTTACCATCTTTGTTACCATCTGTATAGTTACCACCTAGACAGGGGGACATAGAGAGACACTGGGACCCCTAGGGACCCATAGAGATCCAGAGGAAGACATTGGGACCCATAGAGAGACACTGGGACCCATAGGGACACATAGAGAGACACTGGGACCCATAGGGACACATAGAGACCCATAGACAGTCATTGGGAGCCATAAGGACAAATTGAGACCCATAGAGACCCCATTGAGACCCATAGTGCCTCAAAGAAACCCATAGCGACCCCATAGTCACCCATAGCGCCCCATAGGAACACAAAGATACCCCATAGAGCCCCATAGACACCCCATAGTGACCCATAGGGGCCCAAAGAGACCCCATAGCACCCCATAGCTACTCCATAGTGCCCCATAGCAGCCCATGGAGCCTCATAGACACTCCATTGTGCCCCACAGCACCCCATTGCACCCCATAGGGACCCATAGACACAGCATACTGCTCCATAGAGCCCCATAGACACCCCATAGTTCCCCACAGCACCCCATAGCAGCCCACAGTGCCCCATAGACACCACATAAGGCCATACAGCCACACCATAGAGCCCAATTGAACCACATAGACACCCCATATCGCCCCATACTGCCTGTAGACACCCCATAGAGCCCCATAGAGACCCACTGAACCCCATACAGACCCCATGCAGACCCCATAGAGCCCCACAGACAACCCATAGATCCCCAAAGACACCCCATAGACTCCCCATAGAGCCCCATAGGGACCTCATAGCGCCCCATAGAGACCACATTCTTCCGCATAGAGCCCCGTAGCACCACATAGTCACCCATAGCGCCCCATAGGAACCCAAGGATACCCCAAAGCACCCCATAGCCACCCTACAGCACCGCATAGCCACCCCATAGAGCCCCATAGACACCACATAGTGACCCATAGTGACCCATAGGGGCCCAAAGAGACCCCATAGCACCCCATAACTACTCCATAGTGCCCCATAGCAGCCCATGGAGCCTCATAGACACTCCATTGTGCCCCACAGCACCCCATTGCACCCCATAGGGACCCATAGACATAGCATACTGCTCCATAGAGCCCCATAGACACCCCATAGTTCCCCACAGCACCCCATAGCAGCCCACAGTGCCCCATAGACACCACATAAGGCCCTACAGCCACACCATAGAGCCCAATTGAACCTCATAGACACCCCATATCGCCCCATACTGCCTGTAGACACCCCATAGAGCCCCATAGAGACCCACTGAACCCCATACAGACCCCATGCAGACCCCATAGACCCCCAAAGACAACACATAGATCCCCAAAGACACCCCATAGACTCCCCATAGAGCCCCATAGGGACCTCATAGCGCCCCATAGAGACCCCATTCTTCCGCATAGAGCCCCGTAGCACCCCATAGTCACCCATAGCGCCCCATAGGAACCCAAGGATACCCCAAAGCACCCCATAGCCACCCTACAGCACCGCATAGCCACCCCATAGAGCCCCATAGACACCACAAAGTGACCCATAGTGACCCATAGGGGCCCAAAGAGACCCCATAGCACCCCATAACTACTCCATAGTGCCCCATAGCAGCCCATGGAGCCTCATAGACACTCCATTGTGCCCCACAGCACCCCATTGCACCCCATAGGGACCCATAGACACAGCATACTGCTCCATAGAGCCCCATAGACACCCCATAGTTCCCCACAGCACCCCATAGCAGCCCACAGTGCCCCATAGACACCACATAAGGCCCTACAGCCACACCATAGAGCCCAATTGAACCTCATAGACACCCCATATCGCCCCACAGTGCCTGTAGACACCCCATAGAGCCCCATAGAAACCCACTGAACCCCATACAGACCCCATGCAGACCCCATAGAGCCCCACAGACAACCCATAGATCCCCAAAGACACCCCATAGACTCCCCATAGAGCCCCATAGGGACCCCATAGCGCCCCATAGAGACCCCATTCTTCCGCATAGAGCCCCATAGCAAACCATAGCACCCCATAGTCACCCATAGCGCCCCATAGGAACCCAAGGATACCCCATAGCACCCCATAGCCACCCTACAGCACCGCATAGCCACCCCATAGAGCCCCATAGACACCACATAGTGACCCATAGTGACCCATAGGGGTACAAAGAGACCCCATAGCACCCCATAGCTACTCCATAGTGCCCCATAGCAGCCCATGGAGCCTCATAGACACTCCATTGTGCCCCACAGCACCCCATTGCACCCCATAGGGACCCATAGACACAGCATACTGCTCCATAGAGCCCCATAGACACCCCATAGTTCCCCACAGCACCCCATAGCAGCCCACAGTGCCCCATAGACACCACATAAGGCCCTACAGCCACACCATAGAGCCCAATTGAAGCACATACACACCCCATATCGCCCCATAGGGCCTGTAGACACCCCATAGAGCCCCATAGAGACCCACTGAACCCCATACAGACCCCATGCAGACCCCATAGAGCCCCACAGACAACCCATAGATCCCCAAAGACACCCCATAGAATCCCCATAGAGCCCCATAGGGACCTCATAGCGCCCCATAGAGACCCCATTCTTCCGCATAGAGCCCCATAGGAAACCATAGCACCCCATAGTCACCCATAGCGCCCCATAGGAACCCAAGGATACCCCAAAGCACCCCATAGCCACCCTACAGCACCGCATAGCCACCCCATAGAGCCCCATAGACACCACATAGTGACCCATAGTGACCCATAGGGGTACAAAGAGACCCCAAATCATCCCATAGCTACTCCACAGTGCCCCATAGCAGCCCATGGAGCCTCATAGACACTCTCTTGTGCCCCACAGCGCCCCATTGCACCCCATAGAGACCCATAGACACCCTATACTGCTCCATAGAGCCCCATAGCACCCCATAGTGCCTCACAGCACCCCATAGCACAACATAGTGCCACATAGACACCACATAAGGACATATAGCCGCGCCATAGAGCCCCACAGACATCCCATAGAGCCCCGTAGGCAACCCATTGTGCCCCATAGAGCTCCCAAAGCCACCCATAGAAACTAATTTACCAAATAGACACACCATAGCGTTCCATAGACACCCCATAGAAAC
Source organism: Coturnix japonica (assembly GCF_054131305.1). NCBI lineage: Eukaryota > Metazoa > Chordata > Aves > Galliformes > Phasianidae > Coturnix > Coturnix japonica. The sequence goes on along the minus strand of NW_028188945.1, from coordinate 1,046,970 downwards.
CTCAGAACGCTCCATAGCCACCCCATAGAGCCCCATAGAGAACCCATAGAGAACCCATTGAGGCACATAGCCACCCATAGGGGGGACACTGGGACACATAGGGACACATAGTGACCCATAGGGAGACACTGGGACCCATAGGGTGACATTGGGACACATAGGGACACCATGGATTACATGGTTGGTACAACCCATGTTGTATGTTTTCATGTTTATCAACATGGTTGATGTGGGTCAGATCTATGGGGCAGGAGCTGCTGTGGGGCACATGTGGGTAAGATCTATTGGGCCGGAGGTGCTGTGGGGCTGATGTAGGAAAGATCTATGGGGCAGGAGATGCTTTGGGGCAGATGTGGGTCAGGTCTATTGGGCTGGAGCTGCTGTGGGGCACTTGTGGGTCAGATCTATGAGGCAGGGGCTGCTGTGGGTCAGATCTATGGGGCAGGAACAAATGTGGGCCTGATGTTGGTCAGATTTATGGAGCAGGAGCTGCTGTGTTGCAGATGTGGGTCAGATCTATGTTGCAGGAGCTGCTGTGGGGCAGATGTAGGGCATATCTATGGGGCAGGAGCTGCTGTGAGGCTGATGGGTGTTAGATCTATGGGGAGGAGCTGCTGTGGGGCAGATGTGGGTCACATCTATGGGGCGGGAGATGCTGTGTGGCTGATGTGGGTCAAATCCATTAGGCAGGAGCTGCTTTGGGGCTGATGGTGGTTAGATCTATGGGGCAGGAGCTGCTGTGAGGCGCATGTGGGTCAGACCTATGGGGCAGGAGCTGCTGTGGGGCGCATGTGGGTCAGATCTATGGGGCAGGAGTTGCTGTTGGGCAGATGTGGGACATAACTATGGGGCAAAATTTGCTGTGGGGCTGATGTGGGTAAGATCTATGAGACAGGAGCTGCTGTGGTTCAGATCTATGGGGCAGGAGCAGCTCTGGGGCACATGTGGGTCAGATCTATGTGTTAGGAGCTGCTGTGGGGCACATGTGGGTCAGATCTATGGGGCAGGAGATGCTGTGGGGCATATGTGGGTCAGATCTATGGGGCAGGAGATGCTGTGGGGCAGATGTGGGTCAGATCTATGGGGCAGGAGATGCTGTGGGGCAGATGTGGGTCAGTTCTATGGGGCAAAGACTGCTGTGTGGCAGATGTGGGTCAGATCTATGGGGCAGGAGCTGCTGTGGGTCAGATGTGGGTCAGATCTATAGGTCAGGAGCTGCTGTGGCTGATGTGGGCCAGTTCTATGGGGCAGGAGATGCTGTGAGTCAGATGTATGAGGCAGGAGCTGCTGTGGGGCAGATGGGGGTCAGATCTATGGGGCAGGAGATGCTGTGGAGCAGATGTGGGTCAGATCTATGGGGCAGGAGCTGCTGTGGGGCAGATGTGGGACAGATCTATGGGCAGGAGCTGCTGTGCTGCACATGTTGGTAGGGTCTATGGGGCAGGAGCTGCTGTGGGGCAGATGTGGGTCAGATCTATGTCGCAGGAGCTGCTGTGGGGCAGACGTGGCACATATCTATGGGGCAAAATCTGCTGTGGGGCTGATGTGGGTCAGATTTATGGGGCAGGATCTCCTGTGGGGCTGATGTGGGTCAAATCAATGGGGCAGAGCTGCTCTGGGGCACATGTGGGTCAGATCTATGTGTTAGGAGCTGCTGTGGGTCAGATCTATGGGCAGGAGCTGCTGTGGGGCACATGTGAGTTAGATCTATGGGGCAGGAGATGGTGTGGGGCAGATTTGGGTCAGATGTATGGGTCAGGAGCTGCTGTGTTGCTGATGAGGGTCAGATCTATGGGGCATGGGCTGCTGTGGTTCAGATCTACGGGACTGGAGCTGCAGTGGAGCACATGTGGGTCAGATCTATGGGGTAGAAGCTGTTGTGGGGCTGATGGTGGTTGGATCTATAAGACAGGAGCTGCTGTGGGGCTGACTTGGGTCAGATCTATGGGGCAGGAGCTGCTTTAGGGCTGATGGTGGTTAGATCTATATGGCAGGAGCTGCTGTGGGGCACATGTGGGTAAGACCTATGGGGCAGGAGCTGCAGAGGGGATGATGTAGGTCAGATCTATGGGGCAGGAGTTGCTGTGGGGAATATGAGGGACATATCTATGGTGCAAAATCTGCTGTTGGACTGATGTGAGTCAGATCTATGAGTTTGGAGCTGCTGTGGGGCACATGTGGGTCAGATCTATGGGGCAGGAGATGCTGTGGGGCTGATTTGGGTCAGATCTATGTGGCAGGAGATGCTGTGGGTCAGATCTATGGGGCATGAGCTGCTGTGGGGAACATGTGGGTCAGGTCTATGGGGCAGGAGCTGCTGTGGGCACATGTGGGTCAGATCTATGGGGCAGGAGTTGCTGTTGGGCAGATGTGGGGCATAACTATGGGGCAAAATCTGCTGTGGGGCTGATGTGGGTAAGATCTATGAGACAGGAGCTGCTCTGGTTCAGATCTATGGGGCAGGAGCAGCTCTGGGGCACATGTGGGTCAGATCTATTTGTTAGGAGCTGCTGTGGGGCACCTGTGGGTAAGATCTATGGGGCAGGAGCTGCTGTGGGGCATATGTGGGTCAGATCTATGGGGCAGGAGATGCTGTGGGGCAGATGTGGGTCAGATCTATGGGGCAGGAGATGCTGTGGGGCAGATGTGGGTCAGATCTATGGGGCAGGAGATGCTGTGGGGCAGATGTGGGTCAGATCTATGGGGCAAAGGCTGCTGTGTGGCAGATGTGGGTCAGATCTATGGGTCAGGAGCTGCTGTGGGTCAGATGTGGGTCAGATCTATAGGTCAGGAGCTGCTGTGGCTGATGTGGGCCAGTTCTATGGGGCAGGAGAAGCTGTGAGTCAGATGTATGAGGCAGGAGCTGCTGTGGGGCAGATGGGGGTCAGATCTATGGGGCAGGAGATGCTGTGGAGCAGATGTGGGTCAGATCTATGGGGCAGGAGCTGCTGTGGGGCAGATGTGGGTCAGATCTATGGGCAGGAGCTGCTGTGCTGCACATGTTGGTAGGGTCTATGGGCCAGGAGCTGCTGTGGGGCAGATGTGGGTCAGATCTATGGGGCAGGAGCTGCTGTGGAGCAGATCTGGGTAAGATCTATGTCGCAGGAGCTGCTGTGGGGCAGACGTGGCACATATCTATGGGGCAAAATCTGCTGTGGGGCTGATGTGGGTCAGATCTATGGGGCAGGATCTCCTGTGGGGCTGATGTGGGTCAAATCAATGGGGCAGAGCTGCTCTGGGGCTGATGTGGGTAAGATCTATGAGACAGGAGATGCTGTGGTTCAGATCTATGGGGCAGGAGCAGCTCTGGGGCACATGTGGGTCAGATCTATGTGTTAGGAGCTGCTGTGGGGTACATGTGGGTCAGATCTATGGGGCAGGAGATGCTGTGGGGCAGATGTGGGTCAGATCTATGGGGCAAAGTCTGCTGTGTGGCAGATGTGGGTCAGATCTATGGGGCAGGAACAAATGTGGGTTTGATGTTGGTCAGATTAATGGAGCAGGAGCTGCTGTGGGGCTGATGTGGGTCAGATCTATAGGTCAGGAGCTGCTGCGGCTGATGTGGGCCACTTCTAAGGGGCAGGAGATGCTGTGAGTCAGATGTATGAGGCAGGAGCTGCTGTGGGGCAGATGGGGGTCAGATCTATAAGGCAGGAGATGCTGTGGAGCAGATGTGGGTCAGATCTATGGGGCAGGAGCTGCTGTGGGGCAGATGTGGGTCAGATCTATGGGCAGGAGCTGCTGTGCTGCACATGTTGGTAGGGTCTATGGGGCAGGAGCTGCTGTGGGGCAGATGTGGGTCAGATCTATGTCGCAGGAGCTGCTGTGGGGCAGACGTGGCACATATCTATGGGGCAAAATCTGCTGTGCTGCTGATGTGGGTCAGATCTATGGGGCAGGATCTCCTGTGGAGCTGATGTGGGTCAAATCAATGGGGCAGAGCTGCTCTGGGGCACATGTGCGTCAGATCTATGGAGCAGGAGCTGCTGTGGGGCAGATTTGAATCAGATCTATAGGGCAGGGGCTGCTGTGGGTTAGATCTATGGGCAGGAGCTGCTGTGGGGCACATGTGAGTTAGATATATGGGGCAGGAGATGGTGTGGGGCAGATTTGGGTCAGATGTATGGGTCAGGAGCTGCTGTGTTGCTGATGAGGGTCAGATCTATGGGGCATGGGCTGCTGTGGTTCAGATCTACGGGACTGGAGCTGCAGTGGAGCACATGTGGGTCAGATCTATGGGGTAGAAGCTGTTGTGGGGCTGATGGTGGTTAGATCTATAAGGCAGGAGCTGCTGTGGGGCAGACTTGGGTCAGATCTATGGGGCAGGAGCTGCTTTGGGGCTGATGGTGGTTAGATCTATATGGCAGGAGCTGCTGTGGGGCACATGTGGGTCAGACCTATGGGGCAGGAGCTGCAGAGGGGATGATGTAGGTCAGATCTATGGGGCAGGAGTTGCTGTGGGGAATATGAGGGACATATCTATGGTGCAAAATCTGCTGTTGGACTGATGTGAGTCAGATCTATGAGTTTGGAGCTGCTGTGGGGCACATGTGGGTCAGATCTATGGGGCAGGAGATGCTGTGGGGCTGATTTGGGTCAGATCTATGTGGCAGGAGATGCTGTGGGTCAGATCTATGGGGCAGGAGCTGCTGTGGGGAACATGTGGGTCAGGTCTATGGGGCAGGAGCTGCTGTGGGCACATGTGGGTCAGATCTTTGGGGCAGGAGTTGCTGTTGGGCAGATGTGGGGCATAACTATGGGGCAAAATCTGCTGTGGGGCTGATGTGGGTAAGATCTATGAGTTTGGAACTGCTCTGGTTCAGATCTATGGGGCAGGAGCAGCTTTGCGGCACATGTGGGTCAGATCTATGTGTTAGGAGCTGCTGTGGGGCACATGTGGGTCAGATCTATGGGGCAGGAGATGCTGTGGGGCAGATGTGCGTCAGATCTATGGGGCAAAGGCTGCTGTGTGGCAGATGTGGGTCAGATCTATGGGGCAGGAGCTGCTGTGGGTCAGATGTGGGTCAGATCGATAGGTCAGGAGCTGCTGTGGCTGCTGTGGGCCAGTTCTATGGGGCAGGAGATGCTGTGAGTCAGATGTATGAGGCAGGAGCTGCTGTGGGGCAGATGTGGGTCAGATCTATGGGGCAGGAGATGCTGTGGAGCAGATGTGGGTCAGATCTATAGGTCAGGAGCTGCTGTGGCTGATGTGGGCCAGTTCTATGGGGCAGGAGATGCTGTGAGTCAGATGTATGAGGCAGGAGCTGCTGTGGGGCAGATGGGGGTCAGATCTATGGGGCAGGAGATGCTGTGGAGCAGATGTGGGTAAGATCTATGGGGCAGGAGCTGCTGTGGGGCAGATGTGGGTCAGATCTATGGGCAGGAGCTGCTGTGCTGCACATGTTGGTAGGGTCTATGGGGCAGGAGCTGCTGTGGGGCAGATGTGGGTCAGATCTACGGGGCAGGAGCTGCTGTGGGGCTGATGGTGGTTAGATCTATAAGGCAGGAGCTGCTGTGGGGCTGACTTGGGTCAGATCTATGGGGCAGGAGCTGCTTTGGGGCTGATGGTGGTTAGATCTATATGGCAGGAGCAGCTGTGGGGCACATGTGGGTTAGACCTATGGGGCAGGAGCTGCAGAGGGGATGATGTAGGTCAGATCTATGGGGCAGGAGCTGCTGTGGGGAATATGAGGGACATATCTATGGTGCAAAATCTGCTGTTGGACTGATGTGAGTCAGATCTATGAGTTTGGAGCTGCTGTGGGGCACATGTGGGTCAGATCTATGGGGCAGGAGATGCTGTGTGTCTGATTTGGGTAAGATCTATGAGACAGGAGCTGCTGTGGTTCAGATCTATGGGGCAGGAGCAGCTCTGGGGCACATGTGGGTCAGATCTATGTGTTAGGAGCTGCTGTGGGGCACATGTGGGTCAGATCTATGGGGCAAAGGCTGCTGTGTGGCAGATGTGGGTCAGATCTATGGGGCAGGAGCTGCTGTGGGTCAGATGTGGGTCAGATCTATAGGTCAGGAGCTGCTGTGGCTGATGTGGGCCAGTTCTATGGGGCAGGAGATGCTGTGAGTCAGATGTATGAGGCAGGAGCTGCTGTGGGGCAGATGGGGGTCAGATCTATAAGGCAGGAGATGCTGTGGAGCAGATGTTGGTCAGATCTATGGGGCAGGAGCTGCTGTGGGGCAGATGTGGGTCAGATCTATGGGCAGGAGCTGCTGTGCTGCAAATGTTGGTAGGGTCTATGGGGCAGGAGCTGCTGTGATGCAGATGTGGGTCAGATCTATGGGGCAGGCGCTGCTGTGGGGCTGATGTTGGTCAGATCTTTGGGGCAGCAGCTGCTGTGGAGCAGATCTGGGTAAGATCTATGTCGCAGGAGCTGCTGTGGGGCAGACGTGGCACATATCTATGGGGCAAAATCTGCTGTGGGGCTGATGTGGGTCAGATCTATGGGGCAGGATCTCCTGTGGGGCTGATGTGGGTCAAATCAATGGGGCAGAGCTGCTCTGGGGCACATGTGGGTCAGATCTATGGAGCAGGAGCTGCTGTGGGGCAGATTTGAATCAGATCTATAGGGCAGGAGCTGCTGTGGGTCAGATCTATGGGCAGGAGCTGCTGTGGGGCACATGTGAGTTAGATCTATGGGGCAGGAGATGGTGTGGGGCAGATTTGGGTCAGATGTATGGGTCAGGAGCTTCTGTGTTGCTGATGAGGGTCAGATCTATGGGGCATGGGCTGCTGTGGTTCAGATCTACGAGACTGGAGCTGCAGTGGAGCACATGTGGGTCAGATCTATGGGGTAGAAGCTGTTGTGGGGCAGATGTGGGTCAGATCTATGGGGCAGGAGATGCTGTGGAGCAGATGTGGGTCAGATCTATGGGCAGGAGCTGCTGTGCTGCACATGTTGGTAGGGTCTATGGGGCAGGAGCTGCTGTGGGGCAGATGTGGGTCAGATCTATGGGGCAGGAGCTGCTGTGGGGCTGATGTTGGTCAGATCTTTGGGGCAGCAGCTGCTGTGGAGCAGATCTGGGTAAGATCTATGTCGCAGGAGCTGCTGTGGGGCAGACGTGGCACATATCTATGGGGCAATATCTGCTGTGGGGCTGCTGTGGGTCAGATCTATGGGGCAGGATCTCCTGTGGGGCTGATGTGGGTCAAATCAATGGGGCAGAGCTGCTCTGGGGCACATGTGGGTCAGATCTATGGAGCAGGAGCTGCTGTGGGGCAGATTTGAATCAGATCTATAGGGCAGGAGCTGCTGTGGGGCACATGTGGGTCAGATCTATGGGGCAGGAGATGCTGTGGGGCAGATGTGGGTCAGATCTATGGGGCAAAGGCTGCTGTGTGGCAGATGTGGGTCAGATCTATGGGGCAGGAGATGCTGTGGGTCAGATGTGGGTCAGATCTATAGGTCAGGAGCTTCTGTGGCTGATGTGGGCCAGTTCTATGGGGCAGGAGATGCTGTGAGTCAGATATATGAGGCAGGAGCTGCTGTGGGGCAGATGTGGGTCAGATCTATGGGGCAGGAGCTGCTGTGGGGCAGTTGATGGTCAGATCTATGGGGCAGGAGATGCTGTGGAGCAGATGTGGGTCAGATCTATAGGTCAGGAGCTGCTGTAGCTGATGTGGGCCATTTCTATGGGGCAGGAGATGCTGTGAGTCAGATGTATGAGGCAGGAGCTGCTGTGGGGCAGATGGGGGTCAGATCTATGGGGCAGGAGATGCTGTGGAGCAGATGTGGGTCAGATCTATGGGGCAGGAGCTGCTGTGGGGCGGATGTGGGTCAGATCTATGGGCAGGAGCTGCTGTGCTGCTCATGTTGGTAGGGTCTATGGGGCAGGAGCTGCTGTGGGGCAGATGTGGGTCAGATCTATGGGGCAGGAGCTGCTGTGGGGCTGATGTTGGTCAGATCTTTGGGGCAGCAGCTGCTGTGGAGCAGATCTGGGTAAGATCTATGTCGCAGGAGCTGCTGTGGGGCAGACGTGGCACATATCTATGGGGCAAAATCTGCTGTGGGGCTGATGTCGGTCAGATCTATGGGGCAGGATCTCCTGTGGGGCTGATGTGGGTCAAATCAATGGGGCAGAGCTGCTCTGGGGCACATGTGGGTCAGATCTATGGAGCAGGAGCTGCTGTGTGGAAGATTTGAATCAGATCTATAGGGCAGGTGCTGCTGTGGGTCAGATCTATGGGCAGGAGCTGCTGTGGGGCACATGTGAGTTAGATCTATGGGGCAGGAGATGGTGTGGGGCAGATTTGGGTCAGATGTATGGGTCAGGAGCTGCTGTGTTGCTGATGAGGGTCAGATCTATGGGGCATGGGCTGCTGTGGTTCAGATCTACGGGACTGGAGCTGCAGTGGAGCACATGTGGGTCAGATCTATGGGGTAGAAGCTGTTGTGGGGCTGATGGGGGTCATATCTATAAGGCAGGAGCTGCTGTGATGCTTTCTTGGGTCAGATCTATGGGGCAGGAGCTGCTTTGGGGCTGATGGTGGTTAGATCTATATGGCAGAAGCTGCTGTGGGGCACATGTGGGTCAGACCTATAGGGCAGGAGCTGCAGAGGGGATGATGTAGGTCAGATCTATGGGGCAGGAGTTGCTGTGGGGAATATGAGGGACATATCTATGGTGCAAAATCTGCTGTTGGACTGATGTGAGTCAGATCTATGAGTTTGGAGCTGCAGTGGGGCACATGTGGGTCAGATCTATGGGGCAGGAGATGCTGTGGGGCTGATTTGGGTCAGATCTATGTGGCAGGAGATGCTGTGGGTCAGATCTATGGGGCAGGAGCTGCTGTGGGTCAGATGTGGGTCAGATCTATAGGTCAGGAGCTGCTGTGGCTGATGTGGGCCAGTTCTCTGGGGCAGGAGATGCTGTGAGTCAGATGTATGACGCAGGAGCTGCTGTGGGGCAGATGTGGGTAAGATCTATGGGGCAGGAGATGCTGTGGAGCAGATGTGGGTCAGATCTATGGGCAGGAGCTGCTGTGCTGCACATGTTGGTAGGGTCTATGGGGCAGGAGCTGCTGTGGAGCAGATGTGGGTCAGATCTATGGGGCAGGAGCTGCTGTGGGGCTGATGTTGGTCAGATCTTTGCGGCATCAGCTGCTGTGGAGCAGATCTGGGTAAGATCTATGTCGCAGGAGCTGCTGTGGGGCAGACGTGGCACATATCTATGGGGCAATATCTGCTGTGGGGCTGATGTGGGTCAGATCTATGGGGCAGGATCTCCTGTGGGGCTGATGTGGGTCAAATCAATGGGGCAGAGCTGCTCTGGGGCACATATGGGTCAGATCTATGGAGCAGGAGCTGCTGTGGGGCAGATTTGAATCAGATCTATAGGGCAGGAGCTGCTGTGGGTCAGATCTATGGGGCAGGAGCTGCTGTGGGGCACATGTGAGTTAGATCTATGGGGCAGGAGATAGTGTGGGGCAGATTTGGGTCAGATGTATGGGTCAGGAGCTGCTGTGTTGCTGATGAGGGTCAGATCTATGGGGCATGGGCTGCTGTGGTTCAGATCTACGGGACTGGAGCTGCAGTGGAGCACATGTGGGTCAGATCTATGGGGTAGAAGCTGTTGTGGGGCTGATGGTGGTTAGATCTATAAGGCAGGAGCTGCTGTGGGGCTGACTTGGGTCAGATCTATGGGGCAGGAGCTGCTTTGGGGCTGATGGTGGTTAGATCTATATGGCAGGAGCTGCTGTGGGGCACATGTGGGTCAGACCTATGGGGCAGGAGCTGCTGTGGGGAATATGAGGGACATATCTATGGTGCAAAATCTGCTGTTGGACTGATGTGAGTCAGATCTATGAGTTTGGAGCTGCTGTGGGGCACATGTGGGTCAGATCTATGGGGCAGGAGATGCTGTGGGGCTGATTTGGGTCAGATCTATGTGGCAGGAGATGCTGTGGGTCAGATCTATGGGGCAGGAGCTGCTGTGGGGAACATGTGGGTCAGGTCTATGGGGCAGGAGCTGCTGTGGGCACATGTGGGTCAGATCTATGGGGCAGGAGTTGCTGTTGGGCAGATGTGGGGCATAACTATGGGGCAAAATCTGCTGTGGGGCTGATGTGGGTAAGATCTATGAGTTTGGAGCTGCTGTGGTTCAGATCTATGGGGCAGGAGCAGCTCTGGGGCACATGTGGGTCAGATCTATGTGTTAGGAGCTGCTGTGGGGCACATGTGGGTCAGATCTATGGGGCAGGAGATGCTGTGGGGCAGATGTGGGTCAGATCTATGGGGCAGGAGCTGCTGTGTGGCAGATGTGGGTCAGATCTATAGGTCAGGAGCTGCTGTGAGTCAGATGTATGAGGCAGGAGCTGCTGTGGGGCAGATGGGGGTCAGATCTATGGGGCAGGAGATGCTGTGGAGCAGATGTGGGTCAGATCTATGGGGCAGGAGCTGCTGTGGGGCAGATGTGTGTCAGATCTATGGGCAGGAGCTGCTGTGCTGCACATGATTTAGGGTCTATGGGGCAGGAGCTCCTGTGGGGCTGATGTGGGTCAGATCTATAGGTCAGGAGCTGCTGTGGCTGATGTGGGCCAGTTCTATGGGGCAGGAGATGCTGTGAGTCAGATGTATGAGGCAGGAGCTGCTGTGGGGCAGATGGGGGTCAGATCTATGGGGCAGGAGATGCTGTGGAGCAGATGTGGGTCAGATCTATGGGGCAGGAGATGCTGTGGAGCAGATGTGGGTCAGATCTATAGGTCAGGAGCTGCTGTGGCTGATGTGGGCCAGTTATATGGGGCAGGAGATGCTGTGAGTCAGATGTATGAGGCAGGAGCTGCTGTGGGGCAGATGGGGGTCAGATCTATGGGGCAGTAGCTGCTGTGGAGCAGATGTGGGTCAGATCTATGGGGCAGGAGATGCTGTGGGGCAGATGTGGGTCAGATCTATGGGCAGGAGCTGCTGTGCTGCACATGTTGGTAGGGTCTATGGGGCAGGAGCTGCTGTGGGGCAGATGTGGGTCAGATCTATGGGGCAGCAGATGCTGTGGAGCAGATCTGGGTAAGATCTATGTCGCAGGAGCTGCTGTGGGGCAGACGTGGCACATATCTATGGGGCAAAATCTGCTGTGGGGCTGATGTGGGTCAGATCTGTGGGGCAGGATCTCCTGTGGGGAACATGTGGGTCAGGTCTATGGGGCAGGAGCTGCTGTGGGCACATGTGGTCCGATCTATGGGGCAGGAGTTGCTGTTGGGCAGATGTGGGGCATAACTATAGGGCAAAATCTGCTGTGGGGCTGATGTGGATAAGATCTATGAGACAGGAGCTGCTGTGGTTCAGATCTATGGGGCAGGAGCAGCTCTGGGGCACATGTGGGTCAGATCTATGTGCTAGGAGCTGCTGTGGGGCAGATGTGGGTCAGATCTATGGGGCAGGAGATGCTGTGGGGCAGATGTGTGTCAGATCTATGGGGCAAAGGCTGCTGTGTGGCAGATGGGGGTCAGATCTATGGGGCAGGAGATGCTGTGGAGCAGATGTGGGTCAGATCTATAGGTCAGGAGCTGCTGTGGCTGATGTGGGCCAGTTCTATGGGGCAGGAGATGCTGTGAGTCAGATGTATGAGGCAGGAGCTGCTGTGGGGCAGATGGGGGTTAGATCTATGGGGCAGGAGATGCTGTGTGGCAGATGTGGGTCAGATCTATGGGGCAGGAGCTGCTGTGGGGCTGATGTTGGTCAGATCTTTGGGGCAGCAGCTGCTGTGGAGCAGATCTGGGTAAGATCTATGTCGCAGGAGCTGCTGTGGGGCAGACGTGGCACATATCTATGGGGCAAAATCTGCTGTGGGGCTGATGTCGGTCAGATCTATGGGGCAGGATCTCCTGTGGGGCTGATGTGGGTCAAATCAATGGGGCAGAGCTGCTCTGGGGCACATGTGGGTCAGATCTATGGAGCAGGAGCTGCTGTGGGGAAGATTTGAATCAGATATATAGGGCAGGAGCTGCTGTGGGTCAGATCTATGGGAGGAGCTGCTGTGGGGCACATGTGAGTTAGATCTATGGGGCAGGAGATGGTGTGGGGCAGATTTGGGTCAGATGTATGGGTCAGGAGCTGCTGTGTTGCTGATGAGGGTCAGATCTATGGGGCATGGGCTGCTGTGGTTCAGATCTATGGGACTGGAGCTGCAGTGGAGCACATGTGGGTCAGATCTATGGGGTAGAAGCTGTTGTGGGGCTGATGGTGGTTAGATCTATAAGGCAGGAGCTGCTGTGGGGCTGACTTGGGTCAGATCTATGGGGCAGGAGCTGCTTTGGGGCTGATGGTGGTTAGATCTATATGGCAGGAGCTGCTGTGGGGCACATGTGGGTCAGACCTATGGGGCAGGAGCTGCTGTGGGGAATATGAGGGACATATCTATGGTGCAAAATCTGCTGTTGGACTGATGTGAGTCAGATCTATGAGTTTGGAGCTGCTGTGGGGCACATGTGGGTCAGATCTATGGGGCAGGAGATGCTGTGGGGCTGATTTGGGTCAGATCTATGTGGCAGGAGATGCTGTGGGTCAGATCTTTGGGGCAGGAGCTGCTGTGGGGAACATGTGGGACAGGTCTATGGGGCAGGAGCTGCTGTGGGCACATGTGGGTCAGATCTATGGGGCAGGAGTTGCTGTTGGGCAGATGTGGGGCATAACTATGGGGCAAAATCTGCTGTGGGGCTGATGTGGGTAAGATCTATGAGACAGGAGCTGCTGTGGTTCAGATCTATGGGGCAGGAGCAGCTCTGGGGCACATGTGGGTCAGATCTATGTGTTAGGAGCTGCTGTGGGGCACATGTGGGTCAGATCTATGGGGCAGGAGCTGCTGTGGGTCAGATGTGGGTCAGATCTATAGGTCAGGAGCTGCTGTGGCTGATGTGGGCCAGTTCTATGGGGCAGGAGATGCTGTGAGTCAGATGTATGAGGCAGGAGCTGCTGTGGGGCTGATGTGGGTCAGATCTATGGGCAGGAGCTGCTGTGCTGCACATGTTGGTAGGGTCTATGGGGCAGGAGATGCTGTGGGGCAGATGTGGGTCAGATCTATGGGGCAGGAGCTGCTGTGGGGCTGATGTTGGTCAGATCTTTGGGGCAGCAGCTGCTGTGGAGCAGATCTGGGTAAGATCTATGTCGCAGGAGCTGCGGTGGGGCAGACGTGGCACATATCTATGGGGCAAAATCTGCTGTGGGGCTGCTGTGGGTCAGATCTATGGGGCAGGATCTCCTGTGGGGCTGATGTGGGTCAAATCAATGGGGCAGAGCTGCTCTGGGGCACATGTGGGTCAGATCTATGGAGCAGGAGCTGCTGTGGGTCAGATCTATGGGCAGGAGCTGCTGTGGGGCACATGTGAGTTAGATCTATGGGGCAGGAGATGGTGTGGGGCAGATTTGGGTCAGATGTATGGGTCAGGAGCTGCTGTGTTGCTGATGAGGGTCAGATCTATGGGGCATGGGCTGCTGTGGTTCAGATCTACGGGACTGGAGCTGCAGTGGAGCACATGTGGGTCAGATCTATGTGTTAGGAGCTGCTGTGGGGAACATGTGGGTCATATCTATGGGGCAGGAGCTGCTGTAGAGATGATGTGGGTCAGATCTTTGGGTAGGAGCTGCAGAGGGGCAGATCTGTGTAAGATGTATGGGGCAGGAGCTGCTGTGGGTCAGATCTATGGGGCAGGAGCTGCTGTGGGGCAGATGTGGGTCAGATCTATAGGTCAGGAGCTGCTGTGGCTGATGTGGGCCAGTTCTCTGGGGCAGGAGATGCTGTGAGTCAGATGTATGACGCAGGAGCTGCTGTGGGGCAGATGTGGGTAAGATCTATGGGGCAGGAGATGCTGTGGAGCAGATGTGCGTCAGATCTATGGGGCAGGAGCTGCTGTGGGGCAGATGTGGGTTAGATCTATGAGACAGGAGCTGCTGTGGTTCAGATCTATGGGGCAGGAGCAGCTCTGGGGCACATGTGGGTCAGATCTATGTGTTAGGAGCTGCTGTGGGGCACATGTGGGTCAGATCTATGGGGCAGGAGCTGCTGTCGAGATGATGTGGGTCAGATCTTTGGGTAGGAGCTGCTGTGGGGCAGATCGATGTAAGATGTAAGGGGCAGGAGCTGCTGTGGTGCAGATGTGGGTCAGATCTATGGGGCAGGAGCTGCTGTGGGGCAGATGTGGGTCAGATCTATGGGGCAGGAGCTCCTGTGGGGCTGATGTTGGTCAGATCTTTGGGGCAGCAGCTGCTGTGGAGCAGATCTGGGTAAGATCTATGTCGCAGGAGCTGCTGTGGGGCAGACGTGGCACATATCTATGGGGCAAAATCTGCTGTGGGGCTGATGTGGGTCAGATCTATATGTCAGGAGCTGCTGTGGCTTATGTGGGCCAGTTCTATGGGGCAGGAGATGCTGTGTGTCAGATGTATGAGGCAGGAGCTGCTGTGGGGCAGATGGGGGTCAGATCTATGGGGCAGGAGATGCTGTGGAGCAGATGTGGGTCAGATCTATGGGGCACGAGTTGCTGTGGAGCAGATGTGGGTCAGATCTATGGGGCAGGAGTTGCTGTTGTGCAGATGTGGGACATAACTATGGGGCAAAATCTGCTGTGGGGCTGATGTGGGTAAGATCTATGAGACAGGAGCTGCTGTGGTTCAGATCTATGGGGCAGGAGCAGCTCTGGGGCACATGTGGGTCAGATCTATGTGTTAGGAGCTGCTGTGGGGCACGTGTGGGTCAGATCTATGGGGCAGGAGCTGCTGTCGAGATGATGTGGGTCAGATCGTTGGGTAGGAGCTGCTGTGGGGCAGATCTGTGTAAGATGTAATGGGCAGGAGCTGCTCTGGGGCAGATGTGGGTCAGATCTATGGGGCATGAGATGCTGTGGGGCAGATGTGGGTCAGATATATGGGGCAAAGGCTGCTGTGGGGCAGATGTGGGTCAGATCTATGGGGCAGGAGCTGCTGTGGGTCAGATGTGGGTCAGATCTATGGGGCAGGAGCTGCTGTGGCTGATGTGGGCCAGTTCTATGGGGCAGGAGATGCTGTGAGTCAGATATATGAGGCAGGAGCTGCTGTGGGGCAGATGGGGGTCAGATCTATGGGGCAGGAGCTGCTGTGGGGCAGATGTGGGTCAGATCTATGGGGCAGGAGATGCTGTGGGCAGATGTGGGTCAGATCTATGGAGCAAAGGCTGCTGTGGGGCAGATGTGGGTCAGATCTATGGAGCAAAGGCTGCTGTGTGGCAGATGTGGGTCAGATCTATGGGGCAGGAGCTGCTGTGGGTCAGATGCGGGTCAGATCTATGGGGCAGGAGATGCTGTGGAGCAGATGTGGGTCAGATCTATAGGTCAGGAGCTGCTGTGGCTGATGTGGGCCAGTTCTATGGGGCAGGAGATGCTGTGAGTCAGATGTATGAGGCAGGAGCTGCTGTGGGTCTGATGTGGGTCAGATCTATGTGGCAGGAGCTGTTGTGGCGAAGATGTGGGTCAGATCTATGTTTCAGGAGCTGATGTGGGGCAGATGTAGGGCATATCTATGGGGAGGAGCTGCTGTGGTGCAGTTGTGGGTCACATCTATGGGGCGGGAGATGCTGTGTGGCTGATGTGGGTAAGATCTATGGGGCAGGAGCTGCTGTGGGGCAGATGTGGGTCAGATCTATGGGGCAGGAGGTGCTGTAAGTCAGATCTATGAGGCAGGAGCTGCTGTGGGGCTGATGTGTGTCAGGTCTATGGGGCAGGACCTGCTGTGTGGCTGATGCGGGTCAGATCTATGGGCAGGAGCTGCAGTGGAGATGATGTAGGTCAGATCTGTGGTGTAGGAGCAGCAGTGGGGCAGATGTGTGTCAGATCTTTGGGGAGGATCTGCTGTGGGTCTGATGTGGGTCAGATCTATGGGGCAGGAGCTGTTGTGGCGCCGATGTGGGTCAGATCTTTGGGGAGGATTTGCTGTGGGTCTGATGTGGGTCAGATCTATGGGGCAAAGGCTGCTGTGTGGCAGATGTGTGTCAGATCTATGCGGCAGGAGCTGATGTGGGTCAGATGTGGGTCACATCTATGGGGCAGGAGCTGCTGTGAGTCAGATATATGAGGCAGGAGCTGCTGTGGGGCAGATGGGGGTCAGATCTATGGGGCAGGAGCTGCTGTGGGGCAGATGTGGGTTAGATCTATGAGACAGGAGCTGCTGTGGTTCAGATCTATGGGGCAGGAGCAGCTCTGGGGTACATGTGGGTCAGATCTATGTGTTAGGAGCTGCTGTGGGGCACATGTGGGTCAGATCTATGAGGCAGGAGCTCCTGTCGAGATGATATGGGTCAGATCTTTGGGTCGGAGCTGCTGTGGGGCAGATCTGGGTAAGATGTAAGGGGCAGGAGCTGCTGTGGGGCAGATGTGGGTCAGATCTATGGGGCAGGAGATGCTGTGGGGCAGATGTGGGTCAGATCTATGGGGTAAAGGCTGCTTTGTGGCAGATGTGGGTCAGATCTATGGGGCAGGAGCTGCTGTGGGTCAGATGTGGGTCAGATCTATAGGTTAGGAGCTGCTGTGGCTGATGTGGGCCAGTTCTATGGGGCAGGAGATGCTGTGAGTCAGATGTATGAGGCAGGAGCTGCTGTGGGGCAGATGGGGGTCAGATCTATGGGGCAGGAGCTGCTGTGGGGCAGATGTGGGTCAGATCTATGGGCAGGAGCTGCTGTGGGGCAGATGTGGGTCAGATCTATGGGCAGGAGCTGCTGTGCTGCACATGTTGATAGGGTCTATGGGGCAGGAGCTGCTGTGGGGCAGATGTGGGTCAGATCTATGGGGCAGGAGCTGCTGTGGGGCTGATGTGGGTCAGATCTATGGGGCAGGAGCTGCTGTGGGGCTGATGTGGGTCAGATCTATAGGTCAGGAGCTGCTGTGGCTGATGTGGGCCAGTTCTATGGGGCAGGAGATGCTGTGAGTCAGATGTATGAGGCAGGAGCTGCTGTGGGGCAGATGGGGGTCAGATCTATGAGGCAGGAGATGCTGTGGAGCAGATGTGGGTCAGATCTATGAGGCAGGAGCTGCTGTGGGGCAGATGTGGGTCAGATCTATGGGGCAGGAGCTGCTGTGGGTCAGATCTATAGGTCAGGAGCTGCTGTGGTTTATGTGGGTCAGTTGTATGGGGCAGGAGATGCTGTGAGTCAGATATATGAGGCAGGAGCTGCTGTGGGGCAGATGGGGGTCAGATCTATGGGGCAGGAGATGCTGTGGAGCAGATGTGGGTCAGATCTATGGGGCAGGAGCTGCTGTGGGGCAGATGTGGGTAAGATCTATGAGACAGGAGCTACTGTGGTTCCGATCTATGGGGCAGGAGCAGCTCTGGGGCACATGTGGGTCAGATCTATGTGTTAGGAGCTGCTGTGGGGAACATGTGGGTCAGATCTATAGGTCAGGAGCTGCTGTGGCTTATGTGGGCCAGTTCTATGGGGCAGGAGATGCTGTGAGTCAGATGTATGAGGCAGGAGCTGCTGTGGGGCAGATGGGGGTCAGATCAATGAGGCAGAAGCTGCTGTGGGGCAGATGGGGGTCAGATCTATGGGCAGGAGCTGCTGTGCAGCACATGTTGGTAGGGTCTATGGGGGAGGAGCTGCTGTGGGGCAGATGTTGGTCAGATCTATGGGGCAGCAGCTGCTGTGGAGCAGATCTGGGTAAGATCTATGTCGCATGAGCTGCTGTGGGGCAGATGTGGCACATATCTATGGGGCAAAATCTGCTGTGGGGCTGATGTGGGTCAGATCTATGAGACAGGAGCTGCTGTGGTTCAGATCTATGGGGCAGGAGCAGCTCTGGGGCAGATGTGGGTCAGATCTATGGGGCAAAGGCTGCTGTGTGGCAGATGTGGGTCAGATATATTGGGCAGGAGCTGCTGTGGGTCAGATGTGGGTCAGATCTATGGGGCAGGAGCTGCTGTGGCTGGTGTGGGCCAGTTCTATGGGGCAGGAGATGCTGTGAGTCAGATGTATGAGGCAGGAGCTGCTGTGGGGCAGATGGGGGTCAGATCTATGGGGCAGGAGCTGCTGTGGGGCAGATCTGTGTAAGATGTAAGGGACAGGAGCTGCTGTGGGGCAGATCTGGGTCAGATCTATCGGGCAGGAGATGCTGTGGGGCAGATGTGGGTCAGATCTATGGGGCAAAGGCTGCTGTGTGGCAGATGTGGGTCAGATCTATGGGGCAGGAGCTGCTGTGGGTCAGATGTGGGTCAGATCTATGGGGCAGGAGCTGCTGTGGGGCAGATGTGGGTCAGATCTATGGGGCAGGAGCTTCTGTGGGTCAGATGTGGGTCAGATCTATGGGGCAGGAGCTGCTGTGGCTGATGTGGGCCAGTTCAATGGGGCAGGAGATGCTGTGGGGCAGATATGGGTCAGATCTATGGGGCAGGAGCTGCTGTGGGGCAGATGTGGGTTAGATCTATGGGCAGGAGCTGCTGTGCTGCACATGTTGGTAGGCTCTATGGGCAGGAGCTGCTGTGGGGCAGATGTGGGTCAGATCTATGGGGCAGGAGCTGCTGTGGGGCTGATGTGGGTCAGATCTATAGGTCAGGAGCAGCTGTGGCTGATGTGGGCCTGTTCTATGAGGCACATGTGATGCTGTGAGTCAGATGTATGAGGCAGGAGCTGCTGTGGGGCAGATGGGGGTCAGATCTATGAGGCAGGAGATGCTGTGGAGCAGATGTGGGTCAGATCTATGAGGCAGGAGCTGCTGTGGGTCAGATCTATAGGTCAGGAGCTGCTGTGGTTTATGTGGGTCAGTTGTATGGGGCAGGAGATGCTGTGAGTCAGATATATGAGGCAGGAGCTGCTGTGGGGCAGATGGGGGTCAGATCTATGGGGCAGGAGATGCTGTGGAGCAGATGTGGGTCAGATCTATGGGGCAGGAGCTGCTGTGGGGCAGATGTGGGTAAGATCTATGAGACAGGAGCTACTGTGGTTCCTATCTATGGGGCAGGAGCAGCTCTGGGGCACATGTGGGTCAGATCTATGTGTTAGGAGCTGCTGTGGGGAACATGTGGGTCAGATCTATAGGTCAGGAGCTGCTGTGGCTTATGTGGGCCAGTTCTATGGGGCAGGAGATGCTGTGAGTCAGATGTATGAGGCAGGAGCTGCTGTGGGGCAGATGGGGGTCAGATCAATGAGGCAGAAGCTGCTGTGGGGCAGATGGGGGTCAGATCTATGGGCAGGAGCTGCTGTGCAGCACATGTTGGTAGGGTCTATGGGGCAGCAGCTGCTGTGGAGCAGATCTGGGTAAGATCTATGTCGCATGAGCTGCTGTGGGGCAGATGTGGCACATATCTATGGGGCAAAATCTGCTGTGGGGCTGATGTGGGTCAGATCTATGAGACAGGAGCTGCTGTGGTTCAGATCTATGGGGCAGGAGCAGCTCTGGGGCAGATGTGGGTCAGATCTATGGGGCAAAGGCTGCTGTGTGGCAGATGTGGGTCAGATATATTGGGCAGGAGCTGCTGTGGGTCAGATGTGGGTCAGATCTATGGGGCAGGAGCTGCTGTGGCTGGTGTGGGCCAGTTCTATGGGGCAGGAGATGCTGTGAGTCAGATGTATGAGGCAGGAGCTGCTGTGGGGCAGATGGGGGTCAGATCTATGGGGCAGGAGCTGCTGTGGGGCAGATCTGTGTAAGATGTAAGGGACAGGAGCTGCTGTGGGGCAGATCTGGGTCAGATCTATGGGGCAGGAGATGCTGTGGGGCAGATGTGGGTCAGATCTATGGGGCAAAGGCTGCTGTGTGGCAGATGTGGGTCAGATCTATGGGGCAGGAGCTGCTGTGGGTCAGATGTGGGTCAGATCTATGGGGCAGGAGCTGCTGTGGGGCAGATGTGGGTCAGATCTATGGGGCAGGAGCTGCTGTGGGTCAGATGTGGGTCAGATCTATGGGGCAGGAGCTGCTGTGGCTGATGTGGGCCAGTTCAATGGGGCAGGAGATGCTGTGGGGCAGATATGGGTCAGATCTATGGGGCAGGAGCTGCTGTGGGGCAGATGTGGGTTAGATCTATGGGCAGGAGCTGCTGTGCTGCACATGTTGGTAGGCTCTATGGGCAGGAGCTGCTGTGGGGCAGATGTGGGTCAGATCTATGGGGCAGGAGCTGCTGTGGGGCTGATGTGGGTCAGATCTATAGGTCAGGAGCAGCTGTGGCTGATGTGGGCCTGTTCTATGAGGCACATGTGATGCTGTGAGTCAGATGTATGAGGCAGGAGCTGCTGTGGGGTAGAAGGGGGTCAGATCTATGGGGCAGGAGATGCTGTGGAGCAGATGTCGGTCAGATCTATGGGGCAGGAGCTGCTGTGGGGCAGATGTGGGTTAGATCTCTGGGCAGGAGCTGCTGTGCTGCACATGTTGGTAGGGTCTATGGGGCAGGAGCTGCTGTGGGGCAGATGTGGGTCAGATCTATGGGGCAGGAGCTTCTGTGGGGTAGATGTGGGAGAGATCTATGGGGCAGGAGATGCTGTGGGGCAGATGTGGGTCAGATCTATGGGGAGGAGCTGCTGTGTGGCAGATGTGGGTCAGATATATGGGGCAGGAGCTGCTGTGGGTCAGATGTGGGTCAGATCTATGGGGCAGGAGCTGCTGTGGGTCAGATGTGGGTCAGATCTATGGGGCAGGAGCTGCTGTGAGGCAGATGTGGGTCAGATCTATAGGCAGGAGCTGCTGTGGGGCTGATGTTGGTCAGATCTATGGGGCAGGAGCTGCTGTGGGGCTGATGTGGGTAAGATATATGTCGCAGGAGGTGCTGTGGGGCAGACGTGGCAAATATCTATAAGGCAAAATCTGCTGTGGGGCTGATGTGGGTCAGATCTATGGGGTAGGATCTCCTGTGGGTCAGATGTGGGTCAGATCTATAGGTCAGGAGCTGCTGTGGCTGTTGTGGGCCAGTTCTATGGGGCAGGAGATGCTGTGAGTCAGATCTATAGGGCAGGAGCTGCTGTGGGGCAGATGGGGGTCAGATCTATGGGGCAGGAGATGCTGTGGAGCAGATGTGGGTCAGATCTATAGGTCAGGAGCTGCTGTGGCGGATGTGGGCCAGTTCTATGGGGCAGGAGATTCTGTGAGTCAGATGTATGAGGCAGGGGCTGCTGTGGGGCAGATGGGGGTCAGATCTATGGGGCAGGAGATGCTGTGGAGCAGATGTGGGTCAGATCTATGGGGCAGGAGATGCTGTGGGGCAGATGTGGGTTAGATCTGTGGGCAGGAGCTGCTGTGCTGCACATGTTGGTAGGGTCTATGGGGCAGGAGCTGCTGTGGGGCAGATGTGGGTCAGATCTATGGGGCAGGAGCTGCTGTGGGGCTGATGTTGTTCAGATCTTTGGGGCAGCAGCTGCTGTGGAGCAGATCTGGGTAAGATCTATGTCGCAGGAGCTGCTGTGGGGCAGACGTGGCACATATCTATGGGGCAAAATCTGCTGTGGGGCTGATGTGGGTCGGATCTATGGGGTAGGAGCTGCTGTGGGGCTGATGTGGGTCAGATCTATGGGCAGGAGCTGATGTAGGGAAGATTTGGGTCAGATCTATGGGGTAGGAGCTGCTGTGGGGCACTTGTGGGTCAGATCTATGGGGCAGGAGATGCTTTGGGGCAGATGTGGGTCAGGTCTATTGGGCTGGAGCTGCTGTGGGGCACTTGTGGGTCAGATCTATGAGGCAGGGGCTGCTGTGGGTAAGATCTATGGGGCAGGAACAAATGTGGGTTTGATGTTGGTCAGATTTATGGAGCAGGAGCTGCTGTGGGGCTGATGTGGGTCAGATCTATAGGTCAGGAGCTGCTGCGGCTGATGTGGGCCAGTTCTATGTGGCAGGAGATGCTCTGAGTCAGATGTATGGGGCAGGAGATGCTCTGAGTCAGATGTATGGGGCAGGAGCTGCTGTGGGGCAGATGTGTGTCAGATGTATGGGGCAGGAGCTGCTGTGGGGCTGATGTGGGTCAGATCTATGGGGCAGGAGCTGCTGTGGGGCAGATGTGGGTCAGATCTATGGGGCAGGAGCTGCTGTGGGGCTGATGTTGGTCAGATCTTTGGGGCAGCAGCTGCTGTGGAGCAGATCTGGGTAAGATGTATGTCGCAGGAGCTGCTGTGGGGCAGACGTGGCACATATCTATGGGGCAACATCTGCTGTGGGGCTGATGTGGGTCAGATCTATGGGGTAGGAGCTGCTGTGGGGCTGATGTGTGTCAGATCTATGGGCAGGAGCTGATGTAGGGAAGATTTGGGTCTGATCTATGGGGCAGGAACTGCTGTGGTTCAGATCTATGGGGCAGGAGCAGCTGTGAGGCACATGTGGGTCAGATCTATGGTTTAGGTGCTGCTTTGGGGAAAATGTGGGTCAGATCTATGTGGCAGGAGATGCTCTGGGTCTGATGTGGGTCAGATCTATGGGGCAGGAGATGCTGTGAGTCAGATCTATGAGGCAGGAGCTGCTGTGGGGCTGATGAGTGTCAGGTCTATGGGGCAGGACCTGCTGTGTGGCTGATGCGGGTCAGATCTATGGGCAGGAGCTGCTGTGGAGATGATGTAGGTCAGATCTGTGGTGTAGGAGCAGCAGTGGGGCAGATGTGTGTCAGATCTTTGGGGAGGATCTGCTGTGGGTCTGATGTGGGTCAGATCAATGGGGCAGGAGCTGTTGTGGCGCAGATTTGGGTCACATCTATGGGGCGGGTGATGCTGTGTGGCTGATGTGGGTCAAATCTATGGGGCAGGAGCTGCTGTTAAGCAGTTGTGGGACATAACTATGGGGCAAAATCTGCTGTGGGGCTGATGTGGGTAAGATCTATGAGACAGGAGCTGCTGTGGTTCAGATCTATGGGGCAGGAGCAGCCCTAGGGCACATGTGGGTCAGATCTATGTGTTAGGAGCTGCTGTGGGGCACATGTGGGTCAGATCTATGTGTTAGGAGCTGCTGTCGAGATGATGTGGGTCAGATCTTTGGGTAGGAGCTGCTGTGGGGCAGATCTGTGTAAGATATAAGGGGCAGGAGCTGCTGTGGGGCAAATGTGGGTCAGATCTATGGGCAGGAGCTGCTGTGGGGCAGATGTGGGTCAGATCTATGGGGCAAAGGCTGCTGTGGGGCAGATGTGGGTCAGATCTATGGGGCAGGAGCTGCTGTGGGGCTGATGTTGGTCAGATCTTTGGGGCAGCAGCTGCTGTGGAGCAGATCTGGGTAAGATCTATGTCGCAGGAGCTGCTGTGGGGCAGACGTGGCACATATCTATGGGGCAGGAGCTGCCGTGGGTCAGATGTGGGTCAGATCTATAGGTCAGGAGCTGCTGTGGCTGATGTGGGCCAGTTCTATGGGGCAGGAGATGCTGTGAGTCAGATGTATGAGGCAGGAGCTGCTGTGGGTCACATGTGGGTCAGATCTATGGGGCAGGAGATGCTGTGGGTCAGATGTGGGTCAGATCTATAGGTCAGGAGCTGCTGTGGCTGATGTGGGCCAGTTCTATGGGGCAGGAGATGCTGTGAGTTAGATGTATGAGGCAGGAGCTGCTGTGGGGCAGATGTGGGTCAGATCTATGGGGCAGGAGCTGCTGTGGGGCAGATGTGGGTTAGATCTATGAGACAGGAGCTGCTGTGGTTCAGATCTATGGGGCAGGAGCAGCTCTGGGGCACATGTGGGTCAGATCTATGTGTTAGGAGCTGCTGTGGGGCACATGTGGGTCAGATCTATGGGGCAGGAGCTGCTGTCGAGATGATGTGGGTCAGATCTTTGGGTAGGAGCTGCTGTGCGGCAGATCTGGGTAAGATGTATGGGGCAGGAGCTGCTGTGGGGCAGATGTGGGTCAGATCTATGGGGCAAAATCTGCTGTGGGGCTGATGTGGGTCAGATCTATAGGTCAGGAGCTGCTGTGGCTGATGTGGGCCAGTTCTATGGGGCAGGAGATGCTGTGAGTCAGATGTATGAGGCAGGAGCTGCTGTGGGGCAGATGGGGGTCAGATCTATGGGGCAGGAGATGCTGTGGAGCAGATGTGGGTCAGATCTATGGGGCAGGAGCTGCTGTGGGGCAGATGTGGGTCAGATCTATGGGGTAGGAGCTGCTGTGGGGCTGATGTGTGTCAGATCTATGGGCAGGAGCTGATGTAGGGAAGATTTGGGTCTGATCTATGGGGCAGGAACTGCTGTGGTTCAGATCTATGGGGCAGGAGCAGCTGTGAGGCACATGTGGGTCAGATCTATGGTTTAGGTGCTGCTTTGGGGAAAATGTGGGTCAGATCTATGTGGCAGGAGATGCTCTGGGTCTGATGTGGGTCAGATCTATGGGGCAGGAGATGCTGTGAGTCAGATCTATGAGGCAGGAGCTGCTGTGGGGCTGATGTGTGTCAGGTCTATGGGGCAGGACCTGATGTGTGGCTGATGCGGGTCAGATGTATGGGCAGGAGCTGCAGTAGAGATGATGTAGGTCAGATCTGTGGTGTAGGAGCAGCAGTGGGGCAGATGTGTGTCAGATCTTTGGGGAGGATCTGCTGTGGGTCTGATGTGGGTCAGATCTATGGGGCAGGAGCTGTTGTGGCGCAGATGTGGGTCACATCTATGGGGCGGGTGATGCTGTGTGGCTGATGTGGGTCAAATCTATGGGGCAGGAGCTGCTGTTGGGCAGATGTGGGACATAACTATGGGGCAAAATCTGCTGTGGGGCTGATGTGGGTAAGATTTATGAGACAGGAGCTGCTGTGGTTCAGATCTATGGGGCAGGAGCAGCTCTAGGGCACATGTGGGTCAGATCTATGTGTTAGGAGCTGCTGTGGGGCACATGTGGGTCAGATCTATGGGGCAGGAGCTGCTGTCGAGATGATGTGGGTCAGATCTTTGGGTAGGAGCTGCTGTGGGGCAGATCTGTGTAAGATATAAGGGGCAGGAGCTGCTGTGGGGCAGATGTGGGTCAGATCTATGGGCAGGAGCTGCTGTGGGGCAGATGTGGGTCAGATCTATGGGGCAAAGGCTTCTGTGGGGCAGATGTGGGTCAGATCTATGGGGCAGGAGCTGCTGTGGGGCTGATGTTGGTCAGATCTTTGGGGCAGCAGCTGCAGTGGAGCAGATCTGGGTAAGATCTATGTCGCAGGAGCTGCTGTGGGGCAGACGTGGCACATATCTATGGGGCAGGAGCTGCTGTGGGTCAGATGTGGGTCAGATCTATAGGTCAGGAGCTGCTGTGGATGATGTGGGCCAGTTCTATGGGGCAGGAGATGCTGTGAGTCAGATGTATGAGGCAGGAGCTGCTGTGGGTCACATGTGGGTCAGATCTATGGGGCATGAGCTGCTGTGGAGCAGATGTGGGTCAGATCTATGGGGCAGGAGCTGCTGTGGGGCAGATGTGGGTTAGATCTATGAGACAGGAGCTGCTGTGGTTCAGATCTATGGGGCAGGAGCAGCTCTGGGGCACATGTGGGTCAGATCTATGTGTTAGGAGCTGCTGTGGGGCACATGTGGGTCAGATCTATGGGGCAGGAGCTGCTGTCGAGATGATGTGGGTCAGATCTTTGGGTAGGAGCTGCTGTGCGGCAGATCTGGGTAAGATGTATGGGGCAGGAGCTGCTCTGGGGCAGATGTGGGTAAGATCTATGGGGCAGGAGATGCTGTGGAGCAGATGTGGGTCAGATCTATAGGTCAGGAGCTGCTGTGGCTGATTTGGGCCAGTTCTATGGGGCAGGAGATGCTGTGAGTCAGATGTATGAGGCAGGAGCTGCTGTGGGGCAGATGGGGGTCAGATCTACGGGGCAGGAGATGCTGTGGAGCAGATGTGGGTCAGATCTATGGGGCAGGAGCTGCTGTGGGGCAGATGTGGGTTAGATCTATGAGACAGGAGCTGCTGTGGTTCAGATCTATGGGGCAGGAGCAGCAGTGGGGCAGATGTGTGTCAGATCTTTGGGGAGGATCTGCTGTGGGTCTGATGTGGGTCAGATCTATGGGGCAGGAGCTGTTGTGGCGCAGATGTGGGTCAGATCTATGTTTCAGGAGCTGATGTGGGGCAGATGTAGGGCATATCTATGGGGAGGAGCTGCTGTGGTGCAGATGTGGGTCACATCTATGGGGCGGGAGATGCTGTGTGGCTGATGTGGGTCAGATCTATGGGGCAGGAGATGCTGTGGGGCAGATGTGGGTCAGATCTATGGGGCAAAGGCTGCTGTGTGGCATATGTGGGTAAGATCTATGGGGCAGGAGCTGCTGTGGGTCAGATGTGGGTCAGATCTATGGGGCAGGAGGTGCTGTGGCTGATGTGGGCCAGTTCTATGGGGCAGGAGATGCTGTGAGTCAGATGTATGAGGCAGGAGCTGCTGTGGGGCAAATGGGGGTCAGATCTATGGGGCAGGAGATGCTGTGGAGCAGATGTGGGTCAGATCTATGGGGCAGGAGCTGCTGTGGGGCAGATGTGGGTTAGATCTATGGCCAGGAGCTGCTGTACTGCACATGTTGGTAGGGTCTATGGGGCAGGAGCTGCTGTGGGGCAGATGTGGGTCAGATCTATGGGGCAGGAGCTGCTGTGGGGCTGATGTTGGTCAGACCTTTGGGGCAGCAGCTGCTGTGGAGCAGCTCTGGGTAAGATCTATGTCGCAAGCTGCTGTGGGGCAGACGTGGCACATATCTATGGGGCAAAATCTGCTGTGGGGCTGATGTGGGTCAGATCTATGAGACAGGAGCTGCTGTGGGGCAGATGTGGGTTAGATCTATGAGACAGGAGCTGCTGTGGTTCAGATCTATGGGGCAGGAGCAGCTCTGGGGCACATGTGGGTCAGATCTATGTGTTAGGAGCTGCTGTGGGGCACATGTGGGTCAGATCTATGGGGCAGGAGCTGCTGTCGAGATGATGTGGGTCAGATCTTTGGGTAGGAGCTGCTGTGGGGCAGATGGGGGTCAGATCTATGGGGCAGGAGATGCTGTGGAGCAGATGTGGGTCAGATCTATGGGGCAGGAGCTGCTGTGGGGCAGATGTGGGTTAAATCTATGTGACAGGAGCTGCTGTGGTTCAGATCTATGGGGCAGGAGCAACTCTGGGGCACATGTGGGTCAGATCTATGTGTTAGGAGCTGCTGTGGGGCACATGTGGGTCAGATCTATGGGGCAGGAGCTGCTGTCGAGATGATGTGGGTCAGATCTTTGGGTGGGAGCTGCTGTGGGGCAGATCTGGGTAAGATGTATGGGGCAGGAGCTGCTGTGGGTCAGATGTGGGTCAGATCTATGGGGCAGGAGCTGCTGTGGGTCAGATGTGGGTCAGATCTATGGGGCAGGATATGCTGTGGTGCAGATCCGGGTCAGATCTATGGGGTAAAGGCTGCTGTGTGGCAGATGTGGGTCAGATCTATGGGGCAGGAGCTGCTGTGGGTCTGATTTGGGTCAGATCTATAGGTCAGGAGCTGCTGTGGCTGATGTGCGCCAGTTCTATGGGGCAGGAGATGCTGTGAGTCAGATGTATGAGGCAGGAGCTGCTGTGGGGCAGATGTGGGTCAGATCTATGGGGCAGGAGCTGCTGTGGGGCAGATGTGGGTTAGATCTATGGGCAGGAGCTGCTGTGCTGCACATGTTGGTAGGGTCTATGGGGCAGGAGCTGCTGTGGGGCTGATGTTGGTCAGATCTTTGGGGCAGCAGCTGCTGTGGAGCAGATCTGGGTAAGATCTAGGTCTCAGGAGCTGATGTGGGGCAGATGTAGGGCATATCTATGGGGTGGAGCTGCTGTGGTGCAGATGTGGGTCACATCTATGGGGCGGGAGATGCTGTGTGGCTGATGTGGGTCAAATCTATGGGGCAGGAGCTGCTTTGGGGCTGATGGTGGTTAGATCTATGGGGCAGGAGCTGCTGTGAGGCGCTTGTGGGTCAGACCTATGGGGCAGGAGTTGCTGTTGGGCAGATGTGCGACATAACTATGGGGCAAAATCTGCTGTGGGGCTGATGTGGGTAAGATCTATGAGACAGGAGCTGCTGTGGTTCAGATCTATGGGGCAGGAGCAGCTCTGGGGCACATGTGGGTTAGATCTATGTGTTAGGAGCTGCTGTGGGGCACATGTGGGCCAGATCTATGGGGCAGGAGATGCTGTGGGGCACATGTGGGTCAGATCTATGGGGCAGGAGCTGCTGTCGAGATGATGTGGGTCAGATCTTTTGGTAGGAGCTGCTGTGGTGCAGATCTGGGTAAGATGTAAGGGGCAGGAGCTGCTGTGGGGCAGATTTGGGTCAGATCTATGGGGCAGGAGCTGCTTTGGCTGATGTGGGCCAGTTCTATGGGGCAGGAGATGCTGTGAGTCAGATGTATGAGACAGGAGCTGCTGTGGGGCAGATGGGGGTCAGATCTATGGGGCAGGAGATGCTGTGGAGCAGATGTGGGTCATATCTATGGGGCAGGAGCTGCTGTGGTGCAGATCTGGGTAAGATGTAAGGTGCAGGAGCTGCTGTGGGGCAGATGTGGGTCAGATCTATGTTGCAGGAGCTGATGTGGGGCAGATGGGGGTCATATCTATAAGGCAGGAGCTACTGTGGGGCAGAGGTGGGTCACATCTATGGGGCGGGAGATGCTGTGGGTCAGATGTGGGTCAGATCTATGGGGCAGGAGTTGCTGTGGCTGATGTGGGCCAGTTCTATGGGGCAGGAGATGCTGTGAGTCAGATGTATGAGGCAGGAGCTGCTGTGGGGCAGATAAGGGTCAGATCTATGGGGCAGGAGATACTGTGGAGCAGATGTGGGTCAGATCTATGGGGCAGGAGCTGCTGTGGGGCAGATGTGGGTTAGATCTATGGGACAGGAGCTGCTGTGGTTCAGATCTATGGGGCAGGAGCAGCTCTGGGTCAATGTGGGTCAGATCTATGTGTTAGGAGCTGCTGTGGGGCGCATGTGGGTCAGATCTATGGGGCAGGAGCTGCTGTCGAGATGATGTGGGTCAGATCTTTGGGTAGGAGCTGCTGTGGGGCAGATCTGGGTAAGATGTATGGGGCAGGAGCTGCTGTGGGTCAGATGTGGGTCAGATCTATGGGGCAGGAGCTGCTGTGGGGCACATGTGGGTCAGATCTATGGGGCAGGAGATGCTGTGGGGCAGATGTGGGTCAGATCTATGGGGCAAAGGCTGCTGTGTGGCAGACGTGGCACATATCTATGGGGCAAAATATGCTGTGGGGCTGATGTGGGTCAGATCTATAGGTCAGGAGCTGCTGTGGCTGATGTGGGCCAGTTCTGTGGGGCAGGAGATGCTGTGAGTCAGATGTATGAGGCAGGAGCTGCTGTGGGGCAGATGCGGGTCAGATCTATGGGGCAGGAGATGCTGTGGAGCAGATGTGGGTCTGATCTATGGGGCAGGAGCTGCTGTGGGGCAGATGTGGGTCAGATCTATGAGGCAGGAGCTGCTGTGGGGAAGATGTGGGTCAGATCTATGGGGCAGGAGCTGCTGTGGGGCTGACGTTGGTCAGATCTTTGGGGCAGCAGCTGCTGTGGAGCAGATCTGGGTAAGATCTATGTCGCAGGAGCTGCTGTGGGGCAGACGTGGCACATATCTATGGGGCAAAATCTGCTGTGGGGCTCATGAGGGTCAGATCTATGGGGCAGGAGATGCTGTGTGGCAGATGTGGGTCAGATCTATGGGGCAGGAGCTGCTGTGGGTCAGATGTGGGTCAGATCTATAGGTCAGGAGCTGCTGTGGCTGATGTGGGCCAGTTCTATGGGGCAGGAGATGCTGTGAGTCAGATGTATGAGGCAGGAGCTGCTGTGGGGCAGATGCGGGTCAGATCTATGGGGCAGGAGATGCTGTGTAGCAGATGTGGGTCAGATCTATGGGGCAGGAGCTGCTGTGGGGCAGATGTGGGTGAGATCTATGGGCAGGAGCTGCTGTGCTGCACATGTTGGTAGGGTCTATGGGGCAGGAGCTGCTGTGGGGCAGATGTGGGTCAGATCTATGGGGCAGGGGCTGCTGTGGGGCTGATGTTGGTCAGATCTTTGGGGCAGCACCTGCTGTGGAGCAGATCTGGGTAAGATCTATGTCGCAGGAGCTGCTGTGGGGCAGACGTGGCACATATCTATGGGGCAAAATCTGCTGTGGGGCTGATGTGGGTCAGATCTATGGGGCAGGAGATGCTCTGGGGCAGATGTGGGTCAGATCTATGGGGCAAAGGCTGCTGTGTGGCAGATGTGGGTCAGATCTATGGGGCAGGAGCTGCTGTGGGTCAGATGTGGGTCAGATCTATGGGGCAGGAGATGCTGTGGGGCAGATGTGGGTCAGATCTATGGGGCAGGAGCTGCTGTGGAGCAGATCTGGGTAAGATCTATGTCGCAGGAGCTGCTGTGGGGCAGACGTGGCACATATCTATGGGGCAAAATCTGCTGTGGGGCTGATGTGGGTCAGATCTATGGGCAGGAGCTGATGTAGGGAAGATTTGGGTCTAATCGATGGGGCAGGAACTGCTGTGGTTCAGATCTATGGGGCAGGAGCAGCTGTGAGGCACATTTGGGTCAGATCTATGGTTTAGGTGCTGCTTTGGGGAAAATGTGGGTCAGATCTATGTGGCAGGAGATGCTCTGGGTCTGATGTGGGTCAGATCTATGGGGCAGGAGATGCTGTGAGTCAGATCTATGAGGCAGGAGCTGCTGTGGGGCTGATGTGTGTCAGGTCTATGTGGCAGGACCTGCTGTGTGGCTGATGCGGGTCAGATCTATGGGCAGGAGCTGCAGTGGAGATGATGTAGGTCAGATCTGTGGTGTAGGAGCAGCAGTGGGGCAGATGTGTGTCAGATCTTTTGGGAGGATCTGCTGTGGGTCTGATGTGGGTCAGATCTATGGGGCAGGAGCTGTTGTGGCGCAGATGTGGGTCAGATCTATGTTGCAGGAGCTGATGTGGGGCAGATGTAGGGCATATCTATGGGGAGGAGCTGCTGTGGTGCAGATGTGGGTTAGATCTATGGGCAGGAGCTGCTGTGCTGCACATGTTGGTAGGGTCTATGGGGCAGGAGCTGCTGTGGGGCAGATGTGGGTCAGATCTATGGGGCAGGAGCTGCTGTGGGGCTGATGTTGGTCAGATCTTTGGGGCAGCAGCTGCTGTGGGGCACATGTGGGTCAGATCTATGGGGCAGGAGATGCTGTGGGGCAGATGTGGGTCAGATCTATGGGGCAAAGGCTGCTGTGTGGCAGACGTGGCACATATCTATGGGGTAAAATATGCTGTGGGGCTGATGTGGGTCAGATCTATAGGTCAGGAGCTGCTGTGGCTGATGTGGGCCAGTTCTGTGGGGCAGGAGATGCTGTGAGTCAGATGTATGAGGCAGGAGCTGCTGTGGGGCAGATGCGGGTCAGATCTATGGGGCAGGAGATGCTGTGGAGCAGATGTGGGTCTGATCTATGGGGCAGGAGCTGCTGTGGGGCAGATGTGGGTCAGATCTATGGGGCAGGAGCTGCTGTGGGGAAGATGTGGGTCAGATCTATGGGGCAGGAGCTGCTGTGGGGCTGACGTTGGTCAGATCTTTGGGGCAGCAGCTGCTGTGGAGCAGATCTGGGTAAGATCTATGTCGCAGGAGCTGCTGTGGGGCAGACGTGGCACATATCTATGGGGCAAAATCTGCTGTGGGGCTCATGAGGGTCAGATCTATGGGGCAGGAGATGCTGTGTGGCAGATGTGGGTCAGATCTATGGGGCAGGAGCTGCTGTGGGTCAGATGTGGGTCAGATCTATAGGTCAGGAGCTGCTGTGGCTGATGTGGGCCAGTTCTATGGGGCAGGAGATGCTGTGATTCAGATGTATGAGGCAGGAGCTGCTGTGGGGCAGATGCGGGTCAGATCTATGGGGCAGGAGATGCTGTGTAGCAGATGTGGGTCAGATCTATGGGGCAGGAGCTGCTGTGGGGCAGATGTGGGTGAGATCTATGGGCAGGAGCTGCTGTGCTGCACATGTTGGTAGGGTCTATGGGGCAGGAGCTGCTGTGGGGCAGATGTGGGTCAGATCTATGGGGCAGGGGCTGCTGTGGGGCTGATGTTGGTCAGATCTTTGGGGCAGCACCTGCTGTGGAGCAGATCTGGGTAAGATCTATGTCGCAGGAGCTGCTGTGGGGCAGACGTGGCACATATCTATGGGGCAAAATCTGCTGTGGGGCTGATGTGGGTCAGATCTATGGGGCAGGAGATGCTCTGGGGCAGATGTGGGTCAGATCTATGGGGCAAAGGCTGCTGTGTGGCAGATGTGGGTCAGATCTATGGGGCAGGAGCTGCTGTGGGTCAGATGTGGGTCAGATCTATGGGGCAGGAGATGCTGTGGGGCAGATGTGGGTCAGATCTATGGGGCAGGAGCTGCTGTGGAGCAGATCTGGGTAAGATCTATGTCGCAGGAGCTGCTGTGGGGCAGACGTGGCACATATCTATGGGGCAAAATCTGCTGTGGGGCTGATGTGGGTCAGATCTATGGGCAGGAGCTGATGTAGGGAAGATTTGGGTCTAATCGATGGGGCAGGAACTGCTGTGGTTCAGATCTATGGGGCAGGAGCAGCTGTGAGGCACATTTGGGTCAGATCTATGGTTTAGGTGCTGCTTTGGGGAAAATGTGGGTCAGATCTATGTGGCAGGAGATGCTCTGGGTCTGATGTGGGTCAGATCTATGGGGCAGGAGATGCTGTGAGTCAGATCTATGAGGCAGGAGCTGCTGTGGGGCTGATGTGTGTCAGGTCTATGTGGCAGGACCTGCTGTGTGGCTGATGCGGGTCAGATCTATGGGCAGGAGCTGCAGTGGAGATGATGTAGGTCAGATCTGTGGTGTAGGAGCAGCAGTGGGGCAGATGTGTGTCAGATCTTTTGGGAGGATCTGCTGTGGGTCTGATGTGGGTCAGATCTATGGGGCAGGAGCTGTTGTGGCGCAGATGTGGGTCAGATCTATGTTGCAGGAGCTGATGTGGGGCAGATGTAGGGCATATCTATGGGGAGGAGCTGCTGTGGTGCAGATGTGGGTTAGATCTATGGGCAGGAGCTGCTGTGCTGCACATGTTGGTAGGGTCTATGGGGCAGGAGCTGCTGTGGGGCAGATGTGGGTCAGATCTATGGGGCAGGAGCTGCTGTGGGGCTGATGTTGGTCAGATCTTTGGGGCAGCAGCTGCTGTGGAGCAGCTCTGGGTAAGATCTATGTCGCAAGCTGCTGTGGGGCAGACGTGGCACATATCTATGGGGCAAAATCTGCTGTGGGGCTGATGTGGGTCAGATCTATGGGGCAGGAGATGCTGTGAGTCAGATGTATGAGGTAGGAGCTGCTGTGGGGCAGATGGGGGTCAGATCTATGGGGCAGGAGATGCTGTGGAGCAGATGTGGGTCAGATCTATGGGGCAGGAGCTGCTGTGGGGCAGATGTGGGTTAGATCTATGAGACAGGAGCTGCTGTGGTTCAGATCTATGGGGCAGGAGCAGCTCTGGGGCACATGTGGGTCAGATCTATGTGTTAGGAGCTGCTGTGGGGCAGATGTGGGTCAGATCTATGGGGCAGGAGATGCTGTGGGGCAGATGTGGGTCAGATCTATGGGGCAAAGGCTGCTGTGTGGCAGATGTGGGTCAGATCTATGGGGCAGAAGCTGCTGTGGTTCAGATGTGGGTCAGATCTATGGGGCAGGAGCTGCTGTGGCTGATGTGGGCCAGTTCTATGGGGCAGGAGAGCCTGTGAGTCAGATGTATGAGGCAGGAGCTGCTGTGGGGCAAATGGGGGTCAGATCTATGGGGCAGGAGATGCTGTGGAGCAGATGTGGGTCAGATCTATGGGGCAGGAGCTGCTGTGGGGCAGATGTGGGTTAGATCTATGGCCAGGAGCTGCTGTACTGCACATGTTGGTAGGGTCTATGGGGCAGGAGCTGCTGTGGGGCAGATGTGGGTCAGATCTATGGGGCAGGAGCTGCTGTGGGGCTGATGTTGGTCAGACCTTTGGGGCAGAAGCTGCTGTGGAGCAGCTCTGGGTAAGATCTATGTCGCAAGCTGCTGTGGGGCAGACGTGGCACATATCTATGGGGCAAAATCTGCTGTGGGGCTGATGTGGGTCAGATCTATGAGACAGGAGCTGCTGTGGTTCAGATCTATGGGGCAGGAGCAGCTCTGGGGCACATGTGGGTCAGATCTATGTGTTAGGAGCTGCTGTGGGGCACATGTGGGTCAGATCTATGGGGCAGGAGCTGCTGTCGAGATGATGTGGGTCAGATCTTTGGGTAGGAGCTGCTGTGGGGCAGATGGGGGTCAGATCTATGGGGCAGGAGATGCTGTGGAGCAGATGTGGGTCAGATCTATGGGGCAGGAGCTGCTGTGGGGCAGATGTGGGTTAAATCTATGTGACAGGAGCTGCTGTGGTTCAGATCTATGGGGCAGGAGCAACTCTGGGGCACATGTGGGTCAGATCTATGTGTTAGGAGCTGCTGTGGGGCACATGTGGGTCAGATCTATGGGGCAGGAGCTGCTGTCGAGATGATATGGGTGAGATCTTTGGGTGGGAGCTGCTGTGGGGCAGATCTGGGTAAGATGTATGGGGCAGGAGCTGCTGTGGGTCAGATGTGGGTCAGATCTATGGGGCAGGAGCTGCTGTGGGGCAGATGTGGGTCAGATCTATGGGGCAGGATATGCTGTGGGGCAGATCTGGGTCAGATCTATGGGGTAAAGGCTGCTGTGTGGCAGATGTGGGTCAGATCTATGGGGCAGGAGCTGCTGTGGGGCAGATGTGGGTTAAATCTATGTGACAGGAGCTGCTGTGGTTCAGATCTATGGGGCAGGAGCAACTCTGGGGCACATGTGGGTCAGATCTATGTGTTAGGAGCTGCTGTGGGGCACATGTGGGTCAGATCTATGGGGCAGAAGCTGCTGTCGAGATGATGTGGGTCAGATCTTTGGGTGGGAGCTGCTGTGGGGCAGATCTGGGTAAGATGTATGGGGCAGGAGCTGCTGTGGGTCAGATGTGGGTCAGATCTATGGGGCAGGAGCTGCTGTGGGTCAGATGTGGGTCAGATCTATGGGGCAGGATATGCTGTGGTGCAGATCCGGGTCAGATCTATGGGGTAAAGGCTGCTGTGTGGCAGATGTGGGTCAGATCTATGGGGCAGGAGCTGCTGTGGGTCTGATTTGGGTCAGATCTATAGGTCAGGAGCTGCTGTGGCTGATGTGCGCCAGTTCTATGGGGCAGGAGATGCTGTGAGTCAGATGTATGAGGCAGGAGCTGCTGTGGGGCAGATGTGGGTCAGATCTATGGGGCAGGAGCTGCTGTGGGGCAGATGTGGGTTAGATCTATGGGCAGGAGCTGCTGTGCTGCACATGTTGGTAGGGTCTATGGGGCAGGAGCTGCTGTGGGGCTGATGTTGGTCAGATCTTTGGGGCAGCAGCTGCTGTGGAGCAGATCTGGGTAAGATCTAGGTCTCAGGAGCTGATGTGGGGCAGATGTAGGGCATATATATGGGGTGGAGCTGCTGTGGTGCAGATGTGGGTCACATCTATGGGGCGGGAGATGCTGTGTGGCTGATGTGGGTCAAATCTATGGGGCAGGAGCTGCTTTGGGGCTGATGGTGGTTAGATCTATGGGGCAGGAGCTGCTGTGAGGCGCTTGTGGGTCAGACCTATGGGGCAGGAGCTGCTGTTGGGCAGATGTGCGACATAACTATGGGGCAAAATCTGCTGTGGGGCTGATGTGGGTAAGATCTATGAGACAGGAGCTGCTGTGGTTCAGATCTATGGGGCAGGAGCAGCTCTGGGGCACATGTGGGTTAGATCTATGTGTTAGGAGCTGCTGTGGGGCACATGTGGGCCAGATCTATGGGGCAGGAGATGCTGTGGGGCACATGTGGGTCAGATCTATGGGGCAGGAGCTGCTGTCGAGATGATGTGGGTCAGATCTTTTGGTAGGAGCTGCTGTGGTGCAGATCTGGGTAAGATGTAAGGTGCAGGAGCTGCTGTGGGGCAGATTTGGGTCAGATCTATGGGGCAGGAGCTGCTTTGGCTGATGTGGGCCAGTTCTATGGGGCAGGAGATGCTGTGAGTCAGATGTATGAGACAGGAGCTGCTGTGGGGCAGATGGGGGTCAGATCTATGGGGCAGGAGATGCTGTGGAGCAGATGTGGGTCATATCTATGGGGCAGGAGCTGCTGAGGTGCAGATCTGGGTAAGATGTAAGGTGCAGGAGCTGCTGTGGGGCAGATGTGGGTCAGATCTATGTTGCAGGAGCTGATGTGGGGCAGATGGGGGTCATATCTATAAGGCAGGAGCTACTGTGGGGCAGAGGTGGGTCACATCTATGGGGCGGGAGATGCTGTGGGTCAGATGTGGGTCAGATCTATGGGGCAGGAGTTGCTGTGGCTGATGTGGGCCAGTTCTATGGGGCAGGAGATGCTGTGAGTCAGATGTATGAGGCAGGAGCTGCTGTGGGGCAGATGTGGGTCAGATCTATGGGGCAGGAGATACTGTGGAGCAGATGTGGGTCAGATCTATGGGGCAGGAGCTGCTGTGGGGCAGATGTGGGTTAGATCTATGGGACAGGAGCTGCTGTGGTTCAGATCTATGGGGCAGGAGCAGCTCTGGGTCAATGTGGGTCAGATCTATGTGTTAGGAGCTGCTGTGGGGCGCATGTGGGTCAGATCTATGGGGCAGGAGCTGCTGTCGAGATGATGTGGGTCAGATCTTTGGGTAGGAGCTGCTGTGGGGCAGATCTGGGTAAGATGTATGGGGCAGGAGCTGCTGTGGGTCAGATGTGGGTCTGATCTATGGGGCAGGAGCTGCTGTGGGGCACATGTGGGTCAGATCTATGGGGCAGGAGAAGCTGTGGGGCAGATGTGGGTCAGATCTATGGGGCAAAGGCTGCTGTGTGGCAGACGTGGCACATATCTATGGGGCAAAATATGCTGTGGGGCTGATGTGGGTCAGATCTATAGGTCAGGAGCTGCTG
Organism: Coturnix japonica; assembly: GCF_054131305.1. NCBI lineage: Eukaryota > Metazoa > Chordata > Aves > Galliformes > Phasianidae > Coturnix > Coturnix japonica. The sequence goes on along the minus strand of NW_028188945.1, from coordinate 1,010,157 downwards.
TGGCTGATGTGGGCCAGTTCTGTGGGGCAGGAGATGCTGTGAATCAGATGTATGAGGCAGGAGCTGCTGTGGGGCAGATGCGGGTCAGATCTATGGGGCAGGAGATGCTGTGGAGCAGATGTGGGTCTGATCTATGGGGCAGGAGCTGCTGTGGGGCAGATGTGGGTCAGATCTATGGGGCAGGAGCTGCTGTGGGGAAGATGTGGGTCAGATCTATGGGGCAGGAGCTGCTGTGGGGCTGATGTTGGTCAGATCTTTGGGGCAGCAGCTGCTGTGGAGCAGATCTGGGTAAGATCTATGTCGCAGGAGCTGCTGTGGGGCAGACGTGGCACATATCTATGGGGCAAAATCTGCTGTGGGGCTGATGTTTGTCAGATCTATGGGGTAGGAGCTGCTGTGGGGCTGATGTGGGTCAGATCTATGGGCAGGAGCTGATGTAGGGAAGATTTGGGTCTAATCGATGGGGCAGGAACTGCTGTGGTTCAGATCTATGGGGCAGGAGCAGCTGTGAGGCACATTTGGGTCAGATCTATGGTTTAGGTGCTGCTTTGGGGAAAATGTGGGTCAGATCTATGTGGCAGGAGATGCTCTGGGTCTGATGTGGGTCAGATCTATGGGGCAGGAGATGCTGTGAGTCAGATCTATGAGGCAGGAGCTGCTGTGGGGCTGATGTGTGTCAGGTCTATGGGGCAGGACCTGCTGTGTGGCTGATGCGGGTCAGATCTATGGGCAGGAGCTGCAGTGGAGATGATGTAGGTCAGATCTGTGGTGTAGGAGCAGCAGTGGGGCAGATGTGTGTCAGATCTTTGGGGAGGATCTGCTGTGGGTCTGATGTGGGTCAGATCTATGGGGCAGGAGCTGTTGTGGCGCAGATGTGGGTCAGATCTATGTTGCAGGAGCTGATGTGGGGCAGATGTAGGGCATATCTATGGGGACGAGCTGCTGTGGTGCAGATGTGGGTTAGATCTATGGGCAGGAGCTGCTGTGCTGCACATGTTGGTAGGGTCTATGGGGCAGGAGCTGCTGTGGGGCAGATGTGGGTCAGATCTATGGGGCAGGAGCTGCTGTGGGGCTGATGTTGGTCAGATCTTTGGGGCAGCAGCTGCTGTGGAGCAGCTCTGGGTAAGATCTATGTCGCAAGTTGCTGTGGGGCAGACGTGGCACATATCTTTGGGGCAAAATCTGCTGTGGGGCTGATGTGGGTCAGATCTATAGGTCAGGAGCTGCTGTGGCTGATGTGGGCCAGTTCTATGGGGCAGGAGATGCTGTGAGTCAGATGTATGAGGTAGGAGCTGCTGTGGGGCAGATGGGGGTCAGATCTATGGGGCAGGAGATGCTGTGGAGCAGATGTGGGTCAGATCTATGGGGCAGGAGCTGCTGTGGGGCAGATGTGGGTTAGATCTATGAGACAGGAGCTGCTGTGGTTCAGATCTATGGGGCAGGAGCAGCTCTGGGGCACATGTGGGTCAGATCTATGTGTTAGGAGCTGCTGTGGGGCACATGTGGGTCAGATCTATGGGGCAGGAGCTGCTGTCGAGATGATGTGGGTCAGATCTTTGGGGCAGGAGATGCTGTGGGGCAGATGTGGGTCAGATCTATGTTGCAGGAGCTGCTGTGGGGCAGATGTGGGTCAGATCTATGGGGCAGGAGATGCTGTGGGTCAGATGTGGGTCAGATCTATAGGTCAGGAGCTGCTGTGGCTGATGTGGGCCAGTTCTATGGGGCAGGAGATGCTGTGATTCAGATGTATGAGGCAGGAGCTGCTGTGGGGCAGATGCGGGTCAGATCTATGGGGCAGGAGATGCTGTGGAGCAGATGTGGGTCAGATCTATGGGGCAGGAGCTGCTGTGGGGCAGATGTGGGTGAGATCTATGGGCAGGAGCTGCTGTGCTGCACATGTTGGTAGGGTCTATGGGGCAGGAGCTGCTGTGGGGCAGATGTGGGTCAGATCTTTGGGTAGGAGCTGCTGTGGGGCAGATGTGGGTTAGATCTATGGGACAGGAGCTGCTGTGGTTCAGATCTATGGGGCAGGAGCAGCTCTGGGGCAAATGTGGGTCAGATCTATGTGTTAGGAGCTGCTGTGGGGCGCATGTGGGTCAGATCTATGGGGCAGGAGCTGCTGTCGAGATGATGTGGGTCAGATCTTTGGGTAGGAGCTGCTGTGGGGCAGATCTGGGTAAGATGTATGGGGCAGGAGCTGCTGTGGGTCAGATGTGGGTCAGATCTATGGGGCAGGAGCTGCTGTGGGGCACATGAGGGTCAGATCTATGGGGCAGGAGATGCTGTGGGGCAGATGTGGGTCAGATCTATGGGGCAAAGTCTGCTGTGTGGCAGACGTGGCACATATCTATGGGGCAAAATATGCTGTGGGGCTGATGTGGGTCAGATCTATGGGGCAGGAGATGCTGTGGAGCAGATGTGGGTCAGATGTATGGGGCAGGAGATGCTGTGGGGCAGATGTTTGTCAGATCTATGGGGTAGGAGCTGCTGTGGGGCTGATGTGGGTCAGATCTATGGGCAGGAGCTGATGTAGGGAAGATTTGGGTCTGATCTATGGGGCAGGAACTGCTGTTGTTCAGATCTATGGGGCAGGAGCAGCTGTGAGGCACATTTGGTTCAGATCTATGGTTTAGTTGCTGCTTTGGGGAAAATGTGGGTCAGATCTATGTGGCAGGAGATGCTCTGGGTCTGATGTGGGTCAGATCTATGGGGCAGGAGATGCTGTGAGTCAGATCTATGAGGCAGGAGCTGCTGTGGGGCTGATGTGTGTCAGGTCTATGGGGCAGGACCTGCTGTGTGGCTGATGCGGGTCAGATCTATGGGCAGGAGCTGCAGTGGAGATGATGTAGGTCAGATCTGTGGTGTAGGAGCAGCAGTGGGGCAGATGTGTGTCAGATCTTTGGGGAGGATCTGCTGTGGGTCTGATGTGGGTCAGATCTATGGGGCAGGAGCTGTTGTGGCGCAGATGTGGGTCAGATCTATGTTGCAGGAGCTGATGTGGGGCAGATGTAGGGCATATCTATGGGGAGGAGCTGCTGTGGTGCAGATGTGGGTTAGATCTATGGGCAGGAGCTGCTGTGCTGCACATGTTGGTAGGGTCTATGGGGCAGGAGCTGCTGTGGGGCAGATGTGGGTCAGATCTATGGGGCAGGAGCTGCTGTGGGGCTGATGTTGGTCAGATCTTTGGGGCAGCAGCTGCTGTGGAGCAGCTCTGGGTAAGATCTATGTCGCAAGCTGCTGTGGGGCAGACGTGGCACATATCTATGGGGCAAAATCTGCTGTGGGGCTGATGTGGGTCAGATCTATAGGTCAGGAGCTGCTGTGGCTGATGTGGGCCAGTTCTATGGGGCAGGAGATGCTGTGAGTCAGATGTATGAGGTAGGAGCTGCTGTGGGGCAGATGGGGGTCAGATCTATGGGGCAGGAGATGCTGTGGAGCAGATGTGGGTCAGATCTATGGGGCAGGAGCTGCTGTGGGGCAGATGTGGGTTAGATCTATGAGACAGGAGCTGCTGTGGTTCAGATCTATGGGGCAGGAGCAGCTCTGGGGCACATGTGGGTCAGATCTATGTGTTAGGAGCTGCTGTGGGGCACATGTGGGTCAGATCTATGGGGCAGGAGCTGCTGTCGAGATGATGTGGGTCAGATCTTTGGGTAGGAGCTGCTGTGGGGCAGATGTGGGTCAGATCTATGTTGCAGGAGCTGCTGTGGGGCAGCTGTGGGTCAGATCTATGGGGCAGGAGATGCTGTGGGGCAGATGTGGGTCAGATCTATGGGGCAAAGGCTGCTGTGTGGCAGATGTGGGTCAGATCTATGGGGCAGGAGCTGCTGTGGGTCATATGTGGGTCAGATCTATGGGGCAGGAGCTGCTGTGGCTGATGTGGGCCAGTTCTATGGGGCTGGAGATCCTGTGAGTCAGATGTATGAGGCAGGAGCTGCTGTGGGGCAGATGGGGGTCAGATCTATGGGGCAGGAGATGCTGTGGAGCAGATGTGGGTGAGATCTATGGGGCAGGAGCTGCTCTGGGGCACATGTGGGTCAGATCTATGTGTTAGGAGCTGCTGTGGGGCACATGTGGGTCAGATCTATGGGGCAGGAGCTGCTGTCGAGATGTTGTGGGTCAGATATTTGGGTAGGAGCTGCTGTGGGGCAGATGGGGGTCAGATCTATGGGGCAGGAGATGCTGTGGAGCAGATGTGGGTCAGATCTATGGGGCAGGAGCTGCTGTGGGGCAGATGTGGGTTAGATCTATGTGACAGGAGCTGCTGTGGTTCAGATCTATGGGGCAGGAGCAACTCTGGGGCACATGTGGGTCAGATCTATGTGTTAGGAGCTGCTGTGGGGCACATGTGGGTCAGATCTATGGGGCAGGAGCTGCTGTCGAGATGATGTGTGTCAGATCATTGGGTAGGAGCTGCTGTGGAGCAGATCTGGGTAAGATCTATGTCGCAGGAGCTGCTGTGGGTCAGATGTGGGTCAGATCTATGGGGCAGGAGCTGCTGTGGGGCAGATGTGGGTCAGATCTATGGGGCAGGATATGCTGTGGGGCAGATGTGGGTCAGATCTATGGGGTAAAGGCTGCTGTGTGGCAGATGTGGGTCAGATCTATGGGGCAGGAGCTGCTGTGGGTCTGATTTGGGTCAGATCTATAGGTCAGGAGCTGCTGTGGCTGATGTGGGCCAGTTCTATGGGGCAGGAGATGCTGTGAGTCAGATGTATGAGGCAGGAGCTGCTGTGGGGCAGATGTGGGTCAGATCTATGGGGCAGGAGCTGCTGTGGTTCAGATCTATGGGGCAGGAGCAGCTGTGAGGCACATGTGGGTCAGATCTATGGTTTAGGTGCTGCTTTGGGGAAAATGTGGGTCAGATCTATGTGGCAGGAGATACTCTGGGTCTGATGTGGGTCAGATCTATGGGGCAGGAGATGCTGTGAGTCAGATCTATGAGGCAGGAGCTGCTGTGGGGCTGATGTGTGTCAGGTCTATGGGGCAGGACCTGCTGTGTGGCTGATGCGGATCAGATCTATGGGCAGGAGCTGCAGTGGAGATGATGTAGGTCAGATCTGTGGTGTAGGAGCAGCAGTGGGGCAGATGTGTGTCAGATCTTTGGGGAGGATCTGCTGTGGGTCTGATGTGGGTCAGATCTATGGGGCAGGAGCTGTTGTGGCGCAGATGTGGGTCAGATCTATGTTGCAGGAGCTGATGTGGGGCAGATGTAGGGCATATCTATGGGGAGGAGCTGCTGTGGTGCAGATGTGGGTCACATCTATGGGGCGGGAGATGCTGTGTGGCTGATGTGGGTCAAATCTATGGGGCAGGAGCTGCTGTTGGGCAGATGTGGGACATAACTATGGGGCAAAATTTGCTGTGGGGCTGATGTGGGTAAGATCTATGAGACAGGAGCTGCTGTGGTTCAGATCTATGGGGCAGGAGCAGCTCTGGGGCACATGTGGGTCAGATCTATGTGTTAGGAGCTGCTGTGGGGCACATGTGGGTCAGATCTATGGGGCAGGAGCTGCTGTCGAGATGATGTGGGTCAGATCTTTGGGTAGGAGCTGCTGTGGGGCAGATCTGGGTAAGATGTATGGGGCAGGAGCTGCTGTGGGGCAGATGTGGGTCAGATCTATGGGGCAAAGGCTGCTGTGTGGCAGATGTGGGTCAGATCTATGGGGCAGGAGCTGCTGTGGGTCAGATGTGGGTCAGATCTATGGGGCAGGAGATGCTGTGAGTCAGATATATGAGGCAGGAGCTGCTGTGGGGCAGATGGGGGTCAGATCTATGGGCAGGAGCTGCTGTGCTGCACATGTTGGTAGGGTCTATGGGGCAGGAGCTGCTGTGGGGCAGATGTGGGTCAGATCTTTGGGGCAGCAGCTGCTGTGGAGCAGATGTGGGGCAGATCTATGGGGCAGGAGCTGCTGTGGGGCAGATGTGGGGCAGATCTATGGGCAGGAGTTGCTGTGCTGCACATGTTGGTAGGGTCTATGGGGCAGGAGCTGCTGTGGGGCAGATGTGGGTCAGATCTATGGGGCAGGAGCTGCTGTGGGGCTGATGTTGGTTAGATCTTTGGGGCAGCAGCTGCTGTGGAGCAGATCTGGGTAAGATCTATGTCGCAGGAGCTGCTGTGGGGCAGACGTGGGACATATCTATGGGGCAAAATCTGCTGTGGGGCTGATGTGGGTCAGATCTATAGGTCAGGAGCTGCTGTGGCTGATGTGGGCCAGTTCTATGGGGCAGGAGATGCTGTGAGTCAGATGTATGAGGCAGGAGCTGCTGTGGGGCAGATGGGGGTCAGATCTATGGGGCAGGAGATGCTGTGGAGCAGATGTGGATCAGATCTATGGGCAGGAGCTGCTGTGGGGCAGATGTGGGTCAGATCTATGGGGCAGGAGATGCTGTGTGGCAGATGTGGATCAGATCTTTAGGTCAGGAGCTTCTGTGCCTGATGTGGGCCAGTTCTATGGGGCAGGAGATGCTGTGAGTCAGATGTATGAGGCAGGAGATGCTGTGGGGCAGAAGGGGGTCAGATCAATGAGGCAGGAGCTGCTGTGGGGCAGTTGGGGGTCAGATCTATGGGGCAGAAGATTCTGTGGAGCAGATGTGGGTCAGACCTATGGGGCAGGAGCTGCTGTGGGGCAGATGTGGGTCAGATCTATGGGCAGGAGCTTCCGTGATGCACATGTTGGTAGGGTCTATGGGGCAGGAGCTGCTGTGGGGCACATGTGGGTCAGATCTATGGGGCAGGAGCTGCTGTGGGGCTGATGTAGGAAAGATCTATGGGGCAGGAGATGCTTTGGGGCAGATGTGGGTCAGGTCTATTGGGCTGGAGCTGCTGTGGGGCACTTGTAGGTCAGATCTATGAGGCAGGGGCTGCTGTGGGTCAGATCTATGGGGCAGGAACAAATGTGGGCCTGATGTTGGTCAGATTTATGGAGCAGGAGCTGCTGTGTTGCAGATGTGGGTCAGATCTATGTTGCAGGAGCTGATGTGGGGCAGATGTAGGGCATATCTATGGGGCAGGAGCTGCTGTGAGGCTGATGGGTGTTAGATCTATGGGGAGGAGCTGCTGTGGTGCAGATGTGGGTCACGTCTATGGGGCGGGAGATGCTCTGTGGCTGATGTGGGTCAAATCTATGGGGCAGGAGCTGCTTTGCGGCTGATGGTGGTTAGATCTATGGGGCAGGAGCTGCTGTGAGGCGCATGTGGGTCAGACCTATGGGGCAGGAGCTGCTGTGGGGCGCATGTGGGTCAGATCTATGGGGCAGGAGTTGCTGTTGGGCAGATGTGGGACATAACTATGGGGCAAAATCTGCTGTGGGGCTGATGTGGGTAAGATCTATGAGACAGGAGCTGCTGTGGTTCAGATCTATGGGGCAGGAGCAGCTCTGGGGCACATGTGGGTCAGATCTATGTGTTAGGAGCTGCTGTGGGGCACATGTGGGTCAGATCGATGGGGCAGGAGCTGCTGTCGAGATGATGTGGGTCAGATCTTTGGGTAGGAGCTGCTGTGGGGCAGATCTGGGTAAGATGTATGGGGCAGGAGCTGCTGTGGGTCAGATGTGGGTCAGATCTATGGGGCAGGAGCTGCTGTGGGGCAGATGAGGGTCAGATCTTTGGGGCAGGAGATGCTCTGGGGCAGATGTGGGTCAAATCTATGGGGCAGGAGCTGCTGTGTGGCAGATGAGGGTCAGATCTATGGGGCAGGAGCTGCTGTGGGTCAGATGTGGGTCAGATCTATAGGTCAGGGGCTGCTGTGGCTGATGTGGGCCAGTTCTATGGGGCAGGAGATGCTGTGAGTCAGATGTATGATACAGGAGATGCTGTGGAGCAGATGTGGGTCAGATCTATGGGGCAGGAGCAGCTGTGGGGCAGATGTGGGTCAGATCTATGGGCAGGAGCTGCTGTGGGGCAGATGTGGGTCAGATCTATGGGCAGGAGCTGCTGTGCTGCACATGTTGGTAAGGTCTATGGGCAGGAGCTGCTGTGGGGCACATGTGGGTCAGATCTATGGGGCAGGAGCTGCTGTGGGGCTGATGTTGGTCAGATCTTTGGGGCAGGAGCTGCTGTGGAGCAGGTCTGGGTAAGATCTATGTCGCAGGAGCTTCTGTGGGGCAGACGTGGCACATATCTATGGGGCAAAATCTGCTGTGGGGCTGATGTGAGTCAGATCTATGGGGCAGGATCTCCTGTGGCGCTGATGTGGGTCAAATCAATGGGGCAGAGCTGCTCTGGGGCACATGTGGGTCAGATCTATGGAGCAGGAGCTGCTGTGGGGCAGATTTGAATCAGATCTATAGGGCAGGAGCTGCTGTGGGTCAGATCTATGGGCAGGAGCTGCTGCGGGGCACATGTGAGTTAGATCTATGGGGCAGGAGATGGTGTGGGGCAGATTTGGGTCAGATGTATGGGTCAGGAGCTGCTGTGTTGCTGATGAGGGTCAGATCTATGGGGCATGGGCTGCTGTGGTTCAGATCTACGGGACTGGAGCTGCAGTGGAGCACATGTGGGTCAGATCTATGGGGTAGAAGCTGTTGTGGGGCTGATGGGGGTCATATCTATAAGGCCGGAGCTGCTGTGGGGCTGACTTGGGTCAGATCTATGGGGCAGGAGCTGCTTTGGGTCTGATGGTGGTTAGATCTATATGGCAGGAGCTGCTGTGGGGCACATTTGGGTCAGACCTATGGGGCAGGAGCTGCAGAGGGGATGATGTAGGTCAGATCTATGGGGCAGGAGTTGCTGTGGGGAATATGAGGGACATATCTATGGTGCAAAATCTGCTGTTGGACTGATGTGAGTCAGATCTATGAGTTTGGAGCTGCTGTGGGGCACATGTGGGTCAGATCTATGGGGCAGGAGATGCTGTGGGGCTGATTTGGGTCAGATCTATGTGGCAGGAGATGCTGTGGGTCAGATCTATGGGGCAGGAGCTGCTGTGGGGAACATGTGTGTCAGGTCTATGGGGCAGGAGCTGCTGTGGGCACATGTGGGTCCCACTGGGACCCATATGGGGACAAAGGGAGACATCATAGAGACTCATAGGGACCTATTGGGACCAATAGGGACCCAAAGAGAGACATAGAGACCCCATAGAAAGCCATGGAGACCCCGTAGAGGCACAAAGTGACACATAGAGGGACACCAAGACCCATAGAAACCAGATAGAGACTCCATATAGACACATAGGAACACATAGAGACCCACTGGGACAGTGAGACCACATATAGACTCATAGGGACACATTAGGAGCCATTAAGACCCATAGGGACACATAGGACGACTTTGAAACTTATAGATACCCAAAGGAAGACATTTGGGCCCAGAGATAATCATAAGAGACCCCATAGAGACCCCATAGGGGCACATAGCAACCCATAGGGGGGACATTGGGACACATAGGTACACATTGTGACCCGTAGGAAGACACTGGGACCCATAGGGGGACATTGGGACACATAGGGACCCAATGAATTACAGTGGGGGACAGTGAGACCCATAGAGATACATAAGGACCCCGCTGAGACCCATAAGAGACCCCATAGAGGCACCTAGGGACCACATTGAAACTCATAGATACTTGTAGGAAGACATTTGGGCCCAGAGATATCCATAAGAGACCCCTCAGAGACCCCATAGAGGCACATAGCAACCCATAGGGGGGACACTGGGACACGTAGGGAAACATTCTGACCCATAGGGAGACACTGGGACCCATATGGGGACATTGGGACACATAGGGACCCCTTGGACTACAGTGGGGGACAGCCAGACCCATAGAGACACATAGAAACCCCGCTGAGACCCATAAGAGACCCCATAGAGGCACATAGGGACCACATTGAAACCCATAGATAGCTATAGGAAGATATTTGGGCCCAGAGATACCCATAAGAAACCACATACAAGCACATAGCAACCCACAGGGGGGACATTGGGACACATAGTGACCCATAGGGGGACATTGGGACACATAGGTACACATAGGGAGACACTGGGACCCATAGGGGGACATTGGGACACATAGTGACCCCATGGATTAAAGTGGGGGACAGTCAGATCCATCGAGACACATAGGGACCCTGCTGAGACCCATAAGAGACCCCATAGAGGAACATAGCAACCCATAGGGGGGACATAGGGACACATAGGGACACACCGTGACCCATGAGGAGACACTGGATCCCATAGGGGGACAATGGGACACATAAGGACCCCATGGATTACAGTGGGGGACAGTGAGACCCATAGAGACACATAGGGAACCCGCTGAGACCCATAAGAGACCCCATAGAGGCACATAGGGACCTAATGTAACCCATAGATACCCACAGGGAGACATTTGGGCCCAGAGCTATCCATAAGAGAGCCCATTGAGGCACATAGCAACCCATGGGGGGACATTGGGACACATAGGGACACATAGTGACCCATAGGGAGACACTGGGACCCATATGGGGATATTGGGACACATAGGGACCACATGGATTACAGTGGTGGACAGTGAGACCCATAGAGACACATAGGGACTTCGTTGAGACCCATAAGAGACCCCATAGAGGCACATAGGGACCACATTGAAACCCATAGATACCCTTAGGAATACATTTGGGACGATAGTTACCCATAAAAGACCCCATAGAGACCCCATAGAGGCACATAGCAAACCATAGTGGGGACATTGGGACACATAGGGACCCCATAGAGAGACATAGAGACATATAGGGACCCATTTAGAGGCATAATAACCCCATAGAGTCCTATAGGGACACCCAGAGATCCATAGGGAAACATTGGGACCCACAGGGGCTGTGTGGGAGATTGGTAATCACAGCCTGAACCTCTGATTAATCAGCTGAGGCAAGTGTGGGGTCAGCTGCGGGAGCACAGGTGAGAGTCATGGAGCTGTGCTCCCGGGAGGGCTGGAGCTCGACTCCACCTCCTCTGAGACCTCATTTAAGGGCTGACCCTCACTCGAGCCGCTTTCCATTATCTTTCCGAGCTCCCTGTTACCGGGTGAGGTCCCAGAAGACTGGAGGCTTGCCAACGTGACTCCCATTTCCAAGCAAGGTTGTCAGGAGGATCTGGGCAACTCCAGGCCTGTTAGCCTGACCTCGGTGCCAGGGAAGGGAATGGAACGAATTGTCTTGAGGGAGATGACAGATGCGGCAGGTGTGGGATGAGCAGGAGATCAGACCTAGCCAGCATGGGTTCGTGAAGGGCAGCTCCTGCTTGACCAATCTGATCTCCTTCTACGATCCTGTGACCCATCTGATGGATGAAGGAAAGAAAGAAAGGCTGTTGATGTGCTCTACTTGGACTTCAGCGAAGCCTTCACAACTGTCTCCCATGCTATTCTCCTACAAAAGCTGGCAGCCCTTTTCCAACCTTGAGAATTCTGTGATTCTGTGAGGCAGCATCTCTTGGACATCGCTCTGCAGTGAAGACCGCCCCAGCTTCCTCAGCGAAGACATCACCACTGGTGAGTTTCTCTCTCGCTTAGAACCTCTGTACATTTGTTACCATCTTTGTTACCATCTGTATAGTTACCACCTAGACAGGGGGACATAGAGAGACGCTGGGACCCCTAGGGACCCATAGAGATCCAGAGGAAGACATTGGGACCCATAGAGAGACACTGGGACCCATAGGGACACATAGAGAGACACTGGGACCCATAGGGACACATAGAGACCCATAGACAGTCATTGGGAGCCATAAGGATAAATTGAGACCCATAGAGACCCCATTGAGACCCATAGTGCCTCAAAGAAACCCATAGCGACCCCATAGTCACCCATAGCGCCCCATAGGAACACAAAGATACCCCATAGAGCCCCATAGTGACCCATAGGGGCCCAAAGAGACCCCATAGCACCCCATAGCTACTCCATAGTGCCCCATAGCAGCCCATGGAGCCTCATAGACACTCCATTGTGCCCCACAGCACCCCATTGCACACCATAGGGACCCATAGACACAGCATACTGCTCCATAGAGCCCCATAGACACCCCATAGTTCCCCACAGCACCCCATAGCAGCCCACAGTGCCCCATAGACACCACATAAGGCCCTACAGCCACACCATAGAGCCCAATTGAACCAAATAGACACCCCATATCGCCCCATAGTGCCTGTAGACACCCCATAGAGCCCCATAGAAACTCACTGAACCCCATACAGACCCCATGCAGATCCCATAGAGCCCCACAGACAACCCATAGATCCCCAAAGACACCCCATAGACTCCCCATAGAGCCCCATAGGGACCTCATAGCGCCCCATAGAAACCCCATTCTTCCGCATAGAGCCCCATAGCAAACCATAGCACCCCATAGTCACCCATAGCGCCCCATAGGAACCCAAGGATACCCCAAAGCACCCCATAGCCACCCTACAGCACCGCATAGCCACCCCATAGAGCCCCATAGACACCACATAGTGACCCATAGGGGCCCAAAGAGACCCCATAGCACCCCATAGCTACTCCATAGTGCCCCATAGCAGCCCATGGAGCCTCATAGACACTCTCTTGTGCCCCACAGCGCCCCATTGCACCCCATAGAGACCCATAGACACCCTATACTGCTCCATAGAGCCCCATAGCACCCCATAGTGCCTCACAGCACCCCATAGCACAACATAGTGCCACATAGACACAACATAAGGACATATAGCCGCGCCATAGAGCCCCACAGACATCCCATAGAGCCCCGTAGGCAACCCATTGTGCCCCATAGAGCTCCCATAGCCACCCATAGAAACTAATTTACCAAATAGACACACCATAGCGTTCCATAGACACCCCATAGAAACCTCAGAACGCTCCATAGGCACCCCATAGAGCCCCATAGAGAACCCATAGAGAACCCATTGAGGCACATAGCCACCCATAGGGGGGACATTGGGACACATAGGGACACATAGTGACCCATAGGGAGACACTGGGACCCATAGGGTGACATTGGGACACATAGGGACACCATGGATTACATGGTTGGTACAACCCATGTTGTATGTTTTCATGTTTATCAACATGGTTGATGTGGGTCAGATCTATGGGGCAGGAGCTGCTGTGGGGCACATGTGGGTCAGATCTATGTGTTAGGAGCTGCTGTGGGGCACATGTGGGTCAGATCGATGGGGCAGGAGCTGCTGTCGAGATGATGTGGGTCAGATCTTTGGGTAGGAGCTGCTGTGGGGCAGATCTGGGTAAGATGTATGGGGCAGGAGCTGCTGTGGGTCAGATGTGGGTCAGATCTATGGGGCAGGAGCTGCTGTGGGGCAGATGAGGGTCAGATCTTTGGGGCAGGAGATGCTCTGGGGCAGATGTGGGTCAAATCTATGGGGCAGGAGCTGCTGTGTGGCAGATGAGGGTCAGATCTATGGGGCAGGAGCTGCTGTGGGTCAGATGTGGGTCAGATCTATAGGTCAGGGGCTGCTGTGGCTGATGTGGGCCAGTTCTATGGGGCAGGAGATGCTGTGAGTCAGATGTATGATACAGGAGATGCTGTGGAGCAGATGTGGGTCAGATCTATGGGGCAGGAGCAGCTGTGGGGCAGATGTGGGTCAGATCTATGGGCAGGAGCTGCTGTGGGGCAGATGTGGGTCAGATCTATGGGCAGGAGCTGCTGTGCTGCACATGTTGGTAAGGTCTATGGGCAGGAGCTGCTGTGGGGCACATGTGGGTCAGATCTATGGGGCAGGAGCTGCTGTGGGGCTGATGTTGGTCAGATCTTTGGGGCAGGAGCTGCTGTGGAGCAGGTCTGGGTAAGATCTATGTCGCAGGAGCTTCTGTGGGGCAGACGTGGCACATATCTATGGGGCAAAATCTGCTGTGGGGCTGATGTGAGTCAGATCTATGGGGCAGGATCTCCTGTGGCGCTGATGTGGGTCAAATCAATGGGGCAGAGCTGCTCTGGGGCACATGTGGGTCAGATCTATGGAGCAGGAGCTGCTGTGGGGCAGATTTGAATCAGATCTATAGGGCAGGAGCTGCTGTGGGTCAGATCTATGGGCAGGAGCTGCTGCGGGGCACATGTGAGTTAGATCTATGGGGCAGGAGATGGTGTGGGGCAGATTTGGGTCAGATGTATGGGTCAGGAGCTGCTGTGTTGCTGATGAGGGTCAGATCTATGGGGCATGGGCTGCTGTGGTTCAGATCTACGGGACTGGAGCTGCAGTGGAGCACATGTGGGTCAGATCTATGGGGTAGAAGCTGTTGTGGGGCTGATGGGGGTCATATCTATAAGGCCGGAGCTGCTGTGGGGCTGACTTGGGTCAGATCTATGGGGCAGGAGCTGCTTTGGGGCTGATGGTGGTTAGATCTATATGGCAGGAGCTGCTGTGGGGCACATTTGGGTCAGACCTATGGGGCAGGAGCTGCAGAGGGGATGATGTAGGTCAGATCTATGGGGCAGGAGTTGCTGTGGGGAATATGAGGGACATATCTATGGTGCAAAATCTGCTGTTGGACTGATGTGAGTCAGATCTATGAGTTTGGAGCTGCTGTGGGGCACATGTGGGTCAGATCTATGGGGCAGGAGATGCTGTGGGGCTGATTTGGGTCAGATCTATGTGGCAGGAGATGCTGTGGGTCAGATCTATGGGGCAGGAGCTGCTGTGGGGAACATGTGTGTCAGGTCTATGGGGCAGGAGCTGCTGTGGGCACATGTGGGTCCCACTGGGACCCATATGGGGACAAAGGGAGACATCATAGAGACTCATAGGGACCTATTGGGACCAATAGGGACCCAAAGAGAGACATAGAGACCCCATAGAAAGCCATGGAGACCCCGTAGAGGCACAAAGTGACACATAGAGGGACACCAAGACCCATAGAAACCAGATAGAGACTCCATATAGCCACATAGGAACACATAGAGACCCACTGGGACAGTGAGACCACATATAGACTCATAGGGACACATTAGGAGCCATTAAGACCCATAGGGACACATAGGACGACTTTGAAACTTATAGATACCCAAAGGAAGACATTTGGGCCCAGAGATAATCATAAGAGACCCCATAGAGACCCCATAGGGGCACATAGCAACCCATAGGGGGGACATTGGGACACATAGGTACACATTGTGACCCGTAGGAAGACACTGGGACCCATAGGGGGACATTGGGACACATAGGGACCCAATGAATTACAGTGGGGGACAGTGAGACCCATAGAGATACATAAGGACCCCGCTGAGACCCATAAGAGACCCCATAGAGGCACCTAGGGACCACATTGAAACTCATAGATACTTGTAGGAAGACATTTGGGCCCAGAGATATCCATAAGAGACCCCTCAGAGACCCCATAGAGGCACATAGCAACCCATAGGGGGGACACTGGGACACGTAGGGAAACATTCTGACCCATAGGGAGACACTGGGACCCATATGGGGACATTGGGACACATAGGGACCCCTTGGACTACAGTGGGGGACAGCCAGACCCATAGAGACACATAGAAACCCCGCTGAGACCCATAAGAGACCCCATAGAGGCACATAGGGACCACACTGAAACCCATAGATAGCTATAGGAAGATATTTGGGCCCAGAGATACCCATAAGAAACCACATACAAGCACATAGCAACCCACAGGGGGGACATTGGGACACATAGTGACCCATAGGGGGACATTGGGACACATAGGTACACATAGGGAGACACTGGGACCCATAGGGGGACATTGGGACACATAGTGACCCCATGGATTAAAGTGGGGGACAGTCAGATCCATCGAGACACATAGGGACCCTGCTGAGACCCATAAGAGACCCCATAGAGGAACATAGCAACCCATAGGGGGGACATAGGGACACATAGGGACACACCGTGACCCATGAGGAGACACTGGATCCCATAGGGGGACAATGGGACACATAAGGACCCCATGGATTACAGTGGGGGACAGTGAGACCCATAGAGACACATAGGGAACCCGCTGAGACCCATAAGAGACCCCATAGAGGCACATAGGGACCTAATGTAACCCATAGATACCCACAGGGAGACATTTGGGCCCAGAGCTATCCATAAGAGAGCCCATTGAGGCACATAGCAACCCATGGGGGGACATTGGGACACATAGGGACACATAGTGACCCATAGGGAGACACTGGGACCCATATGGGGATATTGGGACACATAGGGACCACATGGATTACAGTGGTGGACAGTGAGACCCATAGAGACACATAGGGACTTCGTTGAGACCCATAAGAGACCCCATAGAGGCACATAGGGACCACATTGAAACCCATAGATACCCTTAGGAATACATTTGGGACGATAGTTACCCATAAAAGACCCCATAGAGACCCCATAGAGGCACATAGCAAACCATAGTGGGGACATTGGGACACATAGGGACCCCATAGAGAGACATAGAGACATATAGGGACCCATTTAGAGGCATAATAACCCCATAGAGTCCTATAGGGACACCCAGAGATCCATAGGGAAACATTGGGACCCACAGGGGCTGTGTGGGAGATTGGTAATCACAGCCTGAACCTCTGATTAATCAGCTGAGGCAAGTGTGGGGTCAGCTGCGGGAGCACAGGTGAGAGTCATGGAGCTGTGCTCCCGGGAGGGCTGGAGCTCGACTCCACCTCCTCTGAGACCTCATTTAAGGGCTGACCCTCACTCGAGCCGCTTTCCATTATCTTTCCGAGCTCCCTGTTACCGGGTGAGGTCCCAGAAGACTGGAGGCTTGCCAACGTGACTCCCATTTCCAAGCAAGGTTGTCAGGAGGATCTGGGCAACTCCAGGCCTGTTAGCCTGACCTCGGTGCCAGGGAAGGGAATGGAACGAATTGTCTTGAGGGAGATGACAGATGCGGCAGGTGTGGGATGAGCAGGAGATCAGACCTAGCCAGCATGGGTTCGTGAAGGGCAGCTCCTGCTTGACCAATCTGATCTCCTTCTACGATCCTGTGACCCATCTGATGGATGAAGGAAAGAAAGAAAGGCTGTTGATGTGCTCTACTTGGACTTCAGCAAAGCCTTCACAACTGTCTCCCATGCTATTCTCCTACAAAAGCTGGCAGCCCTTTTCCAACCTTGAGAATTCTGTGATTCTGTGAGGCAGCATCTCTTGGACATCGCTCTGCAGTGAAGACCGCCCCAGCTTCCTCAGCGAAGGCATCACCACTGGTGAGTTTCTCTCTCGCTTAGAACCTCTGTACATTTGTTACCATCTTTGTTACCATCTGTATAGTTACCACCTAGACAGGGGGACATAGAGAGACGCTGGGACCCCTAGGGACCCATAGAGATCCAGAGGAAGACATTGGGACCCATAGAGAGACACTGGGACCCATAGGGACACATAGAGAGACACTGGGACCCATAGGGACACATAGAGACCCATAGACAGTCATTGGGAGCCATAAGGATAAATTGAGACCCATAGAGACCCCATTGAGACCCATAGTGCCTCAAAGAAACCCATAGCGACCCCATAGTCACCCATAGCGCCCCATAGGAACACAAAGATACCCCATAGAGCCCCATAGTGACCCATAGGGGCCCAAAGAGACCCCATAGCACCCCATAGCTACTCCATAGTGCCCCATAGCAGCCCATGGAGCCTCATAGACACTCCATTGTGCCCCACAGCACCCCATTGCACCCCATAGGGACCCATAGACACAGCATACTGCTCCATAGAGCCCCATAGACACCCCATAGTTCCCCACAGCACCCCATAGCAGCCCACAGTGCCCCATAGACACCACATAAGGCCCTACAGCCACACCATAGAGCCCAATTGAACCAAATAGACACCCCATATCGCCCCATAGTGCCTGTAGACACCCCATAGAGCCCCATAGAAACTCACTGAACCCCATACAGACCCCATGCAGATCCCATAGAGCCCCACAGACAACCCATAGATCCCCAAAGACACCCCATAGACTCCCCATAGAGCCCCATAGGGACCTCATAGCGCCCCATAGAAACCCCATTCTTCCGCATAGAGCCCCATAGCAAACCATAGCACCCCATAGTCACCCATAGCGCCCCATAGGAACCCAAGGATACCCCAAAGCACCCCATAGCCACCCTACAGCACCGCATAGCCACCCCATAGAGCCCCATAGACACCACATAGTGACCCATAGGGGCCCAAAGAGACCCCATAGCACCCCATAGCTACTCCATAGTGCCCCATAGCAGCCCATGGAGCCTCATAGACACTCTCTTGTGCCCCACAGCGCCCCATTGCACCCCATAGAGACCCATAGACACCCTATACTGCTCCATAGAGCCCCATAGCACCCCATAGTGCCTCACAGCACCCCATAGCACAACATAGTGCCACATAGACACAACATAAGGACATATAGCCGCGCCATAGAGCCCCACAGACATCCCATAGAGCCCCGTAGGCAACCCATTGTGCCCCATAGAGCTCCCATAGCCACCCATAGAAACTAATTTACCAAATAGACACACCATAGCGTTCCATAGACACCCCATAGAAACCTCAGAACGCTCCATAGGCACCCCATAGAGCCCCATAGAGAACCCATAGAGAACCCATTGAGGCACATAGCCACCCATAGGGGGGACATTGGGACACATAGGGACACATAGTGACCCATAGGGAGACACTGGGACCCATAGGGTGACATTGGGACACATAGGGACACCATGGATTACATGGTTGGTACAACCCATGTTGTATGTTTTCATGTTTATCAACATGGTTGATGTGGGTCAGATCTATGGGGCAGGAGCTGCTGTGGGGCACATGTGGGTCAGATCTATTGGGCCGGAGGTGCTGTGGGGCTGATGTAGGAAAGATCTATGGGGCAGGAGATGCTTTGGGGCAGATGTGGGTCAGGTCTATTGGGCTGGAGCTGCTGTGGGGCACTTGTGGGTCAGATCTATGAGGCAGGGGCTGCTGTGGGTCAGATCTATGGGGCAGGAACAAATGTGGGCCTGATGTTGGTCAGATTTATGGAGCAGGAGCTGCTGTGTTGCAGATGTGGGTCAGATCTATGTTGCAGGAGCTGCTGTGGGGCAGATGTAGGGCATATCTATGGGGCAGGAGCTGCTGTGAGGCTGCTGGGTGTTAGATCTATGGGGAGGAGCTGCTGTGGTGCAGATGTGGGTCACATCTATGGGGCAAGAGATGCTGTGTTGCTGATGTGGGTCAAATCTATGGGGCAGGAGCTGCTTTGGGGCTGATGGTGGTTAGATCTATGGGGCAGGAGCTGCTGTGAGGCGCATGTGAGTCAGACCTATGGGGCAGGAGCAGCTCAGGGGCACATGTGGGTCAGATCTATGGGGCAGGAGTTGCTGTTGAGCAGATGTGGGACATAACTATGGGGCAAAATGTGCTGTGGGGCTGATGTGGGTAAGATCTATGAGACAGGAGCTGCTGTGGTTCAGATCTATGGGGCAGGAGCAGCTCTGGGGCACATGTGGGTCAGATCTATGTGTTAGGAGCTGCTGTGGGGCACATGTGGGTCAGATCTATGGGGAAGGAGCTGCTGTCGAGATGATGTGGGTCAGATCTTTGGGTAGGAACTGCTGTGGGGCAGATCTGAGTAAGATGTATGGGGCAGGAGCTGCTGTGGGTCAGATGTGGGTCAGATCTATGGGGCAGGAGCTGCTGTGGGGCAGATGTGGGTCAGATCTATGGGGCAGGAGATGCTGTGGGGCAGATGTGGGTCAAATCTATGGGGCAGGGGCTGCTGTGTGGCAGATGTGGGTCAGATGTATGAGGCAGGAGCTGCTGTGGGTCAGATGTGGGTCAGATCTATAGGTCAGGAGCTGCTGTGGCTGATGTGGGCCAGTTCTATGGGGCAGGAGATGCTGTGAGTCAGATGTATGAGGCAGGAGCTGCCGTGGGGCAGATGGGGGTCATATCTATGGGGCAGGAGATGCTGTGGAGCTGATGTGGGTCAGATCTATGGGGCAGGAGCTGCTGTGGGGCAGATGTGGGTCAGATCTATGGGCAGGAGCTGCTGTGCTGCACATGTTGGTAGGGTCTATGGGGCAGGAGCTGCTGTGGGGCAGATCTGTGTCAGATCTATGGGGCAGGAGCTGCTGTGGGGCTGATGTTGGTCAGATCTTTGGGGCAGCAGCTGCTGTGGAGCAGATCTGGGTAAGATCTATGTCGCAGGAGCTGCTGTGGGGCAGACGTGGCACATATCTATGGGGCAAAATCTGCTGTGGGGCTGATGTGGGTCAGATCTATGGGGCAGGATCTCCTGTGGGGCTGATGTGGGTCAAATCAATGGGGCAGAGCTGCTCTGGGGCACATGTGGGTCAGATCTATGGAGCAGGAGCTGCTGTGGGGCAGATTTGAATCAGATCTATAGGGCAGGAGCTGCTGTGGGTCAGATCTATGGGCAGGAGCTGCTGTGGGGCACATGTGAGTTAGATCTATGGGGCAGGAGATGGTGTGGGGCAGATTTGGGTCAGATGTATGGGTCAGGAGCTGCTGTGTTGCTGATGAGGGTCAGATCTATGGGGCATGGGCTGCTGTGGTTCAGATCTACGGGACTGGAGCTGCAGTGGAGCACATGTGGGTCAGATCTATGGGGTAGAAGCTGTCGTGGGGCTGATGGTGGTTAGATCTATATGGCAGGAGCTGCTGTGGGGCTGACTTGGGTCAGATCTATTGGGCAGGAGCTGCTTTGGGGCTGATGGTGGTTAGATCTATATGGCAGGAGCTGCTGTGGGGCACATGTGGGTCAGACCTATGGGGCAGGAGCTGCTGTGGGGAATATGAGGGACATATCTATGGTGCAAAATCTGCTGTTGGACTGATGTGAGTCAGATCTATGAGTTTGGAGCTGCTGTGGGGCACATGTGGGTCAGATCTATGGGGCAGGAGATGCTGTGGGGCTGATTTGGGTCAGATCTATGTGGCAGGAGATGCTGTGGGTCAGATCTATGGGGCAGGAGCTGCTGTGGGGAACATGTTGGTCAGGTCTATGGGGCAGGAGCTGCTGTGGGCACATGTGGGTCCCACTGGGAACCATATGGCGACAAAGGGAGACATCATAGAGACTCATAGGGACCTATTGGGACCAATAGGGACCCAAAGAGAGACATAGAGACCCCATAGAAAGCCATGGAGACCCCGTAGAGGCACAAAGTGACACATAGAGGGACACCAAGACCCATAGAAACCAGATAGAGACTCCATATAGACACATAGGAACACATAGAGACCCACTGGGACAGTGAGACCACATATAGACTCATAGGGACACATTAGGAGCCATTAAGACCCATAGGGACACATAGGACGACTTTGAAACTTATAGATACCCAAAGGAAGACATTTGGGCCCAGAGATAATCATAAGAGACCCCATAGAGACCCCATAGGGGCACATAGCCACCCATAGGGGGGACATTGGGACACATAGGTACACATTGTGACCCGTAGGAAGACACTGGGACCCACAGGGGGACATTGGGACACATAGGGACCCAATGAATTACAGTGGGGGACAGTGAGACCCATAGAGATACATAAGGACCCCGCTGAGACCCATAAGAGACCCCATAGAGGCACCTAGGGACCACATTGAAACTCATAGATACTTGTAGGAAGACATTTGGGCCCAGAGATATCCATAAGAGACCCCACAGAGACCCCATAGAGGCACATAGCAACCCATAGGGGGGACACTGGGACACGTAGGGAAACATTCTGACCCATAGGGAGACACTGGGACCCATATGGGGACATTGGGACACATAGGGACCCCTTGGACTACAGTGGGGGACAGCCAGACCCATAGAGACACATAGAAACCCCGCTGAGACCCATAAGAGACCCCATAGAGGCACATAGGGACCACACTGAAACCCATAGATAGCTATAGGAAGATATTTGGGCCCAGAGATACCCATAAGAAACCACATACAAGCACATAGCAACCCACAGGGGGGACATTGGGACACATAGTGACCCATAGGGGGACATTGGGACACATAGGTACACATAGGGAGACACTGGGACCCATAGGGGGACATTGGGACACATAGTGACCCCATGGATTAAAGTGGGGGACAGTCAGATCCATCGAGACACATAGGGACCCTGCTGAGACCCATAAGAGACCCCATAGAGGAACATAGCAACCCATAGGGGGGACATAGGGACACATAGGGACACACCGTGACCCATGAGGAGACACTGGATCCCATAGGGGGACAATGGGACACATAAGGACCCCATGGATTACAGTGGGGGACAGTGAGACCCATAGAGACACATAGGGAACCCGCTGAGACCCGTAAGAGACCCCATAGAGGCACATAGGGACCTAATGTAACCCATAGATACCCACAGGGAGACATTTGGGCCCAGAGCTATCCATAAGAGAGCCCATTGAGGCACATAGCAACCCATAGGGGGGACATTGGGACACATAGGGACACATAGTGACCCATAGGGAGACACTGGGACCCATATGGGGATATTGGGACACATAGGGACCACATGGATTACAGTGGTGGACAGTGAGACCCATAGAGACACATAGGGACTTCGTTGAGACCCATAAGAGACCCCATAGAGGCACATAGGGACCACATTGAAACCCATAGATACCCTTAGGAATACATTTGGGACGATAGTTACCCATAAAAGACCCCATAGAGACCCCATAGAGGCACATAGCAAACCATAGTGGGGACATTGGGACACATAGGGACCCCATAGAGAGACATAGAGACATATAGGGACCCATTTAGAGGCATAATAACCCCATAGAGTCCTATAGGGACACCCAGAGATCCATAGGGAAACATTGGGACCCACAGGGGCTGTGTGGGAGATTGGTAATCACAGCCTGAACCTCTGATTAATCAGCTGAGGCAAGTGTGGGGTCAGCTGCGGGAGCACAGGTGAGAGTCATGGAGCTGTGCTCCCGGGAGGGCTGGAGCTCGACTCCACCTCCTCTGAGACCTCATTTAAGGGCTGACCCTCACTCGAGCCGCTTTCCATTATCTTTCCGAGCTCCCTGTTACCGGGTGAGGTCCCAGAAGACTGGAGGCTTGCCAACGTGACTCCCATTTCCAAGCAAGGTTGTCAGGAGGATGCGGGCAACTCCAGGCCTGTTAGCCTGACCTCGGTGCCAGGGAAGGGAATGGAACGAATTGTCTTGAGGGAGATGACAGATGCGGCAGGTGTGGGATGAGCAGGAGATCAGACCTAGCCAGCATGGGTTCGTGAAGGGCAGCTCCTGCTTGACCAATCTGATCTCCTTCTACGATCCTGTGACCCATCTGATGGATGAAGGAAAGAAAGAAAGGCTGTTGATGTGCTCTACTTGGACTTCAGCAAAGCCTTCACAACTGTCTCCCATGCTATTCTCCTACAAAAGCTGGCAGCCCTTTTCCAACCTTGAGAATTCTGTGATTCTGTGAGGCAGCATCTCTTGGACATCGCTCTGCAGTGAAGACCGCCCCAGCTTCCTCAGCGAAGGCATCACCACTGGTGAGTTTCTCTCTCGCTTAGAACCTCTGTACATTTGTTACCATCTTTGTTACCATCTGTATAGTTACCACCTAGACAGGGGGACATAGAGAGACACTGGGACCCCTAGGGACCCATAGAGATCCAGAGGAAGACATTGGGACCCATAGAGAGACACTGGGACCCATAGGGACACATAGAGACCCATAGACAGTCATTGGGAGCCATAAGGATAAATTGAGACCCATAGAGACCCCATTGAGACCCATAGTGCCTCAAAGAAACCCATAGCGACCCCATAGTCACCCATAGCGCCCCATAGGAACACAAAGATACCCCATAGAGCCCCATAGTGACCCATAGGGGCCCAAAGAGACCCCATAGCACCCCATTGCTACTCCATAGTGCCCCATAGCAGCCCATGGAGCCTCATAGACACTCCATTGTGCCCCACAGCACCCCATTGCACCCCATAGGGACCCATAGACACAGCATACTGCTCCATAGAGCCCCATAGACACCCCATAGTTCCCCACAGCACCCCATAGCAGCCCACAGTGCCCCATAGACACCACATAAGGCCCTACAGCCACACCATAGAGCCCAATTGAACCACATAGACACCCCATATCGCCCCATAGTGCCTGTAGACACCCCATAGAGCCCCATAGAAACTCACTGAACCCCATACAGACCCCATGCAGACCCCATAGAGCCCCACAGACAACCCATAGATCCCCATAGACTCCCCATAGAGCCCCATAGGGACCTCATAGCGCCCCATAGAGACCCCATTCTTCCGCATAGAGCCCCATAGCAAACCATAGCACCCCATAGTCACCCATAGCGCCCCATAGGAACCCAAGGATACCCCAAAGCACCCCATAGCCACCCTACAGCACCGCATAGCCACCCCATAGAGCCACATAGACACCACATAGTGACCCATAGTGACCCATAGTGGTACAAAGAGACCCCAAATCATCCCATAGCTACTCCATAGTGCCCCATAGCAGCCCATGGAGCCTCATAGACACTCTCTTGTGCCCCACAGCGCCCCATTGCACCCCATAGAGACCCATAGACACCCTATACTGCTCCATAGAGCCCCATAGCACCCCATAGTGCCTCACAGCACCCCATAGCACAACATAGTGCCACATAGACACCACATAAGGACATATAGCCGCGCCATAGAGCCCCACAGACATCCCATAGAGCCCCGTAGGCAACCCATTGTGCCCCATAGAGCTCCCATAGCCACCCATAGAAACTAATTTACCAAATAGACACACCATAGCGTTCCATAGACACCCCATAGAAACCTCAGAACGCCCAATAGAGCTCCATAGGCACCCCATAGAGCCACATAGAGAACCCATAGAGGTACATAGCCACCCATAGGGGGGACATTGGGACACATAGGGACACATAGTGACCCATAGGGAGACACTGGGACCCATAGGGTGACATTGGGACACATAGGGACACCATGGATTACATGGTTGATACAACCCATGTTGTATGTTTTCATGTTTATCAACATGGTTGATGTGGGTCAGATCTATGGGGCAGGAGCTGCTGTGGGGCACATGTGGGTCAGATCTATTGGGCCGGAGGTGCTGTGGGGCTGACGTAGGAAAGATCTATGGGGCAGGAGATGCTTTGGGGCAGATGTGGGTCAGGTCTATTGGGCTGGAGCTGCTGTGGGGCACTTGTGGGTCAGATCTATGAGGCAGGGGCTGCTGTGGGTCAGATCTATGGGGCAGGAACAAATGTGGGCCTGATGTTGGTCAGATTTATGGAGCAGGAGCTGCTGTGTTGCAGATGTGGGTCAGATCTATGTTGCAGGAGCTGATGTGGGGCAGATGTAGGGCATATCTATGGGGCAGGAGCTGCTGTGAGGCTGATGGGTGTTAGATCTATGGGGAGGAGCTGCTGTGGTGCAGATGTGGGTCACATCTATGGGGCGGGAGATGCTGTGTGGCTGATGTGGGTCAAATCTATGGGGCAGGAGTTGCTGTTGGGCAGATGTGGGGCATAACTATGGGGCAAAATCTGCTGTGCGGCTGATGTGGGTAAGATCTATGAGTTTGGAGCTGCTGTGGTTCAGATCTATGGGGCAGGAGCTGCTGTGGGTCAGATGTGGGTCAGATCTATGGGGCAGGCGCTGCTGTGTGGCAGATGTGGGTCAGATCTATGGGGCAGGAGCTGCTGTCGAGATGATGTGGGTCAGATCTTTGGGTAGGAGCTGCTGTGGGGCAGATCTGGGTAAGATGTATGGGGCAGGAGCTGCTGTGGGTCAGATGTGGGTCAGATCTATGGGGCAGGAGATGCTGTGGGGCAGATGTGGGTCAGATCTATGGGGCAAAGGCTACTGTGTGGCAGATGTGGGTCAGATCTATGGGTCAGGAGCTGCTGTGGGTCTGATGTGGGTCAGATCTATGGGGCAGGAGCTGCTGTGGCTGATGTGGGCCAGTTCTATGGGGCAGGAGATGCTGTGAGTCAGATGTATGAGGCAGGAGCTGCTGTGGGGCAGATGGGGTTCAGATCTATTGGCCAGGAGATGCTGTGGGGCAGATGGGAGTCAGATCTATGGGGCAGGAGATGCTGTGGGGCAGATGTGGGTCAGATCTATGGGCAGGAGCTGCTGTGCTGCACATGTTGGTAGGGTCTATTGGGCAGGAGATGCTGTGGGGCAGATGTGGGTCAGATCTACCGGGCAGGAGCTGCTGTGGGGCTGATGTTGGTCAGATCTTTGGGGCAGCAGCTGCTGTGGAGCAGATCTGGGTAAGATCTATGTCGCAGGAGCTGCTGTGGGGCAGACGTGGCACATATCTATGGGGCAAAATCTGCTGTGGGTCAGATGTGGGTCAGATCTATAGGTCAGGAGCTGCTGTGGCTGATGTGGGCCAGTTCTATGGGGCAGGAGATGCTGTGAGTCAGATGTATGAGGCAGGAGCTGCTGTGGGGCAGATGGGGGTCAGATCTATGGGGCAGGAGATGCTGTGGAGCAGATGTGGATCAGATCTATGGGGCAGGAGCTGCTGTGGGGCAGATGTGGGTCAGATCTATGGGGCAGGAGCTGCTGTGGGCCAGATGTGGGTCAGATCTATAGGTCAGGAGCTGCTGTGGCTGATGTGGGCCAGTTCTATGGGGCAGGAGATGCTGTGAGTCAGATGTATGAGGCAGGAGCTGCTGTGGGGCAGATGGGGGTCAGATCTATGGGGCAGGAGCTGCTGTGGGGCAGGTGAGGTTTAGATCTATGGGCAGGAGCTGCTGTGCTGCACATGTTGGTAGGGTCTATTGGGCAGGAGCTGCTGTGGGGCAGATGTGGGTCAGATCTATGGGGCAGGAGCTGCTGTGGGGCTGATGTGGGTCAGATGTATGGGGCAGGAGCTGCTGTGGGGCAGATGAAGGGCATATCTATGGGGCAGGAGATGCTGTGGGGCAGATGTGGGTCAGATCTACGGGGCAAAGGCTGCTGTGTGGCAGATGTGGGTCAGATCTATGGGGCAGGAGCTGCTGTGGGTCAGATGTGGGTCAGATCTATGGGGCAGGAGCTGCTGTGGCTGATGTGGGCCAGTTCTATGGGGCAGGAGATGCTGTGAGTCAGATGTATGAGGCAGGAGCTGCTGTGGGGCAGATGGGGGTCAGATCTATGGGGCAGGAGCTGCTGTGGGGTAGGTGTGGGTTAGATCTATGAGACAGGAGCTGCTGTGGTTCAGGTCTATGGGGCAGGAGCAGCTCTGGGGCACATGTGGGTCAGATCTATGTGTTAGGAGCTGCTGTGGGGCACATGTGGGTCAGATCTATGGGGCAGGAGCTGCTGTCGAGATGATGTGGGTCATATCTTTGGGTAGGAGCTGCTGTGGGGCAGATCTGGATAAGATGTATGGGGCAGGACCTGCTGTGGGTCAGATGTGGGTCAGATCTATGGGGCAGGAGCTGCTGTGGGGCTGATGTGGGTCAGTTCTATAGGTCAGGAGTTGCTGTGGCTGATGTGGGCCATTTCTACGGGGCAGGAGATGCTGTGAGTCAGATGTATGAGGCAGGAGCTGCTGTGGGGCAGATGGGGGTCAGATCTATGGGGCAGGAGATGCTGTGGAGCAGATGTGGTTCAGATCTATGGGGCAGGAGCTGCTGTGGGACAGATGTGGGTTAGATCTATGAGACAGGAGCTGCTGTGGTTCAGATCTATGGGGCAGGAGCAGCTCTGGGGCACATGTGGGTCAGATCTATGTGTTAGGAGCTGCTGTGGGGCACATGTGGGTCAGATCGATGGGGCAGGAGCTGCTGTCGAGATGATGTGGGTCAGATCTTTGGGTAGGAGCTGCTGTGGGGCAGATCTGGGTAAGATTTATGGGGCAGGAGCTGCTGTGGGTCAGATGTGGGTCAGATCTATGGGGCAGGAGCTGCTGTGGGGCAGATGTGGGTCAGATCTATGGGGCAGGTGATGCTGTGGAGCAGATGTGGGTCAGATCTATGGGGCAGGAGCTGCTGTGTGGCAGATGTGGGTCAGATCTATGGGGCAGGAGCTGCTGTGGGTCAGATGTGGGTCAGATCTACAGGTCAGGAGCTGCTGTGACTTTTGTGGGCCAGTTCTATGGAACAGGACATGCTGTGATTCAGATGTATGAGGCAGGAGCTGCTGTGGGGCAGATGGGGGTCAGATCTATGGGGCAGGAGATGCTGTGGGGCAGATGTGGGTTAGATCTATGGGCAGGAGCTGCTGTGCTGCACATGTTGGTAGGGTCTATTGGGCAGGAGCTGCTGTGGGGCAGATGTGGGTCAGATCTATGGGGCAGGAGCTGCTGTGGGGCTGATGTTGGTCCGATCTTTGGGGCAGCAGCTGCTGTGGAGCAGATCTGGGTAAGATCTATGTCGCAGGAGCTGCTGTGGGGCAGACGTGGCACATATCTATGGGGCAAAATCTGCTGTGGGGCTGATGTGGGTCAGATCTATGGGGCAGGATCTCCTGTGGGGCTGATGTGGGTCAAATCAATGGGGCAGAGCTGCTCTGGGGCACATGTGGGTCAGATCTATGGAGCAGGAGCTGCTGTGGGGCAGATTTGAATCAGATCTATAGGGCAGGAGCTGCTGTGGGTCAGATCTATGGGCAGGAGCTGCTGTGGGGCACATGTGAGTTAGATCTATGGGGCAGGAGATGGTGTGGGGCAGATTTGGGTCAGATGTATGGGTCAGGAGCTGCTGTGTTGCTGATGAGGGTCAGATCTATGGGGCATGGGCTGCTGTGGTTCAGATCTACGGGACTGGAGCTGCAGTGGAGCACATGTGGGTCAGATCTATGGGGTAGAAGCTGTTGTGGGGCTGATGGTGGTTAGATCTATAAGGCAGGAGCTGCTGTGGGGCTGACTTGGGTCAGATCTATGGGGCAGGAGCTGCTTTGGGGCTGATGGTGGTTAGATCTATATGGCAGGAGCTGCTGTGGGGCACATGTGGGTCAGACCTATGGGGCAGGAGCTGCAGAGGGGATGATGTAGGTCAGATCTATGGGGCAGGAGTTGCTGTGGGGAATATGAGGGACATATCTATGGTGCAAAATCTGCTGTTGGACTGATGTGAGTCAGATCTATGAGTTTGGAGCTGCTGTGGGGCACATGTGGGTCAGATCTATGGGGCAGGAGATGCTGTGGGGCTGATTTGGGTCAGATCTATGTGGCAGGAGATGCTGTGGGTCAGATCTATGGGGCAGGAGCTGCTGTGGGGAACATGTGGGTCAGGTCTATGGGGCAGGAGCTGCTGTGGGCACATGTGGGTCAGATCTATGGGGCAGGAGTTGCTGTTGGGCAGATGTGGGGCAGAACTATGGGGCAAAATCTGCTGTGGGGCTGATGTGGGTAAGATCTATGAGACAGGAGCTGCTGTGGTTCAGTTCTATGGGGCAGGAGCAGCTCTGGGGCACATGTGGGTCAGATCTATGTGTTAGGAGCTGCTGTGGGGCACATGTGGGTCACATCTATGGGGCAGGAGAAACTGTGGGGCACATGTGGGTCAGATCTATGGGACAGGAGCTGCTGTGTGGCAGATGTGGGTCAGATCTATGGGGCAGGAGCTGCTGTTGGTCAGATGTGGGTCAGATCTATAGGTCAGTAGCTGCTGTGCCTGATGTGGGTCAGATCTATGGGGCTGGAGCTGCTGTGGGGAACATGTGGGTCAGGTCTATGGGGCAGGAGCTGCTGTGGACACATGTGGGTCAGATCTATGGGGCAGGAGATGCTGTGGGTCAGATGTGGGTCAGATCTAAAGGTCAGGAGCTGCTGTGGCTGATGTGGGCCAGTTCTATGGGTCAGGAGATGCTGTGAGTCAGATGTATGAGGCAGGAGCTGCTGTGGGGCAGATGGGGGTCAGATCTATGGGGCAGGAGATGCTGTGGAGCAGATGTGGGTCAGATCTATGGGGCAGGAGCTGCTGTGGGGCAGATGTGGGTCAGATCTATGGGGCAGGAGCTGCTGTGGGGCAGATGTGGGTCAGATCTATGGGCAGGAGCTGCTGTGCTGCACATGTTGGTAGGGTCAGATCTATAGGTCAGGAGCTGCTGTGGGGCAGATGTGGGTCAGATCTATGGGGCAAAGGCTGCTGTGTGGCAGATGTGAGTCAGATCTATGGGGCAGGAGCTGCTGTGGGTCAGATGTGGGTCAGATCTATAGGTCAGGAGCTGCTGTGGCTGATGTGGGCCAGTTCTATGGGGCAGGAGATGCTGTGAGTCAGATGTATGAGGCAGGAGCTGCTGTGGGGCAGATGTGGGTCAGATCTATGGGTCAGGAGATGCTGTGGGGCTGATGTGGGCCAGTTCTATGGGGCAGGAGATGCTGTGAGTCAGATGTATGAGGCAGGAGCTGCTGTGGGGCAGATGGGGGTCAGATCTATGGGGCAGGAGATGCTGTGGAGCAGATGTGGGTCAGATCTATGGGGCAGGAGCTGCTGTGTGGCAGATGTGGGTCAGATCTATAGGTCAGGAGCTGCTGTGGGGCTGATGTGGGCCAGTTCTATGGGGCAGGAGATGCTGTGAGTCAGATGTATGAGGCAGGAGCTGCTGTGGGGCAGATGGGGGTCAGATCTATGGGGCAGGAGATGCTGTGGAGCAGATGTGGGTCAGATCTATGGGGCAGGAGCTGCTGTGGGGCAGATGTGGGTCAGATCTATGGGCAGGAGCTGCTGTGCTGCACATGTTGGTAGGGTCTATGGGGCAGGAGCTGCTGTGGGGCAGATGTGGGTCAGATCTATGGGGCAGGAGCTGCTGTGGGGCAGATGGGGGTCAGATCTTTGGGGCAGCAGCTGCTGTGGAGCAGATCTGGGTAAGATCTATGTCGCAGGAGCTGCTGTGGGGCAGACGTGGCACATATCTATGGGGCAAAATCTGCTGTGGGGCTGATGTGGGTCAGATCTATGGGGCAGGATCTCCTGTGGGGCTGATGTGGGTCAAATCAATGGGGCAGATCTGCTCTGGGGCACATGTGGGTCAGATCTATGGGCAGGAGCTGCTGCGGGGCACATGTGAGTTAGATCTATGGGGTAGGAGCTGCTGTGGGTCAGATGTGGGTCAGATCTATGGGGCAGGAGCTGCTGTGGGGCAGATGTGGGTCAGATCTATGGGCAGGAGCTGATGTAGGGAAGATATGGGTCTAATCTATGGGGCAGGAGCTGCTGTGGGGCAGATGTTGGTCAGATCTATGGGGCAGGAGCTGCTGTGGGGCTGATGTTGGTCAGATCTTTGGGGCAGCAGCTGCTGTGGAGCAGATCTGGGTCAGATCTATGTCGCAGGAGCTGCTGTGGGGCAGACGTGGCAAATATCTATGAAGCAAAATCTGCTGTGGGGCAGATGTGGGTCAGATCTATGGGGTAGGAGCTGCTGTGGGTCAGATGTGGGTCAGATCTATAGGTCAGGAGCTGCTGTGGCTGATGTGGGCCAGTTCTATGGGGCAGGAGCTGCTGTGTGGCAGATGTGGGTCAGATCTATGGGGCAGGAGATGCTGTGGAGCAGATGTGGGGCAGATCTATAGGTCAGGAGCTGCTGTGGCTGATGTGGGCCAGTTCTATGGGGCAGGAGATGCTGTGAGTCAGATGTATGAGGCAGGAGCTGCTGTGGGGCAGATGGGGGTCAGATCTATGGGGCAGGAGCTGCTGTGGGGCAGATGTGGGTCAGATCTATGAGACAGGAGCTGCTGTGGTTCAGATCTATGGGGCAGGAGCAGCTCTGGGGCAGATGTGTGTCAGATCTTTGGGGAGGATCAGCTGTGGGTCTGATGTGGGTCAGATCTATGGGGCAGGAGCTGTTGTGGCGCAGATGTGGATCAGATCTATGTTTCAGGAGCTGATGTGGGGCAGATGTGGGTCACATCTATGGGGCGGGAGATGCTGTGGGGCAGATGTGGGTCAGATCTATGGGGCAGGAGATGCTGTGGGGCAGATGTGGGTCAGATCTATGGGGCAGGAGATGCTGTGTGTCAGATGTATGAGGCAGGAGCTGCTGTGGGGCCGATGGGGGTCAGATCTATGGGGCACGATATGCTGTGGAGCAGATGTGGGTCAGATCTATGGGGCAGGAGCTGCTGTGGGGCAGATGTGGGTCAGATCTATGGGGCAGGAGCTGCTGTGGGGCTGATGTTGGTCAGATCTTTGGGGAAGCAGCTGCTGTGGCGCAGATCTGGGTAAGATCTATGTCGCAGGAGCTGCTGTGGGGCAGACGTGGCAAATATCTATGGGGCAAAATCTGCTCTGGGGCTGATGTGGGTCAGATCTGTGGGGTAGGAGCTGCTGTGGGTCAGATGTGGGTCAGATCTATAGGTCAGGAGCTGCTGTGGCTGATGTGGGCCAGTTCTATGGGGCAGGAGCTGCTGTGGGTCAGATGTGGGTCAGATCTATGGGGCAGGAGATGCTGTGGGGCAGATGTGGGTCAGATCTATGGAGCAAAGGCTGCTGTGTGGCAGATGTGGGTCAGATCTAAAGGTCAGGAGCTGCTGTGGCTGATGTGGGCCAGTTCTATGGGTCAGGAGATGCTGTGAGTCAGATGTATGAGGCAGGAGCTGCTGTGGGGCAGATGGGGGTCAGATCTATGGGGCAGGAGATGCTGTGGAGCAGATGTGGGTCAGATCTATGGGCAGGAGCTGCTGTGGGGCAGATGTGGGTCAGATCTATGGGGCAGGAGCTGCTGTGGGGCAGATGTGGGTCAGATCTATGGGCAGGAGCTGCTGTGCTGCACATGTTGGTAGGGTCAGATCTATAGGTCAGGAGCTGCTGTGGGGCAGATGTGGGTCAGATCTATGGGGCAAAGGCTGCTGTGTGGCAGATGTGAGTCAGATCTATGGGGCAGGAGCTGCTGTGGGTCAGATGTGGGTCAGATCTATAGGTCAGGAGCTGCTGTGGCTGATGTGGGCCAGTTCTATGGGGCAGGAGATGCTGTGAGTCAGATGTATGAGGCAGGAGCTGCTGTGGGGCAGATGTGGGTCAGATCTATGGGGCAGGAGATGCTGTGGAGCAGATGTGGGTCAGATCTATGGGGCAGGAGCTGCTGTGTGGCAGATGTGGGTCAGATCTATAGGTCAGGAGCTGCTGTGGGGCTGATGTGGGCCAGTTCTATGGGGCAGGAGATGCTGTGAGTCAGATGTATGAGGCAGGAGCTGCTGTGGGGCAGATGGGGGTCAGATCTATGGGGCAGGAGATGCTGTGGAGCAGATGTGGGTCAGATCTATGGGGCAGGAGCTGCTGTGGGGCAGATGTGGGTCAGATCTATGGGCAGGAGCTGCTGTGCTGCACATGTTGGTAGGGTCTATGGGGCAGGAGCTGCTGTGGGGCAGATGTGGGTCAGATCTATGGGGCAGGAGCTGCTGTGGGGCTGATGTTGGTCAGATCTTTGGGGCAGCAGCTGCTGTGGAGCAGATCTGGGTAAGATCTATGTCGCAGGAGCTGCTGTGGGGCAGACGTGGCACATATCTATGGGGCAAAATCTGCTGTGGGGCTGATGTGGGTCAGATCTATGGGGCAGGATCTCCTGTGGGGCTGATGTGGGTCAAATCAATGGGGCAGATCTGCTCTGGGGCACATGTGGGTCAGATCTATGGGCAGGAGCTGCTGCGGGGCACATGTGAGTTAGATCTATGGGGTAGGAGCTGCTGTGGGTCAGATGTGGGTCAGATCTATGGGGCAGGAGCTGCTGTGGGGCAGATGTGGGTCAGATCTATGGGCAGGAGCTGATGTAGGGAAGATATGGGTCTAATCTATGGGGCAGGAGCTGCTGTGGGGCAGATGTTGGTCAGATCTATGGGGCAGGAGCTGCTGTGGGGCTGATGTTGGTCAGATCTTTGGGGCAGCAGCTGCTGTGGAGCAGATCTGGGTCAGATCTATGTCGCAGGAGCTGCTGTGGGGCAGACGTGGCAAATATCTATGAAGCAAAATCTGCTGTGGGGCAGATGTGGGTCAGATCTATGGGGTAGGAGCTGCTGTGGGTCAGATGTGGGTCAGATCTATAGGTCAGGAGCTGCTGTGGCTGATGTGGGCCAGTTCTATGGGGCAGGAGCTGCTGTGGGTCAGATGTGGGTCAGATCTATGGGGCAGGAGATGCTGTGGGGCAGATGTGGGTCAGATCTATGGAGCAAAGGCTGCTGTGTGGCAGATGTGGGTCAGATCTATGGGGCAGGAGATGCTGTGGAGCAGATGTGGGTCAGATCTATAGGTCAGGAGCTGCTGTGGCTGATGTGGGCCAGTTCTATGGGGCAGGAGATGCTGTGAGTCAGATGTATGAGGCAGGAGCTGCTGTGGGGCAGATGGGGGTCAGATCTATGGGGCAGGAGCTGCTGTGGGGCAGATGTGGGTTAGATCTATGAGACAGGAGCTGCTGTGGTTCAGATCTATGGGGCAGGAGCAGCTCTGGGGCAGATGTGTGTCAGATCTTGGGGGAGGATCAACTGTGGGTCTGATGTGGGTCAGATCTATGGGGCAGAAGCTGTTGTGGCGCAGATGTGGATCAGATCTATGTTTCAGGAGCTGATGTGGGGCAGATGTAGGGCATATCTATGGGGCAGGAGCTGCTGTGGGGCAGATGTGGGTCAGATCTATGGGGCAAAGGCTGCTGTGTGGCAGATGTGGGTCAGATCTATGGGGCAGGAGCTGCTGTGGGTCAGATGTGGGTCAGATCTATAGGTCAGGAGCTGCTGTGGCTGATGTGGGCCAGTTCTATGGGGCAGGAGATGCTGTGAGTCAGATGTATGAGGCAGGAGCTGCTGTGGGGCAGATGTGGGTCAGATCTATGGGGCAGGAGATGCTGTGGAGCAGATGTGGGTCAGATCTATGGGGCAGGAGCTGCTGTGTGGCAGATGTGGGTCAGATCTATAGGTCAGGAGCTGCTGTGGGGCTGATGTGGGCCAGTTCTATGGGGCAGGAGATGCTGTGAGTCAGATGTATGAGGCAGGAGCTGCTGTGGGGCAGATGGGGGTCAGATCTATGGGGCAGGAGATGCTGTGGAGCAGATGTGGGTCAGATCTATGGGGCAGGAGCTGCTGTGGGGCAGATGTGGGTCAGATCTATGGGCAGGAGCTGCTGTGCTGCACATGTTGGTAGGGTCTATGGGGCAGGAGCTGCTGTGGGGCAGATGTGGGTCAGATCTATGGGGCAGGAGCTGCTGTGGGGCTGATGTTGGTCAGATCTTTGGGGCAGCAGCTGCTGTGGAGCAGATCTGGGTAAGATCTATGTCGCAGGAGCTGCTGTGGGGCAGACGTGGCACATATCTATGGGGCAAAATCTGCTGTGGGGCTGATGTGGGTCAGATCTATGGGGCAGGATCTCCTGTGGGGCTGATGTGGGTCAAATCAATGGGGCAGATCTGCTCTGGGGCACATGTGGGTCAGATCTATGGGCAGGAGCTGCTGCGGGGCACATGTGAGTTAGATCTATGGGGTAGGAGCTGCTGTGGGTCAGATGTGGGTCAGATCTATGGGGCAGGAGCTGCTGTGGGGCAGATGTGGGTCAGATCTATGGGCAGGAGCTGATGTAGGGAAGATATGGGTCTAATCTATGGGGCAGGAGCTGCTGTGGGGCAGATGTGGGTCAGATCTATGGGGCAGGAGCTGCTGTGGGGCTGATGTTGGTCAGATCTTTGGGGCAGCAGCTGCTGTGGAGCAGATCTGGGTCAGATCTATGTCGCAGGAGCTGCTGTGGGGCAGACGTGGCAAATATCTATGAAGCAAAATCTGCTGTGGGGCAGATGTGGGTCAGATCTATGGGGTAGGAGCTGCTGTGGGTCAGATTTGGGTCAGATCTATAGGTCAGGAGCTGCTGTGGCTGATGTGGGCCAGTTCTATGGGGCAGGAGCTGCTGTGTGGCAGATGTGGGTCAGATCTATGGGGCAGGAGATGCTGTGGAGCAGATGTGGGTCAGATCTATAGGTCAGGAGCTGCTGTGGCTGATGTGGGCCAGTTCTATGGGGCAGGAGATGCTGTGAGTCAGATGTATGAGGCAGGAGCTGCTGTGGGGCAGATGGGGGTCAGATCTACGGGGCAGGAGGTGCTGTGGAGCAGATGTGGGTCAGATCTATGGGGCAGGAGCTGCTGTGGTTCAGTTCTATGGGGCAGGAGCAGCTCTGGGGCAGATGTGTGTCAGATCTTTGGGGAGGATCAGCTGTGGGTCTGATGTGGGTCAGATCTATGGGGCAGGAGCTGTTGTGGCGCAGATGTGGATCAGATCTATGTTTCAGGAGCTGATGTGGGGCAGATGTGGGTCACATCTATGGGGCGGGAGATGCTGTGGGGCAGATGTGGGTCAGATCTATGGGGCAGGAGATGCTGTGGGGCAGATGTGGGTCGGATCTATGGGGCAGGAGATGCTGTGAGTCAGATGTATAAGGCAGGAGCTGCTGTGGGGCCGATGGGGGTCAGATCTATGGGGCAGGATATGCTGTGGAGCAGATGTTGGTCAGATCTTTGGGGAAGCAGCTGCTGTGGCGCAGATCTGGGTAAGATCTATGTCGCAGGAGCTGCTGTGGGGCAGACGTGGCAAATATCTATGGGGCAAAATCTGCTCTGGGGCTGATGTGGGTCAGATCTGTGGGGTAGGAGCTGCTGTGGGTCAGATGTGGGTCAGATCTATAGGTCAGGAGCTGCTGTGGCTGATGTGGGCCAGTTCTATGGGGCAGGAGCTGCTGTGGGTCAGATGTGGGTCAGATCTATGTGGCAGGAGATGCTGTGGGGCAGATGTGGGTCAGATCTATGGAGCAAAGGCTGCTGTGTGGCAGATGTGGGTCAGATCTATGGGGCAGGAGATGCTGTGGAGCAGATGTGGGTCAGATCTATAGGTCAGGAGCTGCTGTGGCTGATGTGGGCCAGTTCTATGGGGCAGGAGATGCTGTGAGTCAGATGTATGAGGCAGGAGCTGCTGTGGGGCAGATGGGGGTCAGATCTATGGGGCAGGAGCTGCTGTGGGGCAGATGTGGGTTAGATCTATGAGACAGGAGCTGCTGTGGTTCAGATCTATGGGGCAGGAGCAGCTCTGGGGCAGATGTGTGTCAGATCTTGGGGGAGGATCAACTGTGGGTCTGATGTGGGTCAGATCTATGGGGCAGGAGCTGTTGTGGCGCAGATGTGGATCAGATCTATGTTTCAGGAGCTGATGTGGGGCAGATGTAGGGCATATCTATGGGGAGGAGCTGCTGTGGTGCAGATGTGGGTCACATCTATGGGGCGGGAGATGCTGTGTGGCTGATGTGGGTCAGATCTATGGGGCAGGAGCGGCTGTGGGGCACATGTGGGTCAGATCTATGGGGCAGGAGATGCTGTGTGGCATATGTGGGTAAGATCTATGGGGCAGGAGCTGCTGTGGGTCAGATGTGGGTCAGATCTATGGGGCAGGAGCTGCTGTGGCTGATGTGGGCCAGTTCTATGGGGCAGGAGATGCTGTGAGTCAGATGTATGAGGCAGGAGCTGCTGTGGGGCAGATGGGGGTCAGATCTATGGGGCAGGAGCTGCTGTGGGGCTGATGTTGGTCAGATCTTTGGGGCAGCAGCTGCTGTGGGGCAGATCTGGGTAAGATCTATGTCGCAGGCGCTGCTGTGGGGCAGACGTGGCACATATCTATGGGGCAAAATCTGCTGTGGGGCTGATGTGGGTCAGATCTATGGGCAGGAGCTGATGTAGGGAAGATTTGGGTCTGATCTAAGGGGCAGGAACTGCTGTGGTTCAGATCTATGGGGCAGGAGCAGCTGTGAGGCACATGTGGGTCAGATCTATGGTTTAGGTGCTGCTTTGGGGAAAATGTGGGTCAGATCTATGTGGCAGGAGATGCTCTGGGTCTGATGTGGGTCAGATCTATGGGCAGGAGCTGCAGTGGAGATGATGTAGGTCAGATCTGTGGTGTAGGAGCAACAGTGGAACAGATGTGTGTCAGATCTTTGGGGAGGATCTGCTGTGGGTCTGATGTGGGTCAGATCTATGGGGAGGAGCTGCTGTGGTGCAGATGTGGGTCACATCTATGGGGCAGGAGCTGCTGTGGGCACATGTGGGTCAGATCTATGGGGCAGGAGTTGCTGTTGGGCAGATGTGGGACATAACTATGGGGCAAAATCTGCTGTGGGGCTGATGTGGTAAGATCTATGAGACAGGAGCTGCTGTGGTTCACATCTATGGGGCAGGAGCAGCTCTGGGGTACATGTGGGTCAGATCTATGTGTTAGGAGCTGCTGTGGGGCACATGTGGGTCAGATCTATGGGGCAGGAGCTGCTGTGGGGCACATGTGGGTCAGATCTATGGGGCAGGAGCTGCTGTCGAGATGATGTGGGTCAGATCTATGGGGCAGGAGCTGCTGTGGGGCAGATGTGGGTCAGATCTATGGGGCAGGAGCTGCTGTGTGGCAGAT
Organism: Coturnix japonica; assembly: GCF_054131305.1. Classification (NCBI taxonomy): domain Eukaryota; kingdom Metazoa; phylum Chordata; class Aves; order Galliformes; family Phasianidae; genus Coturnix; species Coturnix japonica. Next base: position 971,840 of record NW_028188945.1, on the reverse strand, counting down.
GTGGGTTAGATCTATGGGCAGGAGCTGCTGTGCTGCTCATGTTGGTAGGGTCTATGGGGCAGGAGCTGCTGTGGGGCACATGTGGGTCAGATCTATGGGGCAGGAGCTGCTGTGGGGCTGATGTTGGCCAGATCTTTGGGGCAGCAGCTGCTGAGGAGCAGATCTGGGTAAGATCTATGTCGCAGGAGCTGCTGTGTGGCAGACGTGGCACATATCTATGGGGCAAAATCTGCTGTGGGGCTGATGTGGGTCAGATCTATGGGGCAGGAGATGCTGTGAGTCAGATGTATGAGGCAGGAGCTGCTGTGGGGCACATGTGGGTCAGATCTATGGGGCAGGAGATGCTGTGGAGCAGATGTGGGTCAGATCTATGGGGCAGGAGCTGCTGTGGGGCAGATGTGGGTCAGATCTATAGGTCAGGAGCTGCTGTGGCTGATGTGGGCCAGTTCTATGGGGCAGGAGATGCTGTGAGTCAGATGTATGAGGCAGGAGCTGCTGTGGGGCAGATGGGGGTCAGATCTATGGGGCAGGAGCTGCTGTGGGGCAGGTGAGGTTTAGATCTATGGGCAGGAGCTGCTGTGCTGCACATGTTGGTAGGGTCTATTGGGCAGGAGCTGCTGTGGGGCAGATGTGGGTCAGATCTATGGGGCAGGAGCTGCTGTGGAGCAGATGTGGGTCAGATCTATGGGGCAGGAGCTGCTGTGGGGCAGATGTGGGTCAGATCTATGGGCAGGAGCTGCTGTGGGGCAGATGTGGGTCAGATCTATGGGGCAGGAGCTGCTGTGGGGCAGATGTGGGTCAGATCTATGGGCAGGAGCTGCTGTGCTGCACATGTTGGTAGGGTCTATGGAGCAGGAGCTGCTGTGGGGCAGATGTGGGTCAGATCTATGGGGCAGGAGCTGCTGTGGAGCAGATGTGGGTCAGATCTATGGGGCAGGAGCTGCTGTGGGGCAGATGTGGGTCAGATCTATGGGCAGGAGCTGCTGTGCTGCACATGTTGGTAGGGTCTATGGAGCAGGAGCTGCTGTGGGGCTGATGTGGGTCAGATCTATGGGGCAGGATCTCCTGTGGGGCTGATGTGGGTCAAATCAATGGGGCAGAGCTCCTCTGGGGCACATGTGGGTCAGATCTATGGAGCAGGAGCTGCTGTGGGGCAGATTTGAATCAGATCTATAGGGCAGGAGCTGCTGTGGGTCAGATCTATGGGCAGGAGCTGCTGTGGGGCACATGTGAGTTAGATCTATGGGGCAGGAGATGGTGTGGGGCAGATTTGGGTCAGATGTATGGGTCAGGAGCTGCTGTGTTGCTGATGAGGGTCAGATCTATGGGGCATGGGGTGCTGTGGTTCAGATCTACGGGACTGGAGCTGCAGTGGAGCACATGTGGGTCAGATCTATGGGGTAGAAGCTGTTGTGGGGCTGATGGTGGTTAGATCTATAAGGCAGGAGCTGCTGTGGGGCTGACTTGGGTCAGATCTATGGGGCAGGAGCTGCTTTGGGGCTGATGGTGGTTAGATCTATATGGCAGGAGCTGCTGTGGGGCACATGTGGGTCAGACCTATGGGGCAGGAGCTGCAGAGGGGATGATGTAGGTCAGATCTATGGGGCAGGAGTTGCTGTGGGGAATATGAGGGACATATCTATGGTGCAAAATCTGCTGTTGGACTGATGTGAGTCAGATCTATGAGTTTTGAGCTGCTGTGGGGCACATGTGGGTCAGATCTATGGGGCAGGAGATGCTGTGGGGCTGATTTGGGTCAGATCTGTGTGGCAGGAGATGCTGTGGGTCAGATCTATGGGGCAGGAGCTGCTGTGGGCACATGTGGGTCACACTGGGACCCATATGGGGACAAAGGGAGACATCATAGAGACTCATAGGGACCTATTGGGACCAATAGGGACCCAAAGAGAGACATAGAGACTCCATAGAAACCCATGGAGACCCCATAGAGGCACAAAGTGACACATAGAGGGACACCAAGACCCATAGAAACCAGATAGAGACTCCATATAGCCACATAGGAACACATAGAGACCCACTGGGACAGTGAGACCACATATAGACTCATAGGGACACATTAGGAGCCATTAAGACCCATAGGGACACATAGGACGACTTTGAAACTTATAGATACCCAAAGGAAGACATTTGGGCCCAGAGATAACCATAAGAGACCCCATAGAGACCCCATAGGGGCACATAGCAACCCATAGGGGGGACATTGGGACACATAGGTACACATTGTGACCCGTAGGAAGACACTGGGACCCATAGGGGGACATTGGGACACATAGGGACCCAATGAATTACAGTGGGGGACAGTGAGACCCATAGAGATACATAAGGACCCCGCTGAGACCCATAAGAGACCCCATAGAGGCACCTAGGGACCACATTGAAACTCATAGATACTTGTAGGAAGACATTTGGGCCCAGAGATACCCATAAGAGACCCCACAGAGACCCCATAGAGGCACATAGCAACCCATAGGGGGGACATTGGGACACGTAGGGAAACATTCTGACCCATAGGGAGACACTGGGACCCATATGGGGACATTGGGACACATAGGGACCCCTTGGACTACAGTGGGGGACAGCCAGACCCATAGAGACACATAGAAACCCCGCTGAGACCCATAAGAGACCCCATAGAGGCACATAGGGACCACATTGAAACCCATAGATAGCTATAGGAAGATATTTGGGCCCAGAGATACCCATAAGAAACCACATACAAGCACATAGCAACCCATAGGGGGGACATTGGGACACATAGTGACCCATAGGTGGCCATTGGGACACATAGGTACAGATAGGGAGACACTGGGACCCATAGGGGGACATTGGGACACATAGTGACTCCATGGATTAAAGTGGGGGACAGTCAGATCCATCGAGACACATAGGGACCCTGCTGAGACCCATAAGAGACCCCATAGAGGAACATAGCAACCCATAGGGGGGACATAGGGACACATAGGGACACACCGTGACCCATGAGGAGACACTGGATCCCATAGGGGGACAATGGGACACATAAGGACCCCATGGATTACAGTGGGGGACAGTGAGACCCATAGAGACACATAGGGAACCCGCTGAGACCCATAAGAGACCCCATAGAGGCACACAGGGACCTAATGTAACCCATAGATACTCACAGGGAGACATTTGGGCCCAGAGCTATCCATAAGAGAGCCCATTGAGGCACATAGCAACCCATAGGGGGGACATTGGGACACATAGGGACACATAGTGACCCATAGGGAGACACTGGGACCCATATGGGGATATTGGGACACATAGGGACCCAATGAATTACAGTGGGGGACAGTGAGACCCATAGAGATACATAAGGACCTTGCTGAGACCCATAAGAGACCCCATAGAGGCATTTAGGGACCACATTGAAACTCATAGATACTTGTAGGAAGACATTTGGGCCCTGAGATATCCATAAGAGACCCCACAGAGACCCCATAGAGGCACATAGCAAACCATAGTGGGGACATTGGGACACATAGGGACCCCATAGAGAGACATAGAGACATATAGGGACTTATTTAGAGGCATAATAACCCCATAGAGTCCTATAGGGACACCCAGAGATCCATAGGGAAACATTGGGACCCACAGGGGCTGTGTGGGAGATTGGTAATCACAGCCTGAACCTCTGATTAATCAGCTGAGGCAAGTGTGGGGTCAGCTGCGGGAGCACAGGTGAGAGTAATGGAGCTGTGCTCCCGGGAGGGCTGGAGCTCGACTCCACCTCCTCTGAGACCTCATTTAAGGGCTGACCCTCACTCGAGCCGCTTTCCATTATCTTTCCGAGCTCCCTGTTACCGGGTGAGGTCCCAGAAGACTGGAGGCTTGCCAACGTGACTCCCATTTCCAAGCAAGGTTGTCAGGAGGATCCGGGCAACTCCAGGCCTGTTAGCCTGACCTCGGTGCCAGGGAAGGGAATGGAACGAATTGTCTTGAGGGAGATGACAGATGCGGCAGGTGTGGGATGAGCAGGAGATCAGACCTAGCCAGCATGGGTTCGTGAAGGGCAGCTCCTGCTTGACCAATCTGATCTCCTTCTACGATCCTGTGACCCATCTGATGGATGAAGGAAAGAAAGAAAGGCTGTTGATGTGCTCTACTTGGACTTCAGCAAAGCCTTCACAACTGTCTCCCATGCTATTCTCCTACAAAAGCTGGCAGCCCTTTTCCAACCTTGAGAATTCTGTGATTCTGTGAGGCAGCATCTCTTGGACATCGCTCTGCAGTGAAGACCGCCCCAGCTTCCTCAGCGAAGGCATCACCACTGGTGAGTTTCTCTCTCGCTTAGAACCTCTGTACATTTGTTACCATCTTTGTTACCATCTGTATAGTTACCACCTAGACAGGGGGACATAGAGAGACACTGGGACCCCTAGGGACCCATAGAGATCCAGAGGAAGACATTTGGACCCATAGAGAGACACTGGGACCCATAGGGACACATAGAGAGACACTGGGACCCATAGGGACACATAGAGACCCATAGACAGTCATTGGGAGCCATAAGGATAAATTGAGACCCATAGAGACCCCATTGAGACCCATAGTGCCTCAAAGAAACCCATAGCGACCCCATAGTCACCCATAGCGCCCCATAGGAACACAAAGATACCCCATAGAGACCCATAGACACCCCATAGTGACCCATAGAGGCCCAAAGAGACCCCATAGCACCCCATAGCTACTCCATAGTGCCCCATAGCAGCCCATGGAGCCTCATAGACACTCCATTGTGCTCCACAGCACCCCATTGCACCCCATAGGGACCCATAGACACAGCATACTGCTCCATAGAGCCCCATAGACACCCCATAGTTCCCCACAGCACCCCATAGCAGCCCACAGTGCCCCATAGACACCACATAAGGCCCTACAGCCACACCATAGAGCCCAATTGAAGCATGAGCTGGCACTTGTGGGGCAGGAATTGGCACTTGTGCGGCAGGAGGTGGCACTTGTTGGATGGGAGGTGGTTGAAATGGGGAAGGAGGTGGCAATTGTGTGGTTCGAGGTGGCACTTGTGGAGCAGGAGGTGGACGTTGCGTGGCAGGATTTGGCACTTGTGGGGTGGGAGGTGGCACTTGTGGGGCAGGAGGTTGCACTTGTGGGGCAGGATTTGGAACTTGTGGGGCAGGATGTGGCACACGTTGGGCAGAAGGTGGCACTTGTATGGCGGGTTGTTGAAGTTGTGGGGCGGGAGGTGGCGTTTGTGGGGCTGGAACTGGCTCTTGTGGGGCAGGAGGTGGAAGTTGTAGGGCAGGAAATGGCACTTGTGGGGCAAAAGGTGGCACTTGTGGGGCAAGAAATGGCACTTGTGGGGCAGGAGTTTGCACTTGTGGGTCAGGTGGTGGCACTTGTGGTGTGGGAGGTGGCACTTGTGGAATTGGAGTTGGCACTAGTGCGGCAGAAGGTGGAAGTTGTGGGGAAGTATTTGGCACTTGTGGGGCAAGAGGTGGCACTTGTGGGGCAGGAGGTGGTCCTTGTGGGACGAGAGGTGGCACTTGTTGGGCAGGAGGTGGAACTTATGGGGCGTTACGTGGAAGTTGTGGGGCGGGAGGTGGCACCTGTGGAAATGGAGATGGCACTAGTGGGGCAGGTAGTGGCACTTGTGGGGCGGGATATGGAACTTATGGGGCAGGAGTTGACACTTTTGGGGCAGGAGGTGGAAGTTGTGGGGCTGGACGTGGCTCTTGTGGGGCGGGAGTTGGCATTTTGGGGAGGGTGGTGGCACTTGTTGGGCAGGAGGTGGCACTTGTGGGGCAGGAGGTGGTCCTTGTGGGACGAGAGGTGGCACTTGTTGGGCAGGAGGTGGAACTTATGGGGCGTTACGTGGAAGTTGTGGGGCGGGAGGTGGCTCTTTTGAGCCAGGAGGTGGCTCTTGTGGGGCAGGAGGTGGCACTTGTGGGTCGGGAGGTGGCACTACTGGGGCAGGAGGTGGAAGTTGTGGAGTGGGAGGTGGAAGTTGTGGAGCGGGAGGTGGCACTTGTGGGGCGAAAGGTGGCATTTGTGGGGCAGGAGGTTGCACTTGTGGGGCAGGAGGTGGCACTTGTGGGGCGGAAATTGGAACTTGTTGGGAGGGAAGAGGTACTTGTTGGGCAGGAAGTGGCTCTTGTCGGGCATGAGCTGGCACTTGTAGGGCAGGAGGTTGCACTTGTGGGTCAGGAGGAGGAAGTTGGGCGGTCAGTGACACTTGTGGGGCAGGAGGTGGATTATTTTGGCGGGGAGGTGGCAGTGGTGTGGACAAATGTGGCACTTGTGGGGCAGGAGCTGGCACTTCAGGGGAATGAGCTGGCACTTGTAGGGCAGGAATTGGCACTTGTAAGGCAGGAGGTGGAACTTGTGGGGGGGGATGTGGCACTTGTGGGGTGGGAGGTGGCACTTGTGGGATGCGAGGTGGCACTTGTGGGGCAGGAGGTGGCTGTTGTTGGGCGGGAGGTGGGACTTGTGTAACAAGAGGTGGAAATTGTGCGGTGGGATGTGGCACTTGTGGGGCAAGGGGTGGCACTTGCGGGGCTGGGGGCGGCACTTGTGGGGCAGTGTGTGGCACTTGAGGGGCGGGAGGTGGCACTTGTGGGGCGGGATGTGGCAGTTGTGGGGCAGATGATGACACCTGTGGGGCGGGAGGTGGATGTTTTGGGGAAGGAGTTTGAAGTTGTGGGGAGGGTGGTGGCACTTGTGGGGCGGGAGGTGGCACTTGTGGGGCATGAGGTGGAAGATGTGGGGCGGCAGGTGGCAATTGTGGGTCAGGAGGAGGCATTTGTGAGGCAGGAGGTGGATGATGTGGGGCAGGAGGTGGATGATGTAGGGCAGGAGGTGGCACTTGTGGGGAAGTAGGTGGCACTTGTGGGGCAGGAGGTGGCACTTGTGTGGCAGGAGGAGGCACTTGTGGGGCAGAAGGTGGCACTTGTGGGGCAAGAGGTGGAAGTTGTGGGTCAGGAGGTGACATTTGTGGAACAGGAGGTGGATGATGTGGGGAAGGAGGTGGATGATGTGGAACAGTAGGTGGCACCTGTGGGGCAGGAGATGGCACTTATGGGGCAGGAGATGGTATTTGTTGTGCAGTAGGTGGCACTTGTGGAGTGGGAGATGGAAGTTGTGGGGCAGGAGGTGGCAATTGTGGGCCGGGAGCTGGCACTATTGGGGCAGGAGCTGGAAGTTGTGGGTCAGGAGGTGGCACTTGTGGTGCAGGAGGTTGCACTTGTGGGGCAGTTGGTGGATGATGTGGGGCAGGAGTTGGCACTTGTGGGGTAAGGGTTGGCACTTGTGGGTGGGAGGAGGCACTTGTGGGGCGGGGGGTGGCAATTGCTGGGTGGGAAGTGGCAGTTGTGGGGCAGTAGGTTGAAGGTTTGGGGCAGGAGGTGGCACTTGTGGGGTGGAAGGTAAGAAGATTTAGGGTGTGACGTGGAAGTAGTGGGGCGGGAGGTGGCACTTGTTGGGCAGGAGTTGGCACTTGTGTGGCTGGAGGTTGAAGCTGTGGGGCGAGAGGTAACACTTGTGGGGCAGGAGGTGACACTTGTGGGGCAGGATGTGGCACTTGTGCGTGGGAGGTGGAGTTTGTGGAGAGGGAGGTGGCGCTTGTGGGGCGGGAGGTGGCACTTGTGGGGAGGAGGTGGAACTTGTGGGGCGGGAGGTGGAAGTTGTGATGCAGGAGGTGGTACATGTGGGGCGGGATGTGGCACTCGTGAGCAGGGAGGTGGCACTTGTGGGGCAGGAGGTGGATGATGAGGGGCAGGAGCTGGCACTTGTGAAGCATGAGCTGGCACTTGTGGGGCAGGAATTGGCACTTGTGGGGCAGGAGGTGGCACTTGTTGGATGGGAGGTGGTTGATATGGGGAAGGAGGTGGCAATTGTGCGGTTCGAGGTGGCACTTGTGGAGCAGGTAATGGAAGTTGCGGGGCAGGAGTTGGCACTTGTGGGTCGGGAGGTGGCACTTGTGGGGCAGGAGGTGAATGATGTGGGGCAGGAATTGGCACTTGTGGGTCGGGAGGTGGCACTTGTGGAGCGGGAGGTGGCACTTGTGGGGCAAAATGCAACACTTGTGGGGCAGGAGTTATAACTTGTGGGGCAGGAGGTGGAAGTTGTGGAACAGAAGGTGGCACTTGTAGGGCAGGAGGTGGCACTTGTGGGGCAGGAGGTGTCAGTCGTTTTGCGGGAGGTGGCACTTGTGGGGCAGGAGGTGGCTCTTGTGGGGCAGGATGTGGCACTTGTGGGGCAGGAACTGGCACTTGTGGGGCATGAACTGGCACTTGTGGGGCAGGAATTGGCACTTGTGGGCAGGAAGTGGATGATGTGGTGCAGGAGCTGGCACTTGTGAAGCATGAGCTGGCACATGTGGGGCAGGAATTGGCAGTTGTGGGGCAGGAGCCTACACTTGTGGGGCAGAACGTGGCACTTGTGGGGCAGGAGGTTGAAGTTGTGGTGCAGGATGTAGCACTTTTGGGGCAGGAGCTGTAAATTGTCTGGCGAGATAAGGCACTTGTGGGGCAGGAGGTTGCACTAGTTTGGCAGGAGGTGGCACTTGTGGGGCGGGATGTGGCACTTGTGGGGCAGGAGGTGGATGATGTGGGGCAGGAGCTGGCAATTGTGAAGCATGAGCTGTCACTTTTGGGGCAGGAATTGTCAGTTGTGCGGCAGGAGTTGGCACTTGTGGGGCAGGATGTGGCACACGGGCAGGAGTTGGCACTTGTGTGGTGGGATGTTGAAGTTGTTGGGCGGGAGGTGGCACTTGTGGGGCTGGAAGTGGCAGTTGTAGGGCTGGAGGTGGCATTTGTGGAATTGGAGTTGGCACTAGTGGGGCAGAAGGTGGAAGTTGTGGGGAAGTATTTGGCACTTGTGGGGCAAGAGGTGGAACTTGTGGGGCAGGAGGTGGCATTTGTGGAGCATGAGTTGACACTTGTGGGGCAGGAGGTGGCACTTGTGGGGCAGGAGGTTGCACTTGTGGGACGAGAGGTGGCACTTGTTGGGCGGGAGGTGGAACTTATGGGGCGTTACGTGGAAGTTGTGGGGTGGGAGGTGGCTCTTTTGAGGCAGGAGGTGGCACTTGTGGACCAGGAGATGGAAGTTGTAGGGCGGGAGGTGGCACTTGTGGGGCAGGAGGTGGAAGTTGTGGAGCGGGAGGTGGCATTTGTGGGGCGAAAGGTGGCATTTGTGGGCAGGAGGTTGCACTTGTGGGGCAGGAGGTGGCACTTGTGGGGCGGAAATTGGAACTTGTTGGGAGGGAAGAGGTACTTGTGGGGCAGGAAGTGGCTCTTGTCGGGCAGGAGCTGGCACTTGTGGGGCAGGAGGTTGCACTTGTGCGTCAGGAGGAGGAAGTTGGGCGGTCAGTGACACTTGTGGGGCAGGAGGTGGATTATTTGGGGGGGAGGTGGCAGTGGTGTGGCAAAATGTGGCACTTGTGGGGCAGGAGCTGGCACTTCAGGGGAATGAGCTGGCACTTGTAGGGCAGGAATTGGCACTTGTGGGGCAGGAGGTGGATGATGTGGGGCAGGAAGTGGATGATGTGGGGCAGGAGGTGGTCATTGTGGGGCAGGAGGTGGTCATTTTGGGGCAGGAGGTGGAATTTGTGGCGTGGTAGGTGGCACTTGTGGGACAGGAACTGGCACTTCTGGGGCGGGAGGTGGAAGATGTGGGGCAGGAAATGGCATATGTGGGGCAGGAGTTGGCACATGTGGGACAGGAGGTGGCACTTGTGGGGCAGGAAATGGCACCTGTGGGACAGGAGTTGGAACCTGTGGGGTAAGAAATGGCAATTGTTGGGCAGGAGGTGGCACTTGTGGGGCGGGAAGTGGATGATGTGGTGCAGGAGCTGGCACTTGTGAAGCCTGAGCTGGCACATGTGGGGCAGGAAGTGGAACTTGTAAGACAGGAGGTGGAAATTGTGGGGCGGAATGTAAAGTTGTGGGGCAGGAGGTGGCACTTGTGGGTCAGGTGTTGGCACTTGTGGGGCAGGAGATGTAACTTGAGGGGAGGGGGTGGCACTTGTGGGGCGGGAGGTGGCACTTGTGGGGCAGGAGGTGGCACTTGTGGGGAGGGATGTGGACCTTGTGGGGCTGGAGGTGGCACTTGTGGGGCAGGAGGTGGATGATGTGGGGCAGGAGTTGGCACTTGTGGAGCAGGAGGTAAAAGTTGCGGGGCAGGAGTTGGCACTTGTGGGGCAGGAGGTGGAACTTATGGGACGTTACGTTGAAGTTGTGGGGCAGGATGTGGCTCTTTTTAGGCAGGAGGTGGAAGTTGTGGAGCGAGAGGTGGCATTTGTAGGGCGGGAGGTGGCACTTGTGGGGCAGGAGGTTGCAGTTGTGTGTCAGGAGGAGGAAGTTGGGCGGTCAGTGACACTTGTGGGGCAGGAGCTGGCACTTCAGGGGAATGAACTGGCACTTGTAGGGCAGGAATTGGCACTTGTGGTGCAGGGGAAGGATGATGTGGGGCAGGAGGTGGTCATTGTGGGGCAGGAGGTGGCACTTGTGGAGCAGGAGGTGGATGATGAGGGGCTGGAGCTGGCACTTGTGAAGCATGAGCTGGCACTTGGGGGGCAGGAATTGGCACTTGTGGGGCAGGAGGTGGCACTTGTTTGATGGGAGGTGGTTGATATGGGGAAGGAGGTGGCAATTGTGCGGTTCGAGGTGGCACTTGTGGAGCAGGAGATGGAAGTTGCGGGGCAGGAGTTGGCACTTGTGGGTCGGGAGGTGGCACTTGTGGGGCAAGAGGTGAATGATGTGGGGCAGGAATTGGCACTTGTGGGTCGGGAGGTGGCACTTGTGAGACGGGAGGTGGCACTTGTGGGGCAAAATGCAACACTTGTGGGGCAGGAGTTATAACTTGTGGGGCAGGAGCTGGAAGTTGTGGAACAGAAGGTGGCACTTGTGGGGCGGGATGTGGCATTTGTGGGGCGGGAGGTGGGGCTTGTGGGGCGGGAGGTGGGACTTGTGGGGCCAGAGGTTGAGGTTGTGGTTCGGGAGGTGGCACTTGTGGAGCAGGAGCCTACACTTGTGGGGCAGAATGTGGCACTTGTAAGGCAGGACGTTGAAATTGTGGAGCAGGTTGTGGCACTTGTGGGGCAGGAGGTGGAAATTGTGGGGCAGGAGGTGGTAATGGTGGGGCAGGAGGTCGCACTTGTGGGCCAGGAGTTGGAAGTTGTGGGGCGGGATGTGGAACTTGTGAGGCAGGAGGTGGAAGTTGTGGTGCGGGAGGTGGAAGTTGTAGGGCGGGAGGTGGCACTTGTGGGGCGGGAGTTGGAAGTTGAGTGACGGGAGGTGGCACTTGTGGGGCAGGTTGTGGAAGTTGTGGGGCGGGAGGTTGCACTTGTGAGACAGGAGGTGGCACTTGTGGGGCAGGAGTTTGGACCTGTGGTTTAAGAAATGGCATTTGTTTGCAGGAGGTGGTACTTGTGGGGCAGGTGGTGGTACCTGTGGGGTGGGGGTGTAACTTGTGGGGCAGGAGGTGGTGATAGAGGGACGGGAGGTGGCATTTTATGGCAAGAGGTGGCACTTGTAGGGCAGGATGTGGAAGTTGTGAAGCGGGAGGTGGCACTTGTGTGGCGGGAGGTGGAATTTGTGGGGTGGTATGCAACAGATGTGGGGCAGGAAATGGCACTTGTGGGGCAGGAGTTGGTAAATGTGAGACAGGAGGTGGTACTTGTGGGGCAGGAAATGGCACCTGTGGGGCAGGAGTTGGAACATGTGGGGTAAGAAATGGCACTTGTTGGGCAGGAGGTGGCACTTGTGGAGCGGGAGGTGGTAAATGTTGGGCAGGAGGTGGCACTTGTGGGGCACGAGAGTTGGAACTTGTGGGGCAGGAGGTGGCACTTGTGGGGTGGGAGGTGGCACTTGTGGGGCGGGATATGGAACTTATGGGGCAGGAGTTGACACTTTTGGGGCAGGAGGCAGATGTTGTGGGGCTGGACATGGCACTTGTGGGGCGGGAGTTGGATGATGTGGAGCAGCAGCTGGCACTTGTGGGGCAGGAGGTGGAACTTATGGGACATTACGTGGAAGTTGTGAGGTGGGAGGTGGCTCTTTTGAGGCAGGAAGTGGCACTTGTGGGCCAGGAGATGGAAGTTGTGGGGTGGGAGGTGGTAGATGTTGGGCGTGAGGTGGCACTTGTGGGTCGGGAGGTGGCACTTGTGGGGCAGGAGGTGGAAGTTGTGGAGTGGGAGGTGGCATTTGTGGGGTGAAAGGTGGCATTTGTGGGGCAGGAGGTTGCATTTGTGGGGCAGGAGGTGGCACTTGTGGGGCAGAAATTGGAACTTGTTGTGAGGGAAGAGGTACTTGTGGGGCAGGAAGTGGCTCTTGTTGGGCAGGAGCTGGCACTTGTGGGGCAGGAATTGGCACTTTTGGTGCAGGGGGTGGTCGTTGTGGGGCAGGAGGTGGCACTTGTGGGGCAGGGGGTGGATGATGTGGGGCAGGAGGTGGCACTTGTGGGGCAGGGGGTGGATGATGTGGGGCAGGAGGTGGTCTTTGTTGGACAGGAGGTGGCACATGTGAGCAGGAAGTGGATGATGTGGGGCAGGAGCTGGCACTTGTGAAGCATGAGCTGGAACTTGTGGGGCAGGAATTGGCACTTGTGGGGCAGGAGTTGGAAGTTGCAGGGCAGGATTTGGCATTTGTGGGGCAGGAGGTGGCACCTGTTGGGCAAGAGGTGGCACTTGTGGGGCAGGTGCTGGCACTTGTGGGGCATGAGCTGGCAATTGTGGGGCAGGAATTGGCACTTGTGGGGCAGGAGGTGGATGATGTGGGGCAGGAGGCTGTCTTTGTGGGGTTGGAGGTGGCACTTGTGGGGCAGGAAGTTGATGATGTGGGGCAGGAGCTGGCACTTGTGAAGCATGAGCTGGCACTTGTGGGGCGAGAGGAGCTGGACTTGCAGGGTGACAGGTGGCACTTTTGGGGCGGGAGGTGGAACTTGTGGGGCAGGAGGTGGCACTTGTGGGGCAGGAGTTGGCACTTGTGGGGCAGGAGGTGGAAGTTGTGGGGCAGTAGGTTGCACTTGTGCGTGGGAGGTGGATGTTTTGGGGCAGGAAATGGCACCCGTGGGGCAGGAGGTGGCACTTTTGGGGGAGGTGGTGGCATTTGTTGGGCGAGAGGTGAAACTTATGGGGCAGGAGGTGGCACTTGTGGGGCAGGAGGTGTCAGTTGTTTGGCAGGAGGTGGCACTTGTGGGGCAGGAGGTGGCACCTGTGAGGCAAGAGCTGGCACTTGTGGGGCAGGAGCTGGCACTTGTGGGGCATGAGCTGGCACTTGTGGGGCAGGAATTGGCACTTGTGGGGCAGGAGGTGGATGATGTGGGGCAGGAGGCTGTCTTTGTGGGGTTGGAGGTGGCACTTGTGGGGCAGGAAGGTGATGATGTGGGGCATGAGCTGGCATTTGTGAAGCATGAGCTGGCACTTGTGAAGCAGGAATTGGCACTTGTAAGGCAGGAGGTAGCACTTGTGGGGCGGGATGTGGCACTTGTGGGGCAGGAGTTGGCACTTGTGGGTCAGGTGGTGGTACTTCTGGGGCAGGATCGGGCACTTGTGGGGCAGGATGTGGAAGCTGTGGGACGGGAGGTGGAAGTTATGGGGTGGGAGGTGGAAGTTGTGGGGCAAGAATTGGCAATTGTGGGGCAAGAAGTGGCAATTGTGGGGCAGAGGGTGGCACTTGTACGGCAGGAGGTGGCACTTGTGGGGCAGGACGTGGCAATTGGGAAGGACGTGGCACTTGTGGGGTGGGAGGTGGCACTTGTGGGGCAGGAGGTAGCACTTGTGGGGCAGGAGGAGACTGTTGTTGGGCAGGAGGTGGCACTTTTGGGGCATAAGGTGAAAATTGAGGGACATGAGGTGGCACTTGTGGGGCAGGAGTTGGCACTTGTGTGGTAGGAGGTGGCAATTGTGGGGCAGGAGCTTGCAGTTGTGAGGCGGGATGTGGAAGTTGTGGGGCGGGTTGTGGCAGCTGTGGGGCTGGAGGTGTCACTTGTGCAGCGGGAAGTGGCACTTGTAAGGCAGGAAGTAGCACTTGTGGGGCAGGAGGTGGCACTTTTGGAGCGTGAGGTGGATGTTGTGGGGCAGGAGTTGGCACTTGCGGGGCAGGAGGTTGCACTTGTGGGGTGGGATGTGGTACTTGTGGGGCGGGAGGTGGCACTTGTTGGGGGGGTGGTGGCAATTGTGGGGCAGGAGGTGGCACTTGTTGGGCGAGAGTTGCAATTGTGAGACGGGAGGTGGCAATTGTGGGTCACGTAGTGGCACTTGTGGGTCAGGAGGTGGTACTTGTGGGGCGGGCGGTGGAACTGGTGGGGCTGGAGGTGGCACTTGTGGTGCAGGAGGTGGCACTTGTGGGGCGGTTGGTGGATGATGTGGGGCAGGAGTTGGCACTTGTGGGGTAAGGGTTGGCACTTGTGGGGTGGGAGGAGGCACTTGTGTGGCGGGGGGTGGCAATTGCTGGGTGGGAAGTGGCAGTTGTGGGGCAGTAGGTTGAAGGTTTGGGGCAGGAGGTGGCACTTGTGGGGTGGAAGGTAAGAAGATTTGGGGTGTGACGTGGAAGTAGTGGGGCGGGAGCCGGCACTTGTGGGGCAGGAGTTGGCACTTGTGGGTCAGGTGGTGGCACATGTGGGGCAGGGGTCGACGTTGTGGGGCAAGAGGTGTAACTTGTGGGGCAAGAGGTGTAACTTGTGGGGCAGGAGGTGGCTATAGAGGGGCGGGAGGTGGCACTTGTGGGGCAGGAGATGGCACTTGTGGAGCAGGAGGTGGAAGTTGCACGTCAGGATTTGGCACTTGTGGGGCGGGAGATGGCACTTGTGTGTCTGGAGGTTAAACTTGTGGGGTGGGAGGTGGCACTTGTGGGGCAGGAGGTGGCAAATGTGGTGCAGGAAATGGCACTTGTGGGGCAGGAGTTGGCACATGTGGGTTAGGAGGTGGCACTTGTGGGGCAGGAGGTGGATGATGTGGGGCAGGAGCTGGCAATTGTGAAGCATGAGCTGGCACTTTTAGGGCTGGAATTGGCACTTGTGGGGTGGGAGGTGGATGATGTGGGGCAGGAGGTGGATGTTGCGTGGCAGGATTTGGCCCTTGTGGGGCAGGACGTGGCACTTGTGGAGCGGGAGGGGGCACTTGTGGGGCCTGAGGTGGCACTTGTAGGGCAGGAGGTGGCATTTGTGGGGCAGGAGGTGGCATTTGTGGGGCGGGAGGTGGAAGTTGTGAGGCAGGGGGTGGCACTTGTAAGGCAGGAGGTAGAACTTGTGGGGAAGGAGTTGGCACTTGTGGGGCACGAGTTGGCACTTGTGGGGCACGTAGTTGCATTAGTGGGTCAGGTGGTGGCACTTGTGGGTCAGGTGGTGGCACTTGTGGGGCGGGATGTGGAAGTTGTGGGGCGTGAGGTGTCACTTGTGGGGCGGAAGTTGACTCTGTTGGGGTGTGAGGTGGCACTTGTGCGTGGGAGGTGGCACTTGTGGGGCAGGATGTGGCACTTGTGCGTGGGAGGTGGCACTTGTGGGGGGGGGTGGCACTTGTGAGGCACAAGGTGGCACTTGTGGGGCAGGATGTGGCATTCTTGGGGCGGGAGGTGTAAGTTGTGATGCAGGAGGTGGTACATGTGGGGCGGGAGGTGGAAGTTGTGATGCAGGAGGTGGTACATGTGGGGCGGGAGGTGGAAGTTGTGATGCAGGAGGTGGTACATGTGGGGCGGGATGTGGCACTCGTGAGCAGGGAGGTGGCACTTGTGGAACTTGTAGCAGGTGTAACTTGTCGGGAAGGAGGCGGCTCTTGTGGGGCTGGAGATTGATGTTGTGGGTCAGGAGGTGGCACTTGTGGGGCAGGAGGTGGATGATGAGGGGCAGGAGCTGGCAATTGTGGAGCATGAGCTGGCACTTGGGGGGCAGGAATTGGCACTTGTGGGGCAGGAGGTGGCACTTGTTGGATGGTAGGTGGACGATGTGGGGCAGGAGTTGACACTTGTGGGGCAGGGTGTGGCACACGTTGCCAGGAGTCGGCACTTGTGTGGCGGGATGTTGAAGTTGTGGGGCTGGAGGTTGCACTTGTCTAACAGGTATTGTCACTTGTGGGGCAGGAGGTGGATGATGTGGGGCAGGAGGCTGTCTTTGTGGGGTTAGAGGTGGCACTTGTGGGGCAGGAAGTTGATGTGGGGCATGAGCTGGCATTTGTGAAGCATGAGCTGGCACTTGTGAAGCAGGAATTGGCACTTTTGGGGCAGGAGGTGGAACTTGTGGGGTGGGGGGTGGAATTTGTAAGGCGGGAAGTGGCACTTGTGGGGCAGAAATTGGCACTTATGGGGCAGGAGGTGGCACTTGTGGGGCGGGAGGTGGAAGTTGTGAGGCAGGAGGTGGCACTTGGGCAGATTGGGTCACTCGTGGGCAGGGAGGTTGCACTTGTGGGGCAGGAGGTGAAAGTTGTGGGGCAGGAGGTGGCATTTGTAAGGCGGGAAGTGGCACTTGTGGGGCAGAAATTGGCACTTATGGGGCAGGAGGTGGCACTTGTGGTGCGGGAGGTGGCACTGATGGGGCAGGAAATTGAGCTTTTGGGGCAGCAGATGGCACTTGTGGGGCGTAAGGTGGAACTTATGGGGCAGGAGGTGGAACTTGTGGAGCAGGAGGTGGTACTTGTGGGGCGGGAGGTTGGAGTTGTTGGGCAGGAGGTGGCATTTTGAGGCAGAAGGTGGCATTTGTGTGGCAGGAGGTGGCAATTGTGGGGCACGAGTTGGAAATTGTTGGGCAGGAGGTGGAAGTTTTGGGGCAGGGTTTGGCAGTTGTAGGGCGGGAGGTGGCACTTGTGGGCCAGGAGGTGGAAGTTGTAGGGCAGGAGGTGGCACTTGTGGGGCGGGAGGTGGCACTTGTGGGGCAGGAAATGGAGCTTTTAGGGCAGGAGGTGGAACTTGTGCAGAAGGAGGTGGTACTTGTTGGGCGGAAATTGGAACTTGTTGGGAGGGAAGAGGTACTTGTGGGGCAGGAGCTGGCACTTGTGGGTCAGTAGGAGGAAGTTGGTCAGTCAGTGACACTTGTGGGGCAGGAGGTGGATTATTTGGGGGGGAGGAGGCTGTGGTGTGGACAAATGTGGCACTTCAGGGGAATGAGCTGGCACTTGTGGGGCAGAAATTGGCACTTATGGGGCAGGAGGATGTCTTTGTCGGTCAGGAGGTGGCACTTGTGGGGCAGGAAGTGGATGACGTAGTGCAGGAGCTGGCACTTGTGAAGCATGAGCTGGCACATGTGGGGCAGGAATTGGCACTTGTGGGGCAGGAGGTGGCACTTGTTGGGTGGGAGGTGGATGATGTGGGGCAGGAGGTGGCACTTGTGGGGCAGGAGGTGGAAGTTGCATTGCAGGATTTGGCATTTGTGGGTTGGGAGTTGGCACTTGTGGGGCATGAGGTGGAATTTGTGGGGTGGTAGGTGGAACATGTGGGGCAGGAGCTGGCACTTGTGGGGCAGGATGTGGCACACGTTGCCAGGAGTCGGCACTTGTGTGGCGGGATGTTGAAGTTGTGGGGCGGGAGGTGGCACTTGTGGAACAGGTATTGTCACTTGTGGGGGAGGAGGTGGATGATGTGGGGCAGGAGGTGGCCCCTGTGGGGCAAGAGGTGGCACTTGTGGGGCAGGAATTGGCACTTGTGGGGCAGGAGGTTGATGATTTGGGGCATGAGCTGGCATTTGTGAAGCATGAGCTGGCACTTGTGAAGCAGGAATTGGCACTTTTGGGGCAGGAGGTGGAACTTGTGGGGTGGGAGGTGGAATTTGTGGGGTGGTAGGTGAAACTTGTAAGGCAGGAGTTGGCACATGTGGGGGGGGAAATGGCACTTGTGGGGCAGGAAATGGCACCAGTGGGGTAGGATTTGGAACCTGTGGGGTAAGAAATGGCACTTGTTGGGCAGGAGGTGGCACTTGTGGGGCAGGAGGTGGCAATTGTGGGGCGGGAGGTGGATGATGTGGGGCAGGAGGTGGTCGTTGTGGGGCAGGAGGTGGCACTTGTGGGGCAGGAGGTGGAAGTTGAAGGACAGGACCTTGCACTTGTGGGGCATGAACTGGCACTTGTGGGGCGGAAGTGGAACTTGTAAAACAGGAGGTGGAAATTGTGGGGCTGTAGGTGTAACTTGTGGTGCAGGAAGTGGAACTTCTGGGGCGGGAGTTGGCACTTGTGGGGCAGGAGGCTGCACTAATATGGCAGGAGGTGGCATTGTGGGGAGGGAGGTGGCAGATTTTGGGCAGGAGGTGGCACTTGTGGGGCAGGAGGTGGATGATGAGGGGCAGGAGCTGGCACTTGTGAAGCATGAGCTGGCACTTGTGGGGCTGGAATTTGCAGTTGTGCGGCAGGAGTTGGCACTTGTGGGGCGGGAGTTGGCACTTGTGGGGCGGGAGTTGGCACTTGTGGGGCGGGAGTTGGCACTTGTGGGGCGGGAGTTGGCACTTGTGGGGCGGGAGTTAGAACTTGTGGGGCGGGAGGTGGCACTTGTGGGGAGCGATGTAGCACTTGTGGGCGGGAGGCTGAATTTGTGGAGAGGGAGGTGGCACTTATGGGGCGGGAGGTGGCACTAGTGGGGCAGGAGGTGGCACTTGTTGGGCAGGAGTTGGCACTTGTGAGGCAGGAGGTGTCAGTTGTTTGGCGGGAGTTCGCACTTGTGGGTCGCAAGGTGGAAGTTGTGGGGCAGGAGGTGGCACTTGTGGGTCGGGAGGTGGAAGTTGTGAAGCAGGAGGTGGCACTTGTGGGGAAGGAGGAGGCACTTGTATGGCAGGAATTGGAACTTGTGGTCTGGAATGGGGTACTTGTGGGGAAGGAAGTGGCTCTTGTGGGGCGGGATGTGGCACTTGTGGGGCAGGAGGTGGATGATGTTAGGCTGGAGCTGGCGCTTGTGAAGCATGTGCTGGCACTTGTGGGGCAGGAATTGGCACTTGTTGTGCAGGAGGTGGCATTATGGGTTTGGAGGTGGATGATGTGCGGCAGGAGGTGACACGTGGGGCAGGAGATGACACTTCTGGGGCAGGAGGTGGAAGTTGTGGGGCAGGATTTGGTACTTGTGGGGCTGGAGTTGGCACTTGTGGGGCGGGAGGTGGCACTAGTGGGGCAGGAGGTGGCACTTGTGGGGAGCGATGTGGCACTTGTGGGCGGGAGGTGGAATTTGTGGAGAGGGAGGTGGCACTTATGGGGCGGGAGCTGGAACTTGTGGGGCGAGAGGTGGCACATGTGGAGCAGGAGCTGGCACTTTCGGGGCAGGAGCTGGCACTTGCACGGCAGGAGGTGGCACTTGTGGGTCGGGAGGTGGCACTTGTGGGGCAGGAGGTGGCACTTGTGGGGCAGGAGGTGGCACTTGTTGGGCAGGAGGTGGCACTTGTGGGGCAGGAGTTGGATGATGTGGAGCCGGAAATGGTATTTGTAGGGCACAGGTGGATGTTGTGGGGCAGGATTTGGCACTTATGGGGCTGGAGGTTACACTTGTGGGGCAGAAGGTGGAACTTGTGCGACAGGAGATGGCACTTCTGGGGCAGGAGGTGGAAGTTGTGGGGCAGGATTTGGTACTTGTGGGGTGGGAGATGGCACTTGTGGGGCTGGAGGTGGCACTTGTGGGGCAGGAGGTGGCACTTGTGGTGCGGGAGGTGGAACTTGTGGGGTGGGAGGTGGCACTTGTGGGTCAGGAGTTGGATTTGTGGGGCGGGTTGTGGCACTTCTGGGGCGGGAGGTGGCACTTGTGGGGCGTGAGGTGGAAGTTGTGGGGCGGCAGGTGGCAATTGTGGGTCAGGAGGAGTCATTTGTGAGGCAGGAGGTGGATGATGTGGGGCAGGAGGTGGCACTTGTGGGTAAGTAGGTAGCACTTGTGGGGCAGGAAGTGGCACTTGTGGGGCAGGAGGTGGCACTTGTGTGGCAGGAGGAGGCACTTGTGGGGCAGGAGGAGGCACTTGTGGGGCAGGAGGAGGCACTTGTGGGGCAGGAGGAGGCACTTGTGGGGAAGTAGGTAGCACTTGTGAGGCAGGAGGAGGCACTTGAGGGGCAGGAGGAGGCACTTGTGGTGCGGAAGGTGGAACTTGTGGGGTGGGAGGTGGCACTTGTGGGTCAGGAGTTGGATTTGTGGGGCGGGTTGTGACACTTCTGGGGCGGGAGATGGCACTTGTGGGGTGTGAGGTGGAAGTTGTGGGGCGGCAGGTGGCAATTGTGGGTCAGGAGGAGGCATTTGTGAGGCAGGAGGTGGATGATGTGGGGCAGGAGGTGGCACTTGTGCGGCAGGAGGTGGCACTTGTGGGGAAGTAGGTAGCACTTGTGGGGCAGGAGGTGGCACTTGTGTGGCTGGAGGAGGCACTTGTGGGCCAGGAGGAGGCACTTGTGGGGCAGGAGGAGGCTGTTGTTGGGCGGGAAGTGGAAGTTGTGGGGTGGGAGGTGGCACTTGTGGGGCTGGATGTGGAAGTTGTGTGGCAGGATTTGACACTTCTGGGGCTGCAGGTGGCACTTGTGGGGTGGGTGGTAGAACTTGTGGGGGGTGAGGTGTAACTTGTGGAGCGGGAGGTGACAACTGTGGGACAGGAGGAGGCACTTGTGGGTCGGGAGGTGGCACTTTTAAGGCGGGAGGTGGCAGTTGTGGGGCGGGAGGTGGCAGTTGTGGGGCGGGAGGTGGAAGTTGTGCGGCACGATTTAGCACTTGTTGGGCGGGATTTGGCACTTGTGGGGCGGGATTTGGCACTTGTGGGGCGGGAAATGGAAATTGTGGGGCAGCACGTGGCACTAGTTGAGCAGGAGGTGGAAATTGTGGGGCGGGAGGTGAATGATATGAGGCAGGAGGTAGCGGTTGTGGGGCAGGAGGTGGCACTTATGGGGCAGGAGATGGTATTTGTTGTGCAGTAGGTGGCACTTGTGGAGTGGGAGATGGAAGTTGTGGGGCAGGAGGTGGCAATTGTGGGCCGGGAGCTGGCACTATTGGGGCGGGAGCTGGAAGTTGTGGGGCGGGAGGTGGCACTTGTGGTGCAGGAGGTGGCACTTGTGGGGCGGTTGGTGGATGATGTGGGGCAGGAGTTGGCACTTGTGGGGTAAGGGTTGGCACTTGTGGGGTGGGAGGAGGCACTTGTGGGGTGGGAGGAGGCACTTGTGGGGCGGGGGGTGGCAATTGCTGGGTGGGAAGTGGCAGTTGTGGGGCAGTAGGTTGAAGGTTTGGGGCAGGAGGTGGCACTTGTGGGGTGGAAGGTAAGAAGATTTGGGGTGTGAAGTGGAAGTAGTGGGGCGGGAGGTGGCACTTGTGGGGCGGGAGGTGGCACTTGTGGGGCAGGAGTTGGCACTTGTGGGGCGAGAGGTAGCACTTGTGGGGCAGGAGCCGGCAATTGTGGGGCAGGACGCGACAAATGTGGTGCAGGAAATGGCACTTGTGGGGCAGGAGTTGGCACTTGTGGGTCAGGTGGTGGCACATGTGGGGCGGGGGTCGACGTTGTGGGGCAAGAGGTGTAACTTGTGGGGCAGGAGGTAGCCATGGAGGGGCGGGAGGTGGCACTTGTGGGGCAGGACGTGGCACTTGTGGAGCGGGAGGGGGCACTTGTGGGGCCTGAGGTGGCACTTGTAGGGCAGGAGGTGGCATTTGTGGGGCGGGAGGTGGAAGCTGTGAGGCAGGGGGTGGCACTTGTAAGGCAGGAGGTAGAACTTGTGGGGAAGGAGTGGGCACTTGTGGGGCACGAGTTGGCACTTGTGGGGCAGGTAGTTGCATTAGTGGGTCAGGTGGTGGCACTTCTGGGTCAGGTGGTGGCACCTGTGGGGCGGGATGTGGAAGTTATGGGGCGGGATGTGGAAGTTGTGGGGCGTGAGGTGACACTTGTGGGGCAGGATGTGGCACTTGTGCGTGGGAGGTGGCACTTGTGGGGCGGTAGGTCGCACTTGTGAGTGGGGATGGCACTTGTGAGGCATGAGGTGGCACTTGTGGGGCAGGATGTGGCATTCTTGGGGCGGGATGTGGAAGTTGTGATGCAGGAGGTGGTACATGTGGGGCGGGAGGTGTAAGTTGTGATGCAGGAGGTGGTACATGTGGGGCGGGAGGTGGAAGTTGTGATGCAGGAGGTGGTACATGTGGGGCGGGATGTGGCACTCGTGAGCAGGGAGGTGGCACTTGTGGAACTTGTAGCAGGTGTAACTTGTCGGGCAGGAGGCGGCTCTTGTGGGGCTGGAGATTGATGTTGTGGGTCAGGAGGTGGCACTTGCAAGGCAGGAGGTGGATGATGAGGGGCAGGAGCTGGCACTTGTGGAGCATGAGCTGGCACTTGTGGGGCAGGAATTGGTACTTGTGGGGCAGGAGGTGGCACTTGTTGGATGGGAGGTGGTTGATATGGGGAAGGAGGTGGCAATTGTGCGGTTCGAGATGGCACTTGTGGAGCAGGAGATGGAAGTTGCGGGGCAGGAGTTGGCACTTGTGGGTCGGGAGGTGTCACTTGTGAGGCGGGAGGTGAATGATGTGGGGCAAAATGCAACACTTGTGGGGCAGGAGTTATAACTTGTGGTGCAGGAGCTGGAAGTTGTGGAACAGAAGGTGGCACTTGTGGGGCGGGTGGTGGCACTTGTGGGGCGGGATGTGGCACTTGTGGGGCGGGAGGTGGGACTTGTGGGGCCAGAGGTTGAGGTTGTGGTTCGGGAGGTGGCACTTGTGGAGCAGGAGCCTACACTTGTGGGGCAGAATGTGGCACTTGTAAGGCAGGACGTTGAAATTGTGGAGCAGGTTGTGGCACTTGTGGGGCAGGAGGTGGAAATTGTGGGGCAGGAGGTGGTAATGGTGGGGCAGGAGGTCGCACTTGTGGGCCAGGAGTTGGAAGTTGTGGGGCGGGAGAATGTGGAACTTGTGAGGCAGGAGGTGGAAGTTGTGGTGCGGGAGGTGGAAGTTGTAGGGCGGGAGGTGGCACTTGTGGGGCGGGAGTTGGAAGTTGAGTGACGGGAGGTGGCACTTGTGGGGCAGGTTGTGGAAGTTGTGGGGCGGGAGGTTGCACTTGTGAGACAGGAGGTGGCACTTGTGGGGCAGGAAGTGGATGACGTAGTGCAGGAGCTGGCACTTGTGAAGCATGAGCTGGCACATGTGGGGCAGGAATTGGCACTTGTGGGGCAGGTGGTGGCACTTGTTGGGTGGGAGGTGGATGATGTGGGGCAGGAGGTGGCACTTGTGGAGCAGGAGGTGGAAGTTGCATTGCAGGATTTGGCTTTTGTGGGTTGGGAGTTGGCACTTGTGGGGCATGAGGTGGAATTTGTGGGATGGTAGGTGGAACATGTGGGGCAGGAGCTGGCACTTGTGGGGCAGGATGTGGCACACGTTGCCAGGAGTCGGCACTTGTGTGGCGGGATGTTGAAGAGTTGGGGCGGGAGGTGGCACTTGTGGAACAGGTATTGTCACTTGTGGGGGAGGAGGTGGATGATGTGGGGCAGGAGGTGGCACCTGTGGGGTAGGAGGTGGCACCTGTGGGGCAAGAGGTGGCACTTGTGGGGCATGAGCTGGCACTTGTGGGGCAGGAATTGACACTTGTGGGGCAGGAGGTGGATGATGTGGGGCAGGAGGTTGTCTTTGTGGGGTAGGAGGTGGCACCTGTGGGGCAAGAGGTGGCACTTGTGGGGCATGAGCTGGCACTTGTGGGGCAGGAGGTGGATGATGTGGGGCAGGAGGCTGTCTTTGTGGGGTTAGAGGTGGCACTTGTGGGGCAGGAAGTTGATGATGTGGGGCATGAGCTGGCATTTGTGAAGCATGAACTGGCACTTGTGAAGCAGGAATTGGCACTTTTGGGGCAGGAGGTGGAACTTGTGGGGTGGGAGGTGGAATTTGTGGGGTGGTAGGTGAAACTTGTAAGGCAGGAGTTGGCACATGTGGGGGGGGAAATGGCACTTGTGGGGCAGGAAATGGCACCAGTGGGGTAGGATTTGTAACCTGTGGGGTAAGAAATGGCACTTGATGGGCAGGAGGTGGCACTTGTGGGGCGGAAGTGGAACTTGTTTGTCATGTGGCCACAATTGTTGGGCGGGAGGTGGCACTTGTGGGGCAGGAGGTGGCAATTGTGGGGCGGGAGGTGGAAGTTGTGGGGCAGGAGGTGGCACTTGTGGGGCAGGAGGTAGAACTTGTGGGGCGGAAATTGGAACTTGTTGGGAGGGAAGAGGTACTTGTGGGGCAGGAAGTGGCTCTTGCCGGGCAGGAGCTGGCACTTGTGGGGCAGGAGGTTGCACTTGTGTGTCAGGAGGAGGAAGTTGGGCGGTCAGTGACACTTGTGGGGCAGGAGGTGGATTATTTGGGGGGGAGGTGGCAGTGGTGTGGCAAAATGTGGCACTTGTGGGGCAGGAGCTGGCACTTCAGGGGAATGAGCTGGCACTTGTAGGGCAGGAATTGGCACTTGTGGTGCAGGGGGTGGTCGTTGTGGGGCAGGAGGTGGCACTTGTATGGCAGGAATTGAAACTTGTGTGGTGGGATGGGGTACCTGTGGTGAAGGAAGTGGCTCTTGTGGGGCAGGAGCTGGCACTTGTGGGGCATGAAATGGCACTTGTGGGGCATGAGCTGGCACTTTTGGGCAGGAAGTGGATGATGTGGTGCAGGAGCTGGCACTTGTGAAGCATGAGCTGGCACATGTGGTTCAGGATGTAGCACTTGTGGGGCAGGAGCTGTAAATTGTCTGGTGAGGTATGGCACTTGTGGGGCAGGAGTTGGCACTTGTGGGGCAGGAGGTGTCAGTTGTTTGGTGGGAGGTGGCACTTGTAGGGCAGGAGGTGGCACTTGTGGGGCAGGAGGTGTCAGTTGTTTGGCAGGAGGTGGCACTTGTGGGGAAGGAGGTGGATTATTTGGGGGGCAGGAGGTGACACTTGTGGGGAAGGAGGTGTCACTTGTATGGCAGGAATTGAAACTTGTGGGGTGGGATGGGGTACCTGTGGTGAAGGAGCTGGCACCTGTGGGGCATGAACTGGCACTTGTGGGCAGGAAGTGGATGATGTGGTGCAGGAGCTGGCACTTGTGAAGCATGAGCTGGCACATGTGGGGCAGGAATTGGCAGTTGTGGGGCAGGAGCCTACACTTGTGGGGCAGAACGTGGCACTTGTGGGGCAGGATTTGAAGTTGTGGTGCAGGATGTAGCACTTGTGGGGCAGGAGCTGTAAATTGTCTGGCGAGATAAGGCACTTGTGGGGCAGGAGGTTGCACTAGTTTGGCAGGAGGTGGCACTTGTGGGGCGGGATGTGGCACTTGTGGGGCGAGAGGTGGCACTTGTGGGGCAGAAGGTGGATGATGTGGGGCAGGAGCTGGCAATTGTGAAGCATGAGCTGTCACTTTTGGGGCAGGAATTGTCAGTTGTGCGGCAGGAGTTGGCACTTGTGGGGCAGGATGTGGCACACGGGCAGGAGTTGGCACTTGTGTGGTGGGATGTTGAAGTTGTTGGGCGGGAGGTGGCACTTGTGGGGCTGGAAGTGGCAGTTGTAGGGCTGGAGGTGGCACTTGTGGAATTGGAGTTGGCACTAGTGGGGCAGAAGGTGGAAGTTGTGGGGAAGTATTTGGCACTTGTGGGGCAAGAGGTGGAACTTGTGGGGCAGGAGGTGGCATTTGTGGAGCATGAGTTGACACTTGTGGGGCAGGAGGTGGCACTTGTGGGGCAGGAGGTTGCACTTGTGGGGCAGGAGGTGGTCCTTGTGGGACGAGAGGTGGCACTTGTGGGGCAGGAGGTGGAACTTATGGGGCGTTACGTGGAAGTTGTGGGGCGGGAGGTGGCTCTTTTGAGGCAGGAGGTGGCACTTGTGGGCCAGGAGATGGAAGTTGTAGGGCGGGAGGTGGCACTTGTTGGGTGGGAGGTGGTAGATGTTGGGCGTGAGGTGGCACTTGTGGGTCAGGAGGTGGCACTTGTGGGGCAGGAGGTGGAAGTTGTGGAGCGGGAGGTGGCATTTGTGGGACGAAAGGTGGCATTTGTGGGGCAGGAGGTTGCACTTGTGGGGCAGGAGGAGGCACTTGCAGGTTGGAAATTGGAACTTGTTGGGAGGGAAGAGGTACTTGTGGGGCAGGAAGTGGCTCTTGTCGGGCAGGAGCTGGCACTTGTGGGGCAGGAGGTTGCACTTGTGCGTGGGAGGTGGAAGTTGTGGGGCAGGAAATGGCACCTGTGGGGCAGGAGGTGGCGCTTTTGGGGGAGGTGGTGGCATTTGTTGGGCGAGAGGTGAAACTTATGGGGCAGGAGGTGGCACTTGTAGGTCAAGAGGTGAAACTTGTTGGGCAGGAGGTGACACTTGTGGGGCAGGAGGTGTCAGTTGTTTGGCGGGAGGTGGCACTTGTGGGGCAGGAGGTGTCAGTTGTTTGGCGGGAGGTGGCAACTGTGAGGCAAGAGCTGGCACTTGTGGGGCAGGAGCTGGCACTTGTGGGGCATGAGCTGGCACTTGTGGGGCAGGAATTGGCACTTGTGGGGCAGGAGGTGGATGATGTGGGGCAGGAGGCTGTCTTTGTGGGGTTGGAGGTGGCACTTGTGGGGCAGGAAGTTGATGATGTGGGGCAGGAGCTGGCATTTGTGAAGCATGAGCTGGCACTTGTGAAGCAGGAATTGGCACTTGTAAGACAGGAGGTGGAACTTGTGGGGCGAGATGTGGCACTTGTGAGATGCGAGGTGGCACTTGTGGGGCAGGAGTTGGCACTTGTGGGTCAGGTGGTGGTACTTCTGGGGCAGGATCGGGCACTTGTGGGGCAGGATGTGGAAGCTGTGGGGCGGGAGGTGGAAGTTATGGGGTGGGAGGTGGAAGCTGTAGGGCAAGAATTGGCAATTGTGGGGCAGAGGGTGGCACTTGTACGGCAGGAGGTCGCACATGTGGGACAGGACGTGGCACTTGAGGGGCAGGAGGTGGAAGATGTGGGGCAGGAATTGGCATTGCAGTGCGGGATGTGGAACTGGTGGGGCAGGAGATGGCATTTGTGGGGCTGGTGGTGGCACTTGTGGAGCGGGAGGTGGAAGTTGTGGGGCAGGAGTTGGCACTTGTGGTGACGGAGGTGGATGATGTGGAGCAGGAGGTGGCACTTGTGGGCTGGGAGGTGGATGATGTGGGGCAGGAGGTGGCACTTGTGGGCCGGGAGGTGGATGATGTGGGGCAGGAGGTGGCACTTCTGGGGCAGGAGGCGGCACTTGTGGGGCAGGAGCTGGCACTTGTGGGGCATGAGTTGGCACTTGTGGGGCAGGAATTGGCACTTGTGGGGCAGGAGGTGGATGATGTGGGGCAGGAGGATGTCTTTGTGGGGTTGGAGGTGACACTTGTGGGGCAGGAAGTTGATGATGTGGGGCAGGAGCTGGCATTTGTGAAACATGAGCTGGCACTTGTTGGGCAGGAATGGGCACTTGTAAGGCAGGAGGTGGAACTTGTGGGGCGGGATGTGGCACTTGCGGGATGCGAGGTGGCACTTGTGGGGCAGGAGTTGGCACTTGTGGGTCAGGTGGTGGTACTTCTGGGGTAGGATCGGGCACTTGTGGGGCAGGATGTGGAAGCTGTGGGACGGGAGGTGGAAGTTATGGGGTGGGAGGTGGAAGTTGTGGGGCAAGAATTGGCAATTGTGGGGCAAGAAGTGGCAATTGTGGGGCAGAGGGTGGCACTTGTACGGCAGGAGGTGGCACTTGTGGGACAGGACGTGGCAATTGGGAAGGACGTGGCACTTGTGGGGTGGGAGGTGGCACTTGTAGGGCAGGAGGTTGCACTTGTGGGGCGGAAATTGGAACTTGTTGGGAGGGAAGAGGTACTTGTGGGGCAGGAAGTGGCTCTTGTCGGGCAGGAGCTGGCACTTGTGGGGCAGGAGTTTGCACTTGTGTGTCAGGAGGAGGAAGTTGGTCAGTCAGTGACACTTGTGGGGCAGGAGGTGGACTTGGGGGGGAGGTGGCAGTGGTGTGGCAAAATGTGGCACTTGTGGGGCAGGAGGTGGCAATTTTGGAGCAGGACGTGGATTATGTGGGGCAGGAGGTGGCACTTGTGGGGCAGGATGTGGAAGCTGTGGGTAAGGACGTGACATTTGTGGAACAGGAGGTGGATGATGTGGGGAAGGAGGTGGATGATGTGGAACAGTAGGTGGCACCTGTGGGGCAGGAGATGGCACTTGTGGGGCGGGAGGTGGAAATTGTGGGGCAAGGGGTGGCAGTTGCGGGGCTGGGGGCGGCACTTGTGGGGCAGTGTGTGGCACTTGAGGGGCGGGAGGTGGCACTTGTGGGGCAGGAGGTGGCACTTGTGGGGCAGGATGTGGCAGTTGTGGGGCAGATGATGACACCTGTGGGGCGGGAGGTGGATGTTTTGGGGAAGGAGGTTGAAGTTGTGGGGAGGGTGGTGGCACTTGAGGGGCGGGAGGTGGCACTAGTGGAGCAGGAGTTGGCACTTTTGGGCTGGGTCATAGCACTTGTTGGGCAGGGGTTGGCACTTGTGGGGCAGGAAATGTTACTTGTGGGGCATGAAGTGGCTCTTGAAGGGCAGGAGGTGGCACTTGTGGGGCAGGAGTTAATTCTTGTGGATCTGGAGGTGGCACTTGTGGGCCTGGAGGTTGCACTTGTGAGGCGGGAGGTGGAAGTTGTGGGGCGGGTGGTGGCAGTTGTGGGGCTGGAGGTATCACTTGTGCGGCAGGAAGTGGCACTTGTGGAGCAGAAGGTGGCACTTGTGGGGTAGAGGTGACACTTGAGGGGCAGGAGCTGGCACTTGTGGGGCAGAAGTTGGCACATGTTGGTCGGGAGGTGGCTCTTGTGGTGCGGGAGGTGGAACTTCTGGGGCGGGAGGTGGCACTTGTGGGGCGTGAGGTGGAAGTTGTGGGGCGGCAGGTGGCAATTGTGGGTCAGGAGGAGTCATTTGTGAGGCAGGAGGTGGATGATGTGGGGCAGGAGGTGGCACTTGTGGGGCAGGAGGTGGCACTTGTGGGGCAGGAGGAGGCTGTTGTTGGGCGGGAAGTGGAAGTTGTGGGGTGGGAGGTGGCACTTGTGGGGCTGGATGTGGAAGTTGTGTGGCAGGATTTGACACTTCTGGGGCTGCAGGTGGCACTTGTGGGGTGGGTGGTAGAACTTGTGGGGGGTGAGGTGTAACTTGTGGAGCGGGAGGTGACAACTGTGGGACAGGAGGAGGCACTTGTGGGTCGGGAGGTGGCACTTTTAAGGCGGGAGGTGGCAGTTGTGGGGCGGGAGGTGGCAGTTGTGGGGCGGGAGGTGGAAGTTGTGCGGCACGATTTAGCACTTGTTGGGCGGGATTTGGCACTTGTGGGGCGGGATTTGGCACTTGTGGGGCGGGAAATGGAAATTGTGGGGCAGCACGTGGCACTAGTTGAGCAGGAGGTGGAAATTGTGGGGCGGGAGGTGAATGATATGAGGCAGGAGGTAGCGGTTGTGGGGCAGGAGGTGGCACTTATGGGGCAGGAGATGGTATTTGTTGTGCAGTAGGTGGCACTTGTGGAGTGGGAGATGGAAGTTGTGGGGCAGGAGGTGGCAATTGTGGGCCGGGAGCTGGCACTATTGGGGCGGGAGCTGGAAGTTGTGGGGCGGGATGTGGCACTTGTGGTGCAGGAGGTGGCACTTGTGGGGCGGTTGGTGGATGATGTGGGGCAGGAGTTGGAACTTGTGGGGTAAGGGTTGGCACTTGTGGGGTGGGAGGAGGCACTTGTGGGGCGGGGGGTGGCAATTGCTGGGTGGGAAGTGGCAGTTGTGGGGCAGTAGGTTGAAGGTTTGGGGCAGGAGGTGGCACTTGTGGGGTGGAAGGTAAGAAGATTTGGGGTGTGACGTGGAAGTAGTGGGGCGGGAGGTGGCACTTGTGGGGCGGGAGGTGGCACTTGTGGGGCAGGAGATGGCAATTGTGGAGCAGGAGGTGGAAGTTGCACGTCAGGATTTGGCACTTGTGGGGCAGGACGTGGCACTTCTGTGTCTGGAGGTTAAACTTGCGGGTCGGGAGGTGGCACTTGTGGGGCAGGACGTGGCACTTGTGGAGCGGGAGGGGGCACTTGTGGGGCCTGAGGTGGCACTTGTAGGGCAGGAGGTGGCATTTGTGGGGCGGGTGGTGGAAGCTGTGAGGCAGGGGGTGGCACTTGTAAGGCAGGAGGTAGAACTTGTGGGGCAGGAGTTGGCACTTGTGGGGCACGAGTTGGCACTTGTGGGGCAGGTAGTTGCATTAGTGGGTCAAGTGGTGGCACTTTTGGGGCGGGATGTAAAAGTTGTGGGGCGTGAGGTGTCACTTGTGGGGCGGAAGTTGACACTGTTGGGGTGTGAGGTGGCACTTGTGGGGCGGAAGGTGGCACTTGTGGGCAGGAAGTGACACTTGTGGGGCAGGATGTGGCACTTGTGCAGGGAGGTGGAGTTTGTGGGGCGGGAGGTGGCACTTGTGGGACGGGAGGTAGAAGTTGTGAGGCAGGAGGTGGCACTTGGGCAGATTGTGTCACTCGTGGGCAGGGAGGTTGCACTTGTGGGGCAGGAGGTGAAAGTTGTGGGGCAGGAGGTGGCATTTGTAAGGCGGGAAGTGGCACTTGTGGGGCAGAAATTGGCACTTATGGGGCAGCAGATGGCACTTGTGGGGCGTAAGGTGGAACTTATGGGGCAGGAGGTGGAACTTGTGGAGCAGGAGGTGGCACTTGTGGGGCGGGAGGTTGGAGTTGTTGGGCAGGAGGTGGCATTTTGAGGCAGAAGGTGGCATTTGTGTGGCAGGAGGTGGCAATTGTGGGGCACGAGTTGGAAATTGTTGGGCAGGAGGTGGAAGTTTTGGGGCAGGGTTTGGCAGTTGTAGGGCGGGAGGTGGCACTTGTGGGCCAGGAGGTGGAAGTTGTAGGGCAGGAGGTGGCACTTGTGGGGCGGGAGGTGGCACTTCTGGGGCAGGAAATGGAGCTTTTAGGGCAGGAGGTGGAACTTGTGCAGAATGAGGTGGTACTTGTTGGGCGGAAATTGGAACTTCTTGGGAGGGAAGAGGTACTTGTGGGGCAGGAAGTGGCTCTTGTGGGGCAGGAGCTGGCACTTGTGGGGCAGGAGCTGGCACTTGTGGGGCAGGAGGAGGAAGTTGGTCAGTCAGTGACACTTGTGGGGCAGGAGGTGGATTTTTTGGGGGGGAGGAGGCAGTGGTGTGGACAAATGTGGCACTTCAGGGGAATGAGCTGGCATTTGTGGGGCAGAAATTGGCACTTATGGGGCAGGAGGATGTCTTTGTCGGTCAGGAGGTGGCACTTGTGAGCAGGAAGTGGATGATGTAGTGCAGGAGCTGGCACTTGTGAAGCATGAGCTGGCACATGTGGGGCAAGAATTGGCACTTGTGGGGCAGGTGGTGGCACTTGTTGGGTGGGAGGTGGATGATGTGGGGCAGGAGGTGGCACTTGTGGGGCGGAAATTGGAACTTGTTGGGAGGGAAGAGGTACTTGTGGGGCAGGAACTGGCTCTTGTGGGGCAGGAGCTGGCACTTGTGGGGCAGGAGGAGGAAGTTGGTCAGTCAGTGACACTTGTGGGGCAGGAGGTGGATTATTTGGGGGGGAGGAGGCAGTGGTGTGGACAAATATGGCACTTGTGGGGCATGAACTGGCACTTGTGGGGCAGGAATTGGCACTTGTGGGTCAGAAATTGGCACTTATGGGGCAGGAGGATGTCTTTGTCGGTCAGGAGGTGGCACTTGTGGGGCAGGAAGTGGATGACGTAGTGCAGGAGCTGGCACTTGTGAAGCATGAGCTGGCACATGTGGGGCAGGAATTGGCACTTGTGGGGCAGGTGGTGGCACTTGTTAGGTGGGAGGTGGACGATGTGGGGCAGGAGGTGGCACTTGTGGAGCAGGAGGTGGAAGTTGCATTGCAGGATTTGGAATTTGTGGGTTGGGAGTTGGCACTTGTGGGGCATGAGGTGGAATTTGTGGGGTGGTAGGTGGAACATGTGGGGCAGGAGCTGGCACTTGTGGGGCAGGATGTGGCACACGTTGCCAGGAGTCAGCACTTGTGTGGCGGGATGTTGAAGTTGTGGGGCGGGAGGTGGCACTTGTGGAACAGGTATTGTCACTTGTGGGGGAGGAGGTGGATGATGTGGGGCAGGAGGTGGCACTTGTGGGGCAAGAGGTGGCACTTGTGGGGCATGAGCTGGCACTTGTGGGGCAGGAATTGTCACTTGTGGGGCAGGAGGTGGATGATGTGGGGCAGGAGGCTGTCTTTGTGGGGTTAGAGGTGGCACTTGTGGGGCAGGAGGTGGCACTTGTGGGGCAGGAGGTGGCACTTGTGGGGTAGAAGGTGGATGATATGGGGCAGGAGCTGGCAATTGTGAAGCATGAGCTGTCACTTTTGGGGCAGGAATTGTCAGTTGTGCGGCAGGAGTTGGCACTTGTGGGGCAGGATGTGGCACACGGGCAGGAGTTGGCACTTGTGTGGTGGGATGTTGAAGTTGTTGGGCGGGAGGTGGCACTTGTGGGGCTGGAAGTGGCAGTTGTAGGGCTGGAGGTGGCATTTGTGGAATTGGAGTTGACACTTGTGGGGCAGGAAGTGGCTCTTGTCAGGCAGGAGCTGGCACTTGTGGGGCAGGTGGTTGCACTTGTGGGTCAGGTGGAGGAAGTTGGGCGGTCAGTGACATTTGTGGGGCAGGAGGTGGATTATTTGGGGGGGAGGTGGCAGTGGTGTGGCAAACTGTGGCACTTGTGGGGCAGGAGCTGGCACTTCAGGGGAATGAGCTGGCACTTGTAGGGCAGGAATTGGCACTTGAGGTGCAGGGGGTGGTCGTTGTGGGGCAGGAGGTGGCACATGTGAGCAGGAAGTGGATGATGTGGGGCAGGAGCTGGCACTTGTGAAGCATGAGTTGGCACCTGTGGGGCAGGAGGTGGAAGTTGCAGGGCAGGATTTGGCATTTGTGGGGCGGGAGGTGGCACTTGTGGAACAAGTATTGTCACTTGTGGGGGAGGAGGTGGATGATGTGGGGCAGGAGGTGGTCTTTGTGGGGCAGGAGGTGGATGATGTGGGGCAGGAGGCTGTCTTTGTGGGGCAGGAGCTGGCACTTGTGAAGCATGAGCTGGCACTTGTGGGGCAGGAGCTGGACTTGCAGGGTGACAGGTGGAACTGGCGGGGCAGGTGTTGGCACTTGTGGGGCAGGTGTTGGCACTTGTGGGGCAGGAGGTGGAAGTTGTGGGGCAGGAGGTTGCACTTGTGCGTGGGAGGTGGATGTTGTGGGGCAGGAAATGGCACCTGTGGGGCAGGAGGTGGCGCTTTTGGGGGAGGTGGTGGCATTTGTTGGGCGAGAGGTGAAACTTATGGGGCAGGAGGTGGCACTTGTAGGTCAAGAGGTGGAACTTGTTGGGCAGGAGGTGACACTTGTGGGGCAGGAGGTGTCAGTTGTTTGGCGGGAGGTGGCACTTGTAGGGCAGGAGTTGGCTCTTGTGGGGCAGGAGGTGGTCTTTGTGGGGCAGGAGTTGGCACCTGTGAGGCAAGAGCTGGCACTTGTGGGGCAGGAGCTGGCACTTGTGGGGCATGAGCTGGCACTTGTGGGGCAGGAATTGGCACTTGTGGGGCAGGAGGTGGATGATGTGGGGCAGGAGGCTGTCTTTGTGGGGTTGGAGGTGGCACTTGTGGGGCAGGAAGTTGATGATGTGGGGCAGGAGCTGGCATTTGTGAAGCATGAGCTGGCACTTGTGGGGCAGGAATTGGCACTTGTGGGGCAGGAGGTGGCACTTGTTGGATGGGAGGTGGTTGATATGGGGAAGGAGGTGGCAATTGTGCGGTTCGAGGTGGCACTTGTGGAGCAGGAGGTGGACGTTGCGTGGCAGGATTTGGCACTTGTGGGGCGGGAAATGGAAATTGTGGGGCAGCACGTGGCACTAGTTGAGCAGGAGGTGGAAATTGTGGGGCGGGAGGTGAATGATATGAGGCAGGAGGTAGCGGTTGTGGGGCAGGAGGTGGCACTTATGGGGCAGGAGATGGTATTTGTTGTGCAGTAGGTGGCACTTGTGGAGTGGGAGATGGAAGTTGTGGGGCAGGAGGTGGCAATTGTGGGCCGGGAGCTGGCACTATTGGGGCGGGAGCTGGAAGTTGTGGGGCGGCAGGTGGCAATTGTGGGTCAGGAGGAGTCATTTGTGAGGCAGGAGGTGGATGATGTGGGGCAGGAGGTGGCACTTGTGGGGCAGGAGGTGGCACTTGTGGGGCAGGAGGAGGCACTTGTGGGGCAGGAGGAGGCACTTGTGGGGCAGGAGGAGGCACTTGTGGGGCAGGAGGAGGCTGTTGTTGGGCGGGAAGTGGAAGTTGTGGGGTGGGAGGTGGCACTTGTGGGGCAGGAGGTGGCACTTGTGGGGCAGGAGGAGGCTGTTGTTGGGCGGGAAGTGGAAGTTGTGGGGTGGGAGGTGGCACTTGTGGGGCTGGATGTGGAAGTTGTGTGGCAGGATTTGGCACTTCTGGGGCTGCAGGTGGCACTTGTGGGGTGGGTGGTAGAACTTGTGGGGGGTGAGGTGTAACTTGTGGAGCGGGAGGTGACAACTGTGGGACAGGAGGAGGCACTTGTGGGTCGGGAGGTGGCACTTTTAAGGCGGGAGGTGGCAGTTGTGGGGCGGGAGGTGGCAGTTGTGGGGCGGGAGGTGGAAGTTGTGCGGCACGATTTAGCACTTGTTGGGCGGGATTTGGCACTTGTGGGGCGGGATTTGGCACTTGTGGGGCGGGAAATGGAAATTGTGGGGCAGCACGTGGCACTAGTTGAGCAGGAGGTGGAAATTGTGGGGCGGGAGGTGAATGATATGAGGCAGGAGGTAGCGGTTGTGGGGCAGGAGGTGGCACTTATGGGGCAGGAGATGGTATTTGTTGTGCAGTAGGTGGCACTTGTGGAGTGGGAGATGGAAGTTGTGGGGCAGGAGGTGGCAATTGTGGGCCGGGAGCTGGCACTATTGGGGCGGGAGCTGGAAGTTGTGGGGCGGGAGGTGGCACTTGTGGTGCAGGAGGTGGCACTTGTGGGGCGGTTGGTGGATGATGTGGGGCAGGAGTTGGAACTTGTGGGGTAAGGGTTGGCACTTGTGGGGTGGGAGGAGGCACTTGTGGGGCGGGGGGTGGCAATTGCTGGGTGGGAAGTGGCAGTTGTGGGGCAGTAGGTTGAAGGTTTGGGGCAGGAGGTGGCACTTGTGGGGTGGAAGGTAAGAAGATTTGGGGTGTGACGTGGAAGTAGTGGGGCGGGAGGTGGCACTTGTGGGGCGGGAGGTGGCACTTGTGGGGCAGGAGATGGCAATTGTGGAGCAGGAGGTGGAAGTTGCACGTCAGGATTTGGCACTTGTGGGGCAGGACGTGGCACTTCTGTGTCTGGAGGTTAAACTTGCGGGTCGGGAGGTGGCACTTGTGGGGCAGGACGTGGCACTTGTGGAGCGGGAGGGGGCACTTGTGGGGCCTGAGGTGGCACTTGTAGGGCAGGAGGTGGCATTTGTGGGGCGGGAGGTGGAAGCTGTGAGGCAGGGGGTGGCACTTGTAAGGCAGGAGGTAGAACTTGTGGGGCAGGAGTTGGCACTTGTGGGGCACGAGTTGGCATTTGTGGGGCAGGTAGTTGCATTAGTGGGTCAAGTGGTGGCACTTTTGGGGCGGGATGTAGAAGTTGTGGGGCGTGAGGTGTCGCTTGTGGGGCGGAAGTTGACACTGTTGGGGTGTGAGGTGGCACTTGTGGGGCGGAAGTTGACACTGTTGGGGTGTGAGGTGGCACTTGTGGGGCGGAAGGTGGCACTTGTGGGCAGGAAGTGACACTTGTGGGGCAGGATGTGGCACTTGTGCAGGGAGGTGGAGTTTGTGGGGCGGGAGGTGGCACTTGTGGGGCGGGAGGTGGCACTTGTGGGACGGGAGGTGGAAGTTGTGAGGCAGGAGGTGGCACTTGGGCAGATTGTGTCACTCGTGGGCAGGGAGGTTGCACTTGTGGGGCAGGAGGTGAAAGTTGTGGGGCAGGAGGTGGCATTTGTAAGGCGGGAAGTGGCACTTGTGGGGCAGAAATTGGCACTTATGGGGCAGCAGATGGCACTTGTGGGGCGTAAGGTGGAACTTATGGGGCAGGAGGTGGAACTTGTGGAGCAGGAGGTGGCACTTGTGGGGCGGGAGGTTGGAGTTGTTGGGCAGGAGGTGGCATTTTGAGGCAGAAGGTGGCATTTGTGTGGCAGGAGGTGGCAATTGTGGGGCACGAGTTGGAAATTGTTGGGCAGGAGGTGGAAGTTTTGGGGCAGGGTTTGGCAGTTGTAGGGCGGGAGGTGGCACTTGTGGGCCAGGAGGTGGAAGTTGTAGGGCAGGAGGTGGCACTTGTGGGGCGGGAGGTGGCACTTCTGGGGCAGGAAATGGAGCTTTTAGGGCAGGAGGTGGAACTTGTGCAGAAGGAGGTGGTACTTGTTGGGCGGAAATTGGAACTTGTTGGGAGGGAAGAGGTACTTGTGGGGCAGGAGCTGGCACTTGTGGGGCAGGAGCTGGCACTTGTGGGGCAGGAGGAGGAAGTTGGTCAGTCAGTGACACTTGTGGGGCGGGAGGTGGATTATTTGTGGGGGAGGAGGCAGTGGTGTGGACAAATGTGGCACTTCAGGGGAATGAGCTGGCACTTGTGGGGCAGAAATTGGCACTTATGGGGCAGGAGGATGTCTTTGTCGGTCAGGAGGTGGCACTTGTGGGGCAGGAAGTGGATGACGTAGTGCAGGAGCTGGCACTTGTGAAGCAGGAATTGGCACTTGTGGGGCAGGAGGTGGAACTTGTGGGGTGGGAGGTGGAATTTGTGGGGTGGGAGGTGAAACTTGTAAGGCAGGAGTTGGCACATGTGGGGGGGGAAATGGCACTTGTGGGGCAGGAAATGGCACCAGTGGGGTAGGATTTGGAACCTGTGGGGTAAGAAATGGCACTTGTTGGGCAGGAGGTGGCACTTGTGGGGCAGGAGGTGGCAATTGTGGGGCGGGAGGTGGATGATGTGGGGCAGGAGGTGGTCGTTGTGGGGCAGGAGGTGGCACTTGTGGGGCAGGAAGTTGATGATGTGGGGCAGGAGCTGGCATTTGTGAAGCATGAGCTGGCACTTGTGGGGCAGGAATTGGCACTTGTGGGGCAGGAGGTGGCACTTGTTGGATGGGAGGTGGTTGATATGGGGAAGGAGGTGGCAATTGTGCGGTTCGAGGTGGCACTTGTGGAGCAGGAGGTGGACGTTGCGTGGCAGGATTTGGCACTTGTGGGGCGGGAAATGGAAATTGTGGGGCAGCACGTGGCACTAGTTGAGCAGGAGGTGGAAATTGTGGGGCGGGAGGTGAATGATATGAGGCAGGAGGTAGCGGTTGTGGGGCAGGAGGTGGCACTTATGGGGCAGGAGATGGTATTTGTTGTGCAGTAGGTGGCACTTGTGGAGTGGGAGATGGAAGTTGTGGGGCAGGAGGTGGCAATTGTGGGCCGGGAGCTGGCACTATTGGGGCGGGAGCTGGAAGTTGTGGGGCGGCAGGTGGCAATTGTGGGTCAGGAGGAGTCATTTGTGAGGCAGGAGGTGGATGATGTGGGGCAGGAGGTGGCACTTGTGGGGCAGGAGGTGGCACTTGTGGGGCAGGAGGAGGCACTTGTGGGGCAGGAGGAGGCACTTGTGGGGCAGGAGGAGGCACTTGTGGGGCAGGAGGAGGCTGTTGTTGGGCGGGAAGTGGAAGTTGTGGGGTGGGAGGTGGCACTTGTGGGGCAGGAGGTGGCACTTGTGGGGCAGGAGGAGGCTGTTGTTGGGCGGGAAGTGGAAGTTGTGGGGTGGGAGGTGGCACTTGTGGGGCTGGATGTGGAAGTTGTGTGGCAGGATTTGACACTTCTGGGGCTGCAGGTGGCACTTGTGGGGTGGGTGGTAGAACTTGTGGGGGGTGAGGTGTAACTTGTGGAGCGGGAGGTGACAACTGTGGGACAGGAGGAGGCACTTGTGGGTCGGGAGGTGGCACTTTTAAGGCGGGAGGTGGCAGTTGTGGGGCGGGAGGTGGCAGTTGTGGGGCGGGAGGTGGAAGTTGTGCGGCACGATTTAGCACTTGTTGGGCGGGATTTGGCACTTGTGGGGCGGGATTTGGCACTTGTGGGGCGGGAAATGGAAATTGTGGGGCAGCACGTGGCACTAGTTGAGCAGGAGGTGGAAATTGTGGGGCGGGAGGTGAATGATATGAGGCAGGAGGTAGCGGTTGTGGGGCAGGAGGTGGCACTTATGGGGCAGGAGATGGTATTTGTTGTGCAGTAGGTGGCACTTGTGGAGTGGGAGATGGAAGTTGTGGGGCAGGAGGTGGCAATTGTGGGCCGGGAGCTGGCACTATTGGGGCGGGAGCTGGAAGTTGTGGGGCGGGAGGTGGCACTTGTGGTGCAGGAGGTGGCACTTGTGGGGCGGTTGGTGGATGATGTGGGGCAGGAGTTGGAACTTGTGGGGTAAGGGTTGGCACTTGTGGGGTGGGAGGAGGCACTTGTGGGGCGGGGGGTGGCAATTGCTGGGTGGGAAGTGGCAGTTGTGGGGCAGTAGGTTGAAGGTTTGGGGCAGGAGGTGGCACTTGTGGGGTGGAAGGTAAGAAGATTTGGGGTGTGACGTGGAAGTAGTGGGGCGGGAGGTGGCACTTGTGGGGCGGGAGGTGGCACTTGTGGGGCAGGAGATGGCAATTGTGGAGCAGGAGGTGGAAGTTGCACGTCAGGATTTGGCACTTGTGGGGCAGGACGTGGCACTTCTGTGTCTGGAGGTTAAACTTGCGGGTCGGGAGGTGGCACTTGTGGGGCAGGACGTGGCACTTGTGGAGCGGGAGGGGGCACTTGTGGGGCCTGAGGTGGCACTTGTAGGGCAGGAGGTGGCATTTGTGGGGCGGGAGGTGGAAGCTGTGAGGCAGGGGGTGGCACTTGTAAGGCAGGAGGTAGAACTTGTGGGGCAGGAGTTGGCACTTGTGGGGCACGAGTTGGCATTTGTGGGGCAGGTAGTTGCATTAGTGGGTCAAGTGGTGGCACTTTTGGGGCGGGATGTAGAAGTTGTGGGGCGTGAGGTGTCGCTTGTGGGGCGGAAGTTGACACTGTTGGGGTGTGAGGTGGCACTTGTGGGGCGGAAGTTGACACTGTTGGGGTGTGAGGTGGCACTTGTGGGGCGGAAGGTGGCACTTGTGGGCAGGAAGTGACACTTGTGGGGCAGGATGTGGCACTTGTGCAGGGAGGTGGAGTTTGTGGGGCGGGAGGTGGCACTTGTGGGGCGGGAGGTGGCACTTGTGGGACGGGAGGTGGAAGTTGTGAGGCAGGAGGTGGCACTTGGGCAGATTGTGTCACTCGTGGGCAGGGAGGTTGCACTTGTGGGGCAGGAGGTGAAAGTTGTGGGGCAGGAGGTGGCATTTGTAAGGCGGGAAGTGGCACTTGTGGGGCAGAAATTGGCACTTATGGGGCAGCAGATGGCACTTGTGGGGCGTAAGGTGGAACTTATGGGGCAGGAGGTGGAACTTGTGGAGCAGGAGGTGGCACTTGTGGGGCGGGAGGTTGGAGTTGTTGGGCAGGAGGTGGCATTTTGAGGCAGAAGGTGGCATTTGTGTGGCAGGAGGTGGCAATTGTGGGGCACGAGTTGGAAATTGTTGGGCAGGAGGTGGAAGTTTTGGGGCAGGGTTTGGCAGTTGTAGGGCGGGAGGTGGCACTTGTGGGCCAGGAGGTGGAAGTTGTAGGGCAGGAGGTGGCACTTGTGGGGCGGGAGGTGGCACTTCTGGGGCAGGAAATGGAGCTTTTAGGGCAGGAGGTGGAACTTGTGCAGAAGGAGGTGGTACTTGTTGGGCGGAAATTGGAACTTGTTGGGAGGGAAGAGGTACTTGTGGGGCAGGAGCTGGCACTTGTGGGGCAGGAGCTGGCACTTGTGGGGCAGGAGGAGGAAGTTGGTCAGTCAGTGACACTTGTGGGGCGGGAGGTGGATTATTTGTGGGGGAGGAGGCAGTGGTGTGGACAAATGTGGCACTTCAGGGGAATGAGCTGGCACTTGTGGGGCAGAAATTGGCACTTATGGGGCAGGAGGATGTCTTTGTCGGTCAGGAGGTGGCACTTGTGGGGCAGGAAGTGGATGACGTAGTGCAGGAGCTGGCACTTGTGAAGCAGGAATTGGCACTTGTGGGGCAGGAGGTGGAACTTGTGGGGTGGGAGGTGGAATTTGTGGGGTGGGAGGTGAAACTTGTAAGGCAGGAGTTGGCACCTGTGGGGGGGGAAATGGCACTTGTGGGGCAGGAAATGGCACCAGTGGGGTAGGATTTGGAACCTGTGGGGTAAGAAATGGCACTTGTTGGGCAGGAGGTGGCACTTGTGGGGCGGAAGTGGAACTTGTTTGTCATGTGGCCACAATTGTTGGGCGGGAGGTGGCACTTGTGGGGCAGGAGGTGGCAATTGTGGGGCGGGAGGTGGATGATGTGGGGCAGGAGGTGGCACTTGTGGGGCAGGAGGTGGCACTTGTGGGGCAGGAGGTGGAAGTTGAAGGACAGGACCTTGCACTTGTGGGGCATGAACTGGCACTTGTTGGGCAGGAGGTGGCACTTGTGGGGCGGAAGTGGAACTTGTAAAACAGGAGGTGGAAATTGTGGGGCTGTAGGTGTAACTTGTGGTGCAGGAAGTGGAACTTCTGGGGCAGGAGGTGGCGATAGAGGGGCAGGAAGTGGCACTTTTGGGGCGGGAGTTTGCACTTGTGGGGCAGGAGGCTGCACTAATATGGCAGGAGGTGGCATTGTGGGGAGGGAGGTGGCAGGTTTTGGGCAGGAGGTGGCACTTGTGGGGCAGGAGGTGGATGATGAGGGGCAGGAGCTGGCACTTGTGAAGCATGAGCTGGCACTTGTGGGGCTGGAATTTGCAGTTGTGCGGCAGGAGTTGGCACTTGTGGGGCGGGAGTTGGCACTTGTGGGGCGGGAGTTAGAACTTGTGGGGCGGGAGGTGGCACTTGTGGGGAGCGATGTGGCACTTGTGGGCGGGAGGCTGAATTTGTGGAGAGGGAGGTGGCACTTATGGGGCGGGAGGTGGCACTAGTGGGGCGAGAGGTGGCACATGTGGGGCAGGAGCTGGCACTTGCACGGCAGGAGGTGGAACTGGCGGGGCAGGAGGTGGCACTTGTGGGTCGGGAGGTGGCACTAGTGGGGCAGGAGGTGGCACTTGTTGGGCAGGAGTTGGCACTTGTGAGGCAGGAGGTGTCAGTTGTTTGGCGGGTGTTCGCACTTGTGGGTCGCAAGGTGGAAGTTGTGGGGCAGGAGGTGGCACTTGTGGGTCGGGAGGTGGAAGTTGTGAAGCAGGAGGTGGCACTTGTGGGGAAGGAGGAGGCACTTGTATGGCAGGAATTGGAACTTGTGGTGTGGGATGGGGTACTTGTGGGGAAGGAAGTGGCTCTTGTGGGGCGGGATGTGGCACTTGTGGGGCAGGAGGTGGATGATGTTAGGCTGGAGCTGGCGCTTGTGAAGCATGTGCTGGCACTTGTGGGGCAGGAATTGGCACTTGTTGTGCAGGAGGTGGCATTATGGGTTTGGAGGTGGATGATGTGCGGCAGGAGGTGACACATGTGGGGCAGGAGATGACACTTCTGGGGCAGGAGGTGGAAGTTTTGGGGCAGGATTTGGTACTTGTGGGGTGGGAGGTTGCACTTGTGGGGCTGGAGTTGGCACTTGTGGGGCGGGAGGTGGCACTAGTGGGGCAGGAGGTGGCACTTGTGGGGAGCGATGTGGCACTTGTGGGCGGGAGGTGGAATTTGTGGAGAGGGAGGTGGCACTTATGGGGCGGGAGCTGGAACTTGTGGGGCGAGAGGTGGCACATGTGGAGCAGGAGCTGGCACTTTCGGGGCAGGAGGTGGCACTTGCACGGCAGGAGGTGGCACTTGTGGGTCGGGAGGTGGCACTTGTGGGTCGGGAGGTGGCACTTGTGGGGCAGGAGGTGGCACTTGTGGGGCAGGAGGTGGATGATGAGGGGCAGGAGCTGGCACTTGTGGGGCAGGAGTTGGATGATGTGGAGCCGGAAATGGTATTTGTAGGGCACAGGTGGATGTTGTGGGGCAGGATTTGGCACTTATGGGGCTGGAGGTTACACTTGTGGGGCAGAAGGTGGAACTTGTGCGACAGGAGATGGCACTTCTGGGGCAGGAGGTGGAAGTTGTGGGGCAGGATTTGGTACTTGTGGGGTGGGAGATGGCACTTGTGGGGCTGGAGGTGGCACTTGTGGGATGGTAGGTGGAACTTGTGGGGCAAGACTTGGAACTTGTGGTGCAGGAGATATCACACGTTGGGCAGGAGTTGGCACTTCTGTGGCGGGAGGCTGAAGTTGTGGGGTGGGAGGTGGCACCTGTTGGGCATGTAGTGGTACTTGTGGGGTGGGATTTTTCACTTGTTTGTCATGTGGCCACAATTGTTGGGCGGGAGGTGGCACTTGTGGTGCAGGAGGTGGATGATGAGGGGCAGGAGCTGGCACTTGTGAAGCATGAGCTGGCACTTGTGGGGCAGGAATTGGCAGTTGTGCGGCAGGTGGTGGCACTTGTTGGATGGGAGGTGGATGATGTGGGGCAGGATGTGGCACTTGTGGAGCAGGATGTGGACGTTGCGTGGCAGGATTTGGCACTTGTGGGGTGGGAGGTGGAACTTGTGGGGCAGGAGGTGGCACTTGTGGCGTGGTAGGTGGCACTTGTGGGGCAGGAGCTGGCACTTGTGGGGAGGGATGTGGCACTTGTGGGGCAGGAGTTGGCACTTGTGGGGCTGGAGGTGGCACTTGTGGGGCAGGAGGTGGATGATGTGGGGCAGGAGTTGGCACTTGTGGAGCAGGAGGTAAAAGTTGCGGGGCAGGATTTGGCACTTGTGGGTCAGGAGGTGGCACACGTTGGGCAGGAGGTGGCA
Organism: Coturnix japonica; assembly: GCF_054131305.1. Classification (NCBI taxonomy): domain Eukaryota; kingdom Metazoa; phylum Chordata; class Aves; order Galliformes; family Phasianidae; genus Coturnix; species Coturnix japonica. The sequence continues at coordinate 929,158 of NW_028188945.1, read as the reverse complement.
CTTGTATGGCGGGATGTTGAAGTTGTGGGGCGGGAGGTGGCATTTGTGGGGCTGGAACTGGCTCTTGTGGGGCAGGAGGTGGAAGTTGTAGGGCAGGAAATGGCACTTGTGGGGCAGGAGGTGGCACTTGTGGGGCAAGAAATGGCACTTGTGGGGCAGGAGTTGGCACTTGTGGGTCAGGTGGTGGCACTTGTGGTGTGGGAGGTGGCACTTGTGGAATTGGAGTTGGCACTAGTGCGGCAGAAGGTGGAAGTTGTGGGGAAGTATTTGGCACTTGTGGGGCAAGAGGTGGCACTTGTGGGGCAGGAGGTGGTCCTTGTGGGACGAGAGGTGGCACTTGTTGGGCAGGAGGTTGAACTTATGGGGCGTTACGTGGAAGTTGTGGGGCGGGAGGTGGCACCTGTGGAAATGGAGATGGCACTAGTGGGGCAGGTAGTGGCACTTGTGGGGCGGGATATGGAACTTATGGGGCAGGAGTTGACACTTTTGGGGCAGGAGGTGGAAGTTGTGGGGCTGGACGTGGCACTTGTGGGGCGGGAGTTGGCATTTTGGGGAGGGTGGTGGCACTTGTTGGGCAGGAGGTGGAACTTGTGGGGCAGGAGGTGGCACTTGTGGGGCAGGAGGTGGTCCTTGTGGGACGAGAGGTGGCACTTGTTGGGCAGGAGGTGGAACTTATGGGGCGTTACGTGGAAGTTGTGGGGCGGGAGGTGGCACTTTTGAGGCAGGAGGTGGAACTTGTGAGCCAGGAGATGGAAGTTGTAGGGCGGGAGGTGGCTCTTGTGGGGCGGGAGGTGGCACTTGTGGGTCGGGAGGTGGCACTACTGGGGCAGGAGGTGGACGTTGTGGAGTGGGAGGTGGAAGTTGTGGAGCGGGAGGTTGCACTTGTGTGTCAGGAGGATGAAGTTGGGCGGTCAGTGACACTTGTGGGGCAGGAGGTGGATTATTTGGGGGGAAGGTGGCAGTGGTGTGGACAAATGTGGCACTTGTGGGGCAGGAGCTGGCACTTCAGGGGAATGAGCTGGCACTTGTAGGGCAGGAATTGGCACTTGTAAGGCAGGAGGTGGAACTTGTGGGGCGGGATGTGGCACTTGTGGGGCAGGAGGTGGCACTTGTGGGGCAGGAGGTGGCACTTGTGGGGCAGGAGGAGGCTGTTGTTGGGCGGGAGGTGGGACTTGTGTAAGAAGAGGTGGAAATTGTGCGGTGGGATGTGGCACTTGTGGGGCAAGGGGTGGCACTTGTGGGGCGGGATGTGGCAGTTGTGGGGCAGATGATGACACCTGTGGGGCGGGAGGTGGATGTTTTGGGGAAGGAGGTTAAAGTTGTGGGGAGGGTGGTGGCACTTGTGGGGCGGGAGGTGGCACTAGTGGGGCAGGAGTTAACACTTGTGGGGCAGGAAATGTTACTTGTGGGGCAAGAAGTTGCTCTTGAAGGGCAGGAGGTGGCACTTGTGGGGCAGGAGTTAATTCTTGTGGATCTGGAGGTGGCACTTGTGGGCCTGGAGGTTGCACTTGTGAGGCGGGAGGTGGAAGTTGTGGGGCGGGTGGTGGCAGTTGTGGGGCTGGAGGTATCACTTGTGCGGCAGGAAGTGGCACTTGTGGAGCAGAAGGTGGCACTTGTGGGGAAGAGGTGACACTTGAGGGGCAGGAGCTGGCACTTGTGGGGCAGAAGTTGGTACATGTGGGTCGGGAGGTGGCACTTGTGGGGCAGGAGGTGGCACTTGTGGTGCGGGACGTGGAACTTGTGGGGTGGGAGGTGGCACTTGTGGGTCAGGATTTGGATTTGTGGGGCGGGTTGTGGCACTTCTGGGGCGGGAGGTGGCACTTGTGGGGCGTGAGGTGGAAGTTGTGGGGCGGCAGGTGGCAATTGTGGGTCAGGAGGAGGCATTTGTGAGGCAGGAGGTGGATGATGTGGGGCAGGAGGTGGCACTTGTGGGTAAGTAGGTAGCACTTGTGGGGCAGGAGGTGGCACTTGTGTGGCAGGAGGTGGCACTTGTGGGGCAGGAGGTGGCACTTGTGGGGCAGGAGGAGGCACTTGTGGGGCAGGAGGAGGCACTTGTGGGGAAGTAGGTAGCACTTGTGGGGCAGGAGGAGGCACTTGAGGGGCAGGAGGAGGCACTTGTCGGGCAGGAGGTGGCACTTGTGTGGCAGGAGGAGGCACTTGTGGGGAAGTAGGTAGCACTTGTGGGGCAGGAGGAGGCACTTGTGGGGCAGGAGGTGGCACTTGTGGTGCGGAAGGTGGAACTTGTGGGGCGGGAGGTGGCACTTGTGGGTCAGGAGTTGGATTTGTGGGACGGGTTGTGACACTTCTGGGGCGGGAGATGGCACTTGTGGGGTGTGAGGTGGAAGTTGTGGGGCGGCAGGTGGCAATTGTGGGTCAGGAGGAGGCATTTGTGAGGCAGGAGGTGGATGATGTGGGGCAGGAGGTGGCACTTGTGCGGCAGGAGGTGGCACTTGTGGGCCAGGAGGAGGCACTTGTGGGGCAGGAGGAGGCACTTGTGGGGCAGGAGGAGGCACTTGTGGGGCAGGAAGTGGCACTTGTGGGGCAGGAGGTGGCACTTGTGGGGCAGGAGGTGGCACTTGTGGGGCAGGAAGTGGCACTTGTGGGGCAGGAAGTGGCACTTGTGGGGCATGAGGTGGCACTTGTGGGGCGTGAGGTGGCACTTGTGGGGCGTGAGGTGGAACTTGTGGGGCGGCAGGTGGCAATTGTGGGACAGGAGGAGGCATTTGTGAGGCAGGAGGTGGATGATGTGGGGCAGGAGGTGGCACTTGTGGGCCAGGAGGAGGCACTTGTGGGGCAGGAGGAGGCACTTGTGGGGCAGGAGGAGGCACTTGTGGGGCAGGAAGTGGCACTTGTGGGGCAGGAGGTGGCACTTGTGGGGCAGGAGGTGGCACTTGTGGGGCAGGAGGTGGCACTTGTGGGGCAGGAGGTGGCACTTGTGGGGCAGGAGGTGGCACTTGTGGGGCATGAGGTGGCACTTGTGGGGCATGAGGTGGCACTTGTGGGGCGTGAGGTGGCACTTGTGGGGCGTGAGGTGGAACTTGTGGGGCGGCAGGTGGCAATTGTGGGACAGGAGGAGGCATTTGTGAGGCAGGAGGTGGATGATGTGGGGCAGGAGGTGGCACTTGTGGGGAAGTAGGTAGCACTTGTGGGGCAGGAAGGTGCACTTGTGGGGCAGGAGGTGGCACTTGTGTGGCAGGAGGAGGCACTTGTGGGGCAGGAAGTGGCACTTGTGGGGCAGGAGGAGGCTGTTGTTGGCCGGGAAGTGGAAGTTGTGGGGTGGGAGGTGGCACTTGTGGGGCTGGATGTGGAAGTTGTGTGGCAGGATTTGACACTTCTGGGGCTGCAGGTGGCACTTGTGGGGTGGGTGGTAGTACTTGTGGGGGGTGAGGTGTAACTTGTGGAGAGGGAGGTGACAACTGTGGGACAGGAGGAGGCACTTGTGGGTCGGGAGGTGGCACTTTTAAATCGGGAGGTGGCAGTTGTGGGGCGGAAGGTGGAAGTTGTGCGGCACGATTTAGCACTTATGTGGCTGGAGGCGGCACTTGTGGGGCGGGAGGTGGCACTTGTGGGGCGGGAAATGGAACTTGTGGGGCAGCACGTGGCACTAGTTGAGCAGGAGGTGGAAATTGTGGGGCGGGAGGTGTATGATATGAGGCAGGAGGTAGCGGTTGTGGGGCAGGAGGTGGCACTTATGGGGCAGGAGATGGTATTTGTTGTGCAGTAGGTGGCACTTGTGGAGTGGGAGATGGAAGTTGTGGGGCAGGAGGTGGCAATTGTGGGCCGGGAGCTGGCACTATTGGGGCGGGAGCTGGAAGTTGTGGATCGGGAGGTGGCACTTGTGGTGCAGGAGATGGCACTTGTGGGGCGGTTGGTGGATGATGTGGGGCAGGAGTTGGAACTTGTGGGGTAAGGGTTGGCACTTGTGGGGTGGGAGGAGGCACTTGTGGGGCGGGGGGTGGCAATTGCTGGGTGGGAAGTGGCAGTTGTGGGGCAGTAGGTTGAAGGTTTGGGGCAGGAGGTGGCACTTGTGGGGTGGAAGGTAAGAAGATTTGGGGTGTGAAGTGGAAGTAGTGGGGCGGGAGGTGGCACTTGTGGGGCAGGAGTTGGCACTTGTGGGGCAGGAGCCGGCAATTGTGGGGCAGGACGCGACAAATGTGGTGCAGGAAATGGCACTTGTGGGGCAGGACTTGGCACTTGTGGGTCAGGTGGTGGCACATGTGGGGCGGGTGTCGACGTTGTGGGGCAAGAGGTGTAACTTGTGGGGCAGGAGGTAGCCATAGAGGGGCGGGAGGTGGCACTTGTGGGGCAGGACGTGGCACTTGTGGAGCGGGAGGGGGCACTTGTGGGGCCTGAGGTGGCACTTGAAGGGCAGGAGGTGGCATTTGTGGGGCGGGAGGTGGAAGCTGTGAGGCAGGGGGTGGCACTTGTAAGGCAGGAGGTAGAACTTGTGGGGCAGGAGTGGGCACTTGTGGGGCACGAGTTGGCACTTGTGGGGCACGTAGTTGCATTAGTGGGTCAGGTGGTGGCACTTCTGGGTCAGGTGGTGGCACCTGTGGGGCGGGATGTGGAAGTTATGGGGCGGAAGGTGGCACTTGTGGGCAGGAGGTGACACTTGTGGGGCAGGATGTGGCACTTGTGCGTGGGAGGTGGCACTTGTGGGGCGGTAGGTCGCACTTGTGAGTGGGGGTGGCACTTGTGAGGCATGAGGTGGCACTTGTGGGGCAGGATGTGGCATTCTTGGGGCGGGAGCTGTAAGTTGTGATGCAGGAGGTGGTACATGTGGGGCGGGAGGTGTAAGTTGTGATGCAGGAGGTGGTACATGTGGGGCGGGAGGTGTAAGTTGTGATGCAGGAGGTGGTACATGTGGGGCGGGAGGTGGCACTCGTGAGCAGGGAGTTGGCACTTGTGGAACTTGTAGCAGGTGTAACTTGTCGGGCAGGAGGCGGCTCTTGTGGGGCTGGAGATTGATGTTGTGGGTCAGGAGGTGGCACTTGCGGGGCAGGAGATGGATGATGAGGGGCAGGAGCTGGCACTTGTGGAGCATGAGCTGGCACTTGTGGGGCAGGAGGTGGCACTTGTGGGTCGGGAGGTGGCACTTGTGGGTCGGGAGGTGGCACTTGTGGGTCGGGAGGTGGCACTTGTGGGGCAGGAGGTGGCACTTGTGGGGCAGGAGGTGGATGATGAGGGGCAGGAGTTGGCACTTGTGGGGCAGGAGTTGGATGATGTGGAGCCGGAAATGGTATTTGTAGGGCACAGGTGGATGTTGTGGGGCAGGATTTGGCACTTATGGGGTGGAGGTTACACTTGTGGGGCAGAAGGTGGAACTTGTGCGACAGGAGATGGCACTTCTGGGGCAGGAGGTGGAAGTTGTGGGGCAGGATTTGGTACTTGTGGGGTGGGAGATGGCACTTGTGGGGCTGGAGGTGGCCCTTGTGGGATGGTAGGTGGAACTTGTGGGGCAAGACTTGGAACTTGTGGTGCAGGAGATATCACACGTTGGGCAGGAGTTGGCACTTCTGTGGCGGGAGGCTGAAGTTGTGGGGTGGGAGGTGGCACCTGTTGGGCATGTAGTGGTACTTGTGGGGTGGGATTTTTCACTTGTTTGTCATGTGGCCACAATTGTTGGGCGGGAGGTGGCACTTGTGGGGCAGGAGGTGGATGATGAGGGGCAGGAGCTGGCACTTGTGAAGCATGAGCTGGCACTTGTAGGGCAGGAATTGGCAGTTGTGCGGCAGGTGGTGGCACTTGTTGGATGGGAGGTGGATGATGTGGGGCAGGATTTGGCACTTGTGGGGTGGGAGGTGGAACTTGTGGGGCAGGAGGTGGCACTTGTGGCGTGGTAGGTGGCACTTGTGGGGCAGGAGCTGGCACTTGTGGGGAGGGATGTGGCACTTGTGGGGCAGGAGTTGGCACTTGTGGGGCTGGAGGTGGCACTTGTGGGGCAGGAGGTGGATGATGTGGGGCAGGAGTTGGCACTTGTGGGGCAGGATGTGGCACACGTTGGGCAGGAGTTGGCACTTGTATGGCGGGATGTTGAAGTTGTGGGGCGGGAGGTGGCATTTGTGGGGCTGGAACTGGCTCTTGTGGGGCAGGAGGTGGAAGTTGTAGGGCAGGAAATGGCACTTGTGGGGCAGGAGGTGGCACTTGTGGGGCAAGAAATGGCACTTGTGGGGCAGGAGTTGGCACTTGTGGGTCAGGTGGTGGCACTTGTGGTGTGGGAGGTGGCACTTGTGGAATTGGAGTTGGCACTAGTGCGGCAGAAGGTGGAAGTTGTGGGGAAGTATTTGGCACTTGTGGGGCAAGAGGTGGCACTTGTGGGGCAGGAGGTGGCATTTGTGGAGCATGAGTTGACACTTGTGGGGCGGGAGGTGGCACTTGTGGGGCAGGAGGTGGAACTTATGGGGCGTTACGTGGAAGTTGTGGGGCGGGATGTGGCTCTTTTGAGCCAGGATGTGGCTCTTGTGGGGCGGGATGTGGCACTACTGGGGCAGGAGGTGGAAGTTGTGGAGCGGGAGGTGGCACTTGTGGGGCGAAAGGTGGCACTTGTGGGGCAGGAGGTTGCACTTGTGGGGCAGGAGGTGGCACTTGTGGGGCGGAAATTGGAACTTGTTGGGAGGGAAGAGGTACTTGTGGGGCAGGAAGTGGCTCTTGTCGGGCATGAGCTGGCACTTGTGGGGCAGGAGGTTGCACTTGTGGGTCAGGAGGAGGAAGTTGGGCGGTCAGTGACACTTGTGGGGCAGGAGGTGGATTATTTTGGGGGGGAGGTGGCAGTGGTGTGGCAAAATGTGGAACTTGTGGGGCAGGAGCTGGCACTTCAGGGGAATGAGCTGGCACTTGTAGGGCAGGAATTGGCACTTGTAAGGCAGGAGGTGGAACTTGTGGGGCGGGATGTGGCACTTGTGGGGCGGGAGGTGGCACTTGTGGGGCAGGAGGTGGCACTTGTGGGGCAGGAGGAGGCTGTTGTTGGGTGGGAGGTGGGACTTGTGTAACAAGAGGTGGAAATTGTGCGGTGGGATGTGGCACTTGTGGGGCAAGGGGTGGCACTTCTGGGGCGGGATGTGGCAGTTGTGGGACAGATGATGACACCTGTGGGGCGGGAGGTGGATGTTTTGGGGAAGGAGGTTGAAGTTGTGGGGAGGGTGGTGGCACTTGTGGGGCGGGAGGTGGCACTAGTGGGGCAGGAGTTGGCACTTGTGGGGCAGGAAATGTTACTTGTGGGGCAAGAAGTGGCTCTTGAAGGGCAGGAGGTGGCACTTGTGGGGCAGGAGTTAATTCTTGTGGATCTGGAGGTGGCACTTGTGGGCCTGGAGGTTGCACTTGTGAGGCGGGAGGTGGAAGTTGTGGGGCGGGTGGTGGCAGTTGTGGGGCTGGAGGTATCACTTGTGCGGCAGGAAGTGGCATTTGTGGGGAGGAGGTGACACTTGAGGGGCAGGAGCTGGCACTTGTGGGGCAGAAGTTGGTACATGTGGGTCGGGAGGTGGCACTTGTGGGGCAGGAGGTGGCACTTGTGGTGCGGGAGGTGGAACTTGTGGGGCGGGAGGTGGCACTTGTGGGTCAGGAGTTGGATTTGTGGGGCGGGTTGTGGCACTTCTGGGGCGGGAGGTGGCACTTGTGGGGCGTGAGGTGGAAGTTGTGGGGCGGCAGGTGGCAATTGTTGGTCAGGAGGAGGCATTTGTGAGGCAGGAGGTGGATGATGTGGGGCAGGAGGTGGCACTTGTGGGTAAGTAGGTAGCACTTGTGGGGCAGGAAGTGGCACTTGTGGGGCAGGAGGTGGCACTTGTGTGACAGGAGGTGGCACTTGTGGGGCAGGAGGAGGCACTTGTGGGGCAGGAGGAGGCACTTGTGGGGCAGGAGGAGGCACTTGTGGGGCAGGAGGTGGCACTTGTGGGGCAGGAGGTGGCACTTGTGGGGCAGGAGGTGGCACTTGTGTGGCAGGAGGTGGCACTTGTGGGGCAGGAGGAGGCACTTGTGGGGCAGGAGGAGGCACTTGTGGTGCGGAAGGTGGAACTTGTGGGGCGGGAAGTGGCACTTGTGGGTCAGGAGTTGGATTTGTGGGGCGGGTTGTGACACTTCTGGGGCGGGAGATGGCACTTGTGGGGTGTGAGGTGGAAGTTGTGGGGCGGCAGGTGGCAATTGTGGGTCAGGAGGAGGCATTTGTGAGGCAGGAGGTGGATGATGTGGGGCAGGAGGTGGCACTTGTGCGGCAGGAGGTGGCACTTGTGGGCCAGGAGGAGGCACTTGTGGGGCAGGAGGAGGCACTTGTGGGGCAGGAGGAGGCACTTGTGGGGCAGGAGGTGGCACTTGTGGGGCAGGAGGTGGCACTTGTGGGGCAGGAGGTGGCACTTGTGGGGCAGGAAGTGGCACTTGTGGGGCATGAGGTGGCACTTGTGGGGCATGAGGTGGCACTTGTGGGGCGTGAGGTGGCACTTGTGGGGCGTGAGGTGGAACTTGTGGGGCGGCAGGTGGCAATTGTGGGACAGGAGGAGGCATTTGTGAGGCAGGAGGTGGATGATGTGGGGCAGGAGGTGGCACTTGTGGGGAAGTAGGTAGCACTTGTGGGGCAGGAAGGTGCACTTGTGGGGCAGGAGGTGGCACTTGTGTGGCAGGAGGAGGCACTTGTGGGGCAGGAAGTGGCACTTGTGGGGCAGGAGGAGGCTGTTGTTGGCCGGGAAGTGGAAGTTGTGGGGTGGGAGGTGGCACTTGTGGGGCTGGATGTGGAAGTTGTGTGGCAGGATTTGACACTTCTGGGGCTGCAGGTGGCACTTGTGGGGTGGGTGGTAGTACTTGTGGGGGGTGAGGTGTAACTTGTGGAGAGGGAGGTGACAACTGTGGGACAGGAGGAGGCACTTGTGGGTCGGGAGGTGGCACTTTTAAATCGGGAGGTGGCAGTTGTGGGGCGGAAGGTGGAAGTTGTGCGGCACGATTTAGCACTTATGTGGCTGGAGGCGGCACTTGTGGGGCGGGAGGTGGCACTTGTGGGGCGGGAAATGGAACTTGTGGGGCAGCACGTGGCACTAGTTGAGCAGGAGGTGGAAATTGTGGGGCGGGAGGTGTATGATATGAGGCAGGAGGTAGCGGTTGTGGGGCAGGAGGTGGCACTTATGGGGCAGGAGATGGTATTTGTTGTGCAGTAGGTGGCACTTGTGGAGTGGGAGATGGAAGTTGTGGGGCAGGAGGTGGCAATTGTGGGCCGGGAGCTGGCACTATTGGGGCGGGAGCTGGAAGTTGTGGATCGGGAGGTGGCACTTGTGGTGCAGGAGATGGCACTTGTGGGGCGGTTGGTGGATGATGTGGGGCAGGAGTTGGAACTTGTGGGGTAAGGGTTGGCACTTGTGGGGTGGGAGGAGGCACTTGTGGGGCGGGGGGTGGCAATTGCTGGGTGGGAAGTGGCAGTTGTGGGGCAGTAGGTTGAAGGTTTGGGGCAGGAGGTGGCACTTGTGGGGTGGAAGGTAAGAAGATTTGGGGTGTGAAGTGGAAGTAGTGGGGCGGGAGGTGGCACTTGTGGGGCAGGAGTTGGCACTTGTGGGGCAGGAGCCGGCAATTGTGGGGCAGGACGCGACAAATGTGGTGCAGGAAATGGCACTTGTGGGGCAGGACTTGGCACTTGTGGGTCAGGTGGTGGCACATGTGGGGCGGGTGTCGACGTTGTGGGGCAAGAGGTGTAACTTGTGGGGCAGGAGGTAGCCATAGAGGGGCGGGAGGTGGCACTTGTGGGGCAGGACGTGGCACTTGTGGAGCGGGAGGGGGCACTTGTGGGGCCTGAGGTGGCACTTGAAGGGCAGGAGGTGGCATTTGTGGGGCGGGAGGTGGAAGCTGTGAGGCAGGGGGTGGCACTTGTAAGGCAGGAGGTAGAACTTGTGGGGCAGGAGTGGGCACTTGTGGGGCACGAGTTGGCACTTGTGGGGCACGTAGTTGCATTAGTGGGTCAGGTGGTGGCACTTCTGGGTCAGGTGGTGGCACCTGTGGGGCGGGATGTGGAAGTTATGGGGCGGAAGGTGGCACTTGTGGGCAGGAGGTGACACTTGTGGGGCAGGATGTGGCACTTGTGCGTGGGAGGTGGCACTTGTGGGGCGGTAGGTCGCACTTGTGAGTGGGGGTGGCACTTGTGAGGCATGAGGTGGCACTTGTGGGGCAGGATGTGGCATTCTTGGGGCGGGAGCTGTAAGTTGTGATGCAGGAGGTGGTACATGTGGGGCGGGAGGTGTAAGTTGTGATGCAGGAGGTGGTACATGTGGGGCGGGAGGTGTAAGTTGTGATGCAGGAGGTGGTACATGTGGGGCGGGAGGTGGCACTCGTGAGCAGGGAGTTGGCACTTGTGGAACTTGTAGCAGGTGTAACTTGTCGGGCAGGAGGCGGCTCTTGTGGGGCTGGAGATTGATGTTGTGGGTCAGGAGGTGGCACTTGCGGGGCAGGAGATGGATGATGAGGGGCAGGAGCTGGCACTTGTGGAGCATGAGCTGGCACTTGTGGGGCAGGAGGTGGCACTTGTGGGTCGGGAGGTGGCACTTGTGGGTCGGGAGGTGGCACTTGTGGGTCGGGAGGTGGCACTTGTGGGGCAGGAGGTGGCACTTGTGGGGCAGGAGGTGGATGATGAGGGGCAGGAGTTGGCACTTGTGGGGCAGGAGTTGGATGATGTGGAGCCGGAAATGGTATTTGTAGGGCACAGGTGGATGTTGTGGGGCAGGATTTGGCACTTATGGGGTGGAGGTTACACTTGTGGGGCAGAAGGTGGAACTTGTGCGACAGGAGATGGCACTTCTGGGGCAGGAGGTGGAAGTTGTGGGGCAGGATTTGGTACTTGTGGGGTGGGAGATGGCACTTGTGGGGCTGGAGGTGGCCCTTGTGGGATGGTAGGTGGAACTTGTGGGGCAAGACTTGGAACTTGTGGTGCAGGAGATATCACACGTTGGGCAGGAGTTGGCACTTCTGTGGCGGGAGGCTGAAGTTGTGGGGTGGGAGGTGGCACCTGTTGGGCATGTAGTGGTACTTGTGGGGTGGGATTTTTCACTTGTTTGTCATGTGGCCACAATTGTTGGGCGGGAGGTGGCACTTGTGGGGCAGGAGGTGGATGATGAGGGGCAGGAGCTGGCACTTGTGAAGCATGAGCTGGCACTTGTAGGGCAGGAATTGGCAGTTGTGCGGCAGGTGGTGGCACTTGTTGGATGGGAGGTGGATGATGTGGGGCAGGATTTGGCACTTGTGGGGTGGGAGGTGGAACTTGTGGGGCAGGAGGTGGCACTTGTGGCGTGGTAGGTGGCACTTGTGGGGCAGGAGCTGGCACTTGTGGGGAGGGATGTGGCACTTGTGGGGCAGGAGTTGGCACTTGTGGGGCTGGAGGTGGCACTTGTGGGGCAGGAGGTGGATGATGTGGGGCAGGAGTTGGCACTTGTGGGGCAGGATGTGGCACACGTTGGGCAGGAGTTGGCACTTGTATGGCGGGATGTTGAAGTTGTGGGGCGGGAGGTGGCATTTGTGGGGCTGGAACTGGCTCTTGTGGGGCAGGAGGTGGAAGTTGTAGGGCAGGAAATGGCACTTGTGGGGCAGGAGGTGGCACTTGTGGGGCAAGAAATGGCACTTGTGGGGCAGGAGTTGGCACTTGTGGGTCAGGTGGTGGCACTTGTGGTGTGGGAGGTGGCACTTGTGGAATTGGAGTTGGCACTAGTGCGGCAGAAGGTGGAAGTTGTGGGGAAGTATTTGGCACTTGTGGGGCAAGAGGTGGCACTTGTGGGGCAGGAGGTGGCATTTGTGGAGCATGAGTTGACACTTGTGGGGCGGGAGGTGGCACTTGTGGGGCAGGAGGTGGAACTTATGGGGCGTTACGTGGAAGTTGTGGGGCGGGATGTGGCTCTTTTGAGCCAGGATGTGGCTCTTGTGGGGCGGGATGTGGCACTACTGGGGCAGGAGGTGGAAGTTGTGGAGCGGGAGGTGGCACTTGTGGGGCGAAAGGTGGCACTTGTGGGGCAGGAGGTTGCACTTGTGGGGCAGGAGGTGGCACTTGTGGGGCGGAAATTGGAACTTGTTGGGAGGGAAGAGGTACTTGTGGGGCAGGAAGTGGCTCTTGTCGGGCATGAGCTGGCACTTGTGGGGCAGGAGGTTGCACTTGTGGGTCAGGAGGAGGAAGTTGGGCGGTCAGTGACACTTGTGGGGCAGGAGGTGGATTATTTTGGGGGGGAGGTGGCAGTGGTGTGGCAAAATGTGGAACTTGTGGGGCAGGAGCTGGCACTTCAGGGGAATGAGCTGGCACTTGTAGGGCAGGAATTGGCACTTGTAAGGCAGGAGGTGGAACTTGTGGGGCGGGATGTGGCACTTGTGGGGCGGGAGGTGGCACTTGTGGGGCAGGAGGTGGCACTTGTGGGGCAGGAGGAGGCTGTTGTTGGGTGGGAGGTGGGACTTGTGTAACAAGAGGTGGAAATTGTGCGGTGGGATGTGGCACTTGTGGGGCAAGGGGTGGCACTTCTGGGGCGGGATGTGGCAGTTGTGGGACAGATGATGACACCTGTGGGGCGGGAGGTGGATGTTTTGGGGAAGGAGGTTGAAGTTGTGGGGAGGGTGGTGGCACTTGTGGGGCGGGAGGTGGCACTAGTGGGGCAGGAGTTGGCACTTGTGGGGCAGGAAATGTTACTTGTGGGGCAAGAAGTGGCTCTTGAAGGGCAGGAGGTGGCACTTGTGGGGCAGGAGTTAATTCTTGTGGATCTGGAGGTGGCACTTGTGGGCCTGGAGGTTGCACTTGTGAGGCGGGAGGTGGAAGTTGTGGGGCGGGTGGTGGCAGTTGTGGGGCTGGAGGTATCACTTGTGCGGCAGGAAGTGGCATTTGTGGGGAGGAGGTGACACTTGAGGGGCAGGAGCTGGCACTTGTGGGGCAGAAGTTGGTACATGTGGGTCGGGAGGTGGCACTTGTGGGGCAGGAGGTGGCACTTGTGGTGCGGGAGGTGGAACTTGTGGGGCGGGAGGTGGCACTTGTGGGTCAGGAGTTGGATTTGTGGGGCGGGTTGTGGCACTTCTGGGGCGGGAGGTGGCACTTGTGGGGCGTGAGGTGGAAGTTGTGGGGCGGCAGGTGGCAATTGTTGGTCAGGAGGAGGCATTTGTGAGGCAGGAGGTGGATGATGTGGGGCAGGAGGTGGCACTTGTGGGTAAGTAGGTAGCACTTGTGGGGCAGGAAGTGGCACTTGTGGGGCAGGAGGTGGCACTTGTGTGACAGGAGGTGGCACTTGTGGGGCAGGAGGAGGCACTTGTGGGGCAGGAGGAGGCACTTGTGGGGCAGGAGGAGGCACTTGTGGGGCAGGAGGTGGCACTTGTGGGGCAGGAGGTGGCACTTGTGGGGCAGGAGGTGGCACTTGTGTGGCAGGAGGTGGCACTTGTGGGGCAGGAGGAGGCACTTGTGGGGCAGGAGGAGGCACTTGTGGGGCAGGAGGTGGCACTTGTGGTGCGGAAGGTGGAACTTGTGGGGCGGGAAGTGGCACTTGTGGGTCAGGAGTTGGATTTGTGGGGCGGGTTGTGACACTTCTGGGGCGGGAGATGGCACTTGTGGGGTGTGAGGTGGAAGTTGTGGGGCGGCAGGTGGCAATTGTGGGTCAGGAGGAGGCATTTGTGAGGCAGGAGGTGGATGATGTGGGGCAGGAGGTGGCACTTGTGCGGCAGGAGGTGGCACTTGTGGGCCAGGAGGAGGCACTTGTGGGGCAGGAGGAGGCACTTGTGGGGCAGGAGGAGGCACTTGTGGGGCAGGAGGTGGCACTTGTGGGGCAGGAGGTGGCACTTGTGGGGCAGGAGGTGGCACTTGTGGGGCAGGAAGTGGCACTTGTGGGGCATGAGGTGGCACTTGTGGGGCATGAGGTGGCACTTGTGGGGCGTGAGGTGGCACTTGTGGGGCGTGAGGTGGAACTTGTGGGGCGGCAGGTGGCAATTGTGGGACAGGAGGAGGCATTTGTGAGGCAGGAGGTGGATGATGTGGGGCAGGAGGTGGCACTTGTGGGGAAGTAGGTAGCACTTGTGGGGCAGGAAGGTGCACTTGTGGGGCAGGAGGTGGCACTTGTGTGGCAGGAGGAGGCACTTGTGGGGCAGGAAGTGGCACTTGTGGGGCAGGAGGAGGCTGTTGTTGGCCGGGAAGTGGAAGTTGTGGGGTGGGAGGTGGCACTTGTGGGGCTGGATGTGGAAGTTGTGTGGCAGGATTTGACACTTCTGGGGCTGCAGGTGGCACTTGTGGGGTGGGTGGTAGTACTTGTGGGGGGTGAGGTGTAACTTGTGGAGAGGGAGGTGACAACTGTGGGACAGGAGGAGGCACTTGTGGGTCGGGAGGTGGCACTTTTAAATCGGGAGGTGGCAGTTGTGGGGCGGAAGGTGGAAGTTGTGCGGCACGATTTAGCACTTATGTGGCTGGAGGCGGCACTTGTGGGGCGGGAGGTGGCACTTGTGGGGCGGGAAATGGAACTTGTGGGGCAGCACGTGGCACTAGTTGAGCAGGAGGTGGAAATTGTGGGGCGGGAGGTGTATGATATGAGGCAGGAGGTAGCGGTTGTGGGGCAGGAGGTGGCACTTATGGGGCAGGAGATGGTATTTGTTGTGCAGTAGGTGGCACTTGTGGAGTGGGAGATGGAAGTTGTGGGGCAGGAGGTGGCAATTGTGGGCCGGGAGCTGGCACTATTGGGGCGGGAGCTGGAAGTTGTGGATCGGGAGGTGGCACTTGTGGTGCAGGAGATGGCACTTGTGGGGCGGTTGGTGGATGATGTGGGGCAGGAGTTGGAACTTGTGGGGTAAGGGTTGGCACTTGTGGGGTGGGAGGAGGCACTTGTGGGGCGGGGGGTGGCAATTGCTGGGTGGGAAGTGGCAGTTGTGGGGCAGTAGGTTGAAGGTTTGGGGCAGGAGGTGGCACTTGTGGGGTGGAAGGTAAGAAGATTTGGGGTGTGAAGTGGAAGTAGTGGGGCGGGAGGTGGCACTTGTGGGGCAGGAGTTGGCACTTGTGGGGCAGGAGCCGGCAATTGTGGGGCAGGACGCGACAAATGTGGTGCAGGAAATGGCACTTGTGGGGCAGGACTTGGCACTTGTGGGTCAGGTGGTGGCACATGTGGGGCGGGTGTCGACGTTGTGGGGCAAGAGGTGTAACTTGTGGGGCAGGAGGTAGCCATAGAGGGGCGGGAGGTGGCACTTGTGGGGCAGGAGGTGGAAGTTGTGGAGCGGGAGGTGGCATTTGTGGGGCGAAAGGTGGCATTTGTGGGGCAGGAGGTTGCACTTGTAGGGCAGGAGGAGGCACTTGCAGGGTGGAAATTGGAACTTGTTGGGAGGGAAGAGGTACTTGTGGGGCAGGAAGTGGCTCTTGTCGGGCAGGAGCTGGCACTTGTGGGGCAGGAGGTTGCACTTGTGCGTGGGAGGTGGAAGTTGTGGGGCAGGAAATGGCACCTGTGGGGCAGGAGGTGGCACTTTTGGGGGAGGTGGTGGCATTTGTTGGGCGAGAGGTGAAACTTATGGGGCAGGAGGTGGCACTTGTAGGTCAAGAGGTGGAACTTGTTGGGCAGGAGGTGACACTTGTGGGGCAGGAGGTGTCAGTTGTTTGGTGGGAGGTGGCACTTGTAGCGCAGGAGCTGTCACTTTTGGGGCAGGAGGTGTCAGTTGTGCGGCAGGAGTTGGCACTTGTGGGGCAGGATGTGGCACACGGGCAGGAGTTGGCACTTGTGTGGTGGGATGTTGAAGTTGTTGGGCGGGAGGTGGCACTTGTGGGGCTGGAAGTGGCAGTTGTAGGGCTGGAGGTGGCACTTGTGGAATTGGAGTTGGCACAAGTGGGGCAGAAGGTGGATGATGTGGGGAAGTATTTGGCACTTGTGGGGCAGGAGGTGGCATTTGTGGAGCATGAGTTGACACTTGTGGGGCAGGAGGTGGCACTTGTGGGACAGGAGGTGGCACTTGTGGGGCAGGAGGTGGCACTTGTGGGGCAGGAGGTGGCACTTGTGGGGCAGGAAGTGGCACTTGTGGGGCATGAGGTGGCACTTGTGGGGCGTGAGGTGGCACTTGTGGGGCGTGAGGTGGAACTTGTGGGGCGGCAGGTGGCAATTGTGGGACAGGAGGAGGCATTTGTGAGGCAGGAGGTGGATGATGTGGGGCAGGAGGTGGCACTTGTGGGGAAGTAGGTAGCACTTGTGGGGCAGGAAGGTGCACTTGTGGGGCAGGAGGTGGCACTTGTGTGGCAGGAGGAGGCACTTGTGGGGCAGGAAGTGGCACTTGTGGGGCAGGAGGAGGCTGTTGTTGGCCGGGAAGTGGAAGTTGTGGGGTGGGAGGTGGCACTTGTGGGGCTGGATGTGGAAGTTGTGTGGCAGGATTTGACACTTCTGGGGCTGCAGGTGGCACTTGTGGGGTGGGTGGTAGTACTTGTGGGGGGTGAGGTGTAACTTGTGGAGAGGGAGGTGACAACTGTGGGACAGGAGGAGGCACTTGTGGGTCGGGAGGTGGCACTTTTAAATCGGGAGGTGGCAGTTGTGGGGCGGAAGGTGGAAGTTGTGCGGCACGATTTAGCACTTATGTGGCTGGAGGCGGCACTTGTGGGGCAGGAGGTGGCACTTGTGGGGCGGGAAATGGAACTTGTGGGGCAGCACGTGGCACTAGTTGAGCAGGAGGTGGAAATTGTGGGGCGGGAGGTGTATGATATGAGGCAGGAGGTAGCGGTTGTGGGGCAGGAGGTGGCACTTATGGGGCAGGAGATGGTATTTGTTGTGCAGTAGGTGGCACTTGTGGAGTGGGAGATGGAAGTTGTGGGGCAGGAGGTGGCAATTGTGGGCCGGGAGCTGGCACTATTGGGGCGGGAGCTGGAAGTTGTGGATCGGGAGGTGGCACTTGTGGTGCAGGAGATGGCACTTGTGGGGCGGTTGGTGGATGATGTGGGGCAGGAGTTGGAACTTGTGGGGTAAGGGTTGGCACTTGTGGGGTGGGAGGAGGCACTTGTGGGGCGGGGGGTGGCAATTGCTGGGTGGGAAGTGGCAGTTGTGGGGCAGTAGGTTGAAGGTTTGGGGCAGGAGGTGGCACTTGTGGGGTGGAAGGTAAGAAGATTTGGGGTGTGAAGTGGAAGTAGTGGGGCGGGAGGTGGCACTTGTGGGGCAGGAGTTGGCACTTGTGGGGCAGGAGCCGGCAATTGTGGGGCAGGACGCGACAAATGTGGTGCAGGAAATGGCACTTGTGGGGCAGGACTTGGCACTTGTGGGTCAGGTGGTGGCACATGTGGGGCGGGTGTCGACGTTGTGGGGCAAGAGGTGTAACTTGTGGGGCAGGAGGTAGCCATAGAGGGGCGGGAGGTGGCACTTGTGGGGCAGGACGTGGCACTTGTGGAGCGGGAGGGGGCACTTGTGGGGCCTGAGGTGGCACTTGAAGGGCAGGAGGTGGCATTTGTGGGGCGGGAGGTGGAAGCTGTGAGGCAGGGGGTGGCACTTGTAAGGCAGGAGGTAGAACTTGTGGGGCAGGAGTGGGCACTTGTGGGGCACGAGTTGGCACTTGTGGGGCACGTAGTTGCATTAGTGGGTCAGGTGGTGGCACTTCTGGGTCAGGTGGTGGCACCTGTGGGGCGGGATGTGGAAGTTATGGGGCGGAAGGTGGCACTTGTGGGCAGGAGGTGACACTTGTGGGGCAGGATGTGGCACTTGTGCGTGGGAGGTGGCACTTGTGGGGCGGTAGGTCGCACTTGTGAGTGGGGGTGGCACTTGTGAGGCATGAGGTGGCACTTGTGGGGCAGGATGTGGCATTCTTGGGGCGGGAGCTGTAAGTTGTGATGCAGGAGGTGGTACATGTGGGGCGGGAGGGGTAAGTTGTGATGCAGGAGGTGGTACATGTGGGGCGGGAGGTGTAAGTTGTGATGCAGGAGGTGGTACATGTGGGGCGGGAGGTGGAAGTTGTGATGCAGGAGGTGGTACATGTGGGGCGGGAGGTGGCACTCGTGAGCAGGGAGTTGGCACTTGTGGAACTTGTAGCAGGTGTAACTTGTCGGGCAGGAGGCGGCTCTTGTGGGGCTGGAGATTGATGTTGTGGGTCAGGAGGTGGCACTTGCGGGGCAGGAGATGGATGATGAGGGGCAGGAGCTGGCACTTGTGGAGCATGAGCTGGCACTTGTGGGGCAGGAATTGGCACTTGTGGGGCAGGAATTGGCACTTGTGGGGCAGGAGGTGGCACTTGTTGGATGGGAGGTGGTTGATATGGGGAAGGAGGTGGCAATTGTGTGGTTCGAGGTGGCACTTGTGGAGCAGGAGATGGAAGTTGCGGGGCAGGAGTTGGCACTTGTGGGTCGGGAGGTGGCACTTGTGAGGCGGGAGGTGGCACTTGTGGGGCAAAATGCAACACTTGTGGGGCAGGAGTTATAACTTGTGGGGCAGGAGGTGGAAGTTGTGGGGCGGGATGTGGCACTTGTGGGGCGGGAGGTGGGACTTGTGGGGCCAGAGGTTGAGGTTGTGGTTCGGGAGGTGGCACTTGTGGAGCAGGAGCCTACACTTGTGGAGCAGGTTGTGGCACTTGTGGGGCAGGAGGTGGAAATTGTGGGGCAGGAGGTGCTAATGGTGGGGCAGGAGGTCGCACTTGTGGGCCAGGAGTTGGAAGTTGTGGGGCGGGAGAATGAAGTTGTGGGGCGGGATGTGGAACTTTTGAGGCAGGAGGTGGAAGTTGTGGTGCGGGAGTTGGAAGTTGTAGGGTGGGAGGTGGCACTTGTGGGGCGGGAGTTGGAAGTTGAGTGATGGGAGGTGGCACTTGTGGGGCAGGTTGTGGAAGTTGTGGGGCGGGAGGTTGCACTTGTGAGACAGGAGGTGGCACTTGTGGGGCGGGAGATGGAAGTTGTGAGGCAGGAGGTGGCACTTGGGCAGATTGTGTCACTCGTGGGCAGGGAGGTTGCACTTGTGGGGCAGGAGGTGAAAGTTGTGGGGCAGGAGGTGGCATTTGTAAGGCGGGAAGTGGCACTTGTGGGGCAGAAATTGGCACTTATGGGGCAGGAGGTGGCACTTGTGGTGCGGGAGGTGGCACTGATGGGGCAGGAAATTGAGCTTTTGGGGCAGGAGATGGCACTTGTGGGGCATAAGGTGGAACTTGTGGGGCAGGAGGTGGAACTTGTGGAGCAGGAGGTGGTACTTGTGGGGCGGGAGGTTGGAGTTGTTGGGCAGGAGGTGGCATTTTGAGGCAGAAGGTGGCATTTGTGTGGCAGGAGGTGGCAATTGTGGGGCACGAGTTGGAAATTGTTGGGCAGGAGGTGGAAGTTTTGGGGCAGGGTTTGGCAGTTGTAGGGCGGGAGGTGGCACTTGTGGGGCGGGAGGTGGCACTTCTGGGGCAGGAAATGGAGCTTTTAGGGCAGGAGGTGGAACTTGTGCAGAAGGAGGTGGTACTTGTTGGGCGGAAATTGGAACTTGTT
This sequence comes from Coturnix japonica, assembly GCF_054131305.1. Classification (NCBI taxonomy): domain Eukaryota; kingdom Metazoa; phylum Chordata; class Aves; order Galliformes; family Phasianidae; genus Coturnix; species Coturnix japonica. The sequence continues at coordinate 909,801 of NW_028188945.1, read as the reverse complement.
GGGAGGGAAGAGGTACTTGTGGGGCAGGAAGTGGCTCTTGTGGGGCAGGAGCTGGCACTTGTGGGGCAGGAGGTTGCACTTGTGTGTCAGGAGGAGGAAGTTGGTCAGTCAGTGACACTTGTGGGGCAGGAGGTGGATTATTTGGGGGGGAGGAGGCAGTGGTGTGGACAAATGTGGCACTTGTGGGGCATGAACTGGCACTTGTGGGGCAGAAATTGGCACTTGTGGGGCAGGAATTGGCACTTGTGGGGCAGGAGGATGTCTTTGTCGGTCAGGAGGTGGCACTTGTGGGGCAGGAAGTGGATGACGTAGTGCAGGAGCTGGCACTTGTGAAGCATGAGCTGGCACATGTGGGGCAGGAATTGGCACTTGTGGGGAGGAGGTGGCACTTGTTGGGTGGGAGGTGGACGATGTGGGGCAGGAGGTGGCACTTGTGGAGCAGGAGGTGGAAGTTGCATTGCAGGATTTGGCATTTGTGGGTTGGGAGTTGGCACTTGTGGGGCATGAGGTGGAATTTGTGGGATGGTAGGTGGAACATGTGGGGCAGGAGCTGGCACTTGTGGGGCAGGATGTTGCACACGTTGCCAGGAGTCGGCACTTGTGTGGCGGGATGTTGAAGTTGTGGGGCGGGAGGTGGCACTTGTGGAACAGGTATTGTCACTTGTGGGGGAGGAGGTGGATGATGTGGGGCAGGAGGTGGCACCTGTGGGGTAGGAGGTGGCTCCTGTGGGGCAAGAGGTGGCACTTGTGGGGCATGAGCTGGCACTTGTGGGGCAGGAATTGGCACTTGTGTGGCAGGAGGTGGATGATGTGGGGCAGGAGGCTGTCTTTGTGGGGTTAGAGGTGGCACTTGTGGGGTAGGAAGTTGATGATGTGGGGCATGAGCTGGCATTTGTGAAGCATGAGCTGGCACTTGTGAAGCAGGAATGGGCACTTGTAAGGCAGGAGGTAGCACTTGTGGGGTGGGAAGTGGAATTTGTGGGGTGGAAGGTGAAACTTGTAAGGCAGGAGTTGGCACATGTGGGGGGGGAAATGGCACTTGTGGGGCAGGAAATGGCACCAGTGGGGTAGGATTTGGAACCTGTGGGGTAAGAAATGGCACTTGTTGGGCAGGAGGTGGCACTTGTGGGGCGGAAGTGGAACTTGTTTGTCATGTGGCCACAATTGTTGGGCGGGAGGTGGCACTTGTGGCGCAGGAGGTGGCAATTGTGGGGCGGGAGGTGGCACTTTTGGGGCAGGAGGTGGCACTTGTGGGGCAGGAGGTGGCACTTGTGGGGCGGAAATTGGAACTTGTTGGGAGGGAAGAGGTAATTGTGGGGCAGGAAGTGGCTCTTGTCGGGCAGGAGCTGGCACTTGTGGGGCAGGAGGTTGCACTTGTGTGTCAGGAGGAGGAAGTTGGGCGGTCAGTGATACTTGTGGGGCAGGAGGTGGATTATTTGGGGGGGAGGTGGCAGTGGTGTGGCAAAATGTGGCACTTGTGGGGCAGGAGCTGGCACTTCAGGGGAATGAGCTGGCACTTGTAGGGCAGGAATTGGCACTTCTGGTGCAGGGGGTGGTCGTTGTGGGGCAGGAGGTGGCACTTGTGGGGCAGGGGGTGGATGATGTGGGGCAGGAGGTGGCAATTGTGGGGCAGGGGGTGGATGATGTGGGGCAGGAGCTGGCACTTGTGAAGCATGAGCTGGAACTTGTGGGGCAGGAATTGGCACTTGTGGGGCAGGAGGTGGAAGTTGCAGGGCAGGATTTGGCATTTGTGGGGCGGGAGGTGGCACTTGTGGAACAAGTATTGTCACTTGTGGGGGAGGAGGTGGATGATGTGGGGCAGGAGGTGGTCTTTGTGGGGCAGGAGGTGGATGATGTGGGGCAGGAGGCTGTCTTTGTGGGGCAGGAGCTGGCACTTGTGAAGCATGAGCTGGCACTTGTGGGGCAGGAGCTGGACTTGCAGGGTTACAGGTGGCACTGGCAGGGCAGGAGGTGGCACTTGTGGGGCAGGAGGTGGCACTTGTGGGGCAGGTGTTGGCACTTGTGGGGCAGGAGGTGGAAGTTGTGGGGCGGTAGGTTGCACTGTGCGTGGGAGGTGGATGTTGTGGGGCAGGAAATGGCACCTGTGGGGCAGGAGGTGGCGCTTTTGGGGGAGGTGGTGGCATTTGTTGGGCGAGAGGTGAAACTTATGGGGCAGGAGGTGGCACTTGTAGGTCAAGAGGTGGAACTAGTTGGGCAGGAGTTGGCTCTTGTGGGGCAGGAGGTGTCAGTTGTTTGGCGGGAGGTGGCACTTGTGGGGCAGGAGGTGGCACTTGTATGGCAGGAATTGAAACTTGTGTGGTGGGATGGGGTACGTGTGGTGAAGGAAGTGGCTCTTGTGGGGCAGGAGCTGGCACTTGTGGGGCATGAAATGGCACTTGTGGGGCATGAGCTGGCACTTGTGGGCAGGAAGTGGATGATGTGGTGCAGGAGCTGGCACTTGTGAAGCATGAGCTGGCACATGTGGTTCAGGATGTAGCACTTGTGGGGCAGGAGCTGTAAATTGTCTGGTGAGGTATGGCACTTGTGGGGCAGGAGTTGGCACTTGTGGGGCAGGAGGTGTCAGTTGTTTGGTGGGAGGTGGCACTTGTAGGGCAGGAGGTGGCACTTGTGGGGCAGGAGCTGTCAGTTGTTTGGCAGGAGGTGGCACTTGTGGGGAAGGAGGTGGCACTTGTGGGGAAGGAGGTGGCACTTGTATGGCAGGAATTGAAACTTGTGGGGTGGGATGGGGTACCTGTGGTGAAGGAGCTGGCACCTGTGGGGCATGAACTGGCACTTGTGGGCAGGAAGTGGATGATGTGGTGCAGGAGCTGGCACTTGTGAAGCATGAGCTGGCACATGTGGGGCAGGAATTGGCAGTTGTGGGGCAGGAGCCTACACTTGTGGGGCAGAACGTGGCACTTGTGGGGCAGGAGGTTGAAGTTGTGGTGCAGGATGTAGCACTTGTGGGGCAGGAGCTGTAAATTGTCTGGCGAGATAAGGCACTTGTGGGGCAGGAGGTTGCACTAGTTTGGCAGGAGGTGGCACTTGTGGGGCGAGAGGTGGCACTTGTGGGGCAGAAGGTGGATGATGTGGGGCAGGAGCTGGCAATTGTGAAGCATGAGCTGTCACTTTTGGGGCAGGAATTGTCAGTTGTGCGGCAGGAGTCTGCACTTGTGGGGCAGGATGTGGCACACGGGCAGGAGTTGGCACTTGTGTGGTGGGATGTTGAAGTTGTTGGGCGGGAGGTGGCACTTGTGGTGCTGGAAGTAGCAGTTGTAGGGCTGGAGGTGGCACTTGTGGAATTGGAGTTGGCACTAGTGGGGCAGAAGGTGGAAGTTGTGGGGAAGTATTTGGCAATTGTGGGGCAAGAGGTGGAACTTGTGGGGCAGGAGGTGGCATTTGTGGAGCATGAGTTGACACTTGTGGGGCAGGAGGTGGCACTTGTGGGGCAGGAGGTTGCACTTGTGGGGAAGGAGGTGGTCCTTGTGGGACAAGAGGTGGCACTTGTGGGTCGGGAGGTGGAACTTATGGGGCGTTACGTGGAAGTTGTGGGGCGGGAGGTGGCTCTTTTGAGGCAGGAGGTGGCACTTGTGGGCCAGGAGATGGAAGTTGTAGGGCGGGAGGTGGCACTTGTTGGGTGGGAGGTGGTAGATGTTGGGCGTGAGGTGGCACTTGTGGGTCGGGAGGTGGCACTTGTGGGGCAGGAGGTGGAAGTTGTGGAGCGGGAGGTGGCATTTGTGGGGCGAAAGGTGGCATTTGTGGGGCAGGAGGTTGCACTTGTAGGGCAGGAGGAGGCACTTGCAGGGTGGAAATTGGAACTTGTTGGGAGGGAAGAGGTACTTGTGGGGCAGGAAGTGGCTCTTGTCGGGCAGGAGCTGGCACTTGTGGGGCAGGAGGTTGCACTTGTGCGTGGGAGGTGGAAGTTGTGGGGCAGGAAATGGCACCTGTGGGGCAGGAGGTGGCACTTTTGGGGGAGGTGGTGGCATTTGTTGGGCGAGAGGTGAAACTTATGGGGCAGGAGGTGGCACTTGTAGGTCAAGAGGTGGAACTTGTTGGGCAGGAGGTGACACTTGTGGGGCAGGAGGTGTCAGTTGTTTGGTGGGAGGTGGCACTTGTAGCGCAGGAGCTGTCACTTTTGGGGCAGGAGGTGTCAGTTGTGCAGCAGGAGTTGGCACTTGTGGGGCAGGATGTGGCACACGGGCAGGAGTTGGCACTTGTGTGGTGGGATGTTGAAGTTGTTGGGCGGGAGGTGGCACTTGTGGGGCTGGAAGTGGCAGTTGTAGGGCTGGAGGTGGCACTTGTGGAATTGGAGTTGGCACAAGTGGGGCAGAAGGTGGATGATGTGGGGAAGTATTTGGCACTTGTGGGGCAGGAGGTGGCATTTGTGGAGCATGAGTTGACACTTGTGGGGCAGGAGGTGGCACTTGTGGGACAGGAGGTGGCACTTGTGGGGCAGGAGGTGGCACTTGTGGGGCAGGAGGTGGCACTTGTGGGGCAGGAAGTGGCACTTGTGGGGCATGAGGTGGCACTTGTGGGGCGTGAGGTGGCACTTGTGGGGCGTGAGGTGGAACTTGTGGGGCGGCAGGTGGCAATTGTGGGACAGGAGGAGGCATTTGTGAGGCAGGAGGTGGATGATGTGGGGCAGGAGGTGGCACTTGTGGGGAAGTAGGTAGCACTTGTGGGGCAGGAAGGTGCACTTGTGGGGCAGGAGGTGGCACTTGTGTGGCAGGAGGAGGCACTTGTGGGGCAGGAAGTGGCACTTGTGGGGCAGGAGGAGGCTGTTGTTGGCCGGGAAGTGGAAGTTGTGGGGTGGGAGGTGGCACTTGTGGGGCTGGATGTGGAAGTTGTGTGGCAGGATTTGACACTTCTGGGGCTGCAGGTGGCACTTGTGGGGTGGGTGGTAGTACTTGTGGGGGGTGAGGTGTAACTTGTGGAGAGGGAGGTGACAACTGTGGGACAGGAGGAGGCACTTGTGGGTCGGGAGGTGGCACTTTTAAATCGGGAGGTGGCAGTTGTGGGGCGGAAGGTGGAAGTTGTGCGGCACGATTTAGCACTTATGTGGCTGGAGGCGGCACTTGTGGGGCGGGAGGTGGCACTTGTGGGGCGGGAAATGGAACTTGTGGGGCAGCACGTGGCACTAGTTGAGCAGGAGGTGGAAATTGTGGGGCGGGAGGTGTATGATATGAGGCAGGAGGTAGCGGTTGTGGGGCAGGAGGTGGCACTTATGGGGCAGGAGATGGTATTTGTTGTGCAGTAGGTGGCACTTGTGGAGTGGGAGATGGAAGTTGTGGGGCAGGAGGTGGCAATTGTGGGCCGGGAGCTGGCACTATTGGGGCGGGAGCTGGAAGTTGTGGATCGGGAGGTGGCACTTGTGGTGCAGGAGATGGCACTTGTGGGGCGGTTGGTGGATGATGTGGGGCAGGAGTTGGAACTTGTGGGGTAAGGGTTGGCACTTGTGGGGTGGGAGGAGGCACTTGTGGGGCGGGGGGTGGCAATTGCTGGGTGGGAAGTGGCAGTTGTGGGGCAGTAGGTTGAAGGTTTGGGGCAGGAGGTGGCACTTGTGGGGTGGAAGGTAAGAAGATTTGGGGTGTGAAGTGGAAGTAGTGGGGCGGGAGGTGGCACTTGTGGGGCAGGAGTTGGCACTTGTGGGGCAGGAGCCGGCAATTGTGGGGCAGGACGCGACAAATGTGGTGCAGGAAATGGCACTTGTGGGGCAGGACTTGGCACTTGTGGGTCAGGTGGTGGCACATGTGGGGCGGGTGTCGACGTTGTGGGGCAAGAGGTGTAACTTGTGGGGCAGGAGGTAGCCATAGAGGGGCGGGAGGTGGCACTTGTGGGGCAGGACGTGGCACTTGTGGAGCGGGAGGGGGCACTTGTGGGGCCTGAGGTGGCACTTGAAGGGCAGGAGGTGGCATTTGTGGGGCGGGAGGTGGAAGCTGTGAGGCAGGGGGTGGCACTTGTAAGGCAGGAGGTAGAACTTGTGGGGCAGGAGTGGGCACTTGTGGGGCACGAGTTGGCACTTGTGGGGCACGTAGTTGCATTAGTGGGTCAGGTGGTGGCACTTCTGGGTCAGGTGGTGGCACCTGTGGGGCGGGATGTGGAAGTTATGGGGCGGAAGGTGGCACTTGTGGGCAGGAGGTGACACTTGTGGGGCAGGATGTGGCACTTGTGCGTGGGAGGTGGCACTTGTGGGGCGGTAGGTCGCACTTGTGAGTGGGGGTGGCACTTGTGAGGCATGAGGTGGCACTTGTGGGGCAGGATGTGGCATTCTTGGGGCGGGAGCTGTAAGTTGTGATGCAGGAGGTGGTACATGTGGGGCGGGAGGGGTAAGTTGTGATGCAGGAGGTGGTACATGTGGGGCGGGAGGTGTAAGTTGTGATGCAGGAGGTGGTACATGTGGGGCGGGAGGTGGAAGTTGTGATGCAGGAGGTGGTACATGTGGGGCGGGAGGTGGAAGTTGTAAGGCGGGAAGTGGCACTTGTGGGGCAGGAGGTGGATGTTGTGATGCAGGAGGTGGTACATGTGGGGCGTGAGGTGGAAGTTGTGATGCAGGAGGTGGTACATGTGGGGCGGGAGGTGGAAGTTGTGATGCAGGAGGTGGTACATGTGGGGCAGGAGGTGGAAGTTGTGATGCAGGAGGTGGTACATGTGGGGCGGGATGTGGCACTCGTGAGCAGGGAGGTGGCACTTGTGGAACTTGTAGCAGGTGTAACTTGTCGGGCAGGAGGCGGCTCTTGTGGGGCTGGAGATTGATGTTGTGGGTCAGGAGGTGGCACTTGCGGGGCAGGAGATGGATGATGAGGGGCAGGAGCTGGCACTTGTGGAGCATGAGCTGGCACTTGTGGGGCAGGAATTGGCACTTGTGGGGCAGGAATTGGCACTTGTGGGGCAGGAGGTGGCACTTGTTGGATGGGAGGTGGTTGATATGGGGAAGGAGGTGGCAATTGTGTGGTTCGAGGTGGCACTTGTGGAGCAGGAGATGGAAGTTGCGGGGCAGGAGTTGGCACTTGTGGGTCGGGAGGTGGCACTTGTGAGGCGGGAGGTGGCACTTGTGGGGCAAAATGCAACACTTGTGGGGCAGGAGTTATAACTTGTGGGGCAGGAGGTGGAAGTTGTGGGGCGGGATGTGGCACTTGTGGGGCGGGAGGTGGGACTTGTGGGGCCAGAGGTTGAGGTTGTGGTTCGGGAGGTGGCACTTGTGGAGCAGGAGCCTACACTTGTGGAGCAGGTTGTGGCACTTGTGGGGCAGGAGGTGGAAATTGTGGGGCAGGAGGTGCTAATGGTGGGGCAGGAGGTCGCACTTGTGGGCCAGGAGTTGGAAGTTGTGGGGCGGGAGAATGAAGTTGTGGGGCGGGATGTGGAACTTTTGAGGCAGGAGGTGGAAGTTGTGGTGCGGGAGTTGGAAGTTGTAGGGTGGGAGGTGGCACTTGTGGGGCGGGAGTTGGAAGTTGAGTGATGGGAGGTGGCACTTGTGGGGCAGGTTGTGGAAGTTGTGGGGCGGGAGGTTGCACTTGTGAGACAGGAGGTGGCACTTGTGGGGCGGGAGATGGAAGTTGTGAGGCAGGAGGTGGCACTTGGGCAGATTGTGTCACTCGTGGGCAGGGAGGTTGCACTTGTGGGGCAGGAGGTGAAAGTTGTGGGGCAGGAGGTGGCATTTGTAAGGCGGGAAGTGGCACTTGTGGGGCAGAAATTGGCACTTATGGGGCAGGAGGTGGCACTTGTGGTGCGGGAGGTGGCACTGATGGGGCAGGAAATTGAGCTTTTGGGGCAGGAGATGGCACTTGTGGGGCATAAGGTGGAACTTGTGGGGCAGGAGGTGGAACTTGTGGAGCAGGAGGTGGTACTTGTGGGGCGGGAGGTTGGAGTTGTTGGGCAGGAGGTGGCATTTTGAGGCAGAAGGTGGCATTTGTGTGGCAGGAGGTGGCAATTGTGGGGCACGAGTTGGAAATTGTTGGGCAGGAGGTGGAAGTTTTGGGGCAGGGTTTGGCAGTTGTAGGGCGGGAGGTGGCACTTGTGGGGCGGGAGGTGGCACTTCTGGGGCAGGAAATGGAGCTTTTAGGGCAGGAGGTGGAACTTGTGCAGAAGGAGGTGGTACTTGTTGGGCGGAAATTGGAACTTGTTGGGAGGGAAGAGGTACTTGTGGGGCAGGAAGTGGCTCTTGTGGGGCAGGAGCTGGCACTTGTGGGGCAGGAGGTTGCACTTGTGTGTCAGGAGGAGGAAGTTGGTCAGTCAGTGACACTTGTGGGGCAGGAGGTGGATTATTTGGGGGGGAGGAGGCAGTGGTGTGGACAAATGTGGCACTTGTGGGGCATGAACTGGCACTTGTGGGGCAGAAATTGGCACTTGTGGGGCAGGAATTGGCACTTGTGGGGCAGGAGGATGTCTTTGTCGGTCAGGAGGTGGCACTTGTGGGGCAGGAAGTGGATGACGTAGTGCAGGAGCTGGCACTTGTGAAGCATGAGCTGGCACATGTGGGGCAGGAATTGGCACTTGTGGGGCAGGAGGTGGCACTTGTTGGGTGGGAGGTGGACGATGTGGGGCAGGAGGTGGCACTTGTGGAGCAGGAGGTGGAAGTTGCATTGCAGGATTTGGCATTTGTGGGTTGGGAGTTGGCACTTGTGGGGCATGAGGTGGAATTTGTGGGATGGTAGGTGGAACATGTGGGGCAGGAGCTGGCACTTGTGGGGCAGGATGTTGCACACGTTGCCAGGAGTCGGCACTTGTGTGGCGGGATGTTGAAGTTGTGGGGCGGGAGGTGGCACTTGTGGAACAGGTATTGTCACTTGTGGGGGAGGAGGTGGATGATGTGGGGCAGGAGGTGGCACCTGTGGGGTAGGAGGTGGCTCCTGTGGGGCAAGAGGTGGCACTTGTGGGGCATGAGCTGGCACTTGTGGGGCAGGAATTGGCACTTGTGTGGCAGGAGGTGGATGATGTGGGGCAGGAGGCTGTCTTTGTGGGGTTAGAGGTGGCACTTGTGGGGTAGGAAGTTGATGATGTGGGGCATGAGCTGGCATTTGTGAAGCATGAGCTGGCACTTGTGAAGCAGGAATGGGCACTTGTAAGGCAGGAGGTAGCACTTGTGGGGTGGGAAGTGGAATTTGTGGGGTGGAAGGTGAAACTTGTAAGGCAGGAGTTGGCACATGTGGGGGGGGAAATGGCACTTGTGGGGCAGGAAATGGCACCAGTGGGGTAGGATTTGGAACCTGTGGGGTAAGAAATGGCACTTGTTGGGCAGGAGGTGGCACTTGTGGGGCGGAAGTGGAACTTGTTTGTCATGTGGCCACAATTGTTGGGCGGGAGGTGGCACTTGTGGGGCAGGAGGTGGCAATTGTGGGGCGGGAGGTGGCACTTTTGGGGCAGGAGGTGGCACTTGTGGGGCAGGAGGTGGCACTTGTGGGGCGGAAATTGGAACTTGTTGGGAGGGAAGAGGTAATTGTGGGGCAGGAAGTGGCTCTTGTCGGGCAGGAGCTGGCACTTGTGGGGCAGGAGGTTGCACTTGTGTGTCAGGAGGAGGAAGTTGGGCGGTCAGTGATACTTGTGGGGCAGGAGGTGGATTATTTGGGGGGGAGGTGGCAGTGGTGTGGCAAAATGTGGCACTTGTGGGGCAGGAGCTGGCACTTCAGGGGAATGAGCTGGCACTTGTAGGGCAGGAATTGGCACTTCTGGTGCAGGGGGTGGTCGTTGTGGGGCAGGAGGTGGCAATTGTGGGGCAGGGGGTGAATGATGTGGGGCAGGAGGTGGCAATTGTGGGGCAGGGGGTGGATGATGTGGGGCAGGAGCTGGCACTTGTGAAGCATGAGCTGGAACTTGTGGGGCAGGAATTGGCACTTGTGGGGCAGGAGGTGGAAGTTGCAGGGCAGGATTTGGCATTTGTGGGGCGGGAGGTGGCACTTGTGGAACAAGTATTGTCACTTGTGGGGGAGGAGGTGGATGATGTGGGGCAGGAGGTGGTCTTTGTGGGGCAGGAGGTGGATGATGTGGGGCAGGAGGCTGTCTTTGTGGGGCAGGAGCTGGCACTTGTGAAGCATGAGCTGGCACTTGTGGGGCAGGAGCTGGACTTGCAGGGTTACAGGTGGCACTGGCGGGGCAGGAGGTGGCACTTGTGGGGCAGGAGGTGGCACTTGTGGGGCAGGTGTTGGCACTTGTGGGGCAGGAGGTGGAAGTTGTGGGGCGGTAGGTTGCACTGTGCGTGGGAGGTGGATGTTGTGGGGCAGGAAATGGCACCTGTGGGGCAGGAGGTGGCGCTTTTGGGGGAGGTGGTGGCATTTGTTGGGCGAGAGGTGAAACTTATGGGGCAGGAGGTGGCACTTGTAGGTCAAGAGGTGGAACTAGTTGGGCAGGAGTTGGCTCTTGTGGGGCAGGAGGTGTCAGTTGTTTGGCGGGAGGTGGCACTTGTGGGGCAGGAGTTGGCACTTGTGGGGCAGGAGGTGGCACTTGTATGGCAGGAATTGAAACTTGTGTGGTGGGATGGGGTACGTGTGGTGAAGGAAGTGGCTCTTGTGGGGCAGGAGCTGGCACTTGTGGGGCATGAAATGGCACTTGTGGGGCATGAGCTGGCACTTGTGGGCAGGAAGTGGATGATGTGGTGCAGGAGCTGGCACTTGTGAAGCATGAGCTGGCACATGTGGTTCAGGATGTAGCACTTGTGGGGCAGGAGCTGTAAATTGTCTGGTGAGGTATGGCACTTGTGGGGCAGGAGTTGGCACTTGTGGGGCAGGAGGTGTCAGTTGTTTGGTGGGAGGTGGCACTTGTAGGGCAGGAGGTGGCACTTGTGGGGCAGGAGCTGTCAGTTGTTTGGCAGGAGGTGGCACTTGTGGGGAAGGAGGTGGCACTTGTGGGGAAGGAGGTGGCACTTGTATGGCAGGAATTGAAACTTGTGGGGTGGGATGGGGTACCTGTGGTGAAGGAGCTGGCACCTGTGGGGCATGAACTGGCACTTGTGGGCAGGAAGTGGATGATGTGGTGCAGGAGCTGGCACTTGTGAAGCATGAGCTGGCACATGTGGGGCAGGAATTGGCAGTTGTGGGGCAGGAGCCTACACTTGTGGGGCAGAACGTGGCACTTGTGGGGCAGGAGGTTGAAGTTGTGGTGCAGGATGTAGCACTTGTGGGGCAGGAGCTGTAAATTGTCTGGCGAGATAAGGCACTTGTGGGGCAGGAGGTTGCACTAGTTTGGCAGGAGGTGGCACTTGTGGGGCGAGAGGTGGCACTTGTGGGGCAGAAGGTGGATGATGTGGGGCAGGAGCTGGCAATTGTGAAGCATGAGCTGTCACTTTTGGGGCAGGAATTGTCAGTTGTGCGGCAGGAGTCTGCACTTGTGGGGCAGGATGTGGCACACGGGCAGGAGTTGGCACTTGTGTGGTGGGATGTTGAAGTTGTTGGGCGGGAGGTGGCACTTGTGGTGCTGGAAGTAGCAGTTGTAGGGCTGGAGGTGGCACTTGTGGAATTGGAGTTGGCACTAGTGGGGCAGAAGGTGGAAGTTGTGGGGAAGTATTTGGCAATTGTGGGGCAAGAGGTGGAACTTGTGGGGCAGGAGGTGGCATTTGTGGAGCATGAGTTGACACTTGTGGGGCAGGAGGTGGCACTTGTGGGGCAGGAGGTTGCACTTGTGGGGAAGGAGGTGGTCCTTGTGGGACAAGAGGTGGCACTTGTGGGTCGGGAGGTGGAACTTATGGGGCGTTACGTGGAAGTTGTGGGGCGGGAGGTGGCTCTTTTGAGGCAGGAGGTGGCACTTGTGGGCCAGGAGATGGAAGTTGTAGGGCGGGAGGTGGCACTTGTTGGGTGGGAGGTGGTAGATGTTGGGCGTGAGGTGGCACTTGTGGGTCGGGAGGTGGCACTTGTGGGGCAGGAGGTGGAAGTTGTGGAGCGGGAGGTGGCATTTGTGGGGCGAAAGGTGGCATTTGTGGGGCAGGAGGTTGCACTTGTAGGGCAGGAGGAGGCACTTGCAGGGTGGAAATTGGAACTTGTTGGGAGGGAAGAGGTACTTGTGGGGCAGGAAGTGGCTCTTGTCGGGCAGGAGCTGGCACTTGTGGGGCAGGAGGTTGCACTTGTGCGTGGGAGGTGGAAGTTGTGGGGCAGGAAATGGCACCTGTGGGGCAGGAGGTGGCACTTTTGGGGGAGGTGGTGGCATTTGTTGGGCGAGAGGTGAAACTTATGGGGCAGGAGGTGGCACTTGTAGGTCAAGAGGTGGAACTTGTTGGGCAGGAGGTGACACTTGTGGGGCAGGAGGTGTCAGTTGTTTGGTGGGAGGTGGCACTTGTAGCGCAGGAGCTGTCACTTTTGGGGCAGGAGGTGTCAGTTGTGCAGCAGGAGTTGGCACTTGTGGGGCAGGATGTGGCACACGGGCAGGAGTTGGCACTTGTGTGGTGGGATGTTGAAGTTGTTGGGCGGGAGGTGGCACTTGTGGGGCTGGAAGTGGCAGTTGTAGGGCTGGAGGTGGCACTTGTGGAATTGGAGTTGGCACAAGTGGGGCAGAAGGTGGATGATGTGGGGAAGTATTTGGCACTTGTGGGGCAGGAGGTGGCATTTGTGGAGCATGAGTTGACACTTGTGGGGCAGGAGGTGGCACTTGTGGGACAGGAGGTGGCACTTGTGGGGCAGGAGGTGGCACTTGTGGGGCAGGAGGTGGCACTTGTGGGGCAGGTGTTGGCACTTGTGGGGCAGGAGGTGGCACTTGTGGGGCAGGAGTTTGGACCTGTGGTTTAAGAAATGGCATATGTTAGCAGGAGGTGGTACTTGTGGGGCAGGTGATGGTACCTGTGGGGAGGGGGTGTAACTTGTGGGGCAGGAGGTGGTGATAGAGGGACGGGAGGTGGCATTTTATGGCGGGAGGTGGCACTTGTAGGGCAGGATGTGGAAGTTGTGAAGCGGGAGGTGGCAGTTGTGTGGCGGGAGGTGGAATTTGTGGGGTGGTATGCAACAGATGTGGGGCAGGAAATGGCACTTGTGGGGCAGGAGTTGGTAAATGTGGGACAGGAGGTGGTACTTGTGGGGCAGGAAATGGCACCTGTGGGGCAGGAGTTGGAACATGTGGGGTAAGAAATGGCACTTGTTGGGCAGGAGGTGGCACTTGTGGAGCGGGAGGTGGTAAATGTTGGGCAGGAGGTGGCACTTGTTAGACGAGAGTTGGAACTTGTGGGGCAGGAGGTGGCACTTGTGGGGTGGGAGGTGGCACTTGTGGGGCGGGATATGGAACTTATGGGGCAGGAGTTGACACTTTTGGGGCAGGAGGCAGATGTTGTTGGGCTGGACATGGCACTTGTGGGGCGGGAGTTGGATGATGTGGAGCAGCAGCTGGCACTTGTGGGGCAGGAGGTGTAACTTATGGGACGTTACGTGGAGGTTGTGAGGCGGGAGGTGGCTCTTTTGAGGCAGGAAGTGGCACTTGTGGGCCAGGAGATGGAAGTTGTGGGGTGGGAGGTGGTAGATGTTGGGCGTGAGGTGGCACTTGTGGGTCGGGAGGTGGCACTTGTGGGGCAGGAGGTGGAAGTTGTGGAGCGGGAGGTGGCATTTGTGGGGCGAAAGGTGGCACTTGTGGGGCAGGAGGTTGCACTTGTGGGGCAGGAGGTGGCACTTGTGGGCTGGAAATTGGAACTTGTGGGGAGGGAAGAGGTACTTGTGGGGCAGGAAGTGGCTCTTGTCGGGCAGGAGCTGGCACTTGTGGGGCAGGAGTTGGAATTTGTGGGGTGGTAGGTGGAACATGTGGGGCAGGAGTTGGCACTTGTTGGGCAGGAGGTGGCACTTGTTGGGCAGGAGGTGGCACTTGTGGGGCATGAGCTGGCACTTGTGGGGCATGAGCTGGCACTTGTGGGGCAGGAATTGGCACTTGTGGGGCAGGAGGTGGCACTTGTGGGGCAGGAGGTGGAACTTATGGGGCGTTACGTGGAAGTTGTGGGGCAGGAGGTGGCTCTTTTGAGGCAGGAGGTGGCACTTGTGGGCCGGGAGATGGAAGTTGTAGGGCGGGATGTGGCACTTGTTGGGTGGGAGGTGGTAGATGTTGGGCGTGAGGTGGCACTTGTGGGTCGGGAGGTGGCACTTGTGGGGCAGGAGGTGGAAGTTGTGGAGTGGGAGGTGGCATTTGTGGGGCGGAAATTGGAACTTGTTGGGAGGGAAGAGGTACTTGTGGGGCAGGAAGTGGCTCTTGTCGGGCAGGAGCTGGCACTTGTGGGGCAGTAGGTTGCACTTGTGCGTGGGAGGTGGATGTTGTGGGGCAGGAAATGGCACCTGTGGGGCAGGAGGTGGCACTTTTGGGGGAGGTGGTGGCATTTGTTGGGCGAGAGGTGAAACTTATGGGGCAGGAGGTGGCACTTGTAGGTCAAGAGGTGGAACTTGTTGGGCAGGAGGTGACACTTGTGGGGCAGGAGGTGTCAGTTGTTTGGCGGGAGGTGGCACTTGTGGGGCAGGAGGTGTCAGTTGTTTGGCGGGAGGTGGCACTTGTGGGGCAGGAATTGGCACTTGTGGGGCAGGAGGTGTCAGTTGTTTGGCGGGAGGTGGCACCTGTGAGGCAAGAGCTGGCACTGGTGGGGCAGGAGCTGGCACTTGTGGGGCATGAGCTGGCACTTGTGGGGCAGGAATTGGCACTTGTGGGGCAGGAGGTGGATGATGTGGGGCAGGAGGCTGTCTTTGTGGGGTTGGAGGTGGCACTTGTCGGGCAGGAAGTTGATGATGTGGGGCAGGAGCTGGCATTTGTGAAGCATGAGCTGGCACTTGTGAAGCAGGAATTGGCACTTGTAAGGCAGGAGGTAGCACTTGTGGGGCGGGATGTGGCACTTGTGGGATGCGAGGTGGCACTTGTGGGGCAGGAGTTGGCACTTGTGGGTCAGGTGGTGGTACTTCTGGGGCAGGATCGGGCACTTGTGGGGCAGGTTGTGGAAGCTGTGGGACGGAAGGTGGAAGTTATGGGGTGGGAGGTGGAATTTCTGGGGCAAGAATTGGCAATTGTGGGGCAGAGGGTGGCACTTGTACGGCAGGAGGTGGCACTTGTGGGACAGGACGTGGCAATTGGGAAGGACGTGGCACTTGTGGGGCAGGAGGTGGCACTTGAGGGGCAGGAGGTGGAAGATGTGGGGCAGGAATTGGCATTGCAGTGCGGGATGTGGAACTGGTGGGGCAGGAGATGGCATTTGTGGGACTGGTGGTGACACTTGTGGAGCGGGAGGTGGAAGTTGTAGGGCAGGTTGTGGAAGTTGTGGGGCAGGAGTTGGCACTTGTGGTGACGGAGGTGGATGATGTGGAGCAGGAGGTGGCACTTGTGGGCTGGGAGGTGGATGATGTGGGGCAGAAGGTGGCACTTGTGGGGCAGGAGGCGGCACTTGTGGGGCATGAGCTGGCACTTGTGGGGCAGGAATTGGCACTTGTGGGGCAGGAGGTGGATGATGTGGGGCAGGAGGATGTCTTTGTGGGGTTGGAGGTGACACTTGTGGGGCAGGAAGTTGATGATGTGGGGCAGGAGCTGGCATTTGTGAAACATGAGCTGGCACTTGTTGGGCAGGAATGGGCACTTGTAAGGCAGGAGGTGGAACTTGTGGGGCGGGATGTGGCACTTGCGGGATGCGAGGTGGCACTTGTGGGGCAGGAGTTGGCACTTGTGGGTCAGGTGGTGGTACTTCTGGGGCAGGATCGGGCACTTGTGGGGCAGGATGTGGAAGCTGTGGGACGGGAGGTGGAAGTTATGGGGTGGGAGGTGGAAGTTGTGGGGCAAGAATTGGCAATTGTGGGGCAAGAAGTGGCAATTGTGGGGCAGAGGGTGGCACTTGTACGGCAGGAGGTGGCACTTGTGGGACAGGACGTGGCAATTGGGAAGGACGTGGCACTTGCGGGGTGGGAGGTGGCACTTGTAGGGCAGGAGGTTGCACTTGTGGGGTGGAAATTGGAACTTGTTGGGAGGGAAGAGGTACTTGTGGGGCAGGAAGTGGCTCTTGTCGGGCAGGAGCTGGCACTTGTGGGGCAGGAGGTTGCACTTGTGTGTCAGGAGGAGGAAGTTGGTCAGTCAGTGACACTTGTGGGGCAGGAGGTGGACTTGGGGGGGAGGTGGCAGTGGTGTGGCAAAATGTGGCACTTGTGGGGCAGGAGGTGGCAATTTTGGAGCAGGACGTGGATTATGTGGGGCAGGAGGTGGCACTTGTGGGGCAGGATGTGGAAGCTGTGGGTAAGGAGGTGACATTTGTGGAACAGGAGGTGGATGATGTGGGGAAGGAGGTGGATGATGTGGAACAGTAGGTGGCACCTGTGGGGCAGGAGATGGCACTTGTGGGGCGGGAGGTGGAAATTGTGGGGCAAGGGGTGGCAGTTGCGGGGCTGGGGGCGGCACTTGTGGGGCAGTGTGTGGCACTTGAGGGGCGGGAGGTGGCACTTGTGGGGCAGGAGGTGGCACTTGTGGGGCAGGATGTGGCAGTTGTGGGGCAGATGATGACACCTGTGGGGCGGGAGGTGGATGTTTTGGGGAAGGAGGTTGAAGTTGTGGGGAGGGTGGTGGCACTTGTGGGGCGGGAGGTGGCACTAGTGGGGCAGGAGTTGGCACTTTTGGGCTGGGTCATAGCACTAGTGGGGCAGGAGTTGGCACTTGTGGGGCAGGAAATGTTACTTGTGGGGCAAGAAGTGGCTCTTGAAGGGCAGGAGGTGGCACTTGTGGGGCAGGAGTTAATTCTTGTGGATCTGGAGGTGGCACTTGTGGGCCTGGAGGTTGCACTTGTGAGGCGGGAGGTGGAAGTTGTGGGGCGGGAGGTGGCAGTTGTGGGGCTGGAGGTATCACTTGTGCGGCAGGAAGTGGCATTTGTGGGGAGGAGGTGACACTTGAGGGGCAGGAGCTGGCACTTGTGGGGCAGAAGTTGGTACATGTGGGTCGGGAGGTGGCACTTGTGGGGCAGGAGGTGGCACTTGTGGTGCGGGAGGTGGAACTTGTGGGGCGGGAGGTGGCACTTGTGGGTCAGGAGTTGGATTTGTGGGGCGGGTTGTGGCACTTCTGGGGCGGGAGGTGGCACTTGTGGGGCGTGAGGTGGAAGTTGTGGGGCGGCAGGTGGCAATTGTGGGTCAGGAGGAGTCATGTGTGAGGCAGGAGATGGATGATGTGGGGCAGGAGGTGGCACTTGTGGGGAAGTAGGTAGCACTTGTGGGGCAGGAGGTGGCACTTGTGTGGCAGGAGGAGGCACTTGTGGGGCAGGAGGAGGCTGTTGTTGGGCGGGAAGTGGAAGTTGTGGGGCAGGAGGTGGCACTTGTGTGGCAGGAGGAGGCACTTGTGGGGCAGGAGGAGGCTGTTGTTGGGCGGGAATTGGAAGTTGTGGGGTGGGAGGTGGCACTTGTGGGGCTGGATGTGGAAGTTGTGTGGCAGGATTTGACACTTCTGGGGCTGCAGGTGGCACTTGTGGGGTGGGTGGTAGAACTTGTGTGGGGTGAGGTGTAACTTGTGGAGCGGGAGGTGAAAACTGTGGGACAGGAGGAGGCACTTGTGGGTCGGGAGGTGGCACTTTTAAATCGGGAGGTGGCAGTTGTGGGGCGGGAGGTGGCAGTTGTGGGGCGGGAGGTGGACGTTGTGCGGCACGATTTAGCACTTGTGTGGCTGGAGGCGGCACTTGTGGGGCGGGAGGTGGCACTTGTGGGGCGGGAAATGGAACTTGTGGGGCAGCACGTGGCACTAGTTGAGCAGGAGGTGGAAATTGTGGGGCGGGAGGTGAATGATATGAGGCAGGAGGTAGCGGTTGTGGGGCAGGAGGTGGCACTTATGGGGCAGGAGATGGTATTTGTTATGCAGTAGGTGGCACTTGTGGAGTGGGAGATGGAAGTTGTGGGGCAGGAGGTGGCAATTGTGGGCCGGGAGCTGGCACTATTGGGGCGGGAGCTGGAAGTTGTGGGTCAGGAGGTGGCACTTGTGGTGCAGGAGGTGGCACTTGTGGGGCGGTTGGTGGATGATGTGGGGCAGGAGTTGGAACTTGTGGGGTAAGGGTTGGCACTTGTGGGGTGGGAGGAGGCACTTGTGGGGCGGGGGGTGGCAATTGCTGGGTGGGAAGTGGCAGTTGTGGGGCAGTAGGTTGAAGGTTTGGGGCAGGAGGTGGCACTTGTGGGGTGGAAGGTAAGAAGATTTGGGGTGTGACGTGGAAGTAGTGGGGCAGGAGGTGGCACTTGTGGGGCGGGAGGTGGCACTTGTTGGGCAGGAGTTGGCACTTGTGTGGCTGGAGGTTGAAGCTGTGGGGCGAGAGGTAACACTTGTGGGGCAGGAGCCGGCACTTGTGGGGCAGGAGTTGGCACTTGTGGGTCAGGTGGTGGCACATGTGGGGCGGGGGTCGACGTTGTGGGGCAAGAGGTGTAACTTGTGGGGCAGGAGGTGGCGATAGAGGGGCGGGAGGTGGCACTTGTGTGGCGGGAGGTGGCACTTGTGGGGCAGGAGATGGCAATTGTGGAGCAGGAGGTGGAAGTTGCACGTCAGGATTTGGCACTTGTGGGGCAGGACGTGGCACTTGTGTGTCTGGAGGTTAAACTTGTGGGTCGGGAGGTGGCACTTGTGGGGCAGGAGGTGGCACTTGTGGGGCAGGAGGTGGCAAATGTGGTGCAGGAAATGGCACTTGTGGGGCAGGAGTTGGCACATGTGGGATAGGAGGTGGCACTTGTGGGGCAGGAGGTGGATGATGTAGGGCAGGAGCTGGCAATTGTGAAGCATGAGCTGGCACTTTTAGGGCTGGAATTGGCACTTGTGCCACAGGAGGTGGCACTTGTGGGGTGGGAGGTGGATGATATGGGGCAGGAGGTGGAAGTTGCGTGGCAGGATTTGGCCCTTGTGGGGCAGGAGATGGCACTTGTGGAGCGGGAGGGGGCACATGTGGGGCCTGAGGTGGCACTTGTAGGGCAGGAGGTGGCATTTGTGGGGCGGTGAGGTGAAAGCTGTGAGGCAGGGGGTGGCACTTGTAAGGCAGGAGGTAGAACTTGTGGGGCAGGAGTGTGCACTTGTGGGGCACGAGTTGGCACTTGTGGGGCAGGTAGTTGCATTAGTGGGTCAGGTGGTGGCACTTGTGGGGCGGGATGTGGAAGTTGTGGGGCGTGAGGTGTCACTTGTGGGGCGGAAGTTGACACTGTTGGGGTGTGAGGTGGCACTTGTGGGGCGGAAGTTGACACTGTTGGGGTGTGAGGTGGCACTTGTGGGGCGGAAGGTGGCACTTGTGGGCAGGAAGTGACACTTGTGGGGCAGGATGTGGCACTTGTGCAGGGAGGTGGAGTTTGTGGGGCGGGAGGTGGCACTTGTGGGGCGGGAGGTGGCACTTGTGAGACAGGAGGTGGCACTTGTGGGACGGGAGGTGGAAGTTGTGAGGCAGGAGGTGGCACTTGGGCAGATTGTGTCACTCGTGGGCAGGGAGGTTGCACTTGTGGGGCAGGAGGTGAAAGTTGTGGGGCAGGAGGTGGCATTTGTAAGGCGGGAAGTGGCACTTGTGGGGCAGAAATTGGCACTTATGGGGCAGCAGATGGCACTTGTGGGGCGTAAGGTGGAACTTATGGGGCAGGAGGTGGAACTTGTGGAGCAGGAGGTGGCACTTGTGGGGCGGGAGGTTGGAGTTGTTGGGCAGGAGGTGGCATTTTGAGGCAGAAGGTGGCATTTGTGTGGCAGGAGGTGGCAATTGGAAGTGGAAGTTTTGGGGCAGGGTTTGGCAGTTGTAGGGCGGGAGGTGGCACTTGTGGGCCAGGAGGTGGAAGTTGTAGGGCAGGAGGTGGCACTTGTGGGGCGGGAGGTGGCACTTCTGGGGCAGGAAATGGAGCTTTTAGGGCGGGAGGTGGAACTTGTGCAGAAGGAGGTGGTACTTGTTGGGCGGAAATTGGAACTTGTTGGGAGGGAAGAGGTACTTGTGGGGCAGGAAGTGGCTCTTGTCGGGCAGGAGCTGGCACTTGTGGGGCAGGAGCTGGCACTTGTGGGTCAGCAGGAGGAAGTTGGTCAGTCAGTGACACTTGTGGGGCAGGAGGTGGATTATTTGGGGGGGAGGAGGCAGTGGTGTGGACAAATGTGGCACTTCAGGGGAATGAGCTGGCACTTGTGGGGCAGAAATTGGCACTTATGGGGCAGGAGGATGTCTTTGTTGGTCAGGAGCTGGCACTTGTGAGCAGGAAGTGGATGATGTAGTGCAGGAGCTGGCACTTGTGAAGCATGAGCTGGCACATGTGGGGCAAGAATTGGCACTTGTTGGGTGGGAGGTGGATGATGTGGGGCAGGAGGTGGCACTTGTGGGGCGGAAATTGGAACTTGTTGGGAGGGAAGAGGTACTTGTGGGGCAGGAACTGGCTCTTGTGGGGCAGGAGCTGGCACTTGTGGGGCAGGAGGAGGAAGTTGGTCAGTCAGTGACACTTGTGGGGCAGGAGGTGGATTATTTGGGGGGGAGGAGGCAGTGGTGTGGACAAATGTGGCACTCGTGGGGCATGAACTGGCACTTGTAGGGCAGGAATTGGCATTTGTGGGTCAGAAATTGGCACTTATGGCC
The DNA here is from genome assembly GCF_054131305.1 of Coturnix japonica. Taxonomy (NCBI): domain Eukaryota; kingdom Metazoa; phylum Chordata; class Aves; order Galliformes; family Phasianidae; genus Coturnix; species Coturnix japonica. The sequence continues at coordinate 889,352 of NW_028188945.1, read as the reverse complement.
CAGGAGGATGTCTTTGTCGGTCAGGAGGTGGCACTTGTGGGGCAGGAAGTAGATGACGTAGTGCAGGAGCTGGCACTTGTGAAGCATGAGCTGGCACATGTGGGGCAGGAATTGGCACTTGTGGGGCAGGTGGTGGCACTTGTTAGGTGGGAGGTGGACGATGTGGGGCAGGAGGTGGCACTTGTGGAGCAGGAGGTGGAAGTTGCATTGCAGGATTTGGCATTTGTGGGTTGGGAGTTGGCACTTGTGGGGCATGAGGTGGAATTTGTGGGATGGTAGGTGGAACATGTGGGGCAGGAGCTGGCACTTGTGGGGCAGGATGTGGCACACGTTGCCAGGAGTCGGCACTTGTGTGGCGGGATGTTGAAGTTGTGGGGCGGGAGGTGGCACTTGTGGAACAGGTATTGTCACTTGTGGGGGAGGAGGTGGATGATGTGGGGCAAGAGGTGGCACTTGTGGGGCATGAGCTGGCACTTGTGGGGCAGGAATTGGCACTTGTGGGGCAGGAGGTGGATGATGATGGGCAGGAGGCTGTCTTTGTGGGGTTAGAGGTGGCACTTGTGGGGCAGGAGGTGGCACTTGTGGGGCAGGAGGTGGCACTTGTGGGGCAGAAGGTGGATGATGTGGGGCAGGAGCTGGCAATTGTGAAGCATGAGCTGTCACTTTTGGGGCAGGAATTGTCAGTTGTGCGGCAGGAGTTGGCACTTGTGGGGCAGGATGTGGCACACGGGCAGGAGTTGGCACTTGTGTGGTGGGATGTTGAAGTTGTTGGGCGGGAGGTGGCACTTGTGGGGCTGGAAGTGGCAGTTGTAGGGCTGGAGGTGGCATTTGTGGAATTGGAGTTGGCACTAGTGGGGCAGAAGGTGGAAGTTGTGGGGAAGTATTTGGCACTTGTGGGGCAAGAGGTGGAACTTGTGGAGCAGGAGGTGGCATTTGTGGAGCATGAGTTGACACTTGTGGGGCAGGAATTGGCTCTTGTCAGGCAGGAGCTGGCACTTGTGGGGCAGGTGGTTGCACTTGTGGGTCAGGTGGAGGAAGTTGGGCGGTCAGTGACATTTGTGTGGCAGGAGGTGGATTATTTTGGGGGGAGGTGGCAGTGGTGTGGCAAACTGTGGCACTTGTGGGGCAGGAGCTGGCACTTCAGGGGAATGAGCTGGCACTTGTAGGGCAGGAATTGGCACTTGTGGTGCACGGGGTGGTCGTTGTGGGGCAGGAGGTGGCACATGTGAGCAGGAAGTGGATGATGTGGGGCAGGAGCTGGCACTTGTGAAGCATGAGCTGGCACCTGTGGGGCAGGAGGTGGAAGTTGCAGGGCAGGATTTGGCATTTGTGGGGCGGGAGGTGGCACTTGTGGAACAAGTATTGTCACTTGTGGGGGAGGAGGTGGATGATGTGGGGCAGGAGGTGGTCTTTGTGGTGCAGGAGGTGGATGATGTGGGGCAGGAGGCTGTCTTTGTGGGGCAGGAGCTGGCACTTGTGAAGCATGAGCTGGCACTTGTGGGGCAGGAGCTGGACTTGCAGGGTGACAGGTGGAACTGGCGGGGCAGGTGTTGGCACTTGTGGGGCAGGTGTTGGCACTTGTGGGGCAGGAGGTGGAAGTTGTGGGGCAGGAGGTTGCACTTGTGCGTGGGAGGTGGATGTTGTGGGGCAGGAAATGGCACCAGTGGGGCAGGAGGTGGCGCTTTTGGGGGAGGTGGTGGAATTTGTTGGGCAAGAGGTGAAACTTATGGGGCAGGAGGTGGCACTTGTAGGTCAAGAGGTGGAACTTGTTGGGAAGGAGGTGACACTTGTGGGGCAGGAGGTGTCAGTTGTTTGGCGGGAGGTGGCACTTGTAGGGCAGCAGGTGGCACTTGTGGGGCAGGAGGTGTCAGTTGTGCGGCAGGAGTTGGCACTTGTGGGGCAGGATGTGGCACACGGGCAGGAGTTGGCACTTGTGTGGTGGGATGTTGAAGTTGTTGGGCGGGAGGTGGCACTTGTGGGGCTGGAAGTGGCAGTTGTAGGGCTGGAGGTGGCACTTGTGGAATTGGAGTTGGCACTAGTGGGGCAGAAGGTGTAAGTTGTGGGGAAGTATTTGGCACTTGTGGGGCAAGAGGTGGAACTTGTGGAGCAGGAGGTGGCATTTGTGGAGCATGAGTTGACACTTGTGGGGCGGGAGGTGGCACTTGTGGGCCAGGAGATGGAAGTTGTAGGGCGGGAGGTGGCACTTGTGGGGTGGGAGGTGGTAGATGTTGGGCGTGAGTTGGCACTTGTGGGTCGGGAGGTGGCACTTGTGGGGCAGGAGGTGGAAGCTGTGGAGCGGGAGGTGGCATTTGTGGGGCGAAATGTGGCATTTGTGGGGCAGGAGGTTGCACTTGTGGGGCAGGAGGTGGCACTTGTGGGGAGAAAGGTGACACTTGTGTGGCAGGAGGTTGCACTTGTGGGGCAGGAGGTGGCACTTGTGGGGCGGAAATTGGAACTTGTTGGGAGGGAAGAGGTACTTGTGGGGCAGGAAGTGGCTCTTGTCGGGCAGGAACTGGCACTTGTGGGGCAAGAGCTGGCACTTCAGGGGAATGAGCTGGCATTTGTGGTGCAGGGGGTGGATGATGTGGGGCAGGAGGTGGCGCTTGTGGGGCAGAAGGTGGATGATGTGGGGCATGAACTGGCATTTGTGGGGCCGGAATTGGCACTTGTGGGGCAGGAGGTGGAAGTTGCAGGGCAGGAGGTGGCATTTGTGGGGTGGGAGGTGGCACTTGTGGGGCAGGAGTTGGAATTTGTGTGGTGGTAGGTGGAACATGTGGGGCAGGAGTTGGCACTTGTGGGGCAGGAGGTGGCACTTGTGGGGCGGGATGTGGCAGTTGTGGGGCAGATGATGACACCTGTGGGGCGGGAGGTGGATGTTTTGGGGAAGGAGGTTGAAGTTGTGGGGAGGGTGGTGGCACTTGTGGGGCGGGAGGTGGCACTAGTGGGGCAGGAGTTGGCACTTGTGGGCTGGGTCATAGCACTTGTTGGGCAGGGGTTGGCACTTGTGGGGCAGGAAATGTTACTTGTGGGGCAGGAAGTGGCTCTTGAAGGGCAGGAGGTGGCACTTGTGGGGCAGGAGTTAATTCTTGTGGATCTGGAGGTGGCACTTGTGGGCCTGGAGTTTGCACTTGTGAGGCGGGACGTGGAAGTTGTGGGGCGGGTGGTGGCAGTTGTGGGGCTGGAGGTATCACTTGTGCGGCAGGAAGTGGCACTTGTGGAGCAGAAGGTGGCACTTGTGGGGAAGAGGTGACACTTGAGGGGCAGGAGCTGGCACTTGTGGGGCAGAAGTTGGCACATGTGGGTCGGGAGGTGGCTCTTGTGGTGCGGGAGGTGGCTCTTGTGGTGCGGGAGGTGGAACTTGTGGGGCGGGAGGTGGAACTTGTGAAGCATGAGCTGGCACATGTGGGGCAGGAATTGGCACTTGTGGGGCAGGTGGTGGCACTTGTTAGGTGGGAGGTGGACGATGTGGGGCAGGAGGTGGCACTTGTGGAGCAGGAGGTGGAAGTTGCATTGCAGGATTTGGCATTTGTGGGTTGGGAGTTGGCACTTGTGGGGCATGAGGTGGAATTTGTGGGATGGTAGGTGGAACATGTGGGGCAGGAGCTGGCACTTGTGGGGCAGGATGTGGCACACGTTGCCAGGAGTCGGCACTTGTGTGGCGGGATGTTGAAGTTGTGGGGCGGGAGGTGGCACTTGTGGAACAGGTATTGTCACTTGTGGGGGAGGAGGTGGATGATGTGGGGCAGGAGGTGGCACTTGTGGGGCAAGAGGTGGCACTTGTGGGGCATGAGCTGGCACTTGTGGGGCAGGAATTGGCACTTGTGGGGCAGGAGGTGGATGATGATGGGCAGGAGGCTGTCTTTGTGGGGTTAGAGGTGGCACTTGTGGGGCAGGAGGTGGCACTTGTGGGGCAGGAGGTGGCACTTGTGGGGCAGAAGGTGGATGATGTGGGGCAGGAGCTGGCAATTGTGAAGCATGAGCTGTCACTTTTGGGGCAGGAATTGTCAGTTGTGCGGCAGGAGTTGGCACTTGTGGGGCAGGATGTGGCACACGGGCAGGAGTTGGCACTTGTGTGGTGGGATGTTGAAGTTGTTGGGCGGGAGGTGGCACTTGTGGGGCTGGAAGTGGCAGTTGTAGGGCTGGAGGTGGCATTTGTGGAATTGGAGTTGGCACTAGTGGGGCAGAAGGTGGAAGTTGTGGGGAAGTATTTGGCACTTGTGGGGCAAGAGGTGGAACTTGTGGAGCAGGAGGTGGCATTTGTGGAGCATGAGTTGACACTTGTGGGGCAGGAAGTGGCTCTTGTCAGGCAGGAGCTGGCACTTGTGGGGCAGGTGGTTGCACTTGTGGGTCAGGTGGAGGAAGTTGGGCGGTCAGTGACATTTGTGTGGCAGGAGGTGGATTATTTTGGGGGGAGGTGGCAGTGGTGTGGCAAACTGTGGCACTTGTGGGGCAGGAGCTGGCACTTCAGAGGAATGAGCTGGCACTTGTAGGGCAGGAATTGGCACTTGTGGTGCACGGGGTGGTCGTTGTGGGGCAGGAGGTGGCACATGTGAGCAGGAAGTGGATGATGTGGGGCAGGAGCTGGCACTTGTGAAGCATGAGCTGGCACCTGTGGGGCAGGAGGTGGAAGTTGCAGGGCAGGATTTGGCATTTGTGGGGCGGGAGGTGGCACTTGTGGAACAAGTATTGTCACTTGTGGGGGAGGAGGTGGATGATGTGGGGCAGGAGGTGGTCTTTGTGGTGCAGGAGGTGGATGATGTGGGGCAGGAGGCTGTCTTTGTGGGGCAGGAGCTGGCACTTGTGAAGCATGAGCTGGCACTTGTGGGGCAGGAGCTGGACTTGCAGGGTGACAGGTGGAACTGGCGGGGCAGGTGTTGGCACTTGTGGGGCAGGTGTTGGCACTTGTGGGGCAGGAGGTGGAAGTTGTGGGGCAGGAGGTTGCACTTGTGCGTGGGAGGTGGATGTTGTGGGGCAGGAAATGGCACCTGTGGGGCAGGAGGTGGCGCTTTTGGGGGAGGTGGTGGAATTTGTTGGGCAAGAGGTGAAACTTATGGGGCAGGAGGTGGCACTTGTAGGTCAAGAGGTGGAACTTGTTGGGCAGGAGGTGACACTTGTGGGGCAGGAGGTGTCAGTTGTTTGGCGGGAGGTGGCACTTGTAGGGCAGCAGGTGGCACTTGAGGGGCAGGAGGTGTCAGTTGTGCGGCAGGAGTTGGCACTTGTGGGGCAGGATGTGGCACACGGGCAGGAGTTGGCACTTGTGTGGTGGGATGTTGAAGTTGTTGGGCGGGAGGTGGCACTTGTGGGGCTGGAAGTGGCAGTTGTAGGGCTGGAGGTGGCACTTGTGGAATTGGAGTTGGCACTAGTGGGGCAGAAGGTGTAAGTTGTGGGGAAGTATTTGGCACTTGTGGGGCAAGAGGTGGAACTTGTGGAGCAGGAGGTGGCATTTGTGGAGCATGAGTTGACACTTGTGGGGCGGGAGGTGGCACTTGTGGGCCAGGAGATGGAAGTTGTAGGGCGGGAGGTGGCACTTGTGGGGTGGGAGGTGGTAGATGTTGGGCGTGAGTTGGCACTTGTGGGTCGGGAGGTGGCACTTGTGGGGCAGGAGGTGGAAGCTGTGGAGCGGGAGGTGGCATTTGTGGGGCGAAAGGTGGCATTTGTGGGGCAGGAGGTTGCACTTGTGGGGCAGGAGGTGGCACTTGTGGGGAGAAAGGTGACACTTGTGTGGCAGGAGGTTGCACTTGTGGGGCAGGAGGTGGCACTTGTGGGGCGGAAATTGGAACTTGTTGGGAGGGAAGAGGTACTTGTGGGGCAGGAAGTGGCTCTTGTCGGGCAGGAACTGGCACTTGTGGGGCAAGAGCTGGCACTTCAGGGGAATGAGCTGGCATTTGTGGTGCAGGGGGTGGATGATGTGGGGCAGGAGGTGGCGCTTGTGGGGCAGAAGGTGGATGATGTGGGGCATGAACTGGCATTTGTGGGGCCGGAATTGGCACTTGTGGGGCAGGAGGTGGAAGTTGCAGGGCAGGAGGTGGCATTTGTGGGGTGGGAGGTGGCACTTGTGGGGCAGGAGTTGGAATTTGTGTGGTGGTAGGTGGAACATGTGGGGCAGGAGTTGGCACTTGTGGGGCAGGAGGTGGCACTTGTGGGGCGGGATGTGGCAGTTGTGGGGCAGATGATGACACCTGTGGGGCGGGAGGTGGATGTTTTGGGGAAGGAGGTTGAAGTTGTGGGGAGGGTGGTGGCACTTGTGGGGCGGGAGGTGGCACTAGTGGGGCAGGAGTTGGCACTTGTGGGCTGGGTCATAGCACTTGTTGGGCAGGGGTTGGCACTTGTGGGGCAGGAAATGTTACTTGTGGGGCATGAAGTGGCTCTTGAAGGGCAGGAGGTGGCACTTGTGGGGCAGGAGTTAATTCTTGTGGATCTGGAGGTGGCACTTGTGGGCCTGGAGTTTGCACTTGTGAGGCGGGAGGTGGAAGTTGTGGGGCGGGTGGTGGCAGTTGTGGGGCTGGAGGTATCACTTGTGCAGCAGGAAGTGGCACTTGTGGGGAGGAGGTGACACTTGAGGGGCAGGAGCTGGCACTTGTGGGGCAGAAGTTGGCACATGTGGGTCGGGAGGTGGCTCTTGTGGTGCGGGAGGTGGCACTTGTGGTGCGGGAGGTGGAACTTGTGGGGCGGGATGTGGAACTTGTGGGGCGGGAGGTGGAACTTGTGGGGCGGGTTGTGGCACTTCTGGGGCGGGAGGTGGCACTTGTGGGGTGTGAGGTGGAAGTTGTGGGGCGGCAGGTGGCAATTGTGGGTCAGGAGGAGGCATTTGTTAGGCAGGAGGTGGATGATGTGGGGCAGGAGGTGGCACTTGTGGGGAATGTAGGTAGAACTTGTGGGGCAGGAGGAGGCACTTGTGGGGCAGGAGGAGGCACTTGTGGGGCAGGAGGAGGCACTTGTGGGGCAGGAGGAGGCCGTTGTTGGGCGGGAAGTGGAAGTTGTGGGGTGGGAGGTGGCACTTGTGGGGCTGGATGTGGAAGTTGTGTGGCAGGATTTGACACTTCTGGGGCTGCAGGTGGCACTTGTGGGGTGGGTGGTAGAACTTGTGGGGGGTGAGGTGTAACTTGTGGAGCGGGAGGTGACAACTGTGGGACAGGAGGAGGCACTTGTGGGTCGGGAGGTGGCACTTTTAAGGCGGGAGGTGGCAGTTGTGGGGCGGGAGGTGGCACTTGTGGGGCGGGAAATGGAACTTGTGGGGCAGCACGTGGCAATAGTTGAGCAGGAGGTGGAAATTGTGGGGCGGGAGGTGAATGATATGAGGCAGGAGGTAGCGGTTGTGGGGCAGGAGGTGGCACTTATGGGGCAGGAGATGGTATTTGTTGTGCAGTAGGTGGCACTTGTGGAGTGGGAGATGGAAGTTGTGGGGCAGGAGGTGACACTTGTGGGGCGGTTGGTGGATGATGTGGGGCAGGAGCTGGAAGTTGTGGGGCAGGAGGTGGAAGTTGCAGGGCAGGATTTGGCATTTGTGGGGCAGGAGGTGCAACTGTTGGGCTGGTTTTGGCACTTGTGGGGCAGGTGCTGGCACTTGTGGGGCATGAGCTGGCAATTGTGGGGCAGGAATTGGCACTTGAGGGGAAGGAGGTGGATGATGTGGGGCAGGAGGCTGTCTTTGTGGGGTTGGAGTTGGCACTTGTGGGGCAGGAAGTTGATGATGTGGGGCAGGAGCTGGAACTTGTGAAGCATGAGCTGGCACTTGTGGGGTGAGAGGAGCTGGACTTGCAGGGTGACAGGTGGAACTTGTGGGGCAGGAGGTGACACTTGTGGGGCAGGAGGTGTCAGTTGTTTGGCGGGAGGTGGCACTTGTGGGGCAAGAGGTGGCACTTGTGGGGCATGAGCTGGCACTTGTGGGGCAGGAATTGGCACTTGTGGGGCAGGAGGTGGATGATGTGGGGCAGGAGGCTGTCTTTGTGGGGTTAGAGGTGGCACTTGTGGGGCAGGAGGTGGCACTTGTGGGGCAGGAGGTGGCACTTGTGGGGCAGAAGGTGGATGATGTGGGGCAGGAGCTAGCAATTGTCAAGCATGAGCTGTCACTTTTGGGGCAGGAATTGTCAGTTGTGCGGCAGGAGTTGGCACTTGTGGGGCTGGATGTGGCACACGGGCAGGAGTTGGCACTTGTGTGGTGGGATGTTGAAGTTGGGCGGGAGGTGGCACTTGTGGGCAGGAAGTGGCAGTTGTAGGGCTGGAGGTGGCACTTGTGGATTTGGAGTTGGCACTAGTGGGGCAGAAGGTGGAAGTTGTGGGGAAGTATTTGGCACTTGTGGGGCAAGAGGTGGAACTTGTGGAGCAGGAGGTGGCATTTGTGGAGCATGAGTTGACACTTGTGGGGCGGGAGGTGGCACTTGTGGGGCAGGAGGTGGAACTTATGGGGCGTTACGTGGAAGTTGTGGGGCGGGAGGTGGCTCTTTTGAGGCAGGAGGTGGCACTTGTGGGCCAGGAGATGGAAGTTGTAGGGCGGGAGGTGGCACTTGTTGGGTGGGAGGTGGTAGATGTTGGGCGTGAGGTGGCACTTGTGGGTCGGGAGGTGGCACTTGTGGGGCAGGAGGTGGAAGTTGTGGAGCGGGAGGTGGCATTTGTGGGGCGGAAATTGGAACTTGTTGGGTGGGAAGAGGTACTTGTGGGGCAGGAAGTGGCTCTTGTCGGGCAGGAGCTGGCACTTGTGGGGCAGTAGGTTGCACTTGTGCGTGGGAGGTGGATGTTGTGGGGCAGGAAATGGCACCTGTGGGGCAGGAGGTGGCGCTTTTGGGGGAGGTGGTGGCATTTGTTGGGCGAGAGGTGAAACTTATGGGGCAGGAGGTGGCACTTGTAGGTCAAGAGGTGGAACTTGTTGGGCAGGAGGTGACACTTGTCGGGCAGGAGGTGTCAGTTGTTTGGCGGGAGGTGGCACTTGTGGGGCAGGAGTTGGCACTTGTGGGGCAGGAGGTGGCACTTGTGGAGCAGGAGTTGGCACCTGTGAGGCAAGAGCTGGCACTTGTGGGGCATGAGCTGGCACTTGTGGGGCAGGAATTGGCACTTGTGGGGCAGGAGGTGGATGATGTGGGGCAGGAGGCTGTCTTTGTGGGGTTGGAGGTGGCACTTGTGGGGCAGGAAGTTGATGATGTGGGGCAGGAGCTGGCATTTGTGAAGCATGAGCTGGCACTTGTGAAGCAGGAATGGGCACTTGTAAGGCAGGAGGTAGCACTTGTGGGGCGGGATGTGGCACTTGTGGGATGCGAGGTGGCACTTGTGGGGCAGGAGTTTGCACTTGTGGGTCAGGTGGTGGTACTTCTGGGGCAGGATCGGGCACTTGTGGGGCAGGATGTGGAAGCTGTGGGATGGGAGGTGGAAGTTATGGGGTGGGAGGTGGAAGTTGTGGGGCAAGAATTGGCAATTGTGGGGCAAGAAGTGGCAATTGTGGGGCAGAGGGTGGCACTTGTACGGCAGGAGGTGGCACTTGTGGGACAGGACGTGGCAATTGGGAAGGATGTGGCACTTGTGGGGCGGGAGGTGGCACTTGTGGGGCAGGAGGTGGCACTTGTGGGGCAGGAGCTGGCACTTGTGGGGCATGAGCTGGCACTTGTGGGTCAGGAATTGGCACTTGTGGGGCAGGAGGTGGATGATGTGGGGTAGAAGGCTGTCTTTGTGGGGTTGGGGGTGACACTTGTGGGGCAGGAAGTTGATGATGTGGGGCAGGAGCTGGCATTTGTGAAACATGAGCTGGCACTTGTTGGGCAGGAATGGGCACTTGTAAGGCAGGAGGTGGAACTTGTGGGGCGGGATGTGGCACTTGCGGGATGCGAGGTGGCACTTGTGGGGCAGGAGTTGGCACTTGTGGGTCAGGTGGTGGTACTTCTGGGGCAGGATCGGGCACTTGTGGGGCAGGATGTGGAAGCTGTGGGACGGGAGGTGGAAGTTATGGGGTGGGAGGTGGAAGTTGTGGGGCAAGAATTGGCAATTGTGGGGCAAGAAGTGGCAATTGTGGGGCAGAGGTTGGCACTTGTACGGCAGGAGGTGGCACTTGTGGGACAGGACGTGGCAATTGGGAAGGACGTGGCACTTGTGGGGTGGGAGGTGGCACTTGTAGGGCAGGAGGTTGCACTTGTGGGGCGGAAATTGGAACTTGTTGGGAGGGGAGAGGTACTTGTGGGGCAGGAAGTGGCTCTTGTCGGGCAGGAGCTGGCACTTGTAGGGCAGGAGGTTGCACTTGTGTGTCAGGAGGAGGAAGTTGGTCAGTCAGTGACACTTGTGGGGCAGGAGGTGGTCTTGGGGGGGAGGTGGCAGTGGTGTGGCAAAATGTGGCACTTGTGGGGCAGGAGGTGGCAATTTTGGAGCAGGACGTGGATTATGTGGGGCAGGAGGTGGCACTTGTGGGGCAGGATGTGGAAGCTGTGGGTAAGGAGGTGACATTTGTGGAACAGGAGGTGGATGATGTGGGGAAGGAGGTGGATGATGTGGAACAGTAGGTGGCACCTGTGGGGCAGGAGATGGCACTTGTGGGGCGGGAGGTGGAAATTGTGGGGCAAGGGGTGGCAGTTGCGGGGCTGGGGGCGGCACTTGTGGGGCAGTGTGTGGCACTTGAGGGGCGGGAGGTGGCTCTTGTGGGGCAGGAGGTGGCACTTGTGGGGCAGGAGGTGGCAGTTGTGGGGCAGATGATGACACCTGTGGGGCGGGAGGTGGATGTTTTGGGGAAGGAGGTTGAAGTTGTGGGGAGGGTGGTGGCACTTGTGGGGCGGGAGGTGGCACTAGTGGGGCAGGAGTTGGCACTTGTGGGGAAGGAAGTGGCACTTGTGGGGCAGGAGGTGGCAATTGTGGGGCAGGATGTGGCACTTGTGGGGCAGGAAGTGGCACTTGTGGGGCTGGAAGTGACACTTGTGGGGCAGGACGCGGCAAATGTGGTGCAGGAAATGGCACTTGTGGGGCAGGAGTTGGCACTTGTGTGTCAGGTGGTGGCACATGTGGGGCGGGGGTCGACGTTGTGGGGCAAGAGGTGTAACTTGTGGGGCAAGAGGTGTAACTTGTGGGGCAGGAGGTGGCTATAGAGTGGCGGGAGGTGGCACTTGTGTGGCGGGAGATGGCACTTGTGGGGCAGGAGATGGCAATTGTGGAGCAGGAGGTGAAAGTTGCACGTCAGGATTTGGCACTTGTGGGGCGGGAGATGGCACTTGTGTGTCTGGAGGTTAAACTTGTGGGGTGGGGGGTGGCACTTGTGGGGCAGGAGGTGGCAAATGTGGGGCAGGAAATGGCACTTGTGGGGCAGGATTGGGCACATGTGGGATAGGAGGTGGCACTTGTGGGGCAGGAGGTGGATGATGTGGGGCAGGAGCTGGCAATTGTGAAGCATGAGCTGAAACTTTTAGGGCTGGAATTGGCAGTTGTGCGGCAGGAGGTGGCACTTGTGGGGTGGGAGGTGGATGATGTGGGGCAGGAGGTGGAAGTTGCGTGTCAGGATTTGGCCCTTGTGGGGCGGGAGATGGCACTTGTGGGGCAGGACGTGGCACTTGTGGAGCGGGAGGGGGCACTTGTGGGGCCTGAGGTGGCACTTGTAGGGCAGGAGGTGGCACTGATGGGGCAGGAAATTGAGCTTTTGGGGCAGGAGATGGCACTTGTGGGGCGTATGGTGGAACTTATGGGGCAGGAGGTGGAACTTGTGGAGCAGGAGGTGGTACTTGTGGGGCGGGAGGTTGGAGTTGTTGGGCAGGAGGTGGCATTTTGAGGCAGAAGGTGGCATTTGTGTGGCAGGAGGTGGCAATTGTGTGGCTGGAGGTGGCACTACTGGGGCAGGAAATGGAGCTTTTAGGGCAGGAGGTGGAACTTGTGCAGAAGGAGGTGGTACTTGTTTGGTGGAAATTGGAACTTGTTGGGAGGGAAGAGGTACTTGTGGGGCAGGAAGTGGCTCTTGTCGGGCAGGAGCTGGCACTTGTGGGTCAGGAGGTGGCACTTGTGGGTCAGGAGGAGGAAGTTGGTCAGTCAGTGACACTTGTGGGGCAGGAGGTGGATTATTTGGGGGGGAGGAGGCAGTGGTGTGGAATAATGTGGCACTTGTGGGGCATGAACTGGCACTTGTGGGGCAGGAATTGGCACTTATGGGGCAGGAGGATGTCTTTGTCGGTCAGGAGGTGGCACTTGTGAGCAGGAAGTGGATGATGTAGTGCAGGAGCTGGCACTTGTGAAGCATGAGCTGGCACATGTGGGGCAGGAATTGGCACTTGTGGGGCAGGAGGTGGCACTTGTTGGGTGGGAGGTGGACGATGTGGGGCAGGAGGTGGCACTTGTGGAGCAGGAGGTGGAAGTTGCATTGCAGGATTTGGCATTTGTGGGTTGGGAGTTGGCACTTGTGGGGCATGAGGTAGAATTTGTGGGATGGTAGGTGGAACATGTGGGGCAGGAGCTGGCACTTGTGGGGCAGGATGTGGCACACGTTGCCAGGAGTCGGCACTTGTGTGGTGGGATGTTGAAGTTGTGGGGCGGGAGGTGGCACTTGTGGAACCGGTATTGTCACTTGTGGGGGAGGAGGTGGATGATGTGGGGCAGGAGGTGGTCTTTGTGGGGTAGGAGGTGGCACCTGTGGGGCAAGAGCTGGCACTTGTGGGGCAGGTGCTGGCACTTGTGGGGCATGAGCTGGCAATTGTGGGGCAGGAATTGGCACTTGAGGGGCAGGAGGTGGATGATGTGGGGCAGGAGGCTGTCTTTTTGGGGTTGGAGGTGGCACTTGTGGGGCAGGAAGTTGATGATGTGGGGCAGGAGCTGGCACTTGTGAAGCATGAGCTGGCACTTGTGGGGCGAGAGGAGCTGGACTTGAGGGTGACAGGTGGCACTTGTGGGGCGGGAGGTGGAACTTGTGGGGCAGGAGGTGGCACTTGTGGGGCAGGAGTTGGCACTTCTGGGGCAGGAGGTGGAAGTTGTGGGGCAGTAGGTTGCATTTGTGAGTGGGAGGTGGATGTTGTGGGGCAGGAAATGGCACCTGTGGGGCAGGAGGTGGCACTTTTGGGGGAGGTGGTGGCATTTGTTGGGCGAGTGGTGAAACTTATGGGGCAGGAGGTGGCACTAGTAGGTCAAGAGGTGGAACTTGTTGGGCAGGAGGTGACACTTGTGGGGCAGGAGGTGTCAGTTGTTTGGTGGGAGGTGGCACTTGTGGGGCAGGTGGTGTCAGTTGTTTGGCGGGAGGTGGCACTTGTGGGGCAGGAGTTGGCACTTGTGGGGCAGGAGGTGGAATTTGTGGGGCAGACGGTGGCACCTGTGAGGCAAGAGCTGGCACTTGTGGGGCAGGAGCTGGCAATTGTGGGGCATGAGCTGGCACTTGTTGGGCAGGAATTGGCACTTGTGGGGCAGGAGGTGGATGATGTGGGGCAGGAGGCTGTCTTTGTGGGGTTGGAGGTGGCACTTGTGGGGCAGGAAGGTGATGATGTGGGGCATGAGCTGGCATTTGTGAAGCATGAGCTGGCACTTGTGAAGCAGGAATTGGCACTTGTAAGGCAGGAGGTAGCACTTGTGGGGCGGGATGTGGCACTTGTGGGGCAGGAGTTGGCACTTGTGGGTCAGGTGGTGGTACTTCTGGGGCAGGATTGGGCACTTGTGGGGCAGGATGTGGAAGCTGTGGGACGGGAGATGGAAGTTATGGGGTGGGAGGTGGAAGTTGTGGGGCAAGAATTGGCAATTGTGGGGCAAGAAGTGGCAATTGTGGGGCAGAGGGTGGCACTTGTACGGCAGGAGGTGGACCTTGTGGGACAGGACGTGGCAATTGGGAAGGACGTGGCACTTGTGGGGTGGGAGGTGGCACTTGTGGGGCAGGAGGTGGCACTTGTGGGGCAGGAGGAGGCTGTTGTTGGGCGAGAGGTGAGACTTGTGTAACAAGAGGTGGAAATTGTGCGGTGGGATGTGGCACTTGTGGGGCAAGAGGTGGCACTTGTGAGGCAGAAGGTGGCAATTGTGGGGCGGGAGGTGGAAGTTGTGGGTCAGGAGGTGACATTTGTGGAACAGGAGGTGGATGATGTGGGGTAGGAGGTGGATGATGAGGAACAGTAGGTGGCACCTGTGGGGCAGGAGATGGCACTTATGGGGCAGGAGATGGTATTTGTTGTGCAGTAGGTGGCACTTGTGGAGTGGGAGATGGAAGTTGTGGGGCAGGAGGTGGCAATTGTGGGCCGGGAGCTGGCACTATTGGGGCGGGAGCTGGAAGTTGTGGGTCGGGAGGTGGCACTTGTGGTGCAGGAGGTGGCACTTGTGGGGTGGTTGGTGGATGATGTGGGGCAGGAGTTGGCACTTGTGGGGTAAGGGTTGGCACTTGTGGGGTGGGAGGAGGCACTTGTGTGGCGGGGGGTGGCAATTGCTGGGTGGGAAGTGGCAGTTGTGGGGCAGAAGGTTGAAGGTTTGGGGCAGGAGGTGGCACTTGTGGGGTGGAAGGTAAGAAGATTTGGGGTGTGACGTGGAAGTAGTGGGGCGGGAGGTGGCACTTGTGGGGCAGGAGTTGGCACTTGTGTGGCTGGAGGTTGAAGTTGTGGGGCGAGAGGTAGCACTTGTGGGGCAGGAGCCGGCACTTGTGGGGCAGGAGATGGCACTTGTGGGTCAGGTGGTGGCACATGTGGGGCGGAGGTCGACGTTGTGGGGCAAGAGGTGTAACTTGTGGGGCAAGAGGTGTAACTTGTGGGGCAGGAGGTGGCACTTGTGTGGCGGGAGGTGGCACTTGTGGGGCAGGAGATGGCAATTGTGGAGCAGGAAGTGGAAGTTGCACGTCAGGATTTGGCACTTGTGGGGCGGGAGATGGCACTTGTGTGTCTGGAGGTTAAACTTGTGGGGTGGGAGGTGGCACTTGTGGGGAAGGAGGTGGCACTTGTGGGGCAGGAGGTGGCAAATGTGGTGCAGGAAATGGCACTTGTGGGGCAGGAGTTGGCACATGTGGGTTAGGAGGTGGCACTTGTGGGCTGGGAGGTGGATGATGTGGGGCAGGAGGTGGATGTTGCGTGGCAGGATTTGGCCCTTGTGGGGCAGGACGTGGCACTTGTGGAGCGGGAGGGGGCACTTGTGGGGCCTGAGGTGGCACTTGTAGGGCAGGAGGTGGCATTTGTGGGGCAGGAGGTGGCATTTGTGGGGTGGGAGGTGGAAGTTATGAGGCAGGGTGTGGCACTTGTAAGGCAGGAGGTAGAACTTGTGGGGCAGGAGTTGGCACTTGTGGGGCACGAGTTGGCACTTGTGGGGCACGTAGTTGCATTAGTGGGTCAGGTGGTGGCACTTGTGGGTCAGGTGGTGGCACTTGTGGGGCGGGATGTGGAAGTTGTGGGGCGTGAGGTGGCACTTGTGGGGCGGAAGTTGACACTGTTGGGGTGTGAGGTGGCACTTGTGGGGCGGAAGGTGGCACTTGTGGGGCGGGAGGTGGCACTTGTGGGGGGGGGTGGCACTTGTGAGGCACGAGGTGGCACTTGTGGGGCAGGATGTGGCATTCTTGGGGCGGGAGGTGTAAGTTGTGATGCAGGAGGTGGTACATGTGGGGCGGGAGGTGGAAGTTGTGATGCAGGAGGTGGTACATGTGGGGCGGGAGGTGGAAGTTGTGATGCAGCAGGTGGTACATGTGGGGCGGGATGTGGCACTCGTGAGCAGGGAGGTGGCACTTGTGGAACTTGTAGCAGGTGTAACTTGTCGAGCAGGAGGCGGCTCTTGTGGGGCTGGAGATTGATGTTGTGGGTCAGGAGGTGGCACTTGCGGGGCAGGAGGTGGATGATGAGGGGTAGGAGCTGGCACTTGTGGAGCATGAGCTGGCACTTGTGGGGCAGGAATTGGCACTTGTGGGGCAGGAGGTGGCACTTGTTGGATGGGAGGTGGACGATGTGGGGCAGGAGTTGACACTTGTGGGGCAGGGTGTGGCACACGTTGCCAGGAGTCGGCACTTGTGTGGCGGGATGTTGAAGTTGTGGGGCTGGAGGTTGCACTATTCTAACAGGAATTGTCACTTGTGGGGGAGGAGGTGGATGATGTGGGGCAGGAGGCTGTCTTTGTAGGGTTAGAGGTGGCACTTGTGGGGCAGGAAGTTGATGTGGGTCATGAGCTGGCATTTGTGAAGCATGAGCTGGCACTTGTGAAGCATGAATTGGCACTTTTGGTCAGGAGGTGGAACTTGTGGGGTGGGGGGTGGAATTTGTAAGGCGGGAAGTGGCACTTGTGGGGCAGAAATTGGCACTTATGGGGCAGGAGGTGGCACTTGTGGGGCGGGAGATGGAAGTTGTGAGGCAGGAGGTGGCACTTGGGCAGATTGTGTCACTCGTGGGCAGGGAGGTTGCACTTGTGGGGCAGGAGGTGAAAGTTGTGGGGCAGGAGGTGGCATTTGTAAGGCGGGAAGTGGCACTTGTGGGGCAGAAATTGGCACTTATGGGGCAGGAGGTGGCACTTGTGGTGCGGGAGGTGGCACTGATGGGGCAGGAAATTGAGCTTTTGGGGCAGGAGATTGCACTTGTGGGGCGTAAGGTGGAACTTATGGGGCAGGAGGTGGAACTTGTGGAGCAGGAGGTGGTACTTGTGGGGCAGGAGGTTGGAGTTGTTGGGCAGGAGGTGGCATTTTGAGGCAGAAGGTGGCATTTGTGTGGCAGGAGGTGGCAATTGTGGGGCACAAGTTGGAAATTGTTGGGCAGGAGGTGGAAGTTTTGGGGCAGGGTTTGGCAGTTGTAGGGCGGGAGGTGTTACTTGTGGGGCAGGAGGTGGAAGTTGTAGGGCAGGAGGTGGCACTTGTGGGGCGGGAGGTGGCACTTCTGGGGCAGGAAATGGAGCTTTTAGGGCAGGAGGTGGAACTTGTGCAGAAGGAGGTGGTACTTGTTGGGCGGAAATTGGAACTTGTTGGGAGGGAAGAGGTACTTGTGGGGCAGGAGCTGGCACTTGTGGGGCAGGCGCTGGCACTTGTGGGGCAGGAGGAGGAAGTTGGTCAGTCAGTGACAGTTGTGGGGCGGGAGGTGGATTATTTGGGGGAGAGGAGGCAGTGGTGTGGACAAATGTGGCACTTCAGGGGAATGAGCTGGCACTTGTGGGGCAGAAATTGGCACTTATGGGGCAGGAGGATGTCTTTGTCGGTCAGAAGGTGGCACTTGTGGGGCAGGAAGTGGATGACGTAGTGCAGGAGCTGGCACTTGTGAAGCATGAGCTGGCACATGTGGGGCAGGAATTGGCACTTGTGGGGCAGGTGGTGGCACTTGTTGGGTGGGAGGTGGATGATGTGGGGCAGGAGGTGGCACTTGTGGGGCAGGAGGTGGAAGTTGCATTGCAGGATTTTGCATTTGTGGGTTGGGAGTTGGCACTTGTGGGGCATGAGGTGGAATTTGTGGGATGGTAGGTGGAACATGTGGGGCAGGAGCTGACACTTGTGGGGCAGGATGTGGCACACGTTGCCAGGAGTCGGCACTTGTGTGGCGGGATGTTGAAGTTGTGGGGCGGGAGGTGGCAATTGTGGAACAGGTATTGTCACTTGTGGGGGAGGAGGTGGATGATGTGATGCAGGAGGTGGCCCCTGTGGGGCAAGAGGTGGCACTTGTGGGGCATGAGCTGGCACTTGTGGGGCAGGATGTTGATGATGTGGGGCATGAGCTGGCATTTGTGAAGCATGAGCTGGCACTTGTGAAGCAGGAATTGGCACTTTTGGGGCAGGAGGTGGAACTTGTGGGGTGGGAGGTGGAATTTGTGGGGTGGTAGGTGAAACTTGTAAGGCAGGAGTTGGCACATGTGGGGGGGGAAATGGCACTTGTGGGGCTGGAAATGGCACCAGTGGGGTAGGATTTGGAACCTGTGGGGTAAGAAATGGCACTTGTTGGGCAGGAGGTGGCACTTGTGGGGCGGAAGTGGAACTTGTTTGTCATGTGGCCACAATTGTTGGGCGGGAGGTGGCACTTGTGGGGCAGGAGGTGGCGATAGAGGGGCAGGAAGTGGCACTTTTGGGGCGGGAGTTGGCACTTGTGGGGCAGGAGGCTGCACTAATATGGCAGGAGGTGGCATTGTGGGGAGGGAGGTGGCAGGTTTTGGGCAGGAGGTGGCACTTGTGGGGCAGGAGGTGGATGATGAGGGGCAGGAGCTGGCACTTGTGAAGCATGAGCTGGCACTTGTGGGGCTGGAATTGGCAGTTGTGGGGCGGGAGTTGGCACTTGTGGGGCGGGAGTTGGCACTTGTGGGGCGGGAGTTGGCACTTGTGGGGCGGGAGTTAGAACTTGTGGGGCGGGAGGTGGCACTTGTGGGGAGCGATGTGGCACTTGTGGGCGGGAGGCTGAATTTGTGGAGAGGGAGGTGGCACTTATGGGGCGGGAGGTGGCACTAGTGGGGCGAGAGGTGGCACATGTGGGGCAGGAGCTGGCACTTGCACGGCAGGAGGTGGAACTGGCGGGGCAGGAGGTGGCACTTATGGGGTGGGAGGTGGCACTAGTGGGGCAGGAGGTGGCACTTGTTGGGCAGGAGTTGGCACTTGTGAGGCAGGAGGTGTCAGTTGTTTGGCGGGAGTTCGCACTTGTGGGTCGCAAGGTGGAAGTTGTGGGGCAGGAGGTGGCACTTGTGGGTCGGGAGGTGGAATTTGTGAAGCAGGAGGTGGATGATGTGGGGCAGGAGGTGGCACTTGTGCGGCAGGAGGTGGCACTTGTGGGCCAGGAGGAGGCACTTGTGGGGCAGGAGGAGGCACTTGTGGGGCAGGAGGAGGCACTTGTGGGGCAGGAGGAGGCACTTGTGGGGCAGGAGGTGGCACTTGTGTGGCAGGAGGTGGCACTTGTGTGGCAGGAGGTGGCACTTGTGGGGCAGGAGGAGGCACTTGTGGGGCAGGAGGAGGCACTTTTGGGGAAGTAGGTAGCACTTGTGGGGCAGGAGGAGGCACTTGTGGGGCAGGAGGTGGCACTTGTGGTGCGGAAGGTGGAACTTGTGGGGCAAAAGGTGGCACTTGTGGGGCAGGAGTTGGATTTGTGGGGCGGGTTGTGACACTTCTGGGGCGGGAGCTGGCACTTGTGGGGTGTGAGGTGGAAGTTGTGGGGCGGCAGGTGGCAATTGTGGGTCAGGAGGAGGCATTTGTGAGGCAGGAGGTGGATGATGTGGGGCAGGAGGTGGCACTTGTGGGTAAATAGGTAGCACTTGTGGGGCAGGAAGTGGCACTTGTGGGGCAGGAGGTGGCACTTGTAGGGCAGGAGGAGGCACTTGTGGGGCAGGAGGAGGCACTTGTGGGGCAGGCGGAGGCACTTGTGAGGAAGTAGGTAGCACTTGTGGGGCAGGAGGAGGCACTTGTGGGGCAGGAGGAGGCACTTGTGGGGCAGGAGGTGGCACTTGTGGGGCAGGAGGAGGCACTTGTGGGGCAGGAGGTGGCACTTGTGGGGCAGGAGGTGGCACTTGTGTGGCAGGAGGTGGCACTTGTGGGGCAGGAGGAGGCACTTGTGGGGCAGGAGGAGGCACTTGTGGGGAAGTAGGTAGCACTTGTGGGGCAGGAGGAGGCACTTGTGGGGCAGGAGGTGGCACTTGTGGTGCGGAAGGTGGAACTTGTGGGGCAGGAGGTGGCACTTGTGGGTCAGGAGTTGGATTTGTGGGGCGGGTTGTGACACTTCTGGGGCGGGAGCTGGCACTTGTGGGGTGTGAGGTGGAAGTTGTGGGGCGGCAGGTGGCAATTGTGGGTCAGGAGGAGGCATTTGTGAGGCAGGAGGTGGATGATGTGGGGCAGGAGGTGGCACTTGTGCGGAAGAAGGTGGCACTTGTGGGGAAGTAGGTAGCACTTGTGGGCCAGGAGGAGGCACTTGTGGGGCAGGAGGAGGCACTTGTGGGGCAGGAGGAGGCACTTGTGGGGCAGGAAGTGGCACTTGTGGGGCAGGAGGTGGCACTTGTGGGGCAGGAGATGGCACTTGTGGGGCGGGATGTGGCTGTTGTGGGGCAAGGGGTGGCACTTGTGGGGCGGGATGTGGCAGTTGTGGGGCAGATGATGACACCTGTGGGGCGGGAGGTGGATGTTTTGGGGAAGGAGGTTGAAGTTGTGGGGAGGGTGGTGGCACTTGTGGGGCGGGAGGTGGCACTAGTGGGGCAGGAGTTGGCACTTGTAGGGGAGGAAATGTTACTTGTGGGGCAAGAAGTGGCTCTTGAAGGGCAGGAAGTGGCACTTGTGGGGCAGGAAGTGGCACTTGTGGGGCAGGAGGTGGCACTTGTGGGGCAGGAAAAGGCTGTTGTTGGGCGGGAAGTGGAAGTTGTGGGGTGGGAGGTGGCACTTGTGGGGCTGGATGTGGAAGTTGTGTGGCAGGATTTGACACTTCTGGGGCTGCAGGTGGCACTTGTGGGGTGGGTGGTAGAACTTGTGGGGGGTGAGGTGTAACTTGTGGAGCGGGAGGTGACAACTGTGGGACAGGAGGAGGCACTTGTTTGGCGGGAGGTGGCACTTTTAAGGCGGGAGGTGGCAGTTGTGGGGCGGGAGGTGGATGTTGTGCGGCACGATTTAGCACTTGTGTGGCTGGAGGCGGCACTTGTGGGGCGGGAGGTGGCACTTGTGGGGCGGGAAATGGAACTTGTGGGGCAGCACGTGGCACTAGTTGAGCAGGAGATGGAAATTGTGGGGCGGGAGGTGAATGATATGAGGCAGGAGGTAGCGGTTGTGGGGCAGGAGGTGGCACTTATGGGGCAGGAGATGGTATTTGTTGTGCAGTAGGTGGCACTTGTGGAGTGGGAGATGGAAGTTGTGGGGCAGGAGGTGACACTTGTGGGGCGGTTGGTGGATGATGTGGGGCAGGAGTTGGAACTTGTGGGGTAAGGGTTGGCACTTGTGGGGTGGGAGGAGGCACTTGTGGGGCGGGGGGTGGCAATTGCTGGGTGGGTAGTGGCAGTTGTGGGGCAGTAGGTTGAAGGTTTGGGGCAGGAGGTGGCACTTGTGGGGTGGAAGGTAAGAAGATTTGGGGTGTGACGTGGAAGTAGTGGGGCGGGAGGTAGCACTTGTGGGGCAGGAGCCGGCACTTGTGGGGCAGGACGCGACAAATGTGGTGCAGGAAATGGCACTTGTGGGGCAGGAGTTGGCACTTGTGTGTCAGGTGGTGGCACATGTGGGGCGGGTGTCGATGTTGTGGGGCAAGAGGTGTAACTTGTGGGGCAGGAGGTGGCTATAGAGGGGCGGGAGGTGGCACTTGTGGGGCAGGAGATGGCACTTGTGGAGCAGGAGGTGGAAGTTGCACGTCAGGATTTGGCACTTGTGGGGCGGGAGATGGCACTTGTGGGGCGGGAGATGGCACTTGTGTGTCCGGAGGTTAAACTTGTGGGGTGGGAGGTGGCACTTGTAGGGCAGGAGGTGGCATTTGTGGGGCGGGAGGTGGAAGTTGTGATGCAGGAGGTGGTACATGTGGGGCGGGAGGTAGAAGTTGTGATGCAGGAGGTGGTACATGTGGGTCGGGAGGTGGAAGTTGTGATGCAGGAGGTGGTACATGTGGGGCGGGAGGTGGAAGTTGTGATGCAGGAGGTGGTACATGTGGGGCGGGAGGTGGAAGTTGTGATGCAGGAGGTGGTACATGTGGGGCGGGAGGTGGAAGTTGTGATGCAGGAGGTGGTACATGTTGGGCGGGAGGTGGAAGTTGTGATGCAGGAGGTGGTACATGTGGGGCGGGAGGTGGAAGTTGTGATGCAGGAGGTGGTACATGTGGGGCGGGAGGTGGAAGTTGTGATGCAGGAGGTGGTACATGTGGGGCGGGAGGTGGCACTCGTGAGCAGGGAGGTGGCACTTGTGGAACTTGTAGCAGGTGTAACTTGTCGGGCAGGAGGCGGCTCTTGTGGGGATGGAGATTGATGTTGTGGGTCAGGAGGTGGCACTTGTGGGGCAGGAGGTGGATGATGAGGGGCAGGAACTGGCACTTTTGAAGCATGAGCTGGCACTTGTAGGGCAGGAATTGGCACTTGTGGGGCAGGAGGTGGCACTTGTGGGCCAGGAGGTGGAAGTTGTAGGGCGGGAGGTGGCACTTGTGGGCCAGGAGGTGGCACTTGTTGGATGGGAGGTGGTTGATATGGGGAAGGAGGTGGCAATTGTGCGGTTCGAGGTGGCACTTGTGGAGCAGGAGATGGAAGTTGCGGGGCAGGAGTTGGCACTTGTGGGTCGGGAGGTGGCACTTGTGAGGCGGGAGGTGGCACTTGTGGGGCAAAATGCAACACTTGTGGGGCAGGAGTTATAACTTCTGGGGCAGGAGGTGGAAGTTGTGGAACAGAAGGTGGCACTTGTGGGGCGGGTGGTGGCACTTGTGGGGCGGGATGTGGCACTTGTGGGGCGGGAGGTGGGACTTGTGGGGCCAGAGGTTGAGGTTGTGGTTCGGGAGGTGGCACTTGTGGAGCAGGAGCCTACACTTGTGGGGCAGAATGTGGCACTTGTAAGGCAGGACGTTGAAATTGTGGAGCAGGTTGTGGCACTTGTGGGGCAGGAGGTGGAAATTGTGGGGCAGGAGGTGGTAATGGTGGGGCAGGAGGTCGCACTTGTTGGCCAGGAGTTGGAAGTTGTGGGGCGGGATGTGGAACTTGTGAGGCAGGAGGTGGAAGTTTTGGTGCGGGAGGTGGAAGTTGTAGGGCGGGAGGTGGCACTTGTGGGGCGGGAGTTGGAAGTTGAGTGACGGGAGGTGGCACTTGTGGGGCAGGTTGTGGAAGTTGTGGGGCGGGAGGTTGCACTTGTGAGACAGGAGGTGGCACTTGTGGGGCGGGAGGTGGAAGTTGTGAGGCAGGAGGTGGCACTTGGGCAGATTGTGTCACTCGTGGGCAGGGAGGTTGCACTTGTGGGGCAGGAGGTGAAAGTTGTGGGGCAGGAGGTGGCATTTGTAAGGCGGGAAGTGGCACTTGTGGGGCAGAAATTGGCACTTATGGGGCAGGAGGTGGCACTTGTTGTGCGGGAGGTGGCACTGATGGGGCAGGAAATTGAGCTTTTGGGGCAGGAGATGGCACTTGTGGGGCGTAAGGTGGAACTTATGGGGCAGGAGGTGGAACTTGTGGAGCAGGAGGTGGTACTTGTGGGGCGGGAGGTGGAAGTTGTAGGGCGGGAGGTGGCACTTGTGGGCCAGGAGGTGGAAGTTGTAGGGCGGGAGGTGGCACTAATGTGGCAGGAAATGGAGCTTTTAGGGCAGGAGGTGGAACTTGTGCAGAAGGAGGTGGTACTTGTTGGGCGGAAATTGGAACTTGTTGGGAGGGAAGAGGTACTTGTGGGGCAGGAGGTGGCACTTGTGTGGCAGGAGGAGGCACTTGTGGGGCAGGAGGAGGCTGTTGTTTGGCGGGAAGTGGAAGTTGTGGGGTGGGAGGTTGCACTTGTGGGGCTGGATGTGGAAGTTGTGTGGCAGGATTTGACACTTCTGGGGCTGCCGGTGGCACTTGTGGGGTAGGTGGTAGAACTTGTGGGGGGTGAGGTGTAACTTGTGGAGCGGGAGGTGACAACTGTGGGACAGGAGGAGGCACTTGTGGGTCGGGAGGTGGCACTTTTAAGGCGGGAGGTGGCAGTTGTGGGGCAGGAGGTGGAAGTTGTGCGGCACGATTTAGCACTTGTGGGGCGGGATTTGGCACTTGTGGGGCGGGAAATGGAACTTGTGGGGCAGCACGTGGCACTAGTTGAGCAGGATGTGGAAATTGTTGGGCGGGAGGTGAATGATATGAGGCAGGAGGTAGCGGTTGTGGGGCAGGAGGTGGCACTTATGGGGCAGGAGATGGTATTTGTTGTGCAGTAGGTGGCACTTGTGGAGTGGGAGATGGAAGTTGTGGGGCAGGAGGTGGCAATTGTGGGCCGGGAGCCGGAACTATTGGGGCGGGAGCTGGAAGTTGTGGGTCGGGAGGTGGCACTTGTGGTGCAGGAGTTGGCACTTGTGGGGTGGTGGGTGGATGATGTGGGGCAGGAGTTGGCACTTGTGGGGTAAGGGTTGGCACTTGTGGGGTGGGAGGAGGCACTTGTGTGGCGGGGGGTGGCAATTGCTGGGTGGGAAGTGGCAGTTGTGGGGCAGA
This sequence comes from Coturnix japonica, assembly GCF_054131305.1. NCBI lineage: Eukaryota > Metazoa > Chordata > Aves > Galliformes > Phasianidae > Coturnix > Coturnix japonica. Next base: position 865,421 of record NW_028188945.1, on the reverse strand, counting down.
AGGTTGAAGGTTTGGGGCAGGAGGTGGCACTTGTGGGGTGGAAGGTAAGAAGATTTGGGGTGTGACGTGGAAGTAGTGGGGCTGGAGGTGGCACTTGTGGGGCGGGAGGTGGCACTTGTTGGGCAGGAGTTGGCACTTGTGTGGCTGGAGGTTGAAGTTGTGGGGCGAGAGGTAGCACTTGTGGGGCAGGAGTTGGCACTTGTGGGTCAGGTGGTGGCACATGTGGGGCGGAGGTCGACGTTGTGGGGCAAGAGGTGTAACTTGTGGGGCAAGAGGTGTAACTTGTGGGGCAGGAGGTGGCTATAGAGGGGCGGGAGGTGGCACTTGTGTGGCGGGAGGTGGCACTTGTGGGGCAGGAGATGGCAATTGTGGAGCAGGAGGTGGAAGTTGCACGTCAGGATTTGGCATTGTGGGGCGGGAGATGGCACTTGTGTGTCTGGAGGTTAAACTTGTGGGGTGGGAGGTGGCACTTGTGGGGAAGGAGGTGGCACTTGTGGGGCAGGAGGTGGCAAATGTGGTGCAGGAAATGGCACTTGTGGGGCAGGAGTTGGCACATGTGGGTTAGGAGGTGGCACTTGTGGGCTGGGAGGTGGATGATGTGGGGCAGGAGGTGGATGTTGCGTGGCAGGATTTGGCCCTTGTGGGGCAGGACGTGGCACTTGTGGAGCGGGAGGGGGCACTTGTGGGGCCTGAGGTGGAACTTGTAGGGCAGGAGGTGGCATTTGTGGGGCAGGAGGTGGCATTTGTGGGGTGGGAGGTGGAAGTTGTGAGGCAGGGGGTGGCACTTGTAAGGCAGGAGGTAGAACTTGTGGGGCAGGAGTTGGCACTTGTGGGGCACGAGTTGGCACTTGTGGGGCACGTAGTTGCATTAGTGGGTCAGGTGGTGGCACTTGTGGGTCAGGTGGTGGCACTTGTGGGGCGGGATGTGGAAGTTGTGGGGCGTGAGGTGTCACTTGTGGGGTGGAAGTTGACACTGTTGGGGTGTGAGGTGGCACTTGTGGGGCGGGAGGTGGCACTTGTGGGGGGGGGTGGCACTTGTGAGGCACGAGGTGGCACTTGTGGGGCAGGATGTGGCATTCTTGGGGCGGGAGGTGTAAGTTGTGATGCAGGAGGTGGTACATGTGGGGCGGGAGGTGGAAGTTGTGATGCAGGAGGTGGTACATGTGGGGCGGGAGGTGGAAGTTGTGATGCAGGAGGTGGTACATGTGGGGCGGGATGTGGCACTCGTGAGCAGGGAGGTGGCACTTGTGGAACTTGTAGCAGGTGTAACTTGTCGGGCAGGAGGCGGCTCTTGTGGGGCTGGAGATTGATGTTGTGGGTCAGGAGGTGGCACTTGCGGGGCAGGAGGTGGATGATGAGGGGCAGGAGCTGGCACTTGTGGAGCATGAGCTGGCACTTGTGGGGCAGGAATTGGCACTTGTGGGGCAGGAGGTGGCACTTGTTGGATGGGAGGTGGACGATGTGGGGCAGGAGTTGACACTTGTGGGGCAGGGTGTGGCACACGTTGCCAGGAGTCGGCACTTGTGTGGCGGGATGTTGAAGTTGTGGGCCTGGAGGTTGCACTATTCTAACAGGTATTGTCACTTGTGGGGGAGGAGGTGGATGATGTGGGGCAGGAGGCTGTCTTTGTGGGGTTAGAGGTGGCACTTGTGGGGCAGGAAGTTGATGTGGGTCATGAGCTGGCATTTGTGAAGCATGAGCTGGCACTTGTGAAGCATGAATTGGCACTTTTGGTCAGGAGGTGGAACTTGTGGGGTGGGGGGTGGAATTTGTAAGGCGGGAAGTGGCACTTGTGGGGCAGAAATTGGCACTTATGGGGCAGGAGGTGGCACTTGTGGGGCGGGAGATGGAAGTTGTGAGGCAGGAGGTGGCACTTGGGCAGATTGTGTCACTCGTGGGCAGGGAGGTTGCACTTGTGGGGCAGGAGGTGAAAGTTGTGGGGCAGGAGGTGGCATTTGTAAGGCGGGAAGTGGCACTTGTGGGGCAGAAATTGGCACTTATGGGGCAGGAGGTGGCACTTGTGGTGCGGGAGGTGGCACTGATGGGGCAGGAAATGGAGCTTTTAGGGCAGGAGGTGGAACTTGTGCAGAAGGAGGTGGTACTTGTTGGGCGGAAATTGGAACTTGTTGGGAGGGAAGAGGTACTTGTGGGGCAGGAGCTGGCACTTGTGGGGCAGGCGCTGGCACTTGTGGGGCAGGAGGAGGAAGTTGGTCAGTCAGTGACAGTTGTGGGGCAGGAGGTGGAATATTTGGGGGAGAGGAGGCAGTGGTGTGGACAAATGTGGCACTTCAGGGGAATGAGCTGGCACTTGTGGGGCAGAAATTGGCACTTATGGGGCAGGAGGATGTCTTTGTCGGTCAGGAGGTGGCACTTGTGGGGCAGGAAGTGGATGACGTAGTGCAGGAGCTGGCACTTGTGAAGCATGAGCTGGCACATGTGGGGCAGGAATTGGCACTTGTGGGGCAGGTGGTGGCACTTGTTGGGTGGGAGGTGGATGATGTGGGGCAGGAGGTGGCACTTGTGGGGCAGGAGGTGGAAGTTGCATTGCAGGATTTGGCATTTGTGGGTTGGGAGTTGGCACTTGTGGGGCATGAGGTGGAATTTGTGGGATGGTAGGTGGAACATGTGGGGCAGGAGCTGACACTTGTGGGGCAGGATGTGGCACACGTTGCCAGGAGTCGGCACTTGTGTGGCGGGATGTTGAAGTTGTGGGGCGGGAGGTGGCACTTGTGGAACAGGTATTGTCACTTGTGGGGGAGGAGGTGGATGATGTGATGCAGGAGGTGGCCCCTGTGGGGCAAGAGGTGGCACTTGTGGGGCATGAGCTGGCACTTGTGGGGCAGGAAGTTGATGATGTGGGGCATGAGCTGGCATTTGTGAAGCATGAGCTGGCACTTGTGAAGCAGGAATTGGCACTTGTGGGGCAGGAGGTGGAACTTGTGGGGTGGGAGGTGGAATTTGTGGGGTGGTAGGTGAAACTTGTAAGGCAGGAGTTGGCACCTGTGGGGGGGGAAATGTCACTTGTGGGGCAGGAAATGGCACCAGTGGGGTAGGATTTGGAACCTGTGGGGTAAGAAATGGCACTTGTTGGGCAGGAGGTGGCACTTGTGGGGCGGAAGTGGAACTTGTTTGTCATGTGGCCACAATTGTTGGGCGGGAGGTGGCACTTGTGGGGCAGGAGGTGGCAATTGTGGGGCGGGAGGTGGCTGATGTGGGGCAGGAGGTGGCACTTGTGGGGCAGGAGGTGGCACTTGTGGGGCAGGAGGTGGAAGTTGTGAGGCAGGGGGTGGCACTTGTAAGGCAGGAGGTAGAACTTGTGGGGCAGGAGTTGGCACTTGTGGGGCACGAGTTGGCACTTGTGGGGCACGTAGTTGCATTAGTGGGTCAGGTGGTGGCACTTGTGGGTCAGGTGGTGGCACTTGTGGGGCGGGATGTGGAAGTTGTGGGGCGTGAGGTGGCACTTGTGGGGTGGAAGTTGACACTGTTGGGGTGTGAGGTGGCACTTGTGGGGCGGGAGGTGGCACTTGTGGGGGGGGGTGGCACTTGTGAGGCACGAGGTGGCACTTGTGGGGCAGGATGTGGCATTCTTGGGGCGGGGGGTGTAAGTTGTGATGCAGGAGGTGGTACATGTGGGGCGGGAGGTGTAAGTTGTGATGCAGGAGGTGGTACATGTGGGGCGGGAGGTGGAAGTTGTGATGCAGGAGGTGGTACATGTGGGGCGGGATGTGGCACTCGTGAGCAGGGAGGTGGCACTTGTGGAACTTGTAGCAGGTGTAACTTGTCGGGCAGGAGGCGGCTCTTGTGGGGCTGGAGATTGATGTTGTGGGTCAGGAGGTGGCACTTGCGGGGCAGGAGGTGGTACATGAGGGGCAGGAGCTGGCACTTGTGGAGCATGAGCTGGCACTTGTGGGGCAGGAATTGGCACTTGTGGGGCAGGAGGTGGCACTTGTTGGATGGGAGGTGGACGATGTGGGGCAGGAGTTGACACTTGTGGGGCAGGGTGTGGCACACGTTGCCAGGAGTCGGCACTTGTGTGGCGGGATGTTGAAGTTGTGGGCCTGGAGGTTGCACTATTCTAACAGGTATTGTCACTTGTGGGGGAGGAGGTGGATGATGTGGGGCAGGAGGCTGTCTTTGTGGGGTTAGAGGTGGCAATTGTGGGGCAGGAAGTTGATGTGGGTCATGAGCTGGCATTTGTGAAGCATGAGCTGGCACTTGTGAAGCATGAATTGGCACTTTTGGTCAGGAGGTGGAACTTGTGGGGTGGGGGGTGGAATTTGTAAGGCGGGAAGTGGCACTTGTGGGGCAGAAATTGGCACTTATGGGGCAGGAGGTGGCACTTGTGGGGCGGGAGATGGAAGTTGTGAGGCAGGAGGTGGCACTTGGGCAGATTGTGTCACTCGTGGGCAGGGAGGTTGCACTTGTGGGGCAGGAGGTGAAAGTTGTGGGGCAGGAGGTGGCATTTGTAAGGCGGGAAGTGGCACTTGTGGGGCAGAAATTGGCACTTATGGGGCAGGAGGTGGCACTTGTGGTGCGGGAGGTGGCACTGATGGGGCAGGAAATTGAGCTTTTGGGGCAGGAGATGGCACTTGTGGGGCGTAAGGTGGAACTTATGGGGCAGGAGGTGGAACTTGTGGAGCAGGAGGTGGTACTTGTGGGGCAGGAGGTTGGAGTTGTTGGGCAGGAGGTGGCATTTTGAGGCAGAAGGTGGCATTTGTGTGGCAGGAGGTGGCAATTGTGGGGCACAAGTTGGAAATTGTTGGGCAGGAGGTGGAAGTTTTGGGGCAGGGTTTGGCAGTTGTAGGGCGGGAGGTGTTACTTGTGGGGCAGGAGGTGGAAGTTGTAGGGCAGGAGGTGGCACTTGTGGGGCGGGAGGTGGCACTTCTGGGGCAGGAAATGGAGCTTTTAGGGCAGGAGGTGGAACTTGTGCAGAAGGAGGTGGTACTTGTTGGGCGGAAATTGGAACTTGTTGGGAGGGAAGAGGTACTTGTAGGGCAGGAGCTGGCACTTGTGGGGCAGGCGCTGGCACTTGTGGGGCAGGAGGAGGAAGTTGGTCAGTCAGTGACAGTTGTGGGGCAGGAGGTGGAATATTTGGGGGAGAGGAGGCAGTGGTGTGGACAAATGTGGCACTTCAGGGGAATGAGCTGGCACTTGTGGGGCAGAAATTGGTACTTATGGGGCAGGAGGATGTCTTTGTCGGTCAGGAGGTGGCACTTGTGGGGCAGGAAGTGGATGACGTAGTGCAGGAGCTGGCACTTGTGAAGCAGGAATTGGCACATGTGGGGCAGGAATTGGCACTTGTGGGGCAGGTGGTGGCACTTGTTGGGTGGGAGGTGGATGATGTGGGGCAGGAGGTGGCACTTGTGGGGCAGGAGGTGGAAGTTGCATTGCAGGATTTTGCATTTGTGGGTTGGGAGTTGGCACTTGTGGGGCATGAGGTGGAATTTGTGGGATGGTAGGTGGAACATGTGGGGCAGGAGCTGACACTTGTGGGGCAGGATGTGGCACACGTTGCCAGGAGTCGGCACTTGTGTGGCGGGATGTTGAAGTTGTGGGGCGGGAGGTGGCACTTGTGGAACAGGTATTGTCACTTGTGGGGGAGGAGGTGGATGATGTGATGCAGGAGGTGGCCCCTGTGGGGCAAGAGGTGGCACTTGTGGGGCATGAGCTGGCACTTGTGGGGCAGGAAGTTGATGATGTGGGGCATGAGCTGGCATTTGTGAAGCATGAGCTGGCACTTGTGAAGCAGGAATTGGCACTTGTGGGGCAGGAGGTGGAACTTGTGGGGTGGGAGGTGGAATTTGTGGGGTGGTAGGTGAAACTTGTAAGGCAGGAGTTGGCACCTGTGGGGGGGGAAATGGCACTTGTGGGGCTGGAAATGGCACCAGTGGGGTAGGATTTGGAACCTGTGGGGTAAGAAATGGCACTTGTTGGGCAGGAGGTGGCACTTGTGGGGCGGAAGTGGAACTTGTTTGTCATGTGGCCACAATTGTTGGGCGGGAGGTGGCACTTGTGGGGCAGGAGGTGGCAATTGTGGGGCGGGAGGTGGCTGATGTGGGGCAGGAGGTGGCACTTGTGGGGCAGGAGGTGGCACTTGTGGGGCAGGAGGTGGAAGTTGAAGGACAGGACCTTGCACTTGTGGGGCATGAACTGGCACTTGTTGGGCAGGAGGTGGCACTATTGGGGCGGAAGTGGAACTTGTAAAACAGGAGGTGGAAATTGTGGGGCTGTAGGTGTGACTTGTGGTGCAGGAAGTGGAACTTCTGGGGCAGGAGGTGGCGATAGAGGGGCAGGAAGTGGCACTTTTGGGGCGGGAGTTGGCACTTGTGGGGCAGGAGGCTGCACTAATATGGCAGGAGGTGGCATTGTGGGGAGGGAGGTGGCAGGTTTTGGGCAGGAGGTGGCACTTGTGGGGCAGGAGGTGGATGATGAGGGGCAGGAGCTGGCACTTGTGAAGCATGAGCTGGCACTTGTGGGGCTGGAATTGGCAGTTGTGGGGCGGGAGTTGGCACTTGTGGGGCGGGAGTTGGCACTTGTGGGGCGGGAGTTAGAACTTGTGGGGCGGGAGGTGGCACTTGTGGGGAGCGATGTGGCACTTGTGGGCGGGAGGCTGAATTTCTGGAGAGGGAGGTGGCACTTATGGGGTGGGAGGTGGCACTAGTGGGGCGAGAGGTGGCACATGTGGGGCAGGAGCTGGCACTTGCACGGCAGGAGGTGGAACTGGCGGGGCAGGAGGTGGCACTTATGGGGCGGGAGGTGGCACTAGTGGGGCAGGAGGTGGCACTTGTTGGGCAGGAGTTGGCACTTGTGAGGCAGGAGGTGTCAGTTGTTTGGCGGGAGTTCGCACTTGTGGGTCGCAAGGTGGAAGTTGTGGGGCAGGAGGTGGCACTTGTGGGTCGGGAGGTGGAAGTTGTGAAGCAGGAGGTGGCACTTGTGGGGAAGGAGGAGGCACTTGTATGGCAGGAATTGGAACTTGTGGTGTGGGATGGGGTACTTGTGGGGAAGGAAGTGGCTCTTGTGGGGCGGGATGTGGCACTTGTGGAGCAGGAGGTGGATGATGTTAGGCTGGAGCTGGCGCTTGTGAAGCATGTGCTGGCACTTGTGGGGCAGGAATTGGCACTTGTTGTGCAGGAGGTGGCATTATGGGTTTGGAGGTGGATGATGTGCGGCAGGAGGTGACACATGTGGGGCAGGAGATGACACTTCTGGGGCAGGAGGTGGAAGTTGTGGGGCAGGATTTGGTACTTGTGGGGTGGGAGGTTGCACTTGTGGGGCTGGAGTTGGCACTTGTGGGGCGGGAGGTGGCACTAGTGGGGCAGGAGGTGGCACTCGTGGGGAGCGATGTGGCACTTGTGGGCGGGAGGTGGAATTTGTGGAGAGGGAGGTTGCACTTATGGGGAGGGAGCTGGAACCTGTGGGGCGAGAGGTGGCACATGTGGAGCAGGAGCTGGCACTTTCGGGGCAGGAGCTGGCACTTGCACGGCAGGAGGTGGCACTTGTGGGTCGGGAGGTGGCACTTGTGGGGCAGGAGGTGGCACTTGTGGGGCAAAAGGTGGCACTTGTTGGGCAGGAGGTGGCACTTGTGGGGCAGGAGTTGGATGATGTGGAGCCGGAAATGGTATTTGTAGGGCACAGGTGGATGTTGTGGGGAAGGATTTGGCACTTGTGGGGCAGGAAATGTTACTTGTGGGGCAAGAAGTGGCTCTTGAAGGGCAGGAGGTGGCACTTGTGGGGCAGGAGTTAATTCTTGTGGATCTGGAGGTGGCACTTGTGGGCCTGGAGGTTGCACTTGTGAGGCGGGAGGTGGAAGTTGTGGGGCGGGTGGTGGCAGTTGTGGGGCTGCAGGTATCACTTGTGCGGCAGGAAGTGGCACTTGTGGGGAGGAGGTGACACTTGAGGGGCAGGAGCTGGCACTTGTGGGGCAGAAGTTGGTACATGTGGGTCGGGAGGTGGCACTTGTGGTGCGGGAGGTGGCACTTGTGGTGCGGGAGGTGGAACTTGTGGGGCGGGAGGTGGCACTTGTGGGTCAGGAGTTGGATTTGTGGGGCGGGTTGTGGCACTTCTGGGGCGGGAGGTGGCACTTGTGGGGCGTGAGGTGGAAGTTGTGGGGCGGCAGGTGGCAATTGTGGGTCAGGAGGAGGCATTTGTGAGGCAGGAGGTGGATGATGTGGGGCAGGAGGTGGCACTTGTGGGTAAGTAGGTAGCACTTGTGGGGCAGGAAGTGGCACTTGTGGGGCAGGAGGTGGCACTTGTGGGGCAGGAGGAGGCACTTGTGGGGCAGGAGGAGGCACTTGTGGGGCAGGAGGAGGCACTTGTAGGGCAGGCGGAGGCACTTGTGAGGAAGTAGGTAGCACTTGTGGGGCAGGAGGAGGCACTTGTGGGGCAGGAGGTGGCACTTGTGGGGCAGGAGGAGGCACTTGTGGGGCAGGAGGAGGCACTTGTGGGGCAGGAGGTGGCACTTGTGGGGCAGGAGGTGGCACTTGTGTGGCAGGAGGTGGCACTTGTGGGGCAGGAGCTGGCACTTGTGGGGCAGGAGGAGGCACTTTTGGGGAAGTAGGTAGCACTTGTGGGGCAGGAGGAGGCACTTGTGGGGCAGGAGGTGGCACTTGTGGTGCGGAAGGTGGAACTTGTGGGGCAGGAGGTGGCACTTGTGGGTCAGGAGTTGGATTTGTGGGGCGGGTTGTGACACTTCTGGGGCGGGAGCTGGCACTTGTGGGGTGTGAGGTGGAAGTTGTGGGGCGGCAGGTGGCAATTGTGGGTCAGGAGGAGGCATTTGTTGGGCAGGAGGTGGATGATGTGGGGCAGGAGGTGGCACTTGTGCGGCAGGAGGTGGCACTTGTGGGGAAGTAGGTAGCACTTGTGGGCCAGGAGGAGGCACTTGTGGGGCAGGAGGAGGCACTTGTGGGGCAGGAAGTGGCACTTGTGGGGCAGGAGGTGGCACTTGTGGGGCAGGAAGTGGCACTTGTGGGGCGGGATGTGGCTGTTGTGGGGCAAGGGGTGGCACTTGTGGGGCGGGATGTGGCAGTTGTGGGGCAGATGATGACACCTGTGGGGCGGGAGGTGGATGTTTTGGGGAAGGAGGTTGAAGTTGTGGGGAGGGTGGTGGCACTTGTGGGGCGGGAGGTGGCAGTAGTGGGGCAGGAGTTGGCACTTGTGGGGGAGGAAATGTTACTTGTGGGGCAAGAAGTGGCTCTTGAAGGGCAGGAAGTGGCACTTGTGGGGCAGGAAGTGGCACTTGTGGGGCAGGAGGTGGCACTTGTGGGGCAGGAAAAGGCTGTTGTTGGGCGGGAAGTGGAAGTTGTGGGGTGGGAGGTGGCACTTGTGGGGCTGGATGTGGAAGTTGTGTGGCAGGATTTGACACTTCTGGGGCTGCAGGTGGCACTTGTGGGGTGGGTGGTAGAACTTGTGGGGGGTGAGGTGTAACTTGTGGAGCGGGAGGTGACAACTGTGGGACAGGAGGAGGCACTTGTGGGTCGGGAGGTGGCACTTTTAAGGCGGGAGGTGGCAGTTGTGGGGCGGGAGGTGGATGTTGTGCGGCACGATTTAGCACTTGTGTGGCTGGAGGCGGCACTTGTGGGGCGGGAGGTGGCACTTGTGGGGCGGGAAATGGAACTTGTGGGGCAGCACGTGGCACTAGTTGAGCAGGAGGTGGAAATTGTGGGGCGGGAGGTGAATGATATGAGGCAGGAGGTAGCGGTTGTGGGGCAGGAGGTGGCACTTATGGGGCAGGAGATGGTATTTGTTGTGCAGTAGGTGGCACTTGTGGAGTGGGAGATGGAAGTTGTGGGGCAGGAGGTGACACTTGTGGGGCGGTTGGTGGATGATGTAGGGCAGGAGTTGGAACTTGTGGGGTAAGGGTTGGCACTTGTGGGGTGGGAGGAGGCACTTGTGGGGCGGGGGGTGGCAATTGCTGGGTGGGAAGTGGCAGTTGTGGGGCAGTAGGTTGAAGGTTTGGGGCAGGAGGTGGCACTTGTGGGGTGGAAGGTAAGAAGATTTGGGGTGTGAAGTGGAAGTAGTGGGGCGGGAGGTAGCACTTGTGGGGCAGGAGCCGGCACTTGTGGGGCAGGACGCGACAAATGTGGTGCAGGAAATGGCACTTGTGGGGCAGGAGTTGGCACTTGTGGGTCAGGTGGTGGCACATGTGGGGCGGGGGTCAACGTTGTGGGGCAAGAGGTGTAACTTGTGGGGCAGGCGGTGGCTATAGAGGGGCGGGAGGTGGCACATGTGGGGCAGGTGATGGCACTTGTGGAGCAGGAGGTGGAAGTTGCACGTCAGGATTTGGCACTTGTGGGGCGGGAGATGGCACTTGTGGGGCGGGAGATGGCACTTGTGGGGCGGGAGATGGCACTTGTGTGTCCGGAGGTTAAACTTGTGGGGTGGGAGGTGGAACTTGTAGGGCAGGAGGTGGCATTTGTGGGGCGGGAGGTGGAAGTTGTGATGCAGGAGGTGGTATATGTGGGGCGGGAGGTGGAAGTTGTGATGCAGGAGGTGGTACATGTGGGGCGGGATGTGGCACTCGTGAGCAGGGAGGTGGCACTTGTGGAACTTGTAGCAGGTGTAACTTGTCGGGCAGGAGGCGGCTCTTGTGGGGCTGGAGATTGATGTTGTGGGTCAGGAGGTGGCACTTGCGGGGCAGGAGGTGGATGATGAGGGGCAGGAGCTGGCACTTGTGGAGCATGAGCTGGCACTTGTGGGGCAGGAATTGGCACTTGTGGGGCAGGAGGTGGCACTTGTTGGATGGGAGGTGGTTGATATGGGGAAGGAGGTGGCAATTGTGCGGTTCGAGGTGGCACTTGTGGAGCAGGAGATGGAAGTTGCGGGGCAGGAGTTGGCACTTGTGGGTCGGGAGGTGGCACTTGTGAGGCGGGAGGTGGCACTTGTGGGGCAAAATGCAACACTTGTGGGGAAGGAGTTATAACATGTGGGGCAGGAGGTGGAAGTTGTGGAACAGAAGGTGGCACTTGTGGGGCGGGATGTGGCATTTGTGGGGCGGGAGGTGGGACTTGTGGGGCCAGAGGTTGAGGTTGTGGTTCGGGAGGTGGCACTTGTGGAGCAGGAGCCTACACTTGTGGGGCAGAATGTGGCACTTGTAAGGCAGGACGTTGAAATTGTGGAGCAGGTTGTGGCACTTGTGGGGCAGGAGGTGGAAATTGTGGGGCAGGAGGTGGTAATGGTGGGGCAGGAGGTCGCACTTGTTGGCCAGGAGTTGGAAGTTGTGGGGCGGGATGTGGAACTTGTGAGGCAGGATGTGGAAGTTGTGGTGCGGGAGGTGGAAGTTGTAGGGCGGGAGGTGGCACTTGTGGGGCGGGAGTTGGAAGTTGAGTGACGGGAGGTGGCACTTGTGGGGCAGGTTGTGGAAGTTGTGGGGCGGGAGGTTGCACTTGTGAGACAGGAGGTGGAACTTGTGGAGCAGGAGGTGGTACTTGTGGGGCGGGAGGTGGAAGTTGTAGAGCGGGAGGTGGCACTTGTGGGGCGGGAGGTGGAAGTTGTAGGGCGGGAGGTGGCACTTGTGGGCCAGGAGGTGGAAGTTGTAGGGCGGGAGGTGGCACTTCTGGGGCAGGAAATGGAGCTTTTAGGGCAGGAGGTGGAACTTGTGCAGAAGGAGGTGGTACTTGTTGGGCGGAAATTGGAACTTGTTGGGAGGGAAGAGGTACTTGTGGGGCAGGAGCTGGCACTTGTGGGGCAGGCGCTGGCACTTGTGGGGCAGCAGCTGGCACTTGTGGGTCAGGAGTAGGAAGTTGGTCAGTCAGTGACACTTGTGGGGCAGGAGGTGGATTATTTGGTGGGGAGGAGGCAGTGGTGTGGACAAATGTGGCACTTGTGGGGCATGAACTGGCACTTGTGGGGCAGAAATTGGCACTTGTGGGGCAGGAGGATGTCTTTGTCGGTCAGGAGGTGGCACTTGTGTTAGAAGTGGATGACGTAGTGCAGGAGCTGGCACTTGTGAAGCATGAGCTGGCACATGTGGGGCAGGAATTGGCACTTGTGGGGCAGGAGGTGGCACTTGTTGGGTGGGAGGTGGACGATGTGGGGCAGGAGGTGGCACTTGTTGAGCAGGAGGTGGAAGTTGCATTGCAGGATGTGGCATTTGTGGGTTGGGAGTTGGCACTTGTGGGGCATGAGGTGGAATTTGTGGGATGGTAGGTGGAACATGTGGGGCAGGAGCTGGCACTTGTGGGGCAGGATGTGGCACACGTTGCCAGGAGTCGGCACTTGTGTGGCGGGATGTTGAAGTTGTGGGGCGGGAGGTGGCACTTGTGGAACAGGTATTGTCACTTGTGGGGGAGGAGGTGGATGATGTGGGTCAGGAGGTGGTCTTTGTGGGGTAGGAGGTGGCACCTGTGGGGCAAGAGGTGGCACTTGTGGGGCATGAGCTGGCACTTGTGGGGCAGGAAGTAGATGATATGGGGCATGAGCTGGCAATTGTGGGGCAGGAATTGGCACTTGTGGGGCAGGAGGTGGATGATGTGGGGCAGGAGGCTGTCTTTGTGGGGTTAGAGGTGGCACTTGTGGGGCAAAAAGTTGATGATGTGGGGCATGAGCTGGCATTTGTGAAGCATGAGCTGGCACTTGTGAAGCAGGAATTGGCACTTTTGGGGCAGGATGTGGAACTTGTGGTGTGGGAGGTGGAATTTGTGGGGTGGTAGGTGAAACTTGTAAGGCAGGAGTTGGCACATGTCGGGGGGGAAATGGCACTTGTGGGGCAGGAAATGGCACCAGTGGGGTAGGATTTGGAACCTGTGGGGTAAGAAATGGCACTTGTTGGGCAGGAGGTGGCAATTGTGGGGTGGAAGGTGGAAGTTGTTGGGCGGGAGGTGGCACCTGTGGGGTGGGAGGTGGATCTTTTTGTGCAGGAGGTGGCACTTGTGGGGCTGGAGTTGGATGATGTGGAGCCGGAAATTTGTAGGGCACAGGTGCATGTTGTGGGGCATGATTAGGCACTTATGGGGCTGGAGGTGGCACTTGTGGGGAGAAATTGGAACTTGTTGGGAGGGAAGAGGTACTTGTGGGGCAGGAAGTGGCTCTTGTCGGGCAGGAGCTGGCACTTGTGGGGCAGGAGGTTGCAGTTGTGTGTCAGGAGGAGGAAGTTGGGCGGTCAGCGACACTTGTGGGGCAGGAGGTGGATTATTTGGGGGGGAGGAGGCAGTGGTGTGGCAAACTGTGGCACTTGTGGGGCAGGAGCTGGCACTTCAGGGGAATGAGCTGGCACTTGTAGGGCAGGAATTGGCACTTGTGGTGCATGGGGTGGTCGTTGTGGGGCAGGACGTGGTCGTTGTGGGGCAGGGGGTGGCACTTGTGGGGCAGGGGGTGGATGATGTGGGGCAGGAGGTGGTCGTTGTGGGGCAGGAGGTGGCACTTGTGGGGCAGCGGGTGGATGATGCGGGCAGGAGGTGACACTTGTGGGGTGGTTGGTGGATGATGTGGGGCAGGAGGTGACACTTGTGGGGCGGTTGGTGGATGATGTGGGGCAGGAGTTGGCATTTGTGGGGCAGGAGGTGGCACCTGTTGGGCACGAGGTGGCACTTGTGGGGCAGGTGCTGGCACTTGTGGGGCATGAGCTGGCAATTGTGGGGCAGGAATTGGCACTTGTGGGGCAGGAGGTAGATGATGTGGGGCAGGAGGCTGTCTTTGTGGGGTTGGAGGTGGCACTTGTGGGGCAGGAAGTTGATGATGTGGGGCAGGAGCTGGCATTTGTGAAACATGAGCTGGCACTTGTGAAGCAGGAATGGGCTCTTGTAAGGCAGGAGGTGGAACTTGTGGGGCGGGATGTGGCACTTGCGGGATGCGAGGTGGCACTTGTGGGGCAGGAGTTGGCACTTGTGGGTCAGGTGGTGGTACTTCTGGGGCAGGATCGGGCACTTGTGGGGCAGGATGTGGAAGCTGTGGGACGGGAGGTGGAAGTTATGGGGTGGGAGGTGGAAGTTGTGGGGCAAGAATTGGCAATTGTGGGGCAAGAAGTGGCAATTGTGGGGCAGAGGGTGGCACTTGTACGGCAGGAGGTGGCACTTGTGGGACAGGACGTGGCAATTGGGAAGGACGTGGCACTTGTGGGGTGGGAGGTGGCTCTTGTGGGGCAGGAGGTGGCACTTGTTGGGCAGGAGGAGGCTGTTGTTGGGCGGGAGGTGGGACTTGTGTAACAAGAGGTGGAAATTGTGCGGTGGGATGTGGCACTTGTGGGGCAAGGGGTGGCACTTGTGAGGCAGAAGGTGGCACTTGTGGGGCAGGAGGTGGAAGTTGTGGGTCAGGAGGTGACATTTGTGGAACAGGAGGTGGATGATGTGGGGCAGGAGGTAGCAATTTTGGGCCGGGACGTGGCACTAGTGGGGAGAGATGTTGCACTTGTTGGGCGGGAGGTGGCACTTTTGGGGCATAAGGTGAAAATTGAGGGACATGAGGTGGCACTTGTGGGGCAGGAGTTGGCACTTGTGTGGTAGGAGGTGGCAATTGTGGGGCAGGAGCTTGCAGTTGTGAGGCGGGATGTGGAAGTTGTGGGGCGGGTTGTGGCAGCTGTGGGGCTGGAGGTGTCACTTGTGCAGCGGGAAATGGCACTTGTAAGGCAGGAAGTAGCACTTGTGGGGCAGGAGTTGGCACTTGTGGGGCGAGAGTTGGCACTTGTGGGGCAGGAGGTTGCACTTGTGGGGTGGGATGTGGTACTTGTGGGGTGGGAGGTGGCACTTGTTGGGGGGGTGGTGGCAATTTTGGGGCAGGAGGTGGCACTTGTTGGGCGAGAGTTGCAATTGTGAGACGGGAGGTGGCAATTGTGGGTCACGTAGTGGCACTTGTGGTTCAGGAGGTAGAACTGGTGGGGCTGGAGGTGGCACTTGTGGGGTGGGAAGTGGCACTTGTGGGGCAGGATGTGGCAATTTTGGAGCAGGACGTGGATTATGTGGGGCAGGAGGTGGCACTTGTGGGGCAGGAGGTGGAAGTTGTGGGTCAGGAGGTGACATTTGTGGAACAGGAGGTGCATGATGTGGAACAGTAGGTGGCACCTGTGGGGCAGGAGATGGCACTTATGGGGCAGGAGATGGTATTTGTTGTGCAGTAGGTGGCACTTGTGGAGTGGGAGATGGAAGTTGTGGTGCAGGAGGTGGCACTTGTGGGGCGGTTGGTGGATGATGTGGGGCAGGAGTTGGCACTTGTAGGGTAAGGGTTGGCACTTGTGGGGTGGGAGGAGGCACTTGTGGGGCGGGGGGTGGCAATTGCTGGGTGGGAAGTGGCAGTTGTGGGGCAGTAGGTTGAAGGTTTGGGGCAGGAGGTGGCACTTGTGGGGTGGAAGGTAAGAAGATTTGGGGTGTGACGTGGAAGTAGTGGGGCGGGAAGTGGCACTTGTGGGGCGGGAGGTGGCACTTGTTGGGCAGGAGTTGGCACTTGTGTGGCTGAGGGTTGAAGTTGTGGGGCGAGAGGTAGCACTTGTGGGGCAGGAGCCGGCACTTGTGGGGCAGGAGTTGGCACTTGTGGGTCAGGTGGTGGCACATGTGGGGCGGGGGTCGACGTTGTGGGGCAAGAGGTGTAACTTGTGGGGCAAGAGGTGTAACTTGTGGGGCAAGAGGTGTAACTTTTGGGGCAGGAAGTGGCTATAGCGGGGCGGGAGGTGGCACTTGTGTGGCGGGAGGTGGCACTTGTGGGGCAGGAGATGGCAATTGTGGAGCAGGAGGTGAAAGTTGCACGTCAGGATTTGGCACTTGTGGGGCGGGAGATGGCACTTGTGTGTCTGGAGGTTAAACTTGTGGGGTGGGAGGTGGCACTTGTGGGGAAGGAGGTGGCACTTGTGGGGCAGGAGGTGGCAAATGTGGTGCAGGAAATGGCACTTTTGGGGCAGGAGTTGGCACATGTGGGTTAGGAGGTGGCACTTGTGGGGCAGGAGGTGGATGATGTGGGGCAGGAGCTGGCAATTGTGAAGCATGAGCTGGCACTTTTAGGGCTGGAATTGGCACTTGTGGGGTGGGAGGTGGATGATGTGGGGCAGGAGGTGGATGTTGCGTGGCAGGATTTGGCCCTTGTGGGGCAGGACGTGGCACTTGTGGAGCGGGAGGGGGCACTTGTGGGGCCTGAGGTGGCACTTGTAGGGCAGGAGGTGGCATTTGTGGGGCGGGAGGTTGAAGTTGTGAGGCAGGGGGTGGCACTTGTAAGGCAGGAGGTAGAACTTGTGGGGCAGGAGTTGGCACTTGTGGGGCACGAGTTGGCACTTGTGGGGCACGTAGTTGCATTAGTGGGTCAGGTGGTGGCACTTGTGGGTCAGGTGGTGGCAGTTGTGGGGCGGGATGTGGAAGTTGTGGGGTGTGAGGTGGCACTTGTGGGGCGGAAGTTGACACTGTTGGGGTGTGAGGTGGCACTTGTGGGGCGGAAGGTGGCACTTGTGGGCAGGAGGTGACACTTGTGGGGCAGGATGTGGCACTTGTGCGTGGGAGGTGGCACTTGTGGGGCGGGAAATGGCACTTGTAGGGGGGGTGGCACTTGTGAGGTCGAGGTGGCACTTGTGGGGGGGGGTGGCACTTGTGATGCATGAGGTGGCACTTGTGGGGCAGGATGTGGCACTTGTGCGTGGGAGGTGGAGTTTGTGGAGAGGGAGGTGGCGCTTGTGGGGCGGGAGGTGGCACTTGTGGGGAGGAGGTGGAACTTGTGGGACGGGAGGTGGAAGTTGTGATGCAGGAGGTGGTACATGTGGGGCGGGAGGTGTAAGTTGTGATGCAGGAGGTGGTACATGTGGGGCGGGAGGTGGAAGTTGTGATGCAGGAGGTGGTACATGTGGGGCGGGAGGTGTAAGTTGTGATGCAGGAGGTGGTACATGTGGGGCGGGAGGTGGAAGTTGTGATGCAGGAGGTGGTACATGTGGGGCGGGAGGTGGAAGTTGTGATGCAGGAGGTGGTACATGTGGGGCGGGAGGTCGAAGTTGTGATGCAGGAGGTGGTACATGTGGGGCGGGATGTGGCACTCGTGAGCAGGGAGGTGGCACTTGTGGAACTTGTAGCAGGTGTAACTTGTCAGGCAGGAGGCGGCTCTTGTGGGGCTGGAGATTGATGTTGTGGGTCAGGAGGTGGCACTTGTGGGGCAGGAGGTGGATGATGAGGGGCAGGAGCTGGCACTTGTGGAGCATGAGCTGGCACTTGGGGGGCAGGAATTGGCACTTGTGGGGCAGGAGGTGGCACTTGTTGGATGGGAGGTGGTTGATATGGGGAAGGAGGTGGCAATTGTGTGGCAGGATGTGGCACACGTTGCCAGGAGTCGGCACTTGTGTGGCGGGATGTTGAAGTTGTGGGGCTGGAGGTTGCACTTGTCTAACAGGTATTGTCACTTGTGGGGGAGAAGGTGGATGATGTGGGGCAGGAGGCTGTCTTTGTGGGGTTAGAGGTGGCACTTGTGGGGCAGGAAGTTCATGTGGGGCATGAGCTGGCATTTGTGAAGCATGAGCTGGCACTTGTGAAGCAGGAATTGGCACTTTTGGGGCAGGAGGTGGAACTTGTGGGACGGGAGGTGGAAGTTGTGATGCAGGAGGTGGTACATGTGGGGCGGGAGGTGGAAGTTGTGATGCAGGAGGTGGTACATGTGGGGCGGGAGGTGGAAGTTGTGATGCAGGAGGTGGTACATGTGGGGCGGGAGGTGGAAGTTGTGATGCAGGAGGTGGTACATGTGGGGCGGGAGGTCGAAGTTGTGATGCAGGAGGTGGTACATGTGGGGCGGGATGTGGCACTCGTGAGCAGGGAGGTGGCACTTGTGGAACTTGTAGCAGGTGTAACTTGTCGGGCAGGAGGCGGCTCTTGTGGGGCTGGAGATTGATGTTGTGGGTCAGGAGGTGGCACTTGTGGGGCAGGAGGTGGATGATGAGGGGCAGGAGCTGGCACTTGTGGAGCATGAGCTGGCACTTGGGGGGCAGGAATTGGCACTTGTGGGGCAGGAGGTGGCACTTGTTGGATGGGAGGTGGTTGATATGGGGAAGGAGGTGGCAATTGTGTGGCAGGATGTGGCACACGTTGCCAGGAGTCGGCACTTGTGTGGCGGGATGTTGAAGTTGTGGGGCTGGAGGTTGCACTTGTCTAACAGGTATTGTCACTTGTGGGGGAGAAGGTGGATGATGTGGGGCAGGAGGCTGTCTTTGTGGGGTTAGAGGTGGCACTTGTGGGGCAGGAAGTTCATGTGGGGCATGAGCTGGCATTTGTGAAGCATGAGCTGGCACTTGTGAAGCAGGAATTGGCACTTTTGGGGCAGGAGGTGGAACTTGTGGGGTGGGGGGTGGAATTTGTAAGGCGGGAAGTGGCACTTGTGGGGCAGAAATTGGCACTTATGGGGCAGGAGGTGGCACTTGTGGGGCGGGAGATGGAAGTTGTGAGGCAGGAGGTGGCACTTGGGCAGATTGTGTCACTCGTGGGCAGGGAGGTTGCACTTGTGGGGCAGGAGGTGAAAGTTGTGGGGCAGGAGGTGGCATTTGTAAGGCGGGAAGTGGCACTTGTGGGGCAGAAATTGGCACTTATGGGGCAGGAGGTGGCACTTGTGGGGCGGGAGGTGGCACTGATGGGGCAGGAAATTGAGCTTTTGGGGCAGGAGATGGCACTTGTGGGGCGTAAGGTGGAACTTATGGGGCAGGAGGTGGAACTTGTGGAGCAGGAGGTGGTACTTGTGGGGCGGGAGGTTGGAGTTGTTGGGCAGGAGGTGGCATTTTGAGGCAGAAGGTGGCATTTGTGTGGCAGGAGGTGGCAATTGTGGGGCACGAGTTGGAAATTGTTGGGCAGGAGGTGGAAGTTTTGGGGCAGGGTTTGGCAGTTGTAGGGCGGGAGGTGGCACTTGTGGGCCAGGAGGTGGCACTTCTGGGGCAGGAAATGGAGCTTTTAGGGCAGAAGGTGGAACTTGTGCAGAAGGAGGTGGTACTTGTTGGGCGGAAATTGGAACTTGTTGGGAGGGAAGAGGTACTTGTGGGGCAGGAGCTGGCACTTGTGGGGCAGGAGCTGGCACTTGTGGGGCTGGAGGAGGAAGTTGGTCAGTCAGTGACACTTGTGGGGCGGGAGGTGGATTATTTGTGGGGGAGGAGGCAGTGGTGTGGACAAATGTGGCACTTCAGGGGAATGAGCTGGCACTTGTGGGGCAGAAATTGGCACTTATGGGGCAGGAGGATGTCTTTGTCGGTCAGGAGGTGGCACTTGTGGGGCAGGAAGTGGATGACGTAGTGCCGGAGCTGGCACTTGTGAAGCAGGAATTGGCATTTGTGGGGCAGGAGGTGGAACTTGTGGGGTGGCAGGTGGAATTTGTGGGGTGGTAGGTGAAACTTGTAAGGCAGGAGTTGGCACCTGTGGGGGGGGAAATGGCACTTGTGGGGCAGGAAATGGCACCAGTGGGGTAGGATTTGGAACCTGTGGGGTAAGAAATGGCACTTGTTGGGCAGGAGGTGGCACTTGTGGGGCGGAAGTGGAACTTGTTTGTCATGTGGCCACAATTGTTGGGCGGGAGGTGGCACTTGTGGGGCAGGAGGTGGCAATTGTGGGGCGGGAGGTGGATGATGTGGGGCAGGAGGTGGTCGTTGTGGGGCAGGAGGTGGCACTTGTGGGGCAGGAGGTGGAAGTTGAAGGACAGGACCTTGCACTTGTGGGGCATGAACTGGCACTTGTTGGGCAGGAGGTGGCACTTGTTGGGCAGGAGGTGGCACATGTGGGGCGGAAGTGGAAATTGTAAAACAGGAGGTGGAATTTGTGGGGCTGTAGGTGTAACTTGTGGTGCAGGAAGTGGAACTTCTGGGGCAGGAGGTGGCGATAGAGGGGCAGGAAGTGGCACTTTTGGGGCGGGAGTTTGCACTTGTGGGGTAGGAGGCTGCACTAATATGGCAGGAGGTGGCATTGTGGGGAGGGAGGTGGCAGGTTTTGGGCAGGAGGTGGCACTTGTGGGGCAGGAGGTGGATGATGAGGGGCAGGAGCTGGCACTTGTGAAGCATGAGCTGGCACTTGTGGGGCTGGAATTGGCAGTTGTGCGGCAGGAGTTGGCACTTGTGGGGCGGGAGTTGGCACTTGTGGGGCGGGAGTTAGAACTTGTGGGGCGGGAGGTGGCACTTGTGGGGAGCGATGTGGCACTTGTGGGCGGGAGGCTGAATTTGTGGAGAGGGAGGTGGCACTTATGGGGCGGGAGGTGGCACTAGTGGGGCGAGAGGTGGCACATGTGGGGCAGGAGCTGGCACTTGCACGGCAGGAGGTGGAACTGGCGGGGCAGGAGGTGGCACTTGTGGGTCGGGAGGTGGCACTAGTGGGGCAGGAGGTGGCACTTGTTGGGCAGGAGTTGGCACTTGTGAGGCAGGAGGTGTCAGTTGTTTGGCGGGAGTTCGCACTTGTGGGTCGCAAGGTAGAAGTTGTGGGGCAGGAGGTGGCACTTGTGGGTCGGGAGGTGGAAGTTGTGAAGCAGGAGGTGGCACTTGTGGGGAAGGAGGAGGCACTTGTATGGCAGGAATTGGAACTTGTGGTGTGGGATGGGGTACTTGTGGGGAAGGAAGTGGCTCTTCTGGGGCGGGATGTGGCACTTGTGGGGCAGGAGGTGGATGATGTTAGGCTGGAGCTGGCGCTTGTGAAGCATGTGCTGGCACTTGTGGGGCAGGAATTGGCACTTGTTGTGCAGGAGGTGGCATTATGGGTTTGGAGGTGGATGATGTGCGGCAGGAGGTGACACATGTGGGGCAGGAGATGACACTTCTGGGGCAGGAGGTGGAAGTTGTGGGGCAGGATTTGGTACTTGTGGGGTGGGAGGTTGCACTTGTGGGGCTGGAGTTGGCACTTGTGGGGCGGGAGGTGGCACTAGTGGGGCAGGAGGTGGCACTCGTGGGGAGCGATGTGGCACTTGTGGGCGGGAGGTGGAATTTGTGGAGAGGGAGGTGGCACTTATGGGGCGGGAGCTGGAACTTGTGGGGCGAGAGGTGGCACATGTGGAGCAGGAGCTGGCACTTTCGGGGCAGGAGGTGGCACTTGCACGGCAGGAGGTGGCACTTGTGGGTCGGGAGGTGGCACTTGTGGGTCGGGAGGTGGCACTTGTGGGGCAGGAGGTGGCACTTGTGGGGCAGGAGGTGGATGATGAGGGGCAGGAGCTGGCACTTGTGGGGCAGGAGTTGGATGATGTGGAGCCGGAAATGGTATTTGTAGGGCACAGGTGGATGTTGTGGGGCAGGATTTGGCACTTATGGGGCTGGAGGTTACACTTGTGGGGCAGAAGGTGGAACTTGTGCGACAGGAGATGGCACTTCTGGGGCAGGAGGTGGAAGTTGTGGGGCAGGATTTGGTACTTGTGGGGTGGGAGATGGCACTTGTGGGGCTGGAGGTGGCACTTGTGGGATGGTAGGTGGAACTTGTGGGGCAAGACTTGGAACTTGTGGTGCAGGAGATATCACACGTTGGGCAGGAGTTGGCACTTCTGTGGCGGGAGGCTGAAGTTGTGGGGTGGGAGGTGGCACCTGTTGGGCATGTAGTGGTACTTGTGGGGTGGGATTTTTCACTTGTTTGTCATGTGGCCACAATTGTTGGGCGGGAGGTGGCACTTGTGGGGCAGGAGGTGGATGATGAGGGGCAGGAGCTGGCACTTGTGAAGCATGAGCTGGCACTTGTAGGGCAGGAATTGGCAGTTGTGCGGCAGGTGGTGGCACTTGTTGGATGGGAGGTGGATGATGTGGGGCAGGAGGTCGCACTTGTGGAGCAGGATGTGGACGTTGCGTGGCAGGATTTGGCACTTGTGGGGTGGGAGGTGGAACTTGTGGGGCAGGAGGTGGCACTTGTGGCGTGGTAGGTGGCACTTGTGGGGCAGGAGCTGGCACTTGTGGGGAGGGATGTGGCACTTGTGGGGCAGGAGTTGGCACTTGTGGGGCTGGAGGTGGCACTTGTGGGGCAGGAGGTGGATGATGTGGGGCAGGAGTTGGCACTTGTGGAGCAGGAGGTAAAAGTTGCGGGGCAGGATTTGGCACTTGTGGGGCAGGATGTGGCACACGTTGGGCAGGAGTTGGCACTTGTATGGCGGGATGTTGAAGTTGTGGGGCGGGAGGTGGCATTTGTGGGGCTGGAACTGGCTCTTGTGGGGCAGGAGGTGGAAGTTGTAGGGCAGGAAATGGCACTTGTGGGGCAGGAGGTGGCACTTGTGGGGCAAGAAATGGCACTTGTGGGGCAGGAGTTGGCACTTGTGGTCGGGTGGTGGCACTTGTGGTGTGGGAGGTGGCACTTGTGGAATTGGAGTTGGCACTAGTGCGGCAGAAGGTGGAAGTTGTGGGGAAGTATTTGGCACTTGTGAAGCAAGAGGTGGCACTTGTGGGGCAGGAGGTGGTCCTTGTGGGACGAGAGGTGGCACTTGTTGGGCAGGAGGTTGAACTTATGGGGCGTTACGTGGAAGTTGTGGGGCGGGAGGTGGCACCTGTGGAAATGGAGATGGCACTAGTGGGGCAGGTAGTGGCACTTGTTGGGCGGGATATGGAACTTATGGGGCAGGAGTTGACACTTTTGGGGCAGGAGGTGGAAGTTGTGGGGCTGGACGTGGCACTTGTGGGGCGGGAGTTGGCATTTTGGGGAGGGTGGTGGCACTTGTTGGGCAGGAGGTGGCACTTGTGGGGCAGGAGGTGGCACTTGTTGGGCAGGAGGTGGTCCTTGTGGGACGAGAGGTGGCACTTGTTGGGCAGGAGGTGGAACTTATGGGGCGTTACGTGGAAGTTGTGGGGCGGGAGGTGGCTCTTTTGAGGCAGGAGGTGGAACTTGTGAGCCAGGAGATGGAAGTTGTAGGGCGGGAGGTGGCTCTTGTGGGGCGGGAGGTGGCACTTGTGGGTCGGGAGGTGGCACTACTGGGGCAGGAGGTGGACGTTGTGGAGTGGGAAGTGGAAGTTGTGGAGCGGGAGGTTGCACTTGTGTGTCAGGAGGATGAAGTTGGGCGGCCAGTGACACTTGTGGGGCAGGAGGTGGATTATTTGGGGGGAAGGTGGCAGTGGTGTGGACAAATGTGGCACTTGTGGGGCAGGAGCTGGCACTTCAGGGGAATGAGCTGGCACTTGTAGGGCAGGAATTGGCACTTGTAAGGCAGGAGGTGGAACTTGTGGGGCGGGATGTGGCAGTTGTGGGGCAGATGATGACACCTGTGGGGCGGGAGGTGGATGTTTTGGGGAAGGAGGTTAAAGTTGTGGGGAGGGTGGTGGCACTTGTGGGGCGGGAGGTGGCACTAGTGGGGCAGGAGTTAACACTTGTGGGGCAGGAAATGTTACTTGTGGGGCAAGAAGTGGCTCTTGAAGGGCAGGAGGTGGCACTTGTGGGGCAGGAGTTAATTCTTGTGGATCTGGAGGTGGCACTTGTGGGCCTGGAGGTTGCACTTGTGAGGCGGGAGGTGGAAGTTGTGGGGCGGGTGGTGGCAGTTGTGGGGCTGGAGGTATCACTTATGCGGCAGGAAGTGGCACTTGTGGGGAGGAGGTGACACTTGAGGGGCAGGAGCTGGCACTTGTGGGGCAGAAGTTGGTACATGTGGGTCGGGAGGTGGCACTTGTGGGGCAGGAGGTGGCACCTGTGGTGCGGGAGGTGGAACTTGTGGGGTGGGAGGTGGCACTTGTGGGTCAGGAGTTGGATTTGTGGGGCGGGTTGTGGCACTTCTGGGGCGGGAGGTGGCACTTGTGGGGCAGGAGGTGGCACTTGTGGGGCGTGAGGTGGAAGTTGTGGGGCGGCAGGTGGCAATTGTGGGTCAGGAGGAGGCATTTGTGAGGCAGGAGGTGGATGATGTGGGGCAGGAGGTGGCACTTGTGGGGAAGTAGGTAGCACTTGTGGGGAAGTAGGTAGCACTTGTGGGGCAGGAGGAGGCACTTGAGGGGCAGGAGGAGGCACGTGTGGGGCAGGAGGTGGCACTTGTGGGGCAGGAGGTGGCACTTGTGTGGCAGGAGGAGGCACTTGTGGGGAAGTAGGTAGCACTTGTGGGGCAGGAGGAGGCACTTGTGGGGCAGGAGGTGGCACTTGTGGTGCGGAAGGTGGAACTTATGGGGTGGGAGGTGGCACTTGTGGGTCAGGAGTTGGATTTGTGGGGCGGGTTGTGACACTTCTGGGGCGGGAGATGGCACTTGTGGGGTGTGAGGTGGAAGTTGTGGGGCAGCAGGTGGCAATTGTGGGTCAGGAGGAGGCATTTGTGAGGCAGGAGGTGGATGATGTGGGGCAGGAGGTGGCACTTGTGCGGCAGGAGGTGGCACTTGTGGGGAAGTAGGCAGCACTTGTGGGCCAGGAGGAGGCACCTGTGGGGCAGGAGGAGGCACTTGTGGGGCAGGAGGAGGCACATGTGGGGCAGGAAGTGGCACTTGTGGGGCAGGAGGTGGCACTTGTGGGGCAGGAAGTGGCACTTGTGGGGCAGGAGGTGGCACTTGTGGGGCAGGAAGTGGCACTTGTGGGGCAGGAAGTTGCACTTGTGGGGCATGAGGTGGCACTTGTGGGGCGTGAGGTGGCACTTGTGGGGCGTGAGGTGGAAGTTGTGGGGCGGCAGGTGGCAATTGTGGGACAGGAGGAGGCATTTGTGAGGCAGGAGGTGGATGATGTGGGGCAGGAGGTGGCACTTGTGGGGAAGTAGGTGGCACTTGTGGGGCAGGAGGTGGCACTTGTGGGGCAGGAGGTGGCACTTGTGTGGCAGGAGGAGGCACTTGTGGGGCAGGAAGTGGCACTTGTGGGGCAGGAGGAGGCTGTTGTTGGGCGGGAAGTGGAAGTTGTGGGGTGGGAGGTGGCACTTGTGGGGCTGGATGTGGAAGTTGTGTGGCAGGATTTGACACTTCTGGGGCTGCAGGTGGCACTTGTGGGGTGGGTGGTAGAACTTGTGTGGGGTGAGCTGTAACTTGTGGAGCGGGAGGTGACAACTGTGGGACAGGAGGAGGCACGTGTGGGTCGGGAGGTGGCACTTTTAAGGCGGGAGGTGGCAGTTGTGGGGCGGGAGGTGGCAGTTGTGGGGCGGGAGGTGGCACTTGTGGGGCGGGATGTGGCACTTGTGGGGCGGGACGTGGGACTTGTGGGGCCAGAGGTTGAGGTTGTGGTTCGGGAGGTGGCACTTGTGGAGCAGGAGCCTACACTTGTGGGGCAGAATGTGGCACTTGTAAGGCAGGACGTTGAAATTGTGGAGCAGGTTGTGGCACTTGTGGGGCAGGAGGTGGAAATTGTGGGGCAGGAGGTGGTAATGGTGGGGCAGGAGGTCGCACTTGTGGGCCAGGAGTTGGAAGTTGTGGGGCGGGAGAATGAAGTTGTGGGGCGGAATGTGGAACTTGTGAGACAGGAGGTGGCACTTGTGGGGCGGGAGGTAAAAGTTGTGAGGCAGGAGGTGGCACTTGGGCAGATTGTGTCACTCGTGGGCAGGGAGGTTGCACTTGTGGGGCAGGAGGTGAAAGTTGTGGGGCAGGAGGTGGCATTTGTAAGGCGGGAAGTGGCACTTGTGGGGCAGAAATTGGCACTTATGGGGCAGGAGGTGGCACTTGTGGTGCGGGAGGTGGCACTGATGGGGCAGGAAATTGAGCTTTTGGGGAAGGAGATGGCACTTGTGGGGCATAAGGTGGAACTTGTGGGGCAGGAGGTGGAACTTGTGGAGCAGGAGGTGGTACTTGTGGGGCGGGAGGTTGGAGTTGTTGGGCAGGAGGTGGCATTTTGAGGCAGAAGGTGGCATTTGTGTGGCAGGAGGTGGCAATTGTGGGGCACGAGTTGGAAATTGTTGGGCAGGATGTGGAAGTTTTGGGGCAGGGTTTGGCAGCTGTAGGGCGGGAGGTGGCACCTGTGGGGCGGGAGGTGGCACTTCTGGGGCAGGAAATGGAGCTTTTAGGGCAGGAGGTGGAACTTGTGCAGAAGGAGGTGGTACTTGTTGGGCGGAAATTGGAACTTGTTGGGAGGGAAGAGGTACTTGTGGGGCAGGAAGTGGCTCTTGTGGGGCAGGAGCTGGCACTTGTGGGGCAGGAGGTTGCACTTGTGTGTCAGGAGGAGGAAGTTGGTCAGTCAGTGACACTTGTGGGGCAGGAGGTGGATTATTTGGGGGGGAGGAGGCAGTGGTGTGGACAAATGTGGCACTTGTGGGGCATGAACTGGCACTTGTGGGGCAGGAATTGGCACTTGTGGGGCAGGAATTAGCACTTGTGGGGCAGGAGGATGTCTTTGTCGGTCAGGAGGTGGCACTTGTGGGGCAGGAAGTGGATGACGTAGTGCAGGAGCTGGCACTTGTGAAGCATGAGCTGGCACATGTGGGGCAGGAATTGGCACTTGTGGGGCAGGTGGTGGCACTTGTTGGGTGGGAGGTGGACGATCTGGGGCAGGAGGTGGCACTTGTGGAGCAGGAGGTGGAAGTTGCATTGCAGGATTTGGCATTTGTGGGTTGGGAGTTGGCACTTGTGGGGCATGATGTGGAATTTGTGGGATGGTAGGTGGAACATGTGGGGCAGGAGTTGGCACTTGTGGGGCAGGATGTGGCACACGTTGCCAGGAATCGGCACTTGTGTGGCGGGATGTTGAAGTTGTGGGGCGGGAGGTGGCACTTGTGGAACAGGTATTGTCACTTGTGGGGGAGGAGGTGGATGATGTGGGGTAGGAGGTGGCACCTGTGGGGCAAGAGGTGGCACTTGTGGGGCATGAGCTGGCACTTGTGGGGCAGGAATTGGCACTTGTGGGGCAGGAGGTGGATGATGTGGGGCAGGAGGTGGTCTTTGTGGGGTAGGAGGTGGCACCTGTGGGGCATGAGGTGGCACTTGTGGGGCATGAGCTGGCACTTGTGGGGCAGGAGGCTGTCTTTGTGGGGTTAGAGGTGGCACTTGTAAGGCAGGAAGTTGATGATGTGGGGCATGAGCTGGCATTTGTGAAGCATGAACTGGCACTTGTGAAGCAGGAATTGGCACTTTTGGGGCAGGAGGTGGAACTTGTGGGGTGTGAGGTGGAATTTGTGGGGTGGTAGTTGTAGCTTGTAAGGCAGGAGTTGGCACCTGTGGGGGGGGAAATGGCACTTGTGGGGCAGGAAATGGCACCAGTGGGGTAGGATTTGGAACCTGTGGGGTAAGAAATGGCACGAGTTGGGCAGGAGGTGGCACTTGTGGGGCGGAAGTGGAACTTGTTTGTCATGTGGCCACAATTGTTGGGCGGGAGGTGGCACTTGTGGGGCAGGAGGTGGCAATTGTGGGGCGGGAGGTGGAAGTTGTGGGGCAGGAGGTGGCACTTGTGGGGCGGAAATTGGAACTTGTTGGGAGGGAAGAGGTACTTGTGGGGCAGGAAGTGGCTCTTGTCGGGCAGGAGCTGGCACTTGTGGGGCAGGAGGTTGCACTTGTGTGTCAGGAGGAGGAAGTTGGGCGGTCAGTGACACTTGTGGGGCAGGAGGTGGATTATTTGGGGGGGAGGTGGCAGTGGTGTGGCAAAATGTGGCACTTGTGGGGCAGGAGCTGGCACTTCAGGGGAATGAGCTGGCACTTGTAGGGCAGGAATTGGCACTTGTGGTGCAGGGGGTGGTCGTTGTGGGGCAGGAGGTGGCACTTGTATGGCAGAAATTGAAACTTGTGTGGTGGGATGGGGTACCTGTGGTGAAGGAAGTGGCTCTTGTGGGGCAGGAGCTGGCACTTGTGGGGCATGAAATGGCACTTGTGGGGCATGAGCTGGCACTTGTGGGCAGGAAGTGGATGATGTGGTGCAGGAGCTGGCACTTGTGAAGCATGAGCTGGCACATGTGGTTCAGGATGTAGCACTTGTGGGGCAGGAGCTGTAAATTGTCTGGTGAGGTATGGCACTTGTGGGGCAGGAGTTGGCACTTGTGGGGCAGGAGGTGTCAGTTGTTTGGTGGGAGGTGGCACTTGTAGGGCAGGAGGTGGCACTTGTGGGGCAGGAGGTGTCAGTTGTTTGGCAGGAGGTGGCACTTGTGGGGAAGGAGGTGGCACTTGTGGGGCAGGAGGTGGCACTTGTGGGGAAGGAGGTGTCACTTGTATGGCAGGAATTGAAACTTGTGGGGTGGGATGGGGTACCTGTGGTGAAGGAGCTGGCACCTGTGGGGCATGAACTGGCACTTGTGGGCAGGAAGTGGATGATGTGGTGCAGGAGCTGGCACTTGTGAAGCATGAGCTGGCACATGTGGGGCAGGAATTGGCAGTTGTGGGGCAGGAGCCTACACTTGTGGGGCAGAACGTGGCACTTGTGGGGCAGGATTTGAAGTTGTGGTGCAGGATGTAGCACTTGTGGGGCAGGAGCTGTAAATTGTCTGGCGAGATAAGGCACTCGTGGGGCAGGAGGTTGCACTAGTTTGGCAGGAGGTGGCACTTGTGGGGCGGGATGTGGCACTTGTGGGGCGAGAGGTGGCACTTGTGGGGCAGAAGGTGGATGATGTGGGGCAGGAGCTGGCAATTGTGAAGCATGAGCTGTCACTTTTGGGGCAGGAATTGTCAGTTGTGCGGCAGGAGTTGGCACTTGTGGGGCAGGATGTGGCACACGGGCAGGAGTTGGCACTTGTGTGGTGGGATGTTGAAGTTGTTGGGCGGGAGGTGGCACTTGTGGGGCTGGAAGTGGCAGTTGTAGGGCTGGAGGTGGCACTTGTGGAATTGTAGTTGGCACTAGTGGTGCAGAAGGTGGAAGTTGTGGGGAAGTATTTGGCACTTGTGGGGCAAGAGGTGGAACTTGTGGGGCAGGAGGTGGCATTTGTGGAGCATGAGTTGACACTTATGGGGCAGGAGGTGGCACTTGTGGGGCAGGAGGTTGCACTTGTGGGGCAGGAGGTGGTCCTTGTGGGACGAGAGGTGGCACTTGTGGGGCAGGAGGTGGAACTTATGGGGCGTTACGTGGAAGTTGTGGGGCAAGAGGTGGCTCTTTTGAGGCAGGAGGTGGCACTTGTGGGCCAGGAGATGGAAGTTGTAGGGCGGGAGGTGGCACTTGTTGGGTGGGAGGTGGTAGATGTTGGGCGTGAGGTGGCACTTGTGGGTCGGGAGGTGGCACTTGTGGGGCAGGAGGTGGAAGTTGTGGAGCGGGAGGTGGCATTTGTGGGGCGAAAGGTGGCATTTGTGGGGCAGGAGGTTGCACTTGTGGGGCAGGAGGAGGCACTTGCAGGGTGGAAATTGGAACTTGTTGGGAGGGAAGAGGTACTTGTGGGGCAGGAAGTGGCTCTTGTCGGGCAGGAGCTGGAACTTGTGGGGCAGGAGGTTGCACTTGTGCGTGGGAGGTGGAAGTTGTGGGGAAGGAAATGGCACCTGTGGGGCAGGAGGTGGCACTTTTGGGGGAGGTGGTGGCATTTGTTGGGCGAGAGGTGAAACTTATGGGGCAGGAGGTGGCACTTGTAGGTCAAGAGGTAGAACTTGTTGGGCAGGAGGTGACATTTGTGGGGCAGGAGGTGTCAGTTGTTTGGTGGGAGGTGGCACTTGTAGCGCAGGAGCTGTCACTTTTGGGGCAGGAGGTGTCAGTTGTGCGGCAGGAGTTGGCACTTGTGGGGCAGGATGTGGCACACGGGCAGGAGTTGGCACTTGTGTGGTGGGATGTTGAAGTTGTTGGGCGGGAGGTGGCACTTGTGGGGCTGGAAGTGGCAGTTGTAGGGCTGGAGGTGGCACTTGTGGAATTGGAGTTGCCACAAGTGGGGCAGAAGGTGGATGATGTGGGGAAGTATTTGGCACTTGTGGGGCAGGAGGTGGCATTTGTGGAGCATGAGTTGACACTTGTGGGGCAGGAGGTGGCACATGTGGGACAGGAGGTGGCACTTGTGGGGCAGGTGTTGGCACTTGTGGGGCAGGTGTTGGCACTTGTGGGGCAGGAGTTTGGACCTGTGGTTTAAGAAATGGCATTTGTTTGCAGGAGGTGGTACTTGTGGGGCAGGTGATGGTACCTGTGGGGTGGGGGTGTAACTTGTGGGGCAGGAGGTGGTGATAGAGGGACGGGAGGTGGCATTTTATGGCGGGAGGTGGCACTTGTAGGGCAGGATGTGGAAGTTGTGAAGCGGGAGGTGGCACTTGTGTGGCGGGAGGTGGAATTTGTGGGTTGGTATGCAACAGATGTGGGGCAGGAAATGGCACTTGTGGGGCAGGAGTTGGTAAATGTGGGACAGGATGTGGTACTTGTGGGGCAGGAAATGGCACCTGTGGGGCAGGAGTTGGAACATGTGTGGTAAGAAATGGCACTTGTTGGGCAGGAGGTGGCACTTGTGGAGCGGGAGGTGGTAAATGTTGGGCAGGAGGTGGCACTTGTTAGACGAGAGTTGGAACTTGTGGGGCAGGAGGTGGCACTTGTGGGGTGGGAGGTGGCACTTGTGGGGCGGGATATGGAACTTATGGGGCAGGAGTTGACACTTTTGGGGCAGGAGGCAGATGTTGTGGGGCTGGACATGGCACTTGTGGGGCAGGAGTTGGATGATGTGGAGCAGCAGCTGGCACTTGTGGGGCAGGAGGTGAAACTTATGGGAAGTTACGTGGAGGTTGTGAGGCGGGAGGTGGCTCTTTTGAGGCAGGAAGTGGCACTTGTGGGCCAGGAGATGGAAGTTGTGGGGTGGGAGGTGGTAGATGTTGGGCGTGAGGTGGCACTTGTGGGTCGGGAGGTGGCACTTGTGGGGCAGGAGGTGGAAGTTGTGGAGCGGGAGGTGGCATTTGTGGGGCGAAAGGTGGCACTTGTGGGGCAGGAGGTTGCACTTGTGGGGCAGGAGGTGGCACTTGTGGGCCGAAATTGGAACTTGTTGGGAGGGAAGAGGTACTTGTGGGGCAGGAAGTGGCTCTTGTCGGGCAGGAGCTGGCACTTGTGGGGCAGGAGTTGGAATTTGTGGGGTGGTAGGTGGAACATGTGGGGCAGGAGTTGGCACTTGTGGGGCAGGAGGTGGCACTTGTGGGGCAGGAGGTGGAACTTATGGGGCATTACGTGGAAGTTGTGGGGCGGGAGGTGGCTCTTTTGAGGCAGGAGGTGGCACTTGTGGGGCAGGAGATGGAAGTTGTAGGGCGGGAGGTGGCACTTGTTGGGTGGGAGGTGGTAGATGTTGGGCGTGAGGTGGCACTTGTGGGTCGGGAGGTGGCACTTGTGGGGCAGGAGGTGGAAGTTGTGGAGCGGGAGGTGGCATTTGTGGGGCCGAAATTGGAACTTGTTGGGAGGGAAGAGGTACTTGTGGGGCAGGAAGTGGCTCTTGTCGGGCAGGAGCTGGCACTTGTGGGGCAGTAGGTTGCACTTGTGCGTGGGAGGTGGATGCTGTGGGGCAGGAAATGGCACCTGTGGGGCAGGAGGTGGCACTTTTGGAGGAGGTGGTGGCATTTGTTGGGCGAGAGGTGAAACTTATGGGGCAGGAGGTGGCACTTGTAGGTCAAGAGGTGGAACTTGTTGGGCAGGAGGTGACACTTGTGGGGCAGGAGGTGTCAGTTGTTTGGCGGGAGGTGGCACTTGTGGGGCAGGAGGTGTCAGTTGTTTGGCGGGAGGTGGCACCTGTGAGGCAAGAGCTGGCACTTGTGGGGCAGGAGCTGGCACTTGTGGGGCATGAGCTGGCACTTGTGGGGCAGGAATTGGCACTTGTGGGGCAGGAGGTGGATGATGTGGGGCAGGAGGATGTCTTTGTGGGGTTGGAGGTGGCACTTGTGGGGCAGGAAGTTGATGATGTGGGGCAGGAGCTGGCATTTGTGAAGCATGAGCTGGCACTTGTGAAGCAGGAATGGGCACTTGTAAGGCAGGAGGTAGCACTTGTGGGGCGGGATGTGGCACTTGTGGGATGCGAGGTGGCACTTGTGGGGCAGGAGTTGGCACTTGTGGGTCAGGTGGTGGTACTTCTGGGGCAGGATCGGGCACTTGTGGGGCAGGATGTGGAAGCTGTGGGACGGAAGGTGGAAGTTATGGGGTGGGAGGTGGAATTTGTGGGGCAAGAATTGGCAATTGTGGGGCAGAGGGTGGCACTTGTACGGCAGGAGGTGGCACTTGTGGGACAGGACGTGGCACTTGAGGGGCAGGAGGAGGAAGATGTGAAGCAGGAATTGGCATTGCAGTGCGGGATGTGGAACTGGTGGGGCAGGAGATGGAATTTGTGGGGCTGGTGGTGGCACTTGTGGAGCGGGAGGTGGAAGTTGTAGGGCAGGTTGTGGAAGTTGTGGGGCAGGAGTTGGCACTTGTGGTGACGGAGGTGGATGATGTGGAGCAGGAGGTGGCACTTGTGGGCTGGGAGGTGGATGATGTGGGGCAGGAGGTGGCACTTGTGGGCCGGGAGGTGGATGATGTGGGGCAGGAGGTGGCACTTGTGGGGCAGGAGGCGGCACTTGTGGGGCAGGAGCTGGCACTTGTGGGGCATGAGTTGGCACTTGTGGGGCAGGAATTGGCACTTGTGGGGCAGGAGGTGGATGATGTGGGGCAGGAGGATGTCTTTGTGGGGTTGGAGGTGACTTTTGTGGGGCAGGAAGTTGATGATGTGGGGCAGGAGCTGGCATTTGTGAAACATGAGCTGGCACTTGTTGGGCAGGAATGGGCACTTGTAAGGCAGGAGGTGGAACTTGTGGGGCGGGATGTGGCACTTGCGGGATGCGAGGTGGCACTTGTGGGGCAGGAGTTGGCACTTGTGGGTCAGGTGGTGGTACTTCTGGGGCAGGATCGGGCACTTGTGGGGCAGGATGTGGAAGCTGTGGGACGGGAGGTGGAAGTTATGGGGTGGGAGGTGGAAGTTGTGGGGCAAGAATTGGCAATTGTGGGGCAAGAAGTGGCAATTGTGGGGCAGAGGGTGGCACTTGTACGGCAGGAGGTGGCACTTGTGGGACAGGACGTGGCAATTGGGAAGGACGTGGCACTTGTGGGGTGGGAGGTGGCACTTGTAGGGCAGGAGGTTGCACTTGTGGGGCGGAAATTGGAACTTGTTGGGAGGGAAGAGGTACTTGTGGGGCAGGAAGTGGCTCTTGTCAGGCAGGAGCTGGCACTTGTAGGGCAGGAGGTTGCACTTGTGTGTCAGGAGGAGGAAGTTGGTCAGTCAGTGACACTTGTGGGGCAGGAGGTGGACTTGGGGGGGAGGTGGCAGTGGTGTGGCAAAATGTGGCACTTGTGGGGCAGGAGGTGGCAATTTTGGAGCAGGACGTGGAAGCTGTGGGTAAGGAGGTGACATTTGTGGAACAGGAGGTGGATGATGTGGGGAAGGAGGTGGATGATGTGGAACAGTAGGTGGCACCTGTGGGGCAGGAGATGGCACTTGTGGGGCGGGAGGTGGAAATTGTGGGGCAAGGGGTGGCAGTTGCGGGGCAGTGTGTGGCACTTGTGGGGCAGTGTGTGGCACTTGAGGGGCGGGAGGTGGCACTTGTGGGGCAGGAGGTGGCACTTGTGGGGCAGGAGGTGGCAGTTGTGGGGCAGATGATGACACCTGTGGGGCGGGAGGTGGATGTTTTGGGGAAGGAGGTTGAAGTTGTGGGGAGGGTGGTGGCACTTGAGGGGCGGGAGGTGGCACTAGTGGGGCAGGAGTTGGCACTTGTGGGCTGGGTCATAGCACTTGTTGGGCAGGGGTTGGCACTTGTGGGGCAGGAAATGTTACTTGTGGGGCATGAAGTGGCTCTTGAAGGGCAGGAGGTGGCACTTGTGGGGCAGGAGTTAATTCTTGTGGATCTGGAGGTGGCACTTGTGGGCCTGGAGGTTGCACTTGTGAGGCGGGAGGTGGAAGTTGTGGGGCGGGTGGTGGCAGTTGTGGGGCTGGAGGTATCACTTGTGCGGCAGGAAGTGGCACTTGTGGAGCAGAAGGTGGCACTTGTGGGGAAGAGGTGACACTTGAGGGGCAGGAGCTGGCACTTGTGGGGCAGAAGTTGGCACATGTGGGTCGGGAGGTGGCTCTTGTGGTGCGGGAGGTGGAACTTGTGGGGCGGGAGGTGGAAGTTGTGGGTCAGGAGTTGGATTTGTGGGGCGGGTTGTGGCACTTGTGGGGCGTGAGGTGGAAGTTGTGGGGCGGCAGGTGGCAATTGTGGGTCAGGAGGAGTCATTTGTGAGGCAGGAGGTGGATGATGTGGGGCAGCAGGTGGCACTTCTGGGGAAGTAGGTAGCACTTGTGGGGCAGGAGGTGGCACTTGTGGGGCAGGAGGAGGCACTTGTGGGGCAGGAGGAGGCACTTGTGTGGCAGGAGGAGGCACTTGTGGGGCAGGAGGAGGCTGTTGTTGGGCGGGAAGTGGAAGTTGTGTGGCAGGAGGTGGCACTTGTGGGGCAGGAGGTGGCACTTGTGTGGCAGGAGGAGGCACTTGTGGGGCAGGAGGAGGCTGTTGTTCGGCGGGAAGTGGAAGTTGTGGGGTGGGAGGTGGCACTTGTGGGGCTGGATGTGGAAGTTGTGTGGCAGGATTTGACACTTCTGGGGCTGCCGGTGGCACTTGTGGGGTGGGTGGTAGAACTTGTGGGGGGTGAGGTGTAACTTGTGGAGCGGGAGGTGACAACTGTGGGACAGGAGGAGGCACTTGTGGGTCGGGAGGTGGCACTTTTAAGGCGGGAGGTGGCAGTTGTGGGGCGGGAGGTGGCAGTTGTGGGGCGGGAGGTGGAAGTTGTGCGGCACGATTTAGCACTTGTGGGGCGGGATTTGGCACTTGTGGGGCGGGAAATGGAACTTGTGGGGCAGCACGTGGCACTAGTTGAGCAGGAGGTGGAAATTGTGGGGCGGGAGGTGAATGATATGAGGCAGGAGGTAGCGGTTGTGGGGCAGGAGGTGGCACTTATGGGGCAGGAGATGGTATTTGTTGTGCAGTAGGTGGCACTTGTGGAGTGGGAGATGGAAGTTGTGGGGCAGGAGGTGGCAATTGTGGGCCGGGAGCTGGCACTATTGGGGCGGGAGCTGGAAGTTGTGGGTCGGGAGGTGGCACTTGTGGTGCAGGAGGTGGCACTTGTGGGGCGGTTGGTGGATGATGTGGGGCAGGATTTGGAACTTGTGGGGTAAGGGTTGGCACTTGTGGGGTGGGAGGAGGCACTTGTGTGGCGGGGGGTGGCAATTGCTGGGTGGGAAGTGGCAGTTGTGGGGCAGTAGGTTGAAGGTTTGGGGCAGGAGGTGGCACTTGTGGGGTGGAAGGTAAGAAGATTTGGGGTGTGACGTGGAAGTAGTGGGGCTGGAGGTGGCACTTGTTGGGCAGGAGGAGGCACTTGTGTGGCAGGAGGAGGCACTTGTGGGGCAGGAGGAGGCTGTTGTTGGGCGGGAAGTGGAAGTTGTGTGGCAGGAGGTGGCACTTGTGGGGCAGGAGCCGGCACTTGTGGGGCAGGAGTTGGCACTTGTGGGTCAGGTGGTGGCACATGTGGGGCGGGGGTCGACGTTGTGGGGCAAGAGGTGTAACTTGTGGGGCAGGAGGTGGCGATAGAGGGGCGGGAGGTGGCACTTTTGTGTCGGGAGGTGGCACTTGTGGGGCAGGAGATGGCAATTGTGGAGCAGGAGGTGGAAGTTGCACGTCAGGATTTGGCACTTGTGGGGCAGGACGTGGCACTTGTGTGTCTGGAGGTTAAACTTGCGGGTCGGGAGGTGGCACTTGTGGGGCAGGAGGTGGCACTTGTGGGGCAGGAGGTGGCAAATGTGGTGCAGGAAATGGCACTTGTGGGGCAGGAGTTGGCACATGTGGGATAGGAGGTGGCACTTGTGGGGCAGGAGGTGGATGATGTGGGGCAGGAGCTGGCAATTGTGAAGCATGAGCTGGCACTTTTAGGGCTGGAATTGGCACTTGTGCCACAGGAGGTGGCACTTGTGGGGTGGGAGGTGGATGATGTGGGGCAGGAGGTGGAAGTTGCATGTCAGGATTTGGCCCTTGTGGGGCGGGAGATGGCACTTGTGGGGCAGGACGTGGCACTTGTGGAGCGGGAGGGGGCACTTGTGGGGCCTGAGGTGGCACTTGTAGGGCAGGAGGTGGCATTTGTGGGGCGGGATGTGGAAGTTGTGGGGCGTGAGGTGGCACTTGTGGGGCGGAAGTTGACACTGTTGGGGTGTGAGGTGGCACTTGTGGGCGGAAGGTGGCACTTGTGGGCAGGAAGTGACACTTGTGGGGCAGGATGTGGCACTTGTGCAGGGAGGTGGAGTTTGTGGGGCGGGAGGTGGCACTTGTGGGGCGGGAGGTGGCACTTGTGAGACAGGAGGTGGCACTTGTGGGACGGGAGGTGGAAGTTGTGAGGCAGGAGGTGGCACTTGGGCAGATTGTGTCACTCGTGGGCAGGGAGGTTGCACTTGTGGGGCAGGAGGTGAAAGTTGTGGGGCAGGAGGTGGCATTTGTAAGGCGGGAAGTGGCACTTGTGGGGCAGAAATTGGCACTTATGGGGCAGGAAGATGTCTTTGTCGGTCAGGAGCTGGCACTTGTGAGCAGGAAGTGGATGATGTAGTGCAGGAGCTGGCACTTGTGAAGCATGAGCTGGCACATATGGGGCAAGAATTGGCACCTGTGGGGCAGGTGGTGGCACTTGTTAGGTGGGAGGTGGACGATGTGGGGCAGGAGGTGGCACTTGTGGAGCAGGAGGTGGAAGTTGCATTGCAGGATTTGGCATTTGTGGGTTGGGAGTTGGCACTTGTGGGGCATGACGTGGAATTTGTGGGGTGGTAGGTGGATGATGTGGGGCAGGAGGTGGCACTTGTGCGGCGGAAATTGGAACTTGTTGGGAGGGAAGAGGTACTTGTGGGGCAGGAACTGGCTCTTGTGGGGCAGGAGCTGGCACTTGTGGGGCAGGAGGAGGAAGTTGGTCAGTCAGTGACACTTGTGGGGCAGGAGGTGGATTATTTGGGGGGGAGGAGGCAGTGGTGTGGACAAATGTGGCACTTGTGGGGCATGAACTGGCACTTGTGGGGCAGGAATTGGCACTTGTGGGTCAGAAATTGGCACTTATGGGGCAGGAGGATGTCTTTGTCGGTCAGGAGGTGGCACTTGTGGGGCAGGAAGTGGATGACGTAGTGCAGGATCTGGCACTTGTGAAGCATGAGCTGGCACATGTGGGGCAGGAATTGGCACTTGTGGGGCAGGTGGTGGCACTTGTTAGGTGGGAGGTGGACGATGTGGGGCAGGAGGTGGCACTTGTGGAGCAGGAGGTGGAAGTTGCATTGCAGGATTTGGCATTTGTGGGTTGGGAGTTGGCACTTGTGGGGCATGATGTGGAATTTGTGGGGTGGTTGGTGGAACATGTGGGGCAGGAGCTGGCACTTGTGGGGCAGGATGTGGCAAACGTTGCCAGGAGTCAGCACTTGTGTGGCGGGATGTTGAAGTTGTGGGGCGGGAGGTGGCACTTGTGGAACAGGTATTGTCACTTGTGGGGGAGGAGGTGGATGATGTGGGGCAGGAGGTGGCACTTGTGGGGCAAGAGGTGGCACTTGTGGGGCATGAGCTGGCACTTGTGGGGCAGGAATTGGCACTTGTGGGGCAGGAGGTGGATGATGTGGGGCAGGAGGCTGTCTTTGTGGGGTTAGAGGTGGCACTTGTGGGGCAGGAGGTGGCACTTGTGGGGCAGGAGGTGGCACTTGTGGGGCAGGAGGTGGATGATGTGGGGCAGGAGCTGGCAATTGTGAAGCATGAGCTGTCACTTTTGGGGCAGGAATTGTCAGTTGTGCGGCAGGAGTTGGCACTTGTGGGGCAGGATGTGGCACACGGGCAGGAGTTGGCACTTGTGTGGTGGGATGTTGAAGTTGTTGGGCGGGAGGTGGCACTTGTGGGGCAGGAATTGGCAGTTGTAGGGCTGGAGGTGGCACTTGTGGAATTGGAGTTGGCACTAGTGGGGCAGAAGGTGGAAGTTGTGGGGAAGTATTTGGCACTTGTGGGGCAAGAGGTGGAACTTGTGGGGCAGGAGGTGGCATTTGTGGAGCATGAGTTGACACTTGTGAGGCGGGAGGTGGCACTTGTGGGGCAGGAGGTGGAACTTATGGGGCGTTACGTGGAAGTTGTGGGGCGGGAGGTGGCTCTTTTGAGGCAGGAGGTGGCACTTGTGGGCCGGGAGATGGAAGTTGTAGGGCGGGAGGTGGCACTTGTGGGGTGGGAGATGGTAGATGTTGGGCGTGAGGTGGCACTTGTGGGTCGGGAGGTGGCACTTGTGGGGCGGAAATTGGAACTTGTTGGGAGGGAAGAGGTACTTGTGGGGCAGGAAGTGGCTCTTGTCGGGCAGGAGCTGGCACTTGTGGGGCAGTAGGTTGCACTTGTGCGTGGGAGGTGGATGTTGTGGGGCAGGAAATGGCACCTGTGGGGCAGGAGGTGGCGCTTTTGGGGGAGGTGGTGGCATTTGTTGGGCGAGAGGTGAAACTTATGGGGCAGGAGGTGGCACTTGTAGGTCAAGAGGTGGAACTTGTTGGGCAGGAGGTGACACTTGTGGGGCAGGAGGTGTCAGTTGTTTGGCGGGAGGTGGCACTTGTGGGGCAGGAGTTGGCACTTGTGGGGCAGGAGGTGGTCTTTGTGGGGCAGGAGTTGGCACCTGTGAGGCAAGAGCTGGCACTTGTGGGGCAGGAGCTGGCACTTGTGGGGCATGAGCTGGCACTTGTGGGGCAGGAATTGGCAGTTGTAGGGCTGGAGGTGGCACTTGTGGAATTGGAGTTGGCACTAGTGGGGCAGAAGGTGGAAGTTGTGGGGAAGTATTTGGCACTTGTGGGGCAAGAGGTGGAACTTGTGGGGCAGGAGGTGGCATTTGTGGAGCATGAGTTGACACTTGTGGGGCGGGAGGTGGCACTTGTGGGGCAGGAGGTGGAACTTATGGGGCGTTACGTGGAAGTTGTGGGGCGGGAGGTGGCTCTTTTGAGGCAGGAGGTGGCACTTGTGGGCCGGGAGATGGAAGTTGTAGGGCGGGAGGTGGCACTTGTGGGGTGGGAGATGGTAGATGTTGGGCGTGAGGTGGCACTTGTGGGTCGGGAGGTGGCACTTGTGGGGCAGGAGGTGGAAGTTGTGGAGCGGGAGGTGGCATTTGTGGGGCGGAAATTGGAACTTGTTGGGAGGGAAGAGGTACTTGTGGGGCAGGAAGTGGCTCTTGTCGGGCAGGAGCTGGCACTTGTGGGGCAGTAGGTTGCACTTGTGCGTGGGAGGTGGATGTTGTGGGGCAGGAAATGGCACCTGTGGGGCAGGAGGTGGCGCTTTTGGGGGAGGTGGTGGCATTTGTTGGGCGAGAGGTGAAACTTATAGGGCAGGAGGTGGCACTTGTAGGTCAAGAGGTGGAACTTGTTGGGCAGGAGGTGACACTTGTGGGGCAGGAGGTGTCAGTTGTTTGGCGGGAGGTGGCACTTGTGGGGCAGGAGTTGGCACTTGTGGGGCAGGAGGTGGTCTTTGTGGGGCAGGAGTTGGCACCTGTGAGGCAAGAGCTGGCACTTGTGGGGCAGGAGCTGGCACTTGTGGGGCATGAGCTGGCACTTGTGGGGCAGGAATTGGCACTTGTGGGGCAGGAGGTGGATGATGTGGGGCAGGAGGCTGTCTTTGTGGGGTTGGGGGTGACACTTGTGGGGCAGGAAGTTGATGATGTGGGGCAGGAGCTGGCATTTGTGAAGCATGAGCTGGCACTTGTGAAGCAGGAATGGGCACTTGTAAGGCAGGAGGTAGCACTTGTGGGGCGGGATGTGGCACTTGTGGGATGTGAGGTGGCACTTGTGGGGCAGGAGTTGGCACTTGTGGGTCAGGTGGTGGTACTTCTGGGGCAGGATCGGGCACTTGTGGGGCAGGATGTGGAAGCTGTGGGACGGGAGGTGGAAGTTATGGGGTGGGAGGTGAAAGTTGTGGGGCAAGAATTGGCAATTGTGGGGCAAGAAGTGGCAATTGTGGGGCAGAGTGTGGCACTTGTACGGCAGGAGGTGGCACTTGTGGGACAGGACGTGGCAATTGGGAAGGACGTGGCACTTGTGGGGTGGGAGGTGGCACTTGTAGGGCAGGAGGTTGCACTTGTGGGGCGGAAATTGGAACTTGTTGGGAGGGAAGAGGTACTTGTGGGGCAGGAAGTGGCTCTTGTCGGGCAGGAGCTGGCACTTGTAGGGCAGGAGGTTGCACTTGTGTGTCAGGAGGAGGAAGTTGGTCAGTCAGTGACACTTGTGGGGCAGGAGGTGGACTTGGGGGGGAGGTGGCAGTGGTGTGGCAAAATGTGGCACTTGTGGGGCAGGAGGTGGCAATTTTGGAGCAGGACGTGGATTATGTGGGACAGGAGGTGGCACTTGTGGGGCAGGATGTGGAAGCTGTGGGTAAGGAGGTGACATTTGTGGAACAGGAGGTGGATGATGTGGGGAAGGAGGTGGATGATGTGGAACAGTAGGTGGCACCTGTGGGGCAGGAGATGGCACTTGTGGGGCGGGAGGTGGAAATTGTGGGGCAAGGGGTGGCAGTTGCGGGGCTGGGGGCGGCACTTGTGGGGCAGTGTGTGGCACTTGAGGGGCGGGAGGTGGCACTTGTGGGGCAGGAGGTGGCGCTTGTGGGGCAGGATGTGGCAGTTGTGGGGCAGATGATGACACCTGTGGGGCGGGAGGTGGATGTTTTGGGGAAGGAGGTTGAAGTTGTGGGGAGGGTGGTGGCACTTGTGGGGCGGGAGGTGGCACTAGTGGAGCAGGAGTTGGCACTTGTGGGCTGGGTCATAGCACTTGTTGGGCAGGGGTTGGCACTTGTGGGGCAGGAAATGTTACTTGTGGGGCATGAAGTGGCTCTTGAAGGGCAGGAGGTGGCACTTGTGGGGCAGGAGTTAATTCTTGTGGATCTGGAGGTGGCACTTGTGGGCCTGGAGGTTGCACTTGTGAGGCGGGAGGTGGAAGTTGTGGGGCGGGTGGTGGCAGTTGTGGGGCTGGAGGTATCACTTGTGCGGCAGGAAGTGGCACTTGTGGAGCAGAAGGTGGCACTTGTGGGGAAGAGGTGACACTTGAGGGGCAGGAGCTGGCACTTGTGGGGCAGAAGTTGGCACATGTTGGTCGGGAGGTGGCAGTGTGGGGCAGGAGGTGGCACTTGTGGTGCGGGAGGTGGAAGTTGTGGGGCGGGAGGTGGCACTTCTGGGGCGGGAGGAGGCATTTGTGAGGCAGGAGGTGGATGATGTGGGGCAGGAGGTGGCACTTGTGGGGAAGTAGGTAGCACTTGTGGGGCAGGAAGTGGCACTTGTGGGGCAGGAGGTGGCACTTGTGTGGCTGGAGGAGGCACTTGTGGGGCAGGAGGAGGCACTTGTGGGGCAGGAGGAGGCTGTTGTTGGGCGGGAAGTGGAAGTTGTGGGGTGGGAGGAGGCGCTTGTGGGGCTGGATGTGGAAGTTGTGTGGCAGGATTTGACACTTCTGGGGCTGCCGGTGGCACTTGTGGGGTGGGTGGTAGAACTTGTGGGGGGTGAGGTGTAACTTGTGGAGCGGGAGGTGACAACTGTGGGACAGGAGGAGGCACTTGTGGGTCGGGAGGTGGCACTTTTATGGCGGGAGGTGGCAGTTGTGGGGCGGGAGGTGGAAGTAGTGCGGCACGATTTAGCACTTGTGTGGCTGGAGGCGGCACTTGTGGGGCGGGAGGTGGCACTTGTGGGGCGGGAAATGGAACTTGTGGGGCAGCACGTGGCACTAGTTGAGCAGGAGGTGGAAATTGTGGGGCGGGAGGTGAATGATATGAGGCAGGAGGTAGCGGTTGTGGGGCAGGAGGTGGCACTTATGGGGCAGGAGATGGTATTTGTTATGCAGTAGGTGGCACTTGTGGAGTGGGAGATGGAAGTTGTGGGGCAGGAGGTGGCAATTGTGGGGCGGTTGGTGGATGATGTAAGGCAGGAGTTAGCACTTGTGGGGTAAGTGTTGGCACTTGTGGCGTGGGAGGAGGCACTTGTGGGGCGGGGGGTGGCAATTGCTGGGTGGGAAGTGGCAGTTGTGGGGCAGTAGGTTGAAGGTTTGGGGCAGGAGGTGGCACTTGTGGGGTGGAAGGTAAGAAGATTTGGGGTGTGACGTGGAAGTAGTGGGGCGGGAGGTGGCACTTGTGGGGCGGGAGGTGGCACTTGTGTGGCTGGAGGTTGAGGTTGTGGGGCGAGAGGTAGCATTTGTGGGGCAGGAGCCGGCACTTGTGGGGCAGGACGCGACAAATGTGGTGCAGGAAATGGCACTTGTGGGGCAGGAGTTGGCACTTGTGGGTCAGGTGGTGGCACATGTGGGGCGGGGGTCGACGTTGTGGGGCAAGAGGTGTAACTTGTGGGGCAAGAGGTTTAACTTGTGGGGCAGGAGGTGGCTATAGAGGGGCGGGAGGTGGCACTTGTGTGGCGGGAGGTGGCACTTGTGGGGCAGGAGATGGCAATTGTGGAGCAGGAGGTGGAAGTTGCACGTCAGGATTTGGCACTTGTGGGGCGGGAGATGGCACTTGTGTGTCTGGAGGTTAAACTTGTGGGGTGGGGGGTGGCACTTGTGGGGAAGGAGATGGCACTTGTGGGGCAGGAGGTGGCAAATGTGGGGCAGGAAATGGCACTTTTGGGGCAGGAGTAGGCACATGTGGGATAGGAGGTGGCACTTGTGGGGCAGGAGGTGGATGATGTGGGGCAGGAGCTGGCAATTGTGAAGCATGAGCTGAAACT
The DNA here is from genome assembly GCF_054131305.1 of Coturnix japonica. NCBI lineage: Eukaryota > Metazoa > Chordata > Aves > Galliformes > Phasianidae > Coturnix > Coturnix japonica. The sequence goes on along the minus strand of NW_028188945.1, from coordinate 823,110 downwards.
TTTAGGGCTGGAATTGGCAGTTGTGCGGCAGGAGGTGTCACTTGTGGGGTGGGAGGTGGATGATGTGGGGCAGGAGGTGGAAGTTGCGTGTCAGGATTTGGCCCTTGTGGGGCGGGAGATGGCACTTGTGGGGCAGGACGTGGAACTTGTGGAGCGGGAGGGGGCACTTGTGGGGCCTGAGGTGGCACTTGTAGGGCAGGAGGTGGCATTTGTGGGGCGGGATGTGGAAGTTGTGGGGCGTGAGGTGGCACTTGTGGGGCAGGAAGTTGATGATGTGGGGCAGGAGCTGGCACTTGTGAAGCATGAGCTGGCACTTGTGGGGCGAGAGGAGCTGGACTTGCAGGGTGACAGGTGGCACTTGTGGGGCAGGAGGTGACACTTGTGGGGCAGGAGGTGTCAGTTGTTTGGCGGGAGGTGGCACTTGTGGGGCAGGAATTGAAACTTGTGGGGTGGGATGGGGTACCTGTGGTGAAGGATGTGGCACTTGTGGGGCTGGATGTGGCACTTGTGGGGCAGGAGGTGGCACTTGTGGGGCAGAAGGTGGATGATATGGGGCAGGAGCTAGCAATTGTGAAGCATGAGCTGTCACTTTTGGGGCAGGAATTGTCAGTTGTGCGGCAGGAGTTGGCACTTGTGGGGCAGGATGTGGCACACGGGCAGGAGTTGGCACTTGTGTGGTGGGATGTTGAAGTTGTTGGGCGGGAGGTGGCACTTGTGGGGCTGGAAGTGGCAGTTGTAGGGCTGGAGGTGGCACTTGTGGAATTGGAGTTGGCACTAGTGGGGCAGAAGGTGGAAGTTGTGGGGAAGTATTTGGCACTTGTGGGGCAAGAGGTGGAACTTGTGGGGCAGGAGGTGGCATTTGTGGAGCATGAGTTGACACTTGTGGGGCGAGAGGTGGCACTTGTGGGGCAGGAGGTGGAACTTATGGGGCGTTACGTGGAAGTTGTGGGGCGGGAGGTGGCTCTTTTGAGGCAGGAGGTGGCACTTGTGGGCCGGGAGATGGAAGTTGTAGGGCGGGAGGTGGCACTTGTGGGGTGGGAGATGGTAGATGTTGGGCGTGAGGTGGCACTTGTGGGTCGGGAGGTGGCACTTGTGGGGCGGAAATTGGAACTTGTTGGGAGGGAAGAGGTACTTGTGGGGCAGGAAGTGGCTCTTGTCGGGCAGGAGCTGGCACTTGTGGGGCAGTAGGTTGCACTTGTGCGTGGGAGGTGGATGTTGTGGGGCAGGAAATGGCACCTGTGGGGCAGGAGGTGGCGCTTTTGGGGGAGGTGGTGGCATTTGTTGGGCGAGAGGTGAAACTTATAGGGCAGGAGGTGGCACTTGTAGGTCAAGAGGTGGAACTTGTTGGGCAGGAGGTGACACTTGTGGGGCAGGAGGTGTCAGTTGTTTGGCGGGAGGTGGCACTTGTGGGGCAGGAGTTGGCACTTGTGGGGCAGGAGGTGGTCTTTGTGGGGCAGGAGTTGGCACCTGTGAGGCAAGAGCTGGCACTTGTGGGGCAGGAGCTGGCACTTGTGGGGCATGAGCTGGCACTTGTGGGGCAGGAATTGGCAGTTGTAGGGCTGGAGGTGGCACTTGTGGAATTGGAGTTGGCACTAGTGGGGCAGAAGGTGGAAGTTGTGGGGAAGTATTTGGCACTTGTGGGGCAAGAGGTGGAACTTGTGGGGCAGGAGGTGGCATTTGTGGGCCGGGAGATGGAAGTTGTAGGGCGGGAGGTGGCACTTGTGGGGTGGGAGGTGGTAGATGTTGGGCGTGAGGTGGCACTTGTGGGTCGGGAGGTGGCACTTGTGGGGCAGGAGGTGGAAGTTGTGGAGCGGGAGGTGGCATTTGTGGCGCGGAAATTGGAACTTGTTGGGAGGGAAGAGGTACTTGTGGGGCAGGAAGTGGCTCTTGTCGGGCAGGAGCTGGCACTTGTGGGGCAGTAGGTTGCACTTGTGCGTGGGAGGTGGATGTTGTGGGGCAGGAAATGGCACCTGTGGGGCAGGAGGTGGCACTTGTGGAGCAGGAGTTGGCACCTGTGAGGCAAGAGCTGGCACTTGTGGGGCATGAGCTGGCACTTGTGGGGCAGGAATTGGCACTTGTGGGGCAGGAGGTGGATGATGTGGGGCAGGAGGCTGTCTTTGTGGGGTTGGAGGTGGCACTTGTGGGGCAGGAAGTTGATGATGTGGGGCAGGAGCTGGCATTTGTGAAGCATGAGCTGGCACTTGTGAAGCAGGAATGGGCACTTGTAAGGCAGGAGGTAGCACTTGTGGGGCGGGATGTGGCACTTGTGGGATGCGAGGTGGCACTTGTGGGGCAGGAGTTTGCACTTGTGGGTCAGGTGGTGGTACTTCTGGGGCAGGATCGGGCACTTGCGGGGCAGGATGTGGAAGCTGTGGGACGGGAGGTGGAAGTTATGGGGTGGGAGGTGAAAGTTGTGGGGCAATAATTGGCAATTGTGGGGCAAGAAGTGGCAATTGTGGGGCAGAGGGTGGCACTTGTACGGCAGGAGGTGGCACTTGTGGGACAGGACGTGGCAATTGGGAAGGACGTGGCACTTGTGGGGTGGGAGGTGGCACTTGTAGGGCAGGAGGTTGCACTTGTGGGGCGGAAATTGGAACTTGTTGGGAGGGGAGAGGTACTTGTGGGGCAGGAAGTGGCTCTTGTCGGGCAGGAGCTGGCACTTGTAGGGCAGGAGGTTGCACTTGTGTGTCAGGAGGAGGAAGTTGGTCAGTCAGTGACACTTGTGGGGCAGGAGGTGGACTTGGGGGGGAGGTGGCAGTGGTGTGGCAAAATGTGGCACTTGTGGGGCAGGAGGTGGCAATTTTGGAGCAGGACGTCGATTATGTGGGGCAGGAGGTGGCACTTTTGGGTCAGGATGTGGAAGCTGTGGGTAAGGAGGTGACATTTGTGGAACAGGAGGTGGATGATGTGGGGAAGGAGGTGGATGATGTGGAACAGTAGGTGGCACCTGTGGGGCAGGAGATGGCACTTGTGGGGCGGGAGGTGGAAATTGTGGGGCAAGGGGTGGCAGTTGCGGGGCTGGCGGCGGCACTTGTGGGGCAGTGTGTGGCACTTGAGGGGCGGGAGGTGGCACTTGTGGGGCAGGAGGTGGCACTTGTGGGGCAGGATGTGGCAGTTGTGGGGCAGATGATGACACCTGTGGGGCGGGAGGTGGATGTTTTGGGGAAGGAGGTTGAAGTTGTGCGGAGGGTGGTGGCACTTGTGGGGCGGGAGGTGGCACTAGTGGGGCAGGAGTTGGCACTTGTGGGCTGGGTCATAGCACTTGTTGGGCAGGGGTTGGCACTTGTGGGGCAGGAAATGTTACTTGTGGGGCATGAAGTGGCTCTTGAAGGGCAGGAGGTGGCACTTGTGGGGCAGGAGTTAATTCTTGTGGATCTGGAGGTGGCACTTGTGGGCCTGGAGGTTGCACTTGTGAGGCGGGAGGTGGAAGTTGTGGGGCGGGTGGTGGCAGTTGTGGGGCTGGAGGTATCACTTGTGCGGCAGGAAGTGGCACTTGTGGAGCAGAAGGTGGCACTTGTGGGGAAGAGGTGACACTTGAGGGGCAGGAGCTGGCACTTGTGGGGCAGAAGTTGGCACATGTTGGTCGGGAGGTGGCACTTGTGGGGCAGGAGGTGGCACTTGTGGTGCGGGAGGTGGAAGTTGTGGGGCGGGAGGTGGCAATTGTGGGTCAGGAGGAGGCAATTGTGAGGCAGGAGGTGGATGATGTGGGGCAGGAGGTGGCACTTGTGGGGAAGTAGGTAGCACTTGTGGGGCAGGAAGTGGCACTTGTGGGGCAGGAGGTGGCACTTGTGTGGCTGGAGGAGGCACTTGTGGGGCAGAAGGAGGCACTTGTGGGGCAGGAGGAGGCTGTTGTTGGGCGGGAAGTGGAAGTTGTGGGGTGGGAGGTGGCACTTGTGGGGCTGGATGTGGAAGTTGTGTGGCAGGATTTGACACTTCTGGGGCTGCCGGTGGCACTTGTGGGGTGGGTGGTAGAACTTGTGGGGGGTGAGGTGTAACTTGTGGAGCGGGAGGTGACAACTGTGGGACAGGAGGAGGCACTTGTGGGTCGGGAGGTGGCACTTTTAAGGCGGGAGGTGGCAGTTGTGGGGCGGGAGGTGGATGTTGTGCGGCACGATTTAGCACTTATGTGGCTGGAGGCGGCACTTGTGGGGCGGGAGGTGGCACTTGTGGGGCGGGAAATGGAACTTGTGGGGCAGCACGTGGCACTAGTTGAGCAGGAGGTGGAAATTGTGGGGCGGGAGGTGAATGATATGAGGCAGGAGGTAGCGGTTGTGGGGCAGGAGGTGGCACTTATGGGGCAGGAGATGGTATTTGTTGTGCAGTAGGTGGCACTTGTGGAGTGGGAGATGGAAGTTGTGGGGCAGGAGGTGACACTTGTGGGGCGGTTGGTGGATGATGTAAGGCAGGAGTTAGCACTTGTGGGGTAAGGGTTGGCACTTGTGGGGTGGGAGGAGGCACTTGTGGGGCGGGGGGTGGCAATTGCTGGGTGGGAAGTGGCAGTTGTGGGGCAGTAGGTTGAAGGTTTGGGGCAGAAGGTGGCACTTGTGGGGTGGAAGGTAAGAAGATTTGGGGTGTGACGTGGAAGTAGTGGGGCGGGAGGTGGCACTTGTGGGGCGGGAGGTGGAACTTGTGTGGCTGGAGGTTGAGGTTGTGGGGCGAGAGGTAGCAGTTGTGGGGCAGGAGCCGGCACTTGTGGGGCAGGACGCGGCAAATGTGGTGCAGGAAATGGCACTTGTGGGGCAGGAGTTGGCACTTGTGGGTCAGGTGGTGGCACATGTGGGGCGGGGGTCGACGTTGTGGGGCAAGAGGTGTAACTTGTGGGGCAAGAGGTGTAACTTGTGGGGCAGGAGGTGGCTATAGAGGGGCGGGAGGTGGCACTTGTGTGGCGGGAGGTGGCACTTGTGGTGCAGGAGATGGCAATTGTGGAGCAGGAGGTGGAAGTTGCACGTCAGGATTTGGCACTTGTGGGGCGGGAGATGGCACTTGTGTGTCTGGAGGTTAAACTTGTGGGGTGGGGGGTGGCACTTGTGGGGAAGGAGGTGGCACTTGTGGGGCAGGAGGTGGCAAATGTGGGGCAGGAAATGGCACTTGTGGGGCAGGAGTAGGCACATGTGGGATAGGAGGTGGCACTTGTGGGGCAGGAGGTGGATGATGTGGGGCAGGAGCTGGCAATTGTGAAGCATGAGCTGAAACTTTTAGGGCTGGAATTGGCAGTTGTGCGGCAGGAGGTGTCACTTGTGGGGTGGGAGGTGGATGATGTGGGGCAGGAGGTGGAAGTTGCGTGTCAGGATTTGGCCCTTGTGGGGCAGGACGTGGCACTTGTGGAGCGGGAGGGGGCACTTGTGGGGCCTGAGGTGGCACTTGTAGGGCAGGAGGTGGCATTTGTGGGGCGGGATGTGGAAGTTGTGGGGCGTGAGGTGGCACTTGTGGGGCGGAAGTTGACACTGTTGGGGTGTGAGGTGGCACTTGTGGGGCGGAAGGTGGCACTTGTGGGGCAGGAGGTGACACTTGTGGGGCAGGATGTGGCACTTGTGCGTGGGAGGTGGCACTTGTGGGGCGGGAGGTGGCACTTGGGGGGGATGGCACTTGTGAGGCACGAGGTGGCACTTGTGGGGCAGGATGTGGCACTTGTGCGGGGGAGGTGGAGTTTGTGGAGAGGGAGGTGGCGCTTGTGGGGCGGGAGATGGCACTTGTGGGGAGGAGATGGAACTTGTGGGGCGGGAGGTGTAAGTTGTGATGCAGGAGGTGGTACATGTGGGGCGGGAGGTGTAAGTTGTGATGCAGGAGGTGGTACATGTGGGGCGGGAGGTGTAAGTTGTGATGCAGGAGGTGGTACATGTTGGGCGGGAGGTGGAAGTTGTGATGCAGGAGGTGGTACATGTGGGGCGGGAGGTGTAAGTTGTGATGCAGGAGGTGGTACATGTGGGGCGGGAGGTGTAAGTTGTGATGCAGGAGATGGTACATGTTGGGCGGGAGGTGGAAGTTGTGATGCAGGAGGTGGTACATGTGGGGCGGGAGGTGGAAGTTGTGATGCAGGAGGTGGTACATGTGGGGCGGGAGGTGGAAGTTGTGATGCAGGAGGTGGTACATGTGGGGCGGGATGTGGCACTCGTGAGCAGGGAGGTGGCACTTGTGGAACTTGTAGCAGGTGTAACTTGTCGGGCAGGAGGTGGCACTTGTGGGGCAGGAGGTGGATGATGAGGGGCAGGAGCTGGCACTTGTGAAGCATGAGCTGGCACTTGTGGGGCAGAAATTGGCACTTATGGGGCAGGAGGTGGCACTTGTGCGGGAGGTGGCACTGATGGGGCAGGAAATTGAGCTTTTGGGGCAGGAGATGGCACTTGTGGGGCGTAAGGTGGAACTTATGGGGCAGGAGGTGGAACTTGTGGAGCAGGAGGTGGTACTTGTGGGGCGGGAGGTTGGAGTTGTTGGGCAGGAGGTGGCATTTTGAGGCAGAAGGTGGCATTTGTGTGGCAGGAGGTGGCAATTGTGAGGCACGAGTTGGAAATTGTTGGGCAGGAGGTGGAAGTTTTGGGGCAGGGTTTGGCAGTTGTAGGGCGGGAGGTGGCACTTGTGGGCCAGGAGGTGGAAGTTGCGGGGCAGGAGTTGGCACTTGTGGGTCGGGAGGTGGCACTTGTGAGGCGGGAGGTGGCACTTGTGGGGCAAAATGCAACACTTGTGGGGCAGGAGTTATAACTTGTGGGGCAGGAGGTGGAAGTTGTGGAACAGAAGGTGGCACTTGTGGGGCGGGTGGTGGCACTTGTGGGGCGGGATGTGGCACTTGTGGGGCGGGAGGTGGGACTTGTGGGGCCAGAGGTTGAGGTTGTGGTTCGGGAGGTGGCACTTGTGGAGCAGGAGCCTACACTTGTGGGGCAGAATGTGGCACTTGTAAGGCAGGACGTTGAAATTGTGGAGCAGGTTGTGGCACTTGTGGGGCAGGAGGTGGAAATTGTGGGGCAGGAGGTGGTAATGGTGGGGCATGAGGTCGCACTTGTGGGCCAGGAGTTGGAAGTTGTGGGGCGGGATGTGGAACTTGTGAGGCAGGAGGTGGAAGTTGTGGTGCGGGAGGTGGAAGTTGTAGGGCGGGAGGTGGCACTTGTGGGGCGGGAGTTGGAAGTTGAGTGACGGGAGGTGGCACTTGTGGGGCAGGTTGTGGAAGTTGTGGGGCGGGAGGTTGCACTTGTGAGACAGGAGGTGGCACTTGTGGGGCGGGAGGTGGAAGTTGTGAGGCAGGAGGTGGCACTTGGGCAGATTGTGTCACTCGTGGGCAGGGAGGTTGCACTTGTGGGGCAGGAGGTGAAAGTTGTGGGGCAGGAGGTGGCATTTGTAAGGCGGGAAGTGGCACTTGTGGGGCAGAAATTGGCACTTATGGGGCAGGAGGTGGCACTTGTGGTGCGGGAGGTGGCACTGATGGGGCAGGAAATTGAGCTTTTGGGGAAGGAGATGGCACTTGTGGGGCGTAAGGTGGAACTTATGGGGCAGGAGGTGGAACTTGTGGAGCAGGAGGTGGTACTTGTGGGGCGGGAGGTTGGAGTTGTTGGGCAGGAGGTGGCATTTTGAGGCAGAAGGTGGCATTTGTGTGGCAGGAGGTGGCAATTGTGGGGCACGAGTTGGAAATTGTTGGGCAGGAGATGGAAGTTTTGGGGCAGGGTTTGGCAGTTGTAGGGCGGGAGGTGGCACTTGTGGGGCGGGAGGTGGCACTTCTGGGGCAGGAAATGGAGCTTTTAGGGCAGGAGGTGGAACTTGTGCAGAAGGAGGTGGTACTTGTTTGGTGGAAATTGGAACTTGTTGGGAGGGAAGAGGTACTTGTGGGGCAGGAAGTGGCTCTTGTCGGGCAGGAGCTGGCACTTGTGGGTCAGGAGGTGGCACTTGTGGGTCAGGAGGAGGAAGTTGGTCAGTCAGTGACACTTGTGGGGCAGGAGGTGGATTATTTGGGGGGGAGGAGGCAGTGGTGTGGAATAATGTGGCACTTGTGGGGCATGAACTGGCACTTGTGGGGCAGGAATTGGCACTTATGGGGCAGGAGGATGTCTTTGTCGGTCAGGAGGTGGCACTTGTGAGCAGGAAGTGGATGATGTAGTGCAGGAGCTGGCACTTGTGAAGCATGAGCTGGCACATGTGGGGCAGGAATTGGCACTTGTGGGGCAGGAGGTGGCACTTGTTGGGTGGGAGGTGGACGATGTGGGGCAGGAGGTGGCACTTGTGGAGCAGGAGGTGGAAGTTGCATTGCAGGATTTGGCATTTGTGGGTTGGGAGTTGGCACTTGTGGGGCATGAGGTGGAATTTGTGGGATGGTAGGTGGAACATGTGGGGCAGGAGCTGGCACTTGTGGGGCAGGATGTGGCACACGTTGCCAGGAGTCGGCACTTGTGTGGCGGGATGTTGAAGTTGTGGGGCGGGAGGTGGCACTTGTGGAACAGGTATTGTCACTTGTGGGGGAGGAGGTGGATGATGTGGGGCAGGAGGTGGTCTTTGTGGGGTAGGAGGTGGCACCTGTGGGGCAAGAGGTGGCACTTGTGGGGCATGAGCTGGCACTTGTGGGGCAGGAAGTTGATGATGTGGGGCATGAGCTGGCATTTGTGAAGCATGAGCTGGCACTTGTGAAGCAGGAATTGGCACTTGTGGGGCAGGAGGTGGAACTTGTGGGGTGGGAGGTGGAATTTGTGGGGTGGGAGGTGAAACTTGTAAGGCAGGAGTTGGCACATGTGGGGGGGGAAATAACACTTGTGGGGCAGGAAATGGTACTTGTGCAGGAGGTGGCACTTATGGGTTTGGAGGTGGATGATGTGGGGCAGGAGGTGACACATGTGGGGCAGGAGATGGCACTTCTGGGGCAGGAGGTGGAAGTTGTGGGGCAGGATTTGGTACTTGTGGGGTGGGAGGTTGCACTTGTGGGGCTGGAGTTGGCACTTGTGGGGCGGGAGGTGGCACTAGTGGGGCAGGAGGTGGCACTTGTGGAGAGCGATGTGGCACTTGTGGGCGGGAGGTGGAATTTGTGGAGAGGGAGGTGGCACTTATGGGGCGGGAGCTGGAACTTGTGGGGCGAGAGGTGGCACATGTGGAGCAGGAGCTGGCACTTTCGGGGCAGGAGCTGGCACTAGCACGGCAGGAGGTGGCACTTGTGGGTCGGGAGGTGGCACTTGTGGCGCAGGAGGTGGCACTTGTGGGGCAGGAGGTGGCACTTGTGGGGCAGGAGGTGGCACTTGTGGGATGGTAGGTGGAACTTGTGGGGCAAGTCTTGGAACTTGTGGTGCAGGAGATATCACACGTTGGGCTGGAGTTGGCACTTCCTCAAAGAAACCCATAGCGACCCCAGAGTCACCCATAGCGCCCCATAGGAACACAAAGATACCCCATGGAGCCCCATAGACACCCCATAGTGACCCATAGGGGCCCAAAGAGACCCCATAGCACCCCATAGCTACTCCATAGTGCCCCATAGCAGCCCATGGAGCCTCATAGACACTCAATTGTCCCCCACAGCACCCCATTGCACCCCATAGGGACCCATAGACACAGCATACTGCTCCATAGAGCCCCATAGACACCCCATAGTTCCCCACAGCACCCCATAGCAGCCCACAGTGCCCCATAGACACCACATAAGGCCCTACAGCCACACCATAGAGCCCAATTGAACCACATAGACACCCTATATCGCCCCATAGTGCCTGTAGACACCCCATAGAGCCCCATAGAGACCCACTGAACCCCATACAGACCCCATGCAGACCCCATAGAGCCCCACAGACAACCCATAGATCCCCAAAGACACCCCATAGACTCCCCATAGAGCCCCATAGGGACCTCATAGCGCCCCATAGAGACCCCATTCTTCCGCATAGAGCCCCATAGCAAACCATAGCACCCCATAGTCACCCATAGCGCCCCATAGGAACCCAAGGATACCCCAAAGCACCCCATAGCCACCCTACAGCACCGCATAGCCACCCCATAGAGCCCCATAGACACCACATAGTGACCCATAGTGACCCATAGGGGCCCAAAGAGACCCCATAGCACCCCATAGCTACTCCATAGTGCCCCATAGCAGCCCATGGAGCCTCATAGACACTCCCTTGTGCCCCACAGCGCCCCATTGCACCACATAGGGACCCATAGACACCCTATACTGCTCCATAGAGCCCCATAGCACCCCATAGTGCCTCACAGCACCCCATAGCACAACATAGTGCCACATAGACACCACATAAGGACATATAGCCGCACCATAGAGCCCCACAGACATCCCATAGAGCCCCGTAGGCAACCCATTGTGCCCCATAGAGCTCCCATAGCCACCCATAGAAACTCATTTTGCCACATAGACACACCATAGCGTTCCATAGACACCCCATAGAAACCTCAGAACGCCCCATAGAACCTTATAGAGCTCCATAGGCACCCCATAGAGCCCCATAGAGAACCCATAGAGGCACATAGCAACCCATAGGGGGGACATTGGGACACATATGGACACATAGTGACCCTTAGGGAGACACTGGGACCCATAAGGTGATATTGGGACACATAGGGACACCATGGATTACAGTGGGGGACAGTGATACCCGTAGAGACACACAGAGACTCTGCTGAGACCCATAAGAGACCCCATAGAGGCACATAGGGACCACACTGAAACCCATAGATACCCATAGGAGAACATTTAAGCCCATAGATACGAATAAGAGACCCCATAGAGGCACATAGCTACCCATAGGGGGGATATAGGGACACATAGGGACACATAGTGACCCATAGGGAGACCCTGGGACCCATAGGGGTATATTGGGACACATAGGGACCCCATGGAACATAGTGGGGGACAGTGAGACCCATAGAGACACATAGGGACTCCGCTGTAACCCTTAAGAGACCCCATAGAGGCACATAGGGACGTAATGTAAATTATGGATACCAACAGGTAGATATTTTGGCCCAGAGATACTCATAAGAGACCCCATGGAGACACTTAGCAACACATAGGAGGGACATTGGGACACAGAGGGACACATTGTGACCCATAGGCTGACACTGGGACAAATAGGGGGACATTGGGACACAGAGGGACCCCATGGATTTCAGTGGGGGACAGTGAGACCCATAGAGACACATAGGGACCTCGCTGAGACCCATAAGAGACCCCATAGAGGCACATAGGGACTGCATTGAAACACATAGATACCCATAGGAAGACATTTGGGCCCAGAGATATCCATGAGACCACATAGAGACCCCATAGAGACCCCATAGTGGCACATAGCAACCCATAGGGGGGACATTGGGACACATAGGGACACATAGTGACCCATAGGGGGACACTGGGACCCATAGGGTGACATTGGGACACATAGGGACACCATGGATTACAGTGAGGGACAGTGATACCCGTAGAGACACATAGAGACTCTGCTGAGACCCATAAGAGACCCCATAGAGGCACATAGGGACCACAGTGAAACCCATAGATACCCATAGGAGGACATTTAAGCCCATAGATACAAATAAGAGACCCCATAGAGGCACATAGCTACCCATAGGGGGGATATTAGGACACATAGGGACATTGCTGAGACCCATAGAGACCCCATAGAGGCACATCAGGACCACATTGAAACCCATAGATGCACATAGGAAGACATTTGGGCCCAGAGATACCCATAAGAGACCACATAGAGACCCCATAGAGGTACATAGCAACCCATAGTGTGGATATTGGGACACAGAGGGACCCCATGGATTACAGTGGGGAACAGTGAGACCCGTAGAGACACATAGGGGCTCCACTGATACCCATAAGAGACCCCATAGAGGCACATAGGGACCTCATTGAAACCCATAGATACCCATAGGAAGACATTTGGGCCCAGAGATACCAATAAGAGTCCCCATAGAAACCCCAAAGGGGGCCAATGGGACACATAGGGGGGACATTCGGCACTTAGGAACACATAGTGACCCATAGGGAGACACTGGGACCCATAGGGGCTGTATGGGAGATTGGTAATCACAGCCTGAACCTCTGATTAATCAGCTGAGGCAAGTGTGGGGTCAGCTGCGGGAGCACAGGTGAGAGTAATGGAGCTGTGCTCCCGGGAGGGCTGGAGCTCGACTCCACCTCCTCTGAGACCTCATTTAAGGGCTGACCCTCACTCGAGCCGCTTTCCATTATCTTTCCGAGCTCCCTGTTACCGGGTGAGGTCCCAGAAGACTGGAGGCTTGCCAACGTGACTCCCATTTCCAAGCAAGGTTGTCAGGAGGATCCGGGCAACTCCAGGCCTGTTAGCCTGACCTCGGTGCCAGGGAAGGGAATGGAACGAATTGTCTTGAGGGAGATGACAGATGCGGCAGGTGTGGGATGAGCAGGAGATCAGACCTAGCCAGCATGGGTTCGTGAAGGGCAGCTCCTGCTTGACCAATCTGATCTCCTTCTACGATCCTGTGACCCATCTGATGGATGAAGGAAAGAAAGAAAGGCTGTTGATGTGCTCTACTTGGACTTCAGCAAAGCCTTCACAACTGTCTCCCATGCTATTCTCCTACAAAAGCTGGCAGCCCTTTTCCAACCTTGAGAATTCTGTGATTCTGTGAGGCAGCATCTCTTGGACATCGCTCTGCAGTGAAGACCGCCCCAGCTTCCTCAGCGAAGGCATCACCACTGGTGAGTTTCTCTCTCGCTTAGAACCTCTGTACATTTGTTACCATCTTTGTTACCATCTGTATAGTTACCACCTAGACAGGGGGACATAGAGAGACGCTGGGACCCCTAGGGACCCATAGAGATCCAGAGGAAGACATTGGGACCCATAGAGAGACACTGGGACCCATAGGGACACATAGAGACCCATAGACAGTCATTGGGAGCCATAAGGATAAATTGAGACCCATAGAGACCCCATTGAGACCCATAGTGCCTCAAAGAAACCCATAGCGACCCCATAGTCACCCATAGCGCCCCATAGGAACACAAAGATACCCCATAGACACCCCATAGTGACCCATAGGGGCCCAAAGAGACCCCATAGCACCCCATAGCTACTCCATAGTGCCCCATAGCAGCCCATGGAGCCTCATAGACACTCCATTGTGCCCCACAGCACCCCATTGCACCCCATAGGGACCCATAGACACAGCATACTGCTCCATAGAGCCCCATAGACACCCCATAGTTCCCCACAGCACCCCATAGCAGCCCACAGTGCCCCATAGACACCACATAAGGCCCTACAGCCACACCATAGAGCCCAATTGAACCACATAGACACCCCATATCGCCCCATAGTGCCTGTAGACACCCCATAGAGCCCCATAGAAACTCACTGAACCCCATACAGACCCCATGCAGACCCCATAGAGCCCCACAGACAACCCATAGATCCCCAAAGACACCCCATAGACTCCCCATAGAGCCCCATAGGGACCTCATAGCGCCCCATAGAGACCCCATTCTTCCGCATCAAGCCCCATAGCAAACCATAGCACCCCATAGTCACCCATAGCGCCCCATAGGAACCCAAGGATACCCCAAAGCACCCCATAGCCACCCTACAGCACCGCATAGCCACCCCATAGAGCCCCATAGACACCACATAGTGACCCATAGTGACCCATAGGGGCCCAAAGAGACCCCAAATCATCCCATAGCTACTCCATAGTGCCCCATAGCAGCCCATGGAGCCTCATAGACACTCTCTTGTGCCCCACAGCGCCCCACTGCACCCCATAGAGACCCATAGACACCCTATACTGCTCCATAGAGCCCCATAGCACCCCATAGTGCCTCACAGCACCCCATAGCACAACATAGTGCCACATAGACACCACATAAAAACATATAGCCGCACCATAGAGCCCCACAGACATCCCATAGAGCCCCGTAGGCAACCCATTGTGCCCCATAGAGCTCCCATAGCCACCCATAGAAACTAATTTACCAAATAGACACACTATAGCGTTCCATAGACACCCCATAGAAACCTCAGAACGCCCCATAGAGCTCCATAGGCACCCCATAGAGCCCCATAGAGAACCCATAGAGGCACATAGCAACCCATAGGGGGGACATAGGGACACATAGTGACCCATAGGGAGACACTGGGACCCATAGGGTGACATTGGGACACATAGGGACACCATGGATTACATGGTTGATACAACCCATGTTGTATGTTTTCAGGTTTATCAACATGGTTGATGTGGGTCAGATCTATGGGGCAGGAGCTGCTGTGGGGCACATGTGGGTCAGATCTATTGGGCCGGAGGTGCTGTGGGGCTGATGTAGGAAAGATCTATGGGGCAGGAGATGCTTTGGGGCAGATGTGGGTCAGGTCTATTGGGCTGGAGCTGCTGTGGGGCACTTGCGGGTCAGATCTATGAGGCAGGGGCTGCTGTGGGTCAGATCTATGGGGCAGGAACAAATGTGGGCCTGATGTTGGTCAGATTTATGGAGCAGGAGCTGCTGTGTTGCAGATGTGGGTCAGATCTATGTTGCAGGAGCTGATGTGGGGCAGATGTAGGGCATATCTATGGGGCAGGAGCTGCTGTGAGGCTGATGGGTGTTAGATCTATGGGGAGGAGCTGCTGTGGTGCAGATGTGGGTCACATCTATGGGGCGGGAGATGCTGTGTGGCTGATCTGGGTCAAATCTATGGGGCAGGAGCTGCTTTGGGGCTGATGGTGGTTAGATCTATGGGGCAGGAGCTGCTGTGAGGCGCATGTGGGTCAGACCTATGGGGCAGGAGCTGCTGTGGGGCGCATGTGGGTCAGATCTATGGGGCAGGAGTTGCTGTTGGGCAGATGTGGGACATAACTATGGGGCAAAATCGGCTGTGGGGCTGATGTGGGTAAGATCTATGAGACAGGAGCTGCTGTGGTTCAGATCTATGGGGCAGGAGCAGCTCTGGGGCACATGTGGGTCAGATCTATGTGTTAGGAGCTGCTGTTGGGCACATGTGGGTCAGATCTATGGGGCAGGAGCTGCTGTCGAGATGATGTGGGTCAGATCTTTGGGTAGGAGCGGCTGTGGGGCAGATCTGGGTGAGATATATGGGGCAGGAGCTGCTGTGGGTCAGATGTGGGACAGATCTATGGGGCAGGAGCTGCTGTGGGGCAGATGTGGGTCAGATCTATGGGGCAGGAGATGCTGTGGGGCAGATGTGGGTCAGATCTATGGGGCAAAGGCTGCTGTGTGGAAGATGTGGGTCAGATCTTTGGGGCAGGAGATGCTGTGGGTCAGATGTGGGACAGATCTATAGGTCAGGAGCTGCTGTGGCTGATGTGGGCCAGTTCTATGGTGCAGGAGATGCTGTGAGTCAGATGTATGAGGCAGGAGCTGCTGTGGGGCAGATGGGGGTCAGATCTATGGGGCAGGAGATGCTGTGGAGCAGATGTGGGTCAGATCTATGGGGCAGGAGCTGCTGTGTGGCTGATGCGGGTCAGATCTATGGGCAGGAGCTGCAGTGGAGATGATGTAGGTCAGATCTGTGGTGTAGGAGCAGCAGTGGGGCAGATGTGTGTCAGATCTTTGGGGAGGATCTGCTGTGGGTCTGATCTGGGTCAGATCTATGGGGCAGGAGCTGTTGTGGCGCAGATGTGGGTCAGATCTATGTTGCAGGAGCTTATGTGGGGCAGATGTAGGGCATATCTATGGGGCAGGAGCTGCGGTGGTGCAGATGTGGGTCACATCTATGGGGCGGGAGATGCTGTGTGGCTAATGTGGGTCAAATCTATGGGGCTGGAGCTGCTGTTGGGCAGATGTGGGACATAACTATGGGGCAAAATCTGCTGTGGGGCTGATGTGGGTAAGATCTATGAGACAGGAGCTGCTGTGGTTCAGATCTATGGGGCAGGAGCAGCTCTGGGGCACATGTGGGTCAGATCTATGTGTTAGGAGCTGCTGTGGGGCACATGTGGGTCAGATCTATGGGGCAGGAGCTGCTGTCGAGATGATGTGGGTCAGATCTTTGGGTAGGAGCTGCTGTGGGGCAGATCTGGGTAAGATGTATGGAGCAGGAGCTGCTGTGGGTCAGATGTGGGACAGATCTATGGGGCAGGAGCTGCTGTGGGGCAGATGTGGGTCAGATCTATGGGGCAGGAGATGCTGTGGGGCAGATGTGGGTCAGATCTATGGGGCAGGAGCTGTTGTGGCGCAGATGTGGGTCAGATCTATGTTGCAGGAGCTTATGTGGGGGAGATGTAGGGCATATCTATGGGGCAGGAGCTGCTGTGGTGCAGATGTGGGTCACATCTATGGGGCGGGAGATGCTGTGTGGCTGATTTGGGTCAAATCTATGGGGCTGGAGCTGCTGTTGGGCAGATGTGGGACATAACTATGGGGCAAAATCTGCTGTGGGGCTGATGTGGGTAAGATCTATGAGACAGGAGCTGCTGTGGTTCAGATCTATGGGGCAGGAGCAGCTCTGGGGCACATGTGGGTCAGATCTATGTGTTAGGAGCTGCTGTGGGGCAAATGTGGGTCAGATCTATGGGGCAGGAGCTGCTGTCGAGATGATGTGGGTCAGATATTTGGGTAGGAGCTGCTGTGGGGCACATGTGGGTCAGATCTATGAGGCAGGAGCTGCTGTCGAGATGATGTGGGTCAGATCTTTGGGTAGGAGCTGCTGTGGGGCAGATCTGTGTAAGATGTAAAGGGCAGGAGCTGCTGTGGGGCAGATGTGGGTCAGATCTATGGGGCAAAGGCTGCTGTGTGGCAGATGTGGGTCAGATCTATGGGGCAGGAGCTGCTGTGGCTGATGTGGGCCAGTTCTATGGGGCAGGAGATGCTGTGAGTCAGATGTATGAGGCAGGAGCTGCTCTGGGGCAGATGGGGGTCGGATCTATGGGGCAGGAGATGCTGTGGAGCAGATGTGGGTCAGATCTATGGGGCAGGAGCTGCTGTGGGGCAGATGTGGGTTAGATCTATGGGGCAGGAGCTGCTGTGGTTAAGATCTATGGGGCAGGAGCAGCTCTGGGGCACATGTGGGTCAGATCTATGTGTTAGGAGCTGCTGTGGGGCACATGTGGGTCAGATCTATGGGGCAGGAGCTGCTGTCGAGATGATGTGGGTCAGATCATTGGGTAGGAGCTGCTGTGGGTCAGATGTGGGTCAGATCTATGGGGCAGGAGCTGCTGTGGGTCAGATGTGGGTCAGATCTTTGGGGCAGGAGCTGCTGTGGGTCAGATGTGGGTCAGATCTTTGGGGCAGGTGCTGCTGTGGGGCAGATGTGGGTCAGATCTATGGGGCAGGAGATGCTGTGGGGCAGATGTGGGTCAGATCTATGGGGCAAAGGCTGCTGTGTGGCAGATGTGGGTCAGATCTATGGGGCAGGAGCTGCTGTGTGGCAGATGTGGGTCAGATCTATGGGGCAGGAGCTGCTGTGGGTCAGATGTGGGTCAGATCTATAGGTCAGGAGCTGCTGTGGCTGATGTGGGCCAGTTCTATGGGGCAGGAGATGCTGTGAGTCAGATGTATGAGGCAGGAGCTGCTGTGGGGCAAATGGGGGTCAGATCTATGGGCAGGAGATGCTGTGGAGCAGATGTGGGTCAGATCTATGGGGCAGGAGCTGCTGTGGGGCAGATGTGGGTCAGATCTATGGGCAGGAGCTGCTGTGCTGCACATGTTGGTAGGGTCTATGGGGCAGGAGCTGCTGTGGGGCAGATGTGGGTCAGATCTATGGGGCAGGAGCTGCTGTGGGGCTGATGTTGGTCAGATCTTTGGGGCAGCAGCTGCTGTGGAGCAGATCTGGGTAAGATCTATGTTGCAGGAGCTGCTGTGGGGCAGACGTGGCACATATCTATGGGGCAAAATCAGCTGTGGGGCTGATGTGGGTCAGATCTATGGGGTAGGAGCTGCTGTGAGTCAGATGGATGAGGCAGGAGCTGCTGTGGGGCAGATGGGGGTCAGATCTATGGGGCAGGAGCTGCTGTGGAGCAGATGTGGGTCAGATCTATGGGGCAGGAGATGCTGTGGAGCAGATGTGGGTCAGATCTATGGGGCAGGAGCTGCTGTGGGGCAGATGTGGGTTAGATCTATGAGACAGGAGCTGCTGTGGTTCAGATCTATGAGGCAGGAGCAGCTCTGGGGCACATGTGGGTAAGATCTATGGGGCAGGAGCTGCTGTCGAGATGATGTGGGTCATATCTTTGGGTAGGAGCTGCTGTGGCGATGATCAGGGTAAGATGTATGGGGCAGGAGCTGCTGTGGGTCAGATGTGGGTCAGATCTATGGGGCAGGAGCTGCTGTGGGGCAGATGTGGGTCAGATCTATGGGGCAGGAGATGCTGTGGGGCAGATGTGGGTCAGATCTATGAGGCAAAGGCTGCTGTGTGGCAGATGTGGGTCAGATCTATGGGGCAAAGGCTGCTGTGTGGCAGATGTGGGTCAGATCTATGATGCAGGAGCTGCTGTGGGTCAGATGTGGGTCAGATCTATAGGTCAGGAGCTGCTGTGGCTGATGTGGGCCAGTTCTATGGGGCAGGAGATGCTGTGAGTCAGATGTATTAGGCAGGAGCTGCTGTGGGGCAGATGTGGGTTAGATCTATGGGCAGGAGCTGCTGTGCTGCACATGTTGGTATGGTCTATGGGGCAGGAGCTGCTGTGGGGAAGATGTGGGTCAGATCTATGGGGCAGGAGCTGCTGTGGGGCTGATGTTGGTCAGATCTTTGGGGCAGCAGCTACTGTGGAGCAGATCTGGGTAAGATCTATGTCGCAGGAGCTGCTGTGGGGCAGACGTGGCACATATCTATGGGGCAAAATCTGCTGTGGGGCTGATGTGGGTCAGATCTATGGGGTAGGAGCTGCTGTGGGTCAGATCTATAAGTCAGGAGCTGCTGTGGCTGATGTGGGCCAGTTCTATGGGGCAGGAGATGCTGTGAGTCAGATGTATGAGGCAGGAGCTGCAGTGGGGCAGATGGGGGTCAGATCTATGGGGCAGGAGATGCTGTGGAGCAGATGTGGGTCAGATCTATGGGGCAGGACCTGCTGTGGGGCAGATGTTGGTCAGATCTATGGGGTAGGAACTGCTCTCGAGATGATGTGGGTCAGATCTTTGGGTAGGAGCTGCTGTGGGGCAGATGTGGGTCAGATCTATGGGGCAGGAGATGCTGTGGAGCAGATGTGGGTCAGATCTATAGGTCAGGAGCTGCTGTGGCTGATGTGGGCCAGTTCTATGGGGCAGGAGATGCTGTGAGTCAGATGTATGAGGCAGGAGCTGCAGTGGGGCAGATGGGGGTCAGATCTATGGGGCAGGAGATGCTGTGGAGCAGATGTGGGTCAGATCTATGGGGCAGGACCTGCTGTGGGGCAGATGTTGGTCAGATCTATGGGGTAGGAACTGCTCTCGAGATGATGTGGGTCAGATCTTTGGGTAGGAGCTGCTGTGGGGCAGATGTGGGTCAGATCTATGGGGCAGGAGATGCTGTGGGGCAGATGTTGGTCAGATCTATGGGGCAGGAGCTGCTGTGGGGCAGATGTGGGTTAGATCTATATGGCAGGAGCTGCTGTGCTGCACATGTTGGTAGGGTCTATGGGGCAGGAGCTGCTGTGGGGCAGATGTGGGTCAGATCTATGGGGCAGGAGCTGCTGTGGGGCTGATGTTGGTCGGATCTTTGGGGCAGCAGCTGCTGTGGAGCAGATCTGGGTAAGATCTATGTCGCAGGAGCAGCTGTGGGGCAGACGTGGCACATATCTATGGGGCAAAATCTGCTGTGGGGCTAATGTGGGTCAGATCTAGGGGGTAGGAGCTGCTGTGGGCCTGATGTGGGTCAGATCTATGGGGAGGAGCTGCTGTGGTGCAGATGTGGGTCACATCTATGGGGCGGGAGATGCTGTGTGGCTGATGTGGGTCAAATCTATGGGGCAAGAGTTGCTGTTGGGCAGATGTGGGGCATAACTATGGGGCAAAATCTGCTGTGGGGCTGATGTGGGTAAGATCTATGAGACAGGAGCTGCTGTGGTTCAGATCTATGGGGCAGGAGCAGCTCTGGGGCACATGTGGGTCAGATCTATGTGTTAGGAGCTGCTGTGGGGCACATGTGGGTCAGATCTATGGGGCAGGAGATGCTGTGGGGCAGATGTGGGTCAGATCTATGGGGCAAAGGCTGCTGTGTGGCAGATGTGGGTCAGATCTATGGGGCAGGAGCTGCTGTGGGTCAGATGTGGGTCAGATCTATAGGTCAGGAGCTGCTGTGGCTGATGTGGGCCAGTTCTATGGGGCAGGAGATGCTGTGAGTCAGATGTATGAGGCAGGAGCTGCTGTGGGGCAGATGGGGGTCAGATCTCTGGGGCAGGAGGTGCTGTGGAGCAGATGTGGGTCAGATCTATGGGGCAGGAGCTGCTGTGGGGCAGATGTGGGTCAGATCTATGGGCAGGAGCTGCTGTGCTGCACATGTTGGTAGGGTCTATGGGGCAGGAGCTGCTGTGGGGCAGATGTGGGTCAGATCTATGGGGCAGGAGCTGCTGTGGGGCTGATGTTGGTCAGATCTTTGGGGCAGCAGCTGCTGTGGAGCAGATCTGGGTAAGATCTATGTCGCAGGAGCTGCTGTGGTGCAGACGTGGCACATATCTATGGGGCAAAATCTGCTGTGGGGCTGATGTGGGTCAGATCTATGGGGCAGGATCTCCTGTGGGGCTGATGTGGGTCAAATCAATGGGGCAGAGCTTCTCTGGGGCACATGTGGGTCAGATCTATGGAGCAGGAGCTGCTGTGGGGCAGATTTGAATCAGATCTATAGGGCAGGAGCTGCTGTGGATCAGATCTATGGGCAGGAGCTGCTGTGGGGCACATGTGAGTTAGATCTATGGGGCAGGAGATGGTGTGGGGCAGATTTGGGTCAGATGTATGGGTCAGGAGCTGCTGTGTTGCTGATGAGGGTCAGATCTATGGGGCATGGGCTGCTGTGGTTCAGATCTACGGGACTGGAGCTGCAGTGGAGCACATGTGGGTCAGATCTATGGGGTAGAAGCTGTCGTGGGGCTGATGGTGGTTAGATCTATAAGGCAGGAGCTGCTGTGGGGCTGACTTGGGTCAGATCTATGGGGCAGGAGCTGCTTTGGGGCTGATGGTGGTGAGATCTATATGGCAGGAGCTGCTGTGGGGCACATGTGGGTCAGACCTATGGGGCAGGAGCTGCAGAGGGGATGATGTAGGTAAGATCTATGGGGCAGGAGTTGCTGTGGGGAATATGAGGGACATATCTATGGTGCAAAATCTGCTGTTGGACTGATGTGAGTCAGATCTATGAGTTTGGAGCTGCTGTGGGGCAGATGTGGGTCAGATCTATGGGGCAGGAGATGCTGTGGGGCTGATTTGGGTCAGATCTATGTGGCAGGAGATGCTGTGGGTCAGATCTATGGGGCAGGAGCTGCTGTGGGAACATGTGGGTCAGGTCTATGGGGCAGGAGCTGCTGTGGGCACATGTGGGTCAGATCTATGGGGCAGGAGTTGCTGTTGGGCAGATGTGGGGCATAACTATGGGGCAAAATCTGCTGTGGGGCTGATGTGGGTAAGATCTATGAGACAGGAGCATCTGTGGTTCAGATCTATGGGGCAGGAGCAGCTCTGGGGCACATGTGGGTCAGATCTATGTGTTAGGAGCTGCAGTGGGGCACATGTGGGTCAGATCTATGGGGCAGGAGATGCTGTGGGGCAGATGTGGGTCAGATCTATGGGGCAAAGGCTGCTGTGTGGCATATGTGGGTCAGATCTATAGGGCAGGAGCTGCTGTGGGTCAGATGTGGGTCAGATCTATAGGTCAGGAGCTGCAGTGGCTGATGTGGGCCAGTTCTATGGGGCAGGAGATGCTGTGAGTCAGATGTATGAGGCAGGAGCTGCTGTGTGGCAGATGTGGGTCAGATCTATGGGGCAGGAGCTGCTGTGGGGCTGATGTTGGTCAGATCTTTGGGGCAGCAGCTGCTGTGGAGCAGATCTGGGTAAGATCTATGTCGCATGAGCTGCTGTGGGGCAGACGTGGCACATATCTATGGGGCAAAATCTGCTGTGGGGCTGATGTGGGTCAGATCTATGGGGCAGGATCTCCTGTGGGGCTGATGTGGGTCAAATCAATGGGGCAGAGCTGCTCTGGGGCACATGTGGGTCAGATCTATGGAGCAGGAGCTGCTGTGGGGCACATGTGAGTTAGATCTATGGTGCAGGAGATGGTGTGGGGCAGATTTGGGTCACATGTATGGGTCAGGAGCTGCTGTGTTGCTGATGAGGGTCAGATCTATGGGGCATGGGCTGCTGTGGGTCAGATGTTGGTCAGATCTATGGGGCAAAGGCTGCTGTGTGGCATATGTGGGTCAGATCTATGGGGCAGGATCTGCTGTGGGTCAGATGTGGGTCAGATCTATAGGTCAGGAGCTGCTGTGGCTGATGTGGGCCAGTTCTATGGGGCAGGAGATGCTGTGAGTCAGATGTATGAGGCAGGAGCTGCTGTGGGGCAGATGGGGGTCAGATCTATGGGGCAGGAGATGCTGTGGAGCAGATGTGGGTCAGATCTATAGGTCAGGAGCTGCTGTGGCTGATGTTTGCCAGTTCTATGGGGCAGGAGATGCTGTGAGTCAGATGTATGAGGCAGGAGCTGCTGTGGGGCAGATGGGGGTCAGATCTATGGGGCAGGAGATGCTGTGGAGCAGATGTGGGTCAGATCTATAGGTCAGGAGCTGCTGTGGCTGATGTGGGCCAGTTCTATTGGGCAGGAGATGCTGTGAGTCAGATGTATGAGGCAGGAGCTGCTGTGGGGCAGATGGGGGTCAGATCTATGGGGCAGGAGATGCTGTGGAGCAGATGTTGGTCAGATCTATGGGGCAGGAGCTGCTGTGGGGCAGATGTGGGTCAGATCTATGGGCAGGAGCTGCTGTGCTGCACATGTTGGTAGGGTCTATGGGGCAGGAGCTGCTGTGGGGCAGATGTGGGTCAGATCTATGGGTCAGGAGCTGCTGTGGGGCTGATGTTGGTCAGATCATTGGGGCAGCAGCTGCTGTGGAGCAGATCTGGGTAAGATCTATGTCGCAGGAGCTGCTGTGGGGCAGACGTGGCACATATCTATGGGGCAAAATCTGCTGTGGGGCTGATGTGGGTCAGATCTATGGGGCAGGATCTCCTGTGGGGCTGATGTGGGTCAAATCAATGGGGCAGAGCTGCTCTGGGGCACATGTGGGTCAGATCTATGGAGCAGGAGCTGCTGTGGGGCAGATTTGAATCAGATCTATAGGGCAGGAGCTGCTGTGGGTCAGATCTATGGAGCAGGAGATGCTGTGGGGCACATGTGAGTTAGATCTATGGGGCAGGAGATGGTGTGGGGCAGATTTGGGTCAGATGTATGGGTCAGGAGCTGCTGTGTTGCTGATGAGGGTCAGATCTATGGGGCATGGGCTGCTGTGGTTCAGATCTACGGGACTGGAGCTGCAGTGGAGCACATGTGGGTCAGATCTATGGGGTAGAAGCTGTTGTGGGGCTGATGGGGGTCATATCTATAAGGCAGGAGCTGCTGTGGGGCTGACTTGGGTCAGATCTATGGGGCAGGAGCTGCTTTGGGGCTGATGGTGTTTAGATCTATATGGCAGGAGCTGCTGTGGGGCACATGTGGGTCAGAGCTATGGGGCAGGAGCTGCAGAGGGGATGATGTAGGTCAGATCTATGGGGCAGGAGTTGCTGTGGGGAATATGAGGGACATATCTATGGTGCAAAATCTGCTGTTGGACTGATGTGAGTCAGATCTATGAGTTTGGAGCTGCTGTGGGGCACATGTGGGTCAGATCTATGGGGCAGGAGATGCTGTGGGGCTGATTTGGATCAGATCTATGTGGCAGGAGATGCTGTGGGTCAGATCTATGGGGCAGGAGCTGCTGTGGGGAACATGTGGGTCAGGTCTATGGGGCAGGAGCTGCTGTGGGCACATGTGGGTCAGATCTATGGGGCAGGAGTTGCTGTTGGGCAGATGTGGGGCATAACTATGGGGCAAAATCTGCTGTGGGGCTGATGTGGGTAAGATCTATGGGGCAGGATCTCCTGTGGGGCTGATGTGGGTCAAATCAATGGGGCAGAGCTGCTCTGGGGCACATGTGGGTCAGATCTATGTAGCAGGAGCTGCTGTGGGTCAGATGTGGGTCAGATCTATAGGTCAGGAGCTGCTGTGGCTGATGTGGGCCAGTTCTATGGGGCAGGAGATGCTGTGAGTCAGATGTATGAGGCAGGAGCTGCTGTGGGGCAGGTGGGGGTCAGATCTATGGGGCAGGAGATGCTGTGGAGCAGATGTGGGTCAGATCTATAGGTCAGGAGCTGCTGTGGCTGATGTGGGCCAGTTCTATGGGGCAGGAGATGCTGTGAGTCAGATGTATGAGGCAGGAGCTGCTGTGGGGCAGGTGGGGGTCAGATCTATGGGGCAGGAGATGCTGTGGAGCAGATGTGGGTCAGATCTATGGGGCAAAGGCTGCTGTGGCTGATGTGGGCCAGTTCTATGGGGCAGGAGATGCTGTGAGTCTGATGTATGAGGCAGGAGCTGCTGTGGGGCAGATGGGGGTCAGATCTATGGGCAGGAGCTGCTGTGCTGCACATGTTGGTAGGGTCTATGGGGCAGGAGCTGCTGTGGGGCAGATGTGGGTCAGATCTATGGGTCAGGAGCTGCTGTGGGGCTGATGTTGGTCAGATCATTGGGGCAGCAGCTGCTGTGGAGCAGATCTGGGTAAGATCTATGTCGCAGGAGCTGCTGTGGGGCAG
Source organism: Coturnix japonica (assembly GCF_054131305.1). Classification (NCBI taxonomy): domain Eukaryota; kingdom Metazoa; phylum Chordata; class Aves; order Galliformes; family Phasianidae; genus Coturnix; species Coturnix japonica. The sequence continues at coordinate 798,395 of NW_028188945.1, read as the reverse complement.
ACGTGGCACATATCTATGGGGCAAAATCTGCTGTGGGGCTGATGTGGGTCAGATCTATGGGGCAGGATCTCCTGTGGGGCTGATGTGGGTCAAATCAATGGGGCAGAGCTGCTCTGGGGCACATGTGGGTCAGATCTATGTAGCAGGAGCTGCTGTGGGGCAGATTTGAATCAGATCTATAGGGCAGGAGCTGCTGTGGGTCAGATCTATGGAGCAGGAGATGCTGTGGGGCACATGTGAGTTAGATCTATGGGGCAGGAGATGGTGTGGGGCAGATTTGGGTCAGATGTATGGGTCAGGAGCTGCTGTGTTGCTGATGAGGGTCAGATCTATGGGGCATGGGCTGCTGTGGTTCAGATCTACGGGACTGGAGCTGCAGTGGAGCACATGTGGGTCAGATCTATGGGGTAGAAGCTGTTGTGGGGCTGATGGGGGTCATATCTATAAGGCAGGAGCTGCTGTGGGGCTGACTTGGGTCAGATCTATGGGGCAGGAGCTGCTTTGGGGCTGATGGTGTTTAGATCTATATGGCAGGAGCTGCTGTGGGGCACATGTGGGTCAGAGCTATGGGGCAGGAGCTGCAGAGGGGATGATGTAGGTCAGATCTATGGGGCAGGAGTTGCTGTGGGGAATATGAGGGACATATCTATGGTGCAAAATCTGCTGTTGGACTGATGTGAGTCAGATCTATGAGTTTGGAGCTGCTGTGGGGCACATGTGGGTCAGATCTATGGGGCAGGAGATGCTGTGGGGCTGATTTGGATCAGATCTATGTGGCAGGAGATGCTGTGGGTCAGATCTATGGGGCAGGAGCTGCTGTGGGGAACATGTGGGTCAGGTCTATGGGGCAGGAGCTGCTGTGGGCACATGTGGGTCAGATCTATGGGGCAGGAGTTGCTGTTTGGCAGATGTGGGGCATAACTATGGGGCAAAATCTGCTGTGGGGCTGATGTGGGTAAGATCTATGAGACAGGAGCTGCTGTGGTTCAGATCTATGGGGCAGGAGCAGCTCTGGGGCACATGTGGGTCAGATCTATGTGTTAGGAGCTGCAGTGGGGCACATGTGGGTCAGATCTATGGGGCAGGAGATGCTGTGGGGCAGATGTGGGTCAGATCTATTGGGCAAAGGCTGCTGTGTGGCATATGTGGGTCAGATCTATGGGGCAGGAGCTGCTGTGGGTCAGATGTGGGTCAGATCTATAGGTCAGGAGCTGCTGTGGGTCAGATGTGGGCCAGTTCTATGGGGCAGGAGATGCTGTGAGTCAGATGTATGAGGCAGGAGCTGCTGTGGGGCAGGTGGGGGTCAGATCTAAGGGGCAGGAGATGCTGTGGAGCAGATGTGGGTCAGATCTATAGGTCAGGAGCTGCTGTGGCTGATGTTTGCCAGTTCTATGGGGCAGGAGATGCTGTGAGTCAGATGTATGAGGCATTAGCTGCTGTGGGGCAGGTGGGGGTCAGATCTATGGGGCAGGAGATGCTGTGGAGCAGATGTGGGTCAGATCTATAGGTCAGGAGCTGCTGTGGCTGATGTGGGCCAGTTCTATGGGGCAGGAGATGCTGTGAGTCAGATGTATGAGGCAGGAGCTGCTGTGGGGCAGATGGGGGTCAGATCTATGGGGCAGGAGATGCTGTGGAGCAGATGTGGGTCAGATCTATGAAGCAGGAGCTGCTGTGGGGCAGATGTGGGTCAGATCTATGGGCAGGAGCTGCTGTGCTGCACATGTTGGTAGGGTCTATGGGGCAGGAGCTGCTGTGGGGCAGATGTGGGTCAGATCTATGGGTCAGGAGCTCCTGTGGGGCTGATGTTGGTCAGATCATTGGGGCAGCAGCTGCTGTGGAGCAGATCTGGGTAAGATCTATGTCGCAGGAGCTGCTGTGGGGCAGACGTGGCACATATCTATGGGGCAAAATCTGCTGTGGGGCTGATGTGGTTCAGATCTATGGGGCAGGAGCTGCTGTGGGGCAGATGTGGGTCAGATCTATAGGTCAGGAGCTGCTGTGGCTGATGTGGGCCAGTTCTATGGGGCAGGACATGCTGTGAGTCAGATGTATGAGGCAGGAGCTGCTGTGGGGCATATGGGGGTCAGGTCTATGGGGCAGGAGATGCTGTGGAGCAGATGTGGGTCAGATCTATAGGTCAGGAGCTGCTGTGGGGCAGATGTGGGTCAGATCTATGGGTCAGGAGCTCCTGTGGGGCTGATGTTGGTCAGATCATTGGGGCAGCAGCTGCTGTGGAGCAGATCTGGGTAAGATCTATGTCGCAGGAGCTGCTGTGGGGCAGACGTGGCACATATCTATGGGGCAAAATCTGCTGTGGGGCTGATGTGGGTCAGATCTATGGGGCAGGATCTCCTGTGGGGCTGATGTGGGTCAAATCAATGGGGCAGAGCTGCTCTGGGGCACATGTGGGTCAGATCTATGGAGCAGGAGCTGCTGTGGGGCAGATTTGAATCAGATCTATAGGGCAGGAGCTGCTGTGGGTCAGATCTATGGAGCAGGAGATGCTGTGGGGCACATGTGAGTTAGATCTATGGGGCAGGAGATGGTGTGGGGCAGATTTGGGTCAGATGTATGGGTCAGGAGCTGCTGTGTTGCTGATGAGGGTCAGATCTATGGGGCATGGGCTGCTGTGGTTCAGATCTACGGGACTGGAGCTGCAGTGGAGCACATGTGGGTCAGATCTATGGGGCATGAGCTGCTGAGGGGAACATGTGGGTCAGGTCTATGGGGCAGGAGCTGCTGTGGGCACATGTGGGTCACACTGGGACCCATATGGGGACAAAGGGAGACATCATAGAGACTCATAGGGACCTATTGGGACCAATAGGGACCCAAAGAGAGACATAGAGACCCCATAGAAACCCATGGAGACCCCATAGAGGCACAAAGTGACACATAGAGGGACACCAAGACCCATAGAAACCAGATAGAGACTCCATATAGACACATAGGAACACATAGAGACCCACTGGGACAGTGAGACCACATATAGACTCATAGGGACACATTAGGAGCCATTAAGACCCATAGGGACACATAGGACGACTTTGAAACTTATAGATACCCAAAGGAAGACATTTGGGCCCAGAGATAACTATAAGAGACCCCATAGAGACCCCATAGGGGCACATAGCAACCCATAGGGGGGACATTGGGACACATAGGTACACATTGTGACCCGTAGGAAGACACTGGGACCCATAGGGGGACATTGGGACACATAGGGACCCAATGAATTACAGTGGGGGACAGTGAGACCCATAGAGATACATAAGGACCCCGCTGAGACCCATAAGAGACCCCATAGAGGCACCTAGGGACCACATTGAAACTCATAGATACTTGTAGGAAGACATTTGGGCCCAGAGATATCCATAAGAGACCCCACAGAGACCCCATAGAGGCACATAGCAACCCATAGGGGGGACACTGGGACACGTAGGGAAACATTCTGACCCATAGGGAGACACTGGGACCCATATGGGGACATTGGGACACATAGGGACCCCTTGGACTACAGTGGGGGACAGCCAGACCCATAGAGACACATAGAAACCCCGCTGAGACCCATAAGAGACCCCATAGAGGCACATAGGGACCACATTGAAACCCATAGATAGCTATAGGAAGATATTTGGGCCCAGAGATACCCATAAGAAACCACATACAAGCACATAGCAACCCACAGGGGGGACATTGGGACACATAGTGACCCATAGGGGGACATTGGGACACATAGGTACACATAGGGAGACACTGGGACCCATAGGGGGACATTGGGACACATAGTGACCCCATGGATTAAAGTGGGGGACAGTCAGATCCATCGAGACACATAGGGACCCTGCTGAGACCCATAAGAGACCCCATAGAGGAACATAGCAACCCATAGGGGGGACATAGGGACACATAGGGACACACCGTGACCCATGAGGAGACACTGGATCCCATAGGGGGACAATGGGACACATAAGGACCCCATGGATTACAGTGGGGGACAGTGAGACCAATAGAGACACATAGGGAACCCGCTGAGACCCATAAGAGACCCCATAGAGGCACATAGGGACCTAATGTAACCCATAGATACCCACAGGGAGACATTTGGGCCCAGAGCTATCCATAAGAGCGCCCATTGAGGCACATAGCAAACCATAGTGGGGACATTGGGACACATAGGGACCCCATAGAGAGACATAGAGACATATAGGGACCCATTTAGAGGCATAATAACCCCATAGAGTCCTATAGGGACACACAGAGATCCATAGGGAAACATTGGGACCCACAGGGGCTGTGTGGGAGATTGGTAATCACAGCCTGAACCTCTGATTAATCAGCTGAGGCAAGTGTGGGGTCAGCTGCGGGAGCACAGGTGAGAGTAATGGAGCTGTGCTCCCGGGAGGGCTGGAGCTCGACTCCACCTCCTCTGAGACCTCATTTAAGGGCTGACCCTCACTCGAGCCGCTTTCCATTATCTTTCCGAGCTCCCTGTTACCGGGTGAGGTCCCAGAAGACTGGAGGCTTGCCAACGTGACTCCCATTTCCAAGCAAGGTTGTCAGGAGGATCCGGGCAACTCCAGGCCTGTTAGCCTGACCTCGGTGCCAGGGAAGGGAATGGAACGAATTGTCTTGAGGGAGATGACAGATGCGGCAGGTGTGGGATGAGCAGGAGATCAGACCTAGCCAGCATGGGTTCGTGAAGGGCAGCTCCTGCTTGACCAATCTGATCTCCTTCTACGATCCTGTGACCCATCTGATGGATGAAGGAAAGAAAGAAAGGCTGTTGATGTGCTCTACTTGGACTTCAGCAAAGCCTTCACAACTGTCTCCCATGCTATTCTCCTACAAAAGCTGGCAGCCCTTTTCCAACCTTGAGAATTCTGTGATTCTGTGAGGCAGCATCTCTTGGACATCGCTCTGCAGTGAAGACCGCCCCAGCTTCCTCAGCGAAGGCATCACCACTGGTGAGTTTCTCTCTCGCTTAGAACCTCTGTACATTTGTTACCATCTTTGTTACCATCTGTATAGTTACCACCTAGACAGGGGGACATAGAGAGACGCTGGGACCCCTAGGGACCCATAGAGATCCAGAGGAAGACATTGGGACCCATAGAGAGACACTGGGACCCATAGGGACACATAGAGACCCATAGACAGTCATTGGGAGCCATAAGGATAAATTGAGACCCATAGAGACCCCATTGAGACCCATAGTGCCTCAAAGAAACCCATAGCGACCCCATAGTCACCCATAGCGCCCCATAGGAACACAAAGATACCCCATAGACACCCCATAGTGACCCATAGGGGCCCAAAGAGACCCCATAGCACCCCATAGCTACTCCATAGTGCCCCATAGCAGCCCATGGAGCCTCATAGACACTCCATTGTGCCCCACAGCACCCCATTGCACCCCATAGGGACCCATAGACACAGCATACTGCTCCATAGAGCCCCATAGACACCCCATAGTTCCCCACAGCACCCCATAGCAGCCCACAATGCCCCATAGACACCACATAAGGCCCTACAGCCACACCATAGAGCCCAATTGAACCACATAGACACCCCATATCGCCCCATAGTGCCTGTAGACACCCCATAGAGCCCCATAGAAACGCACTGAACCCCATACAGACCCCATGCAGACCCCATAGAGCCCCACAGACAACCCATAGATCCCCAAAGACACCCCATAGACTCCCCATAGAGCCCCATAGGGACCTCATAGCGCCCCATAGAAACCCCATTCTTCCGCATAGAGCCCCATAGCAAACCATAGCACCCCATAGTCACCCATAGCGCCCCATAGGAACCCAAGGATACCCCAAAGCACCCCATAGCCACCCTACAGCACCGCATAGCCACCCCATAGAGCCCCATAGACACCACATAGTGACCCATAGTGACCCATAGGGGCCCAAAGAGACCCCATAGCACCCCATAGCTACTCCATAGTGCCCCATAGCAGCCCATGGAGCCTCATAGACACTCCCTTGTGCCCCACAGCGCCCCATTGCACCCCATAGAGACCCATAGACACCCTATACTGCTCCATAGAGCCCCATAGCACCCCATAGTGCCTCACAGCACCCCATAGCACAACATAGTGCCACATAGACACCACATAAGGACATATAGCCGCGCCATAGAGCCCCACAGACATCCCATAGAGCCCCGTAGGCAACCCATTGTGCCCCATAGAGCTCCCATAGCCACCCATAGAAACTAATTTACCAAATAGACACACTATAGCGTTCCATAGACACCCCATAGAAACCTCAGAACGCCCCATAGAGCTCCATAGGCACCCCATAGAGCCCCATAGAGAACCCATAGAGGCACATAGCAACCCATAGGGGGGACATTGGGACACAAAGGGACACATAGTGACCCATAGGGAGACACTGGGACCCATAGGGTGACATTGGGACACATAGGGACACCATGGATTACATGGTTGATACAACCCATGTTGTATGTTTTCATGTTTATCAACATGGTTGATGTGGGTCAGATCTATGGGGCAGGAGCTGCTGTGGGGCACATGTGGGTCAGATCTATTGGGCCGGAGGTGCTGTGGGGCTGATGTAGGAAAGATCTATGGGGCAGGAGATGCTTTGGGGCAGATGTGGGTCAGGTCTATTGGGCTGGAGCTGCTGTGGGGCACTTGTGGGTCAGATCTATGAGGCAGGGGCTGCTGTGGGTCAGATCTATGGGGCAGGAACAAATGTGGGCCTGATGTTGGTCAGATTTATGGAGCAGGAGCTGCTGTGTTGCAGATGTGGGTCAGATCTATGTTGCAAGAGCTGATGTGGGGCAGATGTAGGGCATATCTATGGGGCAGGAGCTGCTGTGAGGCTGATGTGGGTCAAATCTTTGGGGCAGGAGCTGCTTTGGGGCTGATGGTGGTTAGATCTATGGGGCAGGAGCTGCTGTGAGGCGCATGTCGGTCAGACCTATGGGGCAGGAGCTGCTGTGGGGTGCATGTGGGTCAGATCTATGGGGCAGGAGTTGCTGTTGGGCAGATGTGGGACATAACTATGGGGCAAAATCTGCTGTGGGGCTGATGTGGGTAAGATATATGAGACAGGAGCTGCTGTGGTTCAGATCTATGGGGCAGGAGCAGCTCTGGGGCACATGTGGGTCAGATCTATGTGTTAGGAGCTGCTGTGGGGCACGTGTGGGTCAGATCTATGGGGCAGGAGCTGCTGTCGAGATGATGTGGGTCAGATCTTTGTGTAGGAGCTGCTGTGGGGCAGATCTGGGTGAGATATATGGGGCAGGAGCTGCTGTGGGTCAGATGTGGGTCAGATCTATGGGGCAGGAGCTGCTGTGGGGCAGATGTGGGTCAGATCTATGGGGCAGGAGATGCTGTGGGGCAGATGTGGGTCAGATCTATGGGGCAAAGGCTGCTGTGTGGCAGATGTGGGTCAGATCTATGGGGCAGGAGCTGCTGTGGGTCAGATGTGGGTCAGATCTATAGGGCAGGAGCTGCTGTGGCTGATGTGGGCCAGTTCTATGGGGCAGGAGATGCTGTGAGTCAGCTGTATGAGGCAGGAGCTGCTGTGGGGCAGATGGGGGTCAGATCTATGGGGCAGGAGATGCTGTGGAGCAGATGTGGGTCAGATCTATAGGTCAGGAGCTGCTGTGGCTGCTGTGGGCCAGTTCTATGGGGCAGGAGATGCTGTGAGTCAGATGTATGAGGCAGGAGCTGCTGCGGGGCAGATGGGGGTCAGATCTATGGGGCAGGAGATGCTGTGGAGCAGATGTGGGTCAGATCTATGGGGCAGGAGCTGCTGTGGGGCAGATGTGGGTCAGATCTATGGGCAGGAGCTGCTGTGCTGCACATGTTGGTAGGGTCTATGGGGCAGGAGCTGCTGTGGGGCAGATGTGGGTCAGATCTATGGGGCAGGAGCTGCTGTGGGGCTGATGTTGGTCAGATCTTTGGGGCAGCAGCTGCTGTGGAGCAGATCTGGGTAAGATCGATGTCGCAGGAGCTGCTGTGGGGCAGACGTGGCACATATCTATGGGGCAAAATCTGCTGTGGGGCTGATGTGGGTCAGATCTATGGGGCAGGATCTCCTGTGGGGCTGATGTGGGTCAAATCAATGGGGCAGAGCTGCTCTGGGGCACATGTGGGTCAGATCTATGGAGCAGGAGCTGCTGTGGGGCAGATTTGAATCAGATCTATAGGGCAGGAGCTGCTGTGGGTCAGATCTATGGGCAGGAGCTGCTGCGGGGCACATGTGAGTTAGATCTATGGGGCAGGAGATGGTGTGGGGCAGATTTGGGTCAGATGTATGGGTCAGGAACTGCTGTGTTGCTGATGAGGGTCAGATCTATGGGGCATGGGCTGCTGTGGTTCAGATCTACGGGACTGGAGCTGCAGTGGAGCACATGTGGGTCAGATCTATGGGGTAGAAGCTGTTGTGGGGCTGATGGTGGTTAGATCTATAAGGCAGGAGCTGCTGTGGGGCTGACTTGGGTCAGATCTATGGGGCAGGAGCTGCTTTGGGGCTGATGGTGGTTAGATCTATATGGCAGGAGCTGCTGTGGGGCACATGTGGGTCAGACCTATGTGGCAGGAGCTGCAGAGGGGATGATGTAGGTCAGATCTATGGGGCAGGAGTTGCTGTGGGGAATATGAGGGACATATCTATGGTGCAAAATCTGCTGTTGGACTGATGTGAGTCAGATCTATAAGTTTGGAGCTGCTGTGGGGCACATGTGGGTCAGATCTATGGGGCAGGAGATGCTGTGGGGCTGATTTGGGTCAGATCTATGTGGCAGGAGATGCTGTGGGTCAGATCTATGGGGCAGGAGCTGCTGTGGGGAACATGTGGGTCAGGTCTATGGGGCAGGAGCTGCTGTGGGCACATGTGGGTCAGATCTATGGGGCAGGAGTTGCTGTTGGGCAGATGTGGGGCATAACTATGGGGCAAAATCTGCTGTGGGGCTGATGTGGGTAAGATCTATGAGACAGGAGCTGCTGTGGTTCAGATCTATGGGGCAGGAGCAGCTCTGGGGCACATGTGGTCAGATCTATGTGTTAGGAGCTGCTGTGGGGCACATGTGGGTCAGATCTATGGGGCAGGAGATGCTGTGGGGCAGATGTGTGTCAGATCTATGGGGCAAAGGCTGCTGTGTGGCAGATGTGGGTCAGATCTATGGGGCAGGAGCTGCTGTGGGTCAGATGTGGGTCAGATCTATAGGTCAGGAGCTGCTGTGGCTGATGTGGGCCAGTTCTATGGGGCAGGAGTTGCTGTGAGTCAGATGTATGAGGCAGGAGCTGCAGTGGGGCAGATGGGGGTCAGATCTATGGGGCAGGAGCTGCTGTGGAGCAGATGTGGGTCAGATCTTTGGGTAGGAGCTGCTGTGGGGCAGATCTGTGTAAGATATAAGGGGCAGGAGCTGCTGTGGGGCAGATGTGGGTCAGATCTATGGGCAGGAGCTGCTGTGCTGCACATGTTGGTAGGGTCTATGGGGCAGGAGTTGCTGTGGGTCAGATGTGGGTCAGATCTATTGGGCAGGAGCTGCTGTGGGGCTGATGTTGGTCAGATCTTTGGGGCAGCAGCTGCTGTGGAGCAGATCTGGGTAAGATCTATGTCGCAGGAGCTGATGTGGGACAGATGTAGGGCATATCTATGGGGTGGAGCTGCTGTGGTGCAGATGTGGGTCACATCTATGGGGCGGGAGATGCTGTGTGGCTGATGTGGGTCAAATCTATGGGGCAGGAGCTGTTGTGGGGCTGATGGTGGTTAGATCAATGGGGCAGGAGCTGCTGTGAGGCGCATGTGGGTCAGACCTATGGGGCAGGAGCTGCTGTGGGGCGCATGTGGGTCAGATCTATGGGGCAGGAGTTGCTGTTGGGCAGATGTGGGACATAACTATGGGGCAAAATCTGCTGTGGGGCTGATGTGGGTAAGATATATGAGACAGGAGCTGCTGTGGTTCAGATCTATGGGGCAGGAGCAGCTCTGGGGCACATGTGGGTCAGATCTATGTGTTAGGAGCTGCTGTGGGGCACATGTGGGTCAGATCTATGGGGCAGGAGCTGCTGTCGAGATGATGTGGGTCAGATCTTTGTGTAGGAGCTGCTGTGGGGCAGATCTGGGTGAGATATATGGGGCAGGAGCTGCTGTGGGTCAGATGTGGGTCAGATCTATGGGGCAGGAGCTGCTGTGGGGCAGATGTGGGTCAGATCTATGGGGCAGGAGATGCTGTGGGGCAGATGTGGGTCAGATCTATGGGGCAGGAGATGCTGTGGGGCAGATGTGGGTCAGATCTATGGGGCAGGATATGCTGTGGGGCAGATGTGGGCCAGTTCTATGGGGCAGGAGATGCTGTGAGTCAGCTGTATGAGGCAGGAGCAGCTGTGGGGCAGATGGGGGTCAGATCTATGGGGCAGGAGCTGCTGTCGAGATGATGTGGGTCAGATCTTTGTGTAGGAGCTGCTGTGGGGCAGATCTGGGTGAGATATATGGGGCAGGAGCTGCTGTGGGTCAGATGTGGGTCAGATCTATGGGGCAGGAGCTGCTGTGGGGCAGATGTGGGTCAGATCTATAGGTCAGGAGCTGCTGTGGCTGATGTGGGCCAGTTCTATGGGGCAGGAGATGCTGTGAGTCAGATGTATGAGGCAGGAGCTGCTGTGGGGCAGATGGGGGTCAGATCTATGGGGCGGGAGATGCTGTGGAGCAGATGTGGGTCAGATCTATGGGGCAGGAGCTGCTGTGGGGCAGATGTGGGTCAGATCTATGGGCAGGAGCTGCTGTGCTGCACATGTTGGTAGGGTCTATGGGGCAGGAGCTGCTGTGGGGCAGATGTGGGTCAGATCTATGGGGCAGGAGCTGCTGTGGGGCTGATGTTGGTCAGATCTTTGGGGCAGCAGCTGCTGTGGAGCAGATCTGGGTAAGATCGATGTCGCAGGAGCTGCTGTGGGGCAGACGTGGCACATATCTATGGGGCAAAATCTGCTGTGGGGCTGATGTGGGTCAGATCTATGGGGCAGGATCTCCTGTGGGGCTGATGTGGGTCAAATCAATGGGGCAGAGCTGCTCTGGGGCACATGTGGGTCAGATCTATGGAGCAGGAGCTGCTGTGGGGCAGATTTGAATCAGATCTATAGGGCAGGAGCTGCTGTGGGTCAGATCTATGGGCAGGAGCTGCTGCGGGGCACATGTGAGTTAGATCTATGGGGCAGGAGATGGTGTGGGGCAGATTTGGGTCAGATGTATGGGTCAGGAGCTGCTGTGTTGCTGATGAGGGTCAGATCTATGGGGCATGGGCTGCTGTGGTTCAGATCTACGGGACTGGAGCTGCAGTGGAGCACATGTGGGTCAGATCTATGGGGTAGAAGCTGTTGTGGGGCTGATGGTGGTTAGATCTATAAGGCAGGAGCTGCTGTGGGGCTGACTTGGGTCAGATCTATGGGGCAGGAGCTGCTTTGGGGCTGATGGTGGTTAGATCTATATGGCAGGAGCTGCTGTGGGGCACATGTGGGTCAGACCTATAGGGCAGGTGCTGCAGAGGGGATGATGTAGGTCAGATCTATGGGGCAGGAGTTGCTGTGGGGAATATGAGGGACATATCTATGGTGCAAAATCTGCTGTTGGACTGATGTGAGTCAGATCTATGAGTTTGGAGCTGCTGTGGGGCACATGTGGGTCAGATCTATGGGGCAGGAGATGCTGTGGGGCTGATTTGGGTCAGATCTATGTGGCAGGAGATGCTGTGGGTCAGATCTATGGGGCAGGAGCTGCTGTGGGGAACATGTGGGTCAGGTCTATGGGGCAGGAGCTGCTGTGGGCACATGTGGGTCAGATCTATGGGGCAGGAGTTGCTGTTGGGCAGATGTGGGGCATAACTATGGGGCAAAATCTGCTGTGGGGCTGATGTGGGTAAGATCTATGAGACAGGAGCTGCTGTGGTTCAGATCTATGGGGCAGGAGCAGCTTTGGGGCACATGTGGGTCAGATCTATGTGTTAGGAGCTGCTGTGGGGCACATGTGGGTCAGATCTATGGGGCAGGAGATGCTGTGGGGCTGATTTGGGTCAGATCTATGTACCAGGAGATGCTGTGGGTCAGATCTATGGGGCAGGAGCTGCTGTGGGGAACATGTGGGTCAGATCTATGGGGCAAAGGCTGCTGTGTGGCAGATGTGTGTCAGATCTATGGGGCAGGAGCTGCTGTGGCTGATGTAGGCCAGTTCTATGGGGCAGGAGATGCTGTGCTGCACATGTTGGTAGGGTCTATGGGGCAGGAGCTGCTGTGGGGCACATGTGGGTCAGATCTATGGGGCAGGAGTTGCTGTTGGGCAGATGTGGGACATAACTATGGGGCAAAATCTGCTGTGGGGCTGATGTGGGTAAGATCTATGAGACAGGAGCTGCTGTGGTTCAGATCTATGGGGCAGGAGCAGCTCTGGGGCACATGTGGGTCAGATCTATGTGTTAGGAGCTGCAGTGGGGCACATGTGGGTCAGATCTATGTGTTAGGAGCTGCTGTGGGGCACATGTGGGTCAGATCTATGGGGCAAAGGCTGCTGTGTGGCAGATGTGGGTCAGATCTATGGGGCAGGAGCTGCTGTGGGTCAGATGTGGGTCAGATCTATAGGTCAGGAGCTGCTGTGGCTGATGTGGGCCAGTTCTATGGGGCAGGAGATGCTGTGAGTCAGATGTATGAGGCAGGAGCTGCTGTGGGGCAGATGGGGGTCAGATCTATGGGGTAGGAGATGCTGTGGAGCAGATGTGGGTCAGATCTATGGGGCAGGAGCTGCTGTGGGGCAGATGTGGGTCAGATCTATGGGCAGGAGCTGCTGTGGGGCACATGTTGGTAGGGTCTATGGGGCAGGAGCTGGTGTGGGGCAGATGTGGGTCAGATCTATGGGGCAGGAGCTGCTGTGGGGCTGATGTTGGTCAGATCTTTGGGGCAGCAGCTGCTGTGGAGCAGATCTGGGTAAGATCTATGTCGCAGGAGCTGCTGTGGGGCAGACGTGGCACATATCTATGGGGCAAAATCTGCTGTGGGGCTGATGTAGGTCAGATCTATGGGGCAGGATCTCCTGTGGGGCTGATGTGGGTCAAATCAATGGGGCAGAGCTGCTCTGGGGTATATGTGGGTCAGATCTATGGAGCAGGAGCTGCTGTGGGGCAGATTTGAATCAGATCTATAGTTCAGGAGCTGCTGTGGGTCAGATCTATGGGCAGGAGCTGCTGCGGGGCACATGTGAGTTAGATCTATGGGGCAGGAGATGGTGTGGGGCAGATTTGGGTCAGATGTATGGGTCAGGAGCTGCTGTGTTGCTGATGAGGGTCAGATCTATGGGGCATGGGCTGCTGTGGTTCAGATCTACGGGACTGGAGCTGCAGTGGAGCACATGTGGGTCAGATCTATGGGGTAGAAGCTGTTGTGGGGCTGATGGTGGTTAGATCTATAAGGCAGGAGCTGCTGTGGGGCTGACTTGGGTCAGATCTATGGGGCAGGAGCTGCTTTGGGGCTGATGGTGGTTAGATCTATATGGCAGGAGCTGCTGTGGGGCAAATGTGGGTCAGACCTATGGGGCAGGAGCTGCAGAGGGGATGATGTAGGTCAGATCTATGGGGCAGGAGTTGCTGTGGGGAATATGAGGGACATATCTATGGTGCAAAATCTGCTGTTGGACTGATGTGAGTCAGATCTATGAGTTTGGAGCTGCTGTGGGGCACATGTGGGTCAGATCTATGGGACAGGAGATGCTGTGGGGCTGATTTGGGTCAGATCTATGTGGCAGGAGATGCTGTGGGTCAGATCTATGGGGCAGGAGCTGCTGTGGGGAACATGTGGGTCAGGTCTATGGGGCAGGAGCTGCTGTGGGCACATGTTGGTCAGATCTATGGGGCAGGAGTTGCTGTTGGGCAGATGTGGGACATAACTATGGGGCAAAATTTGCTGTGGGGCTGATGTGGGTAAGATCTATGAGACAGGAGCTGCTGTGGTTCAGATCTATGGGGCAGGAACAGCTCTGTGGCACATGTGGGTCAGATCTATGTGTTAGGAGCTGCTGTGGGGCACATGTGGGTCAGATCTATGGGGCAGGAGATGCTTTGGGGCAGATGTGGGTCAGATCTATGGGGCAAAGGCTGCTGTGTGGCAGATGTGGGTCAGATCTATGGGGCAGGAGCTGCTGTGGGTCAGATGTGGGTCAGATCTATAGGTCAGGAGCTGCTGTGGCTGATGTGGGCCAGTTCTATGGGGCAGGAGATGCTGTGAGTCAGATGTATGAGGCAGGAGCTGCTGTGGGGCAGATGGGGGTCAGATCTATGGGGCAGGAGATGCTGTGGAGCAGATGTGGGTCAGATCTATGGGGCAGGAGCTGCTGTGGGGCAGATGTGGGTCAGATCTATGGGCAGGAGCTGCTGTGCTGCACATGTTGGTAGGGTCTATGGGGCAGGAGCTGCTGTGGGGCAGATGTGGGTCAACTCTATGGGGCAGGAGCTGCTGTGGGGCTGATGTTGGTCAGATCTATGGGGCAGCAGCTGCTGTGGAGCAGATCTGGGTAAGATCTATGTCACAGGAGCTGCTGTGGGGCAGACGTGGCACATATCTATGGGGCAAAATCTGCTGTGGGGCTGATGTGGGTCAGATCTATGGGGCAGGATCTCCTGTGGGGCTGATGTGGGTCAAATCAATGGGGCAGAGCTGCTCTGGGGCACATGTGGGTCAGATCTATGGAGCAGGAGCTGCTGTGGGGCAGATTTGAATCAGATCTATAGGGCAGGAGCTGCTGTTGGTCAGATCTATGGGCAGGAGCTGCTGCGGGGCACATGTGAGTTAGATCTATGGGGCAGGAGATGGTGTGGGGCAGATTTGGGTCAGATGTATGGGTCAGGAGCTGCTGTGTTGCTGATGAGGGTCAGATCCATGGGGCATGGGCTGCTGTGGTTCAGATCTACGGGACTGGAGCTGCAGTGGAGCACATGTGGGTCAGATCTATGGGGTAGAAGCTGTTGTGGGGCTGATGGGGTTCATATCTATAAGGCAGGAGCTGCTGTGGGGCTGACTTGGGTCAGATCTATGGGGCAGGAGCTGCTTTGGGGCTGATGGTGGTTAGATCTATATGGCAGGAGCTGCTGTGGGGCACATGTGGGTCAGACCTATGTGGCAGGAGCTGCAGAGGGGATGATGTAGGTCAGATCTATGGGGCAGGAGTTGCTGTGGGGAATATGAGGGACATATCTATGGTGCAAAATCTGCTGTTGGACTGATGTGAGTCAGATCTATGAGTTTGGAGCTGCTGTGGGGCACATGTGGGTCAGATCTATGGGGCAGGAGATGCTGTGGGGCTGATTTGGGTCAGATCTATGTGGCAGGAGATGCTGTGGGTCAGATCTATGGGGCAGGAGCTGCTGTGGGGAACATGTGGGTCAGGTCTATGGGGCAGGAGCTGCTGTGGGCACATGTGGGTCAGATCTATGGGGCAGGAGTTGCTGTTGGGCAGATGTGGGGCATAACTATGGGGCAAAATCAGCTGTGGGGCTGATGTGGGTAAGATCTATGAGACAGGAGCTGCTGTGGTTCAGATCTATGGGGCAGGAGCAGCTCTGGGGCACATGTGGGTCAGATCTATGTGTTAGGAGCTGCTGTGGGGCACATGTGGGTCAGATCTATGTGTTAGGAGCTGCTGTGGGGCACATGTGGGTCAGATCTATGGGGCAGGAGATTCTGTGGGGCAGATGTGGGTCAGATCTATGGGGCAAAGGCTGCTGTGTGGCAGATGTGGGTCAGATCTATGGGGCAGGAGCTGCTGTGGGTCAGATGTGGGTCAGATCTATAGGTCAGGAGCTGCTGTGGCTGATGTGGGCCAGTTCTATGAGGCAGGAGATGCTGTGAGTCAGATGTATGAGGCAGGAGCTGCTGTGGGGCAGATGGGGGTCAGATCTATGGGGCAGGAGATGCTGTGGAGCAGATGTGGGTCAGATCTATGGGGCAGGAGCTGCTGTGGGGCAGATGTGGGTCAGATCTATGGGCAGGAGCTGCTGTGGGGAATATGAGGGACATATCTATGGTGCAAAATCTGCTGTTGGACTGATGTGAGTCAGATCTATGAGTTTGGAGCTGCTGTGGGGCACATGTGGGTCAGATCTATGGGGCAGGAGATGCTGTGGGGCTGATTTGGGTCAGATCTATGTGGCAGGAGATGCTGTGGGTCAGATCTATGGGGCAGGAGCTGCTGTGGGGAACATGTGGGTCAGGTCTATGGGGCAGGAGCTGCTGTGGGCACATGTGGGTCAGATCTATGGGGCAGGAGTTGCTGTTGGGCAGATGTGGGGCATAACTATGGGGCAAAATCTGCTGTGGGGCTGATGTGGGTAAGATCTATGAGACAGGAGCTGCTGTGGTTCAGATCTATGGGGCAGGAGCAGCTCTGGGGCACATGTGGGTCAGATCTATGTGTTAGGAGCTGCTGTGGGGCACATGTGGGTCAGATCTATGTGTTAGGAGCTGCAGTGGAGCACATGTGGGTCAGATCTATGGGGTAGAAGCTGTTGTGGGGCTGATGGGGGTCATATCTATAAGGCAGGAGCTGCTGTGGGGCTGACTTGGGTCAGATCTATGGGGCAGGAGCTGCTTTGGGGCTGATGGTGGTTAGATCTATATGGCAGGAGCTGCTGTGGGGCACATGTGGGTCAGACCTATGTGGCAGGAGCTGCAGAGGGGATGATGTAGGTCAGATCTATGGGGCAGGAGTTGCTGTGGGGAATATGAGGGACATATCTATGGTGCAAAATCTGCTGTTGGACCGATGTGAGTCAGATCTATGAGTTTGGAGCTGCTGTGGGGCACATGTGGGTCAGATCTATGGGGCAGGAGATGCTGTGGGGCTGATTTGGGTCAGATCTATGTGGCAGGAGATGCTGTGGGTCAGATCTATGGGGCAGGAGCTGCTGTGGGGAACATGTGGGTCAGGTCTATGGGGCAGGAGCTGCTGTGGGCACATGTGGGTCAGATCTATGGGGCAGGAGTTGCTGTTGGGCAGATGTGGGGCATAACTATGGGGCAAAATCTGCTGTGGGGCTGATGTGGGTAAGATCTATGAGACAGGAGCTGCTCTGGTTCAGATCTATGGGGCAGGAGCAGCTCTGGGGCACATGTGGGTCAGATCTATGTGTTAGGAGCTGCTGTGGGGCACATGTGGGTCAGATCTATGGGGCAGGAGATGCTGTGGGGCAGATGTGGGTCAGATCTATGGGGCAAAGGCTGCTGTGTGGCAGATGTGGGTCAGATCTATGGGGCAGGAGCTGCTGAGGGTCAGATGTGGGTCAGATCTATAGGTCAGGAGCTGCTGTGGCTGATGTGGGCCAGTTCTATGAGGCAGGAGATGCTGTGAGTCAGATGTATGAGGCAGGAGCTGCTGTGGGGCAGATGGGGTCAGATCTATGGGGCAGGAGATGCTGTGGAGCAGATGTGGGTCAGATCTATAGGTCAGGAGCTGCTGTGGCTGATGTGGGCCAGTTCTATGGGGCAGGAGATGCTGTGAGTCAGATGTATGAGGCAGGAGCTGCTGTGGGGCAGATGGGGGTCAGATCTATGGGGCAGGAGATGCTGTGGAGCAGATGTGGGTCAGATCTATTGGGCAGGAGCTGCTGTGGGGCAGATGTGGGTCAGATCTATGGGCAGGAGCTGCTGTGCTGCACATGTTGGTAGGGTCTATGGGGCAGGAGCTGCTGTGGGGCAGATGTGGGTCAGATCTATGGGGCAGGAGCTGCTGTGGGGCTGATGTTGGTCAGATCTATGGGGCAGCAGCTGCTGTGGAGCAGATCTGGGTAAGATCTATGTCGCAGGAGCTGCTGTGGGGCAGACGTGGCACATATCTATGGGGCAAAATCTGCTGTGGGGCTGATGTGGGTCAGATCTATGGGGCAGGATCTCCTGTGGGGCTGATGTGGGTCAAATCAATGGGGCAGAGCTGCTCTGGGGCACATGTGGGTCAGATCTATGGAGCAGGAGCTGCTGTGGGGCAGATTTGAATCAGATCTATAGGGCAGGAGCTGCTGTGGGTCAGATCTATGGGCAGGAGCTGCTGCGGGGCACATGTGAGTTAGATCTATGGGGCAGGAGATGGTGTGGGGCAGATTTGGGTCAGATGTATTGGTCAGGAGCTGCTGTGTTGCTGATGAGGGTCAGATCTATGGGGCATGGGCTGCTGTGGTTCAGATCTACGGGACTGGAGCTGCAGTGGAGCACATGTGGGTCAGATCTATGGGGTAGAAGCTGTTGTGGGGCTGATGGTGGTTAGATCTATAAGGCAGGAGCTGCTGTGGGGCTGACTTGGGTCAGATCTATGGGGCAGGAGCTGCTTTGGGGCTGATGGTGGTTAGATCTATATGGCAGGAGCTGCTGTGGGGCACATGTGGGTCAGACCTATGGGGCAGGAGCTGCAGAGGGGATGATGTAGGTCAGATCTATGGGGCAGGAGTTGCTGTGGGGAATATGAGGGACATATCTATGGTGCAAAATCTGCTGTTGGACTGATGTGAGTCAGATCTATGAGTTTGGAGCTGCTGTGGGGCACATGTGGGTCAGATCTATGGGGCAGGAGATGCTGTGGGGCTGATTTGGGTCAGATCTATGTGGCAGGAGATGCTGTGGGTCAGATCTATGGTGCAGGAGCTGCTGTGGGGAACATGTGGGTCAGGTCTATGGGGCAGGAGCTGCTGTGGGCACATGTGGGTCAGATCTATGGGGGAGGAGTTGCTGTTGGGCAGATGTGGGGCATAACTATGGGGCAAAATCTGCTGTGGGGCTGATGTGGGTAAGATCTATGAGACAGGAGCTGCTGTGGTTCAGATCTATGGGGCAGGAGCAGCTCTGGGGCACATGTGGGTCAGATCTATGTGTTAGGAGCTGCTGTGGGGCACATGTGGGTCAGATCTATGTGTTAGGAGCTGCTGTGGGGCACATGTGGGTCAGATCTATGGGGCAGGAGATGCTGTGGGGCAGATGTGGGTCAGATCTATGGGGCAAAGGCTGCTGTGTGGCAGATGTGGGTCAGATCTATGGGGCAGGAGCTGCTGTGGGTCAGATGTGGGTCAGATCTATAGGTCAGGAGCTGCTGTGGCTGATGTGGGCCAGTTCTATGAGGCAGGAGATGCTGTGAGTCAGATGTATGAGGCAGGAGCTGCTGTGGGGCAGATGGGGGTCAGATCTATGAAGCAGGAGATGCTGTGGAGCAGATGTGGGTCAGATCTATGGGGCAGGAGCTGCTGTGGGGCAGATGTTGGTCAGATCTATGGGCAGGAGCTGCTGTGCTGCACATGTTGGTAGGGTCTATGGGGCAGGAGCTGCTGTGGGGCAGATGTGGGTCAGATCTATGGGGCAGGAGCTGCTGTGGGGCTGATGTTGGTCAGATCTTTGGGGCAGCAGCTGCTGTGGAGCAGATCTGGGTAAGATCTATGTCGCAGGAGCTGCTGTGGGGCAGACGTGGCACATATCTATGGGGCAAAATCTGCTGTGGGGCTGATGTGGGTCTGATCTATGGGGCAGGATCTCCTGTGGGGCTGATGTGGGTCAAATCAATGGGGCAGAGCTGCTCTGGGGCACATGTGGGTCAGATCTATGGAGCAGGAGCTGCTGTGGGGCAGATTTGAATCAGATCTATAGGGCAGGAGCTGCTGTGGGTCAGATCTATGGGCAGGAGCTGCTGTGGGGCACATGTGAGTTAGATCTATGGGGCAGGAGATGGTGTGGGGCAGATTTGGGTCAGATGTATGGGTCAGGAGCTGCTGTGTTGCTGATGACGGTCAGATCTATGGGGCATGGGCTGCTGTGGTTCAGATCTACGGGACTGGAGCTGCAGTGGAGCTGCTGTGGTTCAGATCTATGGGGCAGGAGCAGCTCTGGGGCACATGTGGGTCAGATCTATGTGTTAGGAGCTGCTGTGGGGCTGACTTGGGTCAGATCTATGGGGCAGGAGATGCTGTGGGGCAGATGTGGGTCAGATCTATGGGGTAAAGGCTGCTGTGTGGCAGATGTGGGTCAGATCTATGGGGCAGGAGCTGCTGTGGGGCAGATGGGGGTCAGATCTATCTGGCAGGAGATGCTGTGGAGCAGATGTGGGTCAGATCTATAGGTCAGGAGCTGCTGTGGCTGATGTGGGCCAGTTCTATGGGGCAGGAGATGCTGTGAGTCAGATGTATGAGGCAGGAGCTGCTGTGGGGCAGGTGGGGGTCAGATCTATGGGGCAGGAGATGCTGTGGGTCAGATGTGGGTCAGATCTATAGGTCAGGAGCTGCTGTGGCTGATGTGGGCCAGTTCTATGGGGCAGGAGATGCTGTGAGTCAGATGTATGAGGCAGGAGCTGCTATGGGGCAGATGGGGGTCAGATCTATGGGGCAGGAGATGCTGTGGTGCAGATGTGGGTCAGATCTATGGGGCAGGAGCTGCTGTGGGGCAGATGTGGGTCAGATCTATGGGCAGGAGCTGCTGTGGGGCAGATGTGGGTCAGATCTATGGGCAGGAGCTGCTGTGCTGCACATGTTGGTAGGGTCTATGGGGCAGGAGCTGCTGTGGGGCAGATGTGGGTCAGATCTATGGGTCAGGAGCTGCTGTGGGGCTGATGTTGGTCAGATCATTGGGGCAGCAGCTGCTGTGGAGCAGATCTGGGTAAGATCTATGTCGCAGGAGCTGCTGTGGGGCAGACGTGGCACATATCTATGGGGCAAAATCTGCTGTGGGGCTGATGTGGGTCAGATCTATGGGGCAGGATCTCCTGTGGGGCTGATGTGGGTCAAATCTATGGGGCAGAGCTGCTCTGGGGCACATGTGGGTCAGATCTATGGAGCAGGAGCTGCTGTGGCGCAGATTTGAATCAGATCTATAGGGCAGGAGCTGCTGTGGGTCAGATCTATGGGCAGGAGCTGCTGTGGGGCACATGTGAGTTAGATCTATGGGGCAGGAGATGGTGTGGGGCAGATTTGGGTCAGATGTATGGGTCAGGAGCTGCTGTGTTGCTGATGAGGGTCAGATCTATGGGGCATGGGCTGCTGTGGTTCAGATCTACGGGACTGGAGCTGCAGTGGAGCACATGTGGGTCAGATCTATGGGGTAGAAGCTGTTGTGGGGCTGATGGTGGTTAGATCTATAAGGCAGGAGCTGCTGTGGGGCTGACTTGGGTCAGATCTATGGGGCAGGAGCTGCTTTGGGGCTGATGGTGGTTAGATCTATATGGCAGGAGCTGCTGTGGGGCACATGTGGGTCAGACCTATGGGGCAGGAGCTGCAGAGGGGATGATGTAGGTCAGATCTATGGGGCAGGAGTTGCTGTGGGGAATATGAGGGACATATCTATGGTGCAAAATCTGCTGTTGGACTGATGTGAGTCAGATCTATGAGTTTGGAGCTGCTGTGGGGCACATGTGGGTCAGATCTATGGGGCAGGAGATGCTGTGGGGCTGATTTGGGTCAGATCTATGTGGCAGGAGATGCTGTGGGGCTGATTTGGGTCAGATCTATGTGGCAGGAGATGCTGTGGGTCAGATCTATGGGGCAGGAGCTGCTGTGGGGAACATGTGGGTCAGATCTATGGGGCAGGAGCTGCTGTGGGGAACATGTGGGTCAGATCTATGGGGCAGGAGCTGCTGTGGGCACATGTGGGTCACACTGGGACCCATATGGGGACAAAGGGAGACATCATAGAGACTCATAGGGACCTATTGGGACCAATAGGGACCCAAAGAGAGACATAGAGACCCCATAGAAACCCATGGAGACCCCATAGAGGCACAAAGTGACACATAGAGGGACACCAAGACCCATAGAAACCAGATAGAGACTCCATATAGACACATAGGAACACATAGAGACCCACTGGGACAGTGAGACCACATATAGACTCATAGGGACACATTAGGAGCCATTAAGACCCATAGGGACACATAGGACGACTTTGAAACTTATAGATACCCAAAGGAAGACATTTGGGCCCAGAGATAACCATAAGAGACCCCTTAGAGACCCCATAGGGGCACATAGCAACCCATAGGGGGGACATTGGGACACATAGGTACACATTGTGACCCGTAGGAAGACACTGGGACCCATAGGAGGACATTGGGACACATAAGGACCCCATGGATTACAGTGGGGGACAGTGAGACCCATAGAGACACATAGGGAACCCGCTGAGACCCATAAGAGACCCCATAGAGGCACATAGGGACCTAATGTAACCCATAGATACCCACAGGGAGACATTTGGGCCCAGAGCTATCCATAAGAGAGCCCATTGAGGCACATAGCAACCCATAGGGGGGACATTGGGACACATAGGGACACATAGTGACCCATAGGGAGACACTGGGACCTATATGGGGATATTGGGACACATAGGGACCACATGGATTACAGTGGTGGACAGTGAGACCCATAGAGACACATAGAAACCCCGCTGAGACCCATAAGAGACCCCATAGAGGCACATAGGGACCACATTGAAACCCATAGATACCCTTAGGAATACATTTGGGACGATAGTTACCCATAAAAGACCCCATAGAGGCACATAGCAAACCATAGTGGGGACATTGGGACACATAGGGACCCCATAGGGAGACATAGAGACATATAGGGACCCATTTAGAGGCATAATAACCCCATAGAGTCCTATAGGGACATCCAGAGATCCATAGGGAAACATTGGGACCCACAGGGGCTGTGTGGGAGATTGGTAATCACAGCCTGAACCTCTGATTAATCAGCTGAGGCAAGTGTGGGGTCAGCTGCGGGAGCACAGGTGAGAGTAATGGAGCTGTGCTCCCGGGAGGGCTGGAGCTCGACTCCACCTCCTCTGAGACCTCATTTAAGGGCTGACCCTCACTCGAGCCGCTTTCCATTATCTTTCCGAGCTCCCTGTTACCGGGTGAGGTCCCAGAAGACTGGAGGCTTGCCAACGTGACTCCCATTTCCAAGCAAGGTTGTCAGGAGGATCCGGGCAACTCCAGGCCTGTTAGCCTGACCTCGGTGCCAGGGAAGGGAATGGAACGAATTGTCTTGAGGGAGATGACAGATGCGGCAGGTGTGGGATGAGCAGGAGATCAGACCTAGCCAGCATGGGTTCGTGAAGGGCAGCTCCTGCTTGACCAATCTGATCTCCTTCTACGATCCTGTGACCCATCTGATGGATGAAGGAAAGAAAGAAAGGCTGTTGATGTGCTCTACTTGGACTTCAGCAAAGCCTTCACAACTGTCTCCCATGCTATTCTCCTACAAAAGCTGGCAGCCCTTTTCCAACCTTGAGAATTCTGTGATTCTGTGAGGCAGCATCTCTTGGACATCGCTCTGCAGTGAAGACCGCCCCAGCTTCCTCAGCGAAGGCATCACCACTGGTGAGTTTCTCTCTCGCTTAGAACCTCTGTACATTTGTTACCATCTTTGTTACCATCTGTATAGTTACCACCTAGACAGGGGGACATAGAGAGACGCTGGGACCCCTAGGGACCCATAGAGATCCAGAGGAAGACATTGGGACCCATAGAGAGACACTGGGACCCATAGGGACACATAGAGACCCATAGACAGTCATTGGGAGCCATAAGGAGAAATTGAGACCCATAGAGACCCCATTGAGACCCATAGTGCCTCAAAGAAACCCATAGCGACCCCATAGTCACCCATAGCGCCCCATAGGAACACAAAGATACCCCATAGAGCCCCATAGTGACCCATAGGGGCCCAAAGAGACCCCATAGCACCCCATAGTTACTCCATAGTGCCCCATAGCAGCCCATGGAGCCTCATAGACACTCCATTGTGCCCCACAGCACCCCATTGCACCCCATAGGGACCCATAGACACAGCATACTGCTCCATAGAGCCCCATAGACACCCCATAGTTCCCCACAGCACCCCATAGCAGCCCACAGTGCCCCATAGACACCACATAAGGCCCTACAGCCACACCATAGAGCCCAATTGAACCACATAGACACCCCATATCGCCCCATAGTGCCTGTAGACACCCCATAGAGCCCCATAGAAACTCACTGAACCCCATACAGACCCCATGCAGACCCCATAGAGCCCCACAGACAACCCATAGATCCCCAAAGACACCCCATAGACTCCCCATAGAGCCCCATAGGGACCTCATAGCGCCCCATAGAAACCCCATTCTTCCGCATAGAGCCCCATAGCAAACCATAGCACCCCATAGTCACCCATAGCGCCCCATAGGAACCCAAGGATACCCCAAAGCACCCCATAGCCACCCTACAGCACCGCATAGCCACCCCATAGAGCCCCATAGACACCACATAGTGACCCATAGTGACCCATAGGGGTACAAAGAGACCCCAAATCATCCCATAGCTACTCCACAGTGCCCCATAGCAGCCCATGGAGCCTCATAGACACTCTCTTGTGCCCCACAGCGCCCCATTGCACCCCATAGAGACCCATAGACACCCTATACTGCTCCATAGAGCCCCATAGCACCCCATAGTGCCTCACAGCACCCCATAGCACAACATAGTGCCACATAGACACCACATAAGGACATATAGCCGCGCCATAGAGCCCCACAGACATCCCATAGAGCCCCGTAGGCAACCCATTGTGCCCCATAGAGCTCCCATAGCCACCCATAGAAACTAATTTACCAAATAGACACACCATAGCGTTCCATAGACACCCCATAGAAACCTCAGAACGCCCCATAGAGCACCATAGGCACCCCATAGAGCCCCATAGAGAACCCATAGAGGCACATAGCAACCCATAGGGGGGACATTGGGACACATAGGGACACATAGTGACCCATAGGGAGACACTGGGACCCATAGGGTGACATTGGGACACATAGGGACACCATGGATTACATGGTTGATACAACCCATGTTGTAAGTTTTCATGTTTATCAACATGGTTGATGTGGGTCAGATCTATGGGGCAGGAGCTGCTGTGGGGCACATGTGGGTCAGATCTATTGGGCCGGAGGGGCTGTGGGGCTGATGTAGGAAAGATCTATGGGGCAGGAGATGCTTTGGGGCAGATGTGGGTCAGGTCTATTGGGCTGGAGCTGCTGTGGGGCACTTGTGGGTCAGATCTATGAGGCAGGGGCTGCTGTGCGTCAGATCTATGGGGCAGGAACAAATGTGGGCCTGATGTTGGTCAGATTTATGGAGCAGGAGCTGCTGTGTTGCAGATGTGGGTCAGATCTATGTTGCAGGAGCTGATGTGGGGCAGATGTGGGTCAGATCTATGGGGAGGAGCTGCTGTGGGGCAGATGTGGGTCACATCTATGGGGCGGGAGATGCTGTGTGGCTGATGTGGGTCAAATCTATGGGGCAGGAGCTGCTTTGGGGCTGATGGTGGTTAGATCTATGGGGCAGGAGCTGCTGTGAGGCGCATGTGGGTCAGACCTATGGGGCAGGAGCTGCTGTGGGGCGCATGTGGGTCAGATCTATGGGGCAGGAGTTGCTGTTGGGCAGATGTGGGACATAACTATGGGGCAAAATCTGCTGTGGGGCTGATGTGGGTAAGATCTATGAGACAGGAGCTGCTGTGGTTCAGATCTATGGGGCAGGAGCAGCTCTGGGGCACATGTGGGTCAGATCTATGTGTTAGGAGCTGCTGTGGGGCACATGTGGGTCAGATCTAAGGGGCAGGAGCTGCTGTCGAGATGATGTGGGTCAGATCTTTGGGTAGGAGCTGCTGTGGTGCAGATCTGGGTAAGATGTATGGGGCAGGAGCTGCTGTGGGTCAGATGTGGATCAGATCTGTGGGGCAGGAGCTGCTGTGTGGCAGATGTGGGTCAGATTTATGGGGCAGGAGCTGCTGTGGGTCAGATGTGGATCAGATCTATGGGGCAGGAGCTGCTGTGTGGCAGATGTGGGTCAGATCTATGGGGCAGGAGCTGCTGTGGGTCAGATGTGGATCAGATCTATGGGGCAGGAGCTGCTGTGGGTCAGATGTGGATCAGATCTATGGGGCAGGAGCTGCTGTGGGTCAGATGTGGATCAGATCTATAGGTCAGGAGCTGCTGTGGCTGATGTGGGCCAGTTCTATGGGGCAGGAGATGCTGTGAGTCAGATGTATGAGGCAGGAGCTGCTGTGGGGCAGATGGGGGTCAGATCTATGGGGCAGGAGATGCTGTGGAGCAGACGTGGCACATATCTATGGGGCAAAATCTGCTGTGGGGCGGATGTGGGTCAGATCTATGGGCAGGAGCTGCTGTGCTGCACATGTTGGTAGGGTCTATGTGGCAGGAGCTGCTGTGGGGCAGATGTGGGTCAGATCTATGGGGCAGGAGCTGGTTGGGGCTGATGTTGGTCAGATCTTTGGGGCAGCAGCTGCTGTGGAGCAGATCTGGGTAAGATCTATGTCGCAGGAGCTGCTGTGGGGCAGACGTGGCACATATCTATGGGGCAAAATCTGCTGTGGGGCTGATGTGGGTCAGATCTATGGGGCAGGATCTCCTGTGGGGCTGATGTGGGTCAAATCAATGGGGCAGAGCTGCTCTGGGGCACATGTGGGTCAGATCTATGGAGCAGGAGCTGCTGTGGGGCAGATTTGAATCAGATCTATAGGGCAGGAGCTGCTGTGGGTCAGATCTATGGGCAGGAGCTGCTGTGGGGCACATGTGAGTTAGATCTATGGGGCAGGAGATGGTGTGGGGCAGATTTGGGTCAGATGTATGGGTCAGGAGCTGCTGTGTTGCTGATGAGGGTCAGATCTATGGGGCATGGGCTGCTGTGGTTCAGATCTACGGGACTGGAGCTGCAGTGGAGCACATGTGGGTCAGATCTATGGGGTAGAAGCTGTTGTGGGGCTGATGGTGGTTAGATCTATAAGGCAGGAGCTGCTGTGGGGCTGACTTGGGTCAGATCTATGGGGCAGGAGCTGCTTTGGGGCTGATGGTGGTTAGATCTATATGGCAGGAGCTGCTGTGGGGCACATGTGGGTCAGAGCTATGGGGCAGGAGCTGCAGAGGGGATGATGTAGGTCAGATCTATGGGGCAGGAGTTGCTGTGGGGAATATGAGGGACATATCTATGGTGCAAAATCTGCTGTTGGACTGATGTGAGTCAGATCTATGAGTTTGGAGCTGCTGTGGGGCACATGTGGGTCAGATCTATGGGGCATGAGCTGCTGTGGGGAACATGTGGGTCATGTCTATGGGGCAGGAGCTGCTGTGGGCACATGTGGGTCACACTGGGACCCATATGGGGACAAAGGGAGACATCATAGAGACTCATAGGGACCTATTGGGACCAATAGGGACCCAAAGAGAGACATAGAGACCCCATAGAAACCCATGGAGACCCCATAGAGGCACAAAGTGACACATAGAGGGACACCAAGACCCATAGAAACCAGATAGAGACTCCATATAGACACATAGGAACACATAGAGACCCACTGGGACAGTGAGACCACATATAGACTCATAGGGACACATTAGGAGCCATTAAGACCCATAGGGACACATAGGACGACTTTGAAACTTATAGATACCCAAAGGAAGACATTTGGGCTCAGAGATAACCATAAGAGACCCCATAGAGACCCCATAGGGGCACATAGCAACCCATAGGGGGGACATTGGGACACATAGGTACACATTGTGACCCGTAGGAAGACACTGGGACCCATAGGGGGACATTGGGACACATAGGGACCCAATGAATTACAGTGGGGGACAGTGAGACCCATAGAGATACATAAGGACCCCGCTGAGACCCATAAGAGACCCCATAGAGGCACCTAGGGACCACATTGAAACTCATAGATACTTGTAAGAAGACATTTGGGCCCAGAGATATCCATAAGAGACCCCACAGAGACCCCATAGAGGCACATAGCAACCCATAGGGGGGACATTGGGACACGTAGGGAAACATTCTGACCCATAGGGAGACACTGGGACCCATATGGGGACATTGGGACACATAGGGACCGCTTGGACTACAGTGGGGGACAGCCAGACCCATAGAGACACATAGAAACCCCGCTGAGACCCATAAGAGACCCCATAGAGGCACATAGGGACCACATTGAAACCCATAGATAGCTATAGGAAGATATTTGGGCCCAGAGATACCCATAAGAAACCACATACAAGCACATAGCAACCCATAGGGGGGACATTGGGACACATAGTGACACATAGGGGGACATTGGGACACATAGGTACACATAGGGAGACACTGGGACCCATAGGGGAACATTGGGACACATAGTGACCCCATGGATTAAAGTGGGGGACAGTCAGATCCATCGAGACACATAGGGACCCTGCTGAGACCCATAAGAGACCCCATAGAGGAACATAGCAACCCATAGGGGGGACATAGGGACACATAGGGACACACCGTGACCCATGAGGAGACACTGGATCCCATAGGGGGACAATGGGACACATAAGGACCCCATGGATTACAGTGGGGGACAGTGAGACCCATAGAGACACATAGGGAACCCGCTGAGACCCATAAGAGACCCCATAGAGGCACATAGGGACCTAATGTAACCCATAGATACCCACAGGGAGACATTTGGGCCCAGAGCTATCCATAAGAGAGCCAGTTGAGGCACATAGCAACCCATAGGGGGGACATTGGGACACATAGGGACACATAGTGACCCATAGGGAGACACTGGGACCCATATGGGGATATTGGGACACATAGGGACCACATGGATTACAGTGGTGGACAGTGAGACCCATAGAGACACATAGGGACTTCGTTGAGACCCATAAGAGACCTCATAGAGGCACATAGGGACCACATTGAAACCCATAGATGCACATAGGAAGACATTTGGGCCCAGAGATACCCATAAGAGACCACATAGAGACCCCATAAAGGTACATAGCAACCCATAGTGTGGATATTGGGACACAGAGGGACCCCATGGATTACAGTGGGGAACAGTGAGACCCGTAGAGACACATAGGGGCTCCACTGATACCCATAAGAGACCCCATAGAGGCACATAGGGACCTCATTGAAACCCACAGATACCCATAGGAAGACATTTGGGCCCAGAGATACCAATAAGAGTCCCCATAGAAACCCCAAAGGGGGCCAATGGGACACATAGGGGGGACATTCGGCACTTAGGAACACATAGTGACCCATAGGGAGACACTGGGACCCATAGGGGCTGTATGGGAGATTGGTAATCACAGCCTGAACCTCTGATTAATCAGCTGAGGCAAGTGTGGGGTCAGCTGCGGGAGCACAGGTGAGAGTAATGGAGCTGTGCTCCCGGGAGGGCTGGAGCTCGACTCCACCTCCTCTGAGACCTCATTTAAGGGCTGACCCTCACTCGAGCCGCTTTCCATTATCTTTCCGAGCTCCCTGTTACCGGGTGAGGTCCCAGAAGACTGGAGGCTTGCCAACGTGACTCCCATTTCCAAGCAAGGTTGTCAGGAGGATCCGGGCAACTCCAGGCCTGTTAGCCTGACCTCGGTGCCAGGGAAGGGAATGGAACGAATTGTCTTGAGGGAGATGACAGATGCGGCAGGTGTGGGATGAGCAGGAGATCAGACCTAGCCAGCATGGGTTCGTGAAGGGCAGCTCCTGCTTGACCAATCTGATCTCCTTCTACGATCCTGTGACCCATCTGATGGATGAAGGAAAGAAAGAAAGGCTGTTGATGTGCTCTACTTGGACTTCAGCAAAGCCTTCACAACTGTCTCCCATGCTATTCTCCTACAAAAGCTGGCAGCCCTTTTCCAACCTTGAGAATTCTGTGATTCTGTGAGGCAGCATCTCTTGGACATCGCTCTGCAGTGAAGACCGCCCCAGCTTCCTCAGCGAAGGCATCACCACTGGTGAGTTTCTCTCTCGCTTAGAATCTCTGTACATTTGTTACCATCTTTGTTACCATCTGTATAGTTACCACCTAGACAGGGGGACATAGAGAGACACTGGGACCCCTAGGGACCCATAGAGATCCAGAGGAAGACATTGGGACCCATAGAGAGACACTGGGACCCATAGGGACACATAGAGACCCATAGACAGTCATTGGGAGCCATAAGGAGAAATTGAGACCCATAGAGACCCCATTGAGACCCATAGTGCCTCAAAGAAACCCATAGCGACCCCATAGTCACCCATAGCGCCCCATAGGAACACAAAGATACCCCATAGACACCCCATAGTGACCCATAGGGGCCCAAAGAGACCCCATAGCACCCCATAGCTACTCCATAGTGCCCCATAGCAGCCCATGGAGCCTCATAGACACTCCATTGTGCCCCACAGCACCCCATTGCACCCCATAGGGACCCATAGACACAGCATACTGCTCCATAGAGCCCCATAGACACCCCATAGTTCCCCACAGCACCCCATAGCAGCCCACAGTGCCCCATAGACACCACATAAGGCCCTACAGCCACACCATAGAGCCCAATTGAAGCACATACACACCCCATATCGCCCCATAGTGCCTGTAGACACCCCATAGAGCCCCATAGAGACCCACTGAACCCCATACAGACCCCATGCAGACCCCATAGAGCCCCACAGACAACCCATAGATCCCCAAAGACACCCCATAGAATCCCCATAGAGCCCCATAGGGACCTCATAGCGCCCCATAGAGACCCCATTCTTCCGCATAGAGCCCCATAGCAAACCATAGCACCCCATAGTCACCCATAGCGCCCCATAGGAACCCAAGGATACCCCAAAGCACCCCATAGCCACCCTACAGCACCGCATAGCCACCCCATAGAGCCCCATAGACACCACATAGTGACCCATAGTGACCCATAGGGGTACAAAGAGACCCCAAATCATCCCATAGCTACTCCACAGTGCCCCATAGCAGCCCATGGAGCCTCATAGACACTCTCTTGTGCCCCACAGCGCCCCATTGCACCCCATAGAGACCCATAGACACCCTATACTGCTCCATAGAGCCCCATAGCACCCCATAGTGCCTCACAGCACCCCATAGCACAACATAGTGCCACATAGACACCACATAAGGACATATAGCCGCGCCATAGAGCCCCACAGACATCCCATAGAGCCCCGTAGGCAACCCATTGTGCCCCATAGAGCTCCCATAGCCACCCATAGAAACTAATTTACCAAATAGACACACCATAGCGTTCCATAGACACCCCATAGAAACCTCAGAACGCCCCATAGAGCTCCATAGGCACCTCATAGAGCCCCATAGAGAACCCATAGAGGCACATAGCAACCCATAGGGGGGACATTGGGACACATAGGGACACATAGTGACCCATAGGGAGACACTGGGACCCATAGGGTGACATTGGGACACATAGGGACACCATGGATTACATGGTTGATACAACCCATGTTGTAAGTTTTCATGTTTATCAACATGGTTGATGTGGGTCAGATCTATGGGGCAGGAGCTGCTGTGGGGCACATGTGGGTCAGATCTATTGGGCCGGAGGGGCTGTGGGGCTGATGTAGGAAAGATCTATGGGGCAGGAGATGCTTTGGGGCAGATGTGGGTCAGGTCTATTGGGCTGGAGCTGCTGTGGGGCACTTGTGGGTCAGATCTATGAGGCAGAGGCTGCTGTGGGTCAGATCTATGGGGCAGGAACAAATGTGGGCCTGATGTTGGTCAGATTTATGGAGCAGGAGCTGCTGTGTTGCAGATGTGGGTCAGATCTATGTTGCAGGAGCTGATGTGGGGCAGATGTAGGGCATATCTATGGGGCAGGAGCTGCTGTGAGGCTGATGTGGGTCACATCTATGGGGCGGGAGATGCTGTGTGGCTGATGTGGGTCAAATCCATGGGGCAGGAGCTGCTTTGGGGCTGATGGTGGTTAGATCTATGGGGCAGGAGCTGCTGTGAGGCACATATGGGACATAACTATGGAGCAAAATCTGCTGTGGGGCTGATGTGGGTAAGATCTATGAGACAGGAGCTGCTGTGGTTCAGATCTATGGGGCAGGAGCAGCTCGGGGGCACATGTGGGTCAGATCTATGTGTTAGGAGCTGCTGTGGGGCACATGTGGGTCAGATCTATGGGGCAGGAGATGCTGTGGGGCAGATGTGGGTCAGATCTATGGGGCAGGAGCTGCTGTGGGTCAGATGTGGGTCAGATCTATAGGTCAGGAGCTGCTGTGGCTGATGTGGGCCAGTTCTATGGGGCAGGACATGCTCTGAGTCAGATGTATGATGCAGG
This sequence comes from Coturnix japonica, assembly GCF_054131305.1. Taxonomy (NCBI): domain Eukaryota; kingdom Metazoa; phylum Chordata; class Aves; order Galliformes; family Phasianidae; genus Coturnix; species Coturnix japonica. Next base: position 766,222 of record NW_028188945.1, on the reverse strand, counting down.
AGCTGCTGTGGGGCAGATGGGGGTCAGATCTATGGGGCAGGAGATGCTGTGGAGCAGATGTGGGTCAGATTTATAGGTCAGGAGCTGCTGTGGCTGATGTGGGCCAGTTCTATGGGGCAGGAGATGCTGTGGGGCAGATGTGGGTCAGATCTATGGGGCAGGAGCTGCTGTGGGGCTGATGTTGGTCAGATCTTTGGGGCAGGAGCTGCTGTGGAGCAGATCTGGGTAAGATCTATGTCGCAGGAGCTGCTGTGGGGCAGACGTGGCACATATCTATGGGGCAAAATCTGCTGTGGGGCTGATGTGGGTCAGATCTATGGGGCAGGATCTCCTGTGGGGCTGATGTGGGTCAAATCAATGGGGCCGAGCTGCTCTGGGGCAGATGTGGGTCAGATCTATGGGGTAGAAGCTGTTGTGGGGCTGATGGTGGTTAGATCTATAAGGCAGGAGCTGCTGTGGGGCTGACTTGGGTCAGGTCTATGGGGCAGGAGCTGCTGTGGGCACATGTGGGTCAGATCTATGGGGCAGGAGTTGCTGTTGGGCAGATGTGGGGTATAACTATGGGGCAAAATCTGCTGTGGGGCTGATGTGGGTAAGATCTATGAGACAGGAGCTGCTGTGGTTCAGATCTATGGGGCAGGAGCAGCTCAGGGGGACATGTGGGTCAGATCTATGTGTTAGGAGCTGCTGTGGGGCACATGTGGGTCACATCTATGTGTTAGGAGCTGCTGTGGGGCACATGTGGGTCAGATCTATGGGGCAGGAGATGCTGTGGGGCACATGTGTGTCAGATCTATGGGGCGAAGGCTGCTGTGTGGCAGATGTGGGTCAGATCTATGGGGCAGGAGCTGCTGTGGGTCAGATGTGGGTCAGATCTATAGGTCAGGAGCTGCTGTGGCTGATGTGGGCCAGTTCTATGGGGCAGGAGATGCTGTGAGTCAGATGTATGAGGCAGGAGCTGCTGTGGGGCAGATGGGGGTCAGATCTATGGGGCAAGAGCTGCTGTGGAGCAGATGTGGGTCAGATCTATGGGCAGGAGCTGCTTTGGGGCTGATGGTGGTTAGATCTATATGGCAGGAGCTGCTGTGGGGCACATGTGGGTCAGACCTATGGGGCAGGAGCTGCAGAGGGGATGATGTAGGTCAGATCTATGGGGCAGGAGTTGCTGTGGGGAATATGAGGGACATATCTATGGTGCAAAATCTGCTGTTGGACTGATGTGAATCAGATCTATGAGTTTGGAGCTGCTGTGGGGCACATGTGGGTCAGATCTATGGGGCAGGAGATGCTGTGGGGCTGATTTGGGTCAGATCTATGTGGCAGGAGATGCTGTGGGTCAGATCTATGGGGCAGGAGCTGCTGTGGGGAACATGTGGGTCAGGTCTATGGGGCAAAGGCTGCTGTGTGGCAGATGTGGGTCAGATCTATGGGGCAGGAGCTGCTGTGGGTCAGATGTGGGTCAGATCTATAGGTCAGGAGCTGCTGTGGCTGATGTGGGCCAGTTCTATGGGGCAGGAGATGCAGTGAGTCAGATGTATGAGGCAGGAGCTGCTGTGGGGCAGATGGGGGTCAGATCTATGGGGCAGGAGCTGCTGTGGGGCAGATGTGGGTCAGATCTATGGGCAGGAGCTGCTGTGCTGCACATGTTGGTAGGGTCTATGGGGCAGGAGCTGCTGTGGGGCAGATGTGGGTCAGATCTATGGGGCAGGAGCTGCTGTGGGGCTGATGTTGGTCAGATCTTTGGGGCAGCAGCTGCTGTGGAGCAGATCTGGGTAAGATCTATTTCGCAGGAGCTGCTGTGGGGCAGACGTGGCACATATCTATGGGGCAAAATCTGCTGTGGGGCTGATGTGGGTCAGATCAATGGGGCAGAGCTGCTTTGGGGCACATGTGGGTCAGATCTATGGAGCAGGAGCTGCTGTGGGGCAGATTTGAATCAGATCTATAGGGCAGGAGCTGCTGTGGGTCAGATCTATGGGCAGGAGCTGCTGTGGGGCACATGTGAGTTAGATCTATGGGGCAGGAGATGGTGTGGGGCAGATTTGGGTCAGATGTATGGGTCAGGAGCTGCTGTGTTGCTGATGAGGGTCAGATCTATGGGGCATGGGCTGCTGTGGTTCAGATCTACGGGACTGGAGCTGCAGTGGAGCACATGTGGGTCAGATCTATGGGGTAGAAGCTGTTGTGGGGCTGATGGGGGTCATATCTATAAGGCAGGAGCTGCTGTGGGGCTGACTTGGGTCAGATCTATGGGGCAGGAGCTGCTTTGGGGCTGATGGTGGTTAGATCTATATGGCAGGAGCTGCTGTGGGGCACATGTGGGTCAGACCTATGGGGCAGGAGCTGCAGAGGGGATGATGTAGGTCAGATCTATGGGGCAGGAGTTGCTGTGGGGAATATGAGGGACATATCTATGGTGCAAAATCTGCTGTTGGACTGATGTGAGTCAGATCTATGAGTTTGGAGCTGCTGTGGGGCACATGTGGGTCAGATCTATGGGGCAGGAGATGCTGTGGGGCTGATTTGGGTCAGATCTATGTGGCAGGAGATGCTGTGGGTCAGATCTATGGGGCAGGAGCTGCTGTGGGGAACATGTGGGTCAGGTCTATGGGGCAGGAGCTGCTGTTGGGCAGATGTGGGGCATAACTATGTGGCAAAATCTGCTGTGGGGCTGATGTGGGTAAGATCTATGAGACAGGAGCTGCTGTGGTTCAGATCTATGGGGCAGGAGCAGCTCTGGGGCACATGTGGGTCAGATCTATGTGTTAGGAGCTGCTGTGGGGCACATGTGGGTCAGATCTATGGGGCAGGAGATGCTGTGGGGCAGATGTGGGTCAGATCTATGGGGCAAAGGCTGCTGTGTGGCAGATGTGGGTCAGATCTATGGGGCAGGAGCTGCTGTGGGTCAGATGTGGGTCAGATCTATAGGTCAGGAGCTGCTGTGGCTGATGTGGGCCAGTTCTATGGGGCAGGAGATGCTGTGAGTCAGATGTATGAGGCAGGAGCTGCTGTGGGGCAGATGTTGGTCAGATCTATGGGCAGGAGCTGCTGTGCTGCACATGTTGGTAGGGTCTATGGGGCAGGAGCTGCTGTGGGGCAGATGTGGGTCAGATCTATGGGGCAGGAGCTGCTGTGGGGCTGATGTTGGTCAGATCTTTGGGGCAGCAGCTGCTGTGGAGCAGATCTGGGTAAGATCTATGTCGCAGGAGCTGCTGTGGGGCAGACGTGGCACATATCTATGGGGCAAAATCTGCTGTGGGGCTGATGTGGGTCAGATCTATGGGGCAGGATCTCCTGTGGGGCTGATGTGGGTCAAATCAATGGGGCAGAGCTGCTCTGGGGCACATGTGGGTCAGATCTATGGAGCAGGAGCTGCTGTGGGGCAGATTTGAATCAGATCTATAGGGCAGGAGCTGCTGTGGGTCAGATCTATGGGCAGGAGCTGCTGTGGGGCACATGTGAGTTAGATCTATGGGGCAGGAGCTGCTGTGGGTCAGATCTATGGGGCAGGAGCTGCTGTGGGGCACATGTGAGTTAGATCTATGGGGCAGGAGATGGTGTGGGGCAGATTTGGGTCAGATGTATGGGTCAGGAGCTGCTGTGTTGCTGATGAGGGTCAGATCTTTGGGGCATGGGCTGCTGTGGTTCAGATCTACGGGACTGGAGCTGCAGTGGAGCACATGTGGGTCAGATCTATGGGGTAGAAGCTGTTGTGGGGCTGATGGTGGTTAGATCTATAAGGCAGGAGCTGCTGTGGGGCTGACTTGGGTCAGATCTATGGGGCAGGAGCTGCTTTGGGGCTGATGGTGGTTAAATCTATATGGCAGGAGCTGCTGTGGGGCACATGTGGGTCAGAGCTATGGGGCAGGAGCTGCAGAGGGGATGATGTAGGTCAGATCTATGGGGCAGGAGTTGCTGTGGGGAATATGAGGGACATATCTATGGTGCAAAATCTGCTGTTGGACTGATGTGAGTCAGATCTATGAGTTTGGAGCTGCTGTGGGGCACATGTGGGTCAGATCTATGGGGCAGGAGATGCTGTGGGGCTGATTTGGGTCAGATCTATGTGGCAGGAGATGCTGTGGGTCAGATCTATGGGGCAGGAGCTGCTGTGGGGAACATGTGGGTCAGGTCTATGGGGCAGGAGCTGCTGTGGGGCACATGTGGGTCGGATCTATGGGGCAGGAGTTGCTGTTGGGCAGATGTGGGGCATAACTATGGGGCAAAATCTGCTGTGGGGCTGATGTGGGTAAGATCTATGAGACAGGAGCTGCTGTGGTTCAGATCTATGGGGCAGGAGCAGCTCTGGGGCACATGTGGGTCAGATCTATGTGTTAGGAGCTGCTGTGGGGCACATGTGGGTCAGATCTATGGGGAAGGAGATGCTGTGGGGCACATGTGGGTCAGATCTATGGGGCAAAGGCTGCTGTGTGGCAGATGTGGGTCAGATCTATGGGGCAGGAGCTGCTGTGGGTCAGATGTGGGTCAGATCTATAGGTCAGGAGCTGCTGTGGCTGATGTGGGCCAGTTCTATGGGGCAGGAGATGCTGTGAGTCAGATGTATGAGGCAGGAGCTGCTGTGGGGCAGATGGGGGTCAGATCTATGGGGCAGGAGATGCTGTGGAGCAGATGTGGATCAGATCTATGGGGCAGGAGCTGCTGTGGGGCAGAGGTGGGTCAGATCTATGGGCAGGAGCTGCTGTGCTGCACATGTTGGTAGGGTCTATTGGGCAGGAGCTGCTGTGGGGCAGATGTGGGTCAGATCTATGGGGCAGGAGCTGCTGTGGGGCTGATGTTGGTCAGATCTTTGGGGCAGCAGCTGCTGTGGAGCAGATCTGGGTAAGATCTATGTCGCAGGAGCTGCTGTGGGGCAGACGTGGCACATATCTATGGGGCAAAATCTGCTGTGGGGCTGATGTGAATCAGATCTATGGGGCAGGATCTGCTGTGGGGATGATGTGGGTCAAATCAATGGGGCAGAGCTGCTCTGGGGCACATGTGGGTCAGATCTATGGGCAGGAGCTGCTGTGGGGCACATGTGAGTTAGATCTATGGGGCAGGAGATGGTGTGGGGCAGATTTGGGTCAGATGTATGGGTCAGGAGCTGCTGTGTTGCTGATGAGGGTCAGATCTATGGGGCATGGGCTGCTGTGGTTCAGATCTACGGGACTGGAGCTGCAGTGGAGCACATGTGGGTCAGATCTATGGGGTAGAAGCTGTTGTGGGGCTGATGGTGGTTAGATCTATAAGGCAGGAGCTGCTGTGGGGCTGACTTGGGTCAGATCTATGGGGCAGGAGCTGCTTTGGGGCTGATGGTGGTTAGATCTATATGGCAGGAGCTGCTGTGGGGCACATGTGGGTCAGACCTATGGGGCAGGAGCTGCAGAGGGGATGATGTAGGTCAGATCTATGGGGCCGGAGCTGCTTTCGGGCTGATGGTGGTTAGATCTATATGGCAGGAGCTGCTGTGGGGCACATGTGTGTCAGACCTATGGGGCAGGAGCTGCAGAGGGGATGATGTAGGTCAGATCTATGGGGAAGGAGTTGCTGTGGGAAATATCAGGGACATATCTATGGTGCAAAATCTGCTGTTGGACTGATGTGAGTCAGATCTATGAGTTTGGAGCTGCTGTGGGGCACATGTGGGTCAGATCTATGGGGCAGGAGATGCTGTGGGGCTGATTTGGGTCAGATCTATGTGGCAGGAGATGCTGTGGGTCAGATCTATGGGGCAGGAGCTCCTGTGGGGAACATGTGGGTCAGGTCTATGGGGCAGGAGCTGCTGTTGGGCAGATGTGGGGCATAACTATGGGGCAAAATCTGCTGTGGGGCTGATGTGGGTAAGATCTATGAGACAGGAGCTGCTGTGGTTCAGATCTATGGGGCAGGAGCAGCTCTGGGGCACATGTGGGTCAGATCTATGTGTTAGGAGCTGCTGTGGAGCACATGTGGGTCAGATCTATGGGGCAGGAGATGCTGTGGGGCAGATGTGGGTCAGATCTATGGGGCAAAGGCTGCTGTGTGGCAGATGTGGGTCAGATCTATGGGGCAGGAGCTGCTGTGGGTCAGATGTGGGTCAGATCTATAGGTCAGGAGCTGCTGTGGCTGATGTGGGCCAGTTCTATGGGGCAGGAGATGCTGTGAGTCAGATGTATGAGGCAGGAGCTGCTGTGGGGCAGATGTTGGTCAGATCTATGGGCAGGAGCTGCTGTGCTGCACATGTTGGTAGGGTCTATGGGGCAGGAGCTGCTGTGGGGCAGATGTGGGTCAGATCTATGGGGCAGGAGCTGCTGTGGGGCTGATGTTGGTCAGATCTTTGGGGCAGCAGCTGCTGTGGAGCAGATCTGGGTAAGATCTATGTCGCAGGAGCTGCTGTGGGGCAGACGTGGCACATATCTATGGGGCAAAATCTGCTGTGGGGCTGATGTGGGTCAGATCTATGGGGCAGGATCTCCTGTGGGGCTGATGTGGGTCAAATCAATGGGGCAGAGCTGCTCTGGGGCACATGTGGGTCAGATCTATGGAGCAGGAGCTGCTGTGGGGCAGATTTGAATCAGATCTATAGGGCAGGAGCTGCTGTGGGTCAGATCTATGGGCAGGAGCTGCTGTGGGGCACATGTGAGTTAGATCTATGGGGCAGGAGATGGTGTGGGGCAGATTTGGGTCAGATGTATGGGTCAGGAGCTGCTGTGTTGCTGATGAGGGTCAGATCTATGGGGCATGGGCTGCTGTGGTTCAGATCTACGGGACTGGAGCTGCAGTGGAGCAGATGTGGGTCAGATCTATGGGCAGGAGCTGCTGTGCTGCACATGTTGGTAGGGTCTATGGGGCAGGAGCTGCTGTGGGGCAGATGTGGGTCAGATCTATGGGGCAGGAGCTGCTGTGGGGCTGATGTTGGTCAGATCTTTGGGGCAGCAGCTGCTGTGGAGCAGATCTGGGTAAGATCTATGTCGCAGGAGCTGCTGTGGGGCAGACGTGGCACATATCTATGGGGCAAAATCTGCTGTGGGGCTGATGTGGGTCAGATCTATGGGGCAGGATCTCCTGTGGGGCTGATGTGGGTCAAATCAATGGGGCAGAGCTGCTCTGGGGCACATGTGGGTCAGATCTATGGAGCAGGAGCTGCTGTGGGGCAGATTTGAATCAGATCTATAGGGCAGGAGCTGCTGTGGGTCAGATCTATGGGCAGGAGCTGCTGTGGGGCACATGTGAGTTAGATCTATGGGGCAGGAGATGGTGTGGGGCAGATTTGGGTCAGATGTATGGGTCAGGAGCTGCTGTGTTGCTGATGAGGGTCAGATCTATGGGGCATGGGCTGCTGTGGTTCAGATCTACGGGACTGGAGCTGCAGTGGAGCACATGTGGGTCAGATCTATGGGGTAGAAGCCGTTGTGGGGCTGATGGTGGTTAGATCTATAAGGCAGGAGCTGCTGTGGGGCTGACTTGTGTCAGATCTATGGGGAAGGAGCTGCTTTGGGGCTGATGGTGGTTAGATCTATATGGCAGGAGCTGCTGTGGGGCACATGTGGGTCAGACCTATGGGGCAGGAGCTGCTGTGGGGAATATGAGGGACATATCTATGGTGCAAAATCTGCTGTTGGACTGATGTGAGTCAGATCTATGAGTTTGGAGCTGCTGTGGGGCACATGTGGGTCAGATCTATGGGGCAGGAGATGCTGTGGGGCTGATTTGGGTCAGATCTATTTGGCAGGAGATGCTGTGGGTCAGATCTATGGGGCAGGTGCTGCTGTGGGGAACATGTGGGTCAGGTCTATGGGGCAGGAGCTGCTGTGGGCACATGTGGGTCAGATCTATGGGGCAGGAGTTGCTGTTGGGCAGATGTGGGGCATAACTATGGGGCAAAATCTGCTGTGGGGCTGATGTGGGTAAGATCTATGAGACAGGAGCTGCTGTGGTTCAGATCTATGGGGCAGGAGCAGCTCTGGGGCACATGTGGGTCAGATCTATGTGTTAGGAGCTGCTGTGGGGCACATGTGGGTCAGATCTATGGGGCAGGAGATGCTGTGTGGCAGATGTGGGTCAGATCTCTAGGTCAGGAGCTGCTGTGGCTGATGTGGGCCAGTTCTATGGGGCAGGAGATGCTGTGAGTCAGATGTATGAGGCAGGAGCTGCTGTGGGGCAGATGGGGGTCAGATCTATGGGGCAGGAGATGCTGTGGAGAAGATGTGGGTCAGATCTATAGGTCAGGAGCTGCTGTGGCTGATGTGGGCCAGTTCTATGGGGCTGGAGCTGCTGTGAGTCAGATGTATGAGGCAGGAGCTGCTGTGGGGCAGATGTGGGTCAGATCTATGGGGCAGGAGCTGCTGTGGGGCAGACGTGGCACATATCTATGGGGCAAAATCTGCTGTGGGGCTGATGTCGGTCAGATCTATGGGGCAGGATCTCCTGTGGGGCTGATGTGGGTCAAATCAATGGGGCAGAGCTGCTCTGGGGCACATGTGGGTCAGACCTATGGGGCAGGAGCTGCTGTGGGGAATATGAGGGACATATCTATGGTGCAAAATCTGCTGTTGGACTGATGTGAGTCAGATCTATGAGTTTGGAGCTGCTGTGGGGCACATGTGGGTCAGATCTATGGGGCAGGAGATGCTGTGGGGCTGATTTGGGTCAGATCTATTTGGCAGGAGATGCTGTGGGTCAGATCTATGGGGCAGGTGCTGCTGTGGGGAACATGTGGGTCAGGTCTATGGGGCAGGAGCTGCTGTGGGCACATGTGGGTCAGATCTATGGGGCAGGAGTTGCTGTTGGGCAGATGTGGGGCATAACTATGGGGCAAAATCTGCTGTGGGGCTGATGTGGGTAAGATCTATGAGACAGGAGCTGCTGTGGTTCAGATCTATGGGGCAGGAGCAGCTCTGGGGCACATGTGGGTCAGATCTATGTGTTAGGAGCTGCTGTGGGGCACATGTGGGTCAGATCTATGGGGCAGGAGATGCTGTGTGGCAGATGTGGGTCAGATCTCTAGGTCAGGAGCTGCTGTGGCTGATGTGGGCCAGTTCTATGGGGCAGGAGATGCTGTGAGTCAGATGTATGAGGCAGGAGCTGCTGTGGGGCAGATGGGGGTCAGATCTATGGGGCAGGAGATGCTGTGGAGAAGATGTGGGTCAGATCTATAGGTCAGGAGCTGCTGTGGCTGATGTGGGCCAGTTCTATGGGGCTGGAGATGCTGTGAGTCAGATGTATGAGGCAGGAGCTGCTGTGGGGCAGATGGGGGTCAGATCTATGGGGCAGGAGCTGCTGTGGGGCAGATGTGGGTCAGATCTATGGGGCAGGAGCTGCTGTGGGGCAGACGTGGCACATATCTATGGGGCAAAATCTGCTGTGGGGCTGATGTCGGTCAGATCTATGGGGCAGGATCTCCTGTGGGGCTGATGTGGGTCAAATCAATGGGGCAGAGCTGCTCTGGGGCACATGTGGGTCAGATCTATGGAGCAGGAGCTGCTGTGGGGCAGATTTGAATCAGATCTATAGGGCAGGAGCTGCTGTGGGTCAGATCTATGGGCAGGAGCTGCTGTGGGGCACATGTGAGTTAGATCTATGAGTCAGGAGATGGTGTGGGGCAGATTTGGGTCAGATGTATGGGTCAGGAGCTGCTGTGTTGCTGATGAGGGTCAGATCTATGGGGCAGGAGATGCTGTGGTTCAGATCTACGGGACTGGAGCTGCAGTGGAGCACATGTGGGTCAGATCTATGGGGTAGAAGCTGTTGTGGGGCTGATGGTGGTTAGATCTATAAGGCAGGAGCTGCTGTGGGGCTGACTTGGGTCAGATCTATGGGGCAGGAGCTGCTTTGGGGCTGATGGTGGTTAGATCTATATGGCAGGAGCTGCTGTGGGGCACATGTGGGTCAGATCTATGGGGCAGGAGCTGCTGTCGAGATGATGTGGGTCAGATCGTTGGGTAGGAGCTGCTGTGGGGCAGATCTGTGTAAGATGTAATGGGCAGGAGCTGCTGTGGGGCAGATGTGGGTCAGATCTATGGGGCATGAGATGCTGTGGGGCAGATGTGGGTCAGATATATGGGGCAAAGGCTGCTGTGGGGCAGATGTGGGTCAGATCTATGGGGCAGGAGCTGCTGTGAGTCAGATGTGGGTCAGATCTATGGGGCAGGAGCTGCTGTGGCTGATGTGGGCCAGTTCTATGGGGCAGGAGATGCTGTGAGTCAGATATATGAGGCAGGAGCTGCTGTGGGGCAGATGGGGGTCAGATCTATGGGGCAGGAGATGCTGTGGAGCAGATGTGGGTCAGATCTATGGGGCAGGAGCTGCTGTGGGGCAGATGTGGGTTAGATCTATGGGCAGGAGCTGCTGTGCTGCACATGTTGGTAGGGTCTATGGGGCAGGAGCTGCTGTGGCGCAGATGTGGGTCAGATCTATGGGTCAGGAGCTGCTGTGTTGCTGATGAGGGTCAGATCTATGGGGCATGGGCTGCTGTGGTTCAGATCTACGGGACTGGAGCTGCAGTGGAGCACATGTGGGTCAGATCTATGGGGTAGAAGCTGTTGTGGGGCTGATGGGGGTTAGATCTATAAGGCAGGAGCTGCTGTGGAGCTGACTTGGGTCAGATCTATGGGGCAGGAGCTGCTTTGGGGCTGATGGTGGTTAGATCTATATGGCAGGAGCTGCTGTGGGGCACATGTGTGTCAGACCTATGGGGCAGGAGCTGCAGAGGGGATGATGTAGGTCAGATCTATGGGGCAGGAGTTGCTGTGGGGAATATAAGGGACATATCTATGGTGCAAAATCTGCTGTTGGACTGATGTGAGTCAGATCTATGAGTTTGGAGCTGCTGTGGGGCACATGTGGGTCAGATCTATGGGGCAGGAGATGCTGTGGGGCTGATTTGGGTCAGATCTATGTGGCAGGAGATGCTGTGGGTCAGATCTATGGGGCAGGAGCTGCTGTGGGGAACATGTGGGTCAGGTCTATGGGGCAGGAGCTGCTGTGGGCACATGTGGGTCACACTGGGACCCATATGGGGACAAGGGGAGACATCATAGAGACTCATAGGGACCTATTGGGACCAATGGGGACCCAAAGAGAGACATAGAGACCCCATAGAAACCCATGGAGACCCCATAGAGGCACAAAGTGACACATAGAGGGACACCAAGACCCATAGAAACCAGATAGAGACTCCATATAGATACATAGGAACACATAGAGACCCACTGGGACAGTGAGACCACATATAGACTCATAGGGACACATTAGGAGCCATTAAGACCCATAGGGACACATAGGACGACTTTGAAACTTATAGATACCCAAAGGAAGACATTTGGGCCCAGAGATAACCATAAGAGACCCCTTAGAGACCCCATAGGGGCACATAGCAACCCATAGGGGGGACATTGGGACACATAGGTACACATTGTGACCCGTAGGAAGACACTGGGACCCATAGGGGGACATTGGGACACATAGGGACCCAATGAATTACAGTGGGGGACAGTGAGACCCATAGAGATACATAAGGACCCCGCTGAGACCCATAAGAGACCCCATAGAGGCACCTAGGGACCACATTGAAACTCATAGATACTTGTAGGAAGACATTTGGGCCCAGAGATACCCATAAGAAACCACATACAAGCACATAGCAACCCATAGGGGGGACATTGGGACACATAGTGACCCATAGGGGGACATTGGGACACATAGGTACACATAGGGAGACACTGGGACCCATAGGGGAACATTGGGACACATAGTGACCCCATGGATTAAAGTGGGGGACAGTCAGATCCATCGAGACACATAGGGACCCTGCTGAGACCCATAAGAGACCCCATAGAGGAACATAGCAACCCATAGGGGGGACATAGGGACACATAGGGACACACCGTGACCCATGAGGAGACACTGGATCCCATAGGGGGACAATGGGACACATAAGGACCCCATGGATTACAGTGGGGGACAGTGAGACCCATAGAGACACATAGGGAACCCGCTGAGATCCATAAGAGACCCCATAGAGGCACATAGGGACCTAATGTAACCCATAGATACCCACAGGGAGACATTTGGGCCCAGAGCTATCCATAAGAGAGCCCATTGAGGCACATAGCAACCCATAGGGGGGACATTGGGACACATAGGGACACATAGTGACCCATAGGGAGACACTGGGACCCATATGGGGATATTGGGACACATAGGGACCACATGGATTACAGTGGTGGACAGTGAGACCCATAGAGACACATAGGGACTTCGTTGAGACCCATAAGAGACCTCATAGAGGCACATAGGGACCACATTGAAACCCATAGATACCCATAGGAATACATTTGGGACGATAGTTACCCATAAAAGACCCCATAGAGACCCAATAGAGGCACATAGCAAACCACAGTGGGGACATTGGGACACATAGGGACCCCATAGAGAGACATAGAGACATATAGGGACCCATTTAGAGGCATAATAACCCCATAGAGTCCTATAGGGACACCCAGAGATCCATAGGGAAACATTGGGACCCACAGGGGCTGTGTGGGAGATTGGTAATCACAGCCTGAACCTCTGATTAATCAGCTGAGGCAAGTGTGGGGTCAGCTGCGGGAGCACAGGTGAGAGTAATGGAGCTGTGCTCCCGGGAGGGCTGGAGCTCGACTCCACCTCCTCTGAGACCTCATTTAAGGGCTGACCCTCACTCGAGCCGCTTTCCATTATCTTTCCGAGCTCCCTGTTACCGGGTGAGGTCCCAGAAGACTGGAGGCTTGCCAACGTGACTCCCATTTCCAAGCAAGGTTGTCAGGAGGATCCGGGCAACTCCAGGCCTGTTAGCCTGACCTCGGTGCCAGGGAAGGGAATGGAACGAATTGTCTTGAGGGAGATGACAGATGCGGCAGGTGTGGGATGAGCAGGAGATCAGACCTAGCCAGCATGGGTTCGTGAAGGGCAGCTCCTGCTTGACCAATCTGATCTCCTTCTACGATCCTGTGACCCATCTGATGGATGAAGGAAAGAAAGAAAGGCTGTTGATGTGCTCTACTTGGACTTCAGCAAAGCCTTCACAACTGTCTCCCATGCTATTCTCCTACAAAAGCTGGCAGCCCTTTTCCAACCTTGAGAATTCTGTGATTCTGTGAGGCAGCATCTCTTGGACATCGCTCTGCAGTGAAGACCGCCCCAGCTTCCTCAGCGAAGGCATCACCACTGGTGAGTTTCTCTCTCGCTTAGAACCTCTGTACATTTGTTACCATCTTTGTTACCATCTGTATAGTTACCACCTAGACAGGGGGACATAGAGAGACACTGGGACCCCTAGGGACCCATAGAGATCCAGAGGAAGACATTGGGACCCATAGAGAGACACTGGGACCCATAGGGACACATAGAGACCCATAGACAGTCATTGGGAGCCATAAGGATAAATTGAGACCCATAGAGACCCCATTGAGACCCATAGTGCCTCAAAGAAACCCATAGCGACCCCATAGTCACCCATAGCGCCCCATAGGAACACAAAGATACCCCATAGACACCCCATAGTGACCCATAGGGGCCCAAAGAGACCCCATAGCACCCCATAGCTACTCCATAGTGCCCCATAGCAGCCCATGGAGCCTCATAGACACTCCATTGTGCCCCACAGCACCCCATTGCACCCCATAGGGACCCATAGACACAGCATACTGCTCCATAGAGCCCCATAGACACCCCATAGTTCCCCACAGCACCCCATAGCAGCCCACAATGCCCCATAGACACCACATAAGGCCCTACAGCCACACCATAGAGCCCAATTGAAGCACATACACACCCCATATCGCCCCATAGTGCCTGTAGACACCCCATAGAGCCCCATAGAGACCCACTGAACCCCATACAGACCCCATGCAGACCCCATAGAGCCCCACAGACAACCCATAGATCCCCAAAGACACCCCATAGAATCCCCATAGAGCCCCATAGGGACCTCATAGCGCCCCATAGACACCCCATTCTTCCGCATAGAGCCCCATAGAAAACCATAGCACCCCATAGTCACCCATAGCGCCCCATAGGAACCCAAGGATACCCCAAAGCACCCCATAGCCACCCTACAGCACCGCATAGCCACCCCATAGAGCCCCATAGACACCACATAGTGACCCATAGTGACCCATAGGGGTACAAAGAGACCCCAAATCATCCCATAGCTACTCCACAGTTCCCCATAGCAGCCCATGGAGCCTCATAGACACTCTCTTGTGCCCCACAGCGCCCCATTGCACCCCATAGAGACCGATAGACACCCTATACTGCTCCATAGAGCCCCATAGCACCCCATAGTGCCTCACAGCACCCCATAGCACAACATAGTGCCACATAGACACCACATAAGGACATATAGCCGCACCATAGAGCCCCGTAGGCAACCCATTGTGCCCCATAGAGCTCCCAAAGCCACCCATAGAAACTAATTTACCAAATAGACACACCATAGCGTTCCATAGACACCCCATAGAAACCTCAGAACGCCCCATAGAGCTCCATAGGCACCCCATAGAGCCCCATAGAGAACCCATAGAGGCACATAGCAACCCATAGGGGGGACATTGGGACACATAGGGACACATAGTGACCCATAGGGAGACACTGGGACCCATAGGGTGACATTGGGACACATAGGGACACCATGGATTACATGGTTGATACAACCCATGTTGTATGTTTTCATGTTTATCAACATGGTTGATGTGGGTCAGATCTAAGGTGGAAGGAGCTGCTGTGGGGCACATGTGGGTCAGATCTATTGGGCCGGAGGTGCTGTGGGGCTGAGGTAGGAAAGATCTATGGGGCAGGAGATGCTTTGGGGCAGATGTGGGTCAGGTCTATTGGGCTGGAGCTGCTGTGGGGCAGATGTGGGTCAGATCTATGAGGCAGGGGCTGCTGTGGGGCATACGTGGGTCAGATCTATGGGGCAGGAGATGCTGTGGGGCAGATGTGGGTCAGATCTATGGGGCAGGAGATGCTGTGGGGCAGATGTGGGTCAGATCTATGGGGCAAAGGCTGCTGTGTGGCAGATGTGGGTCAGATCTATAGGTCAGGAGCTGCTGTGGCTGATGTGGGCCAGTTCTATGGGGCAGGAGATGCTGTGAGTCAGATGTATGAGGCAGGAGCTGCTGTGGGGCAGATGGGGGTCAGATCTATGAGGCAGGGGCTGCTGTGGGTCAGATCTATGGGGCAGGAACAAATGTGGGCCTGATGTTGGTCAGATTTATGGAGCAGGAGCTGCTGTGTTGCAGATGTGGGTCAGATCTATGTTGCAGGAGCTGCTGTGGGGCAGATGTAGGGCATATCTATGGGGCAGGAGCTGCTGTGAGGCTGATGGGTGTTAGATCTATGGGGAGGAGCTGCTGTGGGGCAGATGTGGGTCACATCTATGGGGCGGGAGATGCTGTGTGGCTGATGTGGGTCAAATCCATGGGGCAGGAGCTGCTTTGGGGCTGATGGTGGTTAGATCTATGGGGCAGGAGATGCTGTGAGGCGCATGTGGGTCAGACCTATGGGGCAGGAGCTGCTGTGGGGCGCATGTGAGTCAGATCTATGGGGCAGGAGTTGCTGTTGGGCAGATGTGGGACATAACTATGGGGCAAAATCTGCTGTGGGGCTGATGTGGGTAAGATCTATGAGACAGGAGCTGCTGTGGTTCAGATCTATGGGGCAGGAGCAGCTCTGGGGCACATGTGGGTCAGATCTATGTGTTATGAGCTGCTGTGGGGCACATGTGGGTCAGATCTATGGGGCAGGAGATGCTGTGGGGCATATGTGGGTCAGATCTATGGGGCAGGAGATGCTGTGGGGCAGATGTGGGTCAGATCTATGGGGCAGGAGATGCTGTGGGGCAGATGTGGGTCAGATATATGGGGCAAAGGCTGCTGTGTTGCAGATGTGGGTCAGATCTATGGGGCAGGAGCTGCTGTGGGTCAGATGTGGGTCAGATCTATAGGTCAGGAGCTGCTGTGGGCCAGTTCTATGGGGCAGGAGATGCTGTGAGTCAGATGTATGAGGCAGGAGCTGCTGTGGGGCAGATGGGGGTCAGATCTATGGGGCAGGAGATGCTGTGGAGCAGATGTGGGTCAGATCTATGGGGCAGGAGCTTCTGTGGGGCAGATGTGGGACAGATCTATGGGCAGGAGCTGCTGTGCTGCACATGTTGGTAGGGTCTATGGGGCAGGAGCTGCTGTGGGGCAGATGTGGGTCAGATCTATGTCGCAGGAGCTGCTGTGGGGCAGACGTGGCACATATCTATGGGGCAAAATCTGCTGTGGGGCTGATGTGGGTCAGATCTATGGGGCAGGATCTCCTGTGGGGCTGATGTGGGTCAAATCAATGGGGCAGAGCTGCTCTGGGGCACATGTGGGTCAGATCTATGGAGCAGGAGCTGCTGTGGGGCAGATTTGAATCAGATCTATAGGGCAGGAGCTGCTGTGGGTCAGATCTATGGGCAGGAGCTGCTGTGGGGCACATGTGAGTTAGATCTATGGGGCAGGAGATGGTGTGGGGCATATTTGGGTCAGATGTATGGGTCAGGAGCTGCTGTGTTGCTGATGAGGGTCAGATCTATGGGGCATGGGCTGCTGTGGTTCAGATCTACGGGACTGGAGCTGCAGTGGAGCACATGTGGGTCAGATCTATGGGGTAGAAGCTGTTGTGGGGCTGATGGTGGTTAGATCTATATGGCAGGAGCTGCTGTGGGGCACATGTGGGTCAGACCTATGTGGCAGGAGCTGCAGAGGGGATGATGTAGGTCAGATCTATGGGGCAGGAGTTTCTGTGGGGAATATGAGGCACATATCTATGGTGCAAAATCTGCTGTTGGACTGATGTGAGTCAGATCTATGAGTTTGGAGCTGCTGTGGGGCACATGTGGGTCAGATCTATGGGGCAGGAGATGCTGTGGGGCTGATTTGGGTCAGATCTATGTGGCAGGAGATGCTGTGGGTCAGATCTATGGGGCAGGAGCTGCTGTGGGGAACATGTGGGTCAGGTCTATGGGGCAGGAGCTGCTGTGGGCACATGTGGGTCAGATCTATGGGGCAGGAGTTGCTGTTGGGCAGATGTGGGGCATAACTATGGGGCAAAATCTGCTGTGGGGCTGATGTGGGTAAGATCTATGAGACAGGAGCTGCTGTGGTTCAGATCTATGGGGCAGGAGCAGCTCTGGGGCACATGTGGGTCAGATCTATGTGTTAGGAGCTGCTGTGGGGCACATGTGGGTCAGATCTATGGGGCAGGAGCTGCTGTGGGGCAGATGTGGGTCAGATCTATGGGGCAAAGGCTGCTGTGTGGCAGATGTGGGTCAGATCTATGGGGCAGGAGCTGCTGTGGGTCAGATGTGGGTCAGATCTATAGGTCAGGAGCTGCTGTGGCTGATGTGGGCCAGTTCTATGGGGCAGGAGATGCTGTGAGTCAGATGTATGAGGCAGGAGCTGCTGTGGGGCAGATGGGGGTCAGATCTATGGGGCAGGAGATGCTGTGGAGCAGATGTGGGTCAGATCTATAGGTCAGGAGCTGCTGTGGCTGATGTGGGCCAGTTCTATGGGGCAGGAGATGCTGTGAGTCAGATGTATGAGGCAGGAGCTGCTGTGGGGCAGATGGGGGTCAGATCTATGGGGCAGGAGCTGCTGTGGGGCAGATGTGGGTTAGATCTATGGGCAGGAGCTGCTGTGCTGCACATGTTGGTAGGGTCTATGGGGCAGGAGCTGCTGTGGGGCAGATGTGGGTCAGATCTATGGGGCAGGAGCTGCTGTGGGGCTGATGTTGGTCAGATCTTTTGGGCAGCAGCTGCTGTGGAGCAGATCTGGGTAAGATCTATGTCGCAGGAGCTGCTGTGGGGCAGACGTGGCACATATCTATGGGGCAAAATCTGCTGTGGGGCAGATGTGGGTCAGATCTATGGGCAGGAGCTGCTGTGCTGCACATGTTGGTAGGGTCTATGGGGCAAAATCTGCTGTGGGGCTGATGTGGGTCAGATCTATGGGGCAGGATCTCCTGTGGGGCTGATGTGGGTCAAATCAATGGGGCAGAACTGCTCTGGGGCACATGTGGGTCAGATCTATGGAGCAGGAGCTGCTGTGGGGCAGATTTGAATCAGATCTATAGGGCAGGAGCTTCTGTGGGTCAGATCTATGGGCAGGAGCTGCTGTGGGGCACATGTGAGTTAGATCTATGGGGCAGGAGATGGTGTGGGGCAGATTTGGGTCAGATGTATGGGTCAGGAGCTGCTGTGTTGCTGATGAGGGTCAGATCTATGGGGCATGGGCTGCTGTGGTTCAGATCTACGGGACTGGAGCTGCAGTGGAGCACATGTGGGTCAGATCTATGGGGTAGAAGCTGTTGTGGGGCTGATGGGGGTCATATCTATAAGGCAGGAGCTGCTGTGGGGCTGACGGGTCAGATCTATGCGGCAGGAGCTGCTTTGGGGCTGATGGTGGTTAGATCTATATGGCAGGAGCTGCTGTGGGGCACATGTGGGTCAGACCTATGGGGCAGGAGCTGCAGAGGGGATGATGTAGGTCAGATCTATGGGGCAGGAGTTGCTGTGGGGAATATGAGGGACATATCTATGGTGCAAAATCTGCTGTTGGACTGATGTGAGTCAGATCTATGAGTTTGGAGCTGCTGTGGGGCACATGTGGGTCAGATCTATGGGGCAGGAGATGCTGTGGGGCTGATTTGGGTCAGATCTATGTGGCAGGAGATGCTGTGGGTCAGATCTATGGGGCAGGAGCTGCTGTGGGGAACATGTGGGTCAGGTCTATGGGGCAGGAGCTGCTGTGGGCACATGTGGGTCAGATCTATGGGGCAGGAGATGCTGTGGGGCAGATGTGGGTCAGATCTATGGGGCAAAGGCTGCTATGGAGCAGATGTGGGTCAGATCTATGGGGCAGGAGATGCTGTGGGTAAGATGTGGGTCAGATCTATAGGTCAGGAGCTGCTGTGGCTGATGTGGGCCAGTTCTGTGGGGCAGGAGATGCTGTGAGTCAGATGTATGAGGCAGGAGCTGCTGTGGGGCAGATGGGGGTCAGATCTATGAGGCAGGAGATGCTGTGGAGCAGATGTGGGTCAGATCTATGGGGCAGGAGCTGCTGTGGACCAGATGTGGGTTAGATCTTTGGGGCAGGAGATGCTGTGGAGCAGATGTGGGTCAGATCTATGGGGCAGGAGATGCTGTGGGGCAGATGTGGGGCAGATCTATGGGGCAAAATTTGCTGTGGGGCTGATGGGGGTCATATCTATAAGGCAGGAGCTGCTGTGGGGCTGACGGGTCAGATCTATGCCGTAGGAGCTGCTTTGGGGCTGATGGTGGTTAGATCTATATGGCAGGAGCTGCTGTGGGGCACATGTGGGTCAGACCTATGGGGCAGGAGCTGCAGAGGGGATGATGTAGGTCAGATCTATGGGGCAGGAGTTGCTGTGGGGAATATGAGGGACATATCTATGGTGCAAAATCTGCTGTTGGACTGATGTGAGTCAGATCTATGAGTTTGGAGCTGCTGTGGGGCACATGTGGGTCAGATCTATGGGGCAGGAGATGCTGTGGGGCTGATTTGGGTCAGATCTATGTGGCAGGAGATGCTGTGGGTCAGATCTATGGGGCAGGAGCTGCTGTGGGGCACATGGGGGTCAGGTCTATGGGGCAGGAGCTGCTGTGGGCACATGTGGGTCAGATCTATGGGGCAGGAGATGCTGTGGGGCAGATGTGGGTCAGATCTATGGGGCAAAGGCTGCTGTGGAGCAGATGTGGGTCAGATCTATGGGGCAGGAGATGCTGTGGGTAAGATGTGGGTCAGATCTATAGGTCAGGAGCTGCTGTGGCTGATGTGGGCCAGTTCTATGGGGCAGGAGATGCTGTGAGTCAGATGTATGAGGCAGGAGCTGCTGTGGGGCAGATGGGGGTCAGATCTATGAGGCAGGAGATGCTGTGGAGCAGATGTGGGTCAGATCTATGGGGCAGGAGCTGCTGTGGACCAGATGTGGGTTAGATCTTTGGGGCAGGAGATGCTGTGGAGCAGATGTGGGTCAGATCTATGGGGCAGGAGATGCTGTGGGGCAGATGTGGGGCAGATCTATGGGGCAAAATTTGCTGTGGGGCTGATGTGGGTCAGATCTATGGGGCAGGATCTCCTGTGGGGAACATGTGGGACAGGTCTATGGGGCAGGAGCTGCTGTGGGCACATGTGGGTCCGATCTATGGGGCAGGAGTTGCTGTTGGGCAGATGTGGGGCATAACTATAGGGCAAAATCTGGTGTGGGGCTGATGTGGGTAAGATCTATGAGACAGGAGCTGCGGTGGTTCAGATCTATGGGGCAGGAGCAGCTCTGGGGCACATGTGGGTCAGATCTATGTGTTAGGAGCTGCTGTGGGGAACATGTGGGTCAGATCTATGTGTTAGTAGCTGCTGTGGGGCACATGTGGGTCAGATCTATGGGGCAGGAGATGCTGTGGGGCACATGTGTGTCAGATCTATGGGGCAAAGGCTGCTGTGTGGCAGATGGGGGACAGATCTATGGGGCAGGAGCTGCTGTGTGTCAGATGTGTGTCAGATCTATAGGTCAGGAGCTGCTGTGGCTGATGTGGGCCAGTTCTATGGGGCAGGAGATGCTGTGAGTCAGATGTATGAGGCAGGAGCTGCTGTGGGGCAGATGGGGGTCAGATCTATGGGGCAGGAGATGCTGTGGAGCAGATGTGGGTCAGATCTATGGGGCAGGAGCTGCTGTGGGGCAGATGTGGGTCAGATCTATGGGGCAGGAGCTGCTGTGCTGCACATGTTGTAGGGTCTATGGGGCAGGAGCTGCTGTGGGGCAGATGTGGGTCAGATCTATGGGGCAGGAGCTGCTGTGGGGCTGATGTTGGTCAGATCTTTGGGGCAGCAGCTGCTGTGGAGCAGATCTGGGTAAGATCTATGTCGCAGGAGCTGCTGTGGGGCAGACGTGGCACATATCTATGGGGCAAAATCTGCTTTGGGGCTGATGTGGGTCAGATCTATGGGGCAGGATCTCCTGTGGGGCTGATGTGGGTCAAATCAATGGGGCAGAGCTGCTCTGGGGCACATGTGGGTCAGATCTATGGAGCAGGAGCTGCTGTGGGGCAGATTTGAATCAGATCTATAGGGCAGGATCTGCTGTGGGTCAGATCTATGGGCAGGAGCTGCTGTGGGGCACATGTGAGTTAGATCTATGGGGCAGGAGATGGTGTGGGGCATATTTGGGTCAGATGTATGGGTCAGGAGCTGCTGTGTTGCTGATGAGGGTCAGATCTATGGGGCATGGGCTGCTGTGGTTCAGATCTACGGGACTGGAGCTGCAGTGGAGCACATGTGGGTCAGATCTATGGGGTAGAAGCTGTTGTGGGGCTGATGGGGGTCATATCTATAAGGCAGGAGCTGCTGTGGGGCTGACTTGGGTCAGATCTATGGGGCAGGAGCTGCTTTGGGGCTGATGGTGGTTAGATCTATATGGCAGGAGCTGCTGTGGGGCACATGTGGGTCAGACCTATGGGGCAGGAGCTGCTGTGGGGAATATGAGGGACATATCTATGGTGCAAAATCTGCTGTTGGACTGATGTGAGTCAGATCTATGAGTTTGGAGCTGCTGTGGGGCACATGTGGGTCAGATCTATGGGGCAGGAGATGCTGTGGGGCTGATTTGGGTCAGATCTATGTGGCAGGAGATGCTGTGGGTCAGATCTATGGGGCAGGAGCTGCTGTGGGGAACATGTGGGTCAGGTCTATGGGGCAGGAGCTGCTGTGGGCACATGTGGGTCAGATCTATGGGGCAGGAGTTGCTGTTGGGCAGATGTGGGACATAACTATGGGGCAAAATCTGCTGTGGGGCTGATGTGGGTAAGATCTATAAGACAGGAGCTGCTGTGGTTCAGATCTATGGGGCAGGAGCAGCTCTGGGGCACATGTGGGTCAGATCTATGTGTTAGGAGCTGCTGTGGGGCACATGTGGGTCAGATCTATGGGGCAGGAGCTGCTGTGGGTCAGATGTGGGTCAGATCTATAGGTCAGGAGCTGCTGTGGCTGATGTGGGCCAGTTCTAAGGGGCAGGAGATGCTGTGAGTCAGATGTATGAGGCAGGAGCTGCTGTGGGGCAGATGGGGGTCAGATCTATGAGGCAGGAGCTGCTGTGGCTGATGTGGGCCAGTTCTATGGGGCAGGAGATGCTGTGAGTCAGATGTATGAGGCAGGAGCTGCTGTGGGGCAGATGTGGGTCAGATCTCTGGGCAGGAGCTGCTGTGCTTCACATGTTGGTAGGGTCTATGGGGCAGGAGCTGCTGTGGGGCAGATGTGGGTCAGATCTATGGGCAGGAGATGCTGTGGGGCAGATGTGGGTCAGATCTATGGGGCAAAGGCTGCTGTGTGGCTGATGTGCGTCAGATCTATGGGGCAGGAGCTGCTGTGGGTCAGATGTGGGTCAGATCTATAGGTCAGTAGCTGCTGTGGCTGATGTGGGCCAGTTCTATGGGGCAGGAGTTGCTGTGAGTCAGATGTATGAGGCAGGAGCTGCTGTGGGGCAGATGTGGGTCAGATCTATGGGGCAGGAGATGCTGTGGAGCAGATGTGGGTCAGATCTATAGGTCAGGAGCTGCTGTGGCTGATGTGGGCCAGTTCTATGGGGCAGGAGATGCTGTGAGTCAGATGTATGAGGCAGGAGCTGCTGTGGGGCAGATGGGGGTCAGATCTATGGGGCAGGAGCTGCTGTGGGGCAGATGTGGGTCAGATCTATGGGCAGGAGCTGCTGTGCTGCACATGTTGGTAGGGTCTATGGGGCAGGAGCTGCTGTGGGGCAGATGGGGGTCAGATCTATGGGGCAGGAGCTGCTGTGGGGCTGATGTTTCTCAGATCTATGGGGCATCAGCTGCTGTGGAGCAGATCTGGGTAAGATCTATGTCGCAGGAGCTGCTGTGGGGCAGACGTGGCACATATCTATGGGGCAAAATCTGCTGTGGGGCTGAAGTTGGTCTGATCTATGTCGCAGGAGCTGCTGTGGGGCTGATGTGGGTCAAATCAATGGGGCAGAGCTGCTCTGGGGCACATGTGGGTCAGATCTATGGAGCAGGAGCTGCTGTGGGGCAGATTTGAATCAGATCTATAGGGCAGGAGCTGCTGTGGGTCAGATCTATGGGCAGGAGCTGCTGTGGGGCACATGTGAGTTAGATCTATGGGGCAGGAGATGGTGTGGGGCAGATTTGGGTCAGATGTATGGGTCAGGAGCTGCTGTGTTGCTGATGAGGGTCAGATCTATGGGGCATGGGCTGCTGTGGTTCAGATCTATGGGACTGGAGCTGCAGTGGAGCACATGTGGGTCAGATCTATGGGGTAGAAGCTGTTGTGGGGCTGATGGGGGTCATATCTATAAGGCAGGAGCTGCTGTGGGGCTGACTTGGGTCAGATCTATGGGGCAGGAGCTGCTTTGGGGCTGATGGTGGTTAGATCTATATGGCAGGAGCTGCTGTGGGGCACATGTGGGTCAGACCTATGGGGCAGGAGCTGCAGAGGGGATGATGTAGGTCAGATCTATGGGGCAGGAGTTGCTGTGGGGAATATGAGTGACATATCTATGGTGCAAAATCTGCAGTTGGACTGATGTGAGTCAGATCTATGAGTTTGGAGCTGCTGTGGGGCACATGTGGGTCAGATCTATGGTGCAGGAGATGCTGTGGGGCAGATGTGGGTCAGATCTATGGGGCAGGAGATGCTGTGGGGCTGATGTGGGTCAGATCTATGTGGCAGGAGATGCTGTGGGTCAGATCTATGGGGCAGGAGCTGCTGTGGGGAACATGTGGGTCAGGTCTATGGGGCAGGAGCTGCTGTGGGCACATGTGGGTCAGATCTATGGGGCAGGAGTTGCTGTTGGGCAGATGTGGGGCATAACTATGGGGCAAAATCTGCTGTGGGGCTGATGTGGGTAAGATCTATGAGACAGGAGCTGCTGTGGTTCAGATCTATGGGGCAGGAGCAGCTCTGGGGCACATGTGGGTCAGATCTATGTGTTAGGAGCTGCTGTGGGGCACATGTGGGTCAGATCTATGGGGCAGGAGATGCTGTGGGGCTGATTTGAATCAGATCTATGTGGCAGAAGATGCTGTGGGTCAGATCTATGGGGCAGGAGCTGCTGTGGGGAACATGTGGGTCAGGTCTATGTGGCAGGAGCTGCTGTGGGCACATGTGGGTCAGATCTATGGGGCAGGAGTTGCTGTTGGGCAGATGTGGGGCATAACTATGCGGCAAAATCTGGTGTGGGGCTGATGTGGGTAAGATCTATGAGACAGGAGCTGCTGTGGTTCAGATCTATGGGGCAGGAGCAGCTCTGGGGCACATGTGGGTCAGATCTATGTGTTAGGAGCTGCTGTGGGGCACATGTGGGTCAGATCTATGGGGCAGGAGATGCTGTGGGGCAGATGTGGGTCAGATCTATGGGGCAAAGGCTGCTGTGTGGCAGATGTGGGTCAGATCTATGGGGCAGGAGCTGCTGTGGGTCAGATGTGGGTCAGATCTATAGGTCAGGAGCTGCTGTGGCTGATGTGGTCCAGTTCTAAGGGGCAGGAGATGCTGTGAGTCAGATGTATGAGGCAGGAGCTGCTGTGGGGCAGATGGGGGTCAGATCTATGGGGCAGGAGATGCTGTGGAGCAGATGTGGGTCAGATCTATAGGTCAGGAGCTGCTGTGGCTGATGTGGGCCAGTTCTATGGGGCAGGAGATGCTGTGAGTCAGATGTATGAGGCAGGAGCTGCTGTGGGGCAGATGGGGGTCAGATCTATGGGTCAGGAGATGCTGTGGAGCAGATGTGGGTCAGATCTATGGGGCAGGAGCTGCTGTGGGGCAGATGTGGGTCAGATCTATGGGCAGGAGCTGCTGTGCTGCACATGTTGGTAGGGTCTATGGGGCAGGAGCTGCTGTGGGGCAGATGTGGGACAGATCTATGGGGAAGGAGCTGCTGTGGGGCAGACGTGGCACATATCTATGGGGCAAAATCTGCTGTGGGGCTGATGTGGGTCAAATCAATGGGGCAGTGCTGCTCTGGGGCACATGTGTGTCAGATCTATGGAGCAGGAGCTGCTGTGGGGCAGATTTGAATCAGATCTATAGGGCAGGAGCTGCTGTGGGTCAGATCTATGGGCAGGAGCTGCTGTGGGGCACATGTGAGTTAGATCTATGGGGCAGGAGATGGTGTGGGGCAGATTTGGGTCAGATGTATGGGTCAGGAGCTGCTGTGTTGCTGATGAGGGTCAGATCTATGGGGCATGGGCTGCTGTGGTTCAGATCTATGGGACTGGAGCTGCAGTGGAGCACATGTGGGTCAGATCTATGGGGTAGAAGCTGTTGTGGGGCTGATGGTGGTTAGATCTATATGGCAGGAGCTGCTGTGGGGCACATGTGGGTCAGATCTTTGGGGCAGCAGCTGCTGTGGAGCAGATCTGGGTATGATCTATGGGGCAGGAGTTGCTGTTGGGCAGACGTGGGGCATAACTATGGGGCAAAATCTGCTGTGGGGCTGATGTGGGTAAGATCTATGAGACAGGAGCTGCTGTGGTTCAGATCTATGGGGCAGGAGCAGCTCTGGGGCACATGTGGGTCAGATCTATGTGTTAGGAGCTGCTGTGGGGCACATGTGGGTCAGATCTATGTGTTAGGAGCTGCTGTGGGGCACATGTGGGTCAGATCTATGGGGCAGGAGATGCTGTGGGGCTGATTTGGGTCAGATCTATGAGACAGGAGCTGCTGTGGTTCAGATCTATGGGGCAGGAGCAGCTCTGGGGCACATGTGGGTCAGATCTATGTGTTAGGAGCTGCTGTGGGGCACATGGGGGTCAGATCTATGGGGCAGGAGATGCTGTGGGGCAGATGTGGGTCAGATCTATGGGGCAAAGGCTGCTGTGTGGCAGATGTGGGTCAGATCTTTGGGGCAGGAGCTGCTGTGGGTCAGATGTGGGTCAGATCTATAGGTCAGGAGCTGCTGTGGCTGCTGTGGGCCAGTTCTATGGGGCAGGAGATGCTGTGAGTCAGATGTATGAGGCAGGAGCTGCTGTGGGGCAGATGGGGGTTAGATCTATGGGGCAGGAGATGCTGTGGAGCAGATGTGGGTCAGATCTATGGGGCAGGAGCTGCTGTGGGGCAGATGTGGGTCAGATCTATGGGGCAGGAGCTGCTGTGGGGCAGATGTGGGTCAGATCTAAGGGCAGGAGCTGCTGTGCTGCACATGTTGGTAGTGTCTATGGGGCAGGAGCTGCTGTGGGGCAGATGTGGGTCAGATCTATGGGCAGGAGCTGCTGCGGGGCACATGTGAGTTAGATCTATGGGGCAGGAGATGGTGTGGGGCAGATTTGGGTCAGATGTATGGGTCAGGAGCTGCTGTGTTGCTGATGAGGGTCAGATCTATGGGGCATGGGCTGCTGTGGTTCAGATCTACGGGACTGGAGCTGCAGTGGAGCACATGTGGGTCAGA
This sequence comes from Coturnix japonica, assembly GCF_054131305.1. Classification (NCBI taxonomy): domain Eukaryota; kingdom Metazoa; phylum Chordata; class Aves; order Galliformes; family Phasianidae; genus Coturnix; species Coturnix japonica. The sequence continues at coordinate 739,750 of NW_028188945.1, read as the reverse complement.
TCTATGGGGTAGAAGCTGTTGTGGGGCTGATGGTGGATAGATCTATAAGGCAGGAGCTGCTGTGGGGCTGACTTGGGTCAGATCTATGGGGCAGGAGCTGCTTTGGGGCTGATGGTGGTTAGATCTATATGGCAGGAGCTGATGTGGGGCACATGTGGGTCAGACCTATGGGGCAGGAGCTGCAGAGGGGATGATGTAGGTCAGATCTATGGGGCAGGAGTAGCTGTGGGGAATATGAGGGACATATCTATGGTGCAAAATCTGCTGTTGGACTGATGTGAGTCAGATCTATGAGTTTGGAGCTGCTGTGGGGCACATGTGGGTCAGATCTATGGGGCAGGAGATGCTGTGGGGCTGATTTGGGTCAGATCTATGTGGCAGGAGATGCTGTGGGTCAGATCTATGGGGCAGGAGCTGCTGTGGGGCTGATGTTGGTCAGATCTTTGGGGCAGCAGCTGCTGTGGAGCAGATCTGGGTAAGATCTATGTCGCAGGAGCTGCTGTGGGGCAGACGTGGCACATATCTATGGGGCAAAATCTGCTGTGGGGCTGATGTGGGTCAGATCTATAGGTCAGGAGCTGCTGTGGCTGATGTGGGCCAGTTCTATTAGGCAGGAGATGCTGTGAGTCAGATGTATGAGGCAGGAGCTGCTGTGGGGCAGATGGGGGTCAGATCTATGGGGCAGGAGTTGCTGTGGAGCAGATGTGGGTCAGATCTATGGGGCAGGAGTTGCTGTTGGGCAGATGTGGGACATAACTATGGGGCAAAATCTGCTGTGGGGCTGATGTTGGTAAGATCTATGAGACAGGAGCTGCTGTGGTTCAGATCTATGGGGCAGGAGCAGCTCTGGGGCACATGTGGGTCAGATCTATGTGTTAGGAGCTGCTGTGGGGCACATGTGGGTCAGATCTATGGGGCAGGAGCTGCTGTCGAGATGATGTGGGTCAGATCGTTGGGTAGGAGCTGCTGTGGGGCAGATCTGTGTAAGATGTAATGGGCAGGAGCTGCTGTGGGGCAGATGTGGGTCAGACCTATGGGGCATGAGATGCTGTGGGGCAGATGTGGGTCAGATATATGGGGCAAAGGCTGCTGTGGGGCAGATGTGGGTCAGATCTATGGGGCAGGAGCTGCTGTGGGTCAGATGTGGGTCAGATCTATGGGGCAGGAGCTGCTGTGGCTGATGTGGGCCAGTTCTATGGGGCAGGAGATGCTGTGAGTCAGATATATGAGGCAGGAGCTGCTGTGGGGCAGATGGGGGTCAGATCTATGGGGCAGGAGATGCTGTGGAGCAGATGTGGGTCAGATCTATGGGGCAGGAGCTGCTGTGGGGCAGATGTGGGTTAGATCTATGGGCAGGAGCTGCTGTGCTGCACATGTTGGTAGGGTCTATGGGGCAGGAGCTGCTGTGGCGCAGATGTGGGTCAGATCTATGGGGCAGGAGCTGCTGTGGGGCTGATGTTGGTCAGATCATTGGGGCAGCAGCTGCTGTGGAGCAGATCTGGGTAAGATCTATGTCGCAGGAGCTGCTGTGGGGCAGACGTGGCACATATCTATGGGGCAAAATCTGCTGTGGGGCTGATGTGGGTCACATCTATATGTCAGGAGCTGCTGTGGCTGAAGCGGGCCAGTTCAATGGGGCAGGAGATGCTGTGAGTCAGATGTATGAGGCAGGAGCTGCTGTGGGGCAGATGTGGGTCAGATCTATGGGGTAGGAGCTGCTGTGGGGCTGATGTGGGTCAGATCTATGGGCAGGAGCTGCTGTGGAGATGATGTAGGTCAGATCTGTGGTGTAGGAGCAGCAGTGGGGCAGATGTGTGTCAGATCTTTGGGGAGGATCTGCTGTGGGTCTGATGTGGGTCAGATCTATGGGGCAGGAGCTGCTGTGTGGCAGATGTGGGTCAGATCTATGGGGCAGGAGCTGCTGTGGGTCAGATGTGGGTCAGATCTATGGGCAGGAGCTGCTGTGAGTCAGATATATGAGGCAGGAGCTGCTGTGGGGCAGATGGGGGTCAGATCTATGGGGCAGGAGCTGCTGTGGGGCAGATGTGGGTTAGATCTATGAGACAGGAGCTGCTGTGGTTCAGATCTATGGGGCAGGAGCAGCTCTGGGGCACATGTGGGTCAGATCTATGTGTTAGGAGCTGCTGCGGGGCACATGTGAGTTAGATCTATGGGGCAGGAGATGGTGTGGGGCAGATTTGGGTCAGATGTATGGGTCAGGAGCTGCTGTGTTGCTGATGAGGGTCAGATCTATGGGGCATGGGCTGCTGTGGTTCAGATCTACGGGACTGGAGCTGCAGTGGAGCACATGTGGGTCAGATCTATGGGGTAGAAGCTGTTGTGGGGCTGATGGGGGTCATATCTATAAGGCAGGAGCTGCTGTGGGGCTGACTTGGGTCAGATCTATGGGGCAGGAGCTGCTTTGGGGCTGATGGTGTTTAGATCTATATGGCAGGAGCTGCTGTGGGGATGATATGGGTCAGATCTTTGGGGCAGCAGCTGCTGTGGGGCAGATCTGGGTAAGATGTAAGGGGCAGGAGCTGCTGTGGGGCAGATGTGGGTCAGATCTATGGGGCAGGAGATGCTGTGGAGCAGATGTGGGTCAGATCTATGGGGTAAAGGCTGCTTTGTGGCAGATGTGGGTCAGATCTATGGGGCAGGAGCTGCTGTGGGTCAGATCTATAGGTTAGGAGCTGCTGTGGCTGATGTGGGCCAGTTCTATGGGGCAGGAGATGCTGTGAGTCAGATATATGAGGCAGGAGCTGCTGTGGTTCAGATCTATGGGGCAGGAGCAGCTCTGGGGCACATGTGGGTCAGATCTATGTGTTAGGAGCTGCTGTGGGGAACATGTGGGTCAGATCTATGGGGCAGGAGCTGCTGTCGAGATGATGTGGGTCAGATCTTTGGGTAGGAGCTGCTGTGGGGCAGATCTGGGTAAGATGTATGGGGCAGGAGCTGCTGTGGGTCAGATGTGGGTCAGATCTATGGGGCAGGAGCTGCTGTGGGTCAGATGTGGGTCAGATCTATGGGGCAGGAGATGCTGTGTGGCAGATGTGGGTCAGATCTATAGGTCAGGAGCTGCTGTGGCTGATGTGGGCCAGTTCTATGGGGCAGGAGATGCTGTGAGTCAGATGTATGAGGCAGGAGCTGCTGTGGGGCAGATGGGGGTCAGATCTATGGGGCAGAAGCTGCTGTGGGGCAGATGGGGGTCAGATCTATGGGCAGGAGCTGCTGTGCTGCACATGTTGGTAGGGTCTATGGGGCAGGAGCTGCTGTGGGGCAGATGTTGGTCAGATGTATGAGGCAGCAGCTGCTGTGGGGCAGATGTGGGTCAGATCTATGGGGCAGGAGCTGCTGTGGGGCAGATGTGGGTTAGATCTATGAGACAGGAGCTGCTGTGGTTCAGATCTATGGGGCAGGAGCAGCTCTGGGGCACATGTGGGTCAGATCTATGTGTTAGGAGCTGCTGTGTGACAGATGTGGGTCAGATCTATGGGGCAGGAGCTGCTGTGGGGCAGATGTGGGTCAGATCTATGGGGCAAAGGCTGCTGTGTGGCAGATGTGGGTCAGATATATGGGGCAGGAGCTGCTGTGGGTCAGATGTGGGTCAGATCTATGGGGCAGGAGCTGCTGTGGCTGGTGTTGGCCAGTTCTATGGGGCAGGAGATGCTGTGAGTCAGATGTATGAGGCAGGAGCTGCTGTGGGGCAGATGGGGGTCAGATCTATGGGGCAGGAGCTGCTGTGGGGCAGATCTGTGTAAGATGTAAGGGACAGGAGCTGCTGTGGGGCAGATGTGGGTCAGATCTATGGGGCAGGAGATGCTGTGGGGCAGATGTGGGTCAGATCTATGGGGCAAAGGCTGCTGTGTGGCAGATGTGGGTCAGATATATGGGGCAGGAGCTGCTGTGGGTCAGATGTGGGTCAGATCTATGGGGCAGAAGCTGCTGTGGGGCAGATGTGGGTCAGATCTATGGGGCAGGAACTGCTGTGGGTAAGATGTGGGTCAGATCTATGGGGCAGGAGCTGCTGTGGCTGAAGTGGGCCAGTTCAATGGGGCAGGAGATGCTGTGGGGCAGATATGGGTCAGATCTATGGGGCAGGAGCTGCTGTGGGGCAGATGTGGGTTAGATCTATGGGCAGGGGCTGCTGTGCTGCACATGTTGGTAGGGTCTATGGGCAGGAGCTGCTGTGGGGCAGATGTGGGTTAGATCTATGGGCAGGAGCTGCTGTGCTGCACATGTTGGTAGGGTCTATGGGCAGGAGCTGCTGTGGGGCAGATGTGGGTCAGATCTATGGGGCAGGAGCTGCTGTGGGGATGATGTGGGTCAGATCTATATGTCAGGAGCAGCTGTGGCTGATGTGGGCCTGTTCTATGGGGCACATGTGATGCTGTGAGTCAGATGTATGAGGCAGGAGCTGCTGTTGGGCAGAAGGGGGTCAGATCTGTGGGGCAACAGATGCTGTGGAGCAGATGTGGGTCAGATCTATGGGGCAGGAGCTGCTGTGGGTCAGATGTGGGTCAGATCTATGGGGCAGGAGATGCTGTGTGGCAGATGTGGGTCAGATCTATAGGTCAGGAGCTGCTGTGGCTGATGTGGGCCAGTTCTATGGGGCAGGAGATGCTGTGAGTCAGATGTATGAGGCAGGAGCTGCTGTGGGGCAGATGGGGGTCAGATCTATGGGGCAGAAGCTGCTGTGGGGCAGATGGGGGTCAGATCTATGGGCAGGAGATGCTGTGCTGCACATGTTGGTAGGGTCTATGGGGCAGGAGCTGCTGTGGGGCAGATGTGGGTCAGATCTATGGGGCAGGAGCTGCTGTGGGTCAGATGTGGGTCAGATCTATGGGGCAGGAGCTGCTGTGGGGCAGATGTGGGTCAGATCTATGGGCAGGAGCTGCTGTGGGGCTGATGTTGGTCAGATCTATGGGGCAGCAGCTGCTGTGGAGCAGATCTGGGTAAGATCTATGTCGCAAGAGCTGCTGTGGGGCAGACGTGGCACATATCTATGTGGCAAAATCTGTTGTGGGGCTGATGTGGGTCAGATCTATGGGGCAGGAGATGCTGTGGGGCTGATGTGGGTCAGATCTATGGGCAGGAGCTGATGTAGGGAAGATATGGGTCTAATCTATGGGGCAGGAGATGCTGTGGAGCAGATGTGGATCAGATCTATAGGTCAGGAGCTGCTGTGCTGCACATGTTGGTAGGGTCTATGGGGCAGGAGCTGCTGTGGGGCAGATGTGGGTCAGATCTATGGGGCAGGAGCTGCTGTGGGGCAGATGTGGGTTAGATCTCTGGGCAGGAGCTGCTGTGCTGCACATGTTGGTAGGGTCTATGGGGCAGGAGCTGCTGTGGGGCAGATGTGGGTCAGATCTATGGGGCAGGAGCTTCTGTGGGGTAGATGTGTGAGAGATCTATGGGGCAGGAGCTGCTGTGGGGCAGATGTGGGTCATATCTATGGGGCAGGAGCTGCTGTGGGGCAGATGTGGGTCAGATCTATGGGCAGGAGCTGCTGTGCTGCACATGTTGGTAGGGTCTATGGGGCAGGAGCTGCTGTGGCGCAGATGTGGGTCAGATCTATGGGGCAGGAGCTGCTGTGGGTCAGATGTGGGTCAGATCTATGGGGCAGGAGCTGCTGTGGGGCAGATGTGGGTCAGATCTATGGGCAGGAGCTGCTGTGGGGCTGATGTTGGTCAGATCTATGGGGCAGCAGCTGCTGTGGAGCAGATCTGGGTAAGATCTATGTCGCAGGAGCTGCTGTGGGGCAGACGTGGCACATATCTATGTAGCAAAATCTGCTGTGGGGCTGATGTGGGTCAGATCTATGGGGCAGGAGATGCTGTGGGGCTGATGTGGGTCAGATCTATGGGCAGGAGCTGATGTAGGGAAGATATGGGTCTAATCTGTGGGGCAGGAGATGCTGTGGAGCAGATGTGGGTCAGATCTATAGGTCAGGAGCTGCTGTGCTGCACATGTTGGTAGGGTCTATGGGGCAGGAGCTGCTGTGGGGCAGATGTGGGTCAGATCTATGGGGCAGGAGCTGCTGTGGGGCTGATGTTGGTCAGATCTTTGGGGCAGCAGCTGCTGTGGAGCAGATCTGGGTAAGATCTATGTCGCAGGAGCTGCTGTGGGGCAGACGTGGCAAATATCTATGGGGCAAAATCTGCTGTGGGGCTGATGTGGGTCAGATCTATGGGGTAGGATCTCCTGTGGGTCAGATGTGGGTCAGATCTATAGGTCAGGAGCTGCTGTGGCTGATGTGGGCCAGTTCTATGGGGCAGGAGATGCTGTGAGTCAGATCTATAGGGCAGGAGCTGCTGTGGGGCAGATGGGGGTCAGATCTATGGGGCAGGAGATGCTGTGGAGCAGATGTGGGTCAGATCTATAGGTCAGGAGCTGCTGTGGCGGATGTGGGCCAGTTCTATGGGCAGGAGATGCTGTGAGTCAGATGTATGAGGCAGGGGCTGCTGTGGGGCAGATGGGGGTCAGATCTATGGGGCAGGAGCTGCTGTGGAGCAGATGTGGGTCAGATCTATGGGGCAGGAGCTGCTGTGGGGCAGATGTGGATTAGATCTGTGGGCAGGAGCTGCTGTGCTGCACATGTTGGTAGGGTCTATGGGGCAGGAGCTGCTGTGGGGCATATGTGGGTCAGATCTATGGGGCAGGAGCTGCTGTGTGGCTGATGTTGGTCAGATCATTGGGGCAGCATCTGCTGTGGAGCAGATCTGGGTAAGATCTATGTCGCAGGAGCTGCTGTGGGGCAGAAGTGGCACATATCTATGGGGCAAAATCTGCTGTGGGGCTGATGTGGGTCAGCTCTGTGGGGTAGGAGCTGCTGTGGGGCTGATGTGGGTCAGATCTATGGGGCAGGAGATGCTTTGGGGCAGATGTGGGTCAGGTCTATTGGGCTGGAGCTGCTGTGGGGCACTTGTGGGTCAGATCTATGAGGCAGGGGCTGCTGTGGGTCAGATCTATGGGGCAGGAACTAATGTGGGTTTGATGTTGGTCAGATTTATGGAGCAGGAGCTGCTGTGGGGCTGATGTGGGTCAGATCTATAGGTCAGGAGCTGCTGCGGCTGATGTGGGCCAGTTCTATGGGGCAGGAGATGCTCTGAGTCAGATGTATGGGGCAGGAGATGCTCTGAGTCAGATGTATGGGGCAGGAGCTGCTGTGGGGCAGATGTGGGTCAGATCTATGGGGCAGGAGCTGCTGTGGGGCTGATGTGGGTCAGATCTATGGGGCAGGAGCTGCTGTGGGGCAGATGTGGGTCAGATCTATGGGCAGGATGTGCTGTGCTGCACATGTTGGTTGGGTCTATGGGACAGGAGCTGCTGTGGGGCAGATGTGGGTCAGATCTATGGGGCAGGAGCTGCTGTGGGGCTGATGTGGGTCAGATCTATGGGGTAGGAGCTGCTGTGGGGCTGATGTGTGTCAGATCTATGGGGCAGGAGCTGATGTAGGGAAGATTTGGGTCTGATCTATGGGGCAGGAACTGCTGTGGTTCAGATCTATGGGGCAGGAGCAGCTGTGAGGCACATGTGGGTCAGATCTATGGTTTAGGTGCTGCTTTGGGGAAAATGTGGGTCAGATCTATGTGGCAGGAGATGCTCTGGGTCTGATGTGGGTCAGATCAGTGGGGCAGGAGATGCTGTGAGTCAGATCTATGAGGCAGGAGCTGCTGTGGGGCTGATGTGTGTCAGGTCTATGGGGCAGGACCTGCTGTGTGGCTGATGCGGGTCAGATCTATGGGCAGGAGCTGCAGTGGAGATGATGTAGGTCAGACCTGTGGTGTAGGAGCAGCAGTGGGGCAGATGTGTGTCAGATCTTTGGGGAGGATCTGCTGTGGGTCTGATGTGGGTCAGATCTATGGGGCAGGAGCTGTTGTGGCGCAGATGTGGGTCAGATCTATGGGGCGGGTGATGCTGTTTGGCTGATGTGGGTCAAATCTATGGGGCAGGAGCTGCTGTTGGGCAGATGTGGGACATAACTATGGGGCAAAATCTGCTGTGGGGCTGATGTGGGTAAGATCTATGAGACAGGAGCTGCTGTGGTTCAGATCTATGGGGCAGGAGCAGCTCTAGGGCACATGTGGGTCAGATCTATGTGTTAGGAGCTGCTGTGGGGCACATGTGGGTCAGATCTATGTGTTAGGAGCTGCTGTGGAGATGATGTGGGTCAGATCTTTGGGTAGGAGCTGCTGTGGGGCAGATCTGTGTAAGATATAAGGGGCAGGAGCTGCTGTGGGGCAGATGTGGGTCAGATCTATGGGCAGGAGCTGCTGTGGGGCAGATGTGGGTCAGGTCTATGGGGCAAAGGCTGCTGTGGGGCAGATGTGGGTCAGATCTATGGGGCAGGAGCTGCTGTGGGGCTGATGTTGGTCAGATCTTTGGGGCAGCAGCTGCTGTGGAGCAGATCTGGGTAAGATCTATGTCGCAGGAGCTGCTGTGGGGCAGACGTGGCACATATCTATGGGGCAGGAGCTGCTGTGGGTCAGATGTGGGTCAGATCTATAAGTCAGGAGCTGCTGTGGCTGATGTGGGCCAGTTCTATGGGGCAGGAGATGCTGTGAGTCAGATGTATGAGGCAGGAGCTGCTGTGGGTCACATGTGGGTCAGATCTATGGGGCAGGAGCTGCTGTGGGTCAGATGTGGGTCAGATCTATAGGTCAGGAGCTGCTGTGGCTGATGTGGGCCAGTTCTATGGGGCAGGAGATGCTGTGAGTCAGATGTGGGTCAGATCTATGGGGCAGGAGCTGCTGTGGGGCAGATGTGGGTTAGATCTATGAGACAGGAGCTGCTGTGGTTCAGATCTATGGGGCAGGAGCAGCTCTGGGGCACATGTGGGTCAGATCTATGTGTTAGGAGCTGCTGTGGGGCACATGTGGGTCAGATCTATGGGGCTGGAGCTGCTGTCGAGATGATGTGGGTCAGATCTTTGGGTAGGAGCTGCTGTGGGGCAGATCTGGGTAAGATGTATGGGGCAGGAGCTGCTGTGGGGCAGATGTGGGTCAGATCTATGGGGCAAAATCTGCTGTGGGGCTGATGTGGGTCAGATCTATAGGTCAGGAGCTGCTGTGGCTGATGTGGGCCAGTTCTATGGGGCAGGAGATGCTGTGAGTCAGATGTATGAGGCAGGAGCTGCTGTGGGGCAGATGGGGGTCAGATCTATGGGGCAGGAGATGCTGTGGAGCAGATGTGGGTCAGATCTATGGGGCAGGAGCTGCTGTGGGGCAGATGTGGGTCAGATCTATGGGGTAGGAGATGCTGTGGGGCTGATGTGTGTCAGATCTATGGGCAGGAGCTGATGTAGGGAAGATTTGGGTCTGATCTATGGGGCAGGAACTGCTGTGGTTCAGATCTATGGGGCAGGAGCAGCTGTGAGGCACATGTGGGTCAGATCTATGGTTTAGGTGCTGCTTTGGGGAAAATGTGGGTCAGATCTATGTGGCAGGAGATGCTCTGTGTCTGATGTGGGTCAGATCTATGGGGCAGGAGATGCTGTGAGTCAGATCTATGAGGCAGGAGCTGCTGTGGGGCTGATGTGTGGCAAGTCTATGGAGCAGGACCTGCTGTGTGGCTGATGCGGGTCAGATCTATGGGCAGGAGCTGCAGTAGAGATGATGTAGGTCAGACCTGTGGTGTAGGAGCAGCAGTGGGGCAGATGTGTGTCAGATCTTTGGGGAGGATCTGCTGTGGGTCTGATGTGGGTCAGATCTATGGGGCAGGAGCTGTTGTGGCGCAGATGTGGGTCAGATCTATGGGGCGGGTGATGCTGTGTGGCTGATGTGGGTCAAATCTATGGGGCAGGAGCTGCTGTTGGGCAGATGTGGGACATAACTATGGGGCAAAATCTGCTGTGGGGCTGATGTGGGTAAGATCTATGAGACAGGAGCTGCTGTGGTTCAGATCTATGGGGCAGGAGCAGCTCTAGGGCACATGTGGGTCAGATCTATGTGTTAGGAGCTGCTGTGGGGCACATGTGGGTCAGATCTATGTGTTAGGAGCTGCTGTGGAGATGATGTGGGTCTGATCTTTGGGTAGGAGCTGCTGTGGGGCAGATCTGTGTAAGATATAAGGGGCAGGAGCTGCTGTGGGGCAGATGTGGGTCAGATCTATGGGGCAAAGCCTGCTGTGGGGCAGATGTGGGTCAGATCTATGGGGCAGGAGAAGCTGTGGGGCTGATGTTGGTCAGATCTTTGGGGCAGCAGCTGCTGTGGAGCAGATCTGGGTAAGATCTATGTCGCATGAGCTGCTGTGGGGCAGACGTGGCACATATCTATGGGGCAGGAGCTGCTGTGGGTCAGATGTGGGTCAGATCTATAGGTCAGGAGCTGCTGTGGCTGATGTGGGCCAGTTCTATGGGGCAGGAGATGCTGTGATTCAGATGTATGAGGCAGGAGCTGCTGTGGGTCACATGTGGGTCAGATCTATGGGGCAGGAGCTGCTGTGGGTCAGATGTGGGTCAGATCTATAGGTCAGGAGCTGCTGTGGCTGATGTGGGCCAGTTCTATGGGGCAGGAGATGCTGTGAGTCAGATGTATGAGGCAGGAGCTGCTGTGGGGCAGATGGGGGTCAGATCTATGGGGCAGGAGCTGCTGTGGGGCAGATGTGGGTCAGATCTATGAGACAGGAGCTGCTGTGGTTCAGATCTATGGGGCAGGAGCAGCTCTGGGGCACATGTGGGTCAGATCTATGTGTTAGGAGCTGCTGTGGGGCTGATGTGGGTCAGATCTATGGGGCAGGAGCTGCTGTCGAGATGATGTGGGTCAGATCTTTGGGTAGGAGCTGCTGTGGGGCAGATCTGGGTAAGATGTATGGGGCAGGAGCTGCTGTGGGGCAGATGTGGGTCAGATCTATGGGGCAAAATCTGCTGTGGGGCTGATGTGGGTCAGATCTATAGGTCAGGAGCTGCTGTGGCTGATGTGGGCCAGTTCTATGGGGCAGGTGATGCTGTGAGTCAGATGTATGAGGCAGGAGCTGCTGTGGGGCAGATGGGGGTCAGATCTATGGGGCAGGAGATGCTGTGGAGCAGATGTGGGTCAGAGCTATAGGTCAGGAGCTGCTGTGGATGATGTGGGCCAGTTCTATGGGGCAGGAGATGCTGTGAGTCAGATGTATGAGGCAGGAGCTGCTGTGGGGCAGGTGGGGGTCAGATCTATGGGGCAGGAGATGCTGTGGAGCAGATGTGGGTCAGATCTATGGGGCAGGAGCTGCTGTGGGGCAGATGTGGGTCAGATCTATGGGCAGGAGCTGCTGTGCTGCACATGTTGGTAGGGTCTATGGGGCAGGAGCTGCTGTGGGGCAGATCTGGGTCAGATCTATGGGGCAGGTGCTGTTGTGGCGCAGATGTGGGTCAGATCGATGTTGCAGGAGCTGATGTGGGGCAGATGTAGGGCATATCTATGGGGAGGAGCTGCTGTGGGTCAGATGTCGGTCAGATCTATGGGGCAGGAGCTGCTTTGGGGCAGATGTGGGTCAGATCTATGGGGCAGGAGATGCTGTGGGGCAGATGTGGGTCAGATCTATGGAGCAAAGGCTGCTGTGGGGCAGATGTGGGTCAGATCTATGGAGCAAAGGCTGCTGTGTGGCAGATGTGGGTCAGATCTATGGGGCAGGAGCTGCTGTGGGTCAGATGTGGGTCAGATCTATGGGGCAGGAGATGCTGTGGAGCAGATGTGGGTCAGATCTATAGGTCAGGAGCTGCTGTGGCTGGTGTGGGCCAGTTCTATGGGGCAGGAGATGCTGTGAGTCAGATGTATGATGCAGGAGCTGCTGTGGGGCAGATGGGGGTCAGATCTACGGGGCAGGAGATGCTGTGGAGCAGATGTGGGTCAGATCTATGGGGCAGGAGCTGCTGTGGGGCAGATGTGGGTCAGATCTATGGGCAGGAGCTGCTGTGGTTCAGATCTATGGGGCAGGAGCAGCTCTGGGGCAGATGTGTGTCAGATCTTTGGGGAGGATCAGCTGTGGGTCTGATGTGGGTCAGATCTATGGGGCAGGAGCTGTTGTGGCGAAGATGTGGGTCAGATCTATGTTTCAGGAGCTGATGTGGGGCAGATGTAGGGCATATCTATGTGAAGGAGCTGCTGTGGTGCAGATGTGGGTCACATCTATGGGGCGGGAGATGCTGTGTGGCTGATGTGGGTCAGATCTATGGGGCAGGAGATGCTGTGGGGCAGATGTGGGTCAGATCTATGGGGCAAAGGCTGCTGTGTGGCATATGTGGGTAAGATCTATGGGGCAGGAGCTGCTGTGGGTCAGATGTGGGTCAGATCTATGGGGCAGGAGGTGCTGTGGCTGATGTGGGCCAGTTCTATGGGGCAGGAGATGCTGTGAGTCAGATGTATGAGGCAGGAGCTGCTGTGGGGCAGATGGGGGTCAGATCTATGGGGCAGGAGATGCGGTGGAGCAGATGTGGGTCAGATCTATGGGCAGGAGCTGCTGTGGCTGATGTGGGCCAGTTCTATGGGGCTGGAACTGCTGTGGTTCAGATCTATGGGGCAGGAGCAACTGTGAGGCACATGTGGGTCAGATCTATGGTTTAGGTGCTTCTTTGGGGAAAATGTGGGTCAGATCTATGTGGCAGGATATGCTCTGGGTCTGATGTGGGTCAGATCTATGGGGCAGGAGATGCTGTGGGGCTGATGTGTGTCAGGTCTATGGGGCAGGACCTGCTGTGTGGCTGAAGCGGGTCAGATCTATGGGCAGGAGCTGCAGTGGAGATGATGTAGGTCAGATCTGTGGTGTAAAAGCAGCAGTGGGGCAGATGTGTGTCAGATCTTTGGGGAGGATCTGCTATGGGTCTGATGTGGGTCAGATCTATGGGGCAGGAGCTGTTGTGGCGCAGATGTGGGTCACATCTATGTTGCAGGAGCTGATGTTGGGCAGATGTAGGGCATATCTATGGGGAGGAGCTGCTGTGGTGCAGATGTGGTCACATCTATGGGGCAGGAGATGCTGTGTGGCTGATGTGGGTCAAATCTATGGGGCATGAGCTGCTGTTGGGCAGATGTGGGGCATAACTATGCGGCAAAATCTGCTTTGGGGCTGATGTGGGTAAGATCTATGAGACAGGAGCTGCTGTGGTTCAGATCTATGGGGCAGGAGCAGCTCTGTGGCACATGTGGGACAGATCTATGTGTTAGGAGCTGCTGTGGGGCACATGTGGGTCAGATCTATGGGGCAGGAGATGCTGTAGGGCAGATGTGGGTCAGATCTATGGGGCAAAGGCTGCTGTGTGGCAGATGTGGGTCAGATCTATGGGGCAGAGGCTGCTGTGGCTGGTGTGGGCCAGTTCTATGGGGCAGGAGATGCTGTGAGTCAGATGTATGATGCAGGAGCTGCTGTGGGGCAGATGGGGGTCAGATCTACGGGGCAGGAGCAGCTGTGGGGCAGATGGGGGTCAGATCTATGGGGCAGGAGCTGCTGTGGGGCAGATCTGTGTAAGATGTAAGGGACAGGAGCTGCTGTGGGGCAGATGTGGGTCAGATCTATGGGGCAGGAGATGCTGTGGGGCAGATGTGGGTCAGATCTATGGGGCAAAGGCTGCTGTGTGGCAGATGTGGGTCAGATCTATAGGGCAGGAGCTGCTGTGGATCAGATGTGGGTCAGATCTATGGGGCAGGAGCTGCTGTGGCTCGTGTGCGCCAGTTCTATGGGGCAGGAGATGCTGTGAGTCAGATGTATGAGGCAGGAGCTGCTGTGGGGCAGATGGGGGTCAGATCTATGGGGCAGGAGCTGCTGTGCTGCACATGTTGATAGGGTCTATGGGGCAGGAGCTGCTGTGGGGCAGATGTGGGTCAGATCTATGGGGCAGGAGCTGCTGTGGGGCTGATGTTGGTCAGATCTTTGGGGCAGCAGCTGCTGTGGAGCAGATCTGGGTAAGATCTATGTCGCAGGAGCTGCTGTGGGGCAGACGTGGCACATATCTATGGGGCAGGAGCTGCTGTGGGTCAGATGTGGGTCAGATCTATAGGTCAGGAGCTGCTGTGGCTGATGTGGGCCAGTTCTATGGGGCAGGAGATGCTGTGAGTCAGATGTATGAGGCAGGAGCTGCTGTGGGTCACATGTGGGTCAGATCTATGGGGCAGGAGCTGCTGTGGGTCAGATGTGGGTCAGATCTATAGGTCAGGAGCTGCTGTGGCTGATGTGGGCCAGTTCTATGGGGCAGGAGATGCTGTGAGTCAGATGTATGAGGCAGGAGCTGCTGTGGGGCAGATGGGGGTCAGATCTATGGGGCAGGAGATGCTGTGGAGCAGATGTGGGTCAGAGCTATAGGTCAGGAGCTGCTGTGGATGATGTGGGCCAGTTCTATGGGCAGGAGATGCTGTGACTCAGATGTATGAGGCAGGAGCTGCTGTGGGGCAGATGGGGGTCAGATCTATGGGGCAGGAGCTGCTGTGGGGCAGATGTGGATCAGATCTATGGGGCAGGAGCTGCTGTGGGGCAGATGTGGGTCAGATCTATGGGGCAGGAGCTGCTGTGGGGCTGATGTTGGTCAGATCTTTGGGGCAGCAGCTGCTGTGTGGCAGATCTGGGTAAGATCTATGTCGCAGGAGCTGTTGTGGGGCAGACGTGGCACATATCTATGTGGCAAAATCTGCTGTGGGGCTGATGTGGGTCTGATCTATGTCGCAGGAGCTGCTGTGGGGCAGATGGGGGTCAGATCTATGGGGCAGGAGATGCTGTGGGGCTGATGTGGGTCAGATCTACGGGGTAGGAGATGCAGTGGAGCAGATGTGGGTCAGAGCTATAGGTCAGGAGCTGCTGTGGCTGATGTGGGCCAGTTCTATGGGGCAGGAGATGCTGTGAGTCAGATGTGTGAGGCAGGAGCTGCTGTGGGGCAGATGGGGGTCAGATCTATGGGGCAGGAGATGCTGTGGAGCAGATGTGGGTCAGATCTATGGGGCGTGACCTGCTGTGGGGCAGATGTGGGTCAGATCTATGGGCAGGAGCTGCTGTGCTGCACATGTTGGTAAGGTCTATGGGGCAGGAGCTGCTGTGGGGCAGATGTGGGTCAGATCTATGGGGCAGGTGCTGTTGTGGCGCAGATGTGGGTCAGATCTGTGTTGCAGGAGCTGATGTGGGGCAGATGTAGGGCATATCTATGGGGAGGAGCTGCTGTGGGTCAGATGTGGGTCAGATCTATGGGGCAGGAGCTGCTGTGGGGCTGATGTGGGTCAGATCTATGGGGCAGGAGATGCTGTGGGGCAGATGTGGGTCAGATCTATGGAGAAAAGGCTGCTGTGTGGCAGATGTGGGTCAGATCTATGGGGCAGGAGATGCTGTGGAGCAGATGTGGGTCAGATCTATAGGTCAGGAGCTGCTGTGGCTGATGTGGGCCAGTTCTATGGGGCAGGAGATGCTGTGAGTCAGATGTATGAGGCAGGAGCTGCTGTGGGGCAGATGGGGGTCAGATCTATGGGCAGGAGCTGCTGTTTGTCAGATGTGGGTTAGATCTATGGGACAGGAGCTGCTGTGGTTCAGATCTATGGGGCAGGAGCAGCTCTGGGGCAGATGTGTGTGAGATCTTTGGGGAGGATCAGCTGTGGGTCTGATGTGGGTCAGATCTATGGGGCTGGAGCTGTTGTGGCGAAGATGTGGGTCAGATCTATGTTTCAGGAGCTGATGTGGGGCAGATGTAGGGCATATCTATGGGGAGGAGCTGCTGTGGTGCAGATGTGGGTCACATCTATGGGGCGGGAGATGCTGTGTGGCTGATGTGTGTCAGATCTGTGGGGCAGGAGCTGCTGTGGGTCAGATGTGGGTCAGATCTATGGGGCAGGAGCTGCTGTGGCTGATGTGGGCCAGTTCTATGGGGCAGGAGATGCTGTGAGTCAGATGTATGAGGCAGGAGCTGCTGTGGGGCAGATGGGCTCAGATCTATGGGGCAGGAGATGCTATGGAGCAGATGTGGGTCAGATCTATAGGTCAGGAGCTGCTGTGGCTGATGTGGGCCAGTTCTATGGGGCAGGAGATGCTGTGAGTCAGATGTATGAGGCAGGAGCTGCTGTGGGGCAGATGGGGTCAGATCTATGGGGCAGGAGATGCTGTGGAGCAGATGTGGGTCAGATCTATGGGGCAGGAGCTGCTGTGGGGCAGATGTGGGTCAGATCTATGGGCAGGAGCTGCTGTGCTGCACATGTTGGTAGGGTCTATGGGGCAGGAGCTGCTGTGGGGCAGATGTGGGTCAGATCTATGGGGCAGGAGCTGCTGTGGGGCTGATGTTGGTCAGATCTTTGGGGCAGCAGCTGCTGTGGAGCAGCTCTGGGTAAGATCTATGTCGCAAGCTGCTGTGGGGCAGACGTGGCACATATCTATGGGGCAAAATCTGCGTTGGGGCTGATGTGGGTCAGATCTATAGGTCAGGAGCTGCTGTGGCTGATGTGGGCCAGTTCTATGGGGCAGGAGATGCTGTGAGTCAGATGTATGAGGCAGGAGCTGCTGTGGGGCAGATGGGGGTCAGATCTATGGGGCAGGAGATGCTGTGGAGCAGATGTGGGTCAGATCTATGGGGCAGGAGCTGCTGTGGGGCAGATGTGGGTTAGATCTATGTGACAGGAGCTGCTGTGGTTCAGATCTATGGGGCAGGAGCAACTCTGGGGCACATGTTGGTCAGATCTATGTGTTAGGAGCTGCTGTGGGGCACATGTGGGTCAGATCTATGGGGCACGAGCTGCTGTCGAGATGATGTGGGTCAGATCTTTGGGTAGGAGCTGCTGTGGGGCAGATCTGGGTAAGATGTATGGGGCAGGAGCTGCTGTGGGTCAGATGTGGGTCAGATCTATGGGGCAGGAGCTGCTGTGGGGCAGATGAGGGTCAGATCTATGGGGCAGGATATGCTGTGGGGCAGATGTGGGTCAGATCTATGTGGTAAAGGCTGCTGTGTGGCAGATGTGGGTCAGATCTATGGGGCAGGAGCTGCTGTGGGGCTGATGTTGGTCAGATCTTTGGGGCAGCAGCTGCTGTGGAGCAGATCTGGGTAAGATCTATGTCGCAGGAGCTGCTGTGGGGCAGACGTGGCACATATCTATGGGGCAAAATCTGCTGTGGGGCTGATGTGGGTCAGATCTATGGGGTAGGAGCTGCTGTGGCTGATGTGGGCCAGTTCTATGGGGCAGGAGATGCTGTGAGTCCGATGTATGAGGCAGGAGCTGCTGTGGGGCAGATGGGGGTCAGATCTATGGGGCAGGAGATGCTGTGGAGCAGATGTGGGTCAGATCTATGGGGCAGGAGCTGCTGTGGGGCTGATGTGGGTTAGATCTATGAGACAGGAGCTGCTGTGGTTCAGATCTATGGGGCAGGAGCAGCTCTGGGGAACATGTGGGTCAGATCTATGTGTTAGGAGCTGCTGTGGGGCACATGTGGGTCAGATCTATGGGGCAGGAGCTGCTGTCGAGATGATGTGGGTCAGATCTTTGGGTAGGAGCTGCTGTGGGGCAGATCTGGGTAAGATGTATGGGGCAGGAGCTGCTGTAGGGCAGATGTGGGTCAGATCTATGGGCAGGAGCTGCTGTGGGGCAGATGTGGGTCAGATCTATGGGGCAGGAGCTGCTGTGGGGCAGATGTGGGTCAGATCTATGGGGCAGGAGCTGCTGTGGGGCTGATGTTGGTCAGATCTTTGGGGCAGCAGCTGCTGTGGAGCAGATCTGGGTAAGATCTACGTCGCAGGAGCTGCTGTGGGGCAGACGTGGCACATATCTATAGGGCAAAATCTGCTGTGGGGCTGATGTGGGTCAGATCTATAGGTCAGGAGCTGCTGTGGGGCAGATCTGGGTAAGATGTATGGGGCAGGAGCTGCTGTAGGGCAGATGTGGGTCAGATCTATGGGCAGGAGCTGCTGTGGAGCAGATGTGGGTCAGATCTATGGGGCAGGAGCTGCTGTGGGGCAGATGTGGGTTAGATCTATGAGACAGGAGCTGCTGTGGTTCAGATCTATGGGGCAGGAGCTGCTGTGGGGCAGATGTGTGTCAGATCTTTGGGGAGGATCAGCTGTGGGTCTGATGTGGGTCAGATCTATGGGGCAGGAGCTGTTGTGGCGAAGATGTGGGTCAGATCTATGTTTCAGGAGCTGATGTGGGGCAGATGTAGGGCATATCTATGGGGAGGAGCTGCTGTGGTGCAGATGTGTGTCACATCTATGGGGCGGGAGATGCTGTGTGGCTGATGTGGGTCAGATCTATGGGGCAGGAGATGCTGTGGGGCAGATGTGGGTCAGATCTATGGGGCAAAGGCTGCTGTTTGGCATATGTGGGTAAGATCTGTGGGGCAGGAGCTGCTGTGGGGCAGATGGGGGTCAGATCTATGGGGAAGGAGATGCTGTGGAGCAGATGAGGGTCAGATCTATGGGGCAGGAGCTGCTGTGGGGCAGATGTGGGTTAGATCTGTGGGCAGGAGCTGCTGTGCTGCACATGTTGGTAGGGTCTATGGGGCAGGAGCTGCTGTGGGGCAGATGTGGGTCAGATCTATGGGGCAGGAGCTGCTGTGGGGCTGATGTTGTTCAGATCTTTGGGGCAGCAGCTGCTGTGGAGCAGCTCTGGGTAAGCTCTATGTCGCAAGCTGCTGTGGGGCAGACGTGGCACATATCTATGGGGCAAAATCTGCTGTGGGGCTGATGTGGGTCAGATCTATAGGTCAGGAGCTGCTGTGGCTGATGTGGGCCAGTTCTATGGGGCAGGAGATGCTGTGAGTCCGATGTATGAGGCAGGAGCTGCTGTGGGGCAGATGGGGGTCAGATCTATGGGGCAGGAGCTGCTGTCGAGATGATGTGGGTCAGATCTATGGGGCAGGAGCTGCTGTGGGGCAGATCTGGGTAAGATGTATGGGGCAGGAGCTGCTGTGGGGCAGATGTGGGTCAGATCTATGGGGCAGGAGCTGCTGTGGGGCAGATGTGGGTCAGATCTATGGGGCAGGATATGCTGTGGGGCAGATGTGGGTCAGATCTATTGGGTAAAGGCTGCTGTGTGGCAGATGTGGGTCAGATCTATGGGGCAGGAGCTGCTGTGGGTCTGATTTGGGTCTGATCTATAGGTCAGGAGCTGCTGTGGCTGATGTGGGCCAGTTCTATGGGGCAGGAGATGCTGTGAGTCAGATGTATGAGGCAGGAGCTGCTGAGGGGCAGATGTGGGTCAGATCTATGGGGCAGGAGCTGCTGTGGGGCAGATGTGGGTTAGATCTATGGGCAGGAGCTGCTGTGCTGCACATGTTGGTATGGTCTATGGGGCAGGAGTTGCTGTGGGTCAGATGTGGGTCAGATCTATGGGGCAGGAGCTGCTGTGGGGCTGATGTTGGTCAGATCTTTGGGGCAGCAGCTGCTGTGGAGCAGATCTGGGTAAGATCTATGTCGCAGGAGCTGATGTGGGACAGATGTAGGGCATATCTATGGGGTGGAGCTGCTGTGGTGCAGATATGGGTCACATCTATGGGGCGGGAGATGCTGTGTGGCTGATGTGGGTCAAATCTATGGGGCAGGAGCTGCTTTGGGGCTGATGGTGGTTAGATCTATGGGGCAGGAGCTGCTGTGAGGCGCATGTGGGTCAGACCTATGGGGCAGGAGCTGCTGTGGGGCGCATGTGGGTAAGATCTATGGGGCAGGAGCTGCTGTGGTTCAGATCTATGGGGCAGGAGCAGCTCTGGGGTACATGTGGGTTAGATCTATGTGTTAGGAGCTGCTGTGGGGCACGTGTGGGCCAGATCTATGGGGCAGGAGATGCTGTGGGGCAGATGTGGGTCAGATCTATGGGGCAGGAGATGCTGTGGGGCAGATGTGGGTCAGATCTATGGGGCAAAGGCTGCTGTGTGGCAGATGTGGGTCAGATCTATGGGGCAGGAGCTGCTGTGGGTCAGATGTGGGTCAGATCTATGGGGCATGAGCTGCTGTGGCTGATGTGGGCCAGTTCTATGGGGCAGGAGATGCTGTGAGTCAGATGTATGAGGCAGGAGCTGCTGTGGGGCAGATGGGGGTCAGATCTATGGGGCAGGAGATGCTGTGGAGCAGATGTGGGTCAGATCTATGGGGCAGGAGCTGCTGTGGGCAGATGTGGGTTAGATCTATGGGACAGGAGCTGCTGTGGTTCAGATCTATGGGGCAGGAGCAGCTCTGGGGCAAATGTGGGTCAGATCTATGTGTTAGGAGCTGCTGTGTGGCGCATGTGGGTCAGATCTATGGGGCAGGAGCTGCTGTCGAGATGATGTGGGTCAGATCTTTGGGTAGGAGCTGCTGTGGGGCAGATCTGTGTAAGATATAAGGGGCAGTAGCTGCTGTGGGGCAGATGTGGGTCAGATCTATGGGCAGGAGCTGCTGTGGGGCAGATGTGGGTCAGGTCTATGGGGCAAAGGCTGCTGTGGGGCAGATGTGGGTCAGATCTATGGGGCAGGAGCTGCTGTGGGGCTGATGTTGGTCAGATCTTTGGGGCAGCAGCTGCTGTGGAGCAGATCTGGGTAAGATCTATGTCGCAGGAGCTGCTGTGGGGCAGACGTGGCACATATCTATGGGGCAGGAGCTGCTGTGGGTCAGATGTGGGTCAGATCTATAGGTCAGGAGCTGCTGTGGCTGATGTGGGCCAGTTCTATGTGGCAGGAGATGCTGTGAGTCAGATGTATGAGGCAGGAGCTGCTGTGGGTCACATGTGGGTCAGATCTATGGGGCAGGAGCTGCTGTGGGTCAGATGTGGGTCAGATCTATAGGTCAGGAGCTACTATGGCTGATGTGGGCCAGTTCTATGGGGCAGGAGATGCTGTGAGTCAGATGTATGAGGCAGGAGCTGCTGTGGGGCAGATGGGGGTCAGATCTATGGGGCAGGAGCTGCTGTGGAGCAGATGTGGGTCAGATCTATGGGGCAGGAGCAGCTCTGGGGAACATGTGGGTCAGATCTATGTGTTAGGAGCTGCTGTGGGGCACATGTGGGTCAGATCTATGGGGCAGGAGATGCTGTGTGGCAGATGTGGGTCAGATCTATGGCGCAGGGGCTGCTGTGGGTCAGATGTGGGTCAGATCTATGGGGCAGGAGCTGCTGTGGCTGATGTGGGCCAGTTCTATGGGGCAGGAGATGCTGTGAGTCAGATGTATGAGGCAGGAGCTGCTGTGGGGCAGATGGGCTCAGATCTATGGGGCAGGAGATGCTGTGGAGCAGATGTGGGTCAGATCTATAGGTCAGGAGCTGCTGTGGCTGATGTGGGCCAGTTCTATGGGGCAGGAGATGCTGTGAGTCAGATGTATGAGGCAGGAGCTGCTGTGGGGCAGATGGGTTCAGATCTATGGGGCAGGAGATGCAGTGGGTCAGATGTGGGTCAGATCTATGGGGCAGGAGCTGCTGTGGGGCAGATGTGGGTTAGATCTATGGGCAGGAGCTGCTGTGCTGCACATGTTGGTAGGGTCTATGGGGCAGGAGCTGCTGTGGGGCAGATGTGGGTCAGATCTATGGGGCAGGAGCTGCTGTGGGGCTGATGTTGGTCAGATCTTTGGGGCAAAGGCTGCTGTGTGGCAGATGTGGGTCAGATCTATGGGGCAGGAGCTGCTGTGGGTCAGATGTGGGTCAGATCTATGGGGCAGGAGATGCTGTGAGTCAGATGTATGAGGCAGGAGCTGCTGTGGGGCAGATGGGAGTCAGATCTATGGGGCAGGAGATGCTGTGGAGCAGATGTGGGTCAGATCTATGGGGCAGGAACTGCTGTGGGGCAGATGTGGGTCAGATCTATGGGGCAGGAGCTGCTGTGGAGCAGATCTGGGTAAGATCTATGTCGCAGGAGCTGCTGTGGGGCAGAAGTGGCACATATCTATGGGGCAAAATCTACTGTGGGGCTGATGTGGGTCAGATCTATGGGGCAGGAGCTGCAGTGGAGATGATGTAGGTCAGATCTGTGGTGTAGGAGCAGCAGTGGGGCAGATGTGTGTCAGATCTTTGGGGAGGATCTGCTGTGGGTCTGATGTGGGTAAGATCTATGGGGCAGGAGCTGTTGTGGCGCAGATGTGGATCAGATCTATGTTGCAGGAGTTGATGTGGGGCAGATGTAGGGCATATCTATGGGGAGGAGCTGCTGTGGTGCAGATGTGGGTCACATTTATGGGGCAGGAGCTGCTGTGGGGCAGATGTGGGTCAGATCTATGGGGCAAAGGCTGCTGTGTGGCAGATGTGGGTCAGATCTATGGGGCAGGAGCTGCTGTGGGTCAGATGTGGGTCAGATCTATGGGGCAGGAGATGCTTTGAGTCAGATATATGAGGCAGGAGCTGCTGTGGGGCAGATGGGGGTCAGATCTATGGGCAGGAGCTGCTGTGCTGCACATGTTGGTAGGGTCTATGGGGCAGGAGCTGCTGTGGGGCAGATGTGGGTCAGATCTTTGGGGCAGCAGCTGCTGTGGAGCAGATGTGTGGCAGATCTATGGGGCAGGAGCTGCTGTGGGGCAGATGTGGGTCAGATCTATGGACAGGAGCTGCTGTGCTGCACATGTTGGTAGGGTCTATGGGGCAGGAGCTGCTGTGGGGCTGATGTTGGTCAGATCTTTGGGGCAGCAGCTGCTGTGGAGCAGATCTGGGTAAGATCTATGTCGCAGGAGCTGCTGTGAGGCAGACGTGGCACATATCTATGGGGCAAAATCTGCTGTGGGGCTGATGTGGGTCAGTTTTATGGGGCAAAATCTGCTGTGGGGCTGATGTGGGTCAGATCTATAGGTCAGGAGCTGCTGTGGCTGATGTGGGCCAGTTCTATGGGGCAGGAGATGCTGTGAGTCAGATGTATGAGGCAGGAGCTGCTGTGGGGCAGATGGGGTCAGATCTATGGGGCAGGAGATGCTGTGGAGCAGATGTGGGTCAGATCTATGGGGCAGGAGCTGCTGTGGGGCAGATGTGGGTCAGATCTATGGGCAGGAGCTGCTGTGCTGCACATGTTGGTAGGGTCTATGGGGCAGGAGCTGCTGTGGGGCAGATGTGGGTCAGATCTATGGGGCAGGAGCTGCTGTGGGGCTGATGTTGGTCAGATCTTTGGGGCAGCAGCTGCTGTGGAGCACCTCTGGGTAAGATCTATGTCGCAAGCTGCTGTGGGGCAGACGTGGCACATATCTATGGGGCAAAATCTGCGTTGGGGCTGATGTGGGTCAGATCTATAGGTCAGGAGCTGCTGTGGCTGATGTGGGCCAGTTCTATGGGGCAGGAGATGCTGTGAGTCAGATGTATGAGGCAGGAGCTGCTGTGGGGCAGATGGGGGTCAGATCTATGGGGCAGGAGATGCTGTGGAGCAGATGTGGGTCAGATCTATGGGGCAGGAGCTGCTGTGGGGCAGATGTGGGTTAGATCTATGTGACAGGAGCTGCTGTGGTTCAGATCTATGGGGCAGGAGCAACTCTGGGGCACATGTTGGTCAGATCTATGTGTTAGGAGCTGCTGTGGGGCACATGTGGGTCAGATCTATGGGGCACGAGCTGCTGTCGAGATGATGTGGGTCAGATCTTTGGGTAGGAGCTGCTGTGGGGCAGATCTGGGTAAGATGTATGGGGCAGGAGCTGCTGTGGGTCAGATGTGGGTCAGATCTATGGGGCAGGAGCTGCTGTGGGGCAGATGAGGGTCAGATCTATGGGGCAGGATATGCTGTGGGGCAGATGTGGGTCAGATCTATGGGGTAAAGGCTGCTGTGTGGCAGATGTGGGTCAGATCTATGGGGCAGGAGCTGCTGTGGGGCTGATGTTGGTCAGATCTTTGGGGCAGCAGCTGCTGTGGAGCAGATCTGGGTAAGATCTATGTCGCAGGAGCTGCTGTGGGGCAGACGTGGCACATATCTATGGGGCAAAATCTGCTGTGGGGCTGATGTGGGTCAGATCTATGGGGTAGGAGCTGCTGTGGCTGATGTGGGCCAGTTCTATGGGGCAGGAGATGCTGTGAGTCCGATGTATGAGGCAGGAGCTGCTGTGGGGCAGATGGGGGTCAGATCTATGGGGCAGGAGATGCTGTGGAGCAGATGTGGGTCAGATCTATGGGGCAGGAGCTGCTGTGGGGCTGATGTGGGTTAGATCTATGAGACAGGAGCTGCTGTGGTTCAGATCTATGGGGCAGGAGCAGCTCTGGGGAACATGTGGGTCAGATCTATGTGTTAGGAGCTGCTGTGGGGCACATGTGGGTCAGATCTATGGGGCAGGAGCTGCTGTCGAGATGATGTGGGTCAGATCTTTGGGTAGGAGCTGCTGTGGGGCAGATCTGGGTAAGATGTATGGGGCAGGAGCTGCTGTAGGGCAGATGTGGGTCAGATCTATGGGCAGGAGCTGCTGTGGGGCAGATGTGGGTCAGATCTATGGGGCAGGAGCTGCTGTGGGGCAGATGTGGGTCAGATCTATGGGGCAGGAGCTGCTGTGGGGCTGATGTTGGTCAGATCTTTGGGGCAGCAGCTGCTGTGGAGCAGATCTGGGTAAGATCTACGTCGCAGGAGCTGCTGTGGGGCAGACGTGGCACATATCTATAGGGCAAAATCTGCTGTGGGGCTGATGTGGGTCAGATCTATGTCTCAGGAGCTGCTGTGGGGCAGATGGGGGTCAGATCTATGGGGCAGGAGATGCTGTGGAGCAGATGTGGGTCAGAGCTATAGGTCAGGAGCTGCTGTGGCTGATGTGGGCCAGTTCTATGGGGCAGGAGATGCTGTGAGTCAGATGTATGAGGCAGGAGCTGCTGTGGGGCAGATGGGGGTCAGATCTATGGGGCAGGAGATGCTGTGGAGCAGATGTGGGTCAGATCTATGGGGCGGGACCTGCTGTGGGGCAGATGTGGGTCAGATCTATGGGCAGGAGCTGCTCTGCTGCACATGTTGGTAAGGTCTATGGGGCAGGAGCTGCTGTGGGGCAGATGTGGGTCAGATCTATGGGGCAGGAGCTGCTGTGGGGCAGATGTGGGTCAGATCTATGGGGCAGGAGATGCTGTGGGGCAGATGTGGGTCAGATCTATGGAGCAAAGGCTGCTGTGTGGCAGATGTGGGTCAGATCTATGGGGCAGGAGATGCTGTGGAGCAGATGTGGGTCAGATCTATAGGTCAGGAGCTGCTGTGGCTGATGTGGGCCAGTTCTATGGGGCAGGAGATGCTGTGAGTCAGATGTATGAGGCAGGAGCTGCTGTGGGGCAGATGGGGGTCAGATCTACGGGGCAGGAGATGCTGTGGAGCAGATGTGGGTCAGATCTATGGGGCAGGAGCTGCTGTGGGGCAGATGTGGGTTAGATCTATGAGACAGGAGCTGCTGTGGTTCAGATCTATGGGGCAGGAGCTGCTGTGGGGCAGATGTGTGTCAGATCTTTGGGGAGGATCAGCTGTGGGTCTGATGTGGGTCAGATCTATGGGGCAGGAGCTGTTGTGGCGAAGATGTGGGTCAGATCTATGTTTCAGGAGCTGATGTGGGGCAGATGTAGGGCATATCTATGGGGAGGAGCTGCTGTGGTGCAGATGTGTGTCACATCTATGGGGCGGGAGATGCTGTGTGGCTGATGTGGGTCAGATCTATGGGGCAGGAGATGCTGTGGGGCAGATGTGGGTCAGATCTATGGGGCAAAGGCTGCTGTTTGGCATATGTGGGTAAGATCTGTGGGGCAGGAGCTGCTGTGGGGCAGATGGGGGTCAGATCTATGGGGAAGGAGATGCTGTGGAGCAGATGAGGGTCAGATCTATGGGGCAGGAGCTGCTGTGGGGCAGATGTGGGTTAGATCTGTGGGCAGGAGCTGCTGTGCTGCACATGTTGGTAGGGTCTATGGGGCAGGAGCTGCTGTGGGGCAGATGTGGGTCAGATCTATGGGGCAGGAGCTGCTGTGGGGCTGATGTTGTTCAGATCTTTGGGGCAGCAGCTGCTGTGGAGCAGCTCTGGGTAAGATCTATGTCGCAAGCTGCTGTGGGGCAGACGTGGCACATATCTATGGGGCAAAATCTGCTGTGGGGCTGATGTGGGTCAGATCTATAGGTCAGGAGCTGCTGTGGCTGATGTGGGCCAGTTCTATGGGGCAGGAGATGCTGTGAGTCCGATGTATGAGGCAGGAGCTGCTGTGGGGCAGATGGGGGTCAGATCTATGGGGCAGGAGCTGCTGTCGAGATGATGTGGGTCAGATCTTTGGGTAGGAGCTGCTGTGGGGCAGATCTGGGTAAGATGTATGGGGCAGGAGCTGCTGTGGGGCAGATGTGGGTCAGATCTATGGGGCAGGAGCTGCTGTGGGGCAGATGTGGGTCAGATCTATGGGGCAGGATATGCTGTGGGGCAGATGTGGGTCAGATCTATTGGGTAAAGGCTGCTGTGTGGCAGATGTGGGTCAGATCTATGGGGCAGGAGCTGCTGTGGGTCTGATTTGGGTCTGATCTATAGGTCAGGAGCTGCTGTGGCTGATGTGGGCCAGTTCTATGGGGCAGGAGATGCTGTGAGTCAGATGTATGAGGCAGGAGCTGCTGAGGGGCAGATGTGGGTCAGATCTATGGGGCAGGAGCTGCTGTGGGGCAGATGTGGGTTAGATCTATGGGCAGGAGCTGCTGTGCTGCACATGTTGGTATGGTCTATGGGGCAGGAGTTGCTGTGGGTCAGATGTGGGTCAGATCTATGGGGCAGGAGCTTCTGTGGGGCAGATGTGGGTCAGGTCTATGGGGCAAAGGCTGCTGTGGGGCAGATGTGGGTCAGATCTATGGGGCAGGAGCTGCTGTGGGGCTGATGTTGGTCAGATCTTTGGGGCAGCAGCTGCTGTGGAGCAGATCTGGGTAAGATCTATGTCGCAGGAGCTGCTGTGGGGCAGACGTGGCACATATCTATGGGGCAGGAGCTGCTGTGGGTCAGATGTGGGTCAGATCTATAGGTCAGGAGCTGCTGTGGCTGATGTGGGCCAGTTCTATGTGGCAGGAGATGCTGTGAGTCAGATGTATGAGGCAGGAGCTGCTGTGGGTCACATGTGGGTCAGATCTATGGGGCAGGAGCTGCTGTGGGTCAGATGTGGGTCAGATCTATAGGTCAGGAGCTACTATGGCTGATGTGGGCCAGTTCTATGGGGCAGGAGATGCTGTGAGTCAGATGTATGAGGCAGGAGCTGCTGTGGGGCAGATGGGGGTCAGATCTATGGGGCAGGAGCTGCTGTGGAGCAGATGTGGGTCAGATCTATGGGGCAGGAGCAGCTCTGGGGAACATGTGGGTCAGATCTATGGGGCAGGAGATGCTGTGTGGCAGATGTGGGTCAGATCTATGGCGCAGGGGCTGCTGTGGGTCAGATGTGGGTCAGATCTATGGGGCAGGAGCTGCTGTGGCTGATGTGGGCCAGTTCTATGGGGCAGGAGATGCTGTGAGTCAGATGTATGAGGCAGGAGCTGCTGTGGGGCAGATGGGCTCAGATCTATGGGGCAGGAGATGCTGTGGAGCAGATGTGGGTCAGATCTATAGGTCAGGAGCTGCTGTGGCTGATGTGGGCCAGTTCTATGGGGCAGGAGATGCTGTGAGTCAGATGTATGAGGCAGGAGCTGCTGTGGGGCAGATGGGTTCAGATCTATGGGGCAGGAGATGCAGTGGGTCAGATGTGGGTCAGATCTATGGGGCAGGAGCTGCTGTGGGGCAGATGTGGGTTAGATCTATGGGCAGGAGCTGCTGTGCTGCACATGTTGGTAGGGTCTATGGGGCAGGAGCTGCTGTGGGGCAGATGTGGGTCAGATCTATGGGGCAGGAGCTGCTGTGGGGCTGATGTTGGTCAGATCTTTGGGGCAAAGGCTGCTGTGTGGCAGATGTGGGTCAGATCTATGGGGCAGGAGCTGCTGTGGGTCAGATGTGGGTCAGATCTATGGGGCAGGAGATGCTGTGAGTCAGATGTATGAGGCAGGAGCTGCTGTGGGGCAGATGGGAGTCAGATCTATGGGGCAGGAGATGCTGTGGAGCAGATGTGGGTCAGATCTATGGGGCAGGAACTGCTGTGGGGCAGATGTGGGTCAGATCTATGGGGCAGGAGCTGCTGTGGAGCAGATCTGGGTAAGATCTATGTCGCAGGAGCTGCTGTGGGGCAGAAGTGGCACATATCTATGGGGCAAAATCTACTGTGGGGCTGATGTGGGTCAGATCTATGGGGCAGGAGCTGCAGTGGAGATGATGTAGGTCAGATCTGTGGTGTAGGAGCAGCAGTGGGGCAGATGTGTGTCAGATCTTTGGGGAGGATCTGCTGTGGGTCTGATGTGGGTAAGATCTATGGGGCAGGAGCTGTTGTGGCGCAGATGTGGATCAGATCTATGTTGCAGGAGTTGATGTGGGGCAGATGTAGGGCATATCTATGGGGAGGAGCTGCTGTGGTGCAGATGTGGGTCACATTTATGGGGCAGGAGCTGCTGTGGGGCAGATGTGGGTCAGATCTATGGGGCAAAGGCTGCTGTGTGGCAGATGTGGGTCAGATCTATGGGGCAGGAGCTGCTGTGGGTCAGATGTGGGTCAGATCTATGGGGCAGGAGATGCTTTGAGTCAGATATATGAGGCAGGAGCTGCTGTGGGGCAGATGGGGGTCAGATCTATGGGCAGGAGCTGCTGTGCTGCACATGTTGGTAGGGTCTATGGGGCAGGAGCTGCTGTGGGGCAGATGTGGGTCAGATCTTTGGGGCAGCAGCTGCTGTGGAGCAGATGTGTGGCAGATCTATGGGGCAGGAGCTGCTGTGGGGCAGATGTGGGTCAGATCTATGGACAGGAGCTGCTGTGCTGCACATGTTGGTAGGGTCTATGGGGCAGGAGCTGCTGTGGGGCTGATGTTGGTCAGATCTTTGGGGCAGCAGCTGCTGTGGAGCAGATCTGGGTAAGATCTATGTCGCAGGAGCTGCTGTGAGGCAGACGTGGCACATATCTATGGGGCAAAATCTGCTGTGGGGCTGATGTGGGTCAGTTTTATGGGGCAAAATCTGCTGTGGGGCTGATGTGGGTCAGATCTATAGGTCAGGAGCTGCTGTGGGGCAGATGTGGGTCAGATCTATGGGCAGGGGCTGCTGTGGGTCAGATCTATGGGGCAATAACAAATGTGGGCCTGATGTTGGTCAGATTTATGGAGCAGGAGCTGCTGTGTTGCAGATGTGGGTCAGATCTATGTTGCAGGAGCTGATGTGGGGCAGATGTAGGGCATATCTATGGGGCAGGAGCTGCTGTGAGGCTGATGGGTGTTAGATCTATGGAAAGGAGCTGCTATGGTGCAGATGTGGGTCACATCTATGGGGCGGGAGATGCTGTGTGGCTGATGTGGGTCAAATCAATGGGGCAGGAGCTGCTTTGGGGCTGATGGTGGTTAGATCTATGGGGCAGGAGCTGCTGTGAGGCGCATGTGGGTCAGACCTATGGGGCAGGAGCTGCTGTGGGGCGCATGTGGGTCAGATCTATGGGGCAGGAGCTGCTGTTGGGCAGATGTGGGACATAACTATAGGGCAAAATCTGCTGTGGGGCTGATGTGGGTAAGATCTATGAGACAGGAGCTGCTGTGGTTCAGATCTATGGGGCAGGAGCAGCTCTGTGGCACATGTGGGTCAGATCTATGTGTTAGGAGCTGCTGTGGGGCACATGTGGGTCAGATCTATGGGGCAGGAGATGCTGTGGGGCAGATGTGGGTCAGATCTTTGGGTAGGAGCTGCTGTGGGGCAGATGTGGGTAAGATGTATGGGGCAGGAGCTGCTGTGGGTCAGATGTGGGTCAGATCTATGGGGCAGGAGCTGCTGTGGGGCAGATGTGGGTCAGATCTATGGGGCAGGAGATGCTGTGGGGCAGATGTGGGTCAGATCTATGAGGCAGGAGCTGCTGTGGGGCAGATGTGGGTCAGATCTATGGGGCAGGAGCTGCTGTGGGTCAGATGTGGGTCAGATCTTTGGGTCAGGAGCTGCTGTGGCTGATGTGGGCCAGTTCTATGGGGCAGGAGATGCTGTGAGTCAGATGTATGAGGCAGGAGCTGCTGTGGGGCAGATGGGGGTCAGATCTATGGGGCAGGAGATGCTGTGGAGCAGATGTGGGTCAGATCTATGGGGCAGGAGCTGCTGTGGGGCAGATGTGGTTCAGATCTATGGGCAGGAGCTGCTGTGCTGCACATGTTGGTAGGGTCTATGGGGCAGGAGCTGCTGTGGGGCAGATGTGGGTCAGATCTATGGGGCAGGAGCTGCTGTGGGGCTGATGTTGGTCAGATCTTTGGGGCAGCAGCTGCTGTGGAGCAGGTCTGGGTAAGATCTATGTCGCAGGAGCTTCTGTGGGGCAGACGTGGCACATATCTATGGGGCAAAATCTGCTGTGGGGCTGATGTGGGTCAGATCTATTGGGTAGAAGCTGTTGTGGGGCTGATGGGGGTTAGATCTATAAGGCAGGAGCTGCTGTGGGGCTGACTTGGGTCAGATCTATGGGGCAGGAGCTGCTTTGGGGCTGATGGTGGTTAGATCTATATGGCAGGAGCTGCTGTGGGGCACATGTGGGTCAGACCTATGGGGCAGGAGATGCTGTGGGGCTGATTTGGGTCAGATCTATGTGGCAGGAGATGCTGTGGGTCAGATCTATGGGGCAGGAGCTGCTGTGGGGAACATGTGGGTCAGGTCTATGGGGCAGGAGCTGCTGTGGGCACATGTGGGTCACACTGGGACCCATATGGGGACAAAGGGAGACATCATAGAGACTCATAGGGACCTATTGGGACCAATAGGGACCCAAAGAGAGACATAGAGACCCCATAGAAAGCCATGGAGACCCCATAGAGGCACAAAGTGACACATAGAGGGACACCAAGACCCATAGAAACCAGATAGAGACTCCATATAGACACATAGGAACACATAGAGACCCACTGGGACAGTGAGACCACATATAGACTCATAGGGACACATTAGGAGCCATTAAGACCCATAGGGACACATAGGACGACTTTGAAACTTATAGATACCCAAAGGAAGACATTTGGGCCCAGAGATAACCATAAGAGACCCCATAGAGACCCCATAGGGGCACATAGCAACCCATAGGGGGGACATTGGGACACATAGGTACACATTGTGACCCGTAGGAAGACACTGGGACCCATAGGGGGACATTGGGACACATAGGGACCCAATGAATTACAGTGGGGGACAGTGAGACCCATAGAGATACATAAGGACCCCGCTGAGACCCATAAGAGACCCCATAGAGGCACCTAGGGACCACATTGAAACTCATAGATACTTGTAGGAAGACATTTGGGCCCAAAGATATCCATAAGAGACCCCACAGAGACCCCATAGAGGCACATAGCAACCCATAGGGGGGACACTGGGACACGTAGGGAAACATTCTGACCCATAGGGAGACACTGGGACCCATATGGGGACATTGGGACACATAGGGACCCCTTGGACTACAGTGGGGGACAGCCAGACCCATAGAGACACATAGAAACCCCGCTGAGACCCATAAGAGACCCCATAGAGGCACATAGGGACCACATTGAAACCCATAGATAGCTATAGGAAGATATTTGGGCCCAGAGATACCCATAAGAAACCACATACAAGCACATAGCAACCCACAGGGGGGACATTGGGACACATAGTGACCCATAGGGGGACATTGGGACACATAGGTACACATAGGGAGACACTGGGACCCATAGGGGGACATTGGGACACATAGTGACCCCATCGATTAAAGTGGGGGACAGTCAGATCCATCGAGACACATAGGGACCCTGCTGAGACCCATAAGAGACCCCATAGAGGAACATAGCAACCCATAGGGGGGACATAGGGACACATAGGGACACACCGTGACCCATGAGGAGACACTGGATCCCATAGGGGGACAATGGGACACATAAGGACCCCATGGATTACAGTGGGGGACAGTGAGACCCATAGAGACACATAGGGAACCCGCTGAGACCCATAAGAGACCCCATAGAGGCACATAGGGACCTAATGTAACCCATAGATACCCACAGGGAGACATTTGGGCCCAGAGCTATCCATAAGAGAGCCCATTGAGGCACATAGCAAACCATAGTGGGGACATTGGGACACATAGGGACCCCATAGAGAGACATAGAGACATATAGGGACCCATTTAGAGGCATAATAACCCCATAGAGTCCTATAGGGACACCCAGAGATCCATAGGGAAACATTGGGACCCACAGGGGCTGTGTGGGAGATTGGTAATCACAGCCTGAACCTCTGATTAATCAGCTGAGGCAAGTGTGGGGTCAGCTGCGGGAGCACAGGTGAGAGTAATGGAGCTGTGCTCCCGGGAGGGCTGGAGCTCGACTCCACCTCCTCTGAGACCTCATTTAAGGGCTGACCCTCACTCGAGCCGCTTTCCATTATCTTTCCGAGCTCCCTGTTACCGGGTGAGGTCCCAGAAGACTGGAGGCTTGCCAACGTGACTCCCATTTCCAAGCAAGGTTGTCAGGAGGATCCGGGCAACTCCAGGCCTGTTAGCCTGACCTCGGTGCCAGGGAAGGGAATGGAACGAATTGTCTTGAGGGAGATGACAGATGCGGCAGGTGTGGGATGAGCAGGAGATCAGACCTAGCCAGCATGGGTTCGTGAAGGGCAGCTCCTGCTTGACCAATCTGATCTCCTTCTACGATCCTGTGACCCATCTGATGGATGAAGGAAAGAAAGAAAGGCTGTTGATGTGCTCTACTTGGACTTCAGCAAAGCCTTCACAACTGTCTCCCATGCTATTCTCCTACAAAAGCTGGCAGCCCTTTTCCAACCTTGAGAATTCTGTGATTCTGTGAGGCAGCATCTCTTGGACATCGCTCTGCAGTGAAGACCGCCCCAGCTTCCTCAGCGAAGGCATCACCACTGGTGAGTTTCTCTCTCGCTTAGAACCTCTGTACATTTGTTACCATCTTTGTTACCATCTGTATAGTTACCACCTAGACAGGGGGACATAGAGAGACGCTGGGACCCCTAGGGACCCATAGAGATCCAGAGGAAGACATTGGGACCCATAGAGAGACACTGGGACCCATAGGGACACATAGAGAGACACTGGGACCCATAGGGACACATAGAGACCCATAGACAGTCATTGGGAGCCATAAGGAGAAATTGAGACCCATAGAGACCCCATTGAGACCCATAGTGCCTCAAAGAAACCCATAGCGACCCCATAGTCACCCATAGCGCCCCATAGGAACACAAAGATACCCCATAGAGCCCCATAGTGACCCATAGGGGCCCAAAGAGACCCCATAGCACCCCATAGCTACTCCATAGTGCCCCATAGCAGCCCATGGAGCCTCATAGACACTCCATTGTGCCCCACAGCACCCCATTGCACCCCATAGGGACCCATAGACACAGCATACTGCTCCATAGAGCCCCATAGACACCCCATAGTTCCCCACAGCACCCCATAGCAGCCCACAGTGCCCCATAGACACCACATAAGGCCCTACAGCCACACCATAGAGCCCAATTGAACCACATAGACACCCCATATCACCCCATAGTGCCTGTAGACACCCCATAGAGCCCCATAGAGACCCACTGAACCCCATACAGACCCCATGCAGACCACATAGAGCCCCACAGACAACCCATAGATCCCCAAAGACACCCCATAGACTCCCCATAGAGCCCCATAGGACCTCATAGCGCCCCATAGAGACCCCATTCTTCCGCATAGAGCCCCATAGCAAACCATAGCACCCCATAGTCACCCATAGCGCCCCATAGGAACCCAAGGATACCCCAAAGCACCCCATAGCCACCCTACAGCACCGCATAGCCACCCCATAGAGCCCCATAGACACCACATAGTGACCCATAGGGGCCCAAAGAGACCCCATAGCACCCCATAACTACTCCATAGTGCCCCATAGCAGCCCATGGAGCCTCATAGACACTCCATTGTGCCCCACAGCACCACATTGCCCCCCATAGGGACCCATAGACACAGCATACTGCTCCATAGAGCCCCATAGACACCCCATAGTTCCCCACAGCACCCCATAGCAGCCCACAGTGCCCCATAGACACCACATAAGGCCCTACAGCCACACCATAGAGCCCAATTGAACCACATAGACACCCCATATCGCCCCATAGTGCCTGTAGACACCCCATAGAGCCCCATAGAGACCCACTGAACCCCATACAGACCCCATGCAGACCCCATAGAGCCCCACAGACAACCCATAGATCCCCAAAGACACCCCATAGACTCCCCATAGAGCCCCATAGGGACCTCATAGCGCCCCATAGAGACCCCATTCTTCCGCATAGAGCCCCATAGCAAACCATAGCACCCCATAGCCACCCATAGCACCCAATAGGAACCCAAGGATACCCCAAAGCACCCCATAGCCACCCTACAGCACCGTATAGCCACCCCATAGAGCCCCATAGACACCACATAGTGACCCATAGCGCCCCATAGGGGCACAAAGAGACCACAAATCATCCCATAGCTACTCCACAGTGCCCCATAGCAGCCCATGGAGCCTCATAGACACTCCATTGTGCCCCACAGCACCCCATTGCACCCCATAGGGACCCATAGACACAGCATACTGCTCCATAGAGCCCCATAGACACCCCATAGTTCCCCACAGCACCCCATAGCAGCCCACAGTGCCCCATAGACACCGCATAAGGCCCTACAGCCACACCATAGAGCCCAATTGAACCACATAGACACCCCATATCGCCCCACAGTGCCTGTAGACACCCAATAGAGCCCCATAGAGACCCACTGAACCCCATACAGACCCCATGCAGACCCCATAGAGCCCCACAGACAACCCATAGATCCCCAAAGACACCCCATAGACTCCCCATAGAGCCCCATAGGGACCCCATAGCGCCCCATAGAGACCCCATTCTTCCGCATAGAGCCCCATAGAAAACCATAGCACCCCATAGTCACTCATAGCGCCCCATAGGAACCCAAGGATACCCCAAAGCACCCCATAGCCACCCTACAGCACCGCATAGCCACCCCATAGAGCCCCATAGACACCACATAGTGACCCATAGCGCCCCATAGGGGCACAAAGAGACCCCAAATCATCCCATAGCTACTCCACAGTGCCCCATAGCAGCCCATGGAGCCTCATAGACACTCCCTTGTGCCCCACAGCGCCTCATTGCACCCCATAGAGACCCATAGACACCCTATACTGCTCCATAGAGCCCCATAGCTCCCCATAGTGCCTCACAGCACCCCATAGCACAACATAGTGCCA
Organism: Coturnix japonica; assembly: GCF_054131305.1. Classification (NCBI taxonomy): domain Eukaryota; kingdom Metazoa; phylum Chordata; class Aves; order Galliformes; family Phasianidae; genus Coturnix; species Coturnix japonica. The sequence goes on along the minus strand of NW_028188945.1, from coordinate 704,612 downwards.
CATAGACACCACATAAGGACATATAGCCACGCCATAGAGCCCCATAGACATCCCATAGAGCCCCGTAGGCAACCCATTGTGCCCCATAGAGCTCCCATAGCCACCCATAGAAACTCATTTTGCCACATAGACACACCATAGCGTTCCATAGACACCCCATAGAAACCTCAGAACGCCCCATAGAACCCCATAGAGCTCCATAGGCACCCCATAGAGCACCATAGAGAACCCATAGAGGCACATAGCAACCCATAGGGGGGACATTGGGACACATAGGGACACATAGTGACCCATAGGGAGACACTGGGACCCATAGGGTGACATTGGGACACATAGGGACACCATGGATTACAGTGGGGGACAGTGATACCCGTAGAGACACATAGAGACTCTGCTGAGACCCATAAGAGACCCCATAGAGGCACATAGGGACCACACTGAAACCCATAGATACCCATAGGAGGACATTTAAGCCCATAGATACAAATAAGAGACCCCATAGAGGCACATAGCTACCCATAGGGGGACATTGGGACACATAGAGACCCCATGGATTAAGGTGGGGGACAGTGAGACCCATAGAGGCACATAGGGACCACATTGAAACCCATAGATACCCATAGGAAGACATTTGGGCTCAGAGATACCCATAAGAGACCACATAGAGACCCCATAGAGGTACATAGCAACCCATAGTGTGGACATTGGGACACAGAGGGACCCCATGGATTACAGTGGGGAACAGTGAGACCCGTAGAGACACATAGGGGCTCCACTGATACCCATAAGAGACCCCATAGAGGCACATAGGGACCTCACTGAAACCCATAGATACCCATAGGAAGACATTTGGGCCCAGAGATACCAATAAGAGTCCCCATAGAAACCCCAAAGGGGGCCATTGGGACACATAGGTGGGACATTCGGCACTTAGGAACACATAGTGACCCATAGGGAGACACTGGGACCCATAGGGGTATATTGGGACATATAGGGACCCCATGGAACATAGTGGGGGACAGTGAGACCCATAGAGACAAATAGGGACTCCGCTGTAACCCTTAAGAGACCCCATAGAGGCACATAGGGACGTAATGTAAATTATGGATACCAACAGGTAGATATTTTGGCCCAGAGATACTCATAAGAGACCCCATGGAGACACTTAGCAACACATAGGAGGGACATTGGGACACATAGGGACACATTGTAACCCATAGGCTGACACTGGGACCAATAGGGGGACACTGGGACACATAGGGACCCCATGGATTTCAGTGGGGGACAGTGAGACCCATAGAGACACATAGGGACCTCGCTGAGACCCATAAGAGACCCCATAGAGGCACATAGGGACTGCATTGAAACCCGTAGATACCCATAGGAAGACATTTGGGCCCAGAGATATCCATGAGACCCCATAGAGACCCCATAGAGACCCCATAGAGGCACATAGCAACCCATAGGGGGGACATTGGGACACATAGGGACACATAGTGACCCATAGGGGGCAGTGGGACACATAGGGATCCCATGGATTACAGTGGGGGACAGTGAGACCCATAGAGACACAAAGGGACACTGCTGAGACCCATAAGAGACCCCATAGAGGCACATAGGGACCACATTGAAACCCATAGGTACCCATAGGAATACATTTGGGTCCAGAGATACCCATAAGAGACCCCACAGAGGCACATAGCAACCCACAGGGGAGACGTTGGGACACATAGTGACTCATTAGTGACCCAAAGGGAGTCACTGGGACCCATATGGATACATAGAGATCCATAGGGGGACATTGGGACACATAGGGACCCCATAGAGAGACATAGAGACACATAGGGACCCATTTAGAGGCATAATAACCCCATAGAGTCCTATAGGGACAGCTAGAGACCCATAGGGAAACATTGGGACCCATAGGGGCTGTATGGGAGATTGGTAATCACAGCCTGAACCTCTGATTAATCAGCTGAGGCAAGTGTGGGGTCAGCTGCGGGAGCACAGGTGAGAGTCATGGAGCTGTGCTCCCGGGAGGGCTGGAGCTCGACTCCACCTCCTCTGAGACCTCATTTAAGGGCTGACCCTCACTCGAGCCGCTTTCCATTATCTTTCCGAGCTCCCTGTTACCGGGTGAGGTCCCAGAAGACTGGAGGCTTGCCAACGTGACTCCCATTTCCAAGCAAGGTTGTCAGGAGGATGCGGGCAACTCCAGGCCTGTTAGCCTGACCTCGGTGCCAGGGAAGGGAATGGAACGAATTGTCTTGAGGGAGATGACAGATGCGGCAGGTGTGGGATGAGCAGGAGATCAGACCTAGCCAGCATGGGTTCGTGAAGGGCAGCTCCTGCTTGACCAATCTGATCTCCTTCTACGATCCTGTGACCCATCTGATGGATGAAGGAAAGAAAGAAAGGCTGTTGATGTGCTCTACTTGGACTTCAGCAAAGCCTTCACAACTGTCTCCCATGCTATTCTCCTACAAAAGCTGGCAGCCCTTTTCCAACCTTGAGAATTCTGTGATTCTGTGAGGCAGCATCTCTTGGACATCGCTCTGCAGTGAAGACCGCCCCAGCTTCCTCAGCGAAGGCATCACCACTGGTGAGTTTCTCTCTCGCTTAGAACCTCTGTACATTTGTTACCATCTTTGTTACCATCTGTATAGTTACCACCTAGACAGGGGGACATAGAGAGACGCTGGGACCCCTAGGGACCCATAGAGATCCAGAGGAAGACATTGGGACCCATAGAGAGACACTGGGACCCATAGGGACACATTGACAGACACTGGGACCCATAGGGACACATAGAGACCCATAGACAGTCATTGGGAGCCATAAGGAGAAATTGAGACCCATAGAGACCCCATTGAGACCCATAGTGCCTCAAAGAAACCCATAGCGACCCCATAGTCACCCATAGCGCCCCATAGGAACACAAAGATACCCCATAGAGCCCCATAGTGACCCATAGGGGCCCAAAGAGACCCCATAGCACCCCATAGCTACTCCATAGTGCCCCATAGCAGCCCATGGAGCCTCATAGACACTCCATTGTGCCCCACAGCACCACATTGCACCCCATAGGGACCCATAGACACAGCATACTGCTCCATAGAGCCCCATAGACACCCCATAGTTCCCCACAGCACCCCATAGCAGCCCACAGTGCCCCATAGACACCACATAAGGCCCTACAGCCACACCATAGAGCCCAATTGAACCACATAGACACCCCATATCGCCCCATACTGCCTGTAGACACCCCATTGAGACCCACTGAACCCCATACAGACCCCATGCAGACCCCATAGAGCCCCACAGACAACCCATAGATCCCCATAGACTCCCCATAGAGCCCCATAGGGACCTCATAGCGCCCCATAGAAACCCCATTCTTCCGCATAGAGCCCCATAGCAAACCATAGCACCCCATAGTCACCCATAGCGCCCCATAGGAACCCAAGGATACCCCAAAGCACCCCATAGCCACCCTACAGCACCGCATAGCCACCCCATAGAGCCCCATAGACACCACATAGTGACCCATAGTGGTACAAAGAGACCCCAAATCATCCCATAGCTACTCCACAGTTCCCCATAGCAGCCCATGGAGCCTCATAGACACTCTCTTGTGCCCCACAGCGCCCCATTGCACCCCATAGAGACCCATAGACACCCTATACTGCTCCATAGAGCCCCATAGCACCCCATAGTGCCTCACAGCACCCCATAGCACAACATAGTGCCACATAGACACCACATAAGGACATATAGCCGCGCCATAGAGCCCCACAGACATCCCATAAAGCCCCGTAGGCAACCCATTGTGCCCCATAGAGCTCCCATAGCCACCCATAGAAACTAATTTACCAAATAGACACACCATAGCATTCCATAGACACCCCATAGAAACCTCAGAACGCCCCATAGAGCTCCATAGGCATCCCATAGAGCCCCATAGAGAACCCATAGAGGTACATAGCCACCCATAGGGGGGACATTGGGACACATAGGGACACATAGTGACCCATAGGGAGACACTGGGACCCATAGGGTGACATTGGGACACATAGGGACACCATGGATTACATGGTTGATACAACCCATGTTGTATGTTTTCATGTTTATCAACATGGTTGATGTGGGTCAGATCTATGGGGCAGGAGCTGCTGTGGGGCACATGTGGGTCAGATCTATTGGGCCGGAGGTGCTGTGGGGCTGACGTAGGAAAGATCTATGGGGCAGGAGATGCTTTGGGGCAGATGTGGGTCAGGTCTATTGGGCTGGAGCTGCTGTGGGGCACTTGTGGGCCAGTTCTATGAGGCAGGGGCTGCTGTGGGTCAGATCTATGGGGCAGGAACAAATGTGGGCCTGATGTTGGTCAGATTTATGGAGCAGGAGCTGCTGTGTTGCAGATGTGGGTCAGATCTATGTTGCAGGAGCTGATGTGGGGCAGATGTAGGGCATATCTATGGGGCAGGAGCTGCTGTGAGGCTGATGGGTGTTAGATCTATGGGGAGGAGCTGCTGTGGTGCAGATGTGGGTCACATCTATGGGGCGGGAGATGCTGTGTGGCTGATGTGGGTCAAATCTATGGGGCAGGAGTTGCTGTTGGGCAGATGTGGGACATAACTATGGGGCAAAATCTGCTGTGGGGCTGATGTGGGTAAGATGTATGAGACAGGAGCTGCTGTGGTTCAGATCTATGGGGCAGGAGCACCTCTGGGGCACATGTGGGTCAGATCTATGTGTTAGGAGCTGCTGTGTGGCAGATGTGGGTCAGATCTATGGGGCAGGAGCTGCTGTCGAGATGATGTGGGTCAGATCTTTGGGTAGGAGCTGCTGTGGGGCAGATCTGGGTAAAATGTATGGGGCAGGAGCTGCTGTGGGTCAGATCTATGGGGCAGGAGATGCTGTGGGGCAGATGTGGGTCAGATCCATGGGGCAAAGGCTACTGTGTGGCAGATGTGGGTCAGATCTATGGGGCAGGAGCTGCTGTGGGTCTGATGTGGGTCAGATCTATGGGGCAGGAGCTGCTGTGGCTGATGTGGGCCAGTTCTATGGGGCAGGAGATGCTGTGAGTCAGATGTATGAGGCAGGAGCTGCTGTGGGGCAGATGGGGTTCAGATCTATTGGGCAGGAGATGCTGTGGGGCAGATGGGAGTCAGATCTATGGGGCAGGAGATGCTGTGGGGCAGATGTGGGTCAGATCTATGGGCAGGAGCTGCTGTGCTGCACATGTTGGTAGGGTCTATTGGGCAGGAGATGCTGTGGGGCAGATGTGGGTCAGATCTATGGGGCAGGAGCTGCTGTGGGGCTGATGTTGGTCAGATCTTTGTGGCAGCAGCTGCTGTGGAGCAGATCTGGGTAAGATCTATGTTGCAGGAGCTGCTGTGGGGCAGACGTGCCACATATCTATGGGGCAAAATCTGCTGTGAGGCAGATGTGGGTCAGATCTATGGGGCAGGAGATGCTGTGGGTCAGATGTGGGTCAGATCTATAGGTCAGGAGCTGCTGTGGCTGATGTGGGCCAGTTCTATGGGGCAGGAGATGCTGTGAGTCAGATGTATGAGGCAGGAGCTGCTGTGGGGCAGATGGGGGTCAGATCTATGGGGCAAGAGATGCTGTGGGTCAGATGTGGGTCAGATCTATAGGTCAGGAGCTGCTGTGGCTGATGTGGGCCAGTTCTATGGGGCAGGAGATGCTGTGCTGCACATGTTGGTAGGGTCTATGGGGCAGGAGCTGCTGTGGGGCGGATCTGGGTAAGATCTATGTCGCAGGAGCTGCTGTGGGGCAGACGTGGCACATATCTATGGGGCAAAATCTGCTGTGGGGCTGATGTGGGTCAGATCTATAAGTCAGGAGCTGCTGTGGCTGATGTGGGCCAGTTCTATGGGGCAGGAGATGCTGTGAGTCAGATGTATGAGGCAGGAGCTGCTGTGGGGCAGATGGGGGTCAGATCTATGGGGCAGGAGCTGCTGTGGGGCAGATGAGGTTTAGATCTATGGGCAGGATCTGCTGTGCTGCACATGTTGGTAGGGTCTATTGGGCAGGAGGTGCTGTGGGGCAGATGTGGGTCAGATCTATGGGGCAGGAGCTGCTGTGGGGCTGATGTGGGTCAGATCTATGTGGCAGGAGCTGCTGTGGGGCAGATGAAGGGCATATCTATGGGGCAGGAGATGCTGTGGGGCAGATGTGGGTCAGATCGATGGGGCAGGAGCTGCTGTCGAAATGATGTGGGTCAGATCTTTGGGTAGGAGCTGCTGTGGGGCAGATCTGGGTAAGATGTATGGGGCAGGAGCTGCTGTGGGGCTGATGTGGGTCAGATCTATAGGTCAGGAGCTGCTGTGGCAGATGTGGGCCAGTTCTGTCGGGCAGGAGATGCTGTGAGTCAGATGTATGAGGCAGGAGCTGCTGTGGGGCAGATGGGGGTCAGATCTATGGGGCAGGAGATGCTGTGGAGCAGATGTGGGTCAGATCTATGGGGCAGGAGCTGCTGTGGGGCAGATGTGGGTTAGATCTATGAGACAGGAGCTGCTGTGGTTCAGATCTATGGCGCAGGAGCAGCTCTGGGGCACATGTGGGTCAGATCTATGTGTTAGGAGCTGCTGTGGGGCACATGTGGGTCAGATCGATGGGGCAGGAACTGCTGTCGAGATGATGTGGGTCAGATCTTTGGGTAGGAGCTGCTGTGGGGCAGATCTGGGTAAGATGTATGGGGCAGGAGCTGCTGTGGGTCAGATGTGGGTCAGATATATGGGGCAGGAGCTGCTGTGGGGCAGATGTGGGTCAGATCTATGGGGCAGGAGATGCTGTGGATCAGACGTGGGTCAGATCTATGGGGTAAAGGCTGCTGTGTGGCAGATGTGGGTCAGATCTATGAGGCAGGAGCTGCTGTGGGGCACATGTGTGTCAGATCTATGGGGCGAAGGCTGCTGTGTGGCAGATGTGGGTCAGATCTATGGGGCAGGAGCTGCTGTGGGTCAGATGTGGGTCAGATCTATAGGTCAGGAGCTGCTGTGACTTTTGTGGGCCAGTTCTATGGAACAGGAGATGCTGTGAGTCAGATGTATGAGGCAGGAGCTGCTGTGGGGCAGATGGGGGTCAGATCTGTGGGGCAGGAGATGCTGTGGGGCAGATGGGAGTCAGATCTTTGGGGCAGGAGATGCTGTGGGGCAGATGGGGGTCAGATCTATGGGGAAGGAGATGCTGTGAGTCAGATGTATGAGGCAGGAGCTGCTGTGGGGCAGATGGGGGTCAGATCTATGGGGCAGGAGATGCTGTGGGTCAGATGTGGGTCAGATCTATAGGTCAGGAGCTGCTGTGGCTGATGTGGGCCAGTTCTATGGGGCAGGAGATGCTGTGCTGCACATGTTGGTAGGGTCTATGGGGCAGGAGCTGCTGTGGGGCAGATCTGGGTAAGATCTATGTCGCAGGAGCTGCTGTGGGGCAGACGTGGCACATATCTATGGGGCAAAATCTGCTGTGGGGCTGATGTGGGTCAGATCTATAGGTCAGGAGCTGCTGTGGCTGATGTGGGCCAGTTCTATGGGGCAGGAGATGCTGTGAGTCAGATGTATGAGGCAGGAGCTGCTGTGGGGCAGATGTGGGTCAGATCTATGGGGCAGGAGCTGCTGTGGGGCAGATGAGGTTTAGATCTATGGGCAGGATCTGCTGTGCTGCACATGTTGGTAGGGTCTATTGGGCAGGAGGTGCTGTGGGGCAGATGTGGGTCAGATCTATGGGGCAGGAGCTGCTGTGGGGCTGATGTGGGTCAGATCTATGTGGCAGGAGCTGCTGTGGGGCAGATGAAGGGCATATCTATGGGGCAGGAGATGCTGTGGGGCAGATGTGGGTCAGATCTACGGGGCAAAGGCTGCTGTGTGGCAAATGTGGGTCAGATCTATGGGGCAGGAGCTGCTGTGGGTCGGATGTGGGTCAGATCTATGGGGCAGGAGCTGCTGTGGCTGACGTGGGCCAGTTCTATGGGGCAGGAGATGCTGTGAGTCAGATGTATGAGGCAGGAGCTGCTGTGGGGCAGATGGGGGTCAGATCTATGGGGCAGGAGCTGCTGTGGGTCAGATGTGGGTCAGATATATGGGGCAGGAACTGCTGTGGGGCAGATGTGGGTCAGATCTATGGGGCAGGAGATGCTGTGGATCAGATGTGGGTCAGATCTATGGGGTAAAGGCTGCTGTGTGGCAGATGTGGGTCAGATCTATGAGGCAGGAGCTGCTGTGGGGCACATGTATGTCAGATCTATGGGGCGAAGGCTGCTGTGTGGCAGATGTGGGTCAGATCTATGGGGCAGGAGCTGCTGTGGGTCAGATGTGGGTCAGATCTATAGGTCAGGAGCTGCTGTGACTTTTGTGGGCCAGTTCTATGGAACAGGAGATGCTGTGAGTCAGATGTATGAGGCAGGAGCTGCTGTGGGGCAGATGGGGGTCAGATCTGTGGGGCAGGAGATGCTGTGGGGCAGATGGGAGTCAGATCTTTGGGGCAGGAGATGCTGTGGGGCAGATGTGGGTCAGATCTACGGGCAGGAGCTGCTGTGGGGCAGATGTGGGTCAGATCTATGGGGCAGGAGCTGCTGTGGGGCTGATGTTGGTCCGATCTTTGGGGCAGCAGCTGCTGTGGAGCAGATCTGGGTAAGATCTATGTCGCAGGAGCTGCTGTGGGGCAGACGTGGCACATATCTATGGGGCAAAATCTGCTGTGGGGCTGATGTGGGTCAGATCTATAGGTCAGGAGCTGCTGTGGCTGATGTGGGCCAGTTCTATGGGGCAGGAGATGCTGTGAGTCAGATGTATGAGGCAGGAGCTGCTGTGGGGCAGATGGGTGTCAGATCTATGGGGCAGGAGATGCTGTGGATCAGATGTGGGTCAGATCTATGGGGCAGGAGCAGCTCTGGGGAACATGTGGGTCAGATCTATGTGTTAGGAGCTGCTGTGGGGCACAAGTGGGTCAGATCTATGGGGCAGGAGATGCTGTGGGGCAGATGTGGGTCAGATCTATGGGGCAAAGGCTGCTGTGTGGCAGATGTGGGTCAGATCTATGGCGCAGGAGCTGCTGTGGGTCAGATCTATGGCGCAGGAGCAGCTCTGGGGCACATGTGGGTCAGATCTATGTGTTAGGAGCTGCTGTGGGGCACATGTGGGTCAGAACTATGGGGCAGGAGCTGCTGTCGAGATGATGTGGGTCAGATCTTTGGGTTGGAGCTGCTGTGGGGCAGATCTGGGTAAGATGTATGGGGTAGGAGCTGCTGTGGGTCGGATGTGGGTCAGAACTATGGGGCAGGAGCTGCTGTGGGGCAGATGTGGGTCAGATCTATGGGGCAGGAGATGCTGTGGGTCAGATGTGGGTCAGATCTATAGGTCAGGAGCTGCTGTGGCTGATGTGGGCCAGTTCTATGGGGCAGGAGATGCTGTGAGTCAGATGTATGAGGCAGGAGCTGCTGTGGGGCAGATGGGGTCAGATCTATGGGGCAGGAGATGCTGTGGGTCAGATGTGGGTCAGATCTATAGGTCAGGAGCTGCTGTGGCTGATGTGGGCCAGTTCTATGGGGCAGGAGATGCTGTGCTGCACATGCTGGTAGGGTCTATGGGGCAGGAGCTGCTGTGGGGCAGATCTGGGTAAGATCTATGTCGCAGGAGCTCCTGTGGGGCAGACGTGGCACATATCTATGGGGCAAAATCTGCTGTGGGGCTGATGTGGGTCAGATCTATAGGTCAGGAGCTGCTGTGGCTGATGTGGGCCAGTTCTATGGGGCAGGAGATGCTGTGAGTCAGATGTATGAGGCAGGAGCTGCTGTGGGGCAGATGGGGGTCAGATCTATGGGGCAGGAGCTGCTGTGGGGCAGATGAGGTTTAGATCTATGGGCAGGATCTGCTGTGCTGCACATGTTGGTAGGGTCTATTGGGCAGGAGGTGCTGTGGGGCAGATGTGGGTCAGATCTATGGGGCAGGAGCTGCTGTGGGGCTGATGTGGGTCAGATCTATGTGGCAGGAGCTGCTGTGGGGCAGATGAAGGGCATATCTATGGGGCAGGAGATGCTGTGGGGCAGATGTGGGTCAGATCTACGGGGCAAAGGCTGCTGTGTGGCAGATGTGGGTCAGATCTATGGGGCAGGAGCTGCTGTGGGTCAGATGTGGGTCAGATCTATGGGGCAGGAGCTGCTGTGGCTGATGTGGGCCAGTTCTATGGGGCAGGAGATGCTGTGAGTCAGATGTATGAGGCAGGAGCTGCTGTGGGGCAGATGGGGGTCAGATCTATGGGGCAGGAGATGCTGTGGGTCAGATGTGGGTCAGATATATGGGGCAGGAGCTGCTGTGGGGCAGATGTGGGTCAGATCTATGGGGCAGGAGATGCTGTGGATCAGATGTGGGTCAGATCTATGGGGTACAGGCTGCTGTGTGGCAGATGTGGGTCAGATCTATGAGGCAGGAGCTGCTGTGGGGCACATGTGTGTCAGATCTATGGGGCGAAGGCTGCTGTGTGGCAGATGTGGGTCAGATCTATGGGGCAGGAGCTGCTGTGGGTCAGATGTGGGTCAGATCTATAGGTCAGGAGCTGGTGTGACTTTTGTGGGCCAGTTCTATGGAACAGGAGATGCTGTGAGTCAGATGTATGAGGCAGGAGCTGCTGTGGGGCAGATGGGGGTCAGATCTGTGGGGCAGGAGATGCTGTGGGGCAGATGTGGGTTAGGTCTATGGGCAGGAGATGCTGTGCTGCACATGTTGGTAGGGTCTATTGGGCAGGAGCTGCTGTGGGGCAGATGTGGGTCAGATCTATGGGGCAGGAGCTGCTGTGGAGCTGATGTTGGTCCGATCTTTGGGGCAGCAGCTGCTGTGGAGCAGATCTGGGTAAGATCTATGTCGCAGGAGCTGCTGTGGGGCAGACGTGGCACATATCTATGGGGCAAAATCTGCTGTGGGGCTGATGTGGGTCAGATCTATAGGTCAGGAGCTGCTGTGGCTGATGTGGGCCAGTTCTATGGGGCAGGAGATGCTGTGAGTCAGATGTATGAGGCAGGAGCTGCTGTGGGGCAGATGGGGGTCAGATCTATGGGGCAGGAGATGCTGTGGATCAGATGTGGGTCAGATCTATGGGGCAGGAGCAGCTCTGGGGAACATGTGGGTCAGATCTATGTGTTAGGAGCTGCTGTGGGGCACATGTGGGTCAGATCTATGGGGCAGGAGATGCTGTGGGGCAGATGTGGGTCAGATCTATGGGGCAGGAGCTGCTGTGGGGCAGATGAGGTTTAGATCTATGGGCAGGATCTGCTGTGCTGCACATGTTGGTAGGGTCTATTGGGCAGGAGGTGCTGTGGGGCAGATGTGGGTCAGATCTATGGGGCAGCAGCTGCTGTGGAGCAGATCTGGGTAAGATCTATGTCGCAGGAGCTGCTGTGGGGCAGACGTGGCACATATCTATGGGGCAAAATCTGCTGTGGGGCAGATGTGGGTCAGATCTATGGGGCAGGAGATGCTGTGGGTCAGATGTGGGTCAGATCTGTGGGGCAGGAGCTGCTGTGACTTTTGTGGGCCAGTTCTATGGAACAGGAGATGCTGTGAGTCAGATGTATGAGGCAGGAGCTGCTGTGGGGCAGATGGGGATCAGATCTGTGGGGCAGGAGATGCTGTGGGGCAGATGGGAGTCAGATCTTTGGGGCAGGAGATGCTGTGGGGCAGATGGGGGTCAGATCTATGGGGAAGGAGATGCTGTGAGTCAGATGTATGAGGCAGGAGCTGCTGTGGGGCAGATGGGGGTCAGATCTATGGGGCAGGAGATGCTGTGGGTCAGATGTGGGTCAGATCTATAGGTCAGGAGCTGCTGTGGCTGATGTGGGCCAGTTCTATGGGGCAGGAGATGCTGTGCTGCACATGTTGGTAGGGTCTATGGGGCAGGAGCTGCTGTGGGGCAGATCTGGGTAAGATCTATGTCGCAGGAGCTGCTGTGGGGCAGACGTGGCACATATCTATGGGGCAAAATCTGCTGTGGGGCTGATGTGGGTCAGATCTATAGGTCAGGAGCTGCTGTGGCTGATGTGGGCCAGTTCTATGGGGCAGGAGATGCTGTGAGTCAGATGTATGAGGCAGGAGCTGCTGTGGGGCAGATGGGGGTCAGATCTATGGGCAGGAGATGCTGTGGAGCAGATGTGGGTCAGATCTATGGGGCAGGAGCTGCTGTGGGGCAGATGAGGTTTAGATCTATGGGCAGGATCTGCTGTGCTGCACATGTTGGTAGGGTCTATTGGGCAGGAGGTGCTGTGGGGCAGATGTGGGTCAGATCTATGGGGCAGGAGCTGCTGTGGGGCTGATGTGGGTCAGATCTATGTGGCAGGAGCTGCTGTGGGGCAGATGAAGGGCATATCTATGGGGCAGGAGATGCTGTGGGGCAGATGTGGGTCAGATCTACGGGGCAAAGGCTGCTGTGTGGCAAATGTGGGTCAGATCTATGGGGCAGGAGCTGCTGTGGGTCGGATGTGGGTCAGATCTATGGGGCAGGAGCTGCTGTGGCTGATGTGGGCCAGTTCTATGGGGCAGGAGATGCTGTGAGTCAGATGTATGAGGCAGGAGCTGCTGTGGGGCAGATGGGGGTCAGATCTATGGGGCAGGAGATGCTGTGGGTCAGATGTGGGTCAGATATATGGGGCAGGAACTGCTGTGGGGCAGATGTGGGTCAGATCTATGGGGCAGGAGATGCTGTGGATCAGATGTGGGTCAGATCTATGGGGTAAAGGCTGCTGTGTGGCAGATGTGGGTCAGATCTATGAGGCAGGAGCTGCTGTGGGGCACATGTGTGTCAGATCTATGGGGCGAAGGCTGCTGTGTGGCAGATGTGGGTCAGATCTATGGGGCAGGAGCTGCTGTGGGTCAGATGTGGGTCAGATCTATAGGTCAGGAGCTGCTGTGACTTTTGTGGGCCAGTTCTATGGAACAGGAGATGCTGTGAGTCAGATGTATGAGGCAGGAGCTGCTGTGGGGCAGATGGGGGTCAGATCTGTGGGGCAGGAGATGCTGTGGGGCAGATGGGAGTCAGATCTTTGGGGCAGGAGATGCTGTGGGGCAGATGTGGGTCAGATCTACGGGCAGGAGCTGCTGTGGGGCAGATGTGGGTCAGATCTATGGGGCAGGAGCTGCTGTGGGGCTGATGTTGGTCCGATCTTTGGGGCAGCAGCTGCTGTGGAGCAGATCTGGGTAAGATCTATGTCGCAGGAGCTGCTGTGGGGCAGACGTGGCACATATCTATGGGGCAAAATCTGCTGTGGGGCTGATGTGGGTCAGATCTATAGGTCAGGAGCTGCTGTGGCTGATGTGGGCCAGTTCTATGGGGCAGGAGATGCTGTGAGTCAGATGTATGAGGCAGGAGCTGCTGTGGGGCAGATGGGTGTCAGATCTATGGGGCAGGAGATGCTGTGGATCAGATGTGGGTCAGATCTATGGGGCAGGAGCAGCTCTGGGGAACATGTGGGTCAGATCTATGTGTTAGGAGCTGCTGTGGGGCACATGTGGGTCAGATCTATGGGGCAGGAGATGCTGTGGGGCAGATGTGGGTCAGATCTATGGGGCAAAGGCTGCTGTGTGGCAGATGTGGGTCAGATCTATGGCGCAGGAGCTGCTGTGGGTCAGATGTGGGTCAGATCTATGGGGCAGGAGCTGCTGTGGCTGATGTGGGCCAGTTCTATGGGGCAGGAGATGCTGTGAGTCAGATGTATGAGGCAGGAGATGCTGTGGGGCAGATGGGGGTCAGATCTATGGGGCAGGAGCTGCTGTGGGGCAGATGTGGGTCAGATCTACGGGCAGGAGCTGCTGTGCTGCACATGTTGGTAGGGTCTATTGGGCAGGAGCTGCTGTGGGGCTGATGTTGGTCAGATCTTTGGGGCAGCAGCTGCTGTGGAGCAGATCTGGGTAAGATCTATGTCGCAGGAGCTGCTGTGGGGCAGACGTGGCACATATCTATGGGGCAAAATCTGCTGTGGGGCAGATGTGGGTCAGATCTATGGGGCAGGAGATGCTGTGGGTCAGATGTGCGTCAGATCTATAGGTCAGGAGCTGCTGTGGCTGATGTGGGCCAGTTCTATGGGGCAGGAGATGCTGTGAGTCCGATGTATGAGGCAGGAGCTGCTGTGGGGCAGATGGGGGTCAGATCTATGGGGCAGGAGATGCTGTGGAGCAGATGTGGGTCAGATCTATGGGGCAGGAGCTGCTGTGGGGCAGATGTGGGTTAGATCTATGAGACAGGAGCTGCTGTGGTTCAGATCTATGGCGCAGGATCAGCTCTGGGGCACATGTGGGTCAGATCTATGTGTTAGGAGCTGCTGTGGGGCACATGTGGGTCAGAACTATGGGGCAGGAGCTGCTGTCGAGATGATGTGGGTCAGATCTTTGGGTTGGAGCTGCTGTGGGGCAGATCTGGGTAAGATGTATGGGGTAGGAGCTGCTGTGGGTCGGATGTGGGTCAGAACTATGGGGCAGGAGCTGCTGTGGGGCAGATGTGGGTCAGATCTATGGGGCAGGAGATGCTGTGGGTCAGATGTGGGTCAGATCTATAGGTCAGGAGCTGCTGTGGCTGATGTGGGCCAGTTCTATGGGGCAGGAGATGCTGTGAGTCAGATGTATGAGGCAGGAGCTGCTGTGGGGCAGATGGGGGTCAGATCTATGGGGCAGGAGATGCTGTGGGTCAGATGTGGGTCAGATCTATAGGTCAGGAGCTGCTGTGGCTGATGTGGGCCAGTTCTATGGGGCAGGAGCTGCTGTGCTGCACATGTTGGTAGGGTCTATGGGGCAGGAGCTGCTGTGGGGCAGATCTGGGTAAGATCTATGTCGCAGGAGCTGCTGTGGGGCAGACGTGGCACATATCTATGGTGCAAAATCTGCTGTGGGGCTGATGTGGGTCAGATCTATAGGTCAGGAGCTGCTGTGGCTGATGTGGACCAGTTCTATGGGGCAGGAGATGCTGTGAGTCAGATGTATGAGGCAGGAGCTGCTGTGGGGCAGATGGGGGTCAGATCTATGGGGCAGGAGCTGCTGTGGGGCAGATGAGGTTTAGATCTATGGGCAGGATCTGCTGTGCTGCACATGTTGGTAGGGTCTATTGGGCAGGAGGTGCTGTGGGGCAGATGTGGGTCAGATCTATGGGGCAGGAGCTGCTGTGGGGCTGATGTGGGTCACATCTATGTGGCAGGAGATGCTGTGGGGGAGATGAAGGGCATATCTATGGGCAGGAGATGCTGTGGGGCAGATGTGGGTCAGATCTACGGGGCAAAGGCTGCTGTGTGGCAGATGTGGGTCAGATCTATGGGGCAGGAGCTGCTGTGGGTCAGATGTGGGTCAGATCTATGGGGCAGGAGCTGCTGTGGCTGATGTGGGCCAGTTCAATGGGGCAGGAGATGCTGTGAGTCAGATGTATGAGGCAGGAGCTGCTGTGGGGCAGATGGGGGTCAGATCTATGGGGCAGGAGCTGCTGTGGGGCAGATGTGGGTCAGATCTATCGGGCAGGAACTGCTGTGGGGCTGATGTTGGTCAGATCTTTGGGGCAGCAGCTGCTGTGGAGCAGATCTGGGTAAGATCTATGTCGCAGGAGCTGCTGTGAGGCAGACGTGGCACATATCTATGGGGCAAAATCTGCTGTGGGGCTGATGTGGGTCAGTTTTATGGGGCAAAATCTGCTGTGGGGCTGATGTGGGTCAGATCTATAGGTCAGGAGCTGCTGTGACTTTTGTGGGCCAGTTCTATGGAACAGGAGATGCTGTGAGTCAGATGTATGAGGCAGGAGCTGCTGTGGGGCAGATGGGGGTCAGATCTATGGGGCAGGAGATGCTGTGGGGCAGATGTGGGTTAGATCTATGGACAGGAGCTGCTGTGCTGCACATGTTGGTAGCGTCTATGGGGCAGGAGCTGCTGTGGGGCAGATGTGGGTCAGATCTATGGGGCAGGAGCTGCTTTGGGGCTGATGTTGGTCCGATCTTTGGGGCAGCAGCTATTGTGGAGCAGATCTGGGTAAGATCTGTGTCGCAGGAGCTGCTGTGGGGCAGACGTGGCACATATCTATGGGGCAAAATTTGCTGTGGGGCTGATGTGGGTCAGATCTATAGGTCAGGAGCTGCTGTGGCTGATGTGGGCCAGTTCTATGGGGCAGGAGATGCTGTGAGTCAGATGTATGAGGCAGGAGCTGCTGTGGGGCAGATGGGGGTCAGATCTATGGGGCAGGAGATGCTGTGGAGCAGATGTGGGTCAGATCTATGGGGCAGGAGCTGCTGTGGGGCAGATGTGGGTCAGATCTATGGGCAGGAGCTGATGTAGGGAAGATTTGGGTCTGATCTATGCGGCAGGAACTGCTGTGGTTCAGATCTATGTGTTAGGAGCAGCTGTGAGGCACATGTGGGTCAGATCTATGGTTTAGGTGCTGCTTTGGGGAAAATGTGGGTCAGATCTATGTGGCAGGAAATGCTCTGGGTCTGATGTGGGTCAGATCTTTGGGGAGGATCTGCTGTGGGTCTGATGTGGGTCAGATCTATGGGGCAGGAGCTGTTGTGGCGCAGATGTGGGTCAGATCTATGTTGCAGGAGCTGATGTGGGGCAGATGTAGGGCATATCTATGGGGAGGAGATGCTGTGGTGTAGATGTGGGACACATCTATGGGGCAGGAGATGCTGTGTGGCTGATGTGGGTCAAATCTATGGGGCAGGAGCTGCTGTTGGGCAGATGTGCGACATAACTATCGGGCAAAATCTGCTGTGGGGCTGATGTGGGTCAGATCTTTGAGACAGGAGCTGCTGTGGTTCAGATCTATGGGGCAGGAGATGCTGTGGGGCAGATGTGGGTCAGATCTATGGGGCAGGAGCTGCTGTGGGGCAATTGTGGATTAGATCTATGGGCAGGAGCTGCTGTGCTGCACATGTTGGTAGGGTCTATGGGGCAGGAGCTGCTGTGGGGCAGATGTGGGTCAGATCTATAGGTCAGGAGCTGCTGTGACTTTTGTGGGAAAGTTCTATGGAACAGGAGATGCTGTGAGTCAGATGTATGAGGCAGGAGCTGCTGTGGGGCAGATGGGGGTCAGATCTATGGGGCAGGAGGTGCTGTGGGGCAGATGTGGGTTAGATCTATGGGCAGGAGCTGCTGTGCTGCACATGTTGGTAGGGTCTATGGGGCAGGAGCTGCTGTGGGGCAGATGTGGGTCAGATCTATGGGGCAGGAGCTGCTGTGGGGCTGATGTTGGTCCGATCTTTGGGGCAGCAGCTATTGTGGAGCAGATCTGGGTAAGATCTATGTCGCAGGAGCTGCTGTGGGGCAGACGTGGCACATATCTATGGGGCAAAATTTGCTGTGGGGCTGATGTGGGTCAGATCTATAGGTCAGGAGCTGCTGTGGCTGATGTGGGCCAGTTCTATGGGGCAGGAGATGCTGTGAGTCAGATGTATGAGGCAGGAGCTGCTGTGGGGCAGATGGGGGTCAGATCTATGGGGCAGGAGATGCTGTGGAGCAGTTGTGGGTCAGATCTATGGGGCAGGAGCTGCTGTGGGGCAGATGTGGGTCAGATCTATGGGCAGGAGCTGATGTAGGGAAGATTTGGGTCTGATCTATGCGGCAGGAACTGCTGTGGTTCAGATCTATGGGGCAGGAGCAGCTGTGAGGCACATGTGGGTCAGATCTATGGTTTAGGTGCTGCTTTGGGGAAAATGTGGGTCAGATCTATGTGGCAGGAAATGCTCTGGGTCTGATGTGGGTCAGATCTTTGGGGAGGATCTGCTGTGGGTCTGATGTGGGTCAGATCTATGGGGCAGGAGCTGTTGTGGCGCAGATGTGGGTCAGATCTATGTTGCAGGAGCTGATGTGGGGCAGATGTAGGGCATATCTATGGGGAGGAGATGCTGTGGTGTAGATGTGGGACACATCTATGGGGCAGGAGATGCTGTGTGGCTGATGTGGGTCAAATCTATGGGGCAGGAGCTGCTGTTGGGCAGATGTGGGACATAACTATCGGGCAAAATCTGCTGTGGGGCTGATGTGGGTCAGATCTTTGAGACAGGAGCTGCTGTGGTTCAGATCTATGGGGCAGGAGATGCTGTGGGGCAGATGTGGGTCAGATCTATGGGGCAGGAGCTGCTGTGGGGCAATTGTGGATTAGATCTATGGGCAGGAGCTGCTGTGCTGCACATCTTGGTAGGGTCTATGGGGCAGGAGCTGCTGTGGGGCAGATGTGGGTCAGATCTATGGGGCAGGAGCTGCTGTGGGGCTGATGTTGGTCAGATCTTTGCGGCAGGAGCAGCAGTGGGGCAGATTTGGGTCTGATCTATGGGGCAGGAGCTGCTGTGGGGCAGATGTGGTCGGATTTATGGGGCAGGAGCTTCTGTGGGGCATTTGTGGGTCAGATATATGGGGCAGTAGCTGCTGTGGATCAGATCTATTGGGCAGCAGCAGTTTTGCATATGATGTGTGTCAGATCCTTCGGGCAGGAGCTGCTGTGGGTCTGATGGGGGTAAGATCTATGGGGCAGGAGCTGCTGTGGTGCAGATGTGGTTAAGATCTATGGGGCAGGAGCTTCTGTGGGGTTGATGTGGGTCAGATCTATGGGGCAGGAGCTGCTGTGGGGCACATGTGGGTCAGATCTATTGGGCCGGAGGTGCTGTGGGGCTGATGTAGGAAAGATCTATGGGGCAGGAGATGCTTTGGGGCAGATGTGGGTCAGGTCTATTGGGCTGGAGCTGCTGTGGGGCACTTGTGGGTCAGATCTATGAGGCAGGGGCTGCTGTAGGTCAGATCTATGGGGCAGGAACAAATGTGGGCCTGATGTTGGTCAGATTTATGGAGCAGGAGCTGCTGTGTTGCAGATGTGGGTCAGATCTATGTTGCAGGAGCTGATGTGGGGCAGATGTAGGGCATATCTATGGGGCCGGAGCTGCTGTGAGGCTGATGGGTGTTAGATCTATGGGGAGGAGCTGCTGTGGTGCAGATGTGGGTCACATCTATGGGGCGGGAGCTGCTGTGTGGCTGATGTGGGTCAAATCTATGGGGCAGGAGCTGCTTTGGGGCTGATGGTGGTTAGATCTATATGGCAGGAGCTTCTGTGGGGCACATGTGGGTCAGACCTATGGGGCAGGAGTTGCTGTTGGGCAGATGTGGGACATAACTATGGGGCAAAATCTGCTGTGGGGCTGATGTGGGTAAGATCTATGAGACAGGAGCTGCTGTGGTTCAGATCTATGGGGCAGGAGCAGCTCTGGGGCACATGTGGGTCAGATCTATGTGTTAGGAGCTGCTGTGGGGCACATGTGGGCCAGATCTATGGTGCAGGAGCTGCTGTCGAGATGATGTGGGTCAGATCTTTTGGTAGGAGCTGCTGTGGGGCAGATCTGAGTAAGATGTATGGGGCAGGAGCTGCTGTGGGTCAGATGTGGGTCAGATCTATGGGGCAGGAGCTGCTGTGTGGCAGATGTGGGTCAGATCTATGGGGCAGGAGCTGCTGTGGGGCAGATGTGGGTCAGATCTATGAGGCAGGAGCTGCTGTGGGGCACATGTGTGTCAGATCTATGGGGCGAAGGCTGCTGTGTGGCAGATGTGGGTCAGATCTATGGGGCAGGAGCTGCTGTGGGTCAGATGTGGGTCAGATCTATAGGTCAGGAGCTGCTGTGACTTTTGTGGGCCAGTTCTATGGAACAGGAGATGCTGTGAGTCAGATGTATGAGGCAGGAGCTGCTGTGGGGCAGATGGGGGTCAGATCTGTGGGGCAGGAGATGCTGTGGGGCAGATGGGAGTCAGATCTTTGGGGCAGGAGATGCTGTGGGGCAGATGTGGGTCAGATCTACGGGCAGGAGCTGCTGTGGGGCAGATGTGTGTCAGATCTATGGGGCAGGAGCTGCTGTGGGGCTGATGTTGGTCCGATCTTTGGGGCAGCAGCTGCTGTGGAGCAGATCTGGGTAAGATCTATGTCGCAGGAGCTGCTGTGGGGCAGACGTGGCACATATCTATGGGGCAAAATCTGCTGTGGGGCTGATGTGGGTCAGATCTATAGGTCAGGAGCTGCTGTGGCTGATGTTGGCCAGTTCTATGGGGCAGGAGATGCTGTGAGTCAGATGTATGAGGCAGGAGCTGCTGTGGGGCAGATGGGGGTCAGATCTATGGGGCAGGAGCAGCTCTGGGGAACATGTGGGTCAGATCTATGTGTTAGGAGCTGCTGTGGGGCACATGTGGGTCAGATCTATGGGGCAGGAGATGCTGTGGGGCAGATGTGGGTCAGATCTATGGGGCAAAGGCTGCTGTGTGGCAGATGTGGGTCAGATCTATGGCGCAGGAGCTGCTGTGGGTCAGATGTGGGTCAGATCTATGGGGCAGGAGCTGCTGTGGCTGATGTGGGCCAGTTCTATGGGGCAGGAGATGCTGTGAGTCAGATGTATGAGGCAGGAGATGCTGTGGGGCAGATGGGAGTCAGATCTTTGGGGCAGGAGATGCTGTGGGGCAGATGTGGGTCAGATCTACGGGCAGGAGCTGCTGTGCTGCACATGTTGGTAGGGTCTATTGGACAGGAGCTGCTGTGGGGCTGATGTTGGTCAGATCTTTGGGGCAGCAGCTGCTGTGGAGCAGATCTGGGTAAGATCTATGTCGCAGGTGCTGCTGTGGGGCAGACGTGGCACATATCTATGGGGCAAAATCTGCTGTGGGGCAGATGTGGGTCAGATCTATGGGGCAGGAGATGCTGTGGGTCAGATGTGGGTCAGATCTATAGGTCAGGAGCTGCTGTGGCTGATGTGGGCCAGTTCTATGGGGCAGGAGATGCTGTGAGTCCGATGTATGAGGCAGGAGCTGCTGTGGGGCAGATGGGGGTCAGATCTATGGGGCAGGAGATGCTGTGGAGCAGATGTGGGTCAGATCTATGGGGCAGGAGCTGCTGTGGGGCAGATGTGGGTTAGATCTATGAGACAGGAGCTGCTGTGGTTCAGATCTATGGCGCAGGAGCAGCTCTGGGGCACATGTGGGTCAGATCTATGTGTTAGGAGCTGCTGTGGGGCACATGTGGGTCAGAACTATGGGGCAGGAGCTGCTGTCGAGATGATGTGGGTCAGATCTTTGGGTTGGAGCTGCTGTGGGGCAGATCTGGGTATGATGTATGGGGTAGGAGCTGCTGTGGGTCGGATGTGGGTCAGAACTATGGGGCAGGAGCTGCTGTGGGGCAGATGTGGGTCAGATCTATGGGGCAGGAGATGCTGTGGGTCAGATGTGGGTCAGATCTATAGGTCAGGAGCTGCTGTGGCTGATGTGGGCCAGTTCTATGGGGCAGGAGATGCTGTGAGTCAGATGTATGAGGCAGGAGCTGCTGTGGGGCAGATGGGGGTCAGATCTATGGGGCAGGAGATGCTGTGGGTCAGATGTGGGTCAGATTTATAGGTCAGGAGCTGCTGTGGCAGATGTGGGCCAGTTCTATGGGGCAGGAGATGCTGTGCTGCACATGTTGGTAGGGTCTATGGGGCAGGAGCTGCTGTGGGGCAGATCTGGGTAAGATCTATGTCGCAGGAGCTGCTGTGGGGCAGACGTGGCACATATCTATGGGGCAAAATCTGCTGTGGGGCTGATGTGGGTCAGATCTATAGGTCAGGAGCTGCTGTGGCTGATGTGGGCCAGTTCTATGGGGCAGGAGATGCTGTGAGTCAGATGTATGAGGCAGGAGCTGCTGTGGGGCAGATGGGGGTCAGATCTTTGGGGCAGGAGCTGCTGTGGGGCAGATGAGGTTTAGATCTATGGGCAGGATCTGCTGTGCTGCACATGTTGGTAGGGTCTATTGGGCAGGAGGTGCTGTGGGGCTGATGTGGGTCAGATCTATGGGGCAGGAGCTGCTGTGGGGCTGATGTGGGTCAGATCTATGTGGCAGGAGCTGCTGTGGGGCAGATGAAGGGCATATCTATGGGGCAGGAGATGCTGTGGGGCAGATGTGGGTCAGATCTACGGGGCAAAGGCTGCTGTGTGGCAGATGTGGGTCAGATCTATGGGGCAGGAGCTGCTGTGGGTCAGATGTGGGTCAGATCTATGGGGCAGGAGCTGCTGTGCCTGATGTGGGCCAGTTCTATGGGGCAGGAGATGCTGTGAGTCAGATGTATGAGGCAGGAGCTGCTGTGGGGCAGATGGGGGTCAGATCTATGGGGCAGGAGCTGCTGTGGGTCAGATGTGGGTCAGATATATGGGGCAGGAGCTGCTGTGGGGCAGATGTGGGTCAGATCTATGGGGCAGGAGATGCTGTGGATCAGATGTGGGTCAGATCTATGGGGTAAAGGCTGCTGTGTGGCAGATGTGGGTCAGATCTATGGGGCAGGAGATGCTGTGGGGCACATGTGTGTCAGATCTATGGGGCGAAGGCTGCTGTGTGGCAGATGTGGGTCAGATCTATGGGGCAGGAGCTGCTGTGGGTCAGATGTGGGTCAGATCTATAGGTCAGGAGCTGCTGTGACTTTTGTGGGCCAGTTCTATGGAACAGGAGATGCTGTGAGTCAGATGTATGAGGCAGGAGCTGCTGTGGGGCAGATGGGGGTCAGATCTGTGGGGCAGGAGATGCTGTGGGGCAGATGTGGGTTAGATCTATGGGCAGGAGCTGCTGTGCTGCACATGTTGGTAGGGTCTATTGGGCAGGAGCTGCTGTGGGGCAGATGTGGGTCAGATCTATAGGTCAGGAGCTGCTGTGGCTGATGTGGGCCAGTTCTATGGGGCAGGAGATGCTGTGAGTCAGATGTATGAGGCAGGAGCTGCTGTGGGGCAGATGGGGGTCAGATCTATGGGGCAGGAGCTGCTGTGGAGCAGATGTGGGTCAGATCTATGGGGCAGGAGCAGCTCTGGGGAACATGTGGGTCAGATCTATGTGTTAGGAGCTGCTGTGGGGCACATGTGGGTCAGATCTATGGGGCAGGAGATGCTGTGGGGCAGATGTGGGTCAGATCTATGGGGCAAAGGCTGCTGTGTGGCAGATGTGGGTCAGATCTATGGCGCAGGAGCTGCTGTGGGTCAGATGTGGGTCAGATCTACGGGCAGGAGCTGCTGTGCTGCACA
Source organism: Coturnix japonica (assembly GCF_054131305.1). Classification (NCBI taxonomy): domain Eukaryota; kingdom Metazoa; phylum Chordata; class Aves; order Galliformes; family Phasianidae; genus Coturnix; species Coturnix japonica. The sequence continues at coordinate 681,579 of NW_028188945.1, read as the reverse complement.
TGTTGGTAGGGTCTATTGGGCAGGAGCTGCTGTGGGGCTGATGTTGGTCAGATCTTTGGGGCAGCAGCTATTGTGGAGCACATCTGGGTAAGATCTATGTCGCAGGAGCTGCTGTGGGGCAGACGTGGCACATATCTATGGGGCAAAATCTGCTGTGGGGCAGATGTTGGTCAGATCTATGGGGCAGGAGATGCTTTGGGTCAGATGTGGGTCAGATCTATAGGTCAGGAGCTGCTGTGGCTGATGTGGGCCAGTTCTATGGGGCAGAAGATGCTGTGAGTCAGATGTATGAGGCAGGAGCTGCTGTGGGGCAGATGGGGGTCAGATCTATGGGGCAGGAGATGCTGTGGAGCAGATGTGGGTCAGATCTATGGGGCAGGAGCTGCTGTGGGGCAGATGTGGGTCAGATCTATGGGCAGGAGCTGATGTAGGGAAGATTTGGGTCTGATCTATGCGGCAGGAACTGCTGTGGTTCAGATCTATGGGGCAGGAGCAGCTGTGAGGCACATGTGGGTCAGATCTATGGTTTAGGTGCTGCTTTGGGGAAAATGTGGGTCAGATCTATGTGGCAGGAAATGCTCTGGGTCTGATGTGGGTCAGATCTTTGGGGAGGATCTGCTGTGGGTCTGATGTGGGTCAGATCTATGGGGCAGGAGCTGTTGTGGCGCAGATGTGGGTCAGATCTATGTTGCAGGAGCTGATGTGGGGCAGATGTAGGGCATATCTATGGGGAGGAGATGCTGTGGTGTAGATGTGGGACACATCTATGGGGCAGGAGATGCTGTGTGGCTGATGTGGGTCAAATCTATGGGGCAGGAGCTGCTGTTGGGCAGATGTGGGACATAACTATCGGGCAAAATCTGCTGTGGGGCTGATGTGGGTCAGATCTTTGAGACAGGAGCTGCTGTGGTTCAGATCTATGGGGCAGGAGATGCTGTGGGGCAGATGTGGGTCAGATCTATGGGGCAGGAGCTGCTGTGGGGCAATTGTGGATTAGATCTATGGGCAGGAGCTGCTGTGCTGCACATCTTGGTAGGGTCTATGGGGCAGGAGCTGCTGTGGGGCAGATGTGGGTCAGATCTATGGGGCAGGAGCTGCTGTGGGGCTGATGTTGGTCAGATCTTTGGGGCAGCAGCTGCTGTGGAGCAGATCTGGGTAAGATCTATGTCGCAGGAGCTGCTGTGGGGCAGACGTGGCACATATCTATGGGGCAAAATCTGCTGTGGGGCTGATGTGGGTCAGATCTATGGGGTAGGAGCTGCTGTGGGTCTGATGTGGGTCAGATCTATGGGGCAGGAGCTGTTGTGGCGCAGATGTGGGTCAGATCTTTGCGGCAGGAGCAGCAGTGGGGCAGATTTGGGTCTGATCTATGGGGCAGGAGCTGCTGTGGGGCAGATGTGGTCGGATTTATGGGGCAGGAGCTTCTGTGGGGCATTTGTGGGTCAGATATATGGGGCAGTAGCTGCTGTGGATCAGATCTATTGGGCAGCAGCAGTTTTGCATATGATGTGTGTCAGATCCTTCGGGCAGGAGCTGCTGTGGGTCTGATGGGGGTAAGATCTATGGGGCAGGAGCTGCTGTGGTGCAGATGTGGTTAAGATCTATGGGGCAGGAGCTTCTGTGGGGTTGATGTGGGTCAGATCTATGGGGCAGGAGCTGCTGTGGGGCACATGTGGGTCAGATATATTGGGCCGGTGGTGCTGTGGGGCTGATGTAGGAAAGATCTATGGGGCAGGAGATGCTTTGGGGCAGATGTGGGTCAGGTCTATTGGGCTGGAGCTGCTGTGGGGCACTTGTGGGTCAGATCTATGAGGCAGGGGCTGCTGTGGGTCAGATCTATGGGGCAGGAACAAATGTGGGCCTGATGTTGGTCAGATTTATGGAGCAGGAGCTGCTGTGTTGCAGATGTGGGTCAGATCTATGTTGCAGGAGCTGATGTGGGGCAGATGTAGGGCATATCTATGGGGCAGGAGCTGCTGTGAGGCTGATGGGTGTTAGATCTATGGGGAGGAGCTGCTGTGGTGCAGATGTGGGTCACATCTATGGGGCGGGAGCTGCTGTGTGGCTGATGTGGGTCAAATCTATGGGGCAGGAGCTGCTTTGGGGCTGATGGTGGTTAGATCTATATGGCAGGAGCTTCTGTGGGGCACATGTGGGTCAGACCTACGGGGCAGGAGTTGCTGTTGGGCAGATGTGGGACATAACTATGGGGCAAAATCTGCTGTGGGGCTGATGTTGGTAAGATCTATGAGACAGGAGCTGCTGTGGTTCAGATCTATGGGGCAGGAGCAGCGATGGGGCACATGTGGGTCAGATCTATGTGTTAGGAGCTGCTTTGGGGCACATGTGGGCCAGATCTATGGGGCAGGAGCTGCAGTCGAGATGATGTGGGTCAGATCTTTGGGTAGGAGCTGCTGTGGGGCAGATCTGGGTAAGATGTATGGGGCAGGAGCTGCTGTGGGTCAGATGTGGATCAGATCTATGGGGCAGGAGCTGCTGTGGGGCACATGTGGGTCAGATCTATGGGGCAGGAGCTGCTGTGGGGCAGATGTGGGTCAGATCTATGGGGCAGGAGCTGCTGTCGAGATGAAGTGGGTCAGATTTATGGGGCAAAGCCTGCTGTGTGGCAGATGTGGGTCAGATCTATGGGTCAGGAGCTGCTGTGGGTCAGATGTGGGTCAGATCTATAGGTCAGGAGCTGCTGTGGCTGATGTGGGCCAGTTCTATGGGGCAGGAGATGCTGTGAGTCAGATGTATGAGGCAGGAGCTGCTGTGGGGCAGATGGGGGTCAGATCTATGGGGCAGGAGATGCTGTGGAGCAGATGTGGGTCAGATCTATGGGGCAGGAGCTGCTGTGGGGCAGATGTGGGTCAGATCTATGGGCAGGAGCTGCTGTGCTGCACATGTTGGTAGGGTCTATGGGACAGGAGCTGCTGTGGGGCAGATGTGGGTCAGATCTATGGGGCAGGAGCTGCTTTGGGGCTGATGTTGGTCAGATCTTTGGGGCAGCAGCTGCTGTGGAGCAGATCTGGGTAAGATCTATGTCGCAGGAGCTGCTGTGGGGCAGACGTGGCACATATCTATGGGGCAAAATCTGCTGTGGGGCTGATGTGGGTCAGATCTATGGGGCAGGATCTCCTGTGGGGCTGATGTGGGTCAAATCAATGGGGCAGAGCTGCTCTGGGGCACATGTGGGTCAGATCTATGGAGCAGGAGCTGCTGTGGGGCAGAATTGAATCAGATCTATAGGGCAGGAGCTGCTGTGGGTCAGATCTATGGGCAGGAGCTGCTGCGGGGCACATGTGAGTTAGATCTATGGGGCAGGAGATGGTGTGGGGCAGATTTGGGTCAGATGTATGGGTCAGGAGCTGCTGTGTTGCTGATGAGGGTCAGATCTATGGGGCATGGGCTGCTGTGGTTCAGATCTACGGGACTGGAGCTGCAGTGGAGCACATGTGGGTCAGATCTATGGGGTAGAAGCTGTTGTGGGGCTGATGGTGGTTAGATCTATAAGGCAGGAGCTGCTGTGGGGCTGACATGGGTCAGATCTATGGGGCAGGAGCTGCTTTGGGGCTGATGGTGGTTAGATCTATATGGCAGGAGCTGCTGTGGGGCACATGTGGGTCAGACCTATGGGGCAGGAGCTGCAGAGGGGATGATGTAGGTCAGATCTATGGGGCAGGAGTTGCTGTGGGGAATATGAGGGACATATCTATGGAGCTAAATCTGCTGTTGGACTGATGTGAGTCAGATCTATGAGTTTGGAGCTGCTGTGGGGCACATGTGGGTCAGATCTACGGGGCAGGAGATGCTGTGGGGCTGATTTGGGTCAGATCTATGTGGCAGGAGATGCTGTGGGTCAGATCTATGGGGCAGGAGCTGCTGTGGGGAACATGTGGGTCAGGTCTATGGGGCAGGAGCTGCTGTGGGCACATGTGGGTCAGATCTATGGGGCAGGAGTTGCTGTTGGGCAGATGTGGGGCATAACTATGGGGCAAAATCTGCTGTGGGGCTGATGTGGGTAAGATCTATGAGACAGGAGCTGCTCTGGTTTAGATCTATGGGGCAGGAGCAGCTCTGTGGCACATGTGGGTCAGATCTATGTGTTAGGAGCTGCTGTGGGGCACATGTGGGTCAGATCTATGGGGCAAAGGCTGCTGTGTGGCAGATGTGGGTCAGATCTATGGGGCAGGAGCTGCTGTGGGGAACATGTGGGTCAGGTCTATGGGGCAGGAGCTGCTGTGGGCACATGTGGGTCAGATCTATGGGGCAGGAGTTGCTGTGGCAGATGTGGGCCAGTTCTATGGGGCAGGAGATGCTGTGATTCAGATGTATGAGGCAGGAGCTGCTGTGGGGCAGATGGGGGTCAGATCTATGGGGCAGGAGATGCTGTGGAGCAGATGTGGGTCAGATCTATGGGGCAGGAGCTGCTGTGGGGCAGATGTGGGTCAGATCTATGGGCAGGAGCTGCTGTGCTGCACATGTTGGTAGGGTCTATGGGGCAGGAGCTGCTGTGGGGCAGATGTGGGTCAGATCTATGGGGCAGGAGCTGCTGTGGGGCTGATGTTGGTCAGATCTTTGGGGCAGCAGCTGCTGTGGAGCAGATCTGGGTAAGATCTATGTCGCAGGAGCTGCTGTGGGGCAGACGTGGCACATATCTATGGGGCAAAATCTGCTGTGGGGCTGATGTGGGTCAGATCTATGGGGCAGGATCTGCTGTGGGGCTGATGTGGGTCAAATCAATGGGGCAGAGCTGCTCTGGGGCACATGTAGGTCAGATCTATGGGCAGGAGCTGCTGGGGGCACATGTGAGTTAGATCTATGGGGCAGGAGATGGTGTGGGGCAGATTTGGGTCAGATGTATGGGTCAGGAGCTGCTGTGTTGCTGATGAGGGTCAGATCTATGGGGCATGGGCTGCTGTGGTTCAGATCTACGGGACTGGAGCTGCAGTGGAGCACATGTGGGTCAGATCTATGGGGTAGAAGCTGTTGTGGGGCTGATGGTGGTTAGATCTATAAGGCAGGAGCTGCTGTGGGGCTGACTTGGGTCAGATCTATGGGGCAGGAGCTGCTTTGGGGCTGATGGTGGTTAGATCTATATGGCAGGAGCTGCTGTGGGGCACATGTGGGTCAGACCTATGGGGCAGGAGCTGCAGAGGGGATGATGTAGGTCAGATCTATGGGGCAGGAGTTGCTGTGGGGAATATGAGGGACATATCTATGGTGCAAAATCTGCTGTTGGACTGATGTGAGTCAGATCTATGAGTTTGGAGCTGCTGTGGGGCACATGTGGGTCAGATCTATGGGGCAGGAGATGCTGTGGGGCTGATTTGGGTCAGATCTATGTGGCAGGAGATGCTGTGGGTCAGATCTATGGTGCAGGAGCTGCTGTGGGGAACATGTGGGTCAGGTCTATGGGGCAGGAGCTGCTGTGGGCACATGTGGGTCAGATCTATGGGGCAGGAGTTGCTGTTGGTCAGATGTGGGACATAACTATGGGGCAAAATCTGCTGTGGGGCTGATGTGGGTAAGATCTATGAGACAGGAGCTGCTGTGGTTCAGATCTATTGGGCAGGAGCAGCTCTGGGGCACATGTGGGTCAGATCTATGGGGCAGGAGATGCTGTGGGGCAGATGTGGGTCAGATCTATGGGGCAGGAGATGCTGTGGGGCAGATGTGGGTCAGATCTATGGGGCAAAGGCTGCTGTGTGGCAGATGTGGGTCAGATCTATGGGGCAGGAGCTGCTGTGGGTCAGATGTGGGTCAGATCTATAGGTCAGGAGCTGCTGTGGCTGATGTGGGCCAGTTCTAAGGGGCAGGAGATGCTGTGAGTCAGATGTATGAGGCAGGAGCTGCTGTGGGGCAGATGGGGGTCAGATCTATGGGGCAGGAGCTGCTGTGGGGCAGATGTGGGTCAGATCTATGGGCAGGAGCTGCTGTGCTGCACATGTTGGTAGGGTCTATGGGGCAGGAGCTGCTGTGGGGCAGATGTGGGTCAGATCTATGGGGCAGGAGCTGCTGTGGGGCTGATGTTGGTCAGATCTTTGGGGCAGCAGATGCTGTGGAGCAGATCTGGGTAAGATCTATGTCGCAGGAGCTGCTGTGGGGCAGACGTGGCACATATCTATGGGGCAAAATCTGCTGTGGGGCACATGTGGGTCAGATCTATGGGGCAGGAGCTGCTGTGGGGCAGACGTGGCACATATCTATGGGGCAAAATCTGCTGTGGGGCTGATGTGGGTAAGATCTATGAGACAGGAGCTGCTGTGGTTCAGATCTATGGGGCAGGAGCAGCTCTGGGGCACATGTGGGTCAGATCTATGTGTTAGGAGCTGCTGTGGGGCACATGTGGGTCAGATCTATGGGGCAGGAGATGCTGTGGGGCAGATGTGGGTCAGATCTATGGGGCAAAGGCTGCTGTGTTTCAGATGTGGGTCAGATCTATGGGGCAGGACCTGCTGTGGGTCAGATGTGGGTCAGATCTATAAGTCAGGAGCTGCTGTGGCTGATGTGGGCCAGTTCTATGGGGCAGGAGATGCTGTGAGTCAGATGTATGAGGCAGGAGCTGCTGTGGGGCAGATGGGGGTCAGATCTATGGGGCAGGAGATGCTGTGGAGCAGATGTGGGTCAGATCTATGGGGCAGGAGCTGCTGTGGGGCAGATGTGGGTCAGATCTATGGGCAGGAGCTGCTGTGCTGCACATGTTAGTAGGGTCTATGGGGCAGGAGCTGCTGTGGGGCAGATGTGGGTCAGATCTATGGGCAGGAGCTGCTGCGGGGCACATGTGAGTTAGATCTATGGGGCAGGAGATGGTGTGGGGCAAATTTGGGTCAGATGTATGGGTCAGGAGCTGCTGTGTTGCTGATGAGTGTCAGATCTATGGGGCATGGGCTGCTGTGGTTCAGATCTACGGGACTGGAGCTGCAGTGGAGCACATGTGGGTCAGATCTATGGGGTAGAAGCTGTTGTGGGGCTGATGGGGGTTAGATCTATAAGGCAGGAGCTGCTGTGGGGCTGACTTGGGTAAGATCTATGGGGCAGGAGCTGCTTTGGGGCTGATGGTGGTTAGATCTATATGGCAGGAGCTGCTGTGGGGCACATGTGGGTCAGACCTATGGGGCAGGAGCTGCTGTGGGGAATATGAGGGACATATCTATGGTGCAAAATCTGCTGTTGGACTGATGTGAGTCAGATCTATGAGTTTGGAGCTGCTGTGGGGCACATGTGGGTCAGATCTATGGGGCAGGAGATGCTGTGGGGCAGATGTGGGTCAGATCTATGGGGCAAAGGCTGCTGTGTGGCAGATGTGGGTCAGATCTATGGGGCAGGAGCTGCTGTGGGTCAGATGTGGGTCAGATCTATAGGTCAGGAGCTGCTGTGGCTGATGTGGGCCAGTTCTAAGGGGCAGGAGATGCTGTGAGTCAGATGTATGAGGCAGGAGCTGCTGTGGGGCAGATGGGGGTCAGATCTATGGGGCAGGAGCTGCTGTGGGGCAGATGTGGGTCAGATCTATGGGCAGGAGCTGCTGTGCTGCACATGTTGGTAGGGTCTATGGGGCAGGAGCTTCTGTGGGGCAGATTTGGGTCAGATCTATGGGGCAGGAGCTGCTGTGGGGCTGATGTTGGTCAGATCTTTGGGGCAGCAGATGCTGTGGAGCAGATCTGGGTAAGATCTATGTCGCAGGAGCTGCTGTGGGGCAGACGTGGCACATATCTATGGGGCAAAATCTGCTGTGGGGCTGATGTGGGTCTGATCTATGGGGCAGGATCTCCTGTGGGGCTGATGTGGGTCAAATCAATGGGGCAGAGCTGCTCTGGGGTATATGTTGGTCAGATCTATGTCGCAGGAGCTGCTGTGGGGCAGACGTGGCACATATCTATGGGGCAAAATCTGCTGTGGGGCACATGTGGGTCAGATCTATGGGGCAGGAGCTGCTGTGGGGCAGACGTGGCACATATCTATGGGGCAAAATCTGCTGTGGGGCTGATGTGGGTAAGATCTATGAGACAGGAGCTGCTGTGGTTCAGATCTATGGGGCAGGAGCAGCTCTGGGGCACATGTGGGTCAGATCTATGTGTTAGGAGCTGCTGTGGGGCACATGTGGGTCAGATCTATGGGGCAGGAGATGCTGTGGGGCAGATGTGGGTCAGATCTATGGGGCAAAGGCTGCTGTGTTTCAGATGTGGGTCAGATCTATGGGGCAGGACCTGCTGTGGGTCAGATGTGGGTCAGATCTATAAGTCAGGAGCTGCTGTGGCTGATGTGGGCCAGTTCTATGGGGCAGGAGATGCTGTGAGTCAGATGTATGAGGCAGGAGCTGCTGTGGGGCAGATGGGGGTCAGATCTATGGGGCAGGAGATGCTGTGGAGCAGATGTGGGTCAGATCTATGGGGCAGGAGCTGCTGTGGGGCAGATGTGGGTCAGATCTATGGGCAGGAGCTGCTGTGCTGCACATGTTAGTAGGGTCTATGGGGCAGGAGCTGCTGTGGGGCAGATGTGGGTCAGATCTATGGGCAGGAGCTGCTGCGGGGCACATGTGAGTTAGATCTATGGGGCAGGAGATGGTGTGGGGCAAATTTGGGTCAGATGTATGGGTCAGGAGCTGCTGTGTTGCTGATGAGTGTCAGATCTATGGGGCATGGGCTGCTGTGGTTCAGATCTACGGGACTGGAGCTGCAGTGGAGCACATGTGGGTCAGATCTATGGGGTAGAAGCTGTTGTGGGGCTGATGGGGGTTAGATCTATAAGGCAGGAGCTGCTGTGGGGCTGACTTGGGTAAGATCTATGGGGCAGGAGCTGCTTTGGGGCTGATGGTGGTTAGATCTATATGGCAGGAGCTGCTGTGGGGCACATGTGGGTCAGACCTATGGGGCAGGAGCTGCTGTGGGGAATATGAGGGACATATCTATGGTGCAAAATCTGCTGTTGGACTGATGTGAGTCAGATCTATGAGTTTGGAGCTGCTGTGGGGCACATGTGGGTCAGATCTATGGGGCAGGAGATGCTGTGGGGCTGATTTGGGTCAGATCTATGTGGCAGGAGATGCTGTGGGTCAGATCTATGGGGCAGGAGCTGCTGTGGGGAACATGTGGGTCAGGTCTATGGGGCAGGAGCTGCTGTATGCACATGTGGGTCACACTGGGACCCATATGGGGACAAAGGGAGACATCATAGAGACTCATAGGGACCTATTGGGACCAATAGGGACCCAAAGAGAGACATAGAGACCCCATAGAAACCCATGGAGACCCCATAGAGGCACAAAGTGACACATAGAGGGACACCAAGACCCATAGAAACCAGATAGAGACTCCATATAGACACATAGGAACACATAGAGACCCACTGGGACAGTGAGACCACATATAGACTCATAGGGACACATTAGGAGCCATTAAGACCCATAGGGACACATAGGACGACTTTGAAACTTATAGATACCCAAAGGAAGACATTTGGGCCCAGAGATAACCATAAGAGACCCCATAGAGACCCCATAGGGGCACATAGCAACCCATAGGGGGGACATTGGGACACATAGGTACACATTGTGACCCGTAGGAAGACACTGGGACCCATAGGGGGACATTGGGACACATAGGGACCCAATGAATTACAGTGGGGGACAGTGAGACCCATAGAGATACAAAAGGACCCCGCTGAGACCCATAAGAGACCCCATAGAGGCACCTAGGGACCACATTGAAACTCATAGATACTTGTAGGAAGACATTTGGGCCCAGAGATATCCATAAGAGACCCCACAGAGACCCCATAGAGGCACATAGCAACCCATAGGGGGGACACTGGGACACGTAGGGAAACATTCTGACCCATAGGGAGACACTGGGACCCATATGGGGACATTGGGACACATAGGGACCCCTTGGACTACAGTGGGGGACAGCCAGACCCATAGAGACACATAGAAACCCCGCTGAGACCCATAAGAGACCCCATAGAGGCACATAGGGACCACATTGAAACCCATAGATAGCTATAGGAAGATATTTGGGCCCAGAGATAACCATAAGAAACCACATACAAGCACATAGCAACCCACAGGGGGGACATTGGGACACATAGTGACCCATAGGGGGACATTGGGACACATAGGTACACATAGGGAGACACTGGGACCCATAGGGGGACATTGGGACACATAGTGACCCCATGGATTAAAGTGGGGGACAGTCAGATCCATCGAGACACATAGGGACCCTGCTGAGACCCATAAGAGACCCCATAGAGGAACATAGCAACCCATAGGGGGGACATAGGGACACATAGGGACACACCGTGACCCATGAGGAGACACTGGATCCCATAGGGGGACAATGGGACACATAAGGACCCCATGGATTACAGTGGGGGACAGTGAGACCCATAGAGACACATAGGGAACCCGCTGAGACCCATAAGAGACCCCATAGAGGCACATAGGGACCTAATGTAACCCATAGATACCCACAGGGAGACATTTGGGCCCAGAGCTATCCATAAGAGAGCCCATTGAGGCACATAGCAAACCATAGTGGGGACATTGGGACACATAGGGACCCCATAGAGAGACATAGAGACATATAGGGACCCATTTAGAGGCATAATAACCCCATAGAGTCCTATAGGGACACACAGAGATCCATAGGGAAACATTGGGACCCACAGGGGCTGTGTGGGAGATTGGTAATCACAGCCTGAACCTCTGATTAATCAGCTGAGGCAAGTGTGGGGTCAGCTGCGGGAGCACAGGTGAGAGTAATGGAGCTGTGCTCCCGGGAGGGCTGGAGCTCGACTCCACCTCCTCTGAGACCTCATTTAAGGGCTGACCCTCACTCGAGCCGCTTTCCATTATCTTTCCGAGCTCCCTGTTACCGGGTGAGGTCCCAGAAGACTGGAGGCTTGCCAACGTGACTCCCATTTCCAAGCAAGGTTGTCAGGAGGATCCGGGCAACTCCAGGCCTGTTAGCCTGACCTCGGTGCCAGGGAAGGGAATGGAACGAATTGTCTTGAGGGAGATGACAGATGCGGCAGGTGTGGGATGAGCAGGAGATCAGACCTAGCCAGCATGGGTTCGTGAAGGGCAGCTCCTGCTTGACCAATCTGATCTCCTTCTACGATCCTGTGACCCATCTGATGGATGAAGGAAAGAAAGAAAGGCTGTTGATGTGCTCTACTTGGACTTCAGCAAAGCCTTCACAACTGTCTCCCATGCTATTCTCCTACAAAAGCTGGCAGCCCTTTTCCAACCTTGAGAATTCTGTGATTCTGTGAGGCAGCATCTCTTGGACATCGCTCTGCAGTGAAGACCGCCCCAGCTTCCTCAGCGAAGGCATCACCACTGGTGAGTTTCTCTCTCGCTTAGAACCTCTGTACATTTGTTACCATCTTTGTTACCATCTGTATAGTTACCACCTAGACAGGGGGACATAGAGAGACACTGGGACCCCTAGGGACCCATAGAGATCCAGAGGAAGACATTGGGACCCATAGAGAGACACTGGGACCCATAGGGACACATAGAGACCCATAGACAGTCATTGGGAGCCATAAGGATAAATTGAGACCCATAGAGACCCCATTGAGACCCATAGTGCCTCAAAGAAACCCATAGCGACCCCATAGTCACCCATAGCGCCCCATAGGAACACAAAGATACCCCATAGAGCCCCATAGGGGCCCAAAGAGACCCCATAGCACCCCATAGCTACTCCATAGTGCCCCATAGCAGCCCATGGAGCCTCATAGACACTCCATTGTGCCCCACAGCACCCCATTGCACCCCATAGGGACCCATAGACACAGCATACTGCTCCATAGAGCCCCATAGACACCCCATAGTTCCCCACAGCACCCCATAGCAGCCCACAGTGCCCCATAGACACCACATAAGGCCCTACAGCCACACCATAGAGCCCAATTGAACCACATAGACACCCCATATCACCCCATAGTGCCTGTAGACACCCAATAGAGCCCCATAGAGACCCACTGAACCCCATACAGACCCCATGCAGACCCCATAGAGCCCCACAGACAACCCATAGATCCCCAAAGACACCCCATAGACTCCCCATAGAGCCCCATAGGGACCCCATAGCGCCCCATAGAAACCCCATTCTTCCGCATAGAGCCCCATAGCAAACCATAGCACCCCATAGTCACTCATAGCGCCCCATAGGAACCCAAGGATACCCCAAAGCACCCCATAGCCACCCTACAGCACCGCATAGCCACCCCATAGAGCCCCATAGACACCACATAGTGACCCATAGCGCCCCATAGGGGCACAAAGAGACCCCAAATCATCCCATAGCTACTCCACAGTGCCCCATAGCAGCCCATGGAGCCTCATAGACACTCCCTTGTGCCCCACAGCGCCCCATTGCACCCCATAGAGACCCATAGACACCCTATACTGCTCCATAGAGCCCCATAGCTCCCCATAGTGCCTCACAGCACCCCATAGCACAACATAGTGCCACATAGACACCACATAAGGACATATAGCCACGCCATAGAGCCCCATAGACATCCCATAGAGCCCCGTAGGCAACCCATTGTGCCCCATAGAGCTCCCATAGACACCCATAGAAACTCATTTTGCCACATAGACACACCATAGCGTTCCATAGACACCCCATAGAAACCTCAGAACGCCCCATAGAACCCCATAGAGCTCCATAGGCACCCCATAGAGCACCATAGAGAACCCATAGAGGCACATAGCAACCCATAGGGGGGACATTGGGACACATAGGGACACATAGTGACCCATAGGGAGACACTGGGACCCATAGGGTGACATTGGGACACATAGGGACACCATGGATTACAGTGGGGGACAGTGATACCCGTAGAGACACATAGAGACTCTGCTGAGACCCATAAGAGACCCCATAGAGGCACATAGGGACCACACTGAAACCCGTAGATACCCATAGGAGGACATTTAAGCCCATAGATACAAATAAGAGACCCCATAGAGGCACATAGCTACCCATAGGGGGACATTGGGACACATAGAGACCCCATGGATTAAGGTGGGGGACAGTGAGACCCATAGAGGCACATAGGGACCACATTGAAACCCATAGATACCCATAGGAAGACATTTGGGCTCAGAGATACCCATAAGAGACCACATAGAGACCCCATAGAGGTACATAGCAACCCATAGTGTGGACATTGGGACACAGAGGGACCCCATGGATTACAGTGGGGAACAGTGAGACCCGTAGAGACACATAGGGGCTCCACTGATACCCATAAGAGACCCCATAGAGGCACATAGGGACCTCACTGAAACCCATAGATACCCATAGGAAGACATTTGGGCCCAGAGATACCAATAAGAGTCCCCATAGAAACCCCAAAGGGGGCCATTGGGACACATAGGTGGGACATTCGGCACTTAGGAACACATAGTGACCCATAGGGAGACACTGGGACCCATAGGGGTATATTGGGACATATAGGGACCCCATGGAACATAGTGGGGGACAGTGAGACCCATAGAGACAAATAGGGACTCCGCTGTAACCCTTAAGAGACCCCATAGAGGCACATAGGGACGTAATGTAAATTATGGATACCAACAGGTAGATATTTTGGCCCAGAGATACTCATAAGAGACCCCATGGAGACACTTAGCAACACATAGGAGGGACATTGGGACACATAGGGACACATTGTAACCCATAGGCTGACACTGGGACCAATAGGGGGACACTGGGACACATAGGGACCCCATGGATTTCAGTGGGGGACAGTGAGACCCATAGAGACACATAGGGACCTCGCTGAGACCCATAAGAGACCCCATAGAGGCACATAGGGACTGCATTGAAACCCATAGATACCCATAGGAAGACATTTGGGCCCAGAGATATCCATGAGACCCCATAGAGACCCCATAGAGACCCCATAGAGGCACATAGCAACCCATAGGGGGGACATTGGGACACATAGGGACACATAGTGACCCATAGGGGGCAGTGGGACACATAGGGATCCCATGGATTACAGTGGGGGACAGTGAGACCCATAGAGACACAAAGGGACACTGCTGAGACCCATAAGAGACCCCATAGAGGCACATAGGGACCACATTGAAACCCATAGGTACCCATAGGAATACATTTGGGTCCAGAGATACCCATAAGAGACCCCACAGAGGCACATAGCAACCCACAGGGGAGACGTTGGGACACATAGTGACTCATTAGTGACCCGAAGGGAGTCACTGGGACCCATATGGATACATAGAGATCCATAGGGGGACATTGGGACACATAGGGACCCCATAGAGAGACATAGAGACACATAGGGACCCATTTAGAGGCATAATAACCCCATAGAGACCTATAGGGACAGCTAGAGACCCATAGGGAAACATTGGGACCCACAGGGGCTGTGTGGGAGATTGGTAATCACAGCCTGAACCTCTGATTAATCAGCTGAGGCAAGTGTGGGGTCAGCTGCGGGAGCACAGGTGAGAGTAATGGAGCTGTGCTCCCGGGAGGGCTGGAGCTCGACTCCACCTCCTCTGAGACCTCATTTAAGGGCTGACCCTCACTCGAGCCGCTTTCCATTATCTTTCCGAGCTCCCTGTTACCGGGTGAGGTCCCAGAAGACTGGAGGCTTGCCAACGTGACTCCCATTTCCAAGCAAGGTTGTCAGGAGGATCCGGGCAACTCCAGGCCTGTTAGCCTGACCTCGGTGCCAGGGAAGGGAATGGAACGAATTGTCTTGAGGGAGATGACAGATGCGGCAGGTGTGGGATGAGCAGGAGATCAGACCTAGCCAGCATGGGTTCGTGAAGGGCAGCTCCTGCTTGACCAATCTGATCTCCTTCTACGATCCTGTGACCCATCTGATGGATGAAGGAAAGAAAGAAAGGCTGTTGATGTGCTCTACTTGGACTTCAGCAAAGCCTTCACAACTGTCTCCCATGCTATTCTCCTACAAAAGCTGGCAGCCCTTTTCCAACCTTGAGAATTCTGTGATTCTGTGAGGCAGCATCTCTTGGACATCGCTCTGCAGTGAAGACCGCCCCAGCTTCCTCAGCGAAGGCATCACCACTGGTGAGTTTCTCTCTCGCTTAGAACCTCTGTACATTTGTTACCATCTTTGTTACCATCTGTATAGTTACCACCTAGACAGGGGGACATAGAGAGACGCTGGGACCCCTAGGGACCCATAGAGATCCAGAGGAAGACATTGGGACCCATAGAGAGACACTGGGACCCATAGGGACACATAGAGAGACACTGGGACCCATAGGGACACATAGAGACCCATAGACAGTCATTGGGAGCCATAAGGAGAAATTGAGACCCATAGAGACCCCATTGAGACCCATAGTGCCTCAAAGAAACCCATAGCGACCCCATAGTCACCCATAGCGCCCCATAGGAACACAAAGATACCCCATAGAGCCCCATAGTGACCCATAGGGGCCCAAAGAGACCCCATAGCACCCCATAGCTACTCCATAGTGCCCCATAGCAGCCCATGGAGCCTCATAGACACTCCATTGTGCCCCACAGCACCCCATTGCACCCCATAGGGACCCATAGACACAGCATACTGCTCCATAGAGCCCCATAGACACCCCATAGTTCCCCACAGCACCCCATAGCAGCCCACAGTGCCCCATAGACACCACATAAGGCCCTACAGCCACACCATAGAGCCCAATTGAACCACATAGACACCCCATATCACCCCATAGTGCCTGTAGACACCCCATAGAGCCCCATAGAGACCCACTGAACCCCATACAGACCCCATGCAGACCACATAGAGCCCCACAGACAACCCATAGATCCCCAAAGACACCCCATATACTCCCCATAGAGCCCCATAGGGACCTCATAGCGCCCCATAGAGACCCCATTCTTCCGCATAGAGCCCCATAGCAAACCATAGCACCCCATAGTCACCCATAGCGCCCCATAGGAACCCAAGGATACCCCAAAGCACCCCATAGCCACCCTACAGCACCGCATAGCCACCCCATAGAGCCCCATAGACACCACATAGTGACCCATAGGGGCCCAAAGAGACCCCATAGCACCCCATAACTACTCCATAGTGCCCCATAGCAGCCCATGGAGCCTCATAGACACTCCATTGTGCCCCACAGCACCACATTGCCCCCCATAGGGACCCATAGACACAGCATACTGCTCCATAGAGCCCCATAGACACCCCATAGTTCCCCACAGCACCCCATAGCAGCCCACAGTGCCCCATAGACACCACATAAGGCCCTACAGCCACACCATAGAGCCCAATTGAACCACATAGACACCCCATATCGCCCCATAGTGCCTGTAGACACCCCATAGAGCCCCATAGAGACCCACTGAACCCCATACAGACCCCATGCAGACCCCATAGAGCCCCACAGACAACCCATAGATCCCCAAAGACACCCCATAGACTCCCCATAGAGCCCCATAGGGACCTCATAGCGCCCCATAGAGACCCCATTCTTCCGCATAGAGCCCCATAGCAAACCATAGCACCCCATAGCCACCCATAGCACCCAATAGGAACCCAAGGATACCCCAAAGCACCCCATAGCCACCCTACAGCACCGTATAGCCACCCCATAGAGCCCCATAGACACCACATAGTGACCCATAGCGCCCCATAGGGGCACAAAGAGACACCAAATCATCCCATAGCTACTCCACAGTGCCCCATAGCAGCCCATGGAGCCTCATAGACACTCCATTGTGCCCCACAGCACCCCATTGCACCCCATAGGGACCCATAGACACAGCATACTGCTCCATAGAGCCCCATAGACACCCCATAGTTCCCCACAGCACCCCATAGCAGCCCACAGTGCCCCATAGACACCGCATAAGGCCCTACAGCCACACCATAGAGCCCAATTGAACCACATAGACACCCCATATCGCCCCATAGTGCCTGTAGACACCCCATTGAGACCCACTGAACCCCATACAGACCCCATGCAGACCCCATAGAGCCCCACAGACAACCCATAGATCCCCATAGACTCCCCATAGAGCCCCATAGGGACCTCATAGCGCCCCATAGAGACCCCATTCTTCCGCATAGAGCCCCATAGCAAACCATAGCACCCCATAGTCACCCATAGCGCCCCATAGGAACCCAAGGATACCCCAAAGCACCCCATAGCCACCCTACAGCACCGCATAGCCACCCCATAGAGCCCCATAGACACCACATAGTGACCCATAGTGACCCATAGTGGTACAAAGAGACCCCAAATCATCCCATAGCTACTCCACAGTTCCCCATAGCAGCCCATGGAGCCTCATAGACACTCTCTTGTGCCCCACAGCACCCCATTGCACCCCATAGAGACCCATAGACACCCTATACTGCTCCATAGAGCCCCATAGCACCCCATAGTGCCTCACAGCACCCCATAGCACAACATAGTGCCACATAGACACCACATAAGGACATATAGCCGCGCCATAGAGCCCCACAGACATCCCATAGAGCCCCGTAGGCAACCCATTGTGCCCCATAGAGCTCCCATAGCCACCCATAGAAACTAATTTACCAAATAGACACACCATAGCGTTCCATAGACACCCCATAGAAACCTCAGAACGCCCCATAGAGCTCCATAGGCATCCCATAGAGCCCCATAGAGAACCCATAGAGGTACATAGCCACCCATAGGGGGGACATTGGGACACATAGGGACACATAGTGACCCATAGGGAGACACTGGGACCCATAGGGTGACATTGGGACACATAGGGACACCATGGATTACATGGTTGATACAACCCATGTTGTATGTTTTCATGTTTATCAACATGGTTGATGTGGGTCAGATCTATGGGGCAGGAGCTGCTGTGGGGCACATGTGGGTCAGATCTATTGGGCCGGAGGTGCTGTGGGGCTGACGTAGGAAAGATCTATGGGGCAGGAGATGCTTTGGGGCAGATGTGGGTCAGGTCTATTGGGCTGGAGCTGCTGAGGGGCACTTGTGGGTCAGATCTATGAGGCAGGGGCTGCTGTGGGTCAGATCTATGGGGCAGGAACAAATGTGGGCCTGATGTTGGTCAGATTTATGGAGCAGGAGCTGCTGTGTTGCAGATGTGGGTCAGATCTATGTTGCAGGAGCTGATGTGGGGCAGATGTAGGGCATATCTATGGGGCAGGATCTGCTGTGAGGCTGATGGGTGTTAGATCTATGGGGAGGAGCTGCTGTGGTGCAGATGTGGGTCACATCTATGGGGCGGGAGCTGCTGTGTGGCTGATGTGGGTCAAATCTATGGGGCAGGAGTTGCTGTTGGGCAGATGTGGGACATAACTATGGGGCAAAATCTGCTGTGGGGCTGATGTGGGTAAGATCTATGAGACAGGAGCTGCTGTGGTTCAGATTTATGGGGCAGGAGCAGCTCTGGGGCACATGTGGGTCAGATCTATGTGTTAGGAGCTGCTGTGGGGCACATGTGGGTCAGATCTATGGGGCAGGAGATGCTGTCGAGATGATGTGGGTCAGATCTTTGGGTAGGAGCTGCTGTGGGGCAGATCTGGGTAAGATGTATGGGGCAGGAGCTGCTGTGGGTCAGATGTGGGTCAGATCTATGGGGCAGGAGATGCTGTGGGGCAGATGTGGGTCAGATCTATGGGTCAAAGGCTACTGTGTGGCAGATGTGGGTCAGATCTATGGGGCAGGAGCTGCTGTGGGTCTGATGTGGGTCAGATCTATGGGGCAGGAGCTGCTGTGGCTGATGTGGGCCAGTTCTATGGGGCAGGAGATGCTGTGAGTCAGATGTATGAGGCAGGAGCTGCTGTGGGGCAGATGGGGTTCAGATCTATTGGGCAGGAGATGCTGTGGGGCAGATGGGAGTCAGATCTATGGGGCAGGAGATGCTGTGGGGCAGATGTGGGTCAGATCTATGGGCAGGAGCTGCTGTGCTGCACATGTTGGTAGGGTCTATTGGGCAGGAGATGCTGTGGGGCAGATGTGGGTCAGATCTATGGGGCAGGAGCTGCTGTGGGGCTGATGTTGGTCAGATCTTTGGGGCAGCAGCTGCTGTGGAGCAGATCTGGGTAAGATCTATGTTGCAGGAGCTGCTGTGGGGCAGACGTGCCACATATCTATGGGGCAAAATCTGCTGTGGGGCAGATGTGGGTCAGATCTATGGGGCAGGAGATGCTGTGGGTCAGATGTGGGTCAGATCTATAGGTCAGGAGCTGCTGTGGCTGATGTGGGCCAGTTCTATGGGGCAGGAGATGCTGTGAGTCAGATGTATGAGGCAGGAGCTGCTGTGGGGCAGATGGGGGTCAGATCTATGGGTCAGGAGATGCTGTGGGTCAGATGTGGGTCAGATCTATAGGTCAGGAGCTGCTGTGGCTGATGTGGGCCAGTTCTATGGGGCAGGAGATGCTGTGCTGCACATGTTGGTAGGGTCTATGGGGCAGGAGCTGCTGTGGGGCAGATCTGGGTAAGATCTATGTCGCAGGAGCTGCTGTGGGGCAGACGTGGCACATATCAATGGGGCAAAATCTGCTGTGGGGCTGATGTGGGTCAGATCTATGGGGCAGGATCTCCTGTGGGGCTGATGTGGGTCAAATCAATGGGGCAGAGCTGCTCTGGGGCACATGTGGGTCAGATCTATGGAGCAGGAGCTGCTGTGGGGCAGATTTGAATCAGATCTATAGGGCAGGAGCTGCTGTGGGTCAGATCTATGGGGCAGGAGTAGCTCTGTGGCACATGTGGGTCAGATCTATGGGGCAGGAGATGCTGTGGGGCAGATGTGGGTCAGATCTATGGGGCAAAGGCTGCTGTGTGGCAGATGTGGGTCAGATCTATGGGGCAGGAGCTGCTGTGGGGCACATGTGGGTCAGATCTATTGGGCCGGAGGTGCTGTGGGGCTGACGTAGGAAAGATCTATGGGGCAGGAGATGCTTTGGGGCAGATGTGGGTCAGGTCTATTGGGCTGGAGCTGCTGAGGGGCACTTGTGGGTCAGATCTATGAGGCAGGGGCTGCTGTGGGTCAGATCTATGGGGCAGGAACAAATGTGGGCCTGATGTTGGTCAGATTTATGGAGCAGGAGCTGCTGTGTTGCAGATGTGGGTCAGATCTATGTTGCAGGAGCTGATGTGGGGCAGATGTAGGGCATATCTATGGGGCAGGAGCTGCTGTGAGGCTGATGGGTGTTAGATCTATGGGGAGGAGCTGCTGTGGTGCAGATGTGGGTCACATCTATGGGGCGGGAGCTGCTGTGTGGCTGATGTGGGTCAAATCTATGGGGCAGGAGTTGCTGTTGGGCAGATGTGGGACATAACTATGGGGCAAAATCTGCTGTGGGGCTGATGTGGGTAAGATCTATGAGACAGGAGCTGCTGTGGTTCAGATTTATGGGGCAGGAGCAGCTCTGGGGCACATGTGGGTCAGATCTATGTGTTAGGAGCTGCTGTGGGGCACATGTGGGTCAGATCTATGGGGCAGGAGATGCTGTCGAGATGATGTGGGTCAGATCTTTGGGTAGGAGCTGCTGTGGGGCAGATCTGGGTAAGATGTATGGGGCAGGAGCTGCTGTGGGTCAGATGTGGGTCAGATCTATGGGGCAGGAGATGCTGTGGGGCAGATGTGGGTCAGATCTATGGGTCAAAGGCTACTGTGTGGCAGATGTGGGTCAGATCTATGGGGCAGGAGCTGCTGTGGGTCTGATGTGGGTCAGATCTATGGGGCAGGAGCTGCTGTGGCTGATGTGGGCCAGTTCTATGGGGCAGGAGATGCTGTGAGTCAGATGTATGAGGCAGGAGCTGCTGTGGGGCAGATGGGGTTCAGATCTATTGGGCAGGAGATGCTGTGGGGCAGATGGGAGTCAGATCTATGGGGCAGGAGATGCTGTGGGGCAGATGTGGGTCAGATCTATGGGCAGGAGCTGCTGTGCTGCACATGTTGGTAGGGTCTATTGGGCAGGAGATGCTGTGGGGCAGATGTGGGTCAGATCTATGGGGCAGGAGCTGCTGTGGGGCTGATGTTGGTCAGATCTTTGGGGCAGCAGCTGCTGTGGAGCAGATCTGGGTAAGATCTATGTTGCAGGAGCTGCTGTGGGGCAGACGTGCCACATATCTATGGGGCAAAATCTGCTGTGGGGCAGATGTGGGTCAGATCTATGGGGCAGGAGATGCTGTGGGTCAGATGTGGGTCAGATCTATAGGTCAGGAGCTGCTGTGGCTGATGTGGGCCAGTTCTATGGGGCAGGAGATGCTGTGAGTCAGATGTATGAGGCAGGAGCTGCTGTGGGGCAGATGGGGGTCAGATCTATGGGTCAGGAGATGCTGTGGGTCAGATGTGGGTCAGATCTATAGGTCAGGAGCTGCTGTGGCTGATGTGGGCCAGTTCTATGGGGCAGGAGATGCTGTGCTGCACATGTTGGTAGGGTCTATGGGGCAGGAGCTGCTGTGGGGCAGATCTGGGTAAGATCTATGTCGCAGGAGCTGCTGTGGGGCAGACGTGGCACATATCAATGGGGCAAAATCTGCTGTGGGGCTGATGTGGGTCAGATCTATGGGGCAGGATCTCCTGTGGGGCTGATGTGGGTCAAATCAATGGGGCAGAGCTGCTCTGGGGCACATGTGGGTCAGATCTATGGAGCAGGAGCTGCTGTGGGGCAGATTTGAATCAGATCTATAGGGCAGGAGCTGCTGTGGGTCAGATCTATGGGGCAGGAGTAGCTCTGTGGCACATGTGGGTCAGATCTATGGGGCAGGAGATGCTGTGGGGCAGATGTGGGTCAGATCTATGGGGCAAAGGCTGCTGTGTGGCAGATGTGGGTCAGATCTATGGGGCAGGAGCTGCTGTGGGTCAGATGCGGGTCAGATCTATAGGTCAGGAGCTGCTGTGGCTGATGTGGGCCAGTTCTATGGGGCAGGAGATGCTGTGAGTCAGATGTATGAGGCAGGAGCTGCTGTGGGGCAGATGGGGGTCAGATCTATGGGGCAGGAGCTGCTGTGGAGCAGATGTGGGTCAGATCTATGGGGCAGGAGCTGCTGTGGGGCAGATGTGGGTCAGATCTATGGGCAGGAGCTGCTGTGCTGCACATGTTGGTAGGGTCTATGGGGCAGGAGCTGCTGTGGGTCAGATGTGGGTCAGATCTATGGGGCAGGAGCTGCTGTGGGGCTGATGTTGGTCAGATCTTTGGGGCAGCAGCTGCTGTGGAGCAGATCTGGGTAAGATCTATGTCGCAGGAGCTGCTGTGGGGCAGACGTTGCACATATCTATGGGGCAAAATCTGCTGTGGGGCTGATGTGGGTCAGATCTATGGGGCAGGATCTCCTGTGGGCCTGATGTGGGTCAAATCAATGGGGCAGAGCTGCTCTGGGGCACATGTGGGTCAGATCTATGGAGCAGGAGCTGCTGTGGGGCAGATTTGAATCAGATCTATAGGGCAGGAGCTGCTGTGGGTCAGATCTATGGGCAGGAGCTGCTGTGGGGCACATGTGAGTTAGATCTATGGGGCAGGAGATGGTGTGGGGCAGATTTGGGTCAGATGTATCGTCAGGAGCTGCTGTGTTGCTGATGAGGGTCAGATCTATGGGGCATGGGCTGCTGTGGTTCAGATCTACGGGACTGGAGCTGCAGTGGAGCACATGTGGGTCAGATCTATGGGGTAGAAGCTGTTGTGGGGCTGATGGTGGTTAGATCTATAAGGCAGGAGCTGCTGTGGGGCTGACTTGGGTCAGATCTATGGGGCAGGAGCTGCTTTGGGGCTGATGGTGGTTAGATCTATATGGCAGGAGCTGATGTGGGGCACATGTATGTCAGACCTATGGGACAGGAGCTGCAGAGGGGATGATGTAGGTCAGCTCTATGGGGCAGGAGTTGCTGTGGGGAATATGAGGGACATATCTATGGTGCAAAATCTGCTGTTGGACTGATGTGAGTCAGATCTATGAGTTTGGAGCTGCTGTGGGGCACATGTGGGTCAGATCTATGGGACAGGAGCTGCTGTGGGGCTGATTTGGGTCAGATCTATGTGGCAGGAGATGCTGTGGGTCAGATCTATGGGGCAGGAGCTGCTGTGGGGAACATGTGTGTCAGGTCTATGGGGCAGGAGCTGCTGTGGGCACATGTGGGTCAGATCTATGGGGCAGGAGTTGCTGTTGGGCAGATGTGGGACATAACTATGGGGCAAAATCTGCTGTGGGGCTGATGTGGGTAAGATCTATGAGACAGGAGCTGCTGTGGGGCAGATGGGGGTCAGATCTATGGGGCAGGAGATGCTGTGGAGCAGATGTGGGTCAGATCTATGGGGCAGGAGCAGCTTTGGGTCAGATGTGGGTCAGATCTATAGGTCAGGAGCTGCTGTGGCTGATGTGGGCCAGTTCTAAGGGGCAGGAGATGCTGTGAGTCAGATGTATGAGGCAGGAGCTGCTGTGGGGCAGATGGGGGTCAGATCTATGGGGCAGGAGATACTGTGGAGCAGATATGGTTCAGATCTATAGGTCAGGAGCTGCTGTGGCTGATGTGGGCCAGTTCTATGGGGCAGGAGATGCTGTGAGTCAGATGTATGAGGCAGGAGCTGCTGTGGGGCAGATGTGGGTCAGATCTATGGGCAGGAGCTGCTGTGCTGCACATGTTGGTTGGGTCTATGGGGCAGGAGCTGCTGTGGGGCAGATGTGGGTCAGATCTATGGGGCAGGAGCTGCTGTGGGGCAGATGTTGGTCAGATCTTTGGGGCAGCAGCTGCTGTGGAGCAGATCTGGGTAAGATCTATGTCGCAGGAGCTGCTGTGGGGCAGACGTGGCACATATCTATGGGGCAAAATCTGCTGTGGGGCTGATGTGGGTCAGATCTATGGGGCAGGATCTGCTGTGGGGCTGATGTGGGTCAAATCAATGGGGCAGAGCTGCTCTGGGGCACATGTAGGTCAGATCTATGGGCAGGAGCTGCTGGGGGCACATGTGAGTTAGATCTATGGGGCAGGAGATGGTGTGGGGCAGATTTGGGTCAGATGTATGGGTCAGGAGCTGCTGTGTTGCTGATGAGGGTCAGATCTATGGGGCATGGGCTGCTGTGGTTCAGATCTACGGGACTGGAGCTGCAGTGGAGCACATGTGGGTCAGATCTATGGGGTAGAAGCTGTTGTGGGGCTGATGGTGGTTAGATCTATAAGGCAGGAGATGCTGTGGGGCAGATGTGGGTCAGATCTATGGGGCAAAGGCTGCTGTGTGGCAGATGTGGGTCAG
Organism: Coturnix japonica; assembly: GCF_054131305.1. Taxonomy (NCBI): domain Eukaryota; kingdom Metazoa; phylum Chordata; class Aves; order Galliformes; family Phasianidae; genus Coturnix; species Coturnix japonica. Next base: position 657,345 of record NW_028188945.1, on the reverse strand, counting down.
ATCTATGGGGCAGGAGCTGCTGTGGGTCAGATGTGGGTCAGATCTATAGGTCAGTAGCTGCTGTGGCTGATGTGGGCCAGTTTTATGGGGCAGGAGTTGCTGTGAGTCAGATGTATGAGGCAGGAGCTGCTGTGGGGCAGATGTGGGTCAGATCTATGGGGCAGGAGATGCTGTGGGGCAGATGTGGGTCAGATCTATAGGTCAGGAGCTGCTGTGGCTGATGTGGGCCAGTTCTATGGGGCAGGAGATGCTGTGAGTCAGATGTATGAGGCAGGAGCTGCTGTGGGGCAGATGGGGGTCAGATATATGGGGCAGGAGCTGCTGTGGGGCAGATGTGGGTCACATCTATGGGCAGGAGCTGCTGTGCTGCACATGTTGGTAGGGTCTATGGGGCAGGAGCTGCTGTGGGGCAGATGTGGGTCAGATCTATGGGCAGGAGCTGCTGTGCTGCACATGTTGGTAGGGTCTATGGGGCAGGAGCTGCTGAGGAACAGATGTGGGACAGATCTATGGGGCAGGAGCTGCTGTGGGGCAGACGTGGCACATATCTATGGGGCAAAATCTGCTGTGGGGCTGATGTGGGTCAGATCTATGGGGCAGGATCTCCTGTGGGCCTGATGTGTGTCAAATCAATGGGGCAGAGCTGCTCTGGGGCACATGTGGGTCAGATCTATGGAGCAGGAGCTGCTGTGGGGCAGATTTGAATCAGATCTATAGGGCAGGAGCTGCTGTGGGTCAGATCTATGGGCAGGAGCTGCTGTGGGGCACATGTGAGTTAGATCTATGGGGCAGGAGATGGTGTGGGGCAGATTTGGGTCAGATGTATGGGTCAGGAGCTGCTGTGTTGCTGATGAGGGTCAGATCTATGGGGCATGGGCTGCTGTGGTTCAGATCTACGGGACTGGAGCTGCAGTGGATCACATGTGGGTCAGATCTATGGGGTAGAAGCTGTTGTGGGGCTGATGGTGATTAGATCTATAAGGCAGGAGCTGCTGTGGGGCTGACTTGGGTCAGATCTATGGGGCAGGAGCTGCTTTGGGGCTGATGGTGGTTAGATTTATATGGCAGGAGCTGCTGTGGGGCACATGTGGGTCAGACCTATGGGGCAGGAGCTGCAGAGGGGATGATGTAGGTCAGATCTATGGGGCAGGAGTTGCTGTGGGGAATATGAGGGACATATCTATGGTGCAAAACCTGCTGTTGGACTGATGTGAGTCAGATCTATGAGTTTGGAGCTGCTGTGGGGCACATGTGGGTCAGATCTACGGGGCAGGAGATGCTGTGGGGCTGATTTGGGTCAGATCTATGTGGCAGGAGATGCTGTGGGTCAGATCTATGGGGCAGGAGCTGCTGTGGGGAACATGTGGGTCAGGTCTATGGGGCAGGAGCTGCTGTGGGCACATGTGGGTCAGATCTATGGGGCAGGAGTTGCTGTTGGGCAGATGTGGGGCATAGCTATGCGGCAAAATCTGCTGTGGGGCTGATTTGTGTCAGATCTATGAGACAGGAGCTGCTGTGGTTCAGATCTATGGGGCAGGAGCTGATGTGGAGCAGATGTGGGTCAGATCTATGTGTTAGGAGCTGCTGTGGGGCACATGTGGGTCAGATCTATGGGGCAGGAGATGCTGTGGGGCTGATTTGGGTCAGATCTATGTGGCAGGAGATGCTGTGGGTCAGACCTATGGGGCAGGAGCTGCTGTGGGGAACATGTGGGTCAGGTCTATGGGGCAGGAGCTGCTGTGGGCACATGTGTGTCAGATCTATGGGGCAGGAGTTGTTGTTGGGCAGATGTGGGGCATAACTATGCGGCAAAATCTGGTGTGGGGCTGATGTGGGTAAGATCTATGAGACAGGAGCTGCTGTGGTTCAGATTTATGGGGGAGGAGCAGCTCTGGGGCACATGTGGGTCAGATCTATATGTTAGGAACTGCTGTGGGGCACATGTGGGTCAGATCTATGGGGCAGGAGATGCTGTGGGGCAGATGTGGGTCAGATCTATGGGGCAAAGGCTGCTGTGTGGCAGATGTGGGTCAGATCTATGGCGCAGGAGCTGCTGTGGGTCAGATGTGGGTCAGATCTATAGGTCAGGAGCTGCTGTGGCTGATGTGGGCCAGTTCTAAGGGGCAGGAGATGCTGTGAGTCAGATGTATGAGGCAGGAGCTGCTGTGGGGCAGATGGGGGTCAGCTCTATGGGGCAGGAGATGCTGTGGAGCAGATGTGGGTCAGATCTATAGGTCAGGAGCTGCTGTGGCTGATGTGGGCCAGTTCTATGGGGCAGGAAATGCTGTGAGTCAGATGTATGAGGCAGGAGCTGCTGTGGGGCAGATGTGGGTCAGATCTATGGGTCAGGAGCTGCTGTGGGGCAGATGTGGGTCAGATCTATGGGGCAGGAGCTGCTGTGGGGCAGATGTGGGTCAGATCTATGGGCAGGAGCTGCTGTGCTGCACATGTTGGTAGGGTCTATGGGGCAGGAGCTGCTGTGGGGCAGATGTGGGACAGATCTATGGGGCAGGAGCTGCTGTGGGGCTGATGTTGGTCAGATCTTTGGGGCAGCAGCTGCTGTGGAGCAGATCTGGGTAAGATCTATGTCGCAGGAGCTGCTGTGGGGCTGACGTGGCACATATCTATGGGGCAAAATCTGCTGTGGGGCTGATGTGGGTCAGATCTATGGGGCAGGATCTCCTGTGGGCCTGATGTGGGTCAAATCAATGGGGCAGAGCTGCTCTGGGGCACATGTGGGTCAGATCTATGGAGCAGGAGCTGCTGTGGGGCAGATTTGAATCAGATCTATAGGGCAGGAGCTGCTGTGGGTCAGATCTATGGGCAGGAGCTGCTGTGGGGCACATGTGAGTTAGATCTATGGGGCAGGAGATGGTGTGGGGCAGATTTGGGTCAGATGTATCGTCAGGAGCTGCTGTGTTGCTGATGAGGGTCAGATCTATGGGGCATGGGCTGCTGTGGTTCAGATCTACGGGACTGGAGCTGCAGTGGAGCACATGTGGGTCAGATCTATGGGGTAGAAGCTGTTGTGGGGCTGATGGTGGTTAGATCTATAAGGCAGGAGCTGCTGTGGGGCTGACTTGGGTCATATCTATGGGGCAGGAGCTGCTTTGGGGCTGATGGTGGTTAGATCTATATGGCAGGAGCTGCTGTGGGGCACATGTGGGTCAGACCTATGGGGCAGAAGCTGCAGAGGGGATGATGTAGGTCAGATCTATGGGGCAGGAGTTGCTGTGGGGAATATGAGGGACATATCTATGGTGCAAAATCTGCTGTTGGACTGATGTGAGTCAGATCTATGAGTTTGGAGCTGCTGTGGGGCACATGTGGGTCAGATCTATGGGGCAGGAGATGCTGTGGGGCTGATTTGGGTCAGATCTATGTGGCAGGAGATGCTGTGGGTCAGATCTATGGGGCAGGAGCTGCTTTGGGGAACATGTGGGTCAGGTCTATGGGGCAGGAGCTGCTGTGGGCACATGTGGGTCAGATCTATGGGGCAGGAGTTGCTGTTGGGCAGATGTGGGGCATAACTATGCGGCAAAATCTGTTGTGGGGCTGATGTGGGTAAGATCTATGAGACAGGAGCTGCTGTGGTCCAGATCTATGGGGCAGGAGTAGCTCTGGGGCACATGTGGGTCAGATCTATGTGTTAGGAGCTGCTGTGGGGCACATGTGGGTCAGATCTATGTGTTAGGAGCTGCTGTGGGGCACATGTGGGTCAGATCTATGGGGCAGGAGATGCTGTGTGGCAGATGTGGGTCAGATCTATGGGGCAAAGCCTGCTGTGTGGCAGATGTGGGTCAGATCTATGGGGCAGGAGCTGCTGTGGGTCAGATGTGGGTAAGATCTATAGGTCAGGAGCTGCTGTGGCTGCTGTGGGCCAGTTCTATGGGGCAGGAGATGCTGTGAGTCAGATGTATGAGGCAGGAGCTGCTGTGGGGCAGATGGGGGTTAGATCTATGGGGCAGGAGATGCTGTGGAGCAGATGTGGGTCAGATCTATGGGGCAGGAGCTGCTGTGGGGCAGATGTGGGTTAGATCTATGGGCAGGAGCTGCTGTGGGGCAGATGTGGGTTAGATCTATGGGCAGGAGCTGCTGTGCTGCACATGTTGGTAGGGTCTATGGGGCAGGAGCTGCTGTGGGGCAGATGTGGGTCAGATCTATGGGCAGGAGCTGCTGCGGGGCACATGTGAGTTAGATCTATGGGGCAGGAGATGGTGTGGGGCAGATTTGGGTCAGATGTATGGGTCAGGAGCTGCTGTGTTGCTGATGAGGGTCAGATCTATGGGGCATGGGCTGCTGTGGTTCAGATCTACGGGACTGGAGCTGCAGTGGAGCACATGTGGGTCAGATCTATGGGGTAGAAGCTGTTGTGGGGCTGATTGTGGTTAGATCTATAAGGCAGGAGCTGCTGTGGGGCTGACATGGGTCAGATCTATGGGGCAGGAGCTGCTTTGGGGCTGATGGTGGTTAGATCTATATGGCAGGAGCTGCTGTGGGGCACATGTTGGTCAGATCTTTGGGGCAGGAGCTGCTGTGGAGCAGATCTGGGTAAGATCTATGTCGCAGGAGCTGCTGTGGGGCAGACGTGGCACATATCTATGGGGCAAAATCTGCTGTGGGGCTGATGTGGGTCAGATCTATGGGGCAAAATCTGCTGTGGGGCTGATGTGGGTCAGATCTATGGGGCAGAGCTGCTCTGGGGCACATGTGGGTCAGATCTATGGAGCAGGAGCTGCTGTGGGGCAGATTTGAATCAGATCTATAGGGCAGGAGCTGCTGTGGGTCAGATCTATGGGCAGGAGCTGCTGTGGGGCACATGTGAGTTAGATCTATGGGGCAGGAGATGGTGTGGGGCAGATTTGGGTCAGATGTATGGGTCAGGAGCTGCTGTGTTGCTGATGAGGGTCAGATCTATGGGGCATGGGCTGCTGTGGTTCAGATCTACGGGACTGGAGCTGCAGTGGAGCACATGTGGGTCAGATCTATGGGGTAGAAGCTGTTGTGGGGCTGATGGTGGTTAGATCTATAAGGCAGGAGCTGCTGTGGGGCTGACCAGGGTCAGATCTATGGGGAAGGAGCTGCTATAGGGCTGATGGTGGTTAGATCTATATGGCAGGAGCTGCTGTGCGGCACATGTGGGTCAGACCTATGGGGCAGGAGCTGCAGAGGGGATGATGTAGGTCAGATCTATGGGGCAGGAGTTGCTGTGGGGAACATGTGGGTCAGGTCTTTGGGGCAGGAGCTGCTGTGGGCACATGTGTGTCAGATCTATGGGGCAGGAGTTGCTGTGGGGAATATGAGGGACATATCTATGGAGCTAAATCTGCTGTGGGGCTGATGTGGGTAAGATCTATGAGACAGGAGCTGCTGTGGTTCAGATCTATGGGGCAGGAGCAGCTCTGGGGAACATGTGGGTCAGATCTATGTGTTAGGAGCTGCTGTGGGGCACATGTGGGTCAGATCTATGGGGCAGGAGTTGCTGTGGGGCAGATGTGGGTCAGATCTATGGGGCAAAGTCTGCTGTGTGGCAGATGTGGGTCAGATCTATGGCGCAGGAGCTGCTGTGGGTCAGATGTGGGTCAGATCTATAGGTCAGGAGCTGCTGTGGCTGATGTGGGCCAGTTCTATGGGGCAGGAGTTGCTGTGAGTCAGATGTATGAGGCAGGAGCTGCTGTGGGGCAGATGGGGGTCAGATCTATGGGTCAGGAGATGCTGTGGATCAGATGTGGGTCAGATCTATGGGGCAGGAGCTGCTGTGGGGCTGATGTTGGTCAGATCTTTGGGGCAGCAGCTGCTGTGGAGCAGATCTGGGTAAGATCTATGTCGCAGGAGCTGCTGTGGGGCAGACGTGGCACATATCTATGGGGCAAAATCTGCTGTGGGGCTGATGTGGGTCAGATCTATGGGGCAGGATCTCCTGTGGGGCTGATGTGGGTCAAATCAATGGGGCAGAGCTGCTCTGGGGCACATGTGGGTCAGATCTATGGAGCAGGAGCTGCTGTGGGGCAGATTTGAATCAGATCTATAGGGCAGGAGCTGCTGTGGGTCAGATCTATGGGCAGGAGCTGCTGTGGGGCACATGTGAGTTAGATCTATGGGGCAGGAGATGGTGTGGGACAGATTTGGGTCAGATGTATCGGTCAGGAGCTGCTGTGTTGCTGATGAGGGTCAGATCTATGGGGCATGGGCTGCTGTGGTTCAGATCTACGGGACTGGAGCTGAAGTGGAGCACATGTGGGTCAGATCTATGGGGTAGAAGCTGTTGTGGGGCTGATGGTGGTTAGATCTATAAGGCAGGAGCTGCTGTGGGGCTGACTTGGGTCAGATCTATGGGGCAGGAGCTGCTTTGGGGTTGATGGTGGTTAGATCTATATGGCAGGAGCTGATGTGGGGCACATGTGGGTCAGACCTATGGGGCAGGAGCTGCAGAGGGGATGATGTAGGTCAGATCTATGGGGCAGGAGTAGCTGTGGGGAATATGAGGGACATATCTATGGTGCAAAATCTGCTGTTGGACTGATGTGAGTCAGATCTATGAGTTTGGAGCTGCTGTGGGGCACATGTGGGTCAGATCTATGTGTTAGGAGCTGCTGTGGGGCACATGTGGGTCAGATCTATGGGGCAGGAGCTGCTGTCGAGATGATGTGGGTCAGATCTTTGGGTAGGAGCTGCAGACGGGCAGATCTGTGTAAGATGTATGGGGCAGGAGCTGCTGTGGGTCAGATCTATGGGGCAGGAGCTGCTGTGGGGCAGATGTGGGTCGGATCTATGGGGCAGGAGATGCTGTGGGGCAGATGTGGGTCAGATCTATGGGGCAAAGGCTGCTGTGTGGCAGATGTGGGTCAGATCTATGGGGCAGGAGCTGCTGTGGGTCAGATGTGGGTCAGATCTATAGGTCAGGAGCTGCTGTGGCTGATGTGGGCCAGTTCTATGGGGCAGGAGATGCTGTGAGTCCGATGTATGAGGCAGGAGCTGCTGTGGGGAAGATGGGGGTCAGATCTATGGGGCAGGAGATGCTGTGGAGCAGATGTGCATCAGATCTATGGGGCAGGAGCTGCTGTGGGGCAGATATGGGTTAGATCTATGAGACAGGAGCTGCTGTGGTTCAGATCTATGGGGCAGGAGCAGCTCTGGGGCACATGTGGGTCAGATCTATGTGTTAGGATCTGCTGTGGGGCACATGTGGGTCAGATCTATGGGGCAGGAGCTGCTGTCGAGATGATGTGGGTCAGATCTTTGGGTAGGAGCTGCTGTGGGGCAGATCTGTGTAAGATGTAAGGGGCAGGAGCTGCTGTGGGGCAGATGTGGGTCAGATCTATGGGGCAGGAGATGCTGTGGGGCAGATGTGGGTCAGATCTATGGGGCAGGAGCTGCTGTGGGGCTGATGTTGGTCAGATCTTTGGGGCAGCAGCTGCTGTGGAGCAGATCTGGGTAAGATCTATGTCGCAGGAGCTGCTGTGGGGCAGACGTGGCACATATCTATGGGGCAAAATCTGCTGTGGGGCTGATGTGGGTCAGATCTATAGGTCAGGAGCTGCTGTGGCTGATGTGGGCCAGTTCTATTGGGCAGGAGATGCTGTGAGTCAGATGTATGAGGCAGGAGCTGCTGTGGGGCAGAAGGGGGTCAGATCTATGGGGCAGGAGTTGCTGTGGAGCAGATGTGGGTCAGATCTATGGGGCAGGAGTTGCTGTTGGGCAGATGTGGGACATAACTATGGGGCAAAATCTGCTGTTGGGCTGATGTTGGTAAGATCTATGAGACAGGAGCTGCTGTGGTTCAGATCTATGGGGCAGGAGCAGCTCTGGGGCACATGTGGGTCAGATCTATGTGTTAGGAGCTGCTGTGGGGCACATGTGGGTCAGATCTATGGGGCAGGAGCTGCTGTCGAGATGATGTGGGTCAGATCGTTGGGTAGGAGCTGCTGTGGGGCAGATCTGTGTAAGATGTAATGGGCAGGAGCTGCTGTGGGGCAGATGTGGGTCAGATCTATGCGGCATGAGATGCTGTGGGGCAGATGTGGGTCAGATATATGGGGCAAAGGCTGCTGTGGGGCAGATGTGGGTCAGATCTATGGGGCAGGAGCTGCTGTGGGTCAGATGTGGGTCAGATCTATGGGGCAGGAGCTGCTGTGGCTGATGTGGGCCAGTTCTATGGGGCAGGAGATGCTGTGAGTCAGATGTATGGGGCAGGAGCTGCTGTGGGGCAGATGTGGGTCAGATCTATGTTTCAGGAGCTGATGTGGGGCAGATGTAGGGCATATCTATGTGTTAGGAGCTGCTGTGGGGCACATGTGGGCCAGATCTATGGGGCAGGAGATGCTGTGGGGCACATGTGGGTCAGATCTATGGGGCAGGAGCTGCTGTCGAGATGATGTGGGTCAGATCTTTTGGTAGGAGCTGCTGTGGTGCAGATCTGGGTAAGATGTAAGGGGCAGGAGCTGCTGTGGGGCAGATTTGGGTCAGATCTATGGGGCAGGAGCTGCTTTGGCTGATGTGGGCCAGTTCTATGGGGCAGGAGATGCTGTGAGTCAGACGTATGAGACAGGAGCTGCTGTGGGGCATATGGGGGTCAGATCTATGGGGCAGGAGATGCTGTGGAGCAGATGTGGGTCAGATCTATGGGGCAGGAGCTGCTGTGGTGCAGATCTGGGTAAGATGTAAGGTGCAGGAGCTGCTGTGGGGCAGATCTGGGTAAGATGTATGGGGCAGGAGCTGCTGTGGGGCAGATGTAGGTCAGATCTATGGGGCAGGAGCTGCTGAGGGGCAGATGTGGGTCAGATCTATGGGGCAGGATTTGCTGTTAGGCTGATGTGGGTCAGATCTATGGGGCAGGAGCTGCTGTGGGTCTGATTTGGGTCAGATCTATAGGTCAGGAGCTGCTGTGGCTGATGTGGGCCAGTTCTATGGGGCAGGAGATGCTGTGAGTCAGATGTATGAGGCAGGAGCTGCTGTGGGGCAGATGTGGGTCAGATCTATGGGGCAGGAGCTACTGTGGGGCAGATGTGGGTCAGATCTATGGGGCAGGAGCTGCTGTGGGGCTGATGTTGGTCTGATCTTTAGGGCAGAAGCTTCAGTGGAGCAGAACTAGGTAAGATCTATGTCGCAGGAGCTGATGTGGGGCAGATGTGGGTTAGATCTATGGGCAGGAGCTGCTGTGCTGCACATGTTGGTAGGGTCTATGGGGCAGGAGCTGCTGTGGGGCAGATGTGGGTCAGATCTATGGGGCAGGAGCTGCTGTGGGGCTGATGTTGGTCAGATCTTTGGGGCAGCAGCTGGTGTGGAGCAGCTCTGGGTAAGATCTATGTCGCAAGCTGCTGTGGGGCAGACGTGGCACATATCTATGGGGCAGGAGCTGCTGTCGAGATGATGTGGGTCAGATCTTTGGGTAGGAGCTGCTGTGGGGCAGATCTGTGTAAGATGTAAGGGGCAGGAGCTGCTGTGGGGCAGATGTGGGTCAGATCTATGGGGCAGGAGATGCTGTGGGGCAGATGTGGGTCAGATCTATGGGGCAGGAGCTGCTGTGGGGCTGATGTTGGTCAGATCTTTGGGGCAGCAGCTGCTGTGGAGCAGATCTTGGTAAGATCTATGTCGCAGGAGCTGCTGTGGGGCAGACGTGGCACATATCTATGGGGCAAAATCTGCTGTGGGGCTGATGTGGGTCAGATCTATAGGTCAGGAGCTGCTGTGGCTGATGTGGGCCAGTTCTATGGGGCAGGAGATGCTGTGAGTCAGATGTATGAGGCAGGAGCTGCTGTGGGGCAGAAGGGGGTCAGATCTATGGGGCAGGAGTTGCTGTGGAGCAGATGTGGGTCAGATCTATGGGGCAGGAGTTGCTGTTGGGCAGATGTGGGACATAACTATGGGGCAAAATCTGCTGTTGGGCTGATGTTGGTAAGATCTATGAGACAGGAGCTGCTGTGGTTCAGATCTATGGGGCAGGAGCAGCTCTGGGGCACATGTGGGTCAGATCTATGTGTTAGGAGCTGCTGTGGGGCACATGTGGGTCAGATCTATGGGGCAGGAGCTGCTGTCGAGATGATGTGGGTCAGATCGTTGGGTAGGAGCTGCTGTGGGGCAGATCTGTGTAAGATGTAATGGGCAGGAGCTGCTGTGGGGCAGATGTGGGTCAGATCTATGCGGCATGAGATGCTGTGGGGCAGATGTGGGTCAGATATATGGGGCAAAGGCTGCTGTGGGGCAGATGTGGGTCAGATCTATGGGGCAGGAGCTGCTGTGGGTCAGATGTGGGTCAGATCTATGGGGCAGGAGCTGCTGTGGCTGATGTGGGCCAGTTCTATGGGGCAGGAGATGCTGTGAGTCAGATGTATGGGGCAGGAGCTGCTGTGGGGCAGATGTGGGTCAGATCTATGTTTCAGGAGCTGATGTGGGGCAGATGTAGGGCATATCTATGTGTTAGGAGCTGCTGTGGGGCACATGTGGGCCAGATCTATGGGGCAGGAGATGCTGTGGGGCACATGTGGGTCAGATCTATGGGGCAGGAGCTGCTGTCGAGATGATGTGGGTCAGATCTTTTGGTAGGAGCTGCTGTGGTGCAGATCTGGGTAAGATGTAAGGGGCAGGAGCTGCTGTGGGGCAGATTTGGGTCAGATCTATGGGGCAGGAGCTGCTTTGGCTGATGTGGGCCAGTTCTATGGGGCAGGAGATGCTGTGAGTCAGACGTATGAGACAGGAGCTGCTGTGGGGCATATGGGGGTCAGATCTATGGGGCAGGAGATGCTGTGGAGCAGATGTGGGTCAGATCTATGGGGCAGGAGCTGCTGTGGTGCAGATCTGGGTAAGATGTAAGGTGCAGGAGCTGCTGTGGGGCAGATCTGGGTAAGATGTATGGGGCAGGAGCTGCTGTGGGGCAGATGTAGGTCAGATCTATGGGGCAGGAGCTGCTGAGGGGCAGATGTGGGTCAGATCTATGGGGCAGGATTTGCTGTTAGGCTGATGTGGGTCAGATCTATGGGGCAGGAGCTGCTGTGGGTCTGATTTGGGTCAGATCTATAGGTCAGGAGCTGCTGTGGCTGATGTGGGCCAGTTCTATGGGGCAGGAGATGCTGTGAGTCAGATGTATGAGGCAGGAGCTGCTGTGGGGCAGATGTGGGTCAGATCTATGGGGCAGGAGCTACTGTGGGGCAGATGTGGGTCAGATCTATGGGGCAGGAGCTGCTGTGGGGCTGATGTTGGTCTGATCTTTAGGGCAGAAGCTTCAGTGGAGCAGAACTAGGTAAGATCTATGTCGCAGGAGCTGATGTGGGGCAGATGTGGGTTAGATCTATGGGCAGGAGCTGCTGTGCTGCACATGTTGGTAGGGTCTATGGGGCAGGAGCTGCTGTGGGGCAGATGTGGGTCAGATCTATGGGGCAGGAGCTGCTGTGGGGCTGATGTTGGTCAGATCTTTGGGGCAGCAGCTGGTGTGGAGCAGCTCTGGGTAAGATCTATGTCGCAAGCTGCTGTGGGGCAGACGTGGCACATATCTATGGGGCAGGAGCTGCTGTCGAGATGATGTGGGTCAGATCTTTGGGTAGGAGCTGCTGTGGGGCAGATCTGTGTAAGATGTAAGGGGCAGGAGCTGCTGTGGGGCAGATGTGGGTCAGATCTATGGGGCAGGAGATGCTGTGGGGCAGATGTGGGTCAGATCTATGGGGCAGGAGCTGCTGTGGGGCTGATGTTGGTCAGATCTTTGGGGCAGCAGCTGCTGTGGAGCAGATCTTGGTAAGATCTATGTCGCAGGAGCTGCTGTGGGGCAGACGTGGCACATATCTATGGGGCAAAATCTGCTGTGGGGCTGATGTGGGTCAGATCTATAGGTCAGGAGCTGCTGTGGCTGATGTGGGCCAGTTCTATGGGGCAGGAGATGCTGTGAGTCAGATGTATGAGGCAGGAGCTGCTGTGGGGCAGAAGGGGGTCAGATCTATGGGGCAGGAGTTGCTGTGGAGCAGATGTGGGTCAGATCTATGGGGCAGGAGTTGCTGTTGGGCAGATGTGGGACATAACTATGGGGCAAAATCTGCTGTTGGGCTGATGTTGGTAAGATCTATGAGACAGGAGCTGCTGTGGTTCAGATCTATGGGGCAGGAGCAGCTCTGGGGCACATGTGGGTCAGATCTATGTGTTAGGAGCTGCTGTGGGGCACATGTGGGTCAGATCTATGGGGCAGGAGCTGCTGTCGAGATGATGTGGGTCAGATCGTTGGGTAGGAGCTGCTGTGGGGCAGATCTGTGTAAGATGTAATGGGCAGGAGCTGCTGTGGGGCAGATGTGGGTCAGATCTATGCGGCATGAGATGCTGTGGGGCAGATGTGGGTCAGATATATGGGGCAAAGGCTGCTGTGGGGCAGATGTGGGTCAGATCTATGGGGCAGGAGCTGCTGTGGGTCAGATGTGGGTCAGATCTATGGGGCAGGAGCTGCTGTGGCTGATGTGGGCCAGTTCTATGGGGCAGGAGATGCTGTGAGTCAGATGTATGGGGCAGGCGCTGCTGTGGGGCAGATGTGGGTCAGATCTATGTTTCAGGAGCTGATGTGGGGCAGATGTAGGGCATATCTATGTGTTAGGAGCTGCTGTGGGGCACATGTGGGCCAGATCTATGGGGCAGGAGATGCTGTGGGGCACATGTGGGTCAGATCTATGGGGCAGGAGCTGCTGTCGAGATGATGTGGGTCAGATCTTTTGGTAGGAGCTGCTGTGGTGCTGATCTGGGTAAGATGTAAGGGGCAGGAGCTGCTGTGGGGCAGATTTGGGTCAGATCTATGGGGCAGGAGCTGCTTTGGCTGATGTGGGCCAGTTCTATGGGGCAGGAGATGCTGTGAGTCAGACGTATGAGACAGGAGCTGCTGTGGGGCATATGGGGGTCAGATCTATGGGGCAGGAGATGCTGTGGAGCAGATGTGGGTCAGATCTATGGGGCAGGAGCTGCTGTGGTGCAGATCTGGGTAAGATGTAAGGTGCAGGAGCTGCTGTGGGGCAGATCTGGGTAAGATGTATGGGGCAGGAGCTGCTGTGGGGCAGATGTAGGTCAGATCTATGGGGCAGGAGCTGCTGTGGGGCAGATGTGGGTCAGATCTATGGGGCAGGATTTGCTGTTAGGCTGATGTGGGTCAGATCTATGGGGCAGGAGCTGCTGTGGGTCTGATTTGGGTCAGATCTATAGGTCAGGAGCTGCTGTGGCTGATGTGGGCCAGTTCTATGGGGCAGGAGATGCTGTGAGTCAGATGTATGAGGCAGGAGCTGCTGTGGGGCAGATGTGGGTCAGATCTATGGGGCAGGAGCTACTGTGGGGCAGATGGGGGTCAGATCTATGGGGCAGGAGCTGCTGTGGGGCTGATGTTGGTCTGATCTTTAGGGCAGAAGCTTCAGTGGAGCAGAACTAGGTAAGATCTATGTCGCAGGAGCTGATGTGGGGCAGATGTGGGTTAGATCTATGGGCAGGAGCTGCTGTGCTGCACATGTTGGTAGGGTCTATGGGGCAGGAGCTGCTGTGGGGCAGATGTGGGTCAGATCTATGAGGCAGGAGCTGCTGTGGGGCTGATGTTGGTCAGATCTTTGGGGCAGCAGCTGGTGTGGAGCAGCTCTGGGTAAGATCTATGTCGCAAGCTGCTGTGGGGCAGACGTGGCACATATCTATGGGGCAGGAGCTGCTGTCGAGATGATGTGGGTCAGATCTTTGGGTAGGAGCTGCTGTGGGGCAGATCTGTGTAAGATGTAAGGGGCAGGAGCTGCTGTGGGGCAGATGTGGGTCAGATCTATGGGGCAGGAGATGCTGTGGGGCAGATGTGGGTCAGATCTATGGGGCAGGAGCTGCTGTGGGGCTGATGTTGGTCAGATCTTTGGGGCAGCAGCTGCTGTGGAGCAGATCTTGGTAAGATCTATGTCGCAGGAGCTGCTGTGGGGCAGACGTGGCACATATCTATGGGGCAAAATCTGCTGTGGGGCTGATGTGGGTCAGATCTATAGGTCAGGAGCTGCTGTGGCTGATGTGGGCCAGTTCTATGGGGCAGGAGATGCTGTGAGTCAGATGTATGAGGCAGGAGCTGCTGTGGGGCAGAAGGGGGTCAGATCTATGGGGCAGGAGTTGCTGTGGAGCAGATGTGGGTCAGATCTATGGGGCAGGAGTTGCTGTTGGGCAGATGTGGGACATAACTATGGGGCAAAATCTGCTGTTGGGCTGATGTTGGTAAGATCTATGAGACAGGAGCTGCTGTGGTTCAGATCTATGGGGCAGGAGCAGCTCTGGGGCACATGTGGGTCAGATCTATGTGTTAGGAGCTGCTGTGGGGCACATGTGGGTCAGATCTATGGGGCAGGAGCTGCTGTCGAGATGATGTGGGTCAGATCGTTGGGTAGGAGCTGCTGTGGGGCAGATCTGTGTAAGATGTAATGGGCAGGAGCTGCTGTGGGGCAGATGTGGGTCAGATCTATGCGGCATGAGATGCTGTGGGGCAGATGTGGGTCAGATATATGGGGCAAAGGCTGCTGTGGGGCAGATGTGGGTCAGATCTATGGGGCAGGAGCTGCTGTGGGTCAGATGTGGGTCAGATCTATGGGGCAGGAGCTGCTGTGGCTGATGTGGGCCAGTTCTATGGGGAAGGAGATGCTGTGAGTCAGATGTATGGGGCAGGAGCTGCTGTGGGGCAGATGTGGGTCAGATCTATGTTTCAGGAGCTGATGTGGGGCAGATGTAGGGCATATCTATGTGTTAGGAGCTGCTGTGGGGCACATGTGGGCCAGATCTATGGGGCAGGAGATGCTGTGGGGCACATGTGGGTCAGATCTATGGGGCAGGAGCTGCTGTCGAGATGATGTGGGTCAGATCTTTTGGTAGGAGCTGCTGTGGTGCTGATCTGGGTAAGATGTAAGGGGCAGGAGCTGCTGTGGGGCAGATTTGGGTCAGATCTATGGGGCAGGAGCTGCTTTGGCTGATGTGGGCCAGTTCTATGGGGCAGGAGATGCTGTGAGTCAGACGTATGAGACAGGAGCTGCTGTGGGGCATATGGGGGTCAGATCTATGGGGCAGGAGATGCTGTGGAGCAGATGTGGGTCAGATCTATGGGGCAGGAGCTGCTGTGGTGCAGATCTGGGTAAGATGTAAGGTGCAGGAGCTGCTGTGGGGCAGATCTGGGTAAGATGTATGGGGCAGGAGCTGCTGTGGGGCAGATGTAGGTCAGATCTATGGGGCAGGAGCTGCTGTGGGGCAGATGTGGGTCAGATCTATGGGGCAGGATTTGCTGTTAGGCTGATGTGGGTCAGATCTATGGGGCAGGAGCTGCTGTGGGTCTGATTTGGGTCAGATCTATAGGTCAGGAGCTGCTGTGGCTGATGTGGGCCAGTTCTATGGGGCAGGAGATGCTGTGAGTCAGATGTATGAGGCAGGAGCTGCTGTGGGGCAGATGTGGGTCAGATCTATGGGGCAGGAGCTACTGTGGGGCAGATGGGGGTCAGATCTATGGGGCAGGAGCTGCTGTGGGGCTGATGTTGGTCTGATCTTTAGGGCAGAAGCTTCAGTGGAGCAGAACTAGGTAAGATCTATGTCGCAGGAGCTGATGTGGGGCAGATGTGGGTTAGATCTATGGGCAGGAGCTGCTGTGCTGCACATGTTGGTAGGGTCTATGGGGCAGGAGCTGCTGTGGGGCAGATGTGGGTCAGATCTATGGGGCAGGAGCTGCTGTGGGGCTGATGTTGGTCAGATCTTTGGGGCAGCAGCTGGTGTGGAGCAGCTCTGGGTAAGATCTATGTCGCAAGCTGCTGTGGGGCAGACGTGGCACATATCTATGGGGCAAAATCTGCTGTGGGGCTGATGTGGGTCAGATCTATAGGTCAGGAGCTGCTGTGGGGCAGATGTGGGTCAGATCTATGGGGCAAAGGCTGCTGTGTGGCAGATGTGGGTCAGATCTATGGGGCAGGAGCTGCTGTGGGTCAGATGTGGGTCAGATCTATGGGGCAGGAGCTGCTGTGGCTGATGTGGGCCAGTTCTATGGGGCAGGAGATGCTGTGAGTCAGATGTATGAGGCAGGAGCTGCTGTGGGGCAGATGGGAGTCAGATCTATGGGGCAGGAGATGCTGTGGAGCAGATGTGGGTCAGATCTATGGGGCAGGAGCTGCTGTGGGGCAGATGTGGGTCAGATCTATGGGGCAGGAGCTGCTGTGGGGCTGATGTGTGTCAGGTCTATGGGGCAGGACCTGCTGTGTGGCTGATGCGGGTCAGATCTATGGGCAGGAGCTGCAGTGGAGATGATGTAGGTCAGATCTGTGGTGTAGGAGCAGCAGTGGGGCAGATGTGTGTCAGATCTTTGGGGAGGATCTGCTGTGGGTCTGATGTGGGTCAGATCTATGGGGCAGGAGCTGTTGTGGCGCAGATGTGGGTCAGATCTATGTTGCAGGAGCTGATGTGGGGCAGATGTAGGGCATATCGATGGGGAGGAGCTGCTGTGGTGCAGATGTGGGTTAGATCTATGGGCCGGAGCTGCTGTGCTGCACATGTTGGTTGGGTCTATGGGGCAGGAGCTGCTGTGGGGCAGATGTGGGTCAGATCTATGGGGCAGGAGCTGCTGTGGGGCTGATGTTGGTCAGATCTTTGGGGCAGCAGCTGCTGTGGAGCAGCTCTGGGTAAGATCTTTGTCGCAAGCTGCTGTGGGGCAGACGTGGCACATATCTATGGGGCAAAATCTGCTGTGGGGCTGATGTGGGTCAGATCTATAGGTCAGGAGCTGCTGTGGCTGATGTGGGCCAGTTCTATGGGGCAGGAGATGCTGTGAGTCCGATGTATGAGGCAGGAGCTGCTGTTGGGCAGATGGGGGTCAGATCTATGGGGCAGGAGATGCTGTGGAGCAGATGTGGGTCAGATCTATGGGGCAGGAGCTGCTGTGGGGCAGATGTGGGTTAGATCTATGAGACAGGAGCTGCTGTGGTTCAGATCTATGGGGCAGGAGCAGCTCTGGGGCACATGTGGGTCAGATCTATGTCTTAGGAGCTGCTGTGGGGCACATGTGGGTCAGATCTATGGGGCAGGAGCTGCTGTCGAGATGATGTGGGTCAGATCTTTTGGTAGGACCTGCTGTGGGGCAGATCTGGGTAAGATGTATGGGGCAGGAGCTGCTGTGGGTCAGATGTGGGTCAGATCTATGGGGCAGGAGCTGCTGTGGGGCAGATGTGGGTCAGATCTATGGGGCAGGATATGCTGTTAGGCAGATGTGGGTCAGATCTATGGGGTAAAGTCTGCTGTGTGGCAGATGTGGGTCAGATCTATGGGGCAGGAGCTGCTGTGGGTCTGATTTGGGTCAGATCTATAGGTCAGGAGCTGCTGTGGCTGATGTGGGCCAGTTCTATGGGGCAGGAGATGCTGTGAGTCAGATGTATGAGGCAGGAGCTGCTGTGGGGCAGATGTGGGTCAGATCTATGGGGCAGGAGCTGCTGTGGGGCAGATGTGGGTTAGATCTATGGGCAGGAGCTGCTGTGCTGCACATGTTGGTAGGGTCTATGGGGCAGGAGCTGCTGTGGGTCAGATGTGGGTCAGATCTATGGGGCAGGAGCTGCTGTGGGGCTGATGTTGGTCAGATCTTTGGGGCAGCAGCTGCTGTGGAGCAGATCTGGGTAAGATCTATGTCGCAG
Source organism: Coturnix japonica (assembly GCF_054131305.1). Classification (NCBI taxonomy): domain Eukaryota; kingdom Metazoa; phylum Chordata; class Aves; order Galliformes; family Phasianidae; genus Coturnix; species Coturnix japonica. Next base: position 639,730 of record NW_028188945.1, on the reverse strand, counting down.
GAGCTGATGTGGGGCAGATGTAGGGCATATCTATGGGGTGGAGCTGCTGTGGTGCAGATGTGGGTCACATCTATGGGGCGGGAGATGCTGTGTGGCTGATGTGGGTCAAATCTATGGGGCAGGAGCTGCTTTGGGGCTGATGGTGGTTAGATCTATGGGGCAGGAGCTGCTGTGAGGCGCATGTGGGTCAGACCTTTGGGGCAAAATCTGCTGTGGGGCTGATGTGGGTAAGATCTATGAGACAGGAGCTGCTGTGGTTCAGATCTATGGGGCAGGAGCAGCTCTGGGGTACATGTGGGATAGATCTATGTGTTAGGAGCTGCTGTGGGGCACATGTGGGCCAGATCTATGGGGCAGGAGCTGCTGTGGGGCAGATTTGGGTCAGATCTATGGGGCAGGAGCTGCTTTGGCTGATGTGGTCCAGTTCTATGGGGCAGGAGATGCTGTGAGTCAGACGTATGAGACAGGAGCTGCTGTGGGGCAGATGGGGGTCAGATCTATGGGGCAGGAGATGCTGTGGAGCAGATGTGGGTCAGATCTATGGGGCAGGAGCTGCTGTGGTGCAGATCTGGGTAAGATGTAAGGTGCAGGAGCTGCTGTGGGGCAGATCTGGGTAAGATGTATGGGGCAGGAGCTGCTGTGGGGCAGATGTGGGTCAGATCTATGGGGCAGGAGCTGCTGTGGGGCAGATGTGGGTCAGATCTATGGGGCAGGATATGCTGTTAGGCTGATGTGGGTCAGATCTATGGGGCAGGAGCTGCTGTGGGGCTGATGTTGGTCTGATCTTTGAGGCAGCAGCTTCTGTGGAGCAGATCTGGGTAAGATCTATGTCGCAGGAGCTGATGTGGGGCAGATGTGGGTTAGATCTATGGGCAGGAGCTGCTGTGCTGCACATGTTGGTAGGGTCTATGGGGCAGGAGCTGCTGTGGGGCAGATGTGGGTCAGATCTATGGGGCAGGAGCTGCTGTGGGGCAGATGTGGGTTAGATCTATGGGCAGGAGCTGCTGTGCTGCACATGTTGGTAGGGTCTATGGGGCAGGAGCTGCTGTGGGGCAGATGTGGGTCAGATCTATGGGGCAGGAGCTGCTGTGGAACTGATGTTGGTCAGATCTTTGGGGCAGCAGCTGCTGTGGAGCAGCTCTGGGTAAGATCTATGTCGCAAGCTGCTGTGGGGCAGACTTGGCACATATCTATGGGGCAAAATCTGCTGTGGGGCTGATGTGGGTCAGATCTATAGGTCAGGAGCTGCTGTGGGGCAGATGTGGGTCAGATCTATGGGGCAAAGGCTGCTGTGTGGCAGATGTGGGTCAGATCTATGAGGAGGAGCTGCTGTGGGGCAGACGTGGCACATATCTATGGGGCAAAATTTACTGTGGGGCTGATGTGGGTCAGATCTATGGGGCAGGAGCAGCTGTGAGGCACATGTGGGTCAGATCTATGGTTTAGGTGCTGCTTTGGGGAAAATGTGGGTCAGATCTATGTGGCAGGAGATGCTCTGGGTCTGATGTGGGTCAGATCTATGGGGCAGGAGATGCTGTGAGTCAGATCTATGAGGCAGGAGCTGCTGTGGGGCTGATGTGTGTCAGGTCTATGGGGCAGGACCTGCTGTGTGGCTGATGCGGGTCAGATCTATGGGCAGGAGCTGCAGTGGAGATGATGTAGGTCAGATCTGTGGTGTAGGAGCAGCAGTGGGGCAGATGTGTGTCAGATCTTTGGGGAGGATCTGCTGTGGGTCTGATGTGGGTCAGATCTATGGGGCAGGAGCTGTTGTGGCGCAGATGTGGGTCAGATCTATGTTGCAGGAGCTGATGTGGGGCAGATGTAGGGCATATCTATGGGGAGGAGCTGCTGTGGTGCAGATGTGGGTTAGATCTATGGGCAGGAGCTGCTGTGCTGCACATGTTGGTTGGGTCTATGGGGCAGGAGCTGCTGTGGGGCAGATGTGGGTCAGATCTATGGGGCAGGAGCTGCTGTGGGGCTGATGTTGGTCAGATCTTTGGGGCAGCAGCTGCTGTGGAGCAGCTCTGGGTAAGATCTATGTCGCAAGCTGCTGTGGGGCAGACGTGGCACATATCTATGGGGCAAAATCTGCTGTGGGGCTGATGTGGGTCAGATCTATAGGTCAGGAGCTGCTGTGGCTGATGTGGGCCAGTTCTATGGGGCAGGAGATGCTGTGAGTCCGATGTATGAGGCAGGAGCTGCTGTGGGGCAGATGTGGGTCAGATCTATGGGGCAGGAGCTGCTGTGGGGCAGATGTAGGTTAGATCTATGAGACAGGAGCTGCTGTGGTTCAGATCTATGGGGCAGGAGCAGCTCTGGGGCACATGTGGGTCAGATCTATTTGTTAGGAGCTGCTGTGGGGCACATGTGGGTCAGATCTATGGGGCAGGAGCTGCTGTCGAGATGATGTGGGTCAGATCTTTTGGTAGGAGCTGCTGTGGTGCAGATCTGGGTAAGATGTAAGGGGCAGGAGCTGCTGTGGGGCAGATTTGGGTCAGATCTATGGGGCAGGAGCTGCTGTGGCTGATGTGGGCCAGTTCTATGGGGCAGGAGATGCTGTGAGTCAGATGTATGAGACAGGAGCTGCTGTGGGGCAGATGGGGGTCAGATCTATGGGGCAGGAGATGCTGTGGAGCAGATGTGGGTCAGATCTATGGGGCAGGTGCTGCTGTGGTGCAGATCTGGGTAAGATGTAAGGTGCAGGAGCTGCTGTGGGGCAGATGTGGGTCAGATCTATGGGGCAAGAGCTGCTGTGGGGCAGATGTAGGTCAGATCTATGGGGCAGGAGATGCTGTGGGGCAGATGTGGGTCAGATCTATGGGGCAGGATATGCTGTTAGGCAGATGTGGGTCAGATCTATGGGGTAAAGTCTGCTGTGTGGCAGATGTGGGTCAGATCTATGGGGCAGGAGCTGCTGTGGGTCTGATTTGGGTCAGATCTATAGGTCAGGAGCTGCTGTGGCTGATGTGGGCCAGTTCTATGGGGCAGGAGATGCTGTGAGTCAGATGTATGAGGCAGGAGCTGCTGTGGGGCAGATGTGGGTCAGATCTATGGGGCAGGAGCTGCTGTGGGGCAGATGTGGGTTAGATCTATGGGCAGGAGCTGCTGTGCTGCACATGTTGGTAGGGTCTATGGGGCAGGAGCTGCTGTGGGTCAGATGTGGGTCAGATCTATGGGGCAGGAGCTGCTGTGGGGCTGATGTTGGTCAGATCTTTGGGGCAGCAGCTGCTGTGGAGCAGATCTGGGTCAGATCTATGTCGCAGGAGCTGATGTGGGGCTGATGTAGGGCATATCTATGGGGTGGAGCTGCTGTGGTGCAGATGTGGGTCACATCTATGGGGCGGGAGATGCTGTGTGGCTGATGTGGGTCAAATCTATGGGGCAGGAGCTGCTTTGGGGCTGATGGTGGTTATATCTATGGGGCAGGAGCTGCTGTGAGGCGCATGTGGGTCAGACCTTTGGGGCAGGAGCTGCTGTGGGGCGCATGTGGGTAAGATCTATGGGGCAGGAGTTGCTGTTGGGCAGATGTGCGACATAACTATGGGGCAAAATCTGCTGTGGGGCTGATGTGGGTAAGATCTATGAGACAGGAGCTGCTGTGGTTCAGATCTATGGGGCAGGAGAAGCTCTGGGGTACATGTGGGTTAGATCTATGGGGCAGGAGATGCTGTGGGGCACATGTTGGTCAGATCTATGGGGCAGGAGCTGCTGTCGAGATGATGTGGGTCAGATCTTTTGGTAGGAGCTGCTGTGGTGCAGATCTGGGTAAGATGTAAGGGGCAGCAGCTGCTGTGGGGCAGATTTGGGTCAGATCTATGGGGCAGGAGCTGCTTTGGCTGATGTGGGCCAGTTCTATGGGGCAGGAGATGCTGTGAGTCAGACGTATGAGACAGGAGCTGCTGTGGGGCAGATGGGGGTCAGATCTATGGGGCAGGAGATGCTGTGGAGCAGATGTGGGTCAGATCTATGGGGCAGGAGCTGCTGTGGTGCAGATCTGGGTAAGATGTAAGGTGCAGGAGCTGCTGTGGGGCAGATGTGGGTCAGATCTATGGGGCAGGAGCTGCTGTGGGGCAGATGTGGGTCAGATCTTTGGGGCAGCAGCTGCTGTGGGGCAGATGTGGGTCAGATCTATGGGGCAAAGGCTGCTGTGTGGCAGATGTGGGTCAGATCTTTGGGGCAGGAGCTGCTTTGGTTCAGATGTGGGTCAGATCTATGGGGCAGGAGCTGCTGTGGCTGATGTGGGCCAGTTCTATTGTGCAGGAGATGCTGTGAGTCAGATGTATGAGGCAGGAGCTGCTGTGGGGCAGATGGGGGTCAGATCGATGGGGCAGGAGATGCTGTGGAGCAGATGTGGGTCAGATCTATGGGGCAGGAGCTGCTGTGGGGCAGATGTGGGTTAGATCTATGGGACAGGAGCTGCTGTGGTTCAGATCTATGGGGCAGGAGCAGCTCTGGGGCAAATGTGGGTCAGATCTATGTGTTAGGAGCTGCTGTGGGGCGCATGTGGGTCAGATCTATGGGGCAGGAGCTGCTGTCGAGATGATGTGGGTCAGATCTTTGGGTAGGAGCTGCTGTGAGGCAGATCTGGGTAAGATGTATGGGGCAGGAGCTGCTGTGGGTCAGATGTGGGTCAGATCTATGGGGCAGGAGCTGCTGTGGGGCACATGTGGGTCAGATCAATGGGGCAGGTGATGCTGTGTGGCAGACGTGGCACATATCTATGGGGCAAAATATGCTGTGGGGCTGATGTGGGTCAGATCTATAGGTCAGGAGCTGCTGTGGCTGATGTGGGCCAGTTCTATGGGGCAGGAGATGCTGTGAGTCAGATGTATGAGGCAGGAGCTGCTGTGGGGCAGATGTTGGTCAGATCTATGGGGCAGGAGATGCTGTGGAGCAGATGTGGGTCAGATCTATGGGGCAGGAGCTGCTGTGGGGCAGATGTGGGTCAGATCTATTGGGCAGGAGCTGCTGTGGGGCAGATGTGGGTTAGATCTATGGGCAGGAGCTGCTGTGCTGCACATGTTGGTAGGGTCTATGGGGCAGGAGCTGCTGTGGGGCAGATGTGGGTCAGATCTATGGGGCAGGAGCTGCTGTGGGGCTGATGTTGGTCAGATCTTTGGGGCAGCAGCTGCTGTGGAGCAGCTCTGGGTAAGATCTATGTCGCAAGCTGCTGTGGGGCAGACGTGGCACATATCTATGGGGCAAAATCTGCTGTGGGGCTGATGTGGGTCAGATCTATAGGTCAGGAGCTGCTGTGGGGCAGATGTGGGTCAGATCTATCGGGCAAAGGCTGCTGTGTGGCAGATGTGGGTCAGATCTATGGGGCAGGAGCTGCTGTGGGTCAGATGTGGGTCAGATCTATGGGGCAGGAGCTGCTGTGGCTGATGTGGGCCAGTTCTATGGGGCAGGAGATGCTGTGAGTCAGATGTATGAGGCAGGAGCTGCTGTGGGGCAGATGGGAGTCAGATCTATGGGGCAGGAGATGCTGTGGAGCAGATGTGGGTCAGATCTATGGGGCAGGAGCTGCTGTGGGGCAGATGTGGGTTAGATCTATGGGCAGGAGCTGCTGTGCTGCACATGTTGGTAGGGTCTATGGGGCAGGAGCTGCTGTGGGGCAGATGTGGGTCAGATCTATGGGGCAGGAGCTGCTGTGGGGCTGATGTTGGTCAGATCTTTGGGGCAGCAGCTGCTGTGGAGCAGCTCTGGGTAAGATCTATGTCGCAAGCTGCTGTGGGGCAGACGTGGCACATATCTATGGGGCAAAATCTGCTGTGGGGCTGATGTGGGTCAGATCTATAGGTCAGGAGCTGCTGTGGGGCAGATGTGGGTCAGATCTATGGGGCAAAGGCTGCTGTGTGGCAGATGTGGGTCAGATCTATGAGGAGGAGCTGCTGTGGGTCAGATGTGGGTCAGATCTATGGGACAGGAGCTGCTGTGGCTGATGTGGGCCAGTTCTATGGGGCAGGTGATGCTTTGAGTCAGATGTATGAGGCAGGAGCTGCTGTGGGGCAGATGGGAGTCAGATCTATGGGGCAGGAGATGCTGTGGAGCAGATGTGGGTCAGATCTATGGGGCAGGAGCTGCTGTGGGGCAGATGTGGGTCAGATCTATGGGGCAGGAGATGCTGTGGAGCAGATCTGGGTAAGATCTATGTCGCAGGAGCTGCTGTGGGGCAGACCTGGCACATATCTATGGGGCAAAATTTACTGTGGGGCTGATGTGGGTCAGATCTATGGGGTAGGAGCTGCTGTGGGGCTGATGTGGGTCAGATCTATGGGCAGGAGCTGATGTAGGGAAGATTTGGGTCTAATCTATGGGGCAGGAACTGCTGTGGTTCAGATCTATGGGGCAGGAGCAGCTGTGAGGCACATGTGGGTCAGATATGTGGTTTAGGTGCTGCTTTGGGGAAAATGTGGGTCAGATCTATGTGGCAGGAGATGCTCTGGGTCTGATGTGGGTCAGATCTATGGGGCAGGAGATGCTGTGAGTCAGATCTATGAGGCAGGAGCTGCTGTGGGGCTGATGTGTGTCAGGTCTATGGGGCAGGACCTGCTGTGTGGCTGATGCGGGTCAGATCTATGGGCAGGAGCTGCAGTGGAGACGATGTAGGTCAGATCTGTGGTGTAGGAGCAGCAGTGGGGCAGATGTGTGTCAGATCTTTGGGGAGGATCTGCTGTGGGTCTGATGTGGGTCAGATCTATGGGGCAGGAGCTGCTGTGGGGCAGATGGGAGTCAGATCTATGGGGCAGGAGATGCTGTGGAGCAGATGTGGGTCAGATCTATGGGGCAGGAGCTGCTGTGGGGCAGATGTGGGTTAGATCTATGGGCAGGAGCTGCTGTGCTGCACATGTTGGTAGGGTCTATGGGGCAGGAGCTGCTGTGGGGCAGATGTGGGTCAGATCTATGGGGCAGGAGCTGCTGTGGGGCTGATGTTGGTCAGATCTTTGGGGCAGCAGCTGCTGTGGAGCAGATCTGGGTAAGATCTATGTCGCAGGAGCTGCTGTGGGGCAGACGTGGCAAATATCTATGGGGCAAAATCTGCTGTGGGTCAGATGTGGGTCAAATCTATGGGGCAGGAGATGCTGTGGGGCAGATGTGGGTCAGATCTATGGGGCAAAGGCTGCTGTGTGGCAGATGTGGGTCAGATCTTTTGGTAGGAGCTGCTGAGGTGCAGATCTGGGTAAGATGTAAGGGGCAGGAGCTGCTGTGGGGCAGATTTGGGTCAGATCTATGGGGCAGGAGCTGCTTTGGCTGATGTGGGCCAGTTCTATGGGGCAGGAGATGCTGTGAGTCAGACGTATGAGACAGGAGCTGCTGTGGGGCAGATGGGGGTCAGATCTATGGGGCAGGAGATGCTGTGGAGCAGATGTGGGTCAGATCTATGGGGCAGGAGCTGCTGTGGTGCAGATCTGGGTAAGATGTAAGGTGCAGGAGCTGCTGTGGGGCAGATGTGGGTCAGATCTATGGGGCAGGAGCTGCTGTGGGGCAGATGTGGGTCAGATCTTTGGGGCAGCAGCTGCTGTGGGGCAGATGTGGGTCAGATCTATGGGGCAAAGGCTGCTGTGTGGCAGATGTGGGTCAGATCTTTGGGGCAGGAGCTGCTTTGGTTCAGATGTGGGTCAGATCTATGGGGCAGGAGCTGCTGTGGCTGATGTGGGCCAGTTCTATAGTGCAGGAGATGCTGTGAGTCAGATGTATGAGGCAGGAGCTGCTGTGGGGCAGATGGGGGTCAGATCGATGGGGCAGGAGATGCTGTGGAGCAGATGTGGGTCAGATCTATGGGGCAGGAGCTGCTGTGGGGCAGATGTGGGTCAGATCTAAGGGACAGGAGCTGCTGTGGTTCAGATCTATGGGGCAGGAGCAGCTCTGGGGCAAATGTGGGTCAGATCTATGTGTTAGGAGCTGCTGTGGGGCGCATGTGGGTCAGATCTATGGGGCAGGAGCTGCTGTCGAGATGATGTGGGTCAGATCTTTGGGTAGGAGCTGCTGTGGGGCAGAACTGGGTAAGATGTATGGGGCAGGAGCTGCTGTGGGTCAGATGTGGGTCAGAAACTTTGGGGCAGGAGCTGCTGTGGGGCACATGTGGGTCAGATCAATGGGGCAGGTGATGCTGTGTGGCAGATGTGGGTCAGATCTATGGGTCAAAGGCTGCTGTGTGGCAGACGTGGCCCATATCTATGGGGCAAAATATGCTGTGGGGCTGATGTGGGTCAGATACATAGGTCAGGAGCTGCTGTGGCTGATGTGGGCCAGTTCTATGGGGCAGGAGATGCTGTGAGTCAGATGTATGAGGCAGGAGCTGCTGTGGGGCAGATGGGGGTCAGATCTATGGGGCAGGAGATGCTGTGGAGCAGATGTGGGTCAGATCTATGGGGCAGGAGCTGCTGTGGGGCAGATGTGGGTCAGATCTATTGGGCAGGAGCTGCTGTGGGGCAGATGTGGGTTAGATCTATGGGCAGGAGCTGCTGTGCTGCACATGTTGGTAGGGTCTATGGGGCAGGAGCTGCTGTGGGGCTGATGTTGGTCAGATCTTTGGGGCAGCAGCTGCTGTGGAGCAGCTCTGGGTAAGATCTATGTCGCAAGCTGCTGTGGGGCAGACGTGGCACATATCTATGGGGCAAAATCTGCTGTGGGGCTGATGTGGGTCAGATCTATAGGTCAGGAGCTGCTGTGGGGCAGATGTGGGTCAGATCTTTGGGGCAAAGGCTGCTGTGTGGCAGATGTGGGTCAGATCTATGGGGCAGGAGCTGCTGTGGGTCAGATGTGGGTCAGATCTATGGGGCAGGAGCTGCTGTGGCTGATGTGGGCCAGTTCTATGGGGCAGGAGATGCTGTGAGTCAGATGTATGAGGCAGGAGCTGCTGTGGGGCAGATGGGAGTCAGATCTATGGGGCAGGAGATGCTGTGGAGCAGATGTGGGTCAGATCTATGGGGCAGGAGCTGCTGTGGGGCAGATGTGGGTTAGATCTATGGGCAGGAGCTGCTGTGCTGCACATGTTGGTAGGGTCTATGGGGCAGGAGCTGCTGTGGGGCAGATGTGGGTCAGATCTATGGGGCAGGAGCTGCTGTGGGGCTGATGTTGGTCAGATCTTTGGGGCAGCAGCTGCTGTGGAGCAGCTCTGGGTAAGATCTATGTCGCAAGCTGCTGTGGGGCAGACGTGGCACATATCTATGGGGCAAAATCTGCTGTGGGGCTGATGTGGGTCAGATCTATAGGTCAGGAGCTGCTGTGGGGCAGATGTGGGTCAGATCTATGGGGCAAAGGCTGCTGTGTGGCAGATGTGGGTCAGATCTATGAGGAGGAGCTGCTGTGGGTCAGATGTGGGTCAGATCTATGGGACAGGAGCTGCTGTGGCTGATGTGGGCCAGTTCTATGGGGCAGGTGATGCTGTGAGTCAGATGTATGAGGCAGGAGCTGCTGTGGGGCAGATGGGAGTCAGATCTATGGGGCAGGAGATGCTGTGGAGCAGATGTGGGTCAGATCTATGGGGCAGGAGCTGCTGTGGGGCAGATGTGGGTCAGATCTATGGGGCAGGAGATGCTGTGGAGCAGATCTGGGTAAGATCTATGTCGCAGGAGCTGCTGTGGGGCAGACGTGGCACATATCTATGGGGCAAAATTTACTGTGGGGCTGATGTGGGTCAGATCTATGGGGTAGGAGCTGCTGTGGGGCTGATGTGGGTCAGATCTATGGGCAGGAGCTGATGTAGGGAAGATTTGGGTCTAATCTATGGGGCAGGAACTGCTGTGGTTCAGATCTATGGGGCAGGAGCAGCTGTGAGGCACATGTGGGTCAGATATGTGGTTTAGGTGCTGCTTTGGGGAAAATGTGGGTCAGATCTATGTGGCAGGAGATGCTCTGGGTCTGATGTGGGTCAGATCTATGGGGCAGGAGATGCTGTGAGTCAGATCTATGAGGCAGGAGCTGCTGTGGGGCTGATGTGTGTCAGGTCTATGGGGCAGGACCTGCTGTGTGGCTGATGCGGGTCAGATCTATTGGCAGGAGCTGCAGTGGAGATGATGTAGGTCAGATATGTGGTGTAGGAGCAGCAGTGGGGCAGATGTGTGTCAGATCTTTGGGGAGGATCTGCTGTGGGTCTGATGTGGGTCAGATCTATGGGGCAGGAGCTGCTGTGGGGCAGATGGGAGTCAGATCTATGGGGCAGGAGATGCTGTGGAGCAGATGTGGGTCAGATCTATGGGGCAGGAGCTGCTGTGGGGCAGATGTGGGTTAGATCTATGGGCAGGAGCTGCTGTGCTGCACATGTTGGTAGGGTCTATGGGGCAGGAGCTGCTGTGGGGCAGATGTGGGTCAGATCTATGGGGCAGGAGCTGCTGTGGGGCTGATGTTGGTCAGATCTTTGGGGCAGCAGCTGCTGTGGAGCAGATCTGGGTAAGATCTATGTCGCAGGAGCTGCTGTGGGGCAGACGTGGCAAATATCTATGGGGCAAAATCTGCTGTGGGTCAGATGTGGGTCAAATCTATGGGGCAGGAGATGCTGTGGGGCAGATGTGGGTCAGATCTATGGGGCAAAGGCTGCTGTGTGGCAGATGTGGGTCAGATCTTTTGGTAGGAGCTGCTGAGGTGCAGATCTGGGTAAGATGTAAGGGGCAGGAGCTGCTGTGGGGCAGATTTGGGTCAGATCTATGGGGCAGGAGCAGCTTTGGCTGATGTGGGCCAGTTCTATGGGGCAGGAGATGCTGTGAGTCAGACGTATGAGACAGGAGCTGCTGTGGGGCAGATGTGGGTCAGATCTATGGGGCAGGAGATGCTGTGGAGCAGATTTGGGTCAGATCTATGGGGCAGGAGCTGCTGTGGTGCAGATCTGGGTAAGATGTAAGGTGCAGGAGCTGCTGTGGGGCAGATGTGGGTCAGATCTATGGGGCAGGAGCTGCTGTGGGGCAGATGTGGGTCAGATCTTTGGGGCAGCAGCTGCTGTGGGGCAGATGTGGGTCAGATCTATGGGGCAAAGGCTGCTGTGTGGCAGATGTGGGTCAGATCTTTGGGGCAGGAGCTGCTGTGGGTCAGATGTGGGTCAGATCTATGGGGCAGGAGCTGCTGTGGCTGATGTGGGCCAGTTCTATTGTGCAGGAGATGCTGTGAGTCAGATGTATGAGGCAGGAGCTGCTGTGGGGCAGATGGGGGTCAGATCGATGGGGCAGGAGATGCTGTGGAGCAGATGTGGGTCAGATCTATGGGGCAGGAGCTGCTGTGGGGCAGATGTGGGTTAGATCTAAGGGACAGGAGCTGCTGTGGTTCAGATCTATGGGGCAGGAGCAGCTCTGGGGCAAATGTGGGTCAGATCTATGTGTTAGGAGCTGCTGTGGGGCGCATGTGGGTCAGATCTATGGGGCAGGAGCTGCTGTCGAGATGATGTGGGTCAGATCTTTGGGTAGGAGCTGCTGTGGGGCAGATCTGGGTAAGATGTATGGGGCAGGAGCTGCTGTGGGTCAGATGTGGGTCAGATCTATGGGGCAGGAGCTGCTGTGGGGCATATGTGGGTCAGATCAATGGGGGAGGTGATGCTGTGTGGCCGATGTGGGTCAGATCTATGGGGCAAAGGCTGCTGTGTGGCAGACGTGGCACATATCTATGGGGCAAAATATGCTGTGGGGCTGATGTGGGTCAGATCTATAGGTCAGGAGCTGCTGTGGCTGATGTGGGCCAGTTCTATGGGGCAGGAGATGCTGTGAGTCAGATGTATGAGGCAGGAGCTGCTGTGGGGCAGATGGGGGTCAGATCTATGGGGCAGGAGATGCTGTGGAGCAGATGTGGGTCAGATCTATGGGGCAGGAGCTGCTGTGGGGCAGATGTGGGTCAGATCTATTGGGCAGGAGCTGCTGTGGGGCAGATGTGGGTCAGATCTATGGGGCAGGAGCTGCTGTGGGGCTGATGTTGGTCAGATCTTTGGGGCAGCAGCTGCTGTGGAGCAGATCTGGGTAAGATCTATGTCGCAGGAGCTGCTGTGGGGCAGACGTGGCACATATCTATGGGGCAAAATCTGCTGTGGGGCTGATGAGGGTCAGATCTATGGGGCAGGAGATGCTGTGGGGCAGATGTGGGTCAGATCTATGGGGCAGGAGATGCTGTGTGGCAGATGTGGGTCAGATCTATGGGGCAGGAGCTGCTGTGGGTCAGATGTGGGTCAGATCTATGGGGCAGGAGCTGCTGTGGCTGATGTGGGCCAGTTCTATGGGGCAGGAGATGCTGTGAGTCAGATGTATGAGGCAGGAGCTGCTGTGGGGCAGATGGGAGTCAGATCTATGGGGCAGGAGATGCTGTGGAGCAGATGTGGATCAGATCTATGGGGCAGGAGCTGCTGTGGGGCAGATGTGGGTCAGATCTATGGGGCAGGAGCTGCTGTGGGGCTGATGTGTGTCAGGTCTATGGGGCAGGAGCTGCTGTGGGGCAGATGTGGGTCAGATCTATGGGGCAGGAGCTGCTGTGGGGCTGATGTTGGTCAGATCTTTGGGGCAGCAGCGGCTGTGGAGCAGATCTGGGTAAGATCTATGTCGCAGGAGCTGCTGTGGGGCAGACGTGGCAAATATCTATGGGGCAAAATCTGCTGTGGGTCAGATGTGGGTCAAATCTATGGGGCAGGAGATGCTGTGGGGCAGATGTGGGTCAGATCTATGGGGCAAAGGCTGCTGTGTGGCAGATGTGGGTCAGATCTATGGGGCAGGAGCTGCTGTGGGTCAGATGTGGGTCAGATCTATGGGGCAGGAGCTGCTGTGGCTGATGTGGGCCAGTTCTATGGGGCAGGAGATGCTGTGGGGCAGATGGGAGTCAGATCTATGGGGCAGGAGATGCTGTGGAGCAGATGTGGGTCAGATCTATGGGGCAGGAGCTGCTGTGGGGCAGATGTGGGTCAGATCTATGGGGCAGGAGCTGCTTTGGAGCAGATCTGGGTAAGATCTATGTCGCAGGAGCTGCTGTGGGGCAGACGTGGCACATATCTATGGGGCAAAATCTGCTATGGGGCTGATGTGGGTCAGATCTATGGGGCAGGAGCTGCTGTGGGGCAGATGTAGGTCAGATCTATGGGGCAGGAGATGCTGTGGGGCAGATGTGGGTCAGATCTATGGGGCAGGATATGCTGTTAGGCAGATGTGGGTCAGATCTATGGGGTAAAGTCTGCTGTGTGGCAGATGTGGGTCAGATCTATGGGGCAGGAGCTGCTGTGGGTCTGATTTGGGTCAGATCTATAGGTCAGGAGCTGCTGTGGCTGATGTGGGCCAGTTCTATGGGGCAGGAGATGCTGTGAGTCAGATGTATGAGGCAGGAGCTGCTGTGGGGCAGATGTGGGTCAGATCTATGGGGCAGGAGCTGCTGTGGGGCAGATGTGGGTTAGATCTATGGGCAGGAGCTGCTGTGCTGCACATGTTGGTAGGGTCTATGGGGCAGGAGCTGCTGTGGGTCAGATGTGGGTCAGATCTATGGGGCAGGAGCTGCTGTGGGGCTGATGTTGGTCAGATCTTTGGGGCAGCAGCTGCTGTGGAGCAGATCTGGGTCAGATCTATGTCGCAGGAGCTGATGTGGGGCTGATGTAGGGCATATCTATGGGGTGGAGCTGCTGTGGTGCAGATGTGGGTCACATCTATGGGGCGGGAGATGCTGTGTGGCTGATGTGGGTCAAATCTATGGGGCAGGAGCTGCTTTGGGGCTGATGGTGGTTAGATCTATGGGGCAGGAGCTGCTGTGAGGCGCATGTGGGTCAGACCTTTGGGGCAGGAGCTGCTGTGGGGCGCATGTGGGTAAGATCTATGGGGCAGGAGTTGCTGTTGGGCAGATGTGCGACATAACTATGGGGCAAAATCTGCTGTGGGGCTGATGTGGGTAAGATCTATGAGACAGGAGCTGCTGTGGTTCAGATCTATGGGGCAGGAGCAGCTCTGGGGTACATGTGGGTTAGATCTATGTGTAAGGAGCTGCTGTGGGGCACATGTGGGCCAGATCTATGGGGCAGGAGATGCTGTGGGGCACATGTGAGTCAGATCTATGGGGCAGGAGCTGCTGTCGAGATGATGTGGGTCAGATCTTTTGGTAGGAGCTGCTGTGGTGCAGATCTGGGTAAGATGTAAGGGGCAGGAGCTGCTGTGGGGCAGATTTGGGTCAGATCTATGGGGCAGGAGCTGCTTTGGCTGATGTGGGCCAGTTCTATGGGGCAGGAGATGCTGTGAGTCAGACGTATGAGACAGGAGATGCTGTGGGGCAGATGGGGGTCAGATCTATGGGGCAGGAGATGCTGTGGAGCAGATGTGGGTCAGATCTATGGGGCAGGAGCTGCTGTGGTGCAGATCTGGGTAAGATGTAAGGTGCAGGAGCTGCTGTGGGGCAGATGTGGGTCAGATCTATGGGGCAGGAGCTGCTGTGGGGCAGATGTGGGTCAGATCTTTGGGGCAGCAGCTGCTGTGGGGCAGATGTGGGTCAGATCTATGGGGCAAAGGCTGCTGTGTGGCAGATGTGGGTCAGATCTTTGGGGCAGGAGCTGCTGTGGGTCAGATGTGGGTCAGATCTATGGGGCAGGAGCTGCTGTGGCTGATGTGGGCCAGTTCTATTGTGCAGGAGATGCTGTGAGTCAGATGTATGAGGCAGGAGCTGCTGTGGGGCAGATGGGGGTCAGATCGATGGGGCAGGAGATGCTGTGGAGCAGATGTGGGTCAGATCTATGGGGCAGGAGCTGCTGTGGGGCAGATGTGGGTTAGATCTATGGGACAGGAGCTGCTGTGGTTCAGATCTATGGGGCAGGAGCAGCTCTGGGGCAAATGTGGGTCAGATCTATGTGTTAGGAGCTGCTGTGGGGCGCATGTGGGTCAGATCTATGGGGCAGGAGCTGCTGTCGAGATGATGTGGGTCAGATCTTTGGGTAGGAGCTGCTGTGGGGCAGATCTGGGTAAGATGTATGGGGCAGGAGCTGCTGTGGGGCAGATGTGGGTCAGATCTATGGGGCAGGAGCTGCTGTGGGGCTGATGTTGGTCAGATCTTTGGGGCAGCAGCTGCTGTGGAGCAGATCTGGGTAAGATCTATGTCGCAGGAGCTGCTGTGGGGCAGACGTGGCACATATATATGGGGCAAAATCTGCTGTGGGGCTGATGAGGGTCAGATCTATGGGGCAGGAGATGCTGTGGGGCAGATGTGGGTCAGATCTATGGGGCAGGAGATGCTGTGTGGCAGATGTGGGTCAGATCTATGGGGCAGGAGCTGCTGTGGGTCAGATGTGGGTCAGATCTATAGGTCAGGAGCTGCAGTGGCTGATGTGAGCGAGTTCTATGGGGCAGGAGATGCTGTGAGTCAGATGTATGAGGCAGGAGCTGCTGTGGGGCAGATGGGGGTCAGGTCTATGGGGCAGGAGATGCTGTGGAGCAGATGTGGGTCAGATCTATGGGGCAGGAGCTGCTGTGGGGCAGATGTGGGTTAGATCTATGGGCAGGAGCTGCTGTGCTGCACATGTTGGTAGGGTCTATGGGGCAGGAGCTGCTGTGGGGCAGATGTGGGTCAGATCTATGGGGCAGGAGCTGCTGTGGGGCTGATGTTGGTCAGATCTTTGGGGCAGCAGCTGCTGTGGAGCAGATCTGGGTAAGATCTATGTCGCAGGAGCTGCTGTGGGGCAGACGTGGCAAATATCTATGGGGCAAAATCTGCTGTGGGTCAGATGTGGGTCAAATCTATGGGGCAGGAGATGCTGTGGGGCAGATGTGGGTCAGATCTATGGGGCAAAGGCTGCTGTGTGGCAGATGTGGGTCAGATCTATGGGGCAGGAGCTGCTGTGGGTCAGATGTGGGTCAGATCTATGGGGCAGGAGCTGCTGTGGCTGATGTGGGCCAGTTCTATGGGGCAGGAGATGCTGTGGGGCAGATGGGAGTCAGATCTATGGGGCAGGAGATGCTGTGGAGCAGATGTGGGTCAGATCTATGGGGCAGGAGCTGCTGTGGGGCAGATGTGGGTCAG
The DNA here is from genome assembly GCF_054131305.1 of Coturnix japonica. Classification (NCBI taxonomy): domain Eukaryota; kingdom Metazoa; phylum Chordata; class Aves; order Galliformes; family Phasianidae; genus Coturnix; species Coturnix japonica. Next base: position 623,782 of record NW_028188945.1, on the reverse strand, counting down.
ATCTATGGGGCAGGAGCTGCTTTGGAGCAGATCTGGGTAAGATCTATGTCGCAGGAGCTGCTGTGGGGCAGACGTGGCACATATCTATGGGGCAAAATCTGCTGTGGGGCTGATGTGGGTCAGATCTATGGGGCAGGAGCTGCTGTGGGGCAGATGTAGGTCAGATCTATGGGGCAGGAGATGCTGTGGGGCAGATGTGGGTCAGATCTATGGGGCAGGATATGCTGTTAGGCAGATGTGGGTCAGATCTATGGGGTAAAGTCTGCTGTGTGGCAGATGTGGGTCAGATCTATGGGGCAGGAGCTGCTGTGGGTCTGATTTGGGTCAGATCTATAGGTCAGGAGCTGCTGTGGCTGATGTGGGCCAGTTCTATGGGGCAGGAGATGCTGTGAGTCAGATGTATGAGGCAGGAGCTGCTGTGGGGCAGATGTGGGTCAGATCTATGGGGCAGGAGCTGCTGTGGGGCAGATGTGGGTTAGATGTATGGGCAGGAGCTGCTGTGCTGCACATGTTGGTAGGGTCTATGGGGCAGGAGCTGCTGTGGGTCAGATGTGGGTCAGATCTATGGGGCAGGAGCTGCTGTGGGGCTGATGTTGGTCAGATCTTTGGGGCAGCAGCTGCTGTGGAGCAGATCTGGGTCAGATCTATGTCGCAGGAGCTGATGTGGGGCTGATGTAGGGCATATCTATGGGGTGGAGCTGCTGTGGTGCAGATGTGGGTCACATCTATGGGGCGGGAGATGCTGTGTGGCTGATGTGGGTCAAATCTATGGGGCAGGAGCTGCTTTGGGGCTGATGGTGGTTAGATCTATGGGGCAGGAGCTGCTGTGAGGCGCATGTGGGTCAGACCTTTGGGGCAGGAGCTGCTGTGGGGCGCATGTGGGTAAGATCTATGGGGCAGGAGTTGCTGTTGGGCAGATGTGCGACATAACTATGGGGCAAAATCTGCTGTGGGGCTGATGTGGGTAAGATCTATGAGACAGGAGCTGCTGTGGTTCAGATCTATGGGGCAGGAGCAGCTCTGGGGTACATGTGGGTTAGATCTATGTGTTAGGAGCTGCTGTGGGGCACATGTGGGCCAGATCTATGGGGCAGGAGATGCTGTGGGGCACATGTGGGTCAGATCTATGGGGCAGGAGCTGCTGTCGAGATGATGTGGGTCAGATCTTTTGGTAGGAGCTGCTGTGGTGCAGATCTGGGTAAGATGTAAGGGGCAGGAGCTGCTGTGGGGCAGATTTGGGTCAGATCTATGGGGCAGGAGCTGCTTTGGCTGATGTGGGCCAGTTCTATGGGGCAGGAGATGCTGTGAGTCAGACGTATGAGACAGGAGCTGCTGTGGGGCAGATGGGGGTCAGATCTATGGGGCAGGAGATGCTGTGGAGCAGATGTGGGTCAGATCTATGGGGCAGGAGCTGCTGTGGTGCAGATCTGGGTAAGATGTAAGGTGCAGGAGCTGCTGTGGGGCAGATGTGGGTCAGATCTATGGGGCAGGAGCTGCTGTGGGGCAGATGTGGGTCAGATCTTTGGGGCAGCAGCTGCTGTGGGGCAGATGTGGGTCAGATCTATGGGGCAAAGGCTGCTGTGTGGCAGATGTGGGTCAGATCTTTGGGGCAGGAGCTGCTGTGGGTCAGATGTGGGTCAGATCTATGGGGCAGGAGCTGCTGTGGCTGATGTGGGCCAGTTCTATTGTGCAGGAGATGCTGTGAGTCAGATGTATGAGGCAGGAGCTGCTGTGGGGCAGATGGGGGTCAGATCGATGGGGCAGGAGATGCTGTGGAGCAGATGTGGGTCAGATCTATGGGGCAGGAGCTGCTGTGGGGCAGATGTGGGTTAGATCTATGGGACAGGAGCTGCTGTGGTTCAGATCTATGGGGCAGGAGCAGCTCTGGGGCAAATGTGGGTCAGATCTATGTGTTAGGAGCTGCTGTGGGGCGCATGTGGGTCAGATCTATGGGGCAGGAGCTGCTGTCGAGATGATGTGGGTCAGATCTTTGGGTAGGAGCTGCTGTGAGGCAGATCTGGGTAAGATGTATGGGGCAGGAGCTGCTGTGGGTCAGATGTGGGTCAGATCTATGGGGCAGGAGCTGCTGTGGGGCACATGTGGGTCAGATCAATGGGGCAGGTGATGCTCTGTGGCAGATGTGGGTCAGATCTATGGGGCAAAGGCTGCTGTGTGGCAGACGTGGCACATATCTATGGGGCAAAATATGCTGTGGGGCTGATGTGGGTCAGATCTATAGGTCAGGAGCTGCTGTGGCTGATGTGGGCCAGTTCTATGGGGCAGGAGATGCTGTGAGTCAGATGTATGAGGCAGGAGCTGCTGTGGGGCAGATGGGGGTCAGATCTATGGGGCAGGAGATGCTGTGGAGCAGATGTGGGTCAGATCTATGGGGCAGGAGCTGCTGTGGGGCAGATGTGGGTCAGATCTATTGGGCAGGAGCTGCTGTGGGGCAGATGTGGGTCAGATCTATGGGCAGGAGCTGCTGTGCTGCACATGTTGGTAGGGTCTATGGGGCAGGAGCTGCTGTGGGGCAGATGTGGGTCAGATCTATGGGGCAGGAGCTGCTGTGGGGCTGATGTTGGTCAGATCTTTGGGGCAGCAGCTGCTGTGGAGCAGCTCTGGGTAAGATCTATGTCGCAAGCTGCTGTGGGGCAGACGTGGCACATATCTATGGGGCAAAATCTGCTGTGGGGCTGATGTGGGTCAGATCTATAGGTCAGGAGCTGCTGTGGGGCAGATGTGGGTCAGATCTATGGGGCAAAGGCTGCTGTGGGGCAGATGTGGGTCAGATCTATGGGGCAGGAGCTGCTGTGGGTCAGATGTGGGTCAGATCTATGGGGCAGGAGCTGCTGTGGCTGATGTGGGCCAGTTCTATGGGGCAGGAGATGCTGTGAGTCAGATGTATGAGGCAGGAGCTGCTGTGGGGCAGATGGGAGTCAGATCTATGGGGCAGGAGATGCTGTGGAGCAGATGTGGGTCAGATCTATGGGGCAGGAGCTGCTGTGGGGCAGATGTGGGTTAGATCTATGGGCAGGAGCTGCTGTGCTGCACATGTTGGTAGGGTCTATGGGGCAGGAGCTGCTGTGGGGCAGATGTGGGTCAGATCTATGGGGCAGGAGCTGCTGTGGGGCTGATGTTGGTCAGATCTTTGGGGCAGCAGCTGCTGTGGAGCAGCTCTGGGTAAGATCTATGTCGCAAGCTGCTGTGGGGCAGACGTGGCACATATCTATGGGGCAAAATCTGCTGTGGGGCTGATGTGGGTCAGATCTATAGGTCAGGAGCTGCTGTGGGGCAGATGTGGGTCAGATCTATGGGGCAAAGGCTGCTGTGTGGCAGATGTGGGTCAGATCTATGAGGAGGAGCTGCTGTGGGTCAGATGTGGGTCAGATCTATGGGACAGGAGCTGCTGTGGCTGATGTGGGCCAGTTCTATGGGGCAGGTGATGCTGTGAGTCAGATGTATGAGGCAGGAGCTGCTGTGGGGCAGATGGGAGTCAGATCTATGGGGCAGGAGATGCTGTGGAGCAGATGTGGGTCAGATCTATGGGGCAGGAGCTGCTGTGGGGCAGATGTGGGTAAGATCTATGTCGCAGGAGCTGCTGTGGGGCAGACGTGGCACATATCTATGGGGCAAAATTTACTGTGGGGCTGATGTGGGTCAGATCTATGGGGTAGGAGCTGCTGTGGGGCTGATGTGGGTCAGATCTATGGGCAGGAGCTGATGTAGGGAAGATTTGGGTCTAATCTATGGGGCAGGAACTGCTGTGGTTCAGATCTATGGGGCAGGAGCAGCTGTGAGGCACATGTGGGTCAGATCTATGGTTTAGGTGCTGCTTTGGGGAAAATGTGGGTCAGATCTATGTGGCAGGAGATGCTCTGGGTCTGATGTGGGTCAGATCTATGGGGCAGGAGATGCTGTGAGTCAGATCTATGAGGCAGGAGCTGCTGTGGGGCTGATGTGTGTCAGGTCTATGGGGCAGGACCTGCTGTGTGGCTGATGCGGGTCAGATCTATGGGCAGGAGCTGCAGTGGAGATGATGTAGGTCAGATCTGTGGTGTAGGAGCAGCAGTGGGGCAGATGTGTGTCAGATCCTTGGGGAGGATCTGCTGTAAGTCTGATGTGGGTCAGATCCATGTTGCAGGAGATTATGTGGGGCAGATGTAGGGCATATCTATGGGGAGGAGCTGCTGTGGTGCAGATGTGGGTCACATCTATGGGGCGGGAGATGCTGTGTGGCTGATGTGGGTCAAATCTATGGGGCAGGAGCTGCTGTTGGGCAGATGTGGGACATAACTATGGGGCAAAATCTGCTGTGGGGCTGATGTGGGTAAGATCTATGGGTCAGGAGCTGCTGTGGTTCAGATCTATGGGGCAGGAGCAGCTCTGGGGCACATGTGGGTCAGATCTATGTGTTAGGAGCTGCTGTGGGGCACATGTGGGTCAGATTTATGGGGCAGGAGATGCTGTCGAGATGATGTGGGTCAGATCTTTGGGTAGGAGCTGCTGTGGGGCAGATCTGGGTAAGATGTATGGGGCAGGAGCTGCTGTGGGGCAGATGTGGGTCAGATCTATGGGGCAAAGGCTGCTGTGTGGCAGATGTGGGTCAGATCTATGGGGCAGGAGCTGCTGTGGGTCAGATGTGGGTCAGATCTATGGGGCAGGAGATGCTTTGAGTCAGATCTATGTTGCAGGAGCTGCTGTGGGGCAGATGGGGGTCAGATCTATGGGCAGGAGCTGCTGTGCTGCACATGTTTGTAGGGTCTATGGGGCAGGAGCTGCTGTGGGGCAAATGTGGGTCAGATCTTTGGGGCAGCAGCTGCTGTGGAGCAGATGTGGGGCAGATCTATGGGGCAGGAGCTGCTGTGGGGCAGATGTGGGTCAGATCTATGGGCAGGAGCTGCTGTGCTGCACATGTTGGTAGGGTCTATGGGGCAGGAGCTGCTGTGGAGCAGATGTGGGTCAGATCTATGGGGCAGGAGCTGCTGTGGGGCTGATGTTGGTCAGATCTTTGGGGCAGCAGCTGCATTGGAGCAGATCTGGGTAAGATCTATGTCGCAGGAGCTGCTGTGGGGCAGACGTGGCACATATCTATGGGGCAAAATCTGCTGTGGGGCTGATGTGGGTCAGATCTTTGGGGCAGCAGCTGCTGTGGGGCAGATGTGGGTCAGATCTATGGGGCAAAGGCTGCTGTGTGGCAGATGTGGGTCAGATCTATGAGGAGGAGCTGCTGTGGGTCAGATGTGGGTCAGATCTATGGGACAGGAGCTGCTGTGGCTGATGTGGGCCAGTTCTATGGGGCAGGTGATGCTGTGAGTCAGATGTATGAGGCAGGAGCTGCTGTGGGGCAGATGGGAGTCAGATCTATGGGGCAGGAGATGCTGTGGAGCAGATGTGGGTCAGATCTATGGGGCAGGAGCTGCTGTGGGGCAGATGTGGGTCAGATCTATGGGGCAGGAGATGCTGTGGAGCAGATCTGGGTTAGATCTATGTCGCAGGAGCTGCTGTGGGGCAGACGTGGCACATATCTATGGGGCAAAATTTACTGTGGGGCTGATGTGGGTCAGATCTATGGGGTAGGAGCTGCTGTGGGGCTGATGTGGGTCAGATCTATGGGCAGGAGCTGATGTAGGGAAGATTTGGGTCTAATCTATGGGGCAGGAACTGCTGTGGTTCAGATCTATGGGGCAGGAGCAGCTGTGAGGCACATGTGGGTCAGATCTATGGTTTAGGTGCTGCTTTGGGGAAAATGTGGGTCAGATCTATGTGGCAGGAGATGCTCTGGGTCTGATGTGGGTCAGATCTATGGGGCAGGAGATGCTGTGAGTCAGATCTATGAGGCAGGAGCTGCTGTGGGGCTGATGTGTGTCAGGTCTATGGGGCAGGACCTGCTGTGTGGCTGATGCGGGTCAGATCTATGGGCAGGAGCTGCAGTGGAGATGATGTAGGTCAGATCTGTGGTGTAGGAGCAGCAGTGGGGCAGATGTGTGTCAGATCCTTGGGGAGGATCTGCTGTAAGTCTGATGTGGGTCAGATCCATGTTGCAGGAGATTATGTGGGGCAGATGTAGGGCATATCTATGGGGAGGAGCTGCTGTGGTGCAGATGTGGGTCACATCTATGGGGCGGGAGATGCTGTGTGGCTGATGTGGGTCAAATCTATGGGGCAGGAGCTGCTGTTGGGCAGATGTGGGACATAACTATGGGGCAAAATCTGCTGTGGGGCTGATGTGGGTAAGATCTATGGGTCAGGAGCTGCTGTGGTTCAGATCTATGGGGAAGGAGCAGCTCTGGGGCACATGTGGGTCAGATCTATGTGTTAGGAGCTGCTGTGGGGCACATGTGGGTCAGATTTATGGGGCAGGAGCTGCTGTCGAGATGATGTGGGTCAGATCTTTGGGTAGGAGCTGCTGTGGGGCAGATCTGGGTAAGATGTATGGGGCAGGAGCTGCTGTGGGGCAGATGTGGGTCAGATCTATGGGGCAAAGGCTGCTGTGTGGCAGATGTGGGTCAGATCTATGGGGCAGGAGCTGCTGTGGGTCAGATGTGGGTCAGATCTATGGGGCAGGAGATGCTTTGAGTCAGATCTATGTTGCAGGAGCTGCTGTGGGGCAGATGGGGGTCAGATCTATGGGCAGGAGCTGCTGTGCTGCACATGTTTGTAGGGTCTATGGGGCAGGAGCTGCTGTGGGGCAAATGTGGGTCAGATCTTTGGGGCAGCAGCTGCTGTGGAGCAGATGTGGGGCAGATCTATGGGGCAGGAGCTGCTGTGGGGCAGATGTGGGTCAGATCTATGGGCAGGAGCTGCTGTGCTGCACATGTTGGTAGGGTCTATGGGGCAGGAGCTGCTGTGGAGCAGATGTGGGTCAGATCTATGGGGCAGGAGCTGCTGTGGGGCTGATGTTGGTCAGATCTTTGGGGCAGCAGCTGCTGTGGAGCAGATCTGGGTAAGATCTATGTCGCAGGAGCTGCTGTGGGGCACACGTGGCACATATCTATGGGGCAAAATCTGCTGTGGGGCTGATGTGGGTCAGATCTATAGGTCAGGAGCTGCTGTGGCTGATGTGGGCCAGTTCTATGGGGCAGGAGATGCTGTAAGTCAGATGTATGAGGCAGGAGCTGCTGTGGGGCAGATGGGGGTCAGATCTATGGGGCAGGAGATGCTGTGGAGCAGATGTGGATCAGATCTATGGGGCAGGAGCTGCTGTGGGGCAGATGTGGGTTAGATCTATGTGACAGGAGCTGCTGTGGTTCAGATCTATGGGGCAGGAGCAGCTCTGGGGCACATGTGGGTCAGATCTATGTGTTAGGAGCTGCTGTGGGTCAGATGTGGGTCAGATCTATGGGGCAGGAGCTGCTGTGGGGCATATGTGGGTGAGATCTATGGGGCAGGAGATGCTGTGGAGCAGATGTCGGTCAGATCTATGGGGCAGGAGCTGCTGTGGGGCAGATGTGGGTCAGATCTATGGGCAGGAGCTGCTGTGATGCACATGTTGGTAGGGTCTATGGGGCAGGAGCTGCTGTGGGGCACATGTGGGTCAGATCTATGGGGCAGGAGCTGCTGTGGGGCTGATGTAGGAAAGATCTATTGGGCAGGAGATGCTTTGGGGCAGATGTGGGTCAGGTCTATTGGGCTGGAGCTGCTGTGGGGCACTTGTGGGTCAGATCTATGAGGCAGGGGCAGCTGTGGGTCAGATCTATGGGGCAGGAACAAATGTGGGCCTGATGTTGGTCAGATTTATGGAGCAGGAGCTGCTGTGTTGCAGATGTGGGTCAGATCTGTGTTGCAGGAGCTGATGTGGGGCAGATGTAGGGCATATCTATGGGGCAGGAGCTGCTGTGAGGCTGATGGGTGTTAGATCTATGGGGAGGAGCTGCTGTGGTGCAGATGTGGGTCACATCTATGGGGCGGGAGATGCTCTGTGGCTGATGTGGGTCAAATCTATGGGGCAGGAGCTGCTTTGCAGCTGATGGTGGTTAGATCTATGGGGCAGGAGCTGCTGTGAGGCGCATGTGGGTCAGACCTATGGGGCAGGAGCTGCTGTGGGTCGCATGTGGGTCAGATCTATGGGGCAGGAGTTGCTGTTGGGCAGATGTGGGACATAACTATGGGGCAAAATCTGCTGTGGGGCTGATGTGGGTAAGATCTATGAGACAGGAGCTGCTGTGGTTCAGATCTATGGGGCAGGAGCAGCTCTGGGGCACATGTGGGTCAGATCTATGTGTTAGGAGCTGCTGTGGGGCACATGTGGGTCAGATCTCTGGGGCAGGAGCTGCTGTCGAGATGATGTGGGTCAGATCTTTGGGTAGGAGCTGCTGTGGGGCAGATGTGGGTAAGATGTATGGGGCAGGAGCTGCTGTGGGTCAGATGTGGGTCAGATCTATGGGGCAGGAGCTGCTGTGGGGCAGATGTGGGTCAGATCTTTGGGGCAGGAGATGCTGTGGGGCAGATGTGGGTCAAATCTATGGGGCAGGGGCTGCTGTGTGGCAGATGTGGGTCAGATCTATGGGGCAGGAGCTGCTGTGGGTCAGATGTGGGTCAGATCTATAGGTCAGGGGCTGCTGTGGCTGATGTGGGCCAGTTCTATGGGGCAGGAGATGCTGTGAGTCAGATGTATGATACAGGAGATGCTGTGGAGAAGATGTGGGTCAAATCTATGGGGCAGGAGCTGCTGTGGGGCAGATGTGGGTCAGATCTATGGGGCATGAGCTGCTGTGGGGCAGATGTGGGTCAGGTCTATTGGGCTGGAGCTGCTGTGGGGCACTTGTGGGTCAGATCTATGAGGCAGGGGCTGCTGTGGGTCAGATCTATGGGGCAGGAACAAATGTGGGCCTGATGTTGGTCAGATTTATGGAGCAGGAGCTGCTGTGTTGCAGATGTGGGTCAGATCTATGTTGCAGGAGCTGATGTGGGGCAGATGTAGGGCATATCTATGGGGCAGGAGCTGCTGTGAGGCTGATGGGTGTTAGATCTATGGGGAGGAGCTGCTGTGGTGCAGATGTGGGTCACATCTATGGGGCAAAGGCTGCTGTGTGGCAGATGTGGGTCAGATCTATGGGGCAGGAGATGCTGTGGAGCAGATGTGGGTCAGATCTATGGGGCAGGAGTTGCTGTTGGGCAGATGTGGGACATAACTATGGGGCAAAATCTGCTGTGGGGCTGATGTGGGTAAGATCTATGAGACAGGAGCTGCTGTGGTTCAGATCTATGGGGCAGGAGCAGCTCTGGGGCACATGTGGGTCAGATCTATGTGTTAGGAGCTGCTGTGGGGCACATGTGGGTCAGATCTCTGGGGCAGGAGCTGCTGTCGAGATGATGTGGGTCAGATCTTTGGGTAGGAGCTGCTGTGGGGCAGATGTGGGTAAGATGTATGGGGCAGGAGCTGCTGTGGGTCAGATGTGGGTCAGATCTATGGGGCAGGAGCTGCTGTGGGGCAGATGTGGGTCAGATCTTTGGGGCAGGAGATGCTGTGGGGCAGATGTGGGTCAAATCTATGGGGCAGGGGCTGCTGTGTGGCAGATGTGGGTCAGATCTATGGGGCAGGAGCTGCTGTGGGTCAGATGTGGGTCAGATCTATAGGTCAGGGGCTGCTGTGGCTGATGTGGGCCAGTTCTATGGGGCAGGAGATGCTGTGAGTCAGATGTATGATACAGGAGATGCTGTGGAGAAGATGTGGGTCAAATCTATGGGGCAGGAGCTGCTGTGGGGCAGATGTGGGTCAGATCTATGGGGCATGAGCTGCTGTGGGGCAGATGTGGGTCAGGTCTATTGGGCTGGAGCTGCTGTGGGGCACTTGTGGGTCAGATCTATGAGGCAGGGGCTGCTGTGGGTCAGATCTATGGGGCAGGAACAAATGTGGGCCTGATGTTGGTCAGATTTATGGAGCAGGAGCTGCTGTGTTGCAGATGTGGGTCAGATCTATGTTGCAGGAGCTGATGTGGGGCAGATGTAGGGCATATCTATGGGGCAGGAGCTGCTGTGAGGCTGATGGGTGTTAGATCTATGGGGAGGAGCTGCTGTGGTGCAGATGTGGGTCACATCTATGGGGCAAAGGCTGCTGTGTGGCAGATGTGGGTCAGATCTATGGGGCAGGAGATGCTGTGGAGCAGATGTGGGTCAGATCTATAGGTCAGGAGCTGCTGTGGCTGATGTGGGCCAGTTCTATGGGGCAGGAGATGCTGTGAGTCAGATGTATGAGGCAGGAGCTGCTGTGGGGCAGATGGGGGTCAGATCTATGGGGCAGGAGCTGCTGTGCTGCACATGTTGATAGGGTCTATGGGGCAGGAGCTGCTGTGGGGCAGATGTGGGTCAGATCTATGGGGCAGGAGCTGCTGTGGGGCTGATGTTGGTCAGATCTTTGGGGCAGCAGCTGCTGTGGAGCAGATCTGGGTAAGATCTATGTCGCAGGAGCTGCTGTGGGGCAGACGTGGCACATATCTATGGGGCAAAATCTGCTGTGGGGCTGATGTGGGTCAGATCTATGGGGCAGGATCTCCTGTGGGGCTTATGTGGGTCAAATCAATGGGGCAGAGCTGCTCTGGGGCACATGTGGGTCAGATCTATGGAGCAGGAGCTGCTGTGGGGCAGATTTGAATCAGATCTATAGGGCAGGAGCTGCTGTGGGTCAGATCTATGGGCAGGAGCTGCTGTGGGGCACATGTGAGTTAGATCTATGGGGCAGGAGATGGTGTGGGGCCGATTTGGGTCAGATGTATGGGTCAGGAGCTGCTGTGTTGCTGATGAGGGTCAGATCTATGGGGCATGGGCTGCTGTGGTTCAGATCTACGGGACTGGAGCTGCAGTGGAGCACATGTGTTTCAGATCTATGGGGTAGAAGCTGTTGTGGAGCTGATGGTGGTTAGATCTATAAGGCAGGAGCTGCTGTGGGGCTGACTTGGGTCAGATCTATGGGGCAGGAGCTGCTTTGGGGCTGATGGTGGTTAGATCTATATGGCAGGAGCTGCTGTGGGGCACATGTGGGTCAGACCTATGGGGCAGGAGCTGCAGAGGGGATGATGTAGGTCAGATCTATGGGGCAGGAGTTGCTGTGGGGAATATGAGGGACATATCTATGGTGCAAAATCTGCTGTTGGACTGATGTGAGTCAGATCTATGAGTTTGGAGCTGCTGTGGGGCACATGTGGGTCAGATCTATGGGGCAGGAGATGCTGTGGGGCTGATTTGGGTCAGATCTATGTGGCAGGAGATGCTGTGGGTCAGATCTATGGGGCAGGAGCTGCTGTGGGGAACATGTGGGTCAGGTCTATGGGGCAGGAGCTGCTGTGGGCACATGTGGGTCAGATCTATGGGGCAGGAGTTGCTGTGGCAGATGTGGGCCAGTTCTATGGGGCAGGAGATGCTGTGAGTCAGATGTATGAGGCAGGAGCTGCTGTGGGGCAGATGGGGGTCAGATCTATGGGACAGGAGATGCTGTGGAGCAGATGTGGGTCAGATCTATAGGTCAGGAGCTGCTGTGGCTGATGTGGGCCAGTTCTATGGGGCAGGAGATGCTGTGAGTCAGATGTATGAGGCAGGAGCTGCTGTGGGGCAGATGGGGGTCAGATCTATGGGGCAGGAGCTGCTGTGCTGCACATGTTGGCAGGGTCTATGGGGCAGGAGCTGCTGTGGGGCACATGTGGGTCAGATCTATGGGGCAGGAGCTGCTGTGGGGCTGATGTTGGTCAGATCTTTGGGGCAGCCGCTGCTGTGGAGCAGATCTGGGTAAGATCTATGTCGCAGGAGCTGCTGTGGGGCAGACGTGGCACATATCTATGGGGCAAAATCTGCTGTGGGGCTGATGTGGGTCAGATCTATGGGGCAGGATCTCCTGTGGGGCTGATGTGGGTCAAATCAATGGGGCAGAGCTGCTCTGGGGCACATGTGGGTCAGATCTATGGAGCAGGAGCTGCTGTGGGGCAGATTTGAATCAGATCTATAGGGCAGGAGCTGCTGTGGGTCAGATCTATGGGCAGGAGCTGCTGTGGGGCACATGTGAGTTAGATCTATGGGGCAGGAGATGGTGTGGGGCAGATTTGGGTCAGATGTATGGGTCAGGAGCTGCTGTGTTGCTGATGAGGGTCAGATCTATGGGGCATGGGCTGCTGTGGTTCAGATCTACGGGACTGGAGCTGCAGTGGATCACATGTGGGTCAGATCTATGGGGTAGAAGCTGTTGTGGGGCTGATGGTGGTTAGATCTATAAGGCAGGAGCTGCTGTGGGGCTGACTTGGGTCAGATCTATGGGGCAGGAGCTGCTTTAGGGCTGATGGTGGTTAGATCTATATGGCAGGAGCTGCTGTGGGGCACATGTGGGTCAGACCTATGGGGCAGGAGCTGCAGAGGGGATGATGTAGGTCAGATCTATGGGGCAGGAGTTGCTGTGGGGAATATGAGGGACATATCTATGGTGCAAAATCTGCTGTTGGACTGATGTGAGTCAGATCTATGAGTTTGGAGCTGCTGTGGGGCACATGTGGGTCAGATCTATGGGGCAGGAGATGCTGTGGGGCTGATTTGGGTCAGATCTATGTGGCAGGAGATGCTGTGGGTCAGATCTATGGGGCAGGAGCTGCTGTGGGAAACATGTGGGTCAGGTCTATGGGGCAGGAGCTGCTGTGGGCACATGTGGGTCACACTGGGACCCATATGGGGACAAAGGGAGACATCATAGAGACTCATAGGGACCTATTGGGACCAATAGGTACCCAAAGAGAGACATAGAGACCCCATAGAAAGCCATGGAGACCCCATAGAGGCACAAAGTGACACATAGAGGGACACCAAGACCCATAGAAACCAGATAGAGACTCCATATAGACACATAGGAACACATAGAGATCCACTGGGACAGTGAGACCACATATAGACTCATAGGGACACATTAGGAGCCATTAAGACCCATAGGGACACATAGGACAACTTTGAAACTTATAGATACCCAAAGGAAGACATTTGGGCCCAGAGATAACCATAAGAGACCCCATAGAGACCCCATAGGGGCACATAGCAACCCATAGGGGGGACATTGGGACACATAGGTACACATTGTGACCCGTAGGAAGACACTGGGACCCATAGGGGGACATTGGGACACATAGGGACCCAATGAATTACAGTGGGGGACAGTGAGACCCATAGAGATACAAAAGGACCCCGCTGAGACCCATAAGAGACCCCATAGAGGCACCTAGGGACCACATTGAAACTCATAGATACTTGTAGGAAGACATTTGGGCCCAGAGATATCCATAAGAGACCCCACAGAGACCCCATAGAGGCACATAGCAACCCATAGGGGGGACACTGGGACACGTAGGGAAACATTCTGACCCATAGGGAGACACTGGGACCCATATGGGGACATTGGGACACATAGGGACCCCTTGGACTACAGTGGGGGACAGCCAGACCCATAGAGACACATAGAAACCCCGCTGAGACCCATAAGAGACCCCATAGAGGCACATAGGGACCACATTGAAACCCATAGATAGCTATAGGAAGATATTTGGGCCCAGAGATACCCATAAGAAACCACATACAAGCACATAGCAACCCACAGGGGGGACATTGGGACACATAGTGACCCCTTGGACTACAGTGGGGGACAGCCAGACCCATAGAGACACATAGAAACCCCGCTGAGACCCATAAGAGACCCCATAGAGGCACATAGGGACCACATTGAAACCCATAGATAGCTATAGGAAGATATTTGGGCCCAGAGATAACCATAAGAAACCACATACAAGCACATAGCAACCCACAGGGGGGACATTGGGACACATAGTGACCCATAGGGGGACATTGGGACACATAGGGACCCCTTGGACTACAGTGGGGGACAGCCAGACCCATAGAGACACATAGAAACCCCGCTGAGACCCATAAGAGACCCCATAGAGGCACATAGGGACCACATTGAAACCCATAGATAGCTATAGGAAGATATTTGGGCCCAGAGATAACCATAAGAAACCACATACAAGCACATAGCAACCCACAGGGGGGACATTGGGACACATAGTGACCCATAGGGGGACATTGGGACACATAGGTACACATAGGGAGACACTGGGACCCATAGGGGGACATTGGGACACATAGTGACCCCATGGATTAAAGTGGGGGACAGTCAGATCCATCGAGACACATAGGGACCCTGCTGAGACCCATAAGAGACCCCATAGAGGAACATAGCAACCCATAGGGGGGACATAGGGACACATAGGGACACACCGTGACCCATGAGGAGACACTGGATCCCATAGGGGGACAATGGGACACATAAGGACCCCATGGATTACAGTGGGGGACAGTGAGACCCATAGAGACACATAGGGAACCCTCTGAGACCCATAAGAGACCCCATAGAGGCACATAGGGACCTAATGTAACCCATAGATACCCACAGGGAGACATTTGGGCCCAGAGCTATCCATAAGAGAGCCCATTGAGGCACATAGCAACCCATAGGGGGGACATTGGGACACATAGGGACACATAGTGACCCATAGGGAGACACTGGGACCCATATGGGGATATTGGGACACATAGGGACCACATGGATTACAGTGGTGGACAGTGAGACCCATAGAGACACATAGGGACTTCGTTGAGACCCATAAGAGACCCCATAGAGGCACATAGGGACCACATTGAAACCCATAGATACCCTTAGGAATACATTTGGGACGATAGTTACCCATAAAAGACCCCATAGAGACCCCATAGAGGCACATAGCAAACCATAGTGGGGACATTGGGACACATAGGGACCCCATAGAGAGACATAGAGACATATAGGGACCCATTTAGAGGCATAATAACCCCATAGAGTCCTATAGGGACACCCAGAGATCCATAGGGAAACATTGGGACCCACAGGGGCTGTGTGGGAGATTGGTAATCACAGCCTGAACCTCTGATTAATCAGCTGAGGCAAGTGTGGGGTCAGCTGCGGGAGCACAGGTGAGAGTAATGGAGCTGTGCTCCCGGGAGGGCTGGAGCTCGACTCCACCTCCTCTGAGACCTCATTTAAGGGCTGACCCTCACTCGAGCCGCTTTCCATTATCTTTCCGAGCTCCCTGTTACCGGGTGAGGTCCCAGAAGACTGGAGGCTTGCCAACGTGACTCCCATTTCCAAGCAAGGTTGTCAGGAGGATCCGGGCAACTCCAGGCCTGTTAGCCTGACCTCGGTGCCAGGGAAGGGAATGGAACGAATTGTCTTGAGGGAGATGACAGATGCGGCAGGTGTGGGATGAGCAGGAGATCAGACCTAGCCAGCATGGGTTCGTGAAGGGCAGCTCCTGCTTGACCAATCTGATCTCCTTCTACGATCCTGTGACCCATCTGATGGATGAAGGAAAGAAAGAAAGGCTGTTGATGTGCTCTACTTGGACTTCAGCAAAGCCTTCACAACTGTCTCCCATGCTATTCTCCTACAAAAGCTGGCAGCCCTTTTCCAACCTTGAGAATTCTGTGATTCTGTGAGGCAGCATCTCTTGGACATCGCTCTGCAGTGAAGACCGCCCCAGCTTCCTCAGCGAAGGCATCACCACTGGTGAGTTTCTCTCTCGCTTAGAACCTCTGTACATTTGTTACCATCTTTGTTACCATCTGTATAGTTACCACCTAGACAGGGGGACATAGAGAGACGCTGGGACCCCTAGGGACCCATAGAGATCCAGAGGAAGACATTGGGACCCATAGAGAGACACTGGGACCCATAGGGACACATAGAGAGACACTGGGACCCATAGGGACACATAGAGACCCATAGACAGTCATTGGGAGCCATAAGGAGAAATTGAGACCCATAGAGACCCCATTGAGACGCATAGTGCCTCAAAGAAACCCATAGCGACCCCATAGTCACCCATAGCGCCCCATAGGAACACAAAGATACCCCATAGAGCCCCATAGTGACCCATAGGGGCCCAAAGAGACCCCATAGCACCCCATAGCTACTCCATAGTGCCCCATAGCAGCCCATGGAGCCTCATAGACACTCCATTGTGCCCCACAGCACCCCATTGCACCCCATAGGGACCCATAGACACAGCATACTGCTCCATAGAGCCCCATAGACACCCCATAGTTCCCCACAGCACCCCATAGCAGCCCACAGTGCCCCATAGACACCACATAAGGCCCTACAGCCACACCATAGAGCCCAAGTGAACCACATAGACACCCCATATCGCCCCATAGTGCCTGTAGACACCCCATAGAGCCCCATAGAAACTCACTGAACCCCATACAGACCCCATGCAGATCCCATAGAGCCCCACAGACAACCCATAGATCCCCAAAGACACCCCATAGACTCCCCATAGAGCCCAATAGGGACCTCATAGCGCCCCATAGAGACCCCATTCTTCCGCATAGAGCCCCATAGCAAACCATAGCACCCCATAGTCACCCATAGCGCCCCATAGGAACCCAAGGATACCCCAAAGCACCCCATAGCCACCCTACAGCACCGCATAGCCACCCCATAGAGCCCCATAGACACCACATAGTGACCCATAGGGGCCCAAAGAGACCCCATAGCACCCCATAGCTACTCCATAGTGCCCCATAGCAGCCCATGGAGCCTCATACACACTCTCTTGTGCCCCACAGCGCCCCATTGCACCCCATAGAGACCCATAGACACCCTATACTGCTCCATAGAGCCCCATAGCACCCCATAGTGCCTCACAGCACCCCATAGCACAACATAGTGCCACATAGACACCACATAAGGACATATAGCCGCGCCATAGAGCCCCACAGACATCCCATAGAGCCCCGTAGGCAACCCATTGTGCCCCATAGAGCTCCCATAGCCACCCATAGAAACTAATTTACCAAATAGACACACCATAGCGTTCCATAGACACCCCATAGAAACCTCAGAACGCTCCATAGGCACCCCATAGAGCCCCATAGAGAAGCCATAGAGAACCCATAGAGGCACATAGCCACCCATAGGAGGGACATTGGGACACATAGGGACACATAGTGACCCATAGGGAGACACTGGGACCCATAGGGTGACATTGGGACACATAGGGACACCATGGATTACATGGTTGGTACAACCCATGTTGTATGTTTTCATGTTTATCAACATGGTTGATGTGGGTCAGATCTATGGGGCAGGAGCTGCTGTGGGGCACATGTGGGTCAGATCTATTGGGCCGGAGGTGCTGTGGGGCTGATGTAGGAAAGATCTATGGGGCAGGAGATGCTTTGGGGCAGATGTGGGTCAGGTCTATTGGGCTGGAGCTGCTGTGGGGCACTTGTGGGTCAGATCTATGAGGCAGGGGCTGCTGTGGGTCAGATCTATGGGGCAGGAACAAATGTGGGCCTGATGTTGGTCAGATTTATGGAGCAGGAGCTGCTGTGTTGCAGATGTGGGTCAGATCTATGGGGCAGGAGCTGATGTGGGGCAGATGTAGGGCATATCTATGGGGCAGGAGCTGCTGTGAGGCTGATGGGTGTTAGATCTATGGGGAGGAGCTGCTGTGGTGCAGATGTGGGTCACATCTATGGGGCAAGAGATGCTGTGTGGCTGATGTGGGTCAAATCTATGGGGCAGGAGCTGCTTTGGGGCTGATGGTGGTTAGATCTATGGGGCAGGAGCTGCTGTGAGGCGCATGTGAGTCAGACCTATGGGGCAGGAGCAGCTCTGGGGCACATGTGGGTCAGATCTATGGGGCAGGAGTTGCTGTTGGGCAGATGTGGGACTTAACTATGGGGCAAAATGTGCTGTGGGGCTGATGTGGGTAAGATCTATGAGACAGGAGCTGCTGTGGTTCAGATCTATGGGGCAGGAGCAGCTCTGGGGCACATGTGGGTCAGATCTATGTGTTAGGAGCTGCTGTTGGGCACATGTGGGTCAGATCTATGGGGCAGGAGCTGCTGTCGAGATGAAGTGGGTCAGATCTTTGGGTAGGAGCTGCTGTGGGGCAGATCTGAGTAAGATGTATGGGGCAGGAGCTGCTGTGGGTCAGATGTGGGTCAGATCTATGGGGCAGGAGCTGCTGTGGGGCAGATGTGGGTCAGATCTATGGGGCAGGAGATGCTGTGGGGCAGATGTGGGTCAGATCTATGGGGCAGGGGCTGCTGTGTGGCAGATGTGGGTCAGATCTATGGGGCAGGAGCAGCTCTGGGGCACATGTGGGTCAGATCTATAGGTCAGGAGCTGCTGTGGCTGATGTGGGCCAGTTCTATGGGGCAGGAGATGCTGTGAGTCAGATGTATGAGGCAGGAGCTGCTGTGGGGCAGATGGGGGTCAGATCTATGGGCAGGAGATGCTGTGGAGCAGATGTGGGTCAGATCTATAGGTCAGGAGCTGCTGTGGCTGATGTGGGCCAGTTCTATGGGGCAGGAGATGCTGTGAGTCAGATGTATGAGGCAGGAGCTGCTGTGGGGCAGATGGGGGTCAGATCTATGGGGCAGGAGATGCTGTGGATCTGATGTGGGTCAGATCTATGGGGCAGGAGCTGCTGTGGGGCAGATGTGGGTCAGATCTATGGGCAGGAGCTGCTGTGCTGCACATGTTGGTAGGGTCTATGGGGCAGGAGCTGCTGTGGGGCAGATATGTGTCAGATCTATGGGGCAGGAGCTGCTGTGGGGCTGATGTTGGTCAGATCTTTGGGGCAGCAGCTGCTGTGGAGCAGATCTGGGTAAGATCTATGTCGCAGGAGCTGCTGTGGGGCAGACGTGGCACATATCTATGGGGCAAAATCTGCTGTGGGGCTGATGTGGGTCAGATCTATGGGGCAGGATCTCCTGTGGGGCTGATGTGGGTCAAATCAATGGGGCAGAGCTGCTCTGGGGCACATGTGGGTCAGATCTATGGAGCAGGAGCTGCTGTGGGGCAGATTTGAATCAGATCTATAGGGCAGGAGCTGCTGTGGGTCAGATCTATGGGCAGGAGCTGCTGTGGAGCACATGTGAGTTAGATCTATGGGGCAGGAGATGTTGTGGGGCAGATTTGGGTCAGATGTATGGGTCAGGAGCTGCTGTGTTGCTGATGAGGGTCAGATCTATGGGGCATGGGCTGCTGTGGTTCAGATCTACGGGACTGGAGCTGCAGTGGAGCACATGTGGGTCAGATCTATGGGGTAGAAGCTGTTGTGGGGCTGATGGGGGTCATATCTATAAGGCAGGAGCTGCTGTGGGGCTGACTTGGGTCAGATCTATGGGGCAGGAGCTGCTTTGGGGCTGATGGTGGTTAGATCTATATGGCAGGAGCTGCTGTGGGGCACATGTGGGTCAGACCTATGGGGCAGGAGCTGCAGAGGAGATGATGTAGGTCAGATCTATGGGGCAGGAGTTGCTGTGGGGAATATGAGGGACATATCTATGGTGCAAAATCTGCTGTTGGACTGATGTGAGTCAGATCTATGAGTTTGGAGCTGCTGTGGGGCACATGTGGGTCAGATCTATGGGGCAGGAGATGCTGTGGGGCTGATTTGGGTCAGATCTATGTGGCAGGAGATGCTGTGGGTCAGATCTATGGGGCAGGAGCTGCTGTGGGGAACATGTGGGTCAGGTCTATGGGGCAGGAGCTGCTGTGGGCACATGTGGGTCACACTGGGACCCATATGGGGACAAAGGGAGACATCATGGAGACTCATAGGGACCTATTGGGACTAATAGGTACCCAAAGAGAGACATAGAGACCCCATAGAAAGCCATGGAGACCCCATAGAGGCACAAAGTGACACATAGAGGGACACCAAGACCCATAGAAACCAGATAGAGACTCCATATAGACACATAGGAACACATAGAGACCCACTGGGACAGTGAGACCACATATAGACTCATAGGGACACATTAGGAGCCATTAAGACCCATAGGGACACATAGGACGACTTTGAAACTTATAGATACCCAAAGGAAGACATTTGGGCCCAGAGATAACCATAAGAGACCCCATAGAGACCCCATAGGGGCACATAGCAACCCATAGGGGGGACATTGGGACACATAGGTACACATTGTGACACGTAGGAAGACACTGGGACCCATAGGGGGACATTGGGACACATAGGGACCCAATGAATTACAGTGGGGGACAGTGAGACCCATACAGATACATAAGGACCCCGCTGAGACCCATAAGAGACCCCATAGAGGCACCTAGGGACCACATTGAAACTCATAGATACTTGTAGGAAGACATTTGGGCCCAGAGATATCCATAAGAGACCCCACAGAGACCCCATAGAGGCACATAGCAACCCATAGGGGGGACACTGGGACACGTAGGGAAACATTCTGACCCATAGGGAGACACTGGGACCCATATGGGGACATTGGGACACATAGGGACCCCTTGGACTACAGTGGGGGACAGCCAGACCCATAGAGACACATAGAAACCCCGCTGAGACCCATAAGAGACCCCATAGAGGCACATAGGGACCACATTGAAACCCATAGATAGCTATAGGAAGATATTTGGGCCCAGAGATAACCATAAGAAACCACATACAAGCACATAGCAACCCACAGGGGGGACATTGGGACACATAGTGACCCATAGGGGGACATTGGGACACATAGGTACACATAGGGAGACACTGGGACCCATAGGGGGACATTGGGACACATAGTGACCCCATGGATTAAAGTGGGGGACAGTCAGATCCATCGAGACACATAGGGACCCTGCTGAGACCCATAAGAGACCCCATAGAGGAACATAGCAACCCATAGGGGGGACATAGGGACACATAGGGACACACCGTGACCCATGAGGAGACACTGGATCCCATAGGGGGACAATGGGACACATAAGGACCCCATGGATTACAGTGGGGGACAGTGAGACCCATAGAGACACATAGGGAACCCTCTGAGACCCATAAGAGACCCCATAGAGGCACATAGGGACCTAATGTAACCCATAGATACCCACAGGGAGACATTTGGGCCCAGAGCTATCCATAAGAGAGCCCATTGAGGCACATAGCAACCCATAGGGGGGACATTGGGACACATAGGGACACATAGTGACCCATAGGGAGACACTGGGACCCATATGGGGATATTGGGACACATAGGGACCACATGGATTACAGTGGTGGACAGTGAGACCCATAGAGACACATAGGGACTTCGTTGAGACCCATAAGAGACCCCATAGAGGCACATAGGGACCACATTGAAACCCATAGATACCCTTAGGAATACATTTGGGACGATAGTTACCCATAAAAGACCCCATAGAGACCCCATAGAGGCACATAGCAAACCATAGTGGGGACATTGGGACACATAGGGACCCCATAGAGAGACATAGAGACATATAGGGACCCATTTAGAGGCATAATAACCCCATAGAGTCCTATAGGGACACCCAGAGATCCATAGGGAAACATTGGGACCCACAGGGGCTGTGTGGGAGATTGGTAATCACAGCCTGAACCTCTGATTAATCAGCTGAGGCAAGTGTGGGGTCAGCTGCGGGAGCACAGGTGAGAGTAATGGAGCTGTGCTCCCGGGAGGGCTGGAGCTCGACTCCACCTCCTCTGAGACCTCATTTAAGGGCTGACCCTCACTCGAGCCGCTTTCCATTATCTTTCCGAGCTCCCTGTTACCGGGTGAGGTCCCAGAAGACTGGAGGCTTGCCAACGTGACTCCCATTTCCAAGCAAGGTTGTCAGGAGGATCCGGGCAACTCCAGGCCTGTTAGCCTGACCTCGGTGCCAGGGAAGGGAATGGAACGAATTGTCTTGAGGGAGATGACAGATGCGGCAGGTGTGGGATGAGCAGGAGATCAGACCTAGCCAGCATGGGTTCGTGAAGGGCAGCTCCTGCTTGACCAATCTGATCTCCTTCTACGATCCTGTGACCCATCTGATGGATGAAGGAAAGAAAGAAAGGCTGTTGATGTGCTCTACTTGGACTTCAGCAAAGCCTTCACAACTGTCTCCCATGCTATTCTCCTACAAAAGCTGGCAGCCCTTTTCCAACCTTGAGAATTCTGTGATTCTGTGAGGCAGCATCTCTTGGACATCGCTCTGCAGTGAAGACCGCCCCAGCTTCCTCAGCGAAGGCATCACCACTGGTGAGTTTCTCTCTCGCTTAGAACCTCTGTACATTTGTTACCATCTTTGTTACCATCTGTATAGTTACCACCTAGACAGGGGGACATAGAGAGACGCTGGGACCCCTAGGGACCCATAGAGATCCAGAGGAAGACATTGGGACCCATAGAGAGACACTGGGACCCATAGGGACACATAGAGAGACACTGGGACCCATAGGGACACATAGAGACCCATAGACAGTCATTGGGAGCCATAAGGATAAATTGAGACCCATAGAGACCCCATTGAGACCCATAGTGCCTCAAAGAAACCCATAGCGACCCCATAGTCACCCATAGCGCCCCATAGGAACACAAAGATACCCCATAGAGCCCCATAGTGACCCATAGGGGCCCAAAGAGACCCCATAGCACCCCATAGTTACTCCATAGTGCCCCATAGCAGCCCATGGAGCCTCATAGACACTCCATTGTGCCCCACAGCACCCCATTGCACCCCATAGGGACCCATAGACACAGCATACTGCTCCATAGAGCCCCATAGACACCCCATAGTTCCCCACAGCACCCCATAGCAGCCCACAGTGCCCCATAGACACCACATAAGGCCCTACAGCCACACCATAGAGCCCAATTGAACCACATAGACACCCCATATCGCCCCATAGTGCCTGTAGACACCCCATAGAGCCCCATAGAAACTCACTGAACCCCATACAGACCCCATGCAGACCCCATAGAGCCCCACAGACAACCCATAGATCCCCATAGACTCCCCATAGAGCCCCATAGGGACCTCATAGCGCCCCATAGAAACCCCATTCTTCCGCATAGAGCCCCATAGCAAACCATAGCACCCCATAGTCACCCATAGCGCCCCATAGGAACCCAAGGATACCCCAAAGCACCCCATAGCCACCCTACAGCACCGCATAGCCACCCCATAGAGCCCCATAGACACCACATAGTGACCCATAGTGACCCATAGGGGTACAAAGAGACCCCAAATCATCCCATAGCTACTCCACAGTGCCCCATAGCAGCCCATGGAGCCTCATAGACACTCTCTTGTGCCCCACAGCGCCCCATTGCACCCCATAGAGACCCATAGACACCCTATACTGCTCCATAGAGCCCCATAGCACCCCATAGTGCCTCACAGCACCCCATAGCACAACATAGTGCCACATAGACACCACATAAGGACATATAGCCGCGCCATAGAGCCCCACAGACATCCCATAGAGCCCCGTAGGCAACCCATTGTGCCCCATAGAGCTCCCATAGCCACCCATAGAAACTAATTTACCAAATAGACACACCATAGCGTTCCATAGACACCCCATAGAAACCTCAGAACGCCCCATAGAGCTCCATAGGCACCCCATAGAGCCCCATAGAGAACCCATAGAGGCACATAGCAACCCATAGGGGGGACATTGGGACACATAGGGACACATAGTGACCCATAGGGAGACACTGGGATGCATAGGGTGACATTGGGACACATAGGGACACCATGGATTACATGGTTGATACAACCCATGTTGTAAGTTTTCATGTTTATCAACATGGTTGATGTGGGCCAGTTCTATGGGGCAGGAGATGCTGTGAGTCAGATGTATGAGGCAGGAGCTGCTGTGGGGCAGATGGGGGTCAGATCTATGGGGCAGGAGCTGCTGTGGGTCAGATGTGGGTCAGATCTATGGGGCAGGAGATGCTGTGTGGCAGATGTGGGTCAGATCTATAGGTCAGGAGCTGCTGTGGCTGATGTGGGCCAGTTCTATGGGTCAGGAGATGCTGTGAGTCAGATGTATGAGGCAGGAGCTGCTGTGGGGCAGATGGGGGTCAGATCTATGGGGCAGGAGATGCTGTGGAGCAGATGTGGGTCAGATCTATGGGGCAGGAGCTGCTGTGGGGCAGTTGTGGATTAGATCTATGGGCAGGAGCTGCTGTGCTGCACATCTTGGTAGGATCTATGGGGCAGGAGCTGCTGTGGGGCAGATGTGGGTCAGATCTATGGGGCAGGAGCTGCTGTGGGGCTGATGTTGGTCAGATCTTTGGGGCAGCAGCTGCTGTGGAGCAGATCTGGGTAAGATCTATGTTGCAGGAGCTGCTGTGGGGCAGACGTGGCACATATCTATGGGGCAAAATCTGCTGTGGGGCTGATGTGGGTCAGATCTATGGGGTAGGAGCTGCTGTGGGGCTGATGTGGGTCAGATCTATGGGCAGGAGCTGCTGTGGCTGATGTGGGCCAGTTCTATGGGGCAGGAACTGCTGTGGTTCAGATCTATGGGGCAGGAGCAGCTGTGAGGCACATGTGGGTCAGATCTATGGTTTAGGTGCTGCTTTGGGGAAAATGTGGGTCAGATCTATGTGGCAGGAGATGCTCTGGGTCTGATGTGGGTCCGATCTATGGGGCAGGAGATGCTGTGAGTCAGATCTATGAGGCAGGAGCTGCTGTGGGGCATTTGTGGGTCAGATATATGGGGCAGTAGCTGCTGTGGATCAGATTTATTGGGCAGCAGCAGTTTTGCATATGATGTGTGTCAGATCTTTTGGGCAGGAGCTGCTGTGGGTCTGATGGGGGTAAGATCTATGGGGCAGGAGCTGCTGTGGTGCAGATGTGGTTAAGATCTATGGGGCAGGAGCTTCTGTGGGGTTGATGTGGGTCAGATCTATGGGGCAGGAGCTGCTGTGGGGCACATGTGGGTCAGATCTATTGGGCCGGAGGTGCTGTGGGGCTGATGTAGGAAAGATCTATGGGGCAGGAGATGCTTTGGGGCAGATGTGGGTCAGGTCTATTGGGCTGGAGCTGCTGTGGGGCACTTGTGGGTCAGATCTATGAGGCAGGGGCTGCTGTGGGTCAGATCTATGGGGCAGGAACAAATGTGGGCCTGATGTTGGTCAGATTTATGGAGCAGGAGCTGCTGTGTTGCAGATGTGGGTCAGATCTATGTTGCAGGAGCTGATGTGGGGCAGATGTAGGGCATATCTATGGGGCAGGAGCTGCTGTGAGGCTGATGGGTGTTAGATCTATGGGGAGGAGATGCTGTGGTGCAGATGAGGGTCACATCTATGGGGCGGGAGCTGCTGTGTGGCTGATGTGGGTCAAATCTATGGGGCAGGAGCTGCTTTGGGGCTGATGGTGGTTAGATCTATATGGCAGGAGCTGCTGTGGGGCACATGTGGGTCAGAACTATGGGGCAGGAGTTGCTGTTGGGCAGATGTGGGACATAACTATGGGGCAAAATCTGCTGTGGGGCTGATGTGGGTAAGATCTATGAGACAGGAGCTGCTGTGGTTCAGATCTATGGGGCAGGAGCAGCTCAGGGGCACATGTGGGTCAGATCTATGTGTTAGGAGCTGCTGTGGGGCAGATCTGGGTAAGATGTATGGGGCAGGAGCTGCTGTGGGTCAGATGTGGGTCAGATCTATGGGGCAGGAGCTGCTGTGGGTCAGATGTGGGTCAGATCTATGGGGCAGGAGCTGCTGTGAGGCAGATGTGGGTCAGATCTATGGGGCAGGAGCTGCTGTGGGGCAGATGTGGGTCAGATCTATGGGGCAGGAGCTGCTGTGTGGCAGATGTGAGTCAGATCTATGGGTCAAGAGCTGCTGTGGGTCAGATGTGGGTCAGATCTATAGGTCAGGAGCTGCTGTGGCTGATGTGGGCCAGTTCTATGGGGCAGGAGATGCTGTGAGTCAGATGTATGAGGCAGGAGCTGCTGTGGGGCAGATGGGGGTCAGATCTACGGGGCAGGAGATGCTGTGGAGCAGATGTGGGTCAGATCTATGGGGCAGGAGCTGCTGTGGGGCAGATGTGGGTCAGATCTATGGGCAGGAGCTGCTGTGCTGCACATGTTGGTAGGGTCTATGGGGCAGGAGCTGCTGTGGGGCAGATGTGGGTCAGATCTATGGGGCAGGAGCTGCTGTGGGGCAGATGTGGGTCAGATCTATGGGGCAGGAGCTGGTGTGGGGCTGATGTTGGTCAGATCTTTGGGGCAGCAGCTGCTGTGGAGCAGATCTGGGTAAGATCTATGTCGCAGGAGCTGCTGTGGGGCAGACGTGGCACATATCTATGGTGCAAAATCTGCTGTGGGGCTGATGTGGGTAAGATCTATGGGGCAGGATCTGCTGTGGGGCTGATGTGGGT
Source organism: Coturnix japonica (assembly GCF_054131305.1). Taxonomy (NCBI): domain Eukaryota; kingdom Metazoa; phylum Chordata; class Aves; order Galliformes; family Phasianidae; genus Coturnix; species Coturnix japonica. The sequence goes on along the minus strand of NW_028188945.1, from coordinate 597,576 downwards.
CAAATCAATGGGGCAGAGCTGCTCTGGGGCACATGTGGGTCAGATCTATGGAGCAGGAGCTGCTGTGGGGCAGATTTGAATCAGATCTATAGGGCAGGAGCTGCTGTGGGTCAGATCTATGGGCAGGAGCTGCTGTGGTGCACATGTGAGTTAGATCTATGGGGCAGGAGATGGTGTGGGGCAGAATTGGGTCAGATGTATGGGTCAGGCGCTGCTGTGTTGCTGATGAGGGTCAGATCTATGGGGCATGGGCTGCTGTGGTTCTGATCTACGGGACTGGAGCTGCAGTGGAGCACATGTGGGTCAGATCTATGGGGTAGAAGCTGTTGTGGGGCTGATGGGGGTCATATCTATAAGGCAGGAGCTGCTGTGGGGCTGACTTGGGTCAGATCTATGGGGCAGGAGCTGCTTTGGGGCTGATGGTGGTTAGATCTATATGGCAGGAGCTGCTGTGGGGCACATGTGGGTCAGACCTATGGGGCAGGAGCTGCAGAGGGGATGATGTAGGTCAGATCTATGGGGCAGGAGTTGCTGTGGGGAATATGAGGGACATATCTATGGTGCAAAATCTGCTGTTGGACTGATGTGAGTCAGATCTATGAGTTTGGAGCTGCTGTGGGGCACATGTGGGTCAGATCTATGGGGCAGGAGATGCTGTGGGGCTGATTTGGGTCAGATCTATGTGGCAGGAGATGCTGTGGGTCAGATCTATGGGGCAGGAGCTGCTGTGGGGAACATGTGGGTCAGGTCTATGGGGCAGGAGCTGCTGTGGGCACATGTGGGTCAGATCTATGGGGCAGGAGTTGCTGTTGGGCAGATGTGGGGCATAACTATGGGGCAAAATCTGCTGTGGGGCTGATGTGGGTAAGATCTATGATACAGGAGCTGCTGTGGTTCTGATCTATGGGGCAGGAGCAGCTCTGTGGCACATGTGGGTCAGATCTATGTGTTAGGAGCTGCTGTGGGGCACATGTGGGTCAGACCTATGGGGCAGGAGCTGCAGAGGGGATGATGTAGGTCAGATCTATGGGGCAGGAGTTGCTGTGGGGAATATGAGGGACATATCTATGGTGCAAAATCTGCTGTTGGACTGATGTGAGTCAGATCTATGAGTTTGGAGCTGCTGTGGGGCACTTGTGGGTCAGATCTATGGGGCAGGAGATGCTGTGGGGCTGATTTGGGTCAGATCTATGTGGCAGGAGATGCTGTGGGTCAGATCTATGGGGCAGGAGTTGCAGTTGGGCAGATGTGGGGCATAACTATGGGGCAAAATCTGCTGTGGTGCTGATGTGGGTAAGATCTATGAGACAGGAGCTGCTGTGGTTCAGATCTATGGGGCAGGAGCAGCTCTGGGGCACATGTGGGTCAGATCTATGTGTTAGGAGATGCTGTGTGGCAGATGTGGGTCAGATCTATGGGGCAGGAGCTGCTGTGGGTCAGATGTGGGTCAGATCTATAGGTCAGGAGCTGCTGTGGCTGATGTGGGCCAGTGCTATTGGGCAGGAGATGCTGTGAGTCAGATCTATGAGGCAGGAGCTGCTGTGGAGCAGATGGGGGTCAGATCTATGGGGCAGGAGATGCTGTGGAGCAGATGTGGGTCAGATCTATGGGGCAGGAGCTGCTGTGGGACAGATGTGGGTCAGATCTATGGGGCAGGAGCTGCTGTGGGGCAGATGGGGGTCAGATCTATGGGGCAGGAGATGCTGTGGAGCAGATGTGGGTCAGATCTATGGGGCAGGAGATGCTGTGGAGCAGATGTGGGTCAGATCTATGGGGCAGGAGCTGCTGTGGGGCAGATGTGGGTCAGATCTATGGGCAGGAGCTGCTGTGCTGCACATGTTGGTAGGGTCTATTGGGCAGGAGCTGCTGTGGGGCAGATGTGGGTCAGATCTATGGGGCAGGAGCTGCTGTGGGGCTGATGTTGGTCAGATCTTTGGGGCAGCAGCTGCTGTGGAGCAGATCTGGGTAAGATCTATGTCGCAGGAGCTGCTGTGGGGCAGACGTGGCACATATCTATGGGGCAAAATCTGCTGTGGGGCTGATGTGGGTCAGATCTATGGGGCAGGATCTGCTGTGGGGCTGATGTGGGTCAAATCAATGGGGCAGAGCTCCTCTGGGGCACATGTGGGTCAGATCTATGGAGCAGGAGCTGCTGTGGCGCAGATTTGAATCAGATCTATAGGGCAGGAGCTGCTGTGGGTCAGATCTATGGGCAGGAGCTGCTGTGGGGCACATGTGAGTTAGATCTATGGGGCAGGAGATGGTGTGGGGCAGATTTGGGTCAGATGTATGGGTCAGGAGCTGCTGTGTTGCTGATGAGGGTCAGATCTATGGGGCATGGGCTGCTGTGGTTCAGATCTACGGGACTGGAGCTGCAGTGGAGCACATGTGGGTCAGATCTATGGGGTAGAAGCTGTCGTGGGGCTGATGGTGGTTAGATCTATAAGGCAGGAGCTGCTGTGGGGCTGACTTGGGTCAGATCTATGGGGCAGGAGCTGCTTTGGGGCTGATGGTGGTTAGATCTATATGGCCGGAGCTGCTGTGGGGCACATGTGGGTCAGACCTATGGGGCAGGAGCTGCAGAGGGGATGATGTAGGTCAGATCTATGGGGCAGGAGTTGCTGTGGGGAATATGAGGGACATATCTATGGTGCAAAATCTGCTGTTGGACTGATGTGAGTCAGATCTATGAATTTGGAGCTGCTGTGGGGCACATGTGGGTCAGATCTATGGGGCAGGAGATGCTGTGGGGCTGATTTGGGTCAGATCTATGTGGCAGGAGATGCTGTGGGTCAGATCTATGGGGCAGGAGCTGCTGTGGGGAACATGTGGGTCAGGTCTATAAGGCAGGAGCTGCTGTGGGCACATGTGGGTCAGATCTATGGGGCAGGAGTTGCTGTTGGGCAGATGTGGGACATAACTATGGGGCAAAATCTGCTGTGGGGCTGATGTGGGTAAGATCTATGAGACAGGAGCTTCTGTGGTTCAGATCTATGGGGCAGGAGCAGCTCTGGGGCACATGTGGGTCAGATCTATGTGTTAGGAGCTGCTGTGGGGCACATGTGGGTCAGATCTATGGGGCAGGAGATGCTGTGGGGCAGATGTGGGTCAGATCTATGGGGCAAAGGCTGCTGTGTGGCAGATGTGGGTCAGATCTATGGGGCAGGAGCTGCTGTGGGTCAGATGTGGGTCAGATCTATAGGTCAGGAGCTGCTGTGGCTGATGTGGGCCAGTTCTATGGGGCAGGAGATGCTGTGGGGCAGATGGGGGTCAGATCTATGGGGCAGGAGATGCTGTGGAGCAGATGTGGGTCAGATCTATGGGGCAGGAGCTGCTGTGGGGCAGATGTGGGTCAGATCTATGAGGCAGGGGCTGCTGTGGGTCAGATCTATGGGGCAGGAACAAATGTGGGCCTGATGTTGGTCAGATTTATGGAGCAGGAGCTGCTGTGTTGCAGATGTGGGTCAGATCTATGTTGCAGGAGCTGATGTGGGGCAGATGTAGGGCATATCTATGGGGCAGGAGCTGCTATGAGGCTGATGGGTGTTAGATCTATGGGGAGGAGCTGCTGTGGTGCAGATGTGGGTCACATCTATGGGGCGGGAGCTGCTGTGTGGATGATGTGGGTCAAATCTATGGGGCAGGAGCTGCTTTGGGGCTGATGGTGGTTAGATCTATATGGCAGGAGCTGCTGTGGGGCACATGTGGGTCAGACATATGGGGCAGGAGCTGCTGTGGGGCGCATGTGGGTCAGATCTATGGGGCAGGAGTTGCTGTTGGGCAGATGTGGGACATAACTATGGGGCAAAATCTGCTGTGGGGCTGATGTGGGTAAGATCTATGAGACAGGAGCTGCTGTGGTTCAGATCTATGGGGCAGGAGCAGCTCTGGGGCACATGTGGGTCAGATCTATGTGTTAGGAGCTGCTGTGGGGCACATGTGGGCCAGATCTACGGGGCAGGAGCTGCAGTCGAGATGATGTGGGTCAGATCTTTGGGTAGGAGCTGCTGTGGGGCAGATCTGGGTAAGATGTCTGGGGCAGGAGCTGCTGTGGGTCAGATGTGGGTCAGATCTATGGGGCAGGAGCTGCTGTGGGTCAGATGTGGGTCAGATCTATGGGGCAGGAGCTGCTGTGGGGCAGATGTGGGTCAGATCTATGGGGCAGGAGCTGCTGTGGGGCACATGTGGGTCAGATCTATGGGGCAGGAGCTGCTGTGGGGCTGATGTTGGTCAGATCTATGGGGCAGGAGCTGCTGTCGAGATGAAGTGGGTCAGATTTATGGGGCAAAGGCTGCTGTGTGGCAGATGTGGGTCAGATCTATGGGGCAGGAGCTGCTGTGGGTCAGATGTGGGTCAGATCTATAGGTCAGGAGCTGCTGTGGCTGATGTGGGCCAGTTCTATGGGGCAGGAGATGCTGTGAGTAAGATGTATGAGGCAGGAGCTGCTGTGGGGCAGATGGGGGTCAGATCTATGGGGCAGGAGATGCTGTGGAGCAGATGTGGGTCAGATCTATGGGGCAGGAGCTGCTGTGGGGCAGATGTGGGTCAGATCTATGGGCAGGAGCTGCTGTGCTGCACATGTTGGTAGGGTCTATGGGGCAGGAGCTGCTGTGGGGCAGATGTGGGTCAGATCTATGGGGCAGGAGCTGCTGTGGGGCTGATGTTGGTCAGATCTTTGGGGCAGCAGCTGCTGTGGAGCAGATCTGGGTAAGATCTATGTCGCAGGAGCTGCTGTGGGGCAGACGTGGCACATATCTATGGGGCAAAATCTGCTGTGGGGCTGATGTGGGTCAGATCTATGGGGCAGGATCTCCTGTGGGGCTGATGTGGGTCAAATCAATGGGGCAGAGCTGCTCTGGGGCACATGTGGGTCAGATCTATGGAGCAGGAGCTGCTGTGGGGCAGATTTGAATCAGATCTATAGGGCAGGAGCTGCTGTGGGTCAGATCTATGGAGCAGGAGCTGCTGTGGGGCAGATTTGAATCAGATCTATAGGGCAGGAGCTGCTGTGGGTCAGATCTATGGGCAGGAGTTGCTGTGGGGCACATGTGAGTTAGATCTATGGGGCAGGAGATGGTGTGGGGCAGATTTGGGTCAGATGTATGGGTCAGGAGCTGCTGTGTTGCTGATGAGGGTCAGATCTATGGGGCATGGGCTGCTGTGGTTCAGATCTACGGGACTGGAGCTGCAGTGGAGCACATGTGGGTCAGATCTATGGGGTAGAAGCTGTTGTGGGGCTGATGGTGGTTAGATCTATAAGGCAGGAGCTGCTGTGGGGCTGACTTGGGTCAGATCTATGGGGCAGGAGCTGCTTTGGGGCTGATGGTGGTTAGATCTATATGGCAGGAGCTGCTGTGGGGCACATGTGGGTCAGACCTATGGGGCAGGAGCTGCAGAGGGGATAATGTAGGTCAGATCTATGGGGCAGGAGTTGCTGTGGGGAATATGAGGGACATATCTATGGTGCAAAATCTGCTGTTGGACTGATGTGAGTCAGATCTATGAGTTTGGAGCTGCTGTGGGGCACATGTGGGTCAGATCTATGGGGCAGGAGATGCTGTGGGGCTGATTTGGGTCAGATCTATGTGGCAGGAGATGCTGTGGGTCAGATCTATGGGGCAGGAGCTGCTGTGGGGAACATGTGGGTCAGGTCTATGGGGCAGGAGCTGCTGTGGGCACATGTGGGTCAGATCTATGGGGCAGGAGTTGCTGTTGGGAAGATGTGGGACATAACTATGGGGCAAAATCTGCTGTGGGGCTGATGTGGGTAAGATCTATGAGACAGGAGCTGCTGTGGTTCAGATCTATGGGGCAGGAGCAGATCTGGGGCACATGTGGGTCAGATCTATGTGTTAGGAGCTGCTGTGGGGCACATGTGGGTCAGATGTATGGGGCAGGAGATGCTGTGGGGCAGATGTGGGTCAGATCTATGGGGCAAAGGCTGCTGTGTGGCAGATGTGGGTCAGATCTATGGGGCAGGAGCTGCTGTGGGTCAGATGTGGGTCAGATCTATAGGTCAGGAGCTGCTGTGGCTGATGTGGGCCAGTTCTATGGGGCAGGAGATGCTGTGGGGCAGATGGGGGTCAGATCTATGGGGCAGGAGATGCTGTGGAGCAGATGTGGGTCAGATCTATGGGGCAGGAGCTGCTGTGGGGCAGATGTGGGTCAGATCTATGGGCAGGAGCTACTGTGCTGCACATGTTGGTAGGGTCTATGGGGCAGGAGCTGCTGTGGGGCAGATGTGGGTCAGATCTATGGGGCAGGAGCTGCTGTGGGGCTGATGTTGGTCAGATCTTTGGGGCAGCAGCTGCTGTGGAGCAGATCTGGGTAAGATCTATGTCGCAGGAGCTGCTGTGGGGCAGACGTGGCACATATCTATGGGGCAAAATCTGCTGTGGGGCTGATGTGGGTCAGATCTATTGGGCAGGATCTCCTGTGGGGCTGATGTGGGTCAAATCAATGGGGCAGAGCTGCTCTGGGGCACATGTGGGTCAGATCTATGGAGCAGGAGCTGCTGTGGGGCAGATTTGAATCAGATCTATAGGGCAGGAGCTGCTGTGGGTCAGATCTATGGGCAGGAGCTGCTGTGGGGCACATGTGAGTTAGATCTATGGGGCAGGAGATGGTGTGGGGCCGATTTGGGTCAGATGTATGGGTCAGGAGCTGCTGTGTTGCTGATGAGGGTCAGATCTATGGGGCATGGGCTGCTGTGGATCAGATCTACGGGACTGGAGCTGTAGTGGAGCACATGTGGGTCAGATCTATGGGGTAGAAGCTGTTGTGGGGCTGATGGTGGTTAGATCTATGGGGCAGGAGCTGCTTTGGGGCTGATGGTGGTTAGATATATATGGCAGGAGCTGCTGTGGGGCACATGTGGGTCAGACCTATGGGGCAGGAGCTGCAGAGGGGATGATGTAGGTCAGATCTATGGGGCAGGAGATGCTGTGGGTCAGATCTATGGGGCAGGAGCTGCTGTGGGGAACATGTGGTTCAGATCTATGGGGCAGGAGTTGCTGTTGGGCAGATGTGGGCCAGTTCTATGGGGCAGGAGATGCTGTGAGTCAGATGTATGAGGCAGGAGCTGCTGTGGGGCAGATGGGGGTCAGATCTATGGGGCAGGAGATGCTGTGGAGCAGATGTGGGTCAGATCTATAGGTCAGGAGCTGCTGTGGCTGATGTGGGCCAGTTCTATGGGGCAGGAGATGCTGTGAGTCAGATGTATGAGGCAGGAGCTGCTGTGGGGCAGATGGGGGTCAGATCTATGGGGCAGGAGCTGCTGTGCTGCACATGTTGATAGGGTCTATGGTGCAGGAGCTGCTGTGGGGCAGATGTGGGTCAGATCTATGGGGCAGGAGCTGCTGTGGGGCTGATGTTGGTCAGATCTTTGGGGCAGCAGCTGCTGTGGAGCAGATCTGGGTAAGATCTATGTCGCAGGAGCTGCTGTGGGGCAGACGTGGCACATATCTATGGGGCAAAATCTGCTGTGGGGCTGATGTGGGTCAGATCTATGGGGCAGGATCTCCTGTGGGGCTGATGTGGGTCAAATCAATGGGGCAGAGCTGCTCTGGGGCACATGTGGGTCAGATCTATGGAGCAGGAGCTGCTGTGGGGCAGATTTGAATCAGATCTATAGGGCAGGAGCTGCTGTGGGTCAGATCTATGGGCAGGAGCTGCTGTGGGGCACATGTGAGTTAGATCTATGGGGCAGGAGATGGTGTGGGGCAGATTTGGGTCAGATGTATGGGTCAGGAGCTGCTGTGTTGCTGATGAGGGTCAGATCTATGGGGCATGGGCTGCTGTGGTTCAGATCTACGGGACTGGAGCTGCAGTGGAGCACATGTGGGTCAGATCTATGGGGTAGAAGCTGTTGTGGGGCTGATGGGGGTCATATCTATAAGGCAGGAGCTGCTGTGGGGCTGACTTGGGTCAGATCTATGGGGCAGGAGCTGCTTTGGGGCTGATGGTGGTTAGATCTATATGGCAGGAGCTGCTGTGGGGCACATGTGGGTCAGACCTATGGGGCAGGAGCTGCAGAGGGGATGATGTAGGTCAGATCTATGGGGCAGGAGTTGCTGTGGGGAATATGAGGGACATATCTATGGTGCAAAATCTGCTGTTGGACTGATGTGAGTCAGATCTATGAGTTTGGAGCTGCTGTGGGGCACATGTGGGTCAGATCTATGGGGCAGGAGATGCTGTGGGGCTGATTTGGGTCAGATCTATGTGGCAGGAGATGCTGTGGGTCAGATCTATGGGGCAGGAGCTGCTGTGGGGAACATGTGTGTCAGGTCTATGGGGCAGGAGCTGCTGTGGGCACATGTGGGTCACACTGGGACCCATATGGGGACAAAGGGAGACATCATAGAGACTCATAGGGACCTATTGGGACCAATAGGTACCCAAAGAGAGACATAGAGACCCCATAGAAAGCCATGGAGACCCCATAGAGGCACAAAGTGACACATAGAGGGACACCAAGACCCATAGAAACCAGATAGAGACTCCATATAGACACATAGGAACACATAGAGACCCACTGGGACAGTGAGACCACATATAGACTCATAGGGACACATTAGGAGCCATTAAGACCCATAGGGACACATAGGACGACTTTGAAACTTATAGATACCCAAAGGAAGACATTTGGGCCCAGAGATAACCATAAGAGACCCCATAGAGACCCCATAGGGGCACATAGCAACCCATAGGGGGAACTTTGGGACACATAGGTACACATTGTGACCCGTAGGAAGACACTGGGACCCATAGGGGGACATTGGGACACATAGGGACCCAATGAATTACAGTGGGGGACAGTGAGACCCATAGAGATACAAAAGGACCCCGCTGAGACCCATAAGAGACCCCATAGAGGCACCTAGGGACCACACTGAAACTCATAGATACTTGTAGGAAGACATTTGGGCCCAGAGATATCCATAAGAGACCCCACAGAGACCCCATAGAGGCACATAGCAACCCATAGGGGGGACACTGGGACACGTAGGGAAACATTCTGACCCATAGGGAGACACTGGGACCCATATGGGGACATTGGGACACATAGGGACCCCTTGGACTACAGTGGGGGACAGCCAGACCCATAGAGACACATAGAAACCCCGCTGAGACCCATAAGAGACCCCATAGAGGCACATAGGGACCACATTGAAACCCATAGATAGCTATAGGAAGATATTTGGGCCCAGAGATACCCATAAGAAACCACATACAAGCACATAGCAACCCACAGGGGGGACATTGGGACACATAGTGACCCATAGGGGGACATTGGGACACATAGGTACACATAGGGAGACACTGGGACCCATAGGGGGACATTGGGACACATAGTGACCCCATGGATTAAAGTGGGGGACAGTCAGATCCATCGAGACACATAGGGACCCTGCTGAGACCCATAAGAGACCCCATAGAGGAACATAGCAACCCATAGGGGGGACATAGGGACACATAGGGACACACCGTGACCCATGAGGAGACACTGGATCCCATAGGGGGACAATGGGACACATAAGGACCCCATGGATTACAGTGGGGGACAGTGAGACCCATAGAGACACATAGGGAACCCGCTGAGACCCATAAGAGACCCCATAGAGGCACATAGGGACCTAATGTAACCCATAGATACCCACAGGGAGACATTTGGGCCCAGAGCTATCCATAAGAGAGCCCATAGAGGCACATAGCAACCCATAGGGGGGACATTGGGACACATAGTGACCCATAGGGAGACACTGGGACCCATATGGGGATATTGGGACACATAGGGACCACATGGATTACAGTGGTGGACAGTGAGACCCATAGAGACACATAGGGACTTCGTTGAGACCCATAAGAGACCCCATAGAGGCACATAGGGACCACATTGAAACCCATAGATACCCTTAGGAATACATTTGGGACGATAGTTACCCATAAAAGACCCCATAGAGACCCCATAGAGGCACATAGCAAACCATAGTGGGGACATTGGGACACATAGGGACCCCATAGAGAGACATAGAGACATATAGGGACCCATTTAGAGGCATAATAACCCCATAGAGTCCTATAGGGACACCCAGAGATCCATAGGGAAACATTGGGACCCACAGGGGCTGTGTGGGAGATTGGTAATCACAGCCTGAACCTCTGATTAATCAGCTGAGGCAAGTGTGGGGTCAGCTGCGGGAGCACAGGTGAGAGTAATGGAGCTGTGCTCCCGGGAGGGCTGGAGCTCGACTCCACCTCCTCTGAGACCTCATTTAAGGGCTGACCCTCACTCGAGCCGCTTTCCATTATCTTTCCGAGCTCCCTGTTACCGGGTGAGGTCCCAGAAGACTGGAGGCTTGCCAACGTGACTCCCATTTCCAAGCAAGGTTGTCAGGAGGATGCGGGCAACTCCAGGCCTGTTAGCCTGACCTCGGTGCCAGGGAAGGGAATGGAACGAATTGTCTTGAGGGAGATGACAGATGCGGCAGGTGTGGGATGAGCAGGAGATCAGACCTAGCCAGCATGGGTTCGTGAAGGGCAGCTCCTGCTTGACCAATCTGATCTCCTTCTACGATCCTGTGACCCATCTGATGGATGAAGGAAAGAAAGAAAGGCTGTTGATGTGCTCTACTTGGACTTCAGCAAAGCCTTCACAACTGTCTCCCATGCTATTCTCCTACAAAAGCTGGCAGCCCTTTTCCAACCTTGAGAATTCTGTGATTCTGTGAGGCAGCATCTCTTGGACATCGCTCTGCAGTGAAGACCGCCCCAGCTTCCTCAGCGAAGGCATCACCACTGGTGAGTTTCTCTCTCGCTTAGAACCTCTGTACTTTTGTTACCATCTTTGTTACCATCTGTATAGTTACCACCTAGACAGGGGGACATAGAGAGACGCTGGGACCCCTAGGGACCCATAGAGATCCAGAGGAAGACATTGGGACCCATAGAGAGACACTGGGACCCATAGGGACACATAGAGAGACACTGGGACCCATAGGGACACATAGAGACCCATAGACAGTCATTGGGAGCCATAAGGAGAAATTGAGACCCATAGAGACCCCATTGAGACCCATAGTGCCTCAAAGAAACCCATAGCGACCCCATAGTCACCCATAGCGCCCCATAGGAACACAAAGATACCCCATAGACACCCCATAGTGACCCATAGGGGCCCAAAGAGACCCCATAGCACCCCATAGCTACTCCATAGTGCCCCATAGCAGCCCATGAAGCCTCATAGACACTCCATTGTGCCCCACAGCGCCCCATTGCACCCCATAGGGACCCATAGACACAGCATACTGCTCCATAGAGCCCCATAGACACCCCATAGTTCCCCACAGCACCCCATAGCAGCCCACAGTGCCCCATAGACACCACATAAGGCCCTACAGCCACACCATAGAGCCCAATTGAACCACATAGACACCCCATATCGCCCCATACTGCCTGTAGACACCCCATAGAGCCCCATAGAAACTCACTGAACCCCATACAGACCCCATGCAGACCCCATAGAGCCCCTCAGACAACCTATAGATCCCCATAGACTCCCCATAGAGCCCCATAGGGACCTCATAGCGCCCCATAGAGACCCCATTCTTCCGCATAGAGCCCCATAGCAAACCATAGCACCCCATAGTCACCCATAGCGCCCCATAGGAACCCAAGGATACCCCAAAGCACCCCATAGCCACCCTACAGCACCGCATAGCCACCCCATAGAGCCCCATAGACACCACATAGTGACCCATAGCGCCCCATAGGGGCACAAAGAGACCCCAAATCATCCCATAGCTACTCCACAGTGCCCCATAGCAGCCCATGGAGCCTCATAGACACTCTCTTGTGCCCCACAGCGCCCCTTTGCACCCCATAGAGACCCATAGACACCCTATACTGCTCCATAGAGCCCCATAGCACCCCATAGTGCCTCACAGCACCCCATAGCACAACATAGTGCCACATAGACACCACATAAGGACATATAGCCGCGCCATAGAGCCCCACAGACATCCCATAGAGCCCCGTAGGCAACCCATTGTGCCCCATAGAGCTCCCATAGCCACCCATAGAAACTAATTTACCAAATAGACACACCATAGCGTTCCATAGACACCCCATAGAAACCTCAGAACGCCCCATAGAGCTCCATAGGCATCCCATAGAGCCCCATAGAGAACCCATAGAGGTACATAGCCACCCATAGGGGGGACATTGGGACACATAGGGACACATAGTGACCCACAGGGAGACACTGGGACCCATAGGGTGACATTGGGACACATAGGGACACCATGGATTACATGGTTGATACAACCCATGTTGTATGTTTTCATGTTTATCAACATGGTTGATGTGGGTCAGATCTATGGGGCAGGAGCTGCTGTGGGGCACATGTGGGTCAGATCTATTGGGCCGGAGGTGCTGTGGGGCTGATGTAGGAAAGATCTATGGGGCAGGAGATGCTTTGGGGCAGATGTGGGTCAGATCTATTGGGCTGGAGCTGCTGTGGGGCACTTGTGGGTCAGATCTATGAGGCAGGGGCTGCTGTGGGTCAGATCTATGGGGCAGGAACAAATGTGGGCCTGATGTTGGTCAGATTTATGGAGCAGGAGCTGCTGTGTTGCAGATGTGGGTCAGATCTATGGGGCAGGAGCTGATGTGGGGCAGATGTAGGGCATATCTATGGGGCAGGAGCTGCTGTGAGGCTGATGGGTGTTAGATCTATGGGGAGGAGCTGCTGTGGTGCAGATGTGGGTCACATCTATGGGGCAAGAGATGCTGTGTGGCTGATGTGGGTCAAATCCATGGGGCAGGAGTTGCTGTTGGGCAGATGTGGGACATAACGATGGGGCAAAATCTGCTGTGGAGCTGATGTGGGTAAGATCTATGAGACAGGAGCTGCTGTGGTTCAGATCTATGGGGCAGGAGCAGCTCTGGGGCACATGTGGGTCAGATCTATGTGTTAGGAGCTGCTGTGTGGCAGATGTGGGTCAGATCTATGGGGCAGGAGCTGCTGTCGAGATGATGTGGGTCAGATCATTGGGTAGGAGCTGCTGTGGGGCAGATCTGGGTAAGATGTATGGGGCAGGAGCTGCTGTGGGTCAGATGTGGGTCAGATCTATGGGGCAGGAGATGCTGTGGGGCAGATGTGGGTCAGATCTATGGGGCAAAGGCTACTGTGTGGCAGATGTGGGTCAGATCTATGGGGCAGGAGCTGCTGTGGGTCTGATGTGGGTCAGATCTATGGGGCAGGAGCTGCTGTGGCTGATGTGGGCCAGTTCTATGGGGCAGGAGATGCTGTGAGTCAGATGTATGAGGCAGGAGCTGCTGTGGGGCAGATGGGGGTCAGATCTATGGGGCAGGAGATCCTGTGGGGCAGATGGGAGTCAGATCTATGGGGCAGGAGATGCTGTGGGGCAGATGTGGGTCAGATCTATGGGCAGGAGCTGCTGTGCTGCACATGTTGGTAGGGTCTATTGGGCAGGAGATGCTGTGGGGCAGATGTGGGTCAGATCTATGGGGCAGGAGCTGCTGTGGTGCAGATCTGGGTAAGATGTAAGGTGCAGGAGCTGCTGTGGGGCAGATCTGGGTAAGATCTATGTCGCAGGAGCTACTGTGGGGCAGACGTGGCACATATATATGGGGCAAAATCTGCTGTGGGGCAGATGTGGGTCAGATCTATGGGGCAGGAGATGCTGTGGGTCAGATGTGGGTCAGATCTATAGGTCAGGAGCTGCTGTGGCTGATGTGGGCCAGTTCTATGGGGCAGGAGATGCTGTGAGTCAGATGTATGAGGCAGGAGCTGCTGTGGGGCAGATGGGGGTCAGATCTATGGGGCAGGAGATGCTGTGGAGCAGATGTGGGTCAGATCTATGGGGCAGGAGCTGCTGTGGGGCAGATGTGGGTTAGATCTATGAGACAGGAGCTGCTGTGGTTCAGATCTATGGCGCAGGAGCAGCTCTGGGGCACATGTGGGTCAGATCTATGTGTTAGGAGCTGCTGTGGGGCACATGTGGGTCAGAAATATGGGGCAGGAGCTGCTGTCGAGATGATGTGGGTCAGATCTTTGGGTTGGAGCTGCTGTGGGGCAGATCTGGGTAAGATGTATGGGGTAGGAGCTGCTGTGGGTCGGATGTGGGTCAGATCTATGGGGCAGGAGCTGCTGTGGGTCAGATGTGGGTCAGATCTATAGGTCAGGAGCTGCTGTGGCTGATGTGGGCCAGTTCTATGGGGCAGGAGATGCTGTGAGTCAGATGTATGAGGCAGGAGCTGCTGTGGGGCAGATGGGGGTCAGATCTATGGGGCAGGAGATGCTGTGGAGCAGATGTGGGTCAGATCTATGGGGCAGGAGCTGCTGTGGGGCAGATGTGGGTCAGATCTATGGGCAGGAGCTGCTGTGCTGCACATGTTGGTAGTGTCTATGGGGCAGGAGCTGCTGTGGGGCAGATGTGGGTCAGATCTATGGGGCAGGAGCTGCTGTGGGGCTGATGTTGGTCAGATCTTTGGGGCAGCAGCTGCTGTGGAGCAGATCTGGGTAAGATCTATGTCGCAGGAGTTGCTGTGGGGCAGACGTGGCACATATCTATGGGGCAAAATCTGCTGTGGGGCAGATGTGGGTCAGATCTATGGGGCAGGAGATGCTGTGGGTCAGATGTGGGTCAGATCTATAGGTCAGGAGCTGCTGTGGCTGATGTGGGCCAGTTCTATGGGGCAGGAGATGCTGTGAGTCAGATGTATGAGGCAGGAGCTGCTGTGGGGCAGATGGGGGTCAGATCTATGGGGCAGGAGATGCTGTGGAGCAGATGTGGGTCAGATCTATGGGGCAGGAGCTGCTGTGGGGCAGATGTGGGTTAGATCTATGAGACAGGAGCTGCTGTGGTTCAGATCTATGGCGCAGGAGCAGCTCTGGGGCACATGTGGGTCAGATCTATGTGTTAGGAGCTGCTGTGGGGCACATGTGGGTCAGAAATATGGGGCAGGAGCTGCTGTCGAGATGATGTGGGTCAGATCTTTGGGTTGGAGCTGCTGTGGGGCAGATCTGGGTAAGATGTATGGGGTAGGAGCTGCTGTGGGTCGGATGTGGGTCAGATCTATGGGGCAGGAGCTGCTGTGGGTCAGATGTGGGTCAGATCTATGGGGCCGGAGCTGCTGTGGGTCAGATCTATAGGTCAGGAGCTGCTGTGGCTGATGTGGGCCAGTTCTATGGGGCAGGAGATGCTGTGAGTCAGATGTATGAGGCAGGAGCTGCTGTGGGGCAGATGGGGGTCAGATCTATGGGGCAGGAGATGCTGTGGAGCAGATGTGGGTCAGATCTATGGGGCAGGAGCTGCTGTGGGGCAGATGTGGGTCAGATCTATGGGCAGGAGCTGCTGTGCTGCACATGTTGGTAGTGTCTATGGGGCAGGAGCTGCTGTGGGGCAGATGTGGGTCAGATCTATGGGGCAGGAGCTGCTGTGGGGCTGATGTTGGTCAGATCTTTGGGGCAGCAGCTGCTGTGGAGCAGATCTGGGTAAGATCTATGTCGCAGGAGTTGCTGTGGGGCAGACGTGGCACATATCTATGGGGCAAAATCTGCTGTGGGGCTTATGTGGGTCAGATCTATAGGTCAGGAGCTGCTGTGGCTGATGTGGGCCAGTTCTATGGGGCAGGAGATGCTGTGAGTCAGATGTATGAGGCAGGAGCTGTTGTGGGGCAGATGGGGGTCAGATCTATGGGGCAGGAGATGCTGTGGAGCAGATGTGGGTCAGATCTATGGGGCAGGAGCTGCTGTGGGACAGATGTGGGTTAGATCTATGAGACAGGAGCTGCTGTGGTTCAGATCTATGGGGCAGGAGCAGCTCTGGGGCACATGTGGGTCAGATCTATGTGTTAGGAGCTGCTGTGGGGCACATGTGGGTCAGATCGATGGGGCAGGAGCTGCTGTCGAGATGATGTGGGTCAGATCTTTGGGTAGGAGCTGCTGTGGGTCAGATGTGGGTCAGATCTATGGGGCAGGAGCTGCTGTGGGGCAGATGTGGGTCAGATCTATGGGGCAGGAGATGCTGTGGAGCAGATGTGGGTAAGATCTATGGGGTAAAGGCTGCTGTGTGGCAGATGTGGGTCAGATCTATGAGGCAGGAACTGCTGTGGGTCAGATGTGGGTCAGATCTATAGGTCAGGAGCTGCTGTGACTTTTGTGGGCCAGTTCTATGGAACAGGAGATGCTGTGAGTCAGATGTATGAGGCAGGAGCTGCTGTGGGGCAGATGGGGGTCAGATCTATGGGGCAGGAGATGCTGTGGAGCAGATGTGGGTCAGATCTATGGGGCAGGAGCTGCTGTGGGGCAGATGTGGGTCAGATCTATGGGCAGGAGCTGATGTAGGGAAGATTTGGGTCTGATCTATGTGGCAGGAACTGCTGTGGTTCAGATCTATGGGGCAGGAGCAGCTGTGAGGCACATGTGGGTCAGATCTATGGTTTAGGTGCTGCTTTGGGGAAAATGTGGGTCAGATCTATGTGGCAGGATCTGCTGTGGGTCTGATGTGGGTCCGATCTATGGGGCAGGAGATGCTGTGAGTCAGATCTATGAGTCAGGAGCTGCTGTGGGGCTGATGTGTGTCAGGTCTATGGGGCAGGACCTGCTGTGTGGCTGATGCGGGTCAGATCTATGGGCAGTAACTGCAGTGGAGATGATGTAGGTCAGATCTGTGGTGTAGGAGCAGCAGTGGGGCAGATGTGTGTCAGATCTTTGGGGAGGATCTGCTGTGGGTCTGATGTGGGTCAGATCTATGGGGCAGGAGCTGTTGTGGCGCAGATGTGGGTCAGATCTTTGCGGCAGGAACAGCAGTAGGGCAGATTTGGGTCTGATCTATGAGGCAGGAGCTGCTGTGGGGCAGATGTGGTCGGATTTATGGGGCAGGAGCTTCTGTGGGGCATTTGTGGGTCAGATATATGGGGCAGTAGCTGCTGTGGATCAGATTTATTGGGCAGCAGCAGTTTTGCATATGATGTGTGTCAGATCTTTCGGGCAGGAGCTGCTGTGGGTCTGATGGGGGTAAGATCTATGGGGCAGGAGCTGCTGTGGTGCAGATGTAGTTAAGATCTATGGGGCAGGAGCTTCTGTCGGGTTGATGTGGGTCAGATCTATGGGGCAGGAGCTGCTGTGGGGCACATGTGGGTCAGATCTATTGGGCCGGAGGTGCTGTGGGGCTGATGTAGGAAAGATCTATGGGGCAGGAGATGCTTTGGGGCAGATGTGGGTCAGGTCTATTGGGCTGGAGCTGCTGTGGGGCACTTGTGGGTCAGATCTATGAGGCAGGGGCTGCTGTGGGTCAGATCTATGGGGCAGGAACAAATGTGGGCCTGATGTTGGTCAGATTTATGGAGCAGGAGCTGCTGTGTTGCAGATGTGGGTCAGATCTATGTTGCAGGAGCTGATGTGGGGCAGATGTAGGGCATATCTATGGGGCAGGAGCTGCTGTGAGGCTGATGGGTGTTAGATCTATGGGGAGGAGCTGCTGTGGTGCAGATTTGGGTCACATCTATGGGGCGGGAGCTGCTGTGTGGATGATGTGGGTCAAATCTATGGGGCAGGAGCTGCTTTGGGGCTGATGGTGGTTAGATCTATATGGCAGGAGCTGCTGTGGGGCACATGTGGGTCAGACCTATGGGGCAGGAGCTGCTGTGGGGCGCATGTGGGTCAGATCTATGGGGCAGGAGTTGCTGTTGGGCAGATGTGGGACATAACTATGGGGCAAAATCTGCTGTGGGGCTTATGTGGGTAAGATCTATGAGACAGGAGCTGCTGTGGTTCAGATCTATGGGGCAGGAGCACCTCTGGGGCACATGTGGGTCAGATCTATGTGTTAGGAGCTGCTGTGGGGCACATGTGGGCCAGATCTATGGGGCAGGAGCTGCAGTCGAGATGATGTGGGTCAGATCTTTGGGTAGGAGCTGCTGTGGGGCAGATCTGGGTAAGATGTCTGGGGCAGGAGCTGCTGTGGGTCAGATGTGGGTCAGATCTATGGGGCAGGAGCTGCTGTGGGTCAGATGTGGGTCAGATCTATGGGGCAGGAGCTGCTGTGGGGCAGATGTGGGTCAGATCTATGGGGCAGGAGCTGCTGTGGGGCACATGTGGGTCAGATCTATGGGGCAGGAGCTGCTGTGGGGCTGATGTTGGTCAGATCTATGGGGCAGGAGCTGCTGTCGAGATGAAGTGGGTCAGATTTATGGGGCAAAGGCTGCTGTGTGGCAGATGTGGGTCAGATCTATGGGGCAGGAGCTGCTGTGGGTCAGATGTGGGTCAGATCTATAGGTCAGGAGCTGCTGTGGCTGATGTGGGCCAGTTCTATGGGGCAGGAGATGCTGTGAGTCAGATGTATGAGGCAGGAGCTGCTGTGGGGCAGATGGGGGTCAGATCTATGGGGCAGGAGATGCTGTGGAGCAGATGTGGGTCAGATATATGGGGCAGGAGCTGCTGTGGGGCAGATGTGGGTCAGATCTATGGGCAGGAGCTGCTGTGCTGCACATGTTGGTAGGGTCTATGGGGCAGGAGCTGCTGTGGGGCAGATGTGGGTCAGATCTATGGGGCAGGAGCTGCTGTGGGGCTGATGTTGGTCAGATCTTTGGGGCAGCAGCTGCTGTGGAGCAGATCTGGGTAAGATCTATGTCGCAGGAGCTGCTGTGGGGCAGACGTGGCACATATCTATGGGGCAAAATCTGCTGTGGGGCTGATGTGGGTCAGATCTATGGGGCAGGATCTCCTGTGGGGCTGATGTGGGTCAAATCAATGGGGCAGAGCTGCTCTGGGGCACATGTGGGTCAGATCTATGGAGCAGGAGCTGCTGTGGGGCAGATTTGAATCAGATCTATAGGGCAGGAGCTGCTGTGGGTCAGATCTATGGGCAGGAGCTGCTGTGGGGCACATGTGAGTTAGATCTATGGGGCAGGAGATGGTGTGGGGCAGATTTGGGTCAGATGTATGGGTCAGGAGCTGCTGTGTTGCTGATGAGGGTCAGATCTATGGGGCATGGGCTGCTGTGGTTCAGATCTACGGGACTGGAGCTGCAGTGGAGCACATGTGGGTCAGATCTATGGGGTAGAAGCTGTTGTGGGGCTGATGGTGGTTAGATCTATAAGGCAGGAGCTGCTGTGGGGCTGACTTGGGTCAGATCTATGGGGCAGGAGCTGCTTTGGGGCTGATGGTGGTTAGATCTATATGGCAGGAGCTGCTGTGGGGCACATGTGGGTCAGACCTATGGGGCAGGAGCTGCAGAGGGGATGATGTAGGTCAGATCTATGGGGCAGGAGTTGCTGTGGGGAATATGAGGGACATATCTATGGTGCAAAATCTGCTGTTGGACTGATGTGAGTCAGATCTATGAGTTTGGAGCTGCTGTGGGGCACATGTGGGTCAGATCTATGGGGCAGGAGATGCTGTGGGGCTGATTTCGGTCAGATCTATGTGGCAGGAGATGCTGTGGGTCAGATCTATGGGGCAGGAGTTGCTGTTGGGCAGATGTGGGACATAACTATGGGGCAAAATCTGCTGTGGTGCTGATGTGGGTAAGATCTATGAGACAGGAGCTGCTGTGGTTCAGATCTATGGGGCAGGAGCAGCTCTGGGGCACATGTGGGTCAGATCTATGGGGCAGGAGATGCTGTGGGGCACATGTGGGTCAGATCTATGGGGCAAAGGCTGCTGTGTGGCAGACGTGGGTCAGATCTATGGGGCAGGAGCTGCTGTGGGTCAGATGTGGGTCAGATCTATAGGTCAGGAGCTGCTGTGGCTGATGTGGGCCAGTGCTATAGGGCAGGAGATGCTGTGAGTCAGATCTATGAGGCAGGAGCTGCTGTGGAGCAGATGGGGGTCAGATCTATGGGGCAGGAGCTGCTGTGGGGCAGATGTGGGTCAGATCTATGGGGCAGGAGCTGCTGTGGGGCAGATGGGGGTCAGATCTATGGGGCAGGAGATGCTGTGGAGCAGATGTGGGTCAGATCTATGGGGCAGGAGATGCTGTGGAGCAGATGTTGGTCAGATCTATGGGGCAGGAGCTGCTGTGGGGCAGATGTGGGTCAGATCTATGGGCAGGAGCTGCTGTGCTGCACATGTTGATAGGGTCTATGGGGCAGGAGCTGCTGTGGGGCAGATGTGGGTCAGATCTATGGGGCAGGAGCTGCTGTGGGGCTGATGTTGGTCAGATCTTTGGGGCAGCAGCTGCTGTGGAGCAGATCTGGGTAAGATCTATGTCGCAGGAGCTGCTGTGGGGCAGACGTGGCACATATCTATGGGGCAAAATCTGCTGTGGGGCTTATGTGGGTCAGATCTATAGGTCAGGAGCTGCTGTGGCTGATGTGGGCCAGTTCTATGGGGCAGGAGATGCTGTGAGTCAGATGTATGAGGCAGGAGCTGTTGTGGGGCAGATGGGGGTCAGATCTATGGGGCAGGAGATGCTGTGGAGCAGATGTGGGTCAGATCTATGGGGCAGGAGCTGCTGTGGGACAGATGTGGGTTAGATCTATGAGACAGGAGCTGCTGTGGTTCAGATCTATGGGGCAGGAGCAGCTCTGGGGCACATGTGGGTCAGATCTATGTGTTAGGAGCTGCTGTGGGGCACATGTGGGTCAGATCGATGGGGCAGGAGCTGCTGTCGAGATGATGTGGGTCAGATCTTTGGGTAGGAGCTGCTGTGGGTCAGATGTGGGTCAGATCTATGGGGCAGGAGCTGCTGTGGGGCAGATGTGGGTCAGATCTATGGGGCAGGAGATGCTGTGGAGCAGATGTGGGTAAGATCTATGGGGTAAAGGCTGCTGTGTGGCAGATGTGGGTCAGATCTATGAGGCAGGAACTGCTGTGGGTCAGATGTGGGTCAGATCTATAGGTCAGGAGCTGCTGTGACTTTTGTGGGCCAGTTCTATGGAACAGGAGATGCTGTGAGTCAGATGTATGAGGCAGGAGCTGCTGTGGGGCAGATGGGGGTCAGATCTATGGGGCAGGAGATGCTGTGGAGCAGATGTGGGTCAGATCTATGGGGCAGGAGCTGCTGTGGGGCAGATGTGGGTCAGATCTATGGGCAGGAGCTGATGTAGGGAAGATTTGGGTCTGATCTATGTGGCAGGAACTGCTGTGGTTCAGATCTATGGGGCAGGAGCAGCTGTGAGTCACATGTGGGTCAGATCTATGGTTTAGGTGCTGCTTTGGGGAAAATGTGGGTCAGATCTATGTGGCAGGATCTGCTGTGGGTCTGATGTGGGTCCGATCTATGGGGCAGGAGATGCTGTGAGTCAGATCTATGAGTCAGGAGCTGCTGTGGGGCTGATGTGTGTCAGGTCTATGGGGCAGGACCTGCTGTGTGGCTGATGCGGGTCAGATCTATGGGCAGTAACTGCAGTGGAGATGATGTAGGTCAGATCTGTGGTGTAGGAGCAGCAGTGGGGCAGATGTGTGTCAGATCTTTGGGGAGGATCTGCTGTGGGTCTGATGTGGGTCAGATCTATGGGGCAGGAGCTGTTGTGGCGCAGATGTGGGTCAGATCTTTGCGGCAGGAACAGCAGTAGGGCAGATTTGGGTCTGATCTATGAGGCAGGAGCTGCTGTGGGGCAGATGTGGTCGGATTTATGGGGCAGGAGCTTCTGTGGGGCATTTGTGGGTCAGATATATGGGGCAGTAGCTGCTGTGGATCAGATTTATTGGGCAGCAGCAGTTTTGCATATGATGTGTGTCAGATCTTTCGGGCAGGAGCTGCTGTGGGTCTGATGGGGGTAAGATCTATGGGGCAGGAGCTGCTGTGGTGCAGATGTGGTTAAGATCTATGGGGCAGGAGCTTCTGTCGGGTTGATGTGGGTCAGATCTATGGGGCAGGAGCTGCTGTGGGGCACATGTGGGTCAGATCTATTGGGCCGGAGGTGCTGTGGGGCTGATGTAGGAAAGATCTATGGGGCAGGAGATGCTTTGGGGCAGATGTGGGTCAGGTCTATTGGGCTGGAGCTGCTGTGGGGCACTTGTGGGTCAGATCTATGAGGCAGGGGCTGCTGTGGGTCAGATCTATGGGGCAGGAACAAATGTGGGCCTGATGTTGGTCAGATTTATGGAGCAGGAGCTGCTGTGTTGCAGATGTGGGTCAGATCTATGTTGCAGGAGCTGATGTGGGGCAGATGTAGGGCATATCTATGGGGCAGGAGCTGCTGTGAGGCTGATGGGTGTTAGATCTATGGGGAGGAGCTGCTGTGGTGCAGATTTGGGTCACATCTATGGGGCGGGAGCTGCTGTGTGGATGATGTGGGTCAAATCTATGGGGCAGGAGCTGCTTTGGGGCTGATGGTGGTTAGATCTATATGGCAGGAGCTGCTGTGGGGCACATGTGGGTCAGACCTATGGGGCAGGAGCTGCTGTGGGGCGCATGTGGGTCAGATCTATGGGGCAGGAGTTGCTGTTGGGCAGATGTGGGACATAACTATGGGGCAAAATCTGCTGTGGGGCTTATGTGGGTAAGATCTATGAGACAGGAGCTGCTGTGGTTCAGATCTATGGGGCAGGAGCACCTCTGGGGCACATGTGGGTCAGATCTATGTGTTAGGAGCTGCTGTGGGGCACATGTGGGCCAGATCTATGGGGCAGGAGCTGCAGTCGAGATGATGTGGGTCAGATCTTTGGGTAGGAGCTGCTGTGGGGCAGATCTGGGTAAGATGTCTGGGGCAGGAGCTGCTGTGGGTCAGATGTGGGTCAGATCTATGGGGCAGGAGCTGCTGTGGGTCAGATGTGGGTCAGATCTATGGGGCAGGAGCTGCTGTGGGGCAGATGTGGGTCAGATCTATGGGGCAGGAGCTGCTGTGGGGCACATGTGGGTCAGATCTATGGGGCAGGAGCTGCTGTGGGGCTGATGTTGGTCAGATCTATGGGGCAGGAGCTGCTGTCGAGATGAAGTGGGTCAGATTTATGGGGCAAAGGCTGCTGTGTGGCAGATGTGGGTCAGATCTATGGGGCAGGAGCTGCTGTGGGTCAGATGTGGGTCAGATCTATAGGTCAGGAGCTGCTGTGGCTGATGTGGGCCAGTTCTATGGGGCAGGAGATGCTGTGAGTCAGATGTATGAGGCAGGAGCTGCTGTGGGGCAGATGGGGGTCAGATCTATGGGGCAGGAGATGCTGTGGAGCAGATGTGGGTCAGATATATGGGGCAGGAGCTGCTGTGGGGCAGATGTGGGTCAGATCTATGGGCAGGAGCTGCTGTGCTGCACATGTTGGTAGGGTCTATGGGGCAGGAGCTGCTGTGGGGCAGATGTGGGTCAGATCTATGGGGCAGGAGCTGCTGTGGGGCTGATGTTGGTCAGATCTTTGGGGCAGCAGCTGCTGTGGAGCAGATCTGGGTAAGATCTATGTCGCAGGAGCTGCTGTGGGGCAGACGTGGCACATATCTATGGGGCAAAATCTGCTGTGGGGCTGATGTGGGTCAGATCTATGGGGCAGGATCTCCTGTGGGGCTGATGTGGGTCAAATCAATGGGGCAGAGCTGCTCTGGGGCACATGTGGGTCAGATCTATGGAGCAGGAGCTGCTGTGGGGCAGATTTGAATCAGATCTATAGGGCAGGAGCTGCTGTGGGTCAGATCTATGGGCAGGAGCTGCTGTGGGGCACATGTGAGTTAGATCTATGGGGCAGGAGATGGTGTGGGGCAGATTTGGGTCAGATGTATGGGTCAGGAGCTGCTGTGTTGCTGATGAGGGTCAGATCTATGGGGCATGGGCTGCTGTGGTTCAGATCTACGGGACTGGAGCTGCAGTGGAGCACATGTGGGTCAGATCTATGGGGTAGAAGCTGTTGTGGGGCTGATGGTGGTTAGATCTATAAGGCAGGAGCTGCTGTGGGGCTGACTTGGGTCAGATCTATGGGGCAGGAGCTGCTTTGGGGCTGATGGTGGTTAGAT
Organism: Coturnix japonica; assembly: GCF_054131305.1. NCBI lineage: Eukaryota > Metazoa > Chordata > Aves > Galliformes > Phasianidae > Coturnix > Coturnix japonica. The sequence goes on along the minus strand of NW_028188945.1, from coordinate 573,664 downwards.
CTATATGGCAGGAGCTGCTGTGGGGCACATGTGGGTCAGACCTATGGGGCAGGAGCTGCAGAGGGGATGATGTAGGTCAGATCTATGGGGCAGGAGTTGCTGTGGGGAATATGAGGGACATATCTATGGTGCAAAATCTGCTGTTGGACTGATGTGAGTCAGATCTATGAGTTTGGAGCTGCTGTGGGGCACATGTGGGTCAGATCTATGGGGCAGGAGATGCTGTGGGGCTGATTTCGGTCAGATCTATGTGGCAGGAGATGCTGTGGGTCAGATCTATGGGGCAGGAGTTGCTGTTGGGCAGATGTGGGACATAACTATGGGGCAAAATCTGCTGTGGTGCTGATGTGGGTAAGATCTATGAGACAGGAGCTGCTGTGGTTCAGATCTATGGGGCAGGAGCAGCTCTGGGGCACATGTGGGTCAGATCTATGGGGCAGGAGATGCTGTGGGGCACATGTGGGTCAGATCTATGGGGCAAAGGCTGCTGTGTGGCAGACGTGGGTCAGATCTATGGGGCAGGAGCTGCTGTGGGTCAGATGTGGGTCAGATCTATAGGTCAGGAGCTGCTGTGGCTGATGTGGGCCAGTGCTATAGGGCAGGAGATGCTGTGAGTCAGATCTATGAGGCAGGAGCTGCTGTGGAGCAGATGGGGGTCAGATCTATGGGGCAGGAGCTGCTGTGGGGCAGATGTGGGTCAGATCTATGGGGCAGGAGCTGCTGTGGGGCAGATGGGGGTCAGATCTATGGGGCAGGAGATGCTGTGGAGCAGATGTGGGTCAGATCTATGGGGCAGGAGATGCTGTGGAGCAGATGTTGGTCAGATCTATGGGGCAGGAGCTGCTGTGGGGCAGATGTGGGTCAGATCTATGGGCAGGAGCTGCTGTGCTGCACATGTTGATAGGGTCTATGGGGCAGGAGCTGCTGTGGGGCAGATGTGGGTCAGATCTATGGGGCAGGAGCTGGTGTGGGGCTGATGTTGGTCAGATCTTTGGGGCAGCAGCTGCTGTGGAGCAGATCTGGGTAAGATCTATGTCGCAGGAGCTGCTGTGGGGCAGACGTGGCACATATCTATGGGGCAAAATCTGCTGTGGGGCTGATGTGGGTCAGATCTATGGGGCAGGATCTGCTGTGGGGCTGATGTGGGTCAAATCAATGGGGCAGAGCTGCTCTGGGGCACATGTGGGTCAGATCTATGGAGCAGGAGCTGCTGTGGGGCAGATTTGAATCAGATCTATAGGGCAGGAGCTGCTGTGGGTCAGATCTATGGGCAGGAGCTGCTGTGGGGCACATGTGAGTTAGATCTATGGGGCAGGAGATGGTGTGGGGCAGATTTGGGTCAGATGTATGGGTCAGGAGCTGCTGTGTTGCTGATGAGGGTCAGATCTATGGGGCATGGGCTGCTGTGGTTCAGATCTACGGGACTGGAGCTGCAGTGGAGCACATGTGGGTCAGATCTATGGGGTAGAAGCTGTCGTGGGGCTGATGGTGGTTAGATCTATAAGGCAGGAGCTGCTGTGGGGCTGACTTGGGTCAGATCTATGGGGCAGGAGCTGCTTTGGGGCTGATGGTGGTTAGATCTATATGGCAGGAGCTGCTGTGGGGCACATGTGGGTCAGACCTATGGGGCAGGAGCTGCAGAGGGGATGATGTAGGTCAGATCTATGGGGCAGGAGTTGCTGTGGGGAATATGAGGGACATATCTATGGTGCAAAATCTGCTGTTGGACTGATGTGAGTCAGATCTATGAGTTTGGAGCTGCTGTGGGGCACATGTGGGTCAGATCTATGGGGCAGGAGATGCTGTGGGGCTGATTTGGGTCAGATCTATGTGGCAGGAGATGCTGTGGGTCAGATCTATGGGGCAGGAGCTGCTGTGGGGAACATGTGGGTCAGGTCTATGGGGCAGGAGCTGCTGTGGGCACATGTGGGTCAGATCTATGGGGCAGGAGTTGCTGTTGGGCAGATGTGGGGCATAACTATGGGGCAAAATCTGCTGTGGGGCTGATGTGGGTAAGATCTATGAGACAGGAGCTGCTGTGGTTCAGATCTATGGGGCAGGAGCAGCTCTGGGGCACATGTGGGTCAGATCTATGTGTTAGGAGCTGCTGTGGGGCACATGTGGGTCAGATCTATGGGGCAGGAGATGCTGTGGGGCAGATGTGGGTCAGATCTATGAAGCAAAGGCTGCTGTGTGGCAGATGTGTGTCAGATCTATGGGGCAGGAGCTGCTGTGGGTCAGATGTGGGTCAGATCTATAGGTCAGGAGCTGCTGTGGCTGATGTGGGCCAGTTCTATGGGGCAGGAGATGCTGTGAGTCAGATGTATGAGGTAGGAGCTGCTGTGGGGCAGATGGGGGTCAGATCTATGGGGCAGGAGATGCTGTGGAGCAGATGTGGGTCAGATCTATGGGGCAGGAGCTGCTGTGGGGCAGATGTGGGTCAGATCTATGGGCAGGAGCTGCTGTGCTGCACATGTTGGTAGGGTCTATGGGGCAGGAGCTGCTGTGGGGCAGATGTGGGTCAGATCTATGGGGCAGGAGCTGCTGTGGGGCTGATGTTGGTCAGATCTTTGGGGCAGCAGCTGCTGTGGAGCAGATCTGGGTAAGATCTATGTCGCAGGAGCTGCTGTGGGGCAGACGTGGCACATATCTATGGGGCAAAATCTGCTGTGGGGCTGATGTGGGTCAGATCTATGGGGCAGGATCTCCTGTGGGGCTGATGTGGGTCAAATCAATGGGGCAGAGCTGCTCTGGGGCACATGTGGGTCAGATCTATGGAGCAGGAGCTGCTGTGGGGCAGATTTGAATCAGATCTATAGGGCAGGAGCTGCTGTGGGTCAGATCTATGGGCAGGAGCTGCTGTGGGGCACATGTGAGTTAGATCTATGGGGCAGGAGATGGTGTGGGGCCGATTTGGGTCAGATGTATGGGTCAGGAGCTGCTGTGTTGCTGATGAGGGTCAGATCTATGGGGCATGGGCTGCTGTGGTTCAGATCTACGGGACTGGAGCTGCAGTGGAGCACATGTGGGTCAGATCTATGGGGTAGAAGCTGTCGTGGGGCTGATGGTGGTTAGATCTATAAGGCAGGAGCTGCTGTGGGGCTGACTTGGGTCAGATCTATGGGGCAGGAGCTGCTTTGGGGCTGATGGTGGTCAGATCTATAAGGCAGGAGCTGCTGTGGGGCACATGTGGGTCAGACCTATGGGGCAGGAGCTGCAGAGGGGATGATGTATGTCAGATCTATGGGGCAGGAGTTGCTGTGGGGAATATGAGGGACATATCTATGGTGCAAAATCTGCTGTTGGACTGATGTGAGTCAGATCTATGAGTTTGGAGCTGCTGTGGGGCACATGTGGGTCAGATCTATGGGGCAGGAGATGCTGTGGGGCTGATTTGGGTCTGATCTATGTGGCAGGAGATGCTGTGGGTCAGATCTATGGGGCAGGAGCTGCTGTGGGGAACATGTGGGTCAGGTCTATGGGGCAGGAGATGCTGTGGGCACATGTGGGTCAGATCTATGGGGCAGGAGATGCTGTGGGGCAGATGGGGGTCAGATCTATGGGGCAGGAGATGCTGTGGAGCAGATGTGGGTCAGATCTATGGGGCAGGAGATGCTGTGGGGCAGATGGGGGTCAGATCTATGGTCAGGAGCTGCTGTGCTGCACATGTTGGTAGGGTCTATGGGGCAGGAGCTGCTGTGGGGCAGATGTGGGTCAGATCTATGGGGCAGGAGCTGCTGTGGGGCTGATGTTGGTCAGATCTTTGGGGCAGCAGCTGCTGTGGAGCAGATCTGGGTAAGATCTATGTCGCAGGAGCTGCTGTGCGGCAGACGTGGCACATATCTATGGGGCAAAATCTGCTGTGGGGCTGATGTGGGTCAGATCTATGGGGCAGGATCTCCTGTGGGGCTGATGTGGGTCAAATCAATGGGGCAGAGCTGCTCTGGGGCACATGTGGGTCAGATCTATGGAGCAGGAGCTGCTGTGGGGCAGATTTGAATCAGATCTATAGGGCAGGAGCTGCTGTGGGTCAGATCTATGGGCAGGAGCTGCTGTGGGGCACATGTGAGTTAGATCTATGGGGCAGGAGATGGTGTGGGGCCGATTTGGGTCAGATGTATGGGTCAGGAGCTGCTGTGTTGCTGATGAGGGTCAGATCTATGGGGCATGGGCTGCTGTGGTTCAGATCTACGGGACTGGAGCTGTAGTGGAGCACATGTGGGTCAGATCTATGGGGTAGAAGCTGTTGTGGGGCTGATGGTGGTTACATCTATGGGGCAGGAGCTGCTTTGGGGCTGATGGTGGTTAGATCTATATGGCAGGAGCTGCTGTGGGGCACATGTGGGTCAGACCTATGGGGCAGGAGCTGCAGAGGGTATGATGTAGGTCAGATCTATGGGGCAGGAGTTGCTGTGGGGAATATGAGGGACATATCTATGGTGCAAAATCTGCTGTTGGACTGATGTGAGTCAGATCTATGAGTTTGGAGCTGCTGTGGGGCACATGTGGGTCAGATCTATGGGGCAGGAGATGCTGTGGGGCTGATTTGGGTCAGATCTATGTGGCAGGAGATGCTGTGGGTCAGATCTATGGGGCAGGAGCTGCTGTGGGGAACATGTGGGTCAGGTCTATGGGGCAGGAGCTGCTGTGGGCACATGTGGGTCAGATCTATGGGGCAGGAGTTGCTGTTGGGCAGATGTGGGCCAGTTCTATGGGGCAGGAGATGCTGTGAGTCAGATGTATGAGGCAGGAGCTGCTGTGGGGCAGATGGGGGTCAGATCTATGGGGCAGGAGATGCTGTGGAGCAGATGTGGGTCAGATCTATAGGTCAGGAGCTGCTGTGGCTGATGTGGGCCAGTTCTATGGGGCAGGAGATGCTGTGAGTCAGATGTATGAGGCAGGAGCTGCTGTGGGGCAGATGGGGGTCAGATCTATGGGGCAGGAGCTGCTGTGCTGCACATGTTGATAGGGTCTATGGGGCAGGAGCTGCTGTGGGGCAGATGTGGGTCAGATCTATGGGGCAGGAGCTGCTGTGGGGCTGATGTTGGTCAGATCTTTGGGGCAGCAGCTGCTGTGGAGCAGATCTGGGTAAGATCTATGTCGCAGGAGCTGCTGTGGGGCAGACGTGGCACATATCTATGGGGCAAAATCTGCTGTGGGGCTGATGTGGGTCAGATCCATGGGGCAGGATCTCCTGTGGGGCTGATGTGGGTCAAATCAATGGGGCAGAGCTGCTCTGGGGCACATGTGGGTCAGATCTATGGAGCAGGAGCTGCTGTGGGGCAGATTTGAATCAGATCTATAGGGCAGGAGCTGCTGTGGGTCAGATCTATGGGCAGGAGCTGCTGTGGGGCACATGTGAGTTAGATCTATGGGGCAGGAGATGGTGTGGGGCCGATTTGGGTCAGATGTATGGGTCAGGAGCTGCTGTGTTGCTGATGAGGGTCAGATCTATGGGGCATGGGCTGCTGTGGTTCAGATCTACGGGACTGGAGCTGCAGTGGAGCACATGTGGGTCAGATCTATGGGGTAGAAGCTGTTGTGGGGCTGATGGTGGTTAGATCTATAAGGCAGGAGCTGCTGTGGGGCTGACTTGGGTCAGATCTATGGGGCAGGAGCTGCTTTGGGGCTGATGGTGGTTAGATCTATATGGCAGGAGCTGCTGTGGGGCACATGTGGGTCAGACCTATGGGGCAGGAGCTGCTGTGGGGAATATGAGGGACATATCTATGGTGCAAAATCTGCTGTTGGACTGATGTGAGTCAGATCTATGAGTTTGGAGCTGCTGTGGGGCACATGTGGGTCAGATCTATGGGGCAGGAGATGCTGTGGGGCTGATTTGGGTCAGATCTATGTGGCAGGAGATGCTGTGGGTCAGATCTATGGGGCAGGAGCTGCTGTGGGGAACATGTGGGTCAGGTCTATGGGGCAGGAGCTGCTGTGGGCACATGTGGGTCAGATCTATGGGGCAGGAGTTGCTGTGGCAGATGTGGGCCAGTTCTATGGGGCAGGAGATGCTGTGAGTCAGATGTATGAGGCAGGAGCTGCTGTGGGGCAGATGGGGGTCAGATCTATGGGGCAGGAGATGCTGTGGAGCAGATGTGGGTCAGATCTATAGGTCAGGAGCTGCTGTGGCTGATGTGGGCCAGTTCTATGGGGCAGGAGATGCTGTGGGTCAGATCTATGGGGCAGGAGCTGCTGTGGGGAACATGTGTGTCAGGTCTATGGGGCAGGAGCTGCTGTGCGCACATGTGGGTCACACTGGGACCCATATGGGGACAAAGGGAGACATCATAGAGACTCATAGGGACCTATTGGGACCAATAGGTACCCAAAGAGAGACATAGAGACCCCATAGAAAGCCATGGAGACCCCATAGAGGCACAAAGTGACACATAGAGGGACACCAAGACCCATAGAAACCAGATAGAGACTCCATATAGACACATAGGAACACATAGAGACCCACTGGGACAGTGAGACCACATATAGACTCATAGGGACACATTAGGAGCCATTAAGACCCATAGGGACACATAGGACGACTTTGAAACTTATAGATACCCAAAGGAAGACATTTGGGCCCAGAGATAACTATAAGAGACCCCATAGAGACCCCATAGGGGCACATAGCAACCCATAGGGGGGACATTGGGACACATAGGTACACATTGTGACACGTAGGAAGACACTGGGACCCATAGGGGGACATTGGGACACATAGGGACCCAATGAATTACAGTGGGGGACAGTGAGACCCATACAGATACATAAGGACCCCGCTGAGACCCATAAGAGACCCCATAGAGGCACCTAGGGACCACATTGAAACTCATAGATACTTGTAGGAAGACATTTGGGCCCAGAGATATCCATAAGAGACCCCACAGAGACCCCATAGAGGCACATAGCAACCCATAGGGGGGACACTGGGACACGTAGGGAAACATTCTGACCCATAGGGAGACACTGGGACCCATATGGGGACATTGGGACACATAGGGACCCCTTGGACTACAGTGGGGGACAGCCAGACCCATAGAGACACATAGAAACCCCGCTGAGACCCATAAGAGACCCCATAGAGGCACATAGGGACCACATTGAAACCCATAGATAGCTATAGGAAGATATTTGGGCCCAGAGATACCCATAAGAAACCACATACAAGCACATAGCAACCCACAGGGGGGACATTGGGACACATAGTGACCCATAGGGGGACATTGGGACACATAGGTACACATAGGGAGACACTGGGATCCATAGGGGGACATTGGGACACATAGTGACCCATAGGGGGACATTGGGACACATAGGTACACATAGGGAGACACTGGGATCCATAGGGGGACATTGGGACACATAGTGACCCCATGGATTAAAGTGGGGGACAGTCAGATCCATCGAGACACATAGGGACCCTGCTGAGACCCATAAGAGACCCCATAGAGGAACATAGCAACCCATAGGGGGGACATAGGGACACATAGGGACACACCGTGACCCATGTGGAGACACTGGATCCCATAGGGGGACAATGGGACACATAAGGACCCCATGGATTACAGTGGGGGACAGTGAGACCCATAGAGACACATAGGGAACCCGCTGAGACCCATAAGAGACCCCATAGAGGCACATAGGGACCTAATGTAACCCATAGATACCCACAGGGAGACATTTGGGCCCAGAGCTATCCATAAGAGAGCCCATTGAGGCACATAGCAACCCATAGGGGGGACATTGGGACACATAGTGACCCATAGGGAGACACTGGGACCCATATGGGGATATTGGGACACATAGGGACCACATGGATTACAGTGGTGGACAGTGAGACCCATAGAGACACATAGGGACTTCGTTGAGACCCATAAGAGACCCCATAGAGGCACATAGGGACCACATTGAAACCCATAGATACCCTTAGGAATACATTTGGGACGATTGTTACCCATAAAAGACCCCATAGAGACCCCATAGAGGCACATAGCAAACCATAGTGGGGACATTGGGACACATAGGGACCCCATAGAGAGACATAGAGACATATAGGGACCCATTTAGAGGCATAATAACCCCATAGAGTCCTATAGGGACACCCAGAGATCCATAGGGAAACATTGGGACCCACAGGGGCTGTGTGGGAGATTGGTAATCACAGCCTGAACCTCTGATTAATCAGCTGAGGCAAGTGTGGGGTCAGCTGCGGGAGCACAGGTGAGAGTAATGGAGCTGTGCTCCCGGGAGGGCTGGAGCTCGACTCCACCTCCTCTGAGACTTCATTTAAGGGCTGACCCTCACTCGAGCCGCTTTCCATTATCTTTCCGAGCTCCCTGTTACCGGGTGAGGTCCCAGAAGACTGGAGGCTTGCCAACGTGACTCCCATTTCCAAGCAAGGTTGTCAGGAGGATCCGGGCAACTCCAGGCCTGTTAGCCTGACCTCGGTGCCAGGGAAGGGAATGGAACGAATTGTCTTGAGGGAGATGACAGATGCGGCAGGTGTGGGATGAGCAGGAGATCAGACCTAGCCAGCATGGGTTCGTGAAGGGCAGCTCCTGCTTGACCAATCTGATCTCCTTCTACGATCCTGTGACCCATCTGATGGATGAAGGAAAGAAAGAAAGGCTGTTGATGTGCTCTACTTGGACTTCAGCAAAGCCTTCACAACTGTCTCCCATGCTATTCTCCTACAAAAGCTGGCAGCCCTTTTCCAACCTTGAGAATTCTGTGATTCTGTGAGGCAGCATCTCTTGGACATCGCTCTGCAGTGAAGACCGCCCCAGCTTCCTCAGCGAAGGCATCACCACTGGTGAGTTTCTCTCTCGCTTAGAACCTCTGTACATTTGTTACCATCTTTGTTACCATCTGTATAGTTACCACCTAGACAGGGGGACATAGAGAGACGCTGGGACCCCTAGGGACCCATAGAGATCCAGAGGAAGACATTGGGACCCATAGAGAGACACTGGGACCCATAGGGACACATAGAGAGACACTGGGACCCATAGGGACACATAGAGACCCATAGACAGTCATTGGGAGCCATAAGGAGAAATTGAGACCCATAGAGACCCCATTGAGACCCATAGTGCCTCAAAGAAACCCATAGCGACCCCATAGTCACCCATAGCGCCCCATAGGAACACAAAGATACCCCATAGAGCCCCATAGACACCCCATAGTGACCCATAGGGGCCCAAAGAGACCCCATAGCACCCCATAGCTACTCCATAGTGCCCCATAGCAGCCCATGGAGCCTCATAGACACTCCATTGTGCCCCACAGCACCCCATTGCACCCCATAGGGACCCATAGACACAGCATACTGCTCCATAGAGCCCCATAGACACCCCATAGTTCCCCACAGCACCCCATAGCAGCCCACAGTGCCCCATAGACACCACATAAGGCCCTACAGCCACACCATAGAGCCCAATTGAACCACATAGACACCCCATATCAGCCCATAGTGCCTGTAGACACCCCATAGAGCCCCATGGAGACCCACTGAACCCCATACAGACCCCATGCAGACCACATAGAGCCCCACAGACAACCCATAGATCCCAAAAGACACCCCATAGACTCCCCATAGAGCCCCATAGGGACCTCATAGCGCCCCATAGAGACCCCATTCTTCCACATAGAGCCCCATAGCAAACCATAGCACCCCATAGTCACCCATAGCGCCCCATAGGAACCCAAGGATACCCCAAAGCACCCCATAGCCACCCTACAGCACCGTATAGCCACCCCATAGAGCCCCATAGACACCACATAGTGACCCATAGGGGCCCAAAGAGGCCCCATAGCACCCCATAACTACTCCATAGTGCCCCATAGCAGCCCATGGAGCCTCATAGACACTCCATTGTGCCCCACAGCACCCCATTGCCCCCCATAGGGACCCATAGACACAGCATACTGCTCCATAGAGCCCCATAGACACCCCATAGTTCCCCACAGCACCCCATAGCAGCCCACAGTGCCCCATAGACACCACATAAGGCCCTACAGCCACACCATAGAGCCCAAGTGAACCACATAGACACCCCATATCGCCCCATAGTGCCTGTAGACACCCCATAGAGCCCCATAGAGACCCACTGAACCCCATACAGACCCCATGCAGACCCCATAGAGCCCCACAGACAACCCATAGATCCCCAAAGACACCCCATAGACTCCCCATAGAACCCCATAGGGACCCCATAGCGCCCCATAGAGACCCCATTCTTCCGCATAGAGCCCCATAGCAAACCATAGCACCCCATAGTCACCCATAGCGCCCCATAGGAACCCAAGGATACCCCAAAGCACCCCATAGCCACCCTACAGCACCGCATAGCCACCCCATAGAGCCCCATAGACACCACATAGTGACCCATAGCGCCCCATAGGGGCACAAAGAGACCCCAAATCATCCCATAGCTACTCCACAGTGCCCCATAGCAGCCCATGGAGCCTCATAGACACTCCCTTGTGCCCCACAGCGCCCCATTGCACCCCATAGAGACCCATAGACACCCTATACTGCTCCATAGAGCCCCATAGCTCCCCATAGTGCCTCACAGCACCCCATAGCACAACATAGTGCCACATAGACACCACATAAGGACATATAGCCGCGCCATAGAGCCCCACAGACATCCCATAGAGCCCCGTAGGCAACCCATTGTGCCCCATAGAGCTCCCATAGCCACCCATAGAAACTCATTTTGCCACATAGACACACCATAGCGTTCCATAGACACCCCATAGAAACCTCAGAACGCCCCATAGAACCCCATAGAGCTCCATAGGCACCCCATAGAGCACCATAGAGAACCCATAGAGGCACATAGCAACCCATAGGGGGGACATTGGGACACATAGGGACACATAGTGACCCATAGGGAGACACTGGGACCCATAGGGTGACATTGGGACACATAGGGACACCATGGATTACAGTGGGGGACAGTGATACCCGTAGAGACACATAGAGACTCTGCTGAGACCCATAAGAGACCCCATAGAGGCACATAGGGACCACACTGAAACCCATAGATACCCATTGGAGGACATTTGGGCCCAGAGATACCAATAAGAGTCCCCATAGAGACCCTATAGAGGTACATAGCAACCCATAGTGTGGACATTGGGACACAGAGGGACCCCATGGATTACAGTGGGGAACAGTGAGACCCGTAGAGACACATAGGGGCTCCACTGATACCCATAAGAGACCACATAGAGGCACATAAGGACCTCACTGAAACCCATAGATACCCATAGGAAGACATTTGGGCCCAGAGATATCCATGAGACCCCATAGAGACCCCATAGAGACCCCATAGAGGCACATAGCAACCCATAGGGGGGACATTGGGACACATAGGGACACATAGTGACCCATAGGGGGCAGTGGGACACATAGGGATCCCATGGATTACAGTGGGGGACAGTGAGACCCATAGAGACACATAGGGACACTGCTGAGACCCATAAGAGACCCCATAGAGGCACATAGGGACCACATTGAAACCCATAGGTACCCATAGGAATACATTTGGGTCCAGAGATACCCATAAGAGACCCCACAGAGGCACATAGGAACCCACAGGGGAGACGTTGGGACACATAGTGACTCATTAGTGACCCAAAGGGAGTGACTGGGACCCATATGAATACATAGAGATCCATAGGGGGACATTGGGACACATAGGGACCCCATAGAGAGACATAGAGACACATAGGGACCCATTTAGAGGCATAATAACCCCATAGAGACCTATAGGGACAGCTGGAGACCCATAGGGAAACATTGGGACCCATAGGGGCTGTATGGGAGATTGGTAATGACAGCCTGAACCTCTGATTAATCAGCTGAGGCAAGTGTGGGGTCAGCTGCGGGAGCACAGGTGAGAGTAATGGAGCTGTGCTCCCGGGAGGGCTGGAGCTCGACTCCACCTCCTCTGAGACCTCATTTAAGGGCTGACCCTCACTCGAGCCGCTTTCCATTATCTTTCCGAGCTCCCTGTTACCGGGTGAGGTCCCAGAAGACTGGAGGCTTGCCAACGTGACTCCCATTTCCAAGCAAGGTTGTCAGGAGGATCCGGGCAACTCCAGGCCTGTTAGCCTGACCTCGGTGCCAGGGAAGGGAATGGAATGAATTGTCTTGAGGGAGATGACAGATGCGGCAGGTGTGGGATGAGCAGGAGATCAGACCTAGCCAGCATGGGTTCGTGAAGGGCAGCTCCTGCTTGACCAATCTGATCTCCTTCTACGATCCTGTGACCCATCTGATGGATGAAGGAAAGAAAGAAAGGCTGTTGATGTGCTCTACTTGGACTTCAGCAAAGCCTTCACAACTGTCTCCCATGCTATTCTCCTACAAAAGCTGGCAGCCCTTTTCCAACCTTGAGAATTCTGTGATTCTGTGAGGCAGCATCTCTTGGACATCGCTCTGCAGTGAAGACCGCCCCAGCTTCCTCAGCGAAGGCATCACCACTGGTGAGTTTCTCTCTCGCTTAGAACCTCTGTACATTTGTTACCATCTTTGTTACCATCTGTATAGTTACCACCTAGACAGGGGGACATAGAGAGACACTGGGACCCCTAGGGACCCATAGAGATCCAGAGGAAGACATTGGGACCCATAGAGAGACACTGGGACCCATAGGGACACATAGAGAGACACTGGGACCCATAGGGACACATAGAGACCCATAGACAGTCATTGGGAGCCATAAGGATAAATTGAGACCCATAGAGACCCCATTGAGACCCACAGTGCCTCAAAGAAACCCATAGCGACCCCATAGTCACCCATAGCGCCCCATAGGAACACAAAGATACCCCATAGAGCCCCATAGACACCCCATAGTGACCCATAGGGGCCCAAAGAGACCCCATAGCACCCCATAGCTACTCCATAGTGCCCCATAGCAGCCCATGGAGCCTCATAGACACTCCATTGTGCCCCACAGCACCCCATTGCACCCCATAGGGACCCATAGACACAGCATACTGCTCCATAGAGCCCCATAGACACCCCATAGTTCCCCACAGCACCCCATAGCAGCCCACAGTGCCCCATAGACACCACATAAGGCCATACAGCCACACCATAGAGCCCAATTGAACCACATAGACACCCCATATCGCCCCATACTGCCTGTAGACACCCCATAGAGCCCCATAGAGACCCACTGAACCCAATACAGACCCCATGCAGACCCCATAGAGCCCCACAGACAACCCATAGATCCCCAAAGACACCCCATAGACTCCCCATAGAGCCCCATAGGGACCTCATAGCGCCCCATAGAGACCCCATTCTTCCGCATAGAGCCCCGTAGCACCCCATAGTCACCCATAGCGCCCCATAGGAACCCAAGGATACCCCAAAGCACCCCATAGCCACCCTACAGCACCGCATAGCCACCCCATAGAGCCCCATAGACACCACATAGTGACCCATAGCGCCCCATAGGGGCCCAAAGAGACCCCAAATCATCCCATAGCTACTCCACAGTGCCACATAGCAGCCCATGGAGCCTCATAGACACTCCCTTGTGCCCCACAGCGCCCCATTGCACCCCATAGGGACCCATAGACACCCTATACTGCTCTGTAGAGCCCCATAGCACCCCATAGTGCCTCACAGCACCCCATAGCCCAACATAGTGCCACATAGACACCACATAAGGACATATAGCCGCGCCATAGAGCCCCATAGACATCCCATAGAGCCCCGTAGGCAACCCATTGTGCCCCATAGAGCTCCCATAGCCACCCATAGAAACTCATTTTGCCACATAGACACACCATAGCGTTCCATAGAAACATACACCATAGCGTTCCCCATAGAAACCTCAGAACGCCCTATAGAACCCCATAGAGCTCCATAGGCACCCCATAGAGCCCAATAGCTACTCACAGAACACTGCAGAGCCCAATAGGCACCCAATAGCCACCCCATAGTGCTCCACAGACATCACATAGAGCCCCATAGTGCCCCACATCGACACACAGTGCCCGATTGAACCCCATACATATCTCATAGAGCCCCATAGACACCCTATACTACTCCATAGAGCCCCATAGGCACCCTACAGTGCCCCATAGCCAGTCCACAGCACCCCATACTACCCCATAGAGCACCATAGACATACATAGCATCCCATAGAAACACATAGGGACCCATAAAGACACATAGCACCCCATAGACACCCCATAGAGACCCCATAGACGCACATAGACACCCATAGGAAGACATTGGGACACATAGGGTGACACTGGGACCCATAGAGACTTATAGACAGACATATGGACCACATAGAGACCCCATGGGGGAACACTGGGACCCATAGAAATTCCATAGGGACCCATTGAAACCTCATAGTGACACAGTGAGTACCATAGAGACCCATAGAAAGACACTGGGACCCATATGGGGACAAAGGGAGACATCATAGAGACTCATAGGGACCAAAAGGGACCCATAGAGAGACCCCATAGAAACCCATGGAGAACCCATAGAGGCACATAGTGACACATTGAGAGAAGTTGGGACCCATAGAAACCACATAGAGACTCCATATAGACACATAGGAACACAAAGAGACACATTGGGACCTATAGAGACCCCATATAAACTCATAGGGACACATTAGGAGCCATTAAGACCAATAGGGACACATAGGACGACTTTGAAACTTATAGATACCCAAAGGAAGACATTTGGGCCCAGAGATAACCATAAGAGACCCCATAGGGGCACATAGAGGCACATAGCCACCCACAGGGGTGACATTGGGACATATAGAGACATATAGTGACCCATAGGGAGACATTGGGACCAATATGTGGACATTGGGACACATAGGGACCCTATGGATTACAGTGGGGGACAGTGAGACCCATACAGACACATAGGAACCGCACTGAAACCCATAGATACCCATAGGAAGACATTTGGGCCCAGAGATACCCATAAGAGACCCAATAAAGACTACATAGAGGCACAAGAAACTCATAGGTGGGACATTGGGACATATAGGGACACATAGTGACCCATAGGGAGACACTGAGACCCATAGGGGGACACTGGGACACATATGGACACCATGCATTACACTGGGGGACAGTGAGACCAATAGAGACACAGAGGGATTCTGCTGAGACCCATAAAAGAACCCATAGAGTCACATAGGGACCACATTGAAACCCATAGATACCCATAGGAATACACTTGGGTCCAGAGATGCCCATAGGAGACCCCATAGAAACCTTCTAAATGTGTCCCTATGTGTCTCTATGTCACTCTATGGGGTTCCAATGTGTCCCAATGTCCTCCTATGGATGTCTATGTCCCCCCATGGGTCCCAGTGTCTCCGTATGTGCCTCTATGGGGTCTCTTATGGGTCTCAGCGGGGTCCCTATGTGTCTCTATGGGTCTCACTGTCCCCCACTGTAATCCATGCGGTCCCTATGGGTCCCAGTGTCTCCCTATGGGTCACTATGTGTCCCTATGTGTCCCAATGTCCCCCATGTGGGTTGCTATGTGTCTCTATGTGGTCTCTCATGGGTATCTCTGGGCCCAAATTTCTTGCTATGGTTATCTATGGGTTTCAGTGTGGTCCCTATGTGCCTCTATGGGGTCTCTTATGGGTCACAGCGGGGTCCCTATGTGTCTCTATGGGTCTCACTGTCCCCCTTGTAATCCATATGGTCTCTCATGGGTATCTCTGGGCCCAAATTTCTTCCTATGGTTATCTATGGGTTTCAGTGTGGTCCCTATGTGCCTCTATGGGGTCTCTTATGGGTCACAGCGGGGTCCCTATGTGTCTCTATGGGTCTCACTGTCCCCCTTGTAATCCATATGGTCCCTATGTGTCCCATTGTCCTCCTATGGGTCCCAGTGTCTCCGTATGTGCCTCTATGGGGTCTCTTATGGGTCTCAGCGGGGTCCCTATGTGTCTCTATTGGTCTCACTGTCCCCCACTGTAATCCATGTGGTCCCTATGGGTCCCAGTGTCTCCCTATGGGTCACTATGTGTCCCTATGTGTCCCAATGTCCCCCCTGTGGGTTGCTATGTGTCTCTATGTGGTCTCTCATGGGTATCTCTGGGCCCAAATTTCTTCCTATGGTTATCTATGGGTTTCAGTGTGGTCCCTAT
Organism: Coturnix japonica; assembly: GCF_054131305.1. NCBI lineage: Eukaryota > Metazoa > Chordata > Aves > Galliformes > Phasianidae > Coturnix > Coturnix japonica. Next base: position 557,492 of record NW_028188945.1, on the reverse strand, counting down.
GTGCCTCTATGGGGTCTCTTATGGGTCACAGCGGGGTCCCTATGTGTCTCTATGGGTCTCACTGTCCCCCACTGTAATCCATGGGGTCCCTATGTGTCCCATTGTCCGCCCATGGGTCCCAGTGTCTCCCTATGAGTCACTATGTGTCCCTATGTTTCCCAATGTCCCCCTATGTGTCCCAGTGTCTCCCTATGGATCACTATGCGTCCCTATGGGTCCCAGTGTCCCCCCTGTGGGTTGCTATGTGTCTCTATGGGGTCTCTATGGGGTCTCTTATGGGTATCTCTGGGCCCAAATGTCTTCCTATGGGGATTTGTGGGATTCAGTGTGGTCCCTATGTGTCTCTATGGGCTCTCATGACATTCAGCGGGGTCCCTATGTGTCTCCATGGGTCTCACTGTCCCCCACTGTAATCCGTGGGGTCCCTATGTGTCCCATTGTCCGCCCATGGGTCCCAGTGTCTCCCTATGAGTCACTATGTGTCCCTATGTTTCCCAATGTCCCCACTATGGGTTGCTATGTGCCTCTATGGGGTCTCTATAGGGTCTCCTATGGGTATCTCTTGGCCCAAATATTTTCCTATGGGTATCTATGGGTTTCAATGTGGTCCCTATGCGCCTCTTTGAGGTCTTTAATTGGTCTCAACGGGGTCCCTATGTGTCTCTATGGGTTTCACTGTCCCCCTTGTAATCCATATGGTCCCTATGTGTCCCATTGTCCCCCTATGGGTCCCAGTGTATCCCTATGGGTCACTATGTGTCCCTATGTGTCCCAATGTCCCCGCTATGGGTTGCTATGTGCCTCTATAGGGTCTCTATGGGGTCTCATGCGTATCTCTGTGCCGAAAATTGTCCCTCTGTGTATCTATGGGTTTCAGTGTCGTCCGTATGTGCCTCTATGGGGTCTCTTATGGGTCTCAACCGGGTCCCTGTGTGTCTCTAGGGGTCTCACTGTCCCCCAATGTAATGCATGTGGTCCCTATGTGTGCCAATGTCTCCCTATGGGTCCCAGTGTCTCCCTATGGGTCACTATGTGTCCCTATGTTTCCCAATGTCCCCCCTATGGGTTGCTATTTGCCTCTATGGGGTCTCTATGGGGTATCTTATGGGTATCTCTTGGTCCAAATGTCTTCCTATGGGTATCTATGGGTTTCAGTGTGGTCCCTATGCGCCTCTATGAGGTCTTTAATGGGTCTCAGCAAGGTCCCTATGTGTCTCTATGGGTCTCACTGTCCCCCTTGTAATCCATGGGGTCCCTATTTGTCCCATTGTCCCTATGGTTCCAGTGTCTCCCTATGAGTCAGTATGTGTCCCTATTTGTCCCAGTGTCCCCCGTATGGATTGCTATGTGCCTCTTTGGGGACTCTATGGGGTCTCTTATGGGTCCAAGCGGGGTCCCTGTGTGTCTCTATGGGTCTCAATGTCCCCCACTGTAATCCATGGGGTCCCTATGTGTCCCATTGTTCCGCTGTGGGTCCCAGTGTCTGCCTATGGGTCTCTGTGTGTCTCTGTGTTTCCCAATGTCCCGCCTATGGGATGCTATGTGCCTCTATAGGGTTTCTATGGGGTCTCTTATGCGTATCTCTGTGCTCAAATGTCTTCCTATGGGTATCTATGGGTTTCAATGTGGTCCATATGTGCCCCTAAATTATTGGGTTTCATCTCGAAAAGAAGACACATTCTCTTTAAAATGATGCTTTGTAACAAATTATGACTCATTTATTCGAATGAAACTAAATCTTTCCCCATTTGAAAGGTAACACCTCGAAACAGTTCTAGGACTTGTGCTCTCAGCGAGAAAGGAAGTTGAGCACAAAAGTACTCCTTTCCGGGCTACAGAGACAAACCCCCCTCAGCGGAAGAAAGCAGCCGGCTGAAGTCGCTCTTTTTCGTCTACCGTTTTGTCCGCAACCGCTCTTTTCTCTCACAAGCGGCAGTCGCTGGGAACCGTGATTCCAACATCTCCGTTGTATTCGGGGAGTGCGTTTTTAGCCGTCTTCTTTCTTCAAAGGAAAAAGCTTATCCCTTCAGCCCAGAAAGGAGCGATGGGGACATCAAGTCGATTTCAATCCGACGGCGTATATCCCAGAGCTACTCAGCTAGCTAGTCAGATATGTAAGAAGGAGATATTCGTTTCTTTCTTCTGTCGACAGAGAAATTTAAAGTGTAGTACCGAAAAAAATGAAAGAAACGAAAGCTTTCCCCATTTGGAAGGTAACACCTCGAAAAAGTTCCGGGAGTTGTGCAACTCCGAGAAAAGTAGTTGAGAACAAAATTGCTTCTTTCCAGGCTACAGAGAGAAACCCCCCTCAGCGGAAGAAAACAGCCGGATAAAGTCGCTCTTTTTCGTCTACCGATTTGTCCGCAACCGCTCTTTTCTATCACAAGCGGCAGTCACTGGGAACCGTGATTCCAACATCTCCGTTGCATTCGGGAGTGCGTCTGTAGCCGGCTTCTTTCTTCAGAGGAAAAAGCTTATCCCTTCAGCCCAGAAAGGTGCGATGGGGACATCAAGTCGATTTCAATCCGACGGCGTATATCCCAGAGCTACTCAGCTAGCTAGTCAGATATGTAAGAAGGAGATATTCGTTTCTTTCCTCTGTCGACACAGAAACTAAAAGTGAAGTACCGAAAAATAATGAAAGAAACGAAATCTTTCGCCATTTGAAAGGTAACACCTCGAAACAGTTCTAGGACTTGTGCTCTCAGCGAGAAAAGAAGTTGAGCACAAGATTGCGTCTTTCCGGGCTACAGAGAGAAACCCCCCTCAGCGGAAGAAAGCAGCCGGCTAAAGTCGCTCTTTTTCGTCTACCGTTTTGTCCGCAACCGCTCTTTTCTCTCACAAGCGGCAGTCGCTGGGAACCGTGATTCCAACATCTCCGTTGCATTCGGGGAGTGCGTCTTTAGCCGGCTTCTTTCTTCAGAGGATAAAGCTTAACCCTGCAGCCCAGAAAGGTGCGATGGGGACATCAAGTCGATTTCAATCCGACGGCGTATATCCCAGAGCTACTCAGCTAGCTAGTCAGATATGTAAGAAGGAGATATTCGTTTCTTTCCTCTGTCGACACAGAAACTAAAAGTGAAGTACCGAAAAATAATGAAAGAAACGAAATCTTTCGCCATTTGAAAGGTAACACCTCGAAACAGTTCTAGGACTTGTGCTCTCAGCGAGAAAAGAAGTTGAGCACAAGATTGCGTCTTTCCGGGCTACAGAGAGAAACCCCCCTCAGCGGAAGAAAGCAGCCGGCTAATGTCGCTCTTTTTCGTCTACCTTTTTGTCCGACACCGCTCTTTTCTCTCACAAGCGGCAGTCGCTGGGAACCGTGATTCCAACATCTCCGTTGCATTCGGGAGTGCGTCTTTAGCCGGCTTCTTTCTTCAGAGGATAAAGCTTAACCCTGCAGCCCAGAAAGGTGCGATGGGGACATCAAGTCGATTTCAATCCGACGGCGTATATCCCAGAGCTACTCAGCTAGCTAGTCAGATATGTAAGAAGGAGATATTCGTTTCTTTCCTCTGTCGACAGATAAACTAAAAGTGTAGTACCGAAAAATAATGAATGAAAAGAAATCTTTCCCCATTTGAAAGGTAACACCTCGAAACAGTTCTAGGACTTGTGCTTTCAGCGGGAAAAGAAGTTGAATACAAAAGTACTCCTTTCCGGGCTACAGAGAGAAACCCCCCTCAGCGGAAGAAAATGGCCGGCTATAGTCGCTCTTTTTCGTCTACCGTTTTGTCCGCAACCGCTCTTTTCTCTCACAAGCGGCAGTCGCTGGGAACCGTGATTCCAACATCTCCGTTGTATTCGGGGAGTGCGTTTTTAGCCGGCTTCTTTCTTCAGAGGAAAAAGCTTATCCCTGCAGCCCAGAAAGGAGCGATGGGGACATCAAGTCGATTTCTCTCCGACGGCGTATATCCCAGAGCTACTCAGCTAGCTAGTCAGATATGTAAGAAGGAGATATTCGTTTCTTTCCTTTGTCGACAGAGAAACTAAAAGTGAAGTACCGAAAAATAATGAAAGAAACGAAATCTTTCGCCATTTGAAAGGTAACACCTCGAAACTGTTCTAGGAGTTGTGCTCTCAGCGAGCAAAGAAGTTGAGCACAAGATTGCGTCTTTCCGGGCTACAGAGAGAAACCTCCCTCAGCGGAAGAAAGCAGCCGGCTAAAGTCGCTCTTTTTCGTCTACCGTTTTGTCCGCAACCGCTCTTTTCTCTCACAAGCGGCAGTCGCTGGGAACCGTGATTCCAACATCTCCGTTGCATTCGGGAGTGCGTCTTTAGCCGGCTTCTTTCTTCAGAGGAAAAAGCTTATCCCTGCAGCCCAGAAAGGAGCGATGGGGACATCAAGTCGATTTCAATCCGACGGCGTATATCCCAGAGCTACTCAGCTAGCTAGTCAGATATGTAAGAAGGAGATATTCGTTTCTTTCCTCTGTCGACAGAGAAACTAAAAGTGTAGTACCGAAAAAAATGAATGAAACGAAATCTTTCGCCATTTGAAAGGTAACACCTCGAAACAGTTCTAGGACTTGTGCTTTCAGCGGGAAAAGAAGTTGAATACAAAAGTACTCCTTTCCGGGCTACAGAGAGAAACCCCCCTCAGCAGAAGAAAGCAGCCGGCTAATGTCGCTCTTTTTCGACTACCGTTTTGTCCGCAACCGGTCTTTTCTCTCACAAGCGGCAGTCGCTGGGAACCGTGATTCCAACATCTCCGTTGCATTCGGGAGTGCGTTTTTAGCCAGCTTCTTTCTTCAGAGGAAAAAGCTTATCCCTCCAGCCCAGAAAGGTGCGATGGGGACATCAAGTCGATTTCAATCCGACGGCGTATATCCCAGAGCTACTCAGCTAGCTAGTCAGATATGTAAGAAGGAGATATTCGTTTCTTTCCTCTGTCGACAGAGAAACTAAAAGTGAAGTACCGAAAAATAATGAAAGAAACGAAATCTTTCGCCATTTGAAAGGTAACACTTCGAAACAGTTCTAGGACTTGTGCTTTCAGCGGGAAAAGAAGTTGAATACAAAAGTACTCCTTTCCGGGCTACAGAGAGAAACCTCCCTCAGCGGAAGAAAGCAGCCGGCTAAAGTCGCTCTTTTTCGTCTACCGTTTTGTCCGCAACCGCTCTTTTCTCTCACAAGCGGCAGTCGCTGGGAACCGTGATTCCAACATCTCCGTTGCATTCGGGAGTGCGTTTTTAGCCGGCTTCTTTCTTCAGAGGATAAAGCTTATCCCTTCAGCCCAGAAAGGAGCGATGGGGACATCAAGTCGATTTCAATCCGACGGCGTATATCCCAGAGCTACTCAGCTAGCTAGTCAGATATGTAAGAAGGAGATATTCGTTTCTTTCCTCTGTCGACAGAGAAACTAAAAGTGTAGTACCGAAAAAAATGAATGAAACGAAATCTTTCGCCATTTGAAAGGTAACACCTCGAAACAGTTCTAGGACTTGTGCTTTCAGCGGGAAAAGAAGTTGAATACAAAAGTACTCCTTTCCGGGCTACAGAGAGAAACCCCCTCAGCGGAAGAAAGCAGCCGGCTAATGTCGCTCTTTTTCGTCTACCGTTTTGTCCGCAACCGCTCTTTTCTCTCACAAGCGGCAGTCGCTGCGAACCGTGATCCCAACATCTCCGTTGCATTCGGGAGTGCGTTTTTAGCCAGCTTCGTTCTTCAGAGGAAAAAGCTTATCCCTCCAGCCCAGAAAAAAGCGAAGGGGACATCAAGTCGATTTCAATCCGACGGCGTATATCCCAGAGCTACTCAGCTAGCTAGTCAGATATGTAAGAAGGAGATATTCGTTTCTTTCCTCTGTCGACAGAGAAACTAAAAGTGAAGTACCGAAAAATAATGAAAGAAACGAAATCTTTCGCCATTTGAAAGGTAACACCTCGAAACAGTTCTAGGACTTGTGCTCTCAGCGAGAAAAGAAGTTGAGCACAAGATTGCGTCTTTCCGGGCTACAGAGAGAAACCCCCCTCAGCGGAAGAAAGCAGCCGGCTAATGTCGCTCTTTTTCGTCTACCTTTTTGTCCGCAACCGCTCTTTTCTCTCACAAGCGGCAGTCGCTGGGAACCGTGATTCCAACATCTCCGTTGCATTCGGGGAGTGCGTCTTTAGCCGGCTTCTTTCTTCAGAGGATAAAGCTTAACCCTGCAGCCCAGAAAGGTGCGATGGGGACATCAAGTCGATTTCAATCCGACGGCGTATATCCCAGAGCTACTCAGCTAGCTAGTCAGATATGTAAGAAGGAGATATTCGTTTCTTTCCTCTGTCGACAGAGAAATTTAAAGTGTAGTACCGAAAAAAATGAAAGAAACGAAAGCTTTCCCCATTTGGAAGGTAACACCTCGAAAAAGTTCCGGGAGTTGTGCAACTCCGAGAAAAGTAGTTGAGAACAAAATTGCTTCTTTCCAGGCTACATAGAGAAACCCCATTCAGCGGAAGAAAACAGCCGGATAAAGTCGCTCTTTTTCGTCTACCGATTTGTCCGCAACCGCTCTTTTCTATCACAAGCGGCAGTCACTGAGAACCGTGATTCCAACATCTCCGTTGCATTCGGGAGTGCGTCTGTAGCCGGCTTCTTTCTTCAGAGGAAAAAGCTTATCCCTTCAGCCCAGAAAGGTGCGATGGGGACATCAAGTCGATTTCAATCCGACGGCGTATATCCCAGAGCTACTCAGCTAGCTAGTCAGATATGTAAGAAGGAGATATTCGTTTCTTTCCTTTGTCGACAGAGAAACTAAAAGTGAAGTACCGAAAAATAATGAAAGAAACGAAATCTTTCGCCATTTGAAAGGTAACACCTCGAAACTGTTCTAGGAGTTGTGCTCTCAGCGAGCAAAGAAGTTGAGCACAAGATTGCGTCTTTCCGGGCTACAGAGAGAAACCCCCCTCAGCGGAAGAAAGCAGCCGGCTAATGTCGCTCTTTTTCGACTACCGTTTTGTCCGCAACCGGTCTTTTCTCTCACAAGCGGCAGTCGCTGGGAACCGTGATTCCAACATCTCCGTTGCATTCGGGAGTGCGTTTTTAGCCAGCTTCTTTCTTCAGAAGAAAAAGCTTATCCCTCCAGCCTAGAAAGGTGCGATGGGGACATCAAGTCGATTTCAATCCGACGGCGTATATCCCAGAGCTACTCAGCTAGCTAGTCAGATATGTAAGAAGGAGATATTCGTTTCTTTCCTTTGTCGACAGAGAAACTAAAAGTGAAGTACCGAAAAATAATGAAAGAAACGAAATCTTTCGCCATTTGAAAGGTAACACCTCGAAACAGTTCTAGGACTTGTGCTTTCAGCGGGAAAAGAAGTTGAATACAAAAGTACTCCTTTCCGGGCTACAGAGAGAAACCTCCCTCAGCGGAAGAAAGCAGCCGGCTAAAGTCGCTCTTTTTCGTCTACCGTTTTGTCCGCAACCGCTCTTTTCTCTCACAAGCGGCAGTCGCTGGGAACCGTGATTCCAACATCTCCGTTGCATTCGGGAGTGCGTTTTTAGCCAGCTTCTTTCTTCAGAGGAAAAAGCTTATCCCTCCAGCCCAGAAAAAAGCGAAGGGGACAACAAGTCGATTTCAATCCGACGGCGTATATCCCAGAGCTACTCAGCTAGCTAGTCAGATATGTAAGAAGGAGATATTCGTTTCTTTCCTCTGTCGACACAGAAACTAAAAGTGAAGTACCGAAAAATAATGAAAGAAACGAAATCTTTCGCCATTTGAAAGGTAACACCTCGAAACAGTTCTAGGACTTGTGCTCTCAGCGAGAAAAGAAGTTGAGCACAAAAGTACTCCGTTACGGGCTACAGAGAGAAACCCCCCTCAGCGGAAGAAAGCAGCCGGCTAAAGTCGCTCTTTTTCGTCTACCGTTTTGTCCGCAACCGCTATTTTCTCTCATAAGCGGCAGTCGCTGGGAACCGTGATTCCAACATCTCCGTTGCATTCGGGGAGTGCGTTTTTAGCCGGCTTCTTTCTTCAGAGGATAAAGCTTATCACTGCAGCCCAGAAAGGTGCGATGGGGACATCAAGTCGATTTCTCTCCGACGGCGTATATCCCAGAGCTACTCCGCTAGCTAGTCAGATATGTAAGAAGGAGATATTCGTTTCTTTCCTTAGTCGACAGAGAAATTTAAAGTGTAGTACCGAAAAAAATGAAAGAAACGAAAGCTTTCCCCATTTGGAAGGTAACACCTCGAAAAAGTTCCGGGAGTTGTGCAACTCCGAGAAAAGTAGTTGAGAACAAAATTGCTTCTTTCCAGGCTACAGAGAGAAACCCCCCTCAGCGGAAGAAAACAGCCGGCTAAAGTCGCTCTTTTTCGTCTACCGTTTTGTCCGCAACCGCTCTTTTCTCTCACAAGCGTCAGTCGCTGGGAACCGTGATTCCAACATCTCCGTTGCATTCGGGAGTGCGTTTTTAGCCGGCTTCTTTCTTCAGAGGAAAAAGCTTATCCCTTCAGCCCAGAAAGGAGCGATGGGGACATCAAGTCGATTTCAATCCGACGGCGTATATCCCAGAGCTACTCAGCTAGCTAGTCAGATATGTAAGAAGGAGATATTCGTTTCTTTCCTCTGTCGACAGAGAAACTAAAAGTGTAGTACCGAAAAAAATGAATGAAACGAAATCTTTCGCCATTTGAAAGGTAACACCTCGAAACAGTTCTAGGACTTGTGCTTTCAGCGGGAAAAGAAGTTGAATACAAAAGTACTCCTTTCCGGGCTACAGAGAGAAACCCCCTCAGCGGAAGAAAGCAGCCGGCTAAAGTCGCTCTTTTTCGTCTACCGTTTTGTCCGCAACCGCTCTTTTCTCTCACAAGCGGCAGTCGCTGCGAACCGTGATCCCAACATCTCCGTTGCATTCGGGAGTGCGTTTTTAGCCAGCTTCTTTCTTCAGAGGAAAAAGCTTATCCCTCCAGCCCAGAAAAAAGCGAAGGGGACATCAAGTCGATTTCAATCCGACGGCGTATATCCCAGAGCTACTCAGCTAGCTAGTCAGATATGTAAGAAGGAGATATTCGTTTCTTTCCTCTGTCGACAGAGAAACTAAAAGTGAAGTACCGAAAAATAATGAAAGAAACGAAATCTTTCGCCATTTGAAAGGTAACACCTCGAAACAGTTCTAGGACTTGTGCTTTCAGCGGGAAAAGAAGTTGAATACAAAAGTACTCCTTTCCGGGCTACAGAGAGAAACCTCCCTCAGCGGAAGAAAGCAGCCGGCTAAAGTCGCTCTTTTTCGTCTACCGTTTTGTCCGCAACCGCTCTTTTCTCTCACAAGCGGCAGTCGCTGGGAACCGTGATTCCAACATCTCCGTTGCATTCGGGAGTGCGTCTTAAGCCGGCTTCTTTCTTCAGAGGAAAAAGCTTATCCCTGCAGCCCAGAAAGGAGCGATGGGGACATCAAGTCGATTTCAATCCGACGGCGTATATCCCAGAGCTACTCAGCTAGCTAGTCAGATATGTAAGAAGGAGATATTCGTTTCTTTCCTCTGTCGACAGAGAAACTAAAAGTGTAGTACCGAAAAAAATGAATGAAACGAAATCTTTCGCCATTTGAAAGGTAACACCTCGAAACAGTTCTAGGACTTGTGCTTTCAGCGGGAAAAGAAGTTGAATACAAAAGTACTCCTTTCCGGGCTACAGAGAGAAACCCCCCTCAGCGGAAGAAAGCAGCCGGCTAATGTCGCTCTTTTTCGACTACCGTTTTGTCCGCAACCGGTCTTTTCTCTCACAAGCGGCAGTCGCTGCGAACCGTGATTCCAACATCTCCGTTGCATTCGGGAGTGCGTTTTTAGCCAGCTTCTTTCTTCAGAGGAAAAAGCTTATCCCTCCAGCCCAGAAAAAAGCGAAGGGGACAACAAGTCGATTTCAATCCGACGGCGTATATCCCAGAGCTACTCAGCTAGCTAGTCAGATATGTAAGAAGGAGATATTCGTTTCTTTCCTCTGTCGACACAGAAACTAAAAGTGAAGTACCGAAAAAAATGAAAGAAACGAAAGCTTTCCCCATTTGGAAGGTAACACCTCGAAAAAGTTCCGGGAGTTGTGCAACTCCGAGAAAAGTAGTTGAGAACAAAATTGCTTCTTTCCAGGCTACAGAGAGAAACCCCCCTCAGCGGAAGAAAACAGCCGGCTAAAGTCGCTCTTTCTCGTCTACCGTTTTGTCCGCAACCGCTCTTTTCTCTCACAAGCGGCAGTCGCTGGGAACCGTGATTCCAACATCTCCGTTGCATTCGGGAGTGCGTTTTTAGCCGGCTTCTTTCTTCAGAGGAAAAAGCTTATCCCTTCAGCCCAGAAAGGAGCGATGGGGACATCAAGTCGATTTCAATCCGACGGCGTATATCCCAGAGCTACTCAGCTAGCTAGTCAGATATGTAAGAAGGAGATATTCGTTTCTTTCCTCTGTCGACAGAGAAACTAAAAGTGTAGTACCGAAAAAAATGAATGAAACGAAATCTTTCGCCATTTGAAAGGTAACACCTCGAAACAGTTCTAGGACTTGTGCTTTCAGCGGGAAAAGAAGTTGAATACAAAAGTACTCCTTTCCGGGCTACAGAGAGAAACCCCCTCAGCGGAAGAAAGCAGCCGGCTAATGTCGCTCTTTTTCGTCTACCGTTTTGTCCGCAACCGCTCTTTTCTCTCACAAGCGGCAGTCGCTGCGAACCGTGATCCCAACATCTCCGTTGCATTCGGGAGTGCGTTTTTAGCCAGCTTCTTTCTTCAGAGGAAAAAGCTTATCCCTCCAGCCCAGAAAAAAGCGAAGGGGACATCAAGTCGATTTCAATCCGACGGCGTATATCCCAGAGCTACTCAGCTAGCTAGTCAGATATGTAAGAAGGAGATATTCGTTTCTTTCCTCTGTCGACAGAGAAACTAAAAGTGTAGTACCGAAAAAAATGAATGAAACGAAATCTTTCGCCATTTGAAAGGTAACACCTCGAAACAGTTCTAGGACTTGTGCTTTCAGCGGGAAAAGAAGTTGAATACAAAAGTACTCCTTTCCGGGCTACAGAGAGAAACCCCCCTCAGCGGAAGAAAGCAGCCGGCTAATGTCGCTCTTTTTCGACTACCGTTTTGTCCGCAACCGGTCTTTTCTCTCACAAGCGGCAGTCGCTGCGAACCGTGATTCCAACATCTCCGTTGCATTCGGGAGTGCGTTTTTAGCCAGCTTCTTTCTTCAGAGGAAAAAGCTTATCCCTCCAGCCCAGAAAAAAGCGAAGGGGACAACAAGTCGATTTCAATCCGACGGCGTATATCCCAGAGCTACTCAGCTAGCTAGTCAGATATGTAAGAAGGAGATATTCGTTTCTTACCTCTGTCGACACAGAAACTAAAAGTGAAGTACCGAAAAATAATGAAAGAAACGAAATCTTTCGCCATTTGAAAGGTAACACCTCGAAACAGTTCTAGGACTTGTGCTCTCAGCGAGAAAAAAAGTTGAGCACAAAAGTACTCCGTTACGGGCTACAGAGAGAAACCCCCCTCAGCGGAAGAAAGCAGCCGGCTAAAGTCGCTCTTTTTCGTCTACCGTTTTGTCCGCAACCGCTATTTTCTCTCATAAGCGGCAGTCGCTGGGAACCGTGATTCCAACATCTCCGTTGCATTCGGGGAGTGCGTTTTTAGCCGGCTTCTTTCTTCAGAGGATAAAGCTTATCACTGCAGCCCAGAAAGGTGCGATGGGGACATCAAGTCGATTTCTCTCCGACGGCGTATATCCCAGAGCTACTCCGCTAGCTAGTCAGATATGTAAGAAGGAGATATTCGTTTCTTTCCTTAGTCGACAGAGAAATTTAAAGTGTAGTACCGAAAAAAATGAAAGAAACGAAAGCTTTCCCCATTTGGAAGGTAACACCTCGAAAAAGTTCCGGGAGTTGTGCAACTCCGAGAAAAGTAGTTGAGAACAAAATTGCTTCTTTCCAGGCTACAGAGAGAAACCCCCCTCAGCGGAAGAAAACAGCCGGCTAAAGTCGCTCTTTCTCGTCTACCGTTTTGTCCGCAACCGCTCTTTTCTCTCACAAGCGGCAGTCGCTGGGAACCGTGATTCCAACATCTCCGTTGCATTCGGGAGTGCGTTTTTAGCCGGCTTCTTTCTTCAGAGGAAAAAGCTTATCCCTTCAGCCCAGAAAGGAGCGATGGGGACATCAAGTCGATTTCAATCCGACGGCGTATATCCCAGAGCTACTCAGCTAGCTAGTCAGATATGTAAGAAGGAGATATTCGTTTCTTTCCTCTGTCGACAGAGAAACTAAAAGTGTAGTACCGAAAAAAATGAATGAAACGAAATCTTTCGCCATTTGAAAGGTAACACCTCGAAACAGTTCTAGGACTTGTGCTTTCAGCGGGAAAAGAAGTTGAATACAAAAGTACTCCTTTCCGGGCTACAGAGAGAAACCCCCTCAGCGGAAGAAAGCAGCCGGCTAAAGTCGCTCTTTTTCGTCTACCGTTTTGTCCGCAACCGCTCTTTTCTCTCACAAGCGGCAGTCGCTGCGAACCGTGATCCCAACATCTCCGTTGCATTCGGGAGTGCGTTTTTAGCCAGCTTCTTTCTTCAGAGGAAAAAGCTTATCCCTCCAGCCCAGAAAAAAGCGAAGGGGACATCAAGTCGATTTCAATCCGACGGCGTATATCCCAGAGCTACTCAGCTAGCTAGTCAGATATGTAAGAAGGAGATATTCGTTTCTTTCCTCTGTCGACAGAGAAACTAAAAGTGAAGTACCGAAAAATAATGAAAGAAACGAAATCTTTCGCCATTTGAAAGGTAACACCTCGAAACAGTTCTAGGACTTGTGCTTTCAGCGGGAAAAGAAGTTGAATACAAAAGTACTCCTTTCCGGGCTACAGAGAGAAACCTCCCTCAGCGGAAGAAAGCAGCCGGCTAAAGTCGCTCTTTTTCGTCTACCGTTTTGTCCGCAACCGCTCTTTTCTCTCACAAGCGGCAGTCGCTGGGAACCGTGATTCCAACATCTCCGTTGCATTCGGGAGTGCGTCTTTAGCCGGCTTCTTTCTTCAGAGGAAAAAGCTTATCCCTGCAGCCCAGAAAGGAGCGATGGGGACATCAAGTCGATTTCAATCCGACGGCGTATATCCCAGAGCTACTCAGCTAGCTAGTCAGATATGTAAGAAGGAGATATTCGTTTCTTTCCTCTGTCGACAGAGAAACTAAAAGTGTAGTACCGAAAAAAATGAATGAAACGAAATCTTTCGCCATTTGAAAGGTAACACCTCGAAACAGTTCTAGGACTTGTGCTTTCAGCGGGAAAAGAAGTTGAATACAAAAGTACTCCTTTCCGGGCTACAGAGAGAAACCCCCCTCAGCGGAAGAAAGCAGCCGGCTAATGTCGCTCTTTTTCGACTACCGTTTTGTCCGCAACCGGTCTTTTCTCTCACAAGCGGCAGTCGCTGCGAACCGTGATTCCAACATCTCCGTTGCATTCGGGAGTGCGTTTTTAGCCAGCTTCTTTCTTCAGAGGAAAAAGCTTATCCCTCCAGCCCAGAAAAAAGCGAAAGGGACAACAAGTCGATTTCAATCCGACGGCGTATATCCCAGAGCTACTCAGCTAGCTAGTCAGATATGTAAGAAGGAGATATTCGTTTCTTTCCTCTGTCGACACAGAAACTAAAAGTGAAGTACCGAAAAAAATGAAAGAAACGAAATCTTTCGCCATTTAAAAGGTAACACCTCGAAAAAGTTCCGGGAGTTGTGCAACTCCGAGAAAAGTAGTTGAGAACAAAATTGCTTCTTTCCAGGCTACAGAGAGAAACCCCCCTCAGCGGAAGAAAACAGCCGGCTAAAGTCGCTCTTTCTCGTCTACCGTTTTGTCCGCAACCGCTCTTTTCTCTCACAAGCGGCAGTCGCTGGGAACCGTGATTCCAACATCTCCGTTGCATTCGGGAGTGCGTTTTTAGCCGGCTTCTTTCTTCAGAGGAAAAAGCTTATCCCTTCAGCCCAGAAAGGAGCGATGGGGACATCAAGTCGATTTCAATCCGACGGCGTATATCCCAGAGCTACTCAGCTAGCTAGTCAGATATGTAAGAAGGAGATATTCGTTTCTTTCCTCTGTCGACAGAGAAACTAAAAGTGTAGTACCGAAAAAAATGAATGAAACGAAATCTTTCGCCATTTGAAAGGTAACACCTCGAAACAGTTCTAGGACTTGTGCTTTCAGCGGGAAAAGAAGTTGAATACAAAAGTACTCCTTTCCGGGCTACAGAGAGAAACCCCCTCAGCGGAAGAAAGCAGCCGGCTAATGTCGCTCTTTTTCGTCTACCGTTTTGTCCGCAACCGCTCTTTTCTCTCACAAGCGGCAGTCGCTGCGAACCGTGATCCCAACATCTCCGTTGCATTCGGGAGTGCGTTTTTAGCCAGCTTCTTTCTTCAGAGGAAAAAGCTTATCCCTCCAGCCCAGAAAAAAGCGAAGGGGACATCAAGTCGATTTCAATCCGACGGCGTATATCCCAGAGCTACTCAGCTAGCTAGTCAGATATGTAAGAAGGAGATATTCGTTTCTTTCCTCTGTCGACAGAGAAACTAAAAGTGAAGTACCGAAAAATAATGAAAGAAACGAAATCTTTCGCCATTTGAAAGGTAACACCTCGAAACAGTTCTAGGACTTGTGCTTTCAGCGGGAAAAGAAGTTGAATACAAAAGTACTCCTTTCCGGGCTACAGAGAGAAACCTCCCTCAGCGGAAGAAAGCAGCCGGCTAAAGTCGCTCTTTTTCGTCTACCGTTTTGTCCGCAACCGCTCTTTTCTCTCACAAGCGGCAGTCGCTGGGAACCGTGATTCCAACATCTCCGTTGCATTCGGGAGTGCGTCTTTAGCCGGCTTCTTTCTTCAGAGGAAAAAGCTTATCCCTGCAGCCCAGAAAGGAGCGATGGGGACATCAAGTCGATTTCAATCCGACGGCGTATATCCCAGAGCTACTCAGCTAGCTAGTCAGATATGTAAGAAGGAGATATTCGTTTCTTTCCTCTGTCGACAGAGAAACTAAAAGTGTAGTACCGAAAAAAATGAATGAAACGAAATCTTTCGCCATTTGAAAGGTAACACCTCGAAACAGTTCTAGGACTTGTGCTTTCAGCGGGAAAAGAAGTTGAATACAAAAGTACTCCTTTCCGGGCTACAGAGAGAAACCCCCCTCAGCGGAAGAAAGCAGCCGGCTAATGTCGCTCTTTTTCGACTACCGTTTTGTCCGCAACCGGTCTTTTCTCTCACAAGCGGCAGTCGCTGCGAACCGTGATTCCAACATCTCCGTTGCATTCGGGAGTGCGTTTTTAGCCAGCTTCTTTCTTCAGAGGAAAAAGCTTATCCCTGCAGCCCAGAAAGGAGCGATGGGGACATCAAGTCGATTTCAATCCGACGGCGTATATCCCAGAGCTACTCAGCTAGCTAGTCAGATATGTAAGAAGGAGATATTCGTTTCTTTCCTCTGTCGACAGAGAAACTAAAAGTGTAGTACCGAAAAAAATGAATGAAACGAAATCTTTCGCCATTTGAAAGGTAACACCTCGAAACAGTTCTAGGACTTGTGCTTTCAGCGGGAAAAGAAGTTGAATACAAAAGTACTCCTTTCCGGGCTACAGAGAGAAACCCCCCTCAGCGGAAGAAAGCAGCCGGCTAATGTCGCTCTTTTTCGACTACCGTTTTGTCCGCAACCGGTCTTTTCTCTCACAAGCGGCAGTCGCTGCGAACCGTGATTCCAACATCTCCGTTGCATTCGGGAGTGCGTTTTTAGCCAGCTTCTTTCTTCAGAGGAAAAAGCTTATCCCTCCAGCCCAGAAAAAAGCGAAGGGGACAACAAGTCGATTTCAATCCGACGGCGTATATCCCAGAGCTACTCAGCTAGCTAGTCAGATATGTAAGAAGGAGATATTCGTTTCTTACCTCTGTCGACACAGAAACTAAAAGTGAAGTACCGAAAAATAATGAAAGAAACGAAATCTTTCGCCATTTGAAAGGTAACACCTCGAAACAGTTCTAGGACTTGTGCTCTCAGCGAGAAAAAAAGTTGAGCACAAAAGTACTCCGTTACGGGCTACAGAGAGAAACCCCCCTCAGCGGAAGAAAGCAGCCGGCTAAAGTCGCTCTTTTTCGTCTACCGTTTTGTCCGCAACCGCTATTTTCTCTCATAAGCGGCAGTCGCTGGGAACCGTGATTCCAACATCTCCGTTGCATTCGGGGAGTGCGTTTTTAGCCGGCTTCTTTCTTCAGAGGATAAAGCTTATCACTGCAGCCCAGAAAGGTGCGATGGGGACATCAAGTCGATTTCTCTCCGACGGCGTATATCCCAGAGCTACTCCGCTAGCTAGTCAGATATGTAAGAAGGAGATATTCGTTTCTTTCCTTAGTCGACAGAGAAATTTAAAGTGTAGTACCGAAAAAAATGAAAGAAACGGAATCTTTCCCCATTTGGAAGGTAACACCTCGAAAAAGTTCCGGGAGTTGTGCAACTCCGAGAAAAGTAGTTGAGAACAAAATTGCTTCTTTCCAGGCTACAGAGAGAAACCCCCCTCAGCGGAAGAAAACAGCCGGCTAAAGTCGCTCTTTCTCGTCTACCGTTTTGTCCGCAACCGCTCTTTTCTCTCACAAGCGGCAGTCGCTGGGAACCGTGATTCCAACATCTCCGTTGCATTCGGGAGTGCGTTTTTAGCCGGCTTCTTTCTTCAGAGGAAAAAGCTTATCCCTTCAGCCCAGAAAGGAGCGATGGGGACATCAAGTCGATTTCAATCCGACGGCGTATATCCCAGAGCTACTCAGCTAGCTAGTCAGATATGTAAGAAGGAGATATTCGTTTCTTTCCTCTGTCGACAGAGAAACTAAAAGTGTAGTACCGAAAAAAATGAATGAAACGAAATCTTTCGCCATTTGAAAGGTAACACCTCGAAACAGTTCTAGGACTTGTGCTTTCAGCGGGAAAAGAAGTTGAATACAAAAGTACTCCTTTCCGGGCTACAGAGAGAAACCCCCTCAGCGGAAGAAAGCAGCCGGCTAATGTCGCTCTTTTTCGTCTACCGTTTTGTCCGCAACCGCTCTTTTCTCTCACAAGCGGCAGTCGCTGCGAACCGTGATCCCAACATCTCCGTTGCATTCGGGAGTGCGTTTTTAGCCAGCTTCTTTCTTCAGAGGAAAAAGCTTATCCCTCCAGCCCAGAAAAAAGCGAAGGGGACATCAAGTCGATTTCAATCCGACGGCGTATATCCCAGAGCTACTCAGCTAGCTAGTCAGATATGTAAGAAGGAGATATTCGTTTCTTTCCTCTGTCGACAGAGAAACTAAAAGTGAAGTACCGAAAAATAATGAAAGAAACGAAATCTTTCGCCATTTGAAAGGTAACACCTCGAAACAGTTCTAGGACTTGTGCTTTCAGCGGGAAAAGAAGTTGAATACAAAAGTACTCCTTTCCGGGCTACAGAGAGAAACCTCCCTCAGCGGAAGAAAGCAGCCGGCTAAAGTCGCTCTTTTTCGTCTACCGTTTTGTCCGCAACCGCTCTTTTCTCTCACAAGCGGCAGTCGCTGGGAACCGTGATTCCAACATCTCCGTTGCATTCGGGAGTGCGTCTTTAGCCGGCTTCTTTCTTCAGAGGAAAAAGCTTATCCCTGCAGCCCAGAAAGGAGCGATGGGGACATCAAGTCGATTTCAATCCGACGGCGTATATCCCAGAGCTACTCAGCTAGCTAGTCAGATATGTAAGAAGGAGATATTCGTTTCTTTCCTCTGTCGACAGAGAAACTAAAAGTGTAGTACCGAAAAAAATGAATGAAACGAAATCTTTCGCCATTTGAAAGGTAACACCTCGAAACAGTTCTAGGACTTGTGCTTTCAGCGGGAAAAGAAGTTGAATACAAAAGTACTCCTTTCCGGGCTACAGAGAGAAACCCCCCTCAGCGGAAGAAAGCAGCCGGCTAATGTCGCTCTTTTTCGACTACCGTTTTGTCCGCAACCGGTCTTTTCTCTCACAAGCGGCAGTCGCTGGGAACCGTGATTCCAACATCTCCGTTGCATTCGGGAGTGCGTTTTTAGCCAGCTTCTTTCTTCAGAGGAAAAAGCTTATCCCTCCAGCCCAGAAAGGTGCGATGGGGACATCAAGTCGATTTCAATCCGACGGCGTATATCCCAGAGCTACTCAGCTAGCTAGTCAGATATGTAAGAAGGAGATATTCGTTTCTTTCCTCTGTCGACAGATAAACTAAAAGTGAAGTACCGAAAAATAATGAAAGAAACGAAATTTTTCGCCATTTGAAAGGTAACACCTCGAAACAGTTCTAGGACTTGTGCTTTCAGCGAGAAAAGAAGTTGAGCACAAAAGTACTCCGTTACGGGCTACAGAGAGAAACCCCCCTCAGCGGAAGAAAGCAGCCGGCTAAAGTCGCTCTTTTTCGTCTACCGTTTTGTCCGCAACCGCTATTTTCTCTCATAAGCGGCAGTCGCTGGGAACCGTGATTCCAACATCTCCGTTGCATTCGGGGAGTGCGTTTTTAGCCGGCTTCTTTCTTCAGAGGATAAAGCTTATCACTGCAGCCCAGAAAGGTGCGATGGGGACATCAAGTCGATTTCTCTCCGACGGCGTATATCCCAGAGCTACTCCGCTAGCTAGTCAGATATGTAAGAAGGAGATATTCGTTTCTTTCCTTAGTCGACAGAGAAATTTAAAGTGTAGTACCGAAAAAAATGAAAGAAATGAAAGCTTTCCCCATTTAGAAGGTAACACCTCGAAAAAGTTCCGGGAGTTGTGCAACTCCGAGAAAAGTAGTTGAGAACAAAATTGCTTCTTTCCGGGCTACAGAGAGAAACCCCCCTCAGCGGAAGAAAACAGCCGGCTAAAGTCGCTC
The DNA here is from genome assembly GCF_054131305.1 of Coturnix japonica. Taxonomy (NCBI): domain Eukaryota; kingdom Metazoa; phylum Chordata; class Aves; order Galliformes; family Phasianidae; genus Coturnix; species Coturnix japonica. The sequence continues at coordinate 538,689 of NW_028188945.1, read as the reverse complement.
TTTTTCGTCTACCGATTTGTCCGCAACTGCTCTTTTCTCTCACAAGCGGCAGTCACTGGGAACCGTGATTCCAACATCTCCGTTGCATTCGGGAGTGCGTTTTTAGCCGGCTTCTTTCTTCAGAGGAAAAAGCTTATCCCTTCAGCCCAGAAAGGAGCGATGGGGACATCAAGTCGATTTCAATCCGACGGCGTATATCCCAGAGCTACTCAGCTAGCTAGTCAGATACGTAAGAAGGAGATATTCGTTTCTTTCCTCTGTCGACAGATAAACTAAAAGTGTAGTACCGAAAAATAATGAAAGAAACGAAATCTTTCCCCATTTGGAAGGTAACACCTCGAAACAGTTCTAGGACTTGTGCTCTCAGCGAGAAAAGAAGTTGAGCACAAGATTGCGTCTTTCCGGGCTACTGAGAGAAACCCCCCTCAGCGGAAGAAAGCAGCCGGCTAATGTCGCTCTTTTTCGTCTACCGATTTGTCCGCAACCGCTCTTTTCTCTCACAAGCGGCAGTCCGTGGAACCGTGATTCCAACATCTCCATTGTATTCGGGAATACCTCTTCAGCTTTCTAAAGGACTCCTTATATTTTAGAGACGGGGGCCGGCTGAAGAGGCTCTTAAAAGGGGGGGAGGTGTGTGTCAGATGGGAAGCCTGTTGCTTTATGCCATTTCTTATCAAATGTACAGACTGAAAGCAAATACAACAGTGGGCATTGTTGCCCCAGAAGTAAATGTTATGGAGGAAATACAGTAATGTAAATCTGATTCATATTAAAATTGGCTAACAAGTTTCCAACATGGATTTATGCATAAAAGCAGTTTTTAAGGTCTTTGAGAGGTTTGTGAGTTAGAAACTTAGGATTTTCTGCCTTGCCAAATCTGAGCTGAAGCTGTGTGTCTGGGAGATTGCAGGGACAACAGTTAAGGTGTCTGGTGGCTCATCTAACTTGATCAAGAACAACCCCACAGCTGAAAGGGAGCCGTTATGGTAGAATTGCTTGGAGAAGGAGAACGAATGTGATTAGCTGTCATTGCAGGATGTATTGGTGGTAACCATACAGGTTAACAAGAATGGTAACTACAAGGATGATAGTAGAAGTACAGAAGGTATAAGGAAAAAAGGGAAACTCACCAGTGATGACACCAAGACCTGAAGAAACCAAGAAAATCTAGGTTAGAGCGGATGAAAACCAAGTAAAGCGGGGTTAGATCGGGGGAAAACCAAGAAAAGCGGAGTTAGAGCGGATGAAAACCAAGAAATTCGAAGTTAGAGCAGAGGAAAACCAAGAAAGGCGAAGTTAGAGAGGAGGAAAACCAAGAAAAGCGGGGCTAGAGCAGAGGAAAATCAAGAAAAGCGAAGTTAGAGCGGAGGAAAACCAATAAAAGCGGGGTTAAAGTGGCGGAAAACCCAGAATAGCGGGGTTAGAGATGTTTTTCTATTGGTAAGAAAATGAATTTTTTGCAAGATTCAAGAGTGATAACTAAGAGAGAACACATTTTTATTCTGGTGTAAGTCTTGATATTAGTGTGAAATACATCGAAAATTTGTCTGAAATGGATAATTCTTATGTTAATGTCATTATTTTGTAGGGGAAGACAGATATTCTGGAATCAATGAGTCATAATTTGTTACAAAGCATCATTTTAAAGAGAATGTGTCTTCTTTTCGAGATGAAACCCAATAATTTAGGGGCACATAGGGACCACATTGAAACCCATAGATACCCATAGGAAGACATTTGAGCACAGAGATACGCATAAGAGACCCCATAGAAACCCTATAGAGGCACATAGCATCCCATAGGCGGGACATTGGGAAACACAGAGACACACAGAGACCCATAGGTAGACACTGGGACCCACAGCGGAACAATGGGACACAAGGGGGACAGTGGGACCCATAGAGACACATAGGGACCTTGCTGAGACCCATTAAAGACCTCATAGAGGCGCATAGGGACCACACTGAAACCCATAGATACCCATAGGAAGACATTTGGACCAAGAGATACCCATAAGATACCCATAAGAGAGCCCATAGAGGCAAATAGCAACCCATAGTGGGGACATTGGGAAACATAGGTACACATTGTGACTCATAGGGAGACACTGGGACCCATGGGCGGACAATGGGACACATAGGGACCCCACGGATTACAGTGGGGGACAGTGAGACCCCTAGAGACACACAGGGACCCGGTTGAGACCCATAAGAGACCCCATAGAGGCACATACGGACGACACTGAAAACCATAGATACACAGAGGGAGAATTTTCGGCCCAGAGATACGCATGAGACCCCATAGAGACCCTATAGAGGCACATAGCAACCCATAGCGGGGACATTGGGACACATAGGGACACATAGTGACCCATAGGGATACACTGGGACCCATAGGGGGACAATGGGACACATAGGGACCATATGGATTACAAGGGGGACAGTGAAACCCATAGAGACACATAGGGACCCCGTTGAGACCAATTAAAGACCTCATAGAGGCTCATAGGAACCACATTGAAACCCATAGATACCCATAGGAAAATATTTGGGCCCAGAGATACCCATAGGAGACCCTATAGAGACCCCATAGAGGCACATAGCAACCCATAGTGGGGACATTGGGAAACATAGGTACACATTGTGACTCATAGGGAGACACTGGGACCCATGGGCGGACAATGGGACACATAGGGACCCCACGGATTACAGTGGGGGACAGTGAGACCCATGGAGACACATAGGGACCCCGCTGAATGTCATGAGAGCCCATAGAGACACATAGGGACCACACTGAATCCCACAAATCCCCATAGGAAGACATTTGGGCCCAGAGATACCCATAAGAGACCCCATAGAGACCCCATAGAGACACATAGCAACCCACAGGGGGGACACTGGGACCCATAGGGACGCATAGTGATCCATAGGGAGACACTGGGACACATAGGGGGACATTGGGAAACATAGGGACCCCATGGATTACAGTGGGGGACAGTGAGACCCATAGAGACTCATAGGGACCCCGCTGTGACCCATAAGAGACCCCATAGAGGCACATAGGGACCACACTGAAACCCATAGATAACCATAGGAAGAAATTTGGGCCCAGAGATACCCATGAGAGACCACATAGAGACACATAGCAACCCACAGGGGGGACATTGGGACACATAGGGACACATAGTGACCCATAGGGAGACACTGGGACCCATAGGGACCCCATGGATTACAGTGGGGGACAGTGAGACCCATAGAGACACATAGGGACCCCGCTGAGACCCATAAGAGACCCCATAGAGGCACATACGGAGACACTGGGACCCATGGGGGGACATAGACATCCATAGGAGGACATTGGGACACATTGGAACCCCATAGAGTGACATAGAGACACATAGGGACACATTTAGAAGGTTTCTATGGGGTCTCTTATGGGCATCTCTGGACCCAAGTGTATTCCTATGGGTATCTATGGGTTTCAATGTGGTCCCTATGTGACTCTATGGGTTCTTTTATGGGTCTCAGCAGAATCCCTCTGTGTCTCTATTGGTCTCACTGTCCCCCAGTGTAATGCATGGTGTCCATATGTGTCCCAGTGTCCCCCTATGGGTCTCAGTGTCTCCCTATGGGTCACTATATGTTTCTATATGTCCCAATGTCACCCCTGTGGGTTGCTATGTGCCTCTATGGGTTCTCTATGGGGTCTCTTATGGGTATCTCTGGGCCCGAATATCTTCCTATTGGTCTCTATGTGTTTCAAAGTTGTCCTATGTGTCCCTATTGGTCTTAATGGCTCCTAATGTGTCCCTATGAGTTTATATGGGGTCTCTATAGGTCCCAATGTGTCTCTTTGTGTTCCTATGTGTCTATATGGAGTCTCTATGTGGTTTCTATGGGGTCTCTCTATGGGTCCCTATTGGTCCCTATGAGTCTCTATGATGTCTCCCTTTGTCCCCATATGGGTCCCAGTGTCTTTCTATGGGTCTCTATGGTACTCACTGTGTCACTATGAGGTTTCAATGGGTCCCTATGGAATTTCTATGGGTCCCAGTGTTCCCCCATGGGGTCTCTATTGGTCTCTATGTGGTCCATATGTCTGTCTATAAGTCTCTATGGGTCCCAGTGTCAACCTATGTGTCCCAATGTCTCCCTATGGGTGTCTATGTGCGTCTATGGGGTCTCTATGGGGTGTCTATGGGGTGCTATGTGTCTTTATGGGTCCCTATGTGTTTCTATGGGATGCTATGTGTGTCTATGGTGCTCTATGGGGTAGTATGGGGTGCTGTGGACTGGCTATGGGGCACTGTAGGGTGCCTATGGGGCTCTATGGAGTAGTATAGGGTGTCTATGGGGCTCTATGAGATATGTATGGGGTTCAATCGGGCACTGTGTGTCGATGTGGGGCACTATGGGGCTCTATGTGATGTCTGTGGAGCACTATGGGGTGGCTATTGGGTGCCTATTGGGCTCTGTGGTGTTCTGTGGGTAGCTATTGGGCTCTGTGGGGTGCCTATGGAGCTCTATGGGGTTCTATAGGGCGTTCTGAGGTTTCTATGGGGAACGCTATGGTGTATGTTTCTATGGAACGCTATGGTGTGTCTATGTGGCAAAATGAGTTTCTATGGGTGGCTATGGGAGCTCTATGGGGCACAATGGGTTGCCTACGGGGCTCTATGGGATGTCTGTGGGGCTCTATGGCGCGGCTATATGTCCTTATGTGGTGTCTATGTGGCACTATGTTGTGCTATGGGGTGCTGTGAGGCACTATGGGGTGCTATGGGGCTCTACGGAGCAGTATAGGGTGTCTATGGGTCCCTATGGGGTGCAATGGGGCGCTGTGGGGCACAAGGGAGTGTCTATGAGGCTCCATGGGCTGCTATGTGGCACTGTGGAGTAGCTATGGGATGATTTGGGGTCTCTTTGGGCCCCTATGGGGCGCTATGGGTCACTATGTGGTGTCTATGGGGCTCTATGGGGTGGCTATGCGGTGCTGTAGGGTGGCTATGGGGTGCTTTGGGGTATCCTTGGGTTCCTATGGGGCGCTATGGGTGACTATGGGGTGCTATGGTTTGCTATGGGGCTCTATGCGGAAGAATGGGGTCTCTATGGGGCGCTATGGGGTCCCTATGGGGCTCTATGGGGAGTCTATGGGGTGTCTTTGGGGATCTATGGGTTGTCTGTGGGGCTCTATGGGGTCTGCATGGGGTCTGTATGGGGTTCAGTGGGTTTCTATGGGGCTCTATGGGGTGTCTACAGGCACTGTGGGGCGATATGGGGTGTGTATGAGGTTCAATTGGGCTCTATGGTGTGGCTGTAGGGCCTTATGTGGTGTCTATGGGGCACTGTGGGCTGCTATGGGGTGCTGTGGGGAACTATGGGGTGTCTATGGGGCTCTATGGAGCAGTATGCTGTGTCTATGGGTCCCTATGGGGTGCAATGGGGTGCTGTGGGGCACAATGGAGTGTCTATGAGGCTCCATGGGCTGCTATGGGGCACTATGGAGTAGTTATGGGGTGCTATGGGGTCTCTTTGGGCCCCTATGGGTCACTATGTGGTGTCTATGGGGCTCTATGGGGTGGCTATGCGGTGCTGTAGGGTGGCTATGGGGTGCTTTGGGGTATCCTTGGGTTCCTATGGGGCGCTATGGGTGACTATGGGGTGCTACGGGGCTCTATGCGGAAGAATGGGGTCTCTATGGGGCGCTATGAGGTCCCTATGGGGCTATATGGGGAGTCTATGGGGTGTCTTTGGGGTACTATGGGTTGTCTGTGGGGCTCTATGGGGTCTGCATGGGGTCTGTATGGGGTTCAGTGGGTCTCTATGGGGTGTCTACAGGCAGTATGGGGCGATATGGGGTGTCTATGTGGTTCAATTGGGCTCTATGGTGTGGCTGTATGGCCTTATGTGGTGTCTATGGGGCACTGTGGGCTGCTATGGGGTGCTGTGGGGAACTATGGGGTGTCTATGGGGCTCTATGGAGCAGTATGCTGTGTCTATGGGTCCCTATGGGGTGCAATGGGGTGCTCTGGGGCACAATGGAGTGTCTATGAGGCTCCATGGGCTGCTATGGGGCACTATGGAGTAGCTATGGGGTGCTATGGGGTCTCTTTGGGCCCCTATGGGTCACTATGGGGTGTCTATGGGGCTCTATGGGGTATCTTTGTGTTCCTATGGGGCGCTATGGGTGACTATGGGGTCGCTATGGGTTTCTTTGAGGCACTGTGGGTCTCAATGGGGTCTCTATGGGTCTCAATTTCTCCTTATGGCTCCCAATGACTGTCTATGGGTCTCTATGTGTCCCTATGGGTCCCAGTGTCTCTCTATGTGTCCCTATGGGTCCCAGTGTCTCTCTATGGGTCCCAATGTCTTCCTCTGGATCTCTATGGGTCCCTAGGGGTCCCAGCGTCTCTCTATGTCCCCCTGTCTAGGTGGTAACTATACAGATGGTAACAAAGATGGTAACAAATGTACAGAGGTTCTAAGCGAGAGAGAAACTCACCAGTGGTGATGCCTTCGCTGAGGAAGCTGGGGCGGTCTTCACTGCAGAGCGATGTCCAAGAGATGCTGCCTCACAGAATCACAGAATTCTCAAGGTTGGAAAAGGGCTGCCAGCTTTTGTAGGAGAATAGCATGGGAGACAGTTGTGAAGGCTTTGCTGAAGTCCAAGTAGAGCACATCAACAGCCTTTCTTTCTTTCCTTCATCCATCAGATGGGTCACAGGATCGTAGAAGGAGATCAGATTGGTCAAGCAGGAGCTGCCCTTCACAAACCCATGCTGGCTAGGTCTGATCTCCTGCTCATCCCACACCTGCCGCATCTGTCATCTCCCTCAAGACAATTCGTTCCATTCCCTTCCCTGGCACCGAGGTCAGGCTAACAGGCCTGGAGTTGCCCGGATCCTCCTGACAACCTTGCTTGGAAATGGGAGTCACGTTGGCAAGCCTCCAGTCTTCTGGGACCTCACCCGGTAACAGGGAGCTCGGAAAGATAATGGAAAGCGGCTCGAGTGAGGGTCAGCCCTTAAATGAGGTCTCAGAGGAGGTGGAGTCGAGCTCCAGCCCTCCCGGGAGCACAGCTCCATTACTCTCACCTGTGCTCCCGCAGCTGACCCCACACTTGCCTCAGCTGATTAATCAGAGGTTCAGGCTGTGATTACCAATCTCCCACACCGCCCCTATGGGTCCCAATGTTTCCCTATGGGTCACTAGCTGTCCCTATAGGTCTCTATGGGGTTATTATGCCTCTAAATGGGTCCCTATGTGTCTCTATGTCTCTCTATGGGGTCCCTATGTGTCCCAATGTCCCCCTATGGATCTCTATGTATCCATATGGGTCCCAGTGACTCCCTTTGGGTCACTAATGAGTCACTATGTGTCCCAACGTCTCCCCTGTGGGTTGCTATGTGCCTCTGTGGGGTCTCTTATGGGTATCTCTGGACCCAAATGTATTCCTATGGGTACCTATGGGTTTCAATGTGGTCCCTATGTGCCTCTATGGGGTCTCTTATGGGTCTCAGCAGTGTCCCTATGTGTCTCTATGGGTCTCACTGTCCCCCACTGTAATCCATGGGATCCCTATGTGTCCCACTGCCCCCTATGGGTCACTATGTGTCCCTATGTGTCCCAATGTCCCCCCTATGGGTTGCTACGTGCCTCTATGGGGTCTCTATGGGGTCTCATGGATATCTCTGGGCCCAAATGTCTTCCTATGGGTATCTATGGGTTTCAATGCAGTCCCTATGTGCCTCTATGGGGTCTCTTATGGGTCTCAGCGAGGTCCCTATGTGTCTCTATGGGTCTCACTGTCCCCCACTGAAATCCATGGGGTCCCTATGTGTCCCAATGTCCCCCTATTGGTCCCAGTGTCAGCCTATGGGTTACAATGTGTCCCTATGTGTCCCAATGTCCCTCCTATGTGTTGCTAAGTGTCTCCATGGGGTCTCTTATGAGTATCTCTGGGCCAAAATATCTACCTGTTGGTATCCATAGTTTACATTACGTCCCTATGTGCCTCTATGGGGTCTCTTAAGGGTTACAGCGGAGTCCCTATTTGTCTCTATGGGTCTCACTGTCCCCCACTATGTTCCATGGGGTCCCTATATGTCCCAATATACCCCTATGGGTCCCAGTGTCTCCCTATGGGTCACTATGTGTTCCTAAGTGCCGAATGTCCCACCTATGTGTCCCAATGGCCCCCTTTGGGGTTTCTATGGGGACTCTTATTGGTATCTCTGGGCCCAAATGTCTTCCTATGGGTATCTATGGGTTTCAATGAGGTCCCTATGTGCCTCTATGGGGTCTCTTATGGGTATCAGTGGAGCCCCTATGTGTCTCTACGGGTCTCACTGTTCCCCACTGTAATCCATGGGGTCCCTCTGTGTCCCAATGTCCACACTATGGGTTGCTATGTACCTCTATGGGGTCTCTATGTGGTCTCTTATGGGTATCTCTGGGCCCAAATGTCTTCCTATGGGTATCTATGGGTTTCAATGTGGTCCCTATGTGCCTCTATGGGTCTCACTGTCCCCCACCTTAATCCATGGGGTCTCTATGTGTCCCAATGTCCCCCAATGGGTAGCTATGTGCCTCTATGGGGTCTCTTATTTGTATCTATGGGCTTAAATGTCCTCCTATGGGTATCTATGGGTTTCAGTGTGGTCCCTATGTGCCTCTATGGGGTCTCTTATGGGTCTCAGCAGAGTCTCTATGTGTCTCTACGGGTATCACTGTCCCCCACTGTAATCCATGGTGTCCCTATGTGTCCCAATGTCACCCTATGGGTCCCAGTGTCTCCCTATGGGTCACTATGTGTCCCTATGTGTCCCAATGTCCCCCCTATGGGTTGCTATGTGCCTCTATGGGTTCTCTATGGTGCTCTATGGGGTGCCTATGGAGCTCTATGGGGTTCTATGGGGCGTTCTGAGGTTTCTATGGGGTGTCTATGGAACGCTATGGTGTGTCTATGTGGCAAAATGAGTTTCTATGGGTGGCTATGGGAGCTCTATGGGGCACAATGGGTTGCCTACGGGGCTCTATGGGATGTCTATGGGGCTCTATGGCGCGGCTATATGTCCTTATGTGGTGTCTATGTGGCACTATGTTGTGCTATGGGGTGCTGTGAGGCACTATGTGGAGCTATGGGGCTCTATGGAGCAGTATAGGGTGTCTATGGGTCTCTATGGGGTGCAATGGGGCGCTGTGGGGCACAAGAGAGTGTCTATGAGGCTCCATGGGCTGCTATGGGGCACTGTGGAGTAGCTATGGGATGATTTGGGGTCTCTTTGTGCCCCTATGGGGCGCTATGGGTCACTATGTGGTGTCTATGGGGCTCTATGGGGTGGCTATGCGGTGCTGTAGGGTGGCTATGGGGTGCTTTGGGGTATCCTTGGGTTCCTATGGGGCGCTATGGGTGACTATGGGGTGCTATGGTTTGCTATGGGGCTCTATGCGGAAGAATGGGGTCTCTATGGGGCGCTATGGGGTCCCTATGGGGCTCTATGGGGAGTCTATGGGGTGTCTTTGGGGATCTATGGGTTGTCTGTGGGGCTCTATGGGGTCTGCATGGGGTCTGTATGGGGTTCAGTGGGTCTCTATGGGGCTCTATTGGGTGTCTACAGGCACTGTGGGGCGGTATGGGGTGTCTATGTGGTTCAATTGGGCTCTATGGTGTGGCTGTAGGGCCTTATGTGGTGTCTATGGGGCACTGTGGGCTGCTATGGGGTGCTATGGGGAACTATGGGGTGTCTATGGGGCTCTATGGAGCAGTATGCTGTGTCTATGGGTCCCTATGGGGTGCAATGGGGTGCTGTGGGGCACAATGGAGTGTCTATGAGGCTCCATGTGCTGCTATGGGGCACTGTGGAGTAGCTATGGGATGATTTGGGGTCTCTTTGGGCCCCTATGGGGCGCTATGGGTCACTATGTGGTGTCTATGGGGCTCTATGGGGTGGCTATACGGTGCTGTAGGGTGGCTATGGGGTGCTTTGGGGTATCCTTGGGTTCCTATTGGGTGCTATGGGTGGCTATGGGGTGCTATGGTTTGCTATGGGGCTCTATGCGGAAGAATGGGGTCTCTATGGGGCGCTATGAGGTCCCTATGGGGCTCTATGGGGAGTCTATGGGGTGTCTTTGGGGATCTATGGGTTGTCTGTGGGGCTCTATGGGGTCTGCATGGGGTCTGTATGGGGTTCAGTGGGTCTCTATGGGGCTCTATGGGGTGTCTACAGGCACTATGGGGCGATATGGGGTGTCTATGTGGTTCAATTGGGCTCTATGGTGTGGCTGTAGGGCCTTATGTGGTGTCTATGGGGCACTGTGGGCTGCTATGGGGTGCTGTGGGGAACTATGGGGTGTCTATGGGGCTCTATGGAGCAGTATGCTGTGTCTATGGGTCCCTATGGGGGGCAATGGGGTGCTGTGGGGCACAATGGAGTGTCTATGAGGCTCCATGGGCTGCTATGGGGCACTATGGAGTAGTTATGGGGTGCTATGGGGTCTCTTTGGGCCCCTATGGGTCACTATGTGGTGTCTATGGGGCTCTATGGGGTGGCTATGCGGTGCTGTAGGGTGGCTATGGGGTGCTTTGGGGTATCCTTGGGTTCCTATGGGGCGCTATGGGTGACTATGGGGTGCTACGGGGCTCTATGCGGAAGAATGGGGTCTCTATGGGGCGCTATGAGGTCCCTATGGGGCTCTATGGGGAGTCTATGGGGTGTCTTTGGGGATCTATGGGTTGTCTGTGGGGCTCTATGGGGTCTGCATGGGGTCTGTATGGGGTTCAGTGGGTCTCTATGGGGCTCTATGGGGTGTCTACAGGCACTATGGGGTGATATGGGGTGTCTATGTGGTTCAATTGGGCTCTATGGTGTGGCTGTAGGGCCTTATGTGGTGTCTATGGGGCACTGTGGGCTGCTATGGGGTGCTGTGGGGAACTATGGGGTGTCTATGGGGCTCTATGGAGCAGTATGCTGTGTCTATGGGTCCCTATGGGGTGCAATGGGGTGCTGTGGGGCACAATGGAGTGTCTATGAGGCTCCATGGGCTGCTATGGGGCACTATGGAGTAGCTATGGGGTGCTATGGGGTCTCTTTGGGCCCCTATGGGTCACTATGGGGTGTCTATGGGGTATCTTTCTGTTCCTATGGGGCGCTATGGGTGACTATGGGGTCGCTATGGGTTTCTTTGAGGCACTATGGGTCTCAATGGGGTCTCTATGGGTCTCAATTTCTCCTTATGGCTCCCAATGACTGTCTATGGGTCTCTATGTGTCCCTATGGGTCCCAGTGTCTCTCTATGTGTCCCTATGGGTCCCAGTGTCTCTCTATGGGTCCCAATGTCTTCCTCTGGATCTCTATGGGTCCCTAGGGGTCCCAGCGTCTCTCTATGTCCCCCTGTCTAGGTGGTAACTATACAGATGGTAACAAAGATGGTAACAAATGTACAGAGGTTCTAAGCGAGAGAGAAACTCACCAGTGGTGATGCCTTCGCTGAGGAAGCTGGGGCGGTCTTCACTGCAGAGCGATGTCCAAGAGATGCTGCCTCACAGAATCACAGAATTCTCAAGGTTGGAAAAGGGCTGCCAGCTTTTGTAGGAGAATAGCATGGGAGACAGTTGTGAAGGCTTTGCTGAAGTCCAAGTAGAGCACATCAACAGCCTTTCTTTCTTTCCTTCATCCATCAGATGGGTCACAGGATCGTAGAAGGAGATCAGATTGGTCAAGCAGGAGCTGCCCTTCACGAACCCATGCTGGCTAGGTCTGATCTCCTGCTCATCCCACACCTGCCGCATCTGTCATCTCCCTCAAGACAATTCGTTCCATTCCCTTCCCTGGCACCGAGGTCAGGCTAACAGGCCTGGAGTTGCCCGCATCCTCCTGACAACCTTGCTTGGAAATGGGAGTCACGTTGGCAAGCCTCCAGTCTTCTGGGACCTCACCCGGTAACAGGGAGCTCGGAAAGATAATGGAAAGCGGCTCGAGTGAGGGTCAGCCCTTAAATGAGGTCTCAGAGGAGGTGGAGTCGAGCTCCAGCCCTCCCGGGAGCACAGCTCCATTACTCTCACCTGTGCTCCCGCAGCTGACCCCACACTTGCCTCAGCTGATTAATCAGAGGTTCAGGCTGTGATTACCAATCTCCCACACAGCCCCTGTGGGTCCCAATGTTTCCCTATGGATCTCTGGGTGTCCCTATAGGACTCTATGGGGTTATTATGCCTCTAAATGGGTCCCTATATGTCTCTATGTCTCTCTATGGGGTCCCTATGTGTCCCAATGTCCCCACTATGGTTTGCTATGTGCCTCTATGGGGTCTCTATGGGGTCTTTTATGGGTAACTATCGTCCCAAATGTATTCCTAAGGGTATCTATGGGTTTCAATGTGGTCCCTATGTGCCTCTATGGGGTCTCTTATGGGTCTCAACGAAGTCCCTATGTGTCTCTATGGGTCTCACTGTCCACCACTGTAATCCATGTGGTCCCTATGTGTCCCAATATCCCCATATGGGTCCCAGTGTCTCCCTATGGGTCACTATGTGTCCCTATGTGTCCCAATGTCCCCCCTATGGGTTGCTATGTGCCTCAATGGGCTCTCTTATGGATAGCTCTGGGCCCAAATGTCTCCCTGTGGGTATCTATGGGTTACATTAGGTCCCTATGTGCCTCTATGGGGTCTCTTATGGGTCTCAGCGGGTTCCCTATGTGTCTCTATGGGTCTCACTGTCCCCCACTGTAATCCATGGGGTCCTTATGTGTCCCATTGTCCCCCTATGGGATCCAGTGTCTCCTCATGGGTCACGGTGTGTCCCTATGTGTCCCTATGTCCCCCCTATGGGTTGCTATGTTCCTCTATGGGGTCTCTTATGGGTCTCAGCAGGGTCCCTATGTGTCTCGATGGATCTGACTGTCCCCCACTTTAATCCATGGGGTCACTATGTGTCCCAATGTCCCCCTATGGGTCCCAGTGTCTCCCTATGTGTACCTATGTGTCCCAATGTCCCCCTATGGGTCACTATGTGTCCCAATGTCCCCCCTGTGGGTTGCTATGTGCTTGTATGTGGTTTCTTATGGGTATCTCTGGGCCCAAATATCTTCCTATAGCTATCTATGGGTTTCAATGTGGTCCCTATGTGCCTCTATGGGGTCTCTTATGGGTCTCAGCGGGGTTTCTATGTGTCTCTATGGGTCTGGCTGTCCCCCACTGTAGTCCAAGGGGTCCCTATGTGTCCCAATGTCCCCATATGGGTCCCAGTGTCTCCCTATGGGTCAGAATGTTTCCCTACGTGTCCCAGTGTCCCCCCTATGGGTTGCTATGTGCCTCTATGGGGTCTCTGTGGGGTCTCTTATGGATATCTCTGGGCCCAAATGTCTTCCTACAAGTATCTATGAGTTTCAATGTGGTCCCTAGGTGCCTCTATGGGGTCTCTTATGGGTCTCAGCGGGGTCCTTTTGTATCTCTATGGGTCTCACTGTCCCCCACTGTAATTCATTGGGTCCCTATGTGTCCCAATGTCCCCCTATGGGTCCCAGTGTCTTCCTACGGGTCACAATGTGTACCTATGTGTCCCAATGTCCCCCCTATGGGTTGCTATGTGCCCCTATGGGGTCTCTATGGGGTCTCTTATGGTTATCTCTGGGCCCAAATGTCTTCCTTTGGGTATCTATAAGTTTCAAAGTCGTCCTATGTGTCCCTATGGGTCTTAATGGCTCCTAATGTGTCCCTATGAGTCTATATGTGGTCTCACTGTCCCAGTGGGTCTCTATGTGTTCCTATGTGTCTATATGGAGTCTCTATCTGGTTTCTATGGGTCTTGGTGTCCCTCTATGTGTCACTTTGTGCCTCTATGGGGTCTCCATGGCTTTCTATGGGGTCTCTATGTCTCTCTTTGGGTACCTATTGGTCCCAATAGGTCCCTATGAGTCTCTATGATGTCTCCCTTTGTCCCCATATGGGTCCCAGTGTGACCCACATGTGCGCACAGCAGCTCCTGCCCCATAGACCTGACACACATGTTCCCCACAGCAGCTCCTGCCCCATAGATCTGACCCACAGCATCTCCTGCCACATAGATCTGACCCAAATCAGCCCCACAGCATCTCCTGCCCCATAGATCTGACCCACATGTGCCCCACAGCAGCTCCAAACTCATAGATCTGACTCACATCAGTCCAACAGCAGATTTTGCACCATAGATATGTCCCTCATATTCCCCACAGCAACTCCTGCCCCATAGATCTGACCTACATCATCCCCTCTGCAGCTCCTGCCCCATAGGTCTGACCCACATGTGCCCCACAGCAGCTCCTGCCATATAGATCTAACCACCATCAGCCCCAAAGCAGCTCCTGCCCCATAGATCTGACCCAAGTCAGCCCCACAGCAGCTCCTGCCTTATAGATCTAACCACCATCAGCCCCACGACAGCTTCTACCCCATAGATCTGACCCACATGTGCTCCACTGCAGCTCCAGTCCCGTAGATCTGAACCACAGCAGCCCATGCCCCATAGATCTGACCCTCATCAGCAACACAGCAGCTCCTGACCCATACATCTGACCCAAATCTGCCCCACACCATCTCCTGCCCCATAGATCTAACTCACATGTGCCCCACAGCAGCTCCTGCCCATAGATCTGACCCACAGCAGCTCCTGCCCTATAGATCTGATTCAAATCTGCCCCACAGCAGCTCCTAACACATAGATCTGACCCACATGTGCCCCAGAGCAGCTCTGCCCCATTGATTTGACCCACATCAGCCCCACAGCAGATCCTGCCCCATAGATCTGACCCACATCAGCCCCACAGCAGATTTTGCCCCATAGATATGTGCCACGTCTGCCCCACAGCAGCTCCTGCGACATAGATCTTACCCAGATCTGCTCCACAGCAGCTGCTGCCCCAAAGATCTGACCAACATCAGCCCCACAGCAGCTCCTGCCCCATAGATCTGACCCACATCTGCCCCACAGCAGCTCCTGCCCCATAGACCCTACCAACATGTGCAGCACAGCAGCTCCTGCCCCATAGATCTGACCCCCATCTGCCCCACAGCAGCTCCTGCCTCATACATCTGACTCACAGCATCTCAAGCCCCATAGAACTGGCCCACATCAGCCACAGCAGCTCCTGACCTATAGATCTGACCCACATCTGCTCCACAGCATCTCCTGCCCCATAGATCTGACCCCCATCTGCCCCACAGCAGCTCCTGCCTCATACATCTGACTCACAGCATCTCCTGCCCCATAGAACTGGCCCACATCTGCCACAGCAACTCCTGCCCCATAGATCTGACCCACATATGCCCACAGCTGCTCCTGCCCCATAGACCTGACCCACATGTTCCCCACAGCAGCTCCTGCCCCATAGATCTGACCCACAGCATCTCCTGCCACATAGATCTGACCCAAATCAGCCCCACAGCATCTCCTGCCCCATAGATCTGACCCACATGTGCCCCACAGCAGCTCCAAACTCATAGATCTGACTCACATCAGTCCAACAGCAGATTTTGCACCATAGATATGTCCCTCATATTCCCCACAGCAACTCCTGCCCCATAGATCTGACCTACATCATCCCCTCTGCAGCTCCTGCCCCATAGGTCTGACCCACATGTGCCCCACAGCAGCTCCTGCCATATAGATCTAACCACCATCAGCCCCAAAGCAGCTCCTGCCCCATAGATCTGACCCAAGTCAGCCCCACAGCAGCTCCTGCCTTATAGATCTAACCACCATCAGCCCCACGACAGCTTCTACCCCATAGATCTGACCCACATGTGCTCCACTGCAGCTCCAGTCCCGTAGATCTGAACCACAGCAGCCCATGCCCCATAGATCTGACCCTCATCAGCAACACAGCAGCTCCTGACCCATACATCTGACCCAAATCTGCCCCACACCATCTCCTGCCCCATAGATCTAACTCACATGTGCCCCACAGCAGCTCCTGCCCATAGATCTGACCCACAGCAGCTCCTGCCCTATAGATCTGATTCAAATCTGCCCCACAGCAGCTCCTAACACATAGATCTGACCCACATGTGCCCCAGAGCAGCTTTGCCCCATTGATTTGACCCACATCAGCCCCACAGGAGATCCTGCCCATAGATCTGACCCACATCAGCCCCACAGCAGATTTTGCCCCATAGATATGTGCCACGTCTGCCCCACAGCAGCTCCTGCCCCATAGATCTGACCCACATCTGTTCCACAGCATCTCCTGCCCCATAGATCTGACCCCCATCTGCCCCACAGCAGCTCCTGCCTCATACATCTGACTCACAGCATCTCCTGCCCCATAGAACTGGCCCACATCAGCCACAGCAGCTCCTGACCTATAGATCTGACCCACATCTGACCCACCGCAGCTCCTGCCCCATAGATCTGACCCACATCTGCCACACAGCAGCCTTTGCCCCATAGATCTGCCCCACATCTGCCCCACAGCATCTCCTGCCCCATAGATCTGACCCACATGTGCCCACAGCAGCTCCTGCCCCATAGACCTGACCCACATGTTCCCCACAGCAGCTCCTGCCCCATAGATCTGACCCACAGCATCTCCTGCCACATAGATCTGACCCAAATCAGCCCCACAGCATCTCCTGCCCCATAGATCTGACCCACATGTGCCCCACAGCAGCTCCAAACTCATAGATCTGACTCACATCAGTCCAACAGCAGATTTTGCACCATAGATATGTCCCTCATATTCCCCACAGCAACTCCTGCCCCATAGATCTGACCTACATCATCCCCTCTGCAGCTCCTGCCCCATAGGTCTGACCCACATGTGCCCCATAGCAGCTCCTGCCATATAGATCTAACCACCATCAGCCCCAAAGCAGCTCCTGCCCCATAGATCTGACCCAAGTCAGCCCCACAGCAGCTCCTGCCTTATAGATCTAACCACCATCAGCCCCACGACAGCTTCTACCCCATAGATCTGACCCACATGTGCTCCACTGCAGCTCCAGTCCCGTAGATCTGAACCACAGCAGCCCATGCCCCATAGATCTGACCCTCATCAGCAACACAGCAGCTCCTGACCCATACATCTGACCCAAATCTGCCCCACACCATCTCCTGCCCCATAGATCTAACTCACATGTGCCCCACAGCAGCTCCTGCCCATAGATCTGACCCACAGCAGCTCCTGCCCTATAGATCTGATTCAAATCTGCCCCACAGCAGCTCCTAACACATAGATCTGACCCACATGTGCCCCAGAGCAGCTTTGCCCCATTGATTTGACCCACATCAGCCCCACAGGAGATCCTGCCCATAGATCTGACCCACATCAGCCCCACAGCAGATTTTGCCCCATAGATATGTGCCACGTCTGCCCCACAGCAGCTCCTGCGACATAGATCTGACCCACATCTGCCCCACAGCAGCTCCTGCCCCATAGACCCTACCAACATGTGCAGCACAGCAGCTCCTGCCCATAGATCTGTCCCACATCTGCCCCACAGCAGCTCCTGCCCCATAGATCTGACCCACATCTGTTCCACAGCATCTCCTGCCCCATAGATCTGACCCCCATCTGCCACACAGCAGCCTTTGCCCCATAGATCTGCCCCACATCTGCCCCACAGCATCTCCTGCCCCATAGATCTGACCCACATGTGCCCACAGCAGCTCCTGCCCCATAGACCTGACCCACATGTTCCCCACAGCAGCTCCTGCCCCATAGATCTGACCCACAGCATCTCCTGCCACATAGATCTGACCCAAATCAGCCCCACAGCATCTCCTGCCCCATAGATCTGACCCACATGTGCCCCACAGCAGCTCCAAACTCATAGATCTGACTCACATCAGTCTAACAGCAGATTTTGCACCATAGATATGTCCCTCATATTCCCCACAGCAACTCCTGCCCCATAGATCTGACCTACATCATCCCCTCTGCAGCTCCTGCCCCATAGGTCTGACCCACATGTGCCCCACAGCAGCTCCTGCCATATAGATCTAACCACCATCAGCCCCAAAGCAGCTCCTGCCCCATAGATCTGACCCAAGTCAGCCCCACAGCAGCTCCTGCCTTATAGATCTAACCACCATCAGCCCCACAACAGCTTCTACCCCATAGATCTGACCCACATGTGCTCCACTGCAGCTCCAGTCCTGTAGATCTGAACCACAGCAGCCCATGCCCCATAGATCTGACCCTCATCAGCAAAACAGCAGTTCCTGACCCATACATCTGACCCACATCTGCCCCACAGCAGCTCCTGCCCCATAGATCTGACCCACATCTGCTCCACAGCATCTCCTGCCCCATAGATCTGACACCCATCTGCCCCACAGCAGCTCCTGCCTCATACATCTGACTCACAGCATCTCCTGCCCCATAGAAGTGGCCCACATCAGCCACAGCAGCTCCTGACCTATAGATCTGACCCACATCTGACCCACAGCAGCTCCTGCCCCATAGATCTGACACACATCTGCCACACAGCAGCCTTTGCTTCATAGATCTGACCCACATCTGCCCCACAGCATCTCCTGCCCCATAGATCTGACCCACATGTGCCCCACAGCAGCTCCTAACACTTACATCTGACCCACATGTGCCCCAGAGCTGCTCCTGCCCCATAGATCTGAACCACAGCAGCTCCTGTCTCATAGATCTTACCCACATCAGCCCCACAGCAGATTTTGCCCCATAGTTATGCCCCACATCTGCCCAACAGCAACTCCTGCCCCATAGATCTGACCCACATGTGCCCACAGCAGCTCCTGCCCCATAGACCTGACCCACATGTTCCCCACAGCAGCTCCTGCCCCATAGATCTGACCCACAGCATCTCCTGCCACATAGATCTGACCCAAATCAGCCCCACAGCATCTCCTGCCCCATAGATCTGACCCACATGTGCCCCACAGCAGCTCCAAACTCATAGATCTGACTCACATCAGTCCAACAGCAGATTTTGCACCATAGATATGTCCCTCATATTCCCCACAGCAACTCCTGCCCCATAGATCTGACCTACATCATCCCCTCTGCAGCTCCTGCCCCATAGGTCTGACCCACATGTGCCCCACAGCAGCTCCTGCCATATAGATCTAACCACCATCAGCCCCAAAGCAGCTCCTGCCCCATAGATCTGACCCAAGTCAGCCCCACAGCAGCTCCTGCCTTATAGATCTAACCACCATCAGCCCCACAACAGCTTCTACCCCATAGATCTGACCCACATGTGCTCCACTGCAGCTCCAGTCCCGTAGATCTGAACCACAGCAGCCCATGCCCAATAGATCTGACCCTCATCAGCAACACAGCAGCTCCTGACCCATACATCTGACCCAAATCTGCCCCACACCATCTCCTGCCCCATAGATCTAACTCACATGTGCCCCACAGCAGCTCCTGCCCATAGATCTGACCCACAGCAGCTCCTGCACTATAGATCTGATTCAAATCTGCCCCACAGCAGCTCCTGCTCCATAGATCTGACCCACATGTGCCCCAGAGCAGCTCTGCCCCATTGATTTGACCCACATCAGCCCCACAGGAGATCCTGCCCCATAGATCTGACCCACATCAGCCCCACAGCAGATTTTGCCCCATAGATATGTGCCACGTCTGCCCCACAGCAGCTCCTGCGACATAGATCTTACCCAGATCTGCTCCACAGCAGCTGCTGCCCCAAAGATCTGACCAACATCAGCCCCACAGCAGCTCCTGCCCCATAGATCTGACCCACATCTGCCCCACAGCAGCTCCTGCCCCATAGACCGTACCAACATGTGCAGCACAGCAGCTCCTGCCCATAGATCTGACCCACATCTGCCCCACAGCAGCTCCTGCCCCATAGATCTGACCCACATCTGCTCCACAGCATCTCCTGCCGCATAGATCTGACCCCCATCTGCCCCACAGCAGCTCCTGCCTCATACATCTGACTCACAGCATCTCCTGCCCCATAGAACTGGCCCACATCAGCCACAGCAGCTCCTGACCTATAGATCTGACCCACATCTGACCCACAGTAGCTCCTGACCCATAGATCTGACCCACATCTGCCACACAGCAGGCTTTGCCCCATAAATCTGACCCACTTCATCTCGACAGCAGCTCCTGCCCCATAGATCTGACCCACATCTGCCCCACAGC
Organism: Coturnix japonica; assembly: GCF_054131305.1. Taxonomy (NCBI): domain Eukaryota; kingdom Metazoa; phylum Chordata; class Aves; order Galliformes; family Phasianidae; genus Coturnix; species Coturnix japonica. The sequence continues at coordinate 518,561 of NW_028188945.1, read as the reverse complement.
AGCTCCTGCCCCATAGATCTGACCCACATGTGCCCCACAGCAGCTCCTGCCCCATAGATCTGACCCACATCTGCCCCACAGCAGTTCCTGCCCCATAGATCTGACCCACATCTGACCCACAGCAGCTCCTGCCCCATAGATCTGACCCACATCTGACCCACAGCAGCTCCTGCCCCATACATCTTACCCACATCTGACCCACAGCAGCTCCTACCCAAAGATCTGACCCACATCATCTCGACTGCAGCTCCTGCCCCATAGATCTGGCCCACATGTGCCCCATAGCAGCTCCTAACACATAGATCTGACCCACATGTGCCCCAGAGCTGCTCCTGCCCCATAGATCTGAACCACAGCAGCTCCTGTCTCATAGATCTTACCCACATCAGCCCCACAGCAGATTTTGTCCCATAGTTATGTCCCACATCTGCCCAACAGCAACTCCTGCCCCATAGATCTGACCCACATGCGCCCCACAGCAGCTCCTGCCCCATAGGTCTGACCCACATGTGCCCCACAGCAGCTCCTGCCATATAGATCTAACCACCATCAGCCCCAAAGCTGCTCCTGCCCCATAGATTTGACCCACATCAGCCACACAGCAGCTCCCGCCCCATAGATGTGACCCACATCTGCACCACAGCAGCTCCTCCCCATAGATCTAACACCCATCAGCCTCACAGCATCTCCTGCCCCATAGATATGCCCTACATCTGCCCCACATCAGCTCCTGCAACATAGATCTGACCCACATCTGCAACACAGCAGCTCCTGCTCCATAAATCTGACCAACATCAGGCCCACATTTGTTCCTGCCCCATAGATCTGACCCACAGCAGCCCCTGCCTCATAGATCTGACCTACAAGTGCCCCACAGCAGCTCCAGCCCAATAGACCTGACCCACATCTGCCCCAAAGCATCTCCTGCCCCATAGATCTTTCCTACGTCAGCCCCACAGCACTTCCGGCCCAATAGATCTGACCCACATGTGCCCCACAGCAGCTCCTGCCCCATAGATCTGACCCACATCAACCCCACAGAAGCTCCTGCCCCATAGATCTTAACCACATCTGCACCACAGCAGCTCCTGCCCCATAGATCTTACCCCCATCAGACCCACAGCAGCTCCTGCCCGAAAGATCTGACACACATCATATGCAAAACTGCTGCTGCCCAATAGATCTGATCCACAGCAGCTACTGCCCCATATATCTGACCCACAAATGCCCCACAGAAGCTCCTGCCCCATAAATCCGACCACATCTGCCCCACAGCAGCTCCTGCCCCATAGATCAGACCCAAATCTGCCCCACTGCTGCTCCAGCCGCAAAGATCTGACCCACATCTGCGCCACAACAGCTCCTGCCCCATAGATCTGACCCACATCAGACCCACAGCAGATCCTCCCCAAAGATCTGACACACATCTGCCCCACTGCTGCTCCTACACCACAGATCTGACCTACATCATCTCCACTGCAGTTACTGCCCATAGATCTGACCCGCATCAGCCACACAGCAGGTCCTGCCCCATAGACCTGACACACATCAGCCCCACAGCAGCTCCTGCCTCATAGATCTGACTCACAGCATCTCCTGCCCCATAGATCTGACCCACATCAGACCCAGAGCATATCCTGCCACATAGATCTGACCCACATTTTCCCCAAAGCAGCACCTAAACCATAGATCTGACCCACATGTGCCTCACAGCTGCTCCTGCCCCATAGATCTGAACCACAGCAGTTCCTGCCGCATAGATCAGACCCAAATCTTCCCTACATCAGCTCCTGCCCATAGATCTGACCCACATCAGCCCCACAGCAGCTCCTACCCCATAGATCTGACCCACATCAGCCCCACAGCAGATTTTGCCCCATAGATATGTGCCACGTCTGCCCCACAGCAGCTCCTGCGACATAGATCTTACCCAGATCTGCTCCACAGCATCTCCTGCCCCATAGATCTGACCCACATCTGCCCCAGAGCAGCTCCTGCCTCATAGATCTGACTCACAGCATCTCCTGACCCATAGAACTGGCCAACATCAGCCACAGCAGCTCCTGACCTATAGATCTTACCCACATCTGCTCCACAGCATCTCCTGTCCCATAGATCTGACCCCCAACTGCCTCACAGCAGCTCCTGCCTCATACATCTGACTCACAGCATCTCCTGCCCCATAGAACTGGCTCACATCAGCCACAGCAGCTCCTGACCTATAGATCTGACCCACATCTGACCCACAGCAGCTCCTACCCAAAGATCTGACCCACATCATCTCGACAGCAGCTCCTGCCCCATAGATCTGACCCACATGTGTCCCACAGCAGCTCCTAACACATAGATCTGACCCACACGTGCCCCAGAGCTGCTCCTGCCCCATAGATCTGAACCACAGCAGCTCCTGTCTCATAGATCTAACCCACATCTGCCCCACAGCAGCTCCTGCCCCATAGATCTGACCCACATCTGCTCCACAGCATCTCCTGCCCCATAGATCTGACCCCCATCTGCCCCACAGCAGCTCCTGCCTCATACATCTGACTCACAGCATTTCCTGCCCCATAGAACTAGCCCACATCAGCCACTGCAGCTCCTGACCTATAGATCTGACCCACATCAGCCCCACAGCAGATTTTGCCCCATAGATCTGACCCACATCAACACCACAGCAGCTCCTACCCCATAGATCTGACCCACATCAGCCCCACAGCAGATTTTGCCCCATAGATATGTGCCACGTCTGCCCCACAGCAGCTCCTGCGACATAGATCTTACCCAGATCTGCTCCACAGCAGCTGCTGCCCCAAAGATCTGACCAACATCAGCCCCACAGCAGCTCCTGCCCCATAGATCTGACCCACATCTGCCCCACAGCAGCTCCTGCCCCATAGATCTGACCCACATCTGCCCCACAGCAGCTCCTGCCCCATAGATCTGACCCACATCTGCTCCACAGCAGCTCCTGCCTCATAGATCTGACTCACAGCATCTCCTGCCCCATAGCACTGGCCCACATCAGCCACAGCAGCTCCTGACCTATAGATATGACCCACATCTGACCCACAGCAGCTCCTGCCCCATAGATCTGACCCACATCTGCCCCACAGCAGCTCCTAACACATACATCTGACCCACATGTGCCCCAGAGCTGCTCCTGCCCCATAGATCTGAACCACAGCAGCTCCTGTCTCATAGATCTTACCCACATCAGACCCACAGCAGATTTTGCCCCATAGTTATGCCCCACATCTGCCCAACAGCAACTCCTGCCCCATAGATCTGACCCACAGCATCTCCTGCCACATAGATCTGACCCAAATCAGCCCCACAGCATCTCCTGCCCCATAGATCTGACCCACATGTGCCCCACAGCAGCTCCAAACTCATAGATCTGACTCACATCAGTCTAACAGCAGATTTTGCACCATAGATATGTCCCTCATATTCCCCACAGCAACTCCTGCCCCATAGATCTGACCTACATCATCCCCTCTGCAGCTCCTGCCCCATAGTTCTGACCCACATGTGCCCCACAGCAGCTCCTGCCATATAGATCTAACCACCATCAGCCCCAAAGCAGCTCCTGCCCCATAGATCTGACCCAAGTCAGCCCCACAGCAGCTCCTGCCTTATAGATCTAACCACCATCAGCCCCACAACAGCTTCTACCCCATAGATCTGACCCACATGTGCTCCACTGCAGCTCCAGTCCCGTAGATCTGAACCACAGCAGCCCATGCCCCATAGATCTGACCCTCATCAGCAACACAGCAGCTCCTGACCCATACATCTGACCCAAATCTGCCCCACACCATCTCCTGCCCCATAGATCTAACTCACATGTGCCCCACAGCAGCTCCTGCCCATAGATCTGACCCACAGCAGCTCCTGCACTATAGATCTGATTCAAATCTGCCCCACAGCAGCTCCTGCTCCATAGATCTGACCCACATGTGCCCCAGAGCAGCTCTGCCCCATTGATTTGACCCACATCAGCCCCACAGGAGATCCTGCCCCATAGATCTGACCCACATCAGCCCCACAGCAGATTTTGCCCCATAGATATGTGCCACGTCTGCCCCACAGCAGCTCCTGCGACATAGATCTTACCCAGATCTGCTCCACAGCAGCTGCTGCCCCAAAGATCTGACCAACATCAGCCCCACAGCAGCTCCTGCCCCATAGATCTGACCCACATCTGCCCCACAGCAGCTCCTGCCCCATAGACCCTACCAACATGTGCAGCACAGCAGCTCCTGCCCATAGATCTGACCCACATCTGCCCCACAGCAGCTTCTGCCCCATAGATCTGACCCACATCTGCTCCACAGCATCTCCTGCCGCATAGATCTGACCCCCATCTGCCCCACAGCAGCTCCTGCCTCATACATCTGACTCACAGCATCTCCTGCCCCATAGAACTGGCCCACATCAGCCACAGCAGCTCCTGACCTATAGATCTGACCCACATCTGACCCACAGTAGCTCCTGACCCATAGATCTGACCCACATCTGCCACACAGCAGGCTTTGCCCCATAAATCTGACCCACTTCATCTCGACAGCAGCTCCTGCCCCATAGATCTGACCCACATCTGCCCCACAGCAGCTCCTGCCCCATAGATCTGACCCACATGTGCCCCACAGCAGCTCCTGCCCCATAGATCTGACCCACATCTGCCCCACAGCAGTTCCTGCCCCATAGATCTGACCCACATCTGACCCACAGCAGCTCCTGCCCCATAGATCTGACCCACATCTGACCCACAGCAGCTCCTGCCCCATACATCTTACCCACATCTGACCCACAGCAGCTCCTACCCAAAGATCTGACCCACATCATCTCGACTGCAGCTCCTGCCCCATAGATCTGGCCCACATGTGCCCCATAGCAGCTCCTAACACATAGATCTGACCCACATGTGCCCCAGAGCTGCTCCTGCCCCATAGATCTGAACCACAGCAGCTCCTGTCTCATAGATCTTACCCACATCAGCCCCACAGCAGATTTTGCCCCATAGTTATGTCCCACATCTGCCCAACAGCAACTCCTGCCCCATAGATCTGACCCACATGCGCCCCACAGCAGCTCCTGCCCCATAGGTCTGACCCACATGTGCCCCACAGCAGCTCCTGCCATATAGATCTAACCACCATCAGCCCCAAAGCTGCTCCTGCCCCATAGATTTGACCCACATCAGCCACACAGCAGCTCCCGCCCCATAGATGTGACCCACATCTGCACCACAGCAGCTCCTCCCCATAGATCTAACACCCATCAGCCTCACAGCATCTCCTGCCCCATAGATATGCCCTACATCTGCCCCACATCAGCTCCTGCAACATAGATCTGACCCACATCTGCAACACAGCAGCTCCTGCTCCATAAATCTGACCAACATCAGGCCCACATTTGTTCCTGCCCCATAGATCTGACCCACAGCAGCCCCTGCCTCATAGATCTGACCCACAAGTGCCCCACAGCAGCTCCAGCCCAATAGACCTGACCCACATCTGCCCCAAAGCATCTCCTGCCCCATAGATCTTTCCTACGTCAGCCCCACAGCACCTCCGGCCCAATAGATCTGACCCACATGTGCCCCACAGCAGCTCCTGCCCCATTGATCTGACCCACATCAACCCCACAGAAGCTCCTGCCCCATAGATCTTAACCACATCTGCACCACAGCAGCTCCTGCCCCATAGATCTTACCCCCGTCAGACCCACAGCAGCTCCTGCCCGAAAGATCTGACACACATCATATGCAAAACTGCTGCTGCCCAATAGATCTGATCCACAGCAGCTACTGCCCCATATATCTGACCCACAAATGCCCCACAGAAGCTCCTGCCCCATAAATCCGACCACATCTGCCCCACAGCAGCTCCTGCCCCATAGATCAGACCCAAATCTGCCCCACATCAGCTCCAGCCGCAAAGATCTGATCCACATCTGCGCCACAACAGCTCCTGCCCCATAGATCTGACCCACATCAGACCCACAGCAGGTCCTGCCCCATAGACCTGACACACATCAGCCCCACAGCAGCTCCTGCCTCATAGATCTGACTCACAGCATCTCCTGCCCCATAGATCTGACCCACATCAGACCCAGAGCATATCCTGCCACATAGATCTGACCCACATTTTCCCCAAAGCAGCACCTAAACCATAGATCTGACCCACATGTGCCTCACAGCTGCTCCTGCCCCATAGATCTGAACCACAGCAGTTCCTGCCGCATAGATCAGACGCAAATCTTCCCTACATCAGCTCCTGCCCATAGATCTGACCCACATCAGCCCCACAGCAGCTCCTACCCCATAGATCTGACCCACATCAGCCCCACAGCAGATTTTGCCCCATAGATATGTGCCACGTCTGCCCCACAGCAGCTCCTGCGACATAGATCTTACCCAGATCTGCTCCACAGCAGCTGCTGCCCCAAAGATCTGACCAACATCAGCCCCACAGCAGCTCCTGCCCCATAGATCTGACCCACATCTGCCCCACAGCAGCTCCTGCCCCATAGACCCTACCAAGATGTGCAGCACAGCAGCTCCTGCCCATAGATCTAATCCACAACTGCCCCTCAGCAGCTCCTGCCCCATAGATCTGACCCACATCTGCTCCACAGCATCTCCTGCCCCATAGATCTGACCCCCATCTGCCCCAGAGCAGCTCCTGCCTCATAGATCTGACTCACAGCATCTCCTGACCCATAGAACTGGCCCACATCAGTCACAGCAGCTCCTGACCTATAGATCTTACCCACATCTGCTCCACAGCATCTCCTGCCCCATAGATCTGACCCCCATCTGCCCCACAGCAGTTCCTGCCCCATAGATCTGACCCACATCTGACCCACAGCAGCTCCTGCCCCATAGATCTGACCCACATCTGACCCACAGCAGCTACTGCCCCATAGATCTGACCCACATCTGCTCCACAGCATCTCCTGCCCCATAGATCTGACCCCCATCTGCCCCAGAGCAGCTCCTGCCTCATAGATCTGACTCACAGCATCTCCTGACCCATAGAACTGGCCCACATCAGTCACAGCAGCTCCTGACCTATAGATCTTACCGACATCTGCTCCACAGCATCTCCTGCCCCATAGATCTGACCCCCATCTGCCCCACAGCAGTTCCTGCCCCATAGATCTGACCCACATCTGACCCACAGCAGCTCCTGCCCCATAGATCTGACCCACATCTGACCCACAGCAGCTCCTACCCAAAGATCTGACCCACATCATCTCGACTGCAGCTCCTGCCCCATAGATCTGGCCCTCATGTGCCCCACAGCAGCTCCTAACACATAGATCTGACCCACATGTGCCCCAGAGCTGCTCCTGCCCCATAGATCTGAACCACAGCAGCTCCTGTCTCATAGATCTTACCCACATCAGCCCCACAGCAGATTTTGCCCCATAGTTATGTCCCACATCTGCCCAACAGCAACTCCTGCCCCATAGATCTGACCCACATGCGCCCCACAGCAGCTCCTGCCCCATAGGTCTGACCCACATGTGCCCCACAGCAGCTCCTGCCATATAGATCTAACCACCATCAGCCCCAAAGCTGCTCCTGCCCCATAGATTTGACCCACATCTGCACCACAGCAGCTCCTCCCCATAGATCTAACACCCATCAGCCTCACAGCAGCTCCTGCCCCATAGATATGCCCTACATCTGCCCCACATCAGCTCCTGCAACATAGATCTGACCCACATCTGCAACACAGCAGCTCCTGCTCCATAAATCTGACCAACATCAGGCCCACATTTGTTCCTGCCCCATAGATCTGACCCACAGCAGCCCCTGCCTCATAGATCTGACCCACAAGTGCCCCACAGCAGCTCCAGCCCAATAGACCTGACCCACATCTGCCCCAAAGCATCTCCTGCCCCATAGATCTTTCCTACGTCAGCCCCACAGCACCTCCGGCCCAATAGATCTGACCCACATGTGCCCCACAGCAGCTCCTGCCCCATTGATCTGACCCACATCAACCCCACAGAAGCTCCTGCCCCATAGATCTTAACCACATCTGCACCACAGCAGCTCCTGCCCCATAGATCTTACCCCCGTCAGACCCACAGCAGCTCCTGCCCGAAAGATCTGACACACATCATATGCAAAACTGCTGCTGCCCAATAGATCTGATCCACAGCAGCTACTGCCCCATATATCTGACCCACAAATGCCCCACAGAAGCTCCTGCCCCATAAATCCGACCACATCTGCCCCACAGCAGCTCCTGCCCCATAGATCAGACCCAAATCTGCCCCACATCAGCTCCTGCCGCAAAGATCTGACCCACATCTGCGCCACAACAGCTCCTGCCCCATAGATCTGACCCACATCAGACCCACAGCAGGTCCTGCCCCATAGACCTGACACACATCAGCCCCACAGCAGCTCCTGCCTCATAGATCTGACTCACAGCATCTCCTGCCCCATAGATCTGACCCACATCAGACCCAGAGCATCTCCTGCCACATAGATCTGACCCACATTTTCCCCAAAGCAGCACCTAAACCATAGATCTGACCCACATGTGCCTCACAGCTGCTCCTGCCCCATAGATCTGAACCACAGCAGTTCCTGCCGCATAGATCAGACCCAAATCTTCCCTACATCAGCTCCTGCCCATAGATCTGACCCACATCAGCCCCACAGCAGCTCCTACCCCATAGATCTGACCCACATCAGCCCCACAGCAGATTTTGCCCCATAGATATGTGCCACGTCTGCCCCACAGCAGCTCCTGCGACATAGATCTTACCCAGATCTGCTCCACAGCAGCTGCTGCCCCAAAGATCTGACCAACATCAGCCCCACAGCAGCTCCTGCCCCATAGATCTGACCCACATCTGCCCCACAGCAGCTCCTGCCCCATAGACCCTACCAAGATGTGCAGCACAGCAGCTCCTGCCCATAGATCTAATCCACAACTGCCCCTCAGCAGCTCCTGCCCCATAGATCTGACCCACATCTGCTCCACAGCATCTCCTGCCCCATAGATCTGACCCCCATCTGCCCCAGAGCAGCTCCTGCCTCATAGATCTGACTCACAGCATCTCCTGACCCATAGAACTGGCCCACATCAGTCACAGCAGCTCCTGACCTATAGATCTTACCCACATCTGCTCCACAGCATCTCCTGCCCCATAGATCTGACCCCCATCTGCCCCACAGCAGCTCCTGCCTCATACATCTGACTCACAGCATCTCCTGCCCCATAGAACTGGCTCACATCAGCCACAGCAGCTCCTGACCTATAGATCTGACCCACATCTGACCCACAGCAGCTCCAACCCAAAGATCTGACCCACATCATCTCGACAGCAGCTCCTGCCCCATAGATCTGACCCACATGTGCCCCACAGCAGCTCCTAACACATAGATCTGACCCACATGTGCCCCAGAGCTGCTCCTGCCCCATAGATCTGAACCATAGCAGCTCCTGTCTCATAGATCTAACCCACATCTGCCCCACAGCAGCTCCTAACACATAGATCTGACCCACATCAGCCCCACAGCAGATTTTGCCCCATAGATCTGACCCACATCAACCCCACAGCAGCTCCTACCCCATAGATCTGACCCACATCAGCCCCACAGCAGATTTTGCCCCATAGATATGTGCCACGTCTGCCCCACAGCAGCTCCTGCGACATAGATCTTACCCAGATCTGCTCCACAGCAGCTGCTGCCCCAAAGATCTGACCAACATCAGCCCCACAGCAGCTCCTGCCCCATAGATCTGACCCACATCTGCCCCACAGCAGCTCCTGTCCCATAGACCCTACCAACATGTGCAGCACAGCAGCTCCTGCCCATAGATCTGACCCACATCAGACCCACAGCAGCTCCTGCCCCATAGATCTGACCCACATCTGCCACACAGTATCCTTTGCCCCATAGATCTGACCCACATCTGCCCCACAGCAGCTCCTGCCCCATAGATCTGACCCACATCTGACCCACAGCACCTCCTGCCCCATACATCTTACCCAGATCTGCCCCACAGCAGCTCCTACCCAAAGATCTGACCCACATCATCTCGACAGCAGCTCCTGCCCCAAAGATCTGACCCACATCTGCCACACAGCAGCTCCTAACACATAGACCTGACCCACATGTGCCCCAGAGGTGCTCCTGCCCCATAGATCTGAACCACAACAGCTCCGTCTCATACATCTTACCCACATCAGCCCCACAGCAGATTTTGCCCCATAGTTATGTCCCACATCTGCCCAACAGCAACTCCTGCCCCATAGATTTGACCCACATCAGCCACACAGCATCTCCCGCCCCTTAGATGTGACCCACATCTGCACCACAGCAGCTCCTCCCCATAGATCTAACACCCATCATCCTCACAGCAGCTCCTGCCCCATAGATATGCCCTACATCTGCCCCACATCAGCTCCTGCAACATAGATCTGACCCACATCAACCATGTTGATAAACATGAAAACATACAACATGGGTTGTATCAACCATGTAATCCATGGTGTCCCTATGTGTCCCAATGTCACCCTATGGGTCCCAGTGTCTCCCTATGGGTCACTATGTGTCCCTATGTGTCCCAATGTCCCCCCTATGGGTGGCTATGTACCTCTATGGGTTCTCTATGGGGCTCTATGGGATGCCTATGGAGCTCTATGGGGCGTTCTGAGGTTTCTATGGGGTGTCTATGGAACGCTATGGTGTGTCTATTTGGTAAATTAGTTTCTATGGGTGGCTATGGGAGCTCTATGGGGCACAATGGGTTGCCTACGGGGCTCTATGGGATGTCTGTGGGGCTCTATGGCGCGGCTATATGTCCTTATGTGGTGTCTATGTGGCACTATGTTGTGCTATGGGGTGCTGTGAGGCACTATGGGGTGCTATGGGGCTCTATGGAGCAGTATAGGGTGTCTATGGGTCTCTATGGGGTGCAATGGGGCGCTGTGGGGCACAAGAGAGTGTCTATGAGGCTCCATGGGCTGCTATGGGGCACTGTGGAGTAGCTATGGGATGATTTGGGGTCTCTTTGTACCCCTATGGGTCACTATGGGTCACTATGTGGTGTCTATGGGGCTCTATGGGGTGGCTATGCGGTGCTGTAGGGTGGCTATGGGGTGCTTTGGGGTATCCTTGGGTTCCTATGGGGCGCTATGGGTGACTATGGGGTGCTATGGTTTGCTATGGGGCTCTATGCGGAAGAATGGGGTCTCTATGGGGCGCTATGAGGTCCCTATGGGGCTCTATGGGGAGTCTATGGGGATCTATGGGTTGTCTGTGGGGCTCTATGGGGTCTGCATGGGGTCTGTATGGGGTTCAGTGAGTTTCTATGGGGCTCTATGGGGTGTCTACAGGCACTATGGGGCGATATGGCGTGTCTATGTGGTTCAATTGGGCTCTATGGTGTGGCTGTAGGGCCTTATGTGGTGTCTATGGGGCACTGTGGGCTGCTATGGGGTGCTGTGGGGAACTATGGGGTGTCTATGGGGCTCTATGGAGCAGTATGCTGTGTCTATGGGTCCCTATGGGGTGCAATGGGGTGCTGTGGGGCACAATGGAGTGTCTATGAGGCTCCATGGGCTGCTATGGGGCACTATGGAGTAGCTATGGGGTGCTATGGGGTCTCTTTGGGCCCCTATGGGTCACTATGTGGTGTCTATGGGGCTCCATGGGGTATCTTTGTGTTCCTATGGGGCGCTATGGGTGACTATGGGGTCGCTATGGGTTTCTTTGAGGCACTATGGGTCTCAATGGGGTCTCTATGGGTCTCAATTTCTCCTTATGGCTCCCAATGACTGTCTATGGGTCTCTATGTGTCCCATTGGGTCCCAGTGTCTCTCTATGTGTCCCTATGGGTCCCAGTGTCTCTCTATGGGTCCCAATGTCTTCCTCTGGATCTCTAGGGGTCCCTAGGGGTCCCAGTGTCTCTCTATGTCCCCCTGTCTAGGTGGTAACTATACAGATGGTAACAAAGATGGTAACAAATGTACAGAGGTTCTAAGCGAGAGAGAAACTCACCAGTGGTGATGCCTTCGCTGAGGAAGCTGGGGCGGTCTTCACTGCAGAGCGATGTCCAAGAGATGCTGCCTCACAGAATCACAGAATTCTCAAGGTTGGAAAAGGGCTGCCAGCTTTTGTAGGAGAATAGCATGGGAGACAGTTGTGAAGGCTTTGCTGAAGTCCAAGTAGAGCACATCAACAGCCTTTCTTTCTTTCCTTCATCCATCAGATGGGTCACAGGATCGTAGGAGATCAGATTGGTCAAGCAGGAGCTGCCCTTCACGAACCCATGCTGGCTAGGTCTGATCTCCTGCTCATCCCACACCTGCCGCATCTGTCATCTCCCTCAAGACAATTCGTTCCATTCCCTTCCCTGGCACCGAGGTCAGGCTAACAGGCCTGGAGTTGCCCGCATCCTCCTGACAACCTTGCTTGGAAATGGGAGTCACGTTGGCAAGCCTCCAGTCTTCTGGGACCTCACCCGGTAACAGGGAGCTCGGAAAGATAATGGAAAGCGGCTCGAGTGAGGGTCAGCCCTTAAATGAGGTCTCAGAGGAGGTGGAGTCGAGCTCCAGCCCTCCCGGGAGCACAGCTCCATTACTCTCACCTGTGCTCCCGCAGCTGACCCCACACTTGCCTCAGCTGATTAATCAGAGGTTCAGGCTGTGATTACCAATCTCCCACACAGCCCCTGTGGGTCCCAATGTTTCCCTATGGATCTCTGGGTGTCCCTATAGGACTCTATGGGGTTATTATGCCTCTAAATGGGTCCCTATATGTCTCTATGTCTCTCTATGGGGTCCCTATGTGTCCCAATGTCCCCACTATGGTTTGCTATGTGCCTCTATGGGGTCTCTATGGGGTCTTTTATGGGTAACTATCGTCCCAAATGTATTCCTAAGGGTATCTATGGGTTTCAATGTGGTCCCTATGTGCCTCTATGGGGTCTCTTATGGGTCTCAACGAAGTCCCTATGTGTCTCTATGGGTCTCACTGTCCACCACTGTAATCCATGTGGTCCCTATGTGTCCCAATATCCCCATATGGGTCCCAGTGTCTCCCTATGGGTCACTATGTGTCCCTATGTGTCCCAATGTCCCCCCTATGGGTTGCTATGTGCCTCTATGGGGTCTCTGTGGGGTCTCTTATGGATATGTCTGGGCCCAAATGTCTTCCTACAAGTATCTATGAGTTTCAATGTGGTCCCTACGTGCCTCTATGGGGTCTCTTATGGGTCTCAGCGGGTTCCCTATGTGTCTCTATGGGTCTCACTGTCCCCCACTGTAATCCATGGGGTCCTTATGTGTCCCATTGTCCCCCTATGGGATCCAGTGTCTCCTCATGGGTCACGGTGTGTCCCTATGTGTCCCTATGTCCCCCCTATGGGTTGCTATGTTCCTCTATGGGGTCTCTTATGGGTCTCAGCAGGGTCCCTATGTGTCTCGATGGATCTGACTGTCCCCCACTTTAATCCATGGGGTCACTATGTGTCCCAATGTCCCCCTATGGGTCCCAGTGTCTCCCTATGTGTACCTATGTGTCCCAATGTCCCCCTATGGGTCACTATGTGTCCCAATGTCCCCCCTATGGGTTGCTATGTGCTTGTATGTGGTTTCTTATGGGTATCTCTGGGCCCAAATATCTTCCTATAGCTATCTATGGGTTTCAGTGTGGTCCCTATGTGCCTCTATGGGGTCTCTTATGGGTCTCAGCGGGGTTTCTATGTGTCTCTATGGGTCTGGCTGTCCCCCACTGTAGTCCAAGGGGTCCCTATGTGTCCCAATGTCCCCATATGGGTCCCAGTGTCTCCCTATGGGTCAGAATGTTTCCCTACGTGTCCCAGTGTCCCCCCTATGGGTTGCTATGTGCTTCTATGGGGTCTCTGTGGGGTCTCTTATGGATATCTCTGGGCCCAAATGTCTTCCTACAAGTATCTATGAGTTTCAATGTGGTCCCTAGGTGCCTCTATGGGGTCTCTTATGGGTCTCAGCGGGGTCCTTATGTATCTCTATGGGTCTCACTGTCCCCCACTGTAATTCATTGGGTCCCTATGTGTCCCAATGTCCCCCTATGGGTCCCAGTGTCTTCCTACGGGTCACAATGTGTACCTATGTGTCCCAATGTCCCCCCTATGGGTTGCTATGTGCCCCTATGGGGTCTCTATGGGGTCTCTTATGGTTATCTCTGGGCCCAAATGTCTTCCTTTGGGTATCTATAAGTTTCAAAGTCGTCCTATGTGTCCCTATGGGTCTTAATGGCTCCTAATGTGTCCCTATGAGTCTATATGTGGTCTCACTGTCCCAGTGGGTCTCTATGTGTTCCTATGTGTCTATATGGAGTCTCTATCTGGTTTCTATGGGTCTTGGTGTCCCTCTATGTGTCACTTTGTGCCTCTATGGGGTCTCCATGGCTTTCTATGGGGTCTCTATGTCTCTCTTTGGGTCCCTATTGGTCCCAATAGGTCCCTATGAGTCTCTATGATGTCTCCCTTTGTCCCCATATGGGTCCCAGTGTGACCCACATGTGCCCACAGCAGCTCCTGCCCCATAGACCTGACCCACATGTTCCCCACAGCAGCTCCTGCCCCATAGATCTGACCCACAGCATCTCCTGCCACATAGATCTGACCCAAATCAGCCCCACAGCATCTCCTGCCCCATAGATCTGACCCACATGTGCCCCACAGCAGCTCCAAACTCATAGATCTGACTCACATCAGTCCAACAGCAGATTTTGCACCATAGATATGTCCCTCATATTCCCCACAGCAGCTCCTGCCCCATAGGTCTGACCCACATGTGCCCCACAGCAGCTCCTGCCATATAGATCTAACCACCATCAGCCCCAAAGCAGCTCCTGCCCCATAGATCTGACCCAAGTCAGCCCCACAGCAGCTCCTGCCTTATAGATCTAACCACCATCAGCCCCACAACAGCTTCTACCCCATAGATCTGACCCACATGTGCTCCACTGCAGCTCCAGTCCCGTAGATCTGAACCACAGCAACCCATGCCCCATAGATCTGACCCTCATCAGCAACATAGCAGCTCCTGACCCATACATCTGACCCAAATCTGCCCCACACCATCTCCTGCCCCATAGATCTAACTCACATGTGCCCCACAGCAGCTCCTGCCCATAGATCTGACCCACAGCAGCTCCTGCCCTATAGATCTGATTCAAATCTGCCCCACAGCAGCTCCTGCTCCATAGATCTGACCCACATGTGCCCCAGAGCAGCTCTGCCCCATTGATTTGACCCACATCAGCCCCACAGGAGATCCTGCCCCATAGATCTGACCCACATCAGCCCCACAGCAGATTTTGCCCCATAGATATGTGCCACGTCTGCCCCACAGCAGCTCCTGCGACATAGATCTTACCCAGATCTGCTCCAGAGCAGCTGCTGCCTCAAAGATCTGACCAACATCAGCCCCACAGCAGCTCCTGCCCCATAGATCTGACCCACATCTGCCCCACAGCAGCTCCTGCCCCATAGACCCTACCAACATGTGCAGCACAGCAGCTCCTGCCCATAGATCTGACCCACATCTGCCCCACAGCAGCTCCTGCCCCATTGATTTGACCCACATCAGCTCCACAGCATCTCCTGCCTCATAGATCTGACCCCCATCTGCCCCACAGCAGCTCCTGCCTCATACATCTGACTCACAGCATCTCCTGCCCCATAGAACTGGCCCACATCAGCCACAGCAGCTCCTGACCTATAGATCTGACCCACATCTGCTCCACAGCATCTCCTGCCCCATAGATCTGACCCCCATCTGCCCCACAGCAGCTCCTGCCTCATACATCTGACTCACAGCATCTCCTGCCCCATAGAACTGGCCCACATCAGCCACAGCAGCTCCTGACCTATAGATCTGACCCACATCTGCCCCACAGCAGCTCCTGCCCCATAGATCTGACCCACATCTGACCCACAGCAGCTCCTGCCCCATACATCTTACTCAGATCTGCCCCACAGCAGCTCCTACCCAAAGATCTGACCCACATCATCTCGACAGCAGCTCCTGCCCCATAGATCTGATCCACATGTGCCCCACAGCAGCTCCTAACACATAGATCTGACCCACATGTGCCCCAGAGCTGCTCCTGCCCCATAGATCTGAACCACAGCAGCTCCTGTCTCATAGATCTTACCCACATCAGCCCCACAGCACATTTTGCCCCATAGTTATGTCCCACATCTGCCCAACAGCAACTCCTGCCCCATAGATCTGACCCACATGTGCCCCAGAGCTGCTCCTGCCCCATAGGTCTGACTCACATGCGCCTCACAGCAGCTCCTTCCCCATAGATCTAACCACCATCAGCCCCAAAGCAGCTCCTGCCCCATAGATTTGACCCACATCAACCACACAGCATCTCTTGCCCCATAGATGTGACTCACATCTGCACCACAGCAGCTCCTCCCCATAGATCTAACACCCATCAGCCTCACAGCAGCTCCTGCCCCATAGATATGCCCTACATCTGCCCCACATCAGCTCCTGCCCCATAGATCTGACCCACATCTGCAACACAGCAGCTCCTGCTCCATAAATCTGACCAACATCAGGCCCACATTTGTTCCTGCCCCATAGATCTGACCCACAGCAGCCCCTGCCTCATAGATCTGACCCACAAGTGCCCCACAGCATCTCCAGCCCAATAGACCTGACCCACATCTGCCCCAAAGCATCTCCTGCCCCATAGATCTTTCCTACATCAGCCCCACAGCACCTCCGGCCCAATAGATCTGACCCACATGTGCCCCAAAGCAGCTCCTGCCCCATAGATCTGACCCACATCAACCATGTTGATAAACATGAAAACATACAACATGGGTTGTACCAACCATGTAATCCATGGTGTCCCTATGTGTCCCAATGTCACCCTATGGGTCCCAGTGTCTCCCTATGGGTCACTATGTGTCCCTATGTGTCCCAATGTCCCCCCTATGGGTGGCTATGTGCCTCTATGGGTTCTCTATGGGTTCTCTATGGGGCTCTATGGGGTGCCTATGGAGCGTTCTGAGGTTTCTATGGGGTGTTTATGGAACGCTATGGTGTGTCTATTTGGTAAATTAGTTTCTATGGGTGGCTATGGGAGCTCTATGGGGCACAATGGGTTGCCTACGGGGCTCTATGGGATGTCTGTGGGGCTCTATGGCGCGGCTATATGTCCTTATGTGGTGTCTATGTGGCACTATGTTGTGCTATGGGGTGCTGTGAGGCACTATGGGGTGCTATGGGGCTCTATGGAGCAGTATAGGGTGTCTATGGGTCTCTATGGGGTGCAATGGGGCGCTGTGGGGCACAAGAGAGTGTCTATGAGGCTCCATGGGCTGCTATGGGGCACTATGGAGTAGCTATGGGGTGCTATGGGGTCTCTTTGGGCCCCTATGGGTCACTATGTGGTGTCTATGGGGCTCTATGGGGTGGCTATGCGGTGCTGTAGGGTGGCTATGGGGTGCTTTGGGGTATCCTTGGGTTCCTATGGGGCGCTATGGGTGACTATGGGGTGCTATGGTTTGCTATGGGGCTCTATGCGGAAGAATGGGGTCTCTATGGGGCGTTATGGGGTCCCTATGGGGCTCTATGGGGAGTCTATGGGGATCTATGGGTTGTCTGTGGGGCTCTATGGGATCTGCATGGGGTCTGTATGGGGTTCAGTGAGTTTCTATGGGGCTCTATGGGGTGTCTACAGGCACTATGGGGCGATATGGGGTGTCTATTTGGTTCAATTGGGCTCTATGGTGTGGCTGTAGGGCCTTATGTGGTGTCTATGGGGCACTGTGGGCTGCTATGGGGTGCTGTGGGGAACTATGGGGTGTCTATGGGGCTCTATGGAGCAGTATGCTGTGTCTATGGGTCCCTATGGGGTGCAATGGGGTGCTGTGGGGCACAATGGAGTGTCTATGAGGCTCCATGGGCTGCTATGGGGCACTATGGAGTAGCTATGGGGTGCTATGGGGTCTCTTTGGGCCCCTATGGGTCACTATGGGGCTCTATGGGGTATCTTTGTGTTCCTATGGGGCGCTATGGGTGACTATGGGGTCGCTATGGGTTTCTTTGAGGCACTATGGGTCTCAATGGGGTCTCTATGGGTCTCAATTTATCCTTATGGCTCCCAATGACTGTCTATGGGTCTCTATGTGTCCCAGTGTCTCTCTATGTGTCCCTATGGGTCCCAGTGTCTCTCTATGGGTCCCAATGTCTTCCTCTGGATCTCTAGGGGTCCCTAGGGGTCCCAGTGTCTCTCTATGTCCCCCTGTCTAGGTGGTAACTATACAGATGGTAACAAAGATGGTAACAAAAGTACAGAGGTTCTAAGCGAGAGAGAAACTCACCAGTGGTGATGCCTTCGCTGAGGAAGCTGGGGCGGTCTTCACTGCAGAGCGATGTCCAAGAGATGCTGCCTCACAGAATCACAGAATTCTCAAGGTTGGAAAAGGGCTGCCAGCTTTTGTAGGAGAATAGCATGGGAGACAGTTGTGAAGGCTTTGCTGAAGTCCAAGTAGAGCACATCAACAGCCTTTCTTTCTTTCCTTCATCCATCAGATGGGTCACAGGATCGTAGAAGGAGATCAGATTGGTCAAGCAGGAGCTGCCCTTCACGAACCCATGCTGGCTAGGTCTGATCTCCTGCTCATCCCACACCTGCCGCATCTGTCATCTCCCTCAAGACAATTCGTTCCATTCCCTTCCCTGGCACCGAGGTCAGGCTAACAGGCCTGGAGTTGCCCGCATCCTCCTGACAACCTTGCTTGGAAATGGGAGTCACGTTGGCAAGCCTCCAGTCTTCTGGGACCTCACCCGGTAACAGGGAGCTCGGAAAGATAATGGAAAGCGGCTCGAGTGAGGGTCAGCCCTTAAATGAGGTCTCAGACGAGGTGGAGTCGAGCTCCAGCCCTCCCGGGAGCACAGCTCCATTACTCTCACCTGTGCTCCCGCAGCTGACCCCACACTTGCCTCAGCTGATTAATCAGAGGTTCAGGCTGTGATTACCAATCTCCCACACAGCCCCTGTGGGTCCCAATGTTTCCCTATGGATCTCTGGGTGTCCCTATAGGACTCTATGGGGTTATTATGCCTCTAAATGGGTCCCTATATGTCTCTATGTCTCTCTATGGGGTCCCTATGTGTCCCAATGTCCCCACTATGGTTTGCTATGTGCCTCTATGGGGTCTCTATGGGGTCTTTTATGGGTAACTATCGTCCCAAATGTATTCCTAAGGGTATCTATGGGTTTCAATGTGGTCCCTATGTGCCTCTATGGGGTCTCTTATGGGTCTCAACGAAGTCCCTATGTGTCTCTATGGGTCTCACTGTCCACCACTGTAATCCATGTGGTCCCTATGTGTCCCAATATCCCCATATGGGTCCCAGTGTCTCCCTATGGGTCACTATGTGTCCCTATGTGTCCCAATGTCCCCCCTATGGGTTGCTATGTGCCTCTATGGGGTCTCTGTGGGGTCTCTTATGGATATGTCTGGGCCCAAATGTCTTCCTACAAGTATCTATGAGTTTCAATGTGGTCCCTAGGTGCCTCTATGGGTTCTCTTATGGGTCTCAGCGGGTTCCCTATGTGTCTCTATGGGTCTCACTGTCCCCCACTGTAATCCATGGGGTCCTTATGTGTCCCATTGTCCCCCTATGGGATCCAGTGTCTCCTCATGGGTCACGGTGTGTCCCTATGTGTCCCTATGTCCCCCCTATGGGTTGCTATGTTCCTCTATGGGGTCTCTTATGGGTCTCAGCAGGGTCCCTATGTGTCTCGATGGATCTGACTGTCCCCCACTTTAATCCATGGGGTCACTATGTGTCCCAATGTCCCCCTATGGGTCTCAGTGTCTCCCTATGTGTACCTATGTGTCCCAATGTCCCCCTATGGGTCACTATGTGTCCCAATGTCCCCCCTGTGGGTTGCTATGTGCTTGTATGTGGTTTCTTATGGGTATCTCTGGGCCCAAATATCTTCCTATAGCTATCTATGGGTTTCAATGTGGTCCCTATGTGCCTCTATGGGGTCTCTTATGGGTCTCAGCGGGGTTTCTATGTGTCTCTATGGGTCTGGCTGTCCCCCACTGTAGTCCAAGGGGTCCCTATGTGTCCCAATGTCCCCATATGGGTCCCAGTGTCTCCCTATGGGTCAGAATGTTTACCTACGTGTCCCAGTGTCCCCCCTATGGGTTGCTATGTGCCTCTATGGGGTCTCTGTGGGGTCTCTTATGGATATCTCTGGGCCCAAATGTCTTCCTACAAGTATCTATGAGTTTCAATGTGGTCCCTAGGTGCCTCTATGGGGTCTCTTATGGGTCTCAGCGGGGTCCTTATGTATCTCTATGGGTCTCACTGTCCCCCACTGTAATTCATTGGGTCCCTATGTGTCCCAATGTCCCCCTATGGGTCCCAGTGTCTTCCTACGGGTCACAATGTGTACCTATGTGTCCCAATGTCCCCCCTATGGGTTGCTATGTGCCCCTATGGGGTCTCTATGGGGTCTCTTATGGTTATCTCTGGGCCCAAATGTCTTCCTTTGGGTATCTATAAGTTTCAAAGTCGTCCTGTGTGTCCCTATGGGTCTTAATGGCTCCTAATGTGTCCCTATGAGTCTATATGTGGTCTCACTGTCCCAGTGGGTCTCTATGTGTTCCTATGTGTCTATATGGAGTCTCTATCTGGTTTCTATGGGTCTTGGTGTCCCTCTATGTGTCACTTTGTGCCTCTATGGGGTCTCCATGGCTTTCTATGGGGTCTCTATGTCTCTCTTTGGGTCCCTATTGGTCCCAATAGGTCCCTATGAGTCTCTATGATGTCTCCCTTTGTCCCCATATGGGTCCCAGTGTGACCCACATGTGCCCACAGCAGCTCCTGCCCCATAGACCTGACCCACATGTTCCCCACAGCAGCTCCTGCCCCATAGATCTGACCCACAGCATCTCCTGCCATATAGATCTGACCCAAATCAGCCCCACAGCATCTCCTGCCCCATAGATCTGACCCACATGTGCCCCACAGCAGCTCCAAACTCATAGATCTGACTCACATCAGTCCAACAGCAGATTTTGCACCATAGATATGTCCCTCATATTCCCCACAGCAGCTCCTGCCCCATAGGTCTGACCCACATGTGCCCCACAGCAGCTCCTGCCATATAGATCTAACCACCATCAGCCCCAAAGCAGCTCCTGCCCCATAGATCTGACCCAAGTCAGCCCCACAGCAGCTCCTGCCTTATAGATCTAACCACCATCAGCCCCACAAGAGCTTCTACCCCATAGATCTGACCCACATGTGCTCCACTGCAGCTCCAGTCCCGTAGATCTGAACCACAGCAGCCCATGCCCCATAGATCTGAACCCTCATCAGCAACACAGCAGCTCCTGACCCATACATCTGACCCAAATCTGCCCCACACCATCTCCTGCCCCATAGATCTAACTCACATGTGCCCCACAGCAGCTCCTGCCCATAGATCTGACCCACAGCAGCTCCTGCCCTATAGATCTGATTCAAATCTGCCCCACAGCAGCTCCTGCTCCATAGATCTGACCCACATGTGCCCCAGAGCAGCTCTGCCCCATTGATTTGACCCACATCAGCCCCACAGGAGATCCTGCCCCATAGATCTGACCCACATCAGCCCCACAGCAGATTTTGCCCCATAGATATGTGCCACGTCTGCCCCACAGCAGCTCCTGCGACATAGATCTTACCCAGATCTGCTCCACAGCAGCTGCTGCCCCAAAGATCTGACCAACATCAGCCCCACAGCAGCTCCTGCCCCATAGATCTGACCCACATCTGCCCCACAGCAGCTCCTGCCCCATAGACCCTACCAACATGTGCAGCACAGCAGCTCCTGCCCATAGATCTGACCCACATCTGCCCCACAGCAGCTCCTGCCCCATTGATTTGACCCACATCAGCTCCACAGCATCTCCTGCCCCATAGATCTGACCCCCATCTGCCCCACAGCAGCTCCTGCCTCATACATCTGACTCACAGCATCTCCTGCCCCATAGAACTGGCCCACATCAGCCACAGCAGCTCCTGACCTATAGATCTGACCCACATCTGCCCCACAGCAGCTTCTGCCCCATAGATCTGACCCACATCTGCCACACAGCAGCCCCTGCCCCATAGATCTGACCCACATCTGCCCCACAGCATCTCCTGCCCCATAGATCTGACCCACATCTGCCCCACAGCAGCTCCTGCCCCATAGATCTGACCCACATCTGACCCACAGCAGCTCCTAACACATAGATCTGACCCACATGTGCCCCAGAGCTGCTCCTGCCCCATAGATCTGAACCACAGCAGCTCCTGTCTCATAGATCTTACCCACATCAGCCCCACAGCACATTTTGCCCCATAGTTATGTCCCACATCTGCCCAACAGCAACTCCTGCCCCATAGATATGACCCACATGTGCCCCAGAGCTGCTCCTGCCCCATAGGTCTGACTCACATGCGCCTCACAGCAGCTCCTTCCCCATAGATCTGACCCCCATCTGCCCCACAGCAGCTCCTGCCTCATACATCTGACTCACAGCATCTCCTG
Source organism: Coturnix japonica (assembly GCF_054131305.1). Classification (NCBI taxonomy): domain Eukaryota; kingdom Metazoa; phylum Chordata; class Aves; order Galliformes; family Phasianidae; genus Coturnix; species Coturnix japonica. The sequence goes on along the minus strand of NW_028188945.1, from coordinate 495,964 downwards.
CCCCATAGAACTGGCCCACATCAACCATGTTGATAAACATGAAAACTTACAACATGGGTTGTATCAACCATGTAATCCATGGTGTCCCTATGTGTCCCAATGTCACCCTATGGGTCCCAGTGTCTCCCTATGGGTCACTATGTGTCCCTATGTGTCCCAATGTCCCCCCTATGGGTTGCTATTTGCCTCTATGGGTTCTCTATGGGGCTCTATGGGGTGCCTATGGAGCTCTATGGGGCGTTCTGAGGTTTCTATGGGGTGTCTATGGAACGCTATGGTGTGTCTATTTGGTAAATTAGTTTCTATGGGTGGCTATGGGAGCTCTATGGGGCACAATGGGTTGCCTACGGGGCTCTATGGGATGTCTGTGGGGCTCTATGGCGCGGCTATATGTCCTTATGTGGTGTCTATGTGGCACTATGTTGTGCTATGGGGTGCTGTGAGGCACTATGGGGTGCTATGGGGCTCTATGGAGCAGTATAGGGTGTCTATGGGTCTCTATGGGGTGCAATGGGGCGCTGTGGGGCACAAGAGAGTGTCTATGAGGCTCCATGGGCTGCTATGGGGCACTGTGGAGTAGCTATGGGATGATTTGGGGTCTCTTTGTACCCCTATGGGTCACTATGGGTCACTATGTGGTGTCTATGGGGCTCTATGGGGTGGCTATGCGGTGCTGTAGGGTGGCTATGGGGTGCTTTGGGGTATCCTTGGGTTCCTATGGGGCGCTATGGGTGACTATGGGGTGCTATGGTTTGCTATGGGGCTCTATGCGGAAGAATGGGGTTTCTATGGGGCGCTATGAGGTCCCTATGGGGCTCTATGGGGAGTCTATGGGGTGTCTTTGGGGATCTATGGGTTGTCTGTGGGGCTCTATGGGGTCTGCATGGGGTCTGTATGGGGTTCAGTGAGTTTCTATGGGGCTCTATGGGGTGTCTACAGGCACTATGGGGCGATATGGGGTGTCTATGTGGTTCAATTGGGCTCTATGGTGTGGCTGTAGGGCCTTATGTGGTGTCTATGGGGCACTGTGGGCTGCTATGGGGTGCTGTGGGGAACTATGGGGTGTCTATGGGGCTCTATGGAGCAGTATGCTGTGTCTATGGGTCCCTATGGGGTGCAATGGGGTGCTGTGGGGCACAATGGAGTGTCTATGAGGCTCCATGGGCTGCTATGGGGCACTATGGAGTAACTATGGGGTGCTATGGGGTCTCTTTGGGCCCCTATGGGTCACTATGGGGCTCTATGTGGTATCTTTGTGTTCCTATGGGGCGCTATGGGTGACTATGGGGTCGCTATGGGTTTCTTTGAGGCACTATGGGTCTCAATGGGGTCTCTATGGGTCTCAATTTCTCCTTATGGCTCCCAATGACTGTCTATGGGTCTCTATGTGTCCCTATGGGTCCCAGTGTCTCTCTATGTGTCCCTATGGGTCCCAGTGTCTCTCTATGGGTCCCAATGTCTTCCTCTGGATCTCTATGGGTCCCTAGGGGTCCCAGCGTCTCTCTATGTCCCCCTGTCTAGGTGGTAACTATACAGATGGTAACAAAGATGGTAACAAATGTACAGAGGTTCTAAGCGAGAGAGAAACTCACCAGTGGTGATGCCTTCGCTGAGGAAGCTGGGGCGGTCTTCACTGCAGAGCGATGTCCAAGAGATGCTGCCTCACAGAATCACAGAATTCTCAAGGTTGGAAAAGGGCTGCCAGCTTTTGTAGGAGAATAGCATGGGAGACAGTTGTGAAGGCTTTGCTGAAGTCCAAGTAGAGCACATCAACAGCCTTTCTTTCTTTCCTTCATCCATCAGATGGGTCACAGGATCGTAGAAGGAGATCAGATTGGTCAAGCAGGAGCTGCCCTTCACGAACCCATGCTGGCTAGGTCTGATCTCCTGCTCATCCCACACCTGCCGTATCTGTCATCTCCCTCAAGACAATTCGTTCCATTCCCTTCCCTGGCACCGAGGTCAGGCTAACAGGCCTGGAGTTGCCCGGATCCTCCTGACAACCTTGCTTGGAAATGGGAGTCACGTTGGCAAGCCTCCAGTCTTCTGGGACCTCACCCGGTAACAGGGAGCTCGGAAAGATAATGGAAAGCGGCTCGAGTGAGGGTCAGCCCTTAAATGAGGTCTCAGAGGAGGTGGAGTCGAGCTCCAGCCCTCCCGGGAGCACAGCTCCATTACTCTCACCTGTGCTCCCGCAGCTGACCCCACACTTGCCTCAGCTGATTAATCAGAGGTTCAGGCTGTGATTACCAATCTCCCACACAGCCCCTGTGGGTCCCAATGTTTCCCTATGGATCTCTGGGTGTCCCTATAGGACTCTATGGGGTTATTATGCCTCTAAATGGGTCCCTATATGTCTCTATGTCTCTCTATGGTGTCCCAATGTCCCCATATGGGTCCCAGTGTCTCCCTATGGGTCAGAATGTTTCCCTACGTGTCCCAATGTCCCCCCTATGGGTTGCTATGTGCCTCTATGGGGTCTCTGTGGGGTCTCTTATGGATATCTCTGGGCCCAAATGTCTTCCTACAAGTATCTATGAGTTTCAATGTGGTCCCTAGGTGCCTCTATGGGGTCTCTTATGGGTCTCAGCGGGGTCCTTATGTATCTCTATGGGTCTCACTGTCCCCCACTGTAATTCATTGGGTCCCTATGTGTCCCAATGTCCCCCTATGGGTCCCAGTGTCTTCCTACGGGTCACAATGTGTACCTATGTGTCCCAATGTCCCCCCTATGGGTTGCTATGTGCCCCTATGGGGTCTCTATGGGGTCTCTTATGGTTATCTCTGGGCCCAAATGTCTTCCTTTGGGTATCTATAAGTTTCAAAGTCGTCCTGTGTGTCCCTATGGGTCTTAATGGCTCCTAATGTGTCCCTATGAGTCTATATGTGGTCTCACTGTCCCAGTGGGTCTCTATGTGTTCCTATGTGTCTATATGGAGTCTCTATCTGGTTTCTATGGGTCTTGGTGTCCCTCTATGTGTCACTTTGTGCCTCTATGGGGTCTCCATGGCTTTCTATGGGGTCTCTATGTCTCTCTTTGGGTCCCTATTGGTCCCAATAGGTCCCTATGAGTCTCTATGATGTCTCCCTTTGTCCCCATATGGGTCCCAGTGTGACCCACATGTGCCCACAGCAGCTCCTGCCCCATAGACCTGACCCACATGTTCCCCACAGCAGCTCCTGCCCCATAGATCTGACCCACAGCATCTCCTGCCATATAGATCTGACCCAAATCAGCCCCACAGCATCTCCTGCCCCATAGATCTGACCCACATGTGCCCCACAGCAGCTCCAAACTCATAGATCTGACTCACATCAGTCCAACAGCAGATTTTGCACCATAGATATGTCCCTCATATTCCCCACAGCAGCTCCTGCCCCATAGGTCTGACCCACATGTGCCCCACAGCAGCTCCTGCCATATAGATCTAACCACCATCAGCCCCAAAGCAGCTCCTGCCCCATAGATCTGACCCAAGTCAGCCCCACAGCAGCTCCTGCCTTATAGATCTAACCACCATCAGCCCCACAACAGCTTCTACCCCATAGATCTGACCCACATGTGCTCCACTGCAGCTCCAGTCCCGTAGATCTGAACCACAGCAGCCCATGCCCCATAGATCTGAACCCTCATCAGCAACACAGCAGCTCCTGACCCATACATCTGACCCAAATCTGCCCCACACCATCTCCTGCCCCATAGATCTAACTCACATGTGCCCCACAGCAGCTCCTGCCCATAGATCTGACCCACAGCAGCTCCTGCCCTATAGATCTGATTCAAATCTGCCCCACAGCAGCTCCTGCTCCATAGATCTGACCCACATGTGCCCCAGAGCAGCTCTGCCCCATTGATTTGACCCACATCAGCCCCACAGGAGATCCTGCCCCATAGATCTGACCCACATCAGCCCCACAGCAGATTTTGCCCCATAGATATGTGCCACGTCTGCCCCACAGCAGCTCCTGCGACATAGATCTTACCCAGATCTGCTCCACAGCAGCTGCTGCCCCAAAGATCTGACCAACATCAGCCCCACAGCAGCTCCTGCCCCATAGATCTGACCCACATCTGCCCCACAGCAGCTCCTGCCCCATAGACCCTACCAACATGTGCAGCACAGCAGCTCCTGCCCATAGATCTGACCCACATCTGCCCCACAGCAGCTCCTGCCCCATTGATTTGACCCACATCAGCTCCACAGCATCTCCTGCCCCATAGATCTGACCCCCATCTGCCCCACAGCAGCTCCTGCCTCATACATCTGACTCACAGCATCTCCTGCCCCATAGAACTGGCCCACATCAGCCACAGCAGCTCCTGACCTATAGATCTGACCCACATCTGCCCCACAGCAGCTTCTGCCCCATAGATCTGACCCACATCTGCCACACAGCAGCCCCTGCCCCATAGATCTGACCCACATCTGCCCCACAGCATCTCCTGCCCCATAGATCTGACCCACATCTGCCCCACAGCAGCTCCTGCCCCATAGATCTGACCCACATCTGACCCACAGCAGCTCCTAACACATAGATCTGACCCACATGTGCCCCAGAGCTGCTCCTGCCCCATAGATCTGAACCACAGCAGCTCCTGTCTCATAGATCTTACCCACATCAGCCCCACAGCACATTTTGCCCCATAGTTATGTCCCACATCTGCCCAACAGCAACTCCTGCCCCATAGATATGACCCACATGTGCCCCAGAGCTGCTCCTGCCCCATAGGTCTGACTCACATGCGCCTCACAGCAGCTCCTTCCCCATAGATCTGACCCCCATCTGCCCCACAGCAGCTCCTGCCTCATACATCTGACTCACAGCATCTCCTGCCCCATAGAACTGGCCCACATCAACCATGTTGATAAACATGAAAACTTACAACATGGGTTGTATCAACCATGTAATCCATGGTGTCCCTATGTGTCCCAATGTCACCCTATGGGTCCCAGTGTCTCCCTATGGGTCACTATGTGTCCCTATGTGTCCCAATGTCCCCCCTATGGGTTGCTATTTGCCTCTATGGGTTCTCTATGGGGCTCTATGGGGTGCCTATGGAGCTCTATGGGGCGTTCTGAGGTTTCTATGGGGTGTCTATGGAACGCTATGGTGTGTCTATTTGGTAAATTAGTTTCTATGGGTGGCTATGGGAGCTCTATGGGGCACAATGGGTTGCCTACGGGGCTCTATGGGATGTCTGTGGGGCTCTATGGCGCGGCTATATGTCCTTATGTGGTGTCTATGTGGCACTATGTTGTGCTATGGGGTGCTGTGAGGCACTATGGGGTGCTATGGGGCTCTATGGAGCAGTATAGGGTGTCTATGGGTCTCTATGGGGTGCAATGGGGCGCTGTGGGGCACAAGAGAGTGTCTATGAGGCTCCATGGGCTGCTATGGGGCACTGTGGAGTAGCTATGGGATGATTTGGGGTCTCTTTGTACCCCTATGGGTCACTATGGGTCACTATGTGGTGTCTATGGGGCTCTATGGGGTGGCTATGCGGTGCTGTAGGGTGGCTATGGGGTGCTTTGGGGTATCCTTGGGTTCCTATGGGGCGCTATGGGTGACTATGGGGTGCTATGGTTTGCTATGGGGCTCTATGCGGAAGAATGGGGTTTCTATGGGGCGCTATGAGGTCCCTATGGGGCTCTATGGGGAGTCTATGGGGTGTCTTTGGGGATCTATGGGTTGTCTGTGGGGCTCTATGGGGTCTGCATGGGGTCTGTATGGGGTTCAGTGAGTTTCTATGGGGCTCTATGGGGTGTCTACAGGCACTATGGGGCGATATGGGGTGTCTATGTGGTTCAATTGGGCTCTATGGTGTGGCTGTAGGGCCTTATGTGGTGTCTATGGGGCACTGTGGGCTGCTATGGGGTGCTGTGGGGAACTATGGGGTGTCTATGGGGCTCTATGGAGCAGTATGCTGTGTCTATGGGTCCCTATGGGGTGCAATGGGGTGCTGTGGGGCACAATGGAGTGTCTATGAGGCTCCATGGGCTGCTATGGGGCACTATGGAGTAACTATGGGGTGCTATGGGGTCTCTTTGGGCCCCTATGGGTCACTATGGGGCTCTATGTGGTATCTTTGTGTTCCTATGGGGCGCTATGGGTGACTATGGGGTCGCTATGGGTTTCTTTGAGGCACTATGGGTCTCAATGGGGTCTCTATGGGTCTCAATTTCTCCTTATGGCTCCCAATGACTGTCTATGGGTCTCTATGTGTCCCTATGGGTCCCAGTGTCTCTCTATGTGTCCCTATGGGTCCCAGTGTCTCTCTATGGGTCCCAATGTCTTCCTCTGGATCTCTATGGGTCCCTAGGGGTCCCAGCGTCTCTCTATGTCCCCCTGTCTAGGTGGTAACTATACAGATGGTAACAAAGATGGTAACAAATGTACAGAGGTTCTAAGCGAGAGAGAAACTCACCAGTGGTGATGCCTTCGCTGAGGAAGCTGGGGCGGTCTTCACTGCAGAGCGATGTCCAAGAGATGCTGCCTCACAGAATCACAGAATTCTCAAGGTTGGAAAAGGGCTGCCAGCTTTTGTAGGAGAATAGCATGGGAGACAGTTGTGAAGGCTTTGCTGAAGTCCAAGTAGAGCACATCAACAGCCTTTCTTTCTTTCCTTCATCCATCAGATGGGTCACAGGATCGTAGAAGGAGATCAGATTGGTCAAGCAGGAGCTGCCCTTCACGAACCCATGCTGGCTAGGTCTGATCTCCTGCTCATCCCACACCTGCCGTATCTGTCATCTCCCTCAAGACAATTCGTTCCATTCCCTTCCCTGGCACCGAGGTCAGGCTAACAGGCCTGGAGTTGCCCGGATCCTCCTGACAACCTTGCTTGGAAATGGGAGTCACGTTGGCAAGCCTCCAGTCTTCTGGGACCTCACCCGGTAACAGGGAGCTCGGAAAGATAATGGAAAGCGGCTCGAGTGAGGGTCAGCCCTTAAATGAGGTCTCAGAGGAGGTGGAGTCGAGCTCCAGCCCTCCCGGGAGCACAGCTCCATTACTCTCACCTGTGCTCCCGCAGCTGACCCCACACTTGCCTCAGCTGATTAATCAGAGGTTCAGGCTGTGATTACCAATCTCCCACACAGCCCCTGTGGGTCCCAATGTTTCCCTATGGATCTCTGGGTGTCCCTATAGGACTCTATGGGGTTATTATGCCTCTAAATGGGTCCCTATATGTCTCTATGTCTCTCTATGGTGTCCCAATGTCCCCATATGGGTCCCAGTGTCTCCCTATGGGTCAGAATGTTTCCCTACGTGTCCCAATGTCCCCCCTATGGGTTGCTATGTGCCTCTATGGGGTCTCTGTGGGGTCTCTTATGGATATCTCTGGGCCCAAATGTCTTCCTACAAGTATCTATGAGTTTCAATGTGGTCCCTAGGTGCCTCTATGGGGTCTCTTATGGGTCTCAGCGGGGTCCTTATGTATCTCTATGGGTCTCACTGTCCCCCACTGTAATTCATTGGGTCCCTATGTGTCCCAATGTCCCCCTATGGGTCCCAGTGTCTTCCTACGGGTCACAATGTGTACCTATGTGTCCCAATGTCCCCCCTATGGGTTGCTATGTGCCCCTATGGGGTCTCTATGGGGTCTCTTATGGTTATCTCTGGGCCCAAATGTCTTCCTTTGGGTATCTATAAGTTTCAAAGTCGTCCTATGTGTCCCTATGGGTCTTAATGGCTCCTAATGTGTCCCTATGAGTCTATATGTGGTCTCACTGTCCCAGTGGGTCTCTATGTGTTCCTATGTGTCTATATGGAGTCTCTATCTGGTTTCTATGGGTCTTGGTGTCCCTCTATGTGTCACTTTGTGCCTCTATGGGGTCTCCATGGGTTTCTATGGGGTCTCTATGTCTCTCTTTGGGTCCCTATTGGTCCCAATAGGTCCCTATGAGTCTCTATGATGTCTCCCTTTGTCCCCATATGGGTCCCAGTGTGACCCACATGTGCCCACAGCAGCTCCTGCCCCATAGACCTGACCCACATGTTCCCCACAGCAGCTCCTGCCCCATAGATCTGACCCACAGCATCTCCTGCCACATAGATCTGACCCAAATCAGCCCCACAGCATCTCCTGCCCCATAGATCTGACCCACATGTGCCCCACAGCAGCTCCAAACTCATAGATCTGACTCACATCAGTCCAACAGCAGATTTTGCACCAGAGATATGTCCCTCATATTCCCCACAGCAACTCCTGCCCCATAGATCTGACCTACATCATCCCCTCTGCAGCTCCTGCCCCATAGGTCTGACCCACATGTGCCCCACAGCAGCTCCTGCCATATAGATCTAACCACCATCAGCCCCAAAGCAGCTCCTGCCCCATAGATCTGACCCAAGTCAGCCCCACAGCAGCTCCTGCCTTATAGATCTAACCACCATCAGCCCCACAACAGCTTCTACCCCATAGATCTGACCCACATGTGCTCCACTGCAGCTCCAGTCCCGTAGATCTGAACCACAGCAGCCCATGCCCCATAGATCTGACCCTCATCAGCAACACAGCAGCTCCTGACCCATACATCTGACCCAAATCGGACCCACACCATCTCCTGCCCCATAGATCTAACTCACATGTGCCCCACAGCAGCTCCTGCCCATAGATCTGACCCACAGCAGCTCCTGCCCTATAGATCTGATTCAAATCTGCCCCACAGCAGCTCCTGCTCCATAGATCTGACCCACATGTGCCCCAGAGCAGCTCTGCCCCATTGATTTGACCCACATCAGCCAGACAGGAGATCCTGTCCCATAGATCTGACCCACATCTGCCCCACAGCAGCTCCTGCCTCATACATCTGACTCACAGCATCTCCTGCCCCATAGAACTGGCCCACATCAGCCACAGCAGCTCCTGACCTATAGATCTGACCCACATCTGCCCCACAGCAGCTCCTGACCTATAGATCTGACCCACATCTGCTCCACAGCATCTCCTGCCCCATAGATCTGACCCCCATCTGCCCCACAGCAGCTCCTGCCTCATACATCTGACTCACAACATCTCCTGCCCCATAGAACTGGCCCACATCAGCCACAGCAGCTCCTGACCTATAGATCTGACCCACATCTGACCCACAGTAGCTCCTGCCCCATAGATCTGACCCACATCTGCCACACAGCAGCCTTTGCCCCATAGATCTGACCCACATCTGCCCCACAGCATCTCCTGCCCCATAGATCTGACCCACATGTGCCCCACAGCAGCTCCTAACACATAGATCTGACCCACATGTGCCCCACAGCAGCACCTAACAAATAGATCTGAACCACAGTAGCTCCTGTCTCATAGATCTTACCCACATCAGCCCCACAGCAGATTTTGCCCCATAGTTATGTCCCACATCTGCCCAACAGCAACTCCTGCCCCATAGATCTGACCCACATGTGCCCACAGCAGCTCCTGCCCCATAGACCTGACCCACATGTTCCCCACAGCAGCTCCTGCCCCATAGATCTGACCCACAGCATCTCCTGCCACATAGATCTGACCCAAATCAGCCCCACAGCATCTCCTGCCCCATAGATCTGACCCACATGTGCCCCACAGCAGCTCCAAACTCATAGATCTGACTCACATCAGTCCAACAGCAGATTTTGCACCATAGATATGTCCCTCATATTCCCCACAGCAACTCCTGCCCCATAGATCTGACCTACATCATCCCCTCTGCAGCTCCTGCCCCATAGGTCTGACCCACATGTGCCCCACAGCAGCTCCTGCCATATAGATCTAACCACCATCAGCCCCAAAGCAGCTCCTGCCCCATAGATCTGACCCACATCAGCCCCACAGCAGATTTTGCCCCATAGATATGTGCCACTTCTGCCCCACAGCAGCTCCTGCGACATAGATCTTACCCAGATCTGCTCCACAGCAGCTGCTGCCCCAAAGATCTGACCAACATCAGCCCCACAGCAGCTCCTGCCCCATAGATCTGACCCACATCTGCCCCACAGCAGCTCCTGCCCCATAGATCTTGTTATGGTTTTGCAATTTGGTTGGTGTTGGTATTCCACATCAGAACACCATGCTTCATAATGGGAGTAAAGGGGACAAGTTTTTTTCTGTGAACTGCCTTGATGGGCATGTGGGGTGGGGCACCGGAAGGGAAGTGAGGAAGGGGACGGCGTTGCTGGACCGGCTCCCTGCGAGGAGACAACGTGGTCAGACCTTCCTGCCTTCCACAGCTCCATCGGTGAGATTTGGGACTTGGTATTCTCTTTGTTAGACCTAATCGCAATCTCCCTTCCCTTCCCCGTCTCCCTAAACGCACGTGGCCGGGCCGCGCCGCATTGCCGCTAGAGAAAAAAAAAGCGGGGGGGGTTTTTGTTCCTGCTGCCCCGGGTTGTGCCCACTGTCCCGGAGTGAGCTCTAGAGAGAACTCCGTGACAGATCTGACCCACATCTGCCCCACAGCAGCTCCTACCCCATAGACCCTACCAACATGTGCAGCACAGCAGCTCCTGCCCATAGATCTGACCCACATATGCCCCACAGCAGCTCCTGCCCCATAGATCTGACCCACATCTGCCCCACAGCAGCTCCTGCCCCATAGACCCTACCAACATGTGCAGCACAGCAGCTCCTGCCCATAGATCTGACCCACATCTGCCCCACAGCAGCTCCTGCCCCATAGATCTGACCCACATCTGCTCCACAGCATCTCCTGCCCCATAGATCTGACCCCCATCTGCCCCACAGCAGCTCCTGCCTCATACATCTGACTCACAGCAGCTCTGCCCCATAGAACTGGCCCACATCTGCCCCACAGCAGCTCCTGCCCCATAGACCCTACCAACATGTGCAGCACAGCAGCTCCTGCCCATAGATCTGACCCATATCTGCCCCACAGCAGCTCCTGCCCCATAGATCTGACCCACATCTGCTCCACAGCATCTCCTGCCCCATAGATCTGACCCCCATCTGCCCCACAGCAGCTCCTGCCTCATACATCTGACTCACAGCAGCTCTGCCCCATAGATCTGACCCCCATCTGCCCCACAGCAGCTCCTGCCTCATACATCTGACTCACAGCAGCTCTGCCCCATAGAACTGGCCCACATCTGCCCCACAGCAGCTCCTGCCCCATAGACCCTACCAACATGTGCAGCACAGCAGCTCCTGCCCATAGATCTGACCCACATCTGCCCCACAGCAGCTCCTGCCCCATAGATCTGACCCACATCTGCGCCACAGCATCTCCTGCCCCATAGATCTGACCCCCATCTGCCCCACAGCAGCTCCTGCCTCATACATCTGACTCACAGCATCTCCTGCCCCATAGAACTGGCCCACATCAGCCACAGCAGCTCCTGACCTATAGATCTGACCCACATCTGCCCCACAGCAGCTCCTGCCCCATAGATCTGACCCACAGCATCTCCTGCCACATAGATCTGACCCAAATCAGCCCCACAGCAGCTCCTGCCCCATAGATCTGACCCACATGTGCCCCACAGCAGCTCCAAACTCATAGATCTGACTCACATCAGTCCAACAGCAGATTTTGCACCATAGATATGTCCCTCATATTCCCCACAGCAACTCCTGCCCCATAGAGCTGACCTACATCATCCCCTCTGCAGCTCCTGCCCCATAGGTCTGACCCACATGTGCCCCACAGCAGCTCCTGCCATATAGATCTAACCACCATCAGCCCCAAAGCAGCTCCTGCCCCATAGATCTGACCCAAGTCAGCCCCACAGCAGCTCCTGCCTTATAGATCTAACCACCATCAGCCCCACAACAGCTTCTACCCCATAGATCTGACCCACATGTGCTCCACTGCAGCTCCAGTCCCGTAGATCTGAACCACAGCAGCCCATGCCCCATAGATCTAACCCTCATCAGCAACACAGCAGCTCCTGACCCATACATCTGACCCAAATCTGCCCCACACCATCTCCTGCCCCATAGATCTAACTCACATGTGCCCCACAGCAGCTCCTGCCCATAGATCTGACCCACAGCAGCTCCTGCCCTATAGATCTGATTCAAATCTGCCCCACAGCAGCTCCTGACCATAGATCTGATCCACATGTTCCCCAGAGCAGCTCAGCCCCATTGATTTGACTCACATCAGCCCCACAGGAGATCCTGCCCCATAGATCTGACCCACATCAGCCCCACAGCAGATTTTGCCCCATAGATATGTGCCACGTCTGCCCCACAGCAGCTCCTGCGACATAGATCTTACCCAGATCTGCTCCACAGCAGCTGCTGCCCCAAAGATCTGACCAACATCAGCCCCACAGCAGCTCCTGCCCCATAGATCTGACCCACATCTGCCCCACAGCAGCTCCTGCCCCATAGATCTGACCCACATCTGCCACACAGCAGCTCCTGCCCCATAGATCTGACCCACATCTGCTCCACAGCATCTCCTGCCCCATAGATCTGACCCCCATCTGCCCCACAGCAGCTCCTGCCTCATACATCTGACTCAGAGCATCTCCTGCCCCATAGAACTGGCCCACATCACCCACAGCAGCTCCTGACCTATAGATCTGACCCACATCTGCCCCACAGCAGCTCCTGACCTATAGATCTGACCCACATCTGCTCCACAGCAGCTCCTGCCCCATAGATCTGACCCACATCTGCCACACAGCAGCCTTTGCCCCATAGATCTGACTCACATCTGCCCCACAGCATCTCCTGCCCCATAGATCTGACCCACATGTGCCCCACAGCAGCTCCTAACACATAGATCTGACCCACATGTGCCCCAGAGCTGCTCCTGCCCCATAGATCTGAACCACAGCAGCTCCTGTCTCATACATCTTACCCACATCAGCCCCACAGCAGATTTTGCCCCATAGTTATGTCCCACATCTGCCCAACAGCAACTCCTGCCCCATAGACCTGACCCACATGCGCCCCACAGCAGCTCCTGCCCCATAGGTCTGACCCACATGCGCCTCACAGCAGCTCCTGCCCCATAGATCTAACCACCATCAGCCCCAAAGCAGCTCCTGCCCCATAGATTTGACCCACATCAGCCACACAGCATCTCCCGCCCCATAGATGTGACCCACATCTGCACCACAGCAGCTCCTCCCCATAGATCTAACACCCATCAGCCTCACAGCAGCTCCTGCCCCATAGATATGCCCTACATCTGCCCCACATCAGCTCCTGCAACATAGATCTGACCCTCATCTGCAACACAGCAGCTCCTGCTCCATAAATCTGACCAACATCAGGCCCACATTTGTTCCTGCCCCATAGATCTGACCCACAGCAGCCCCTGCCTCATAGATCTGACCCACAAGTGCCCCACAGCAGCTCCAGCCCAATAGACCTGACCCACATCTGCCCCAAAGCATCTCCTGCCCCATAGATCTTTCCTACATCAGCCCCACAGCACCTCCGGCCCAATAGATCTTACCCACATGTGCCCCACAGCAGCTCCTGCCCCATAGATCTGACCCACATCAACCATGTTGATAAACATGAAAACATACAACATGGGTTGTATCAACCATGTAATCCATGGTGTCCCTATGTGTCCCAATGTCACCCTATGGGTCCCAGTGTCTCCCTATGGGTCACTATGTGTCCCTATGTGTCCCAATGTCCCCCCTATGGGTTGCTATGTGCCTCTATGGGTTCTCTATGGGGCTCTATGGGGTGCCTATGGAGCTCTATGGGGCGTTCTGAGGTTTCTATGGGGTGTCTATGGAACGCTATAGTGTGTCTATTTGGTAAATTAGTTTCTATGGGTGGCTATGGGAGCTCTATGGGGCACAATGGGTTGCCTACGGGGCTCTATGGGATGTCTGTGGGGCTCTATGGCGCGGCTATATGTCCTTATGTGGTGTCTATGTGGCACTATGTTGTGCTATGGGGTGCTGTGAGGCACTATGGGGTGCTATGGGGCTCTATGGAGCAGTATAGGGTGTCTATGGGTCTCTATGGGGTGCAATGGGGCGCTGTGGGGCACAAGAGAGTGTGTATGAGGCTCCATGGGCTGCTATGGGGCACTATGGAGTAGCTATGGGGTGCTATGGGGTCTCTTTGGGCCCCTATGGGTCACTATGTGGTGTCTATGGGGCTCTATGGGGTGGCTATGCGGTGCTGTAGGGTGGCTATGGGGTGCTTTGGGGTATCCTTGGGTTCCTATGGGGCGCTATGGGTGACTATGGGGTGCTATGGTTTGCTATGGGGCTCTATGCGGAAGAATGGGGTTTCTATGGGGCGCTATGAGGTCCCTATGGGGCTCTATGGGGAGTCTATGGGGTGTCTTTGGGGATCTATGGGTTGTCTGTGGGGCTCTATGGGGTCTGCATGGGATCTGTATGGAGTTCAGTGAGTTTCTATGGGGCTCTATGGGGTGTCTACAGGCACTATGGGGCGATATGGGGTGTCTATGTGGTTCAATTGGGCTCTATGGTGTGGCTGTAGGGCCTTATGTGGTGTCTATGGGGCACTGTGGGCTGCTATGGGGTGCTGTGGGGAACTATGGGGTGTCTATGGGGCTCTATGGAGCAGTATGCTGTGTCTATGGGTCCCTATGGGGTGCAATGGGGTGCTGTGGGGCACAATGGAGTGTCTATGAGGCTCCATGGGCTGCTATGGGGCACTATGGAGTAGCTATGGGGTGCTATGGGGTCTCTTTGGGCCCCTATGGGTCACTATGGGGCTCTATGGGGTATCTTTGTGTTCCTATGGGGCGCTATGGGTGACTATGGGGTCGCTCTGGGTTTCTTTGAGGCACTATGGGTCTCAATGGGGTCTCTATGGGTCTCAATTTCTCCTTATGGCTCCCAATGACTGTCTATGGGTCTCTATGTGTCCCTATGGGTCCCAGTGTCTCTCTATGGGTCCCAATGTCTTCCTCTGGATCTCTATGGGTCCCTAGGGGTCCCAGCGTCTCTCTATGTCCCCCTGTCTAGCTGGTAACTATACAGATGGTAACAATGATGGTAACAAATGTACAGAGGTTCTAAGCGAGAGAGAAACTCACCAGTGGTGATGCCTTCGCTGAGGAAGCTGGGGCGGTCTTCACTGCAGAGCGATGTCCAAGAGATGCTGCCTCACAGAATCACAGAATTCTCAAGGTTGGAAAAGGGCTGCCAGCTTTTGTAGGAGAATAGCATGGGAGACAGTTGTGAAGGCTTTGCTGAAGTCCAAGTAGCCTTCAACAGCCTTTCTTTCTTTCCTTCATCCATCAGATGGGTCACAGGATCGTAGAAGGAGATCAGATTGGTCAAGCAGGAGCTGCCCTTCACGAACCCATGCTGGCTAGGTCTGATCTCCTGCTCATCCCACACCTGCCGCATCTGTCATCTCCCTCAAGACAATTCGTTCCATTCCCTTCCCTGGCACCGAGGTCAGGCTAACAGGCCTGGAGTTGCCCGCATCCTCCTGACAACCTTGCTTGGAAATGGGAGTCACGTTGGCAAGCCTCCAGTCTTCTGGGACCTCACCCGGTAACAGGGAGCTCGGAAAGATAATGGAAAGCGGCTCGAGTGAGGGTCAGCCCTTAAATGAGGTCTCAGAGGAGGTGGAGTCGAGCTCCAGCCCTCCCGGGAGCACAGCTCCATGACTCTCACCTGTGCTCCCGCAGCTGACCCCACACTTGCCTCAGCTGATTAATCAGAGGTTCAGGCTGTGATTACCAATCTCCCACACAGCCCCTGTGGGTCCCAATGTTTCCCTATGGATCTCTGGGTGTCCCTATAGGACTCTATGGGGTTATTATGCCTCTAAATGGGTCCCTATATGTCTCTATGTCTCTCTATGGGGTCCCAATGTGTCCCAGTGTCCCCCTATGGATCTCTATGTATCCATATGGGTCCCAGTGACTCCCTTTGGGTCACTAATGAGTCACTATGTGTCCCAACGTCTCCCCTATGGGTTGCTATGTGTCTCTGTGGGGTCTCTTATGGGTATCTCTGGACCCAAATGTATTCCTATGGGTACCTATGGGTTTCAATGTGGTCCCTATGTGCCTCTATGGGGTCTCTATGGGTCTCAGCAGTGTCCCTATGTGTCTCTATGGGTCTCACTGTCCCCCACTGAAATCCATGGGATCCCTATGTGTCCCAATGTCCCCCTATGGGTCCCAGTGTCTCCCTATGGGTCACTATGTGTCCCTATGTGTCCTAATATCCCCCCTATGGGTAGCTATGTGCCTCTATGGGGTCTCTTATTTGTATCTATGGGCTTAAATGTCCTCCTATGGGTATCTATGTGTTTCACTGTGGTCCCTATGTGCCTCTATGGGGTCTCTTATGGGTCTCAGCAGAGTCTCTATGTGTCTCTACGGGTATCACTGTCCCCCACTGTAATCCATGGTGTCCCTATGTGTCCCAATGTCACCCTATGGGTCCCAGTGTCCCCCTATGGGTCACTATGTGTCCCTATGTGTCCCAATGTCCCCCCTATGGGTTGCTATGTGCCACTATGGGGTCTCTATGGGGTCTCTATGTGGTCTCATGGATATCTCTGGGCCCAAATGTCTTCCTATGGGTATCTATGTGTTTCAATGCATTCCCTATGTGCCTCTATGGGGTCTCTATGGGTCTCAGCAGTGTCCCTATGTGTCTCTATGGGTCTCACTGTCCCCCACTGAAATCCATGGGGTCCCTCTGTGTCCCAATGTCCCCCTATTTGTCCCAGTGTCAGCCTATGGGTCACAATGTGTCCCTCTGTGTCCCAATGTCCCTCCTATGTGTTGCTAAGTGTCTCCATGGGGTCTCTTATGAGTATCTCTGGGCCAAAATATCTACCTATTGCTATCCATAGGTTACATTACGTCCCTATGTGCCTCTATGGGGTCTCTTAAGGGTTACAGCGGAGTCCCTATGTGCCTCTATGGGTCTCACTGTCCCCCACTATGTTCCATGGGGTCCCTATGTGTCCCAATATACCCCTATGGGTCCCAGTGTTTCCCTATGGGTCACTATGTGTCCCAATATCCCCCCTATGGGTAGCTATGTGCCTCTATGGGGTCTCTTATTCGTATCTATGGGCTTAAATGTTCTCCTATGGGTATCTATGGGTTTCAGTGTGGTCCCTATGTGCCTCTATGGGGCCTCTTATGGGTCTCAGCAGAGTCTCTGTGTGTCTCTACGGGTATCACTGTCCCCCACTGTAATCCATGGTGTCCCTATGTGTCCCAATGTCACCCTATGGGTCCCAGTGTCTCCCTAAGGGTCACTATGTGTCCATATGTGTCCCAATGTCCCCCCTATGAGTTGCTATGTGCCTCTATGGGTTCTCTATGGGGCTCTATGGGGTGCCTATGGAGCTCTATGGGGTTCTATGGGGCGTTCTGAGGTTTCTATGGGGTGTCTATGGAACGCTATGGTGTGTCTATGTGGCAAAATGAGTTTCTATGGGTGGCTATGGGAGCACTATGGGGCACAATGGGTTGCCTACGGGGCTCTATGGGATGTCTATGGGGCTCTATGGTGTGGCTATATGTCCTTATGTGGTGTCTATGTGGCACTATGTTGTGCTATGGGGTGCTGTGAGGCACTATGGGGTGCTATGGGGCTCTATGGAGCAGTATAGGGTGTCTATGGGTCCCTATGGGGTGCAATGGGGCGCTGTGGGGCACAAGGGAGTGTCTATGAGGCTCCAACGGCTGCTATGGGGCACTGTGGAGTAGCTATGGGATGATTTGGGGTCTCTTTGTGCCCCTATGGGGCGCTATGTGTCACTATGTGGTGTCTATGGGGCTCTATGGGGTGGCTATGCGGTGCTGTAGGGTGGCTATGGGGTGCTTTGGGGTATCCTTGGGTTCCTATGGGGCGCTATGGGTGACTATGGGGTGCTATGGTTTGCTATGGGGCTCTATGCGGAAGAATGGGGTCTCTATGGGGCGTTATGGGGTCCCTATGGGGCTCTATGGGGAGTCTATGGGGTGTCTTTGGGGATCTATGGGTTGTCTGTGGGGCTCTATGGGGTCTGCATGGGGTCTGTATGGGGTTCAGTGGGTCTCTATGGGGCTCTATGGGGTGTCTACAGGCACTATGGGGCGATATGGGGTGTGTATGTGGTTCAATTGGGCTCTATGGTGTGGCTGTAGGGCCTTATGTGGTGTCTATGGGGCACTGTGGGCTGCTATGGGGTGCTGTGGGGAACTATGGGGTGTCTATGGGGCTCTATGGAGCAGTATGCTGTGTCTATGGGTCCCTATGGGGTGCAATGGGGTGCTGTGGGGCACAATGGAGTGTCTATGAGGCTCCATGGGCTGCTATGGGGCACTATGGAGTAGCTATGGGGTGCTATGGGGTCTCTTTGGGCCCCTATGGGTCACTATGGGGTGTCTATGGGGCTCCATGGGGTATCTTTGTGTTCCTATGGGGCGCTATGGGTGACTATGGGGTCGCTATGGGTTTCTTTGAGGAAGTGCCAAATCCTGCCCAACGTGTGATATCTCCTGCACCACAAGTTCCAAGTCTTGCCCCACAAGTTCCACCTACCATCCCACAAGTGCCACCTCCTGCCCCACAAGTGCCACCTCCCGACCCACAAGTGCCACCTCCTGCCGTGCAAGTGCCAGCTCCTGCGCCGAAAGTGCCAGCTCCTGCTCCACATGTGCCACCTCTCGCCCCACAAGTTCCAGCTCCCGCCCCATAAGTGCCACCTCCCTCTCCACAAATTCCACCTCCCGCCCACAAGTGCCACATCGCTCCCCACAAGTGCCACCTCCTGCCCCACTAGTGCCACCTCCCGCCCCACAAGTGCCAACACCAGCCCCACAAGTGCAACCTCCCACCCCACAAGTACCAAATCCTGCCCCACAACTTCCACCTCCTGCCCCAGAAGTGCCATCTCCTGCCCCACATGTGTCACCTCCTGCCCCACATCATCCACCTCCAAACCCATAAGTGCCACCTCCTGCACAACAAGTGCCATTTCCTGCCCCACAAGTGCCATTTCCCCCCCCACATGTGCCAACTCCTGCCTTACAAGTTTCACCTCCCACCCCACAAGTTCCACCTCCCACCCCACAAGTGCCAATTCCTGCTTCACAAGTGCCAGCTCATGCTTCACAAATGCCAGCTCATGCCCCACATCATCAACTTCCTGCCCCACAAGTGCCAGCTCTAACCCCACAAAGACAGCCTCCTGCCCCACATCATCCACCTCTTGCCCCACAAGTGCCAATTCCTGCCCCACAAGTGCCAGCTCATGCCCCACAAGTGCCACCTCTTGCCCCACAGGTGCCACCTCCCGCCCTACAACTTCAACATCCCGCCACACAAGTGCCGACTCCTGGCAACGTGTGCCACATCCTGCCCCACAAGTGCCAGCTCCTGCCCCACATGTTCCACCTACCATCCCACAAATTCCACCTCATGCCCCACAAGCGCCAACTCCCAACCCACAAATGCCAAATCCTGCAATGCAACTTCCACCTCCTGCCCAACAAGTGCCACTTTCTGCCCCACAAGTGTAGGCTCCTGCCCCACACGTGCCAATTCCTGCCCCACATGTGCCAGCTCATGCTTCACAAGTACCAGCTCCTGCACTACATCATCCACTTCCTGCTCACAAGTGCCACCTCCTGCCCCACAAGTGCCAGCTCCTGCCCCACAAGAGCCACTTCCTGCCCCACAAGTACCTCTTCCCTCCCAACAAGTTCCAATTTCCGCCCAACAAGTACCACCTCCTTCTGCACAAGTTCCACCTCCTGCCCTAAAAGCTCCATTTCCTGCCCCAAAACTTCCACCTCCTGCCCAACAATTTCCAACTCGTGCCCCACAATTGCCACCTCCTGGCCCACAAGTGCCACCTCCCGCCCTACAACTGCCAAACCCTTCCCCAAAACTTCCACCTCCTGCCCAACAATTTCCAACTCGTGCCCCACAATTGCCACCTCCTGCCACACAAATGCCACCTTCTGCCTCAAAATGCCACCTCCCGCCCAACAACTCCAACCTCCCGCCCCACAAGTGCCACCTCCTGTCTCACAAGTGCAACCTCCCGCCCCACAACTTTCACAACCTGCCCCACAAGTGCCACCTCCTGTCACTCAACTTCCAACTCCCGCCCCACAACTTCCACCTCCTGCCTCACAAGTTCCACATCCCGCCCCACAACTTCCAACTCCTGGCCCACAAGTGCGACCTCCTGCCCCACCATTACCACCTCCTGCCCCACAATTTCCACCTCCTGCCCTACAAGTGCCACAACCTGCTCCACAATTTCAACGTCCTGCCTTACAAGTGCCACATTCTGCCCCACAAGTGTAGGCTCCTGCTCCACAAGTGCCACCTCCCGAACCACAACCTCAACCTCTGGCCCCACAAGTCCCACCTCCCGCCCCACAAGTGCCACATCCCGCCCCACAACTTCCACCTCCTGCCCCACAAGTTATAACTCCTGCCCCACAAGTGTTGCATTTTGCCCCACAAGTGCCACCTCCCGCCTCACAAGTGCCACCTCCCGACCCACAAGTGCCAACTCCTGCCCCGCAACTTCCATCTCCTGCTCCACAAGTGCAACCTCGAACCGCACAATTGCCACCTCCTTCCCCATATCAACCACCTCCCATCCAACAAGTGCCACCTCCTGCCCCACAAGTGCCAATTCCTGCCCCACAAGTGCCAGCTCATGCTTCACAAGTGCCAGCTCCTGCCCCTCATCATCCACCTCCTGCCCCACAAGTGCCACCTCCTGACCCACAACATCAATCTCCAGCCCCACAAGAGCCGCCTCCTGCCCGACAAGTTACACCTGCTACAAGTTCCACAAGTGCCACCTCCCTGCTCACGAGTGCCACCTCCCGCCCCACATGTACCACCTCCTGCATCACAACTTCCACCTCCCGCCCCACATGTACCACCTCCTGCATCACAACTTTCACCTCCCGCCCCACATGTACCACCTCCTGCATCACAACTTACACCTCCCGCCCCACAAGTTCCACCTCTTCCCCACAAGCGCCACCTCCCTCTCCACAAACTCCACCTCCCACGCACAAGTGCCACATCCTGCCCCACAAGTGTCACCTCCTGTCCACAAGTGCCACCTTCCGCCCCACAAGTGCCACCTCACACCCCAACAGTGTCAACTTCCGCCCCACAAGTGCCACCTCACGCCCCACAACTTCCACATCCCGCCCCACAAGTGCCACCACCTGACCCACAAGTGCCACCACCTGACCCACTAATGCAACTACCTGCCCCACAAGTGCCAACTCCTGCACCACAAGTTCTACCTCCTGCCTTACAAGTGCCACCCCCTGCCTAACAACTTCCACCTCCCGCCCCACAAATGCCACCTCTTGCCCCACAAGTGCCACCTCCCACCCCACAAGTGCCACGTCCTTCCCAATTGCCACGTCCTGTCCCACAAGTGCCACCTCCTGCCGTACAAGTGCCACCCTCTGCCCCACAATTGCCACTTCTTGCCCCACAATTGCCAATTCTTGCCCCACAACTTCCACCTCCCACCCCATAACTTCCACCTCCCGTCCCACAGCTTCCACATCCTGCCCCACAAGTGCCCGATCCTGCCCCAGAAGTACCACCACCTGACCCACAAGTGCCAACTCCTGCCCCACAAGTGCCACCTCGCATCCCGCAAGTGCCACATCCCGCCCCACAAGTTCCACCTCCTGCCTTACAAGTGCCCATTCCTGCCCAACAAGTGCTAGCTCATGTTTCACAAATGCCAGCTCCTGCCCCACATCATCAACTTCCTGCCCCACAAGTGTCACCTCCAACCCCACAAAGACATCCTCCTGCCCCACATCATCCACCTCCTGCCCCACAAGTGCCAATTCCTGCCCCACAAGTGCCAGCTCATGCCCCACAAGTGCCAGCTCCTGCCCCACAACATCCTCCTCCTGCCCCACAACTGCCACCTCCTGCCCCACAAGTGCCACCTCACACCCCACAAATGCCACCTCCTGCCCTGCAACTTCCACCTCCTGCTCCACAAGGGCCATCTCCTGCCCCACATCGTCCACCTCCCACCCAACAAGTGCCACGTCCTGCCCCACAAGTGCCAATTCCTGCCTCACAAGTGCCAGCTCATGCCCCACAAGTGCCACCTCCTGCCCCACAAGTGCCACCACCCCCCCAACAAGTGCCACCTCCCGCCCCACAACTTCCACTTTCCGCCCAACAACAGCCTCCTCCTGCCCCACATGTGCCTCCTCCTGCCACACAAGTGCCATCTCCTGCCCCACAAGTGCTACCTACTTCCCCACTAGTGCCACCTCCTGCCCCACATCATCCACCTCCTGCCTCACAAATGCCTCCTCCTGACCCACAATTGCCACCTGCCGCCCCACAACTTCCACCTCCTGCCCCACAAGTGCCACCTTCTGCCTCACAAGTGCCACAACCCGCCCCACAAGTGCCACATCCCACCGCACAATTTCCACCTCTTGTTACACAAGTCCCACCTCCCACCCAACAACAGCCTCCTCCTGCCCCACAAGTGCCACATCCCGCCCCACAAGTTCCACCTCCTGCCTTACAAGTGCCAATTCCTGCCCCACAAGTGCCAGCTCCTGCCCCACAAGTGCCACCTCCTGCCCCACAAGTTCCAACTCCTGCCCCACATGTTCCAACTACCACCCCACAAATTCCAACTCCTGCCCCACAAGTGCCACCTCCCACCCCACAAATGCCACCTCCTGCCCTGCAACTTCCACCTTCTGACCCACAAGTGCCACCTCCTGCCCCACATCATCCAACCCCTGCCCCACAAGTGCCACCTCCTGCCCCACAACGACCACCTCCTGCCCCACATCATCCACCCCCTGCACCACAAATGCCAGCTCATTCCCCTGAAGTGCCAGCTCTTGCCCCACAAGTGCCAGCTCCTGCCCAACAAGAGCCACTTCCTGCCCCACAAGTACCTCTTCCCTCCCAACAAGTTCCAATTTCCGCCCCACAAGTGCCACCTCCTGCCCCAAGTGCAACCTCCTGCCCCACAAATGCCACCTTTCTCCCCACAAGTGCCACCTCCTGCCCCACAAGTGCAACCTCCTGCCCCACAAATGCCACCTTTCGCCCCACAAATGCCACCTCCCGCTCCACAACTTCCACCTCCCGACCCACAAGTGCCACCTCACGCCCAACATCTACCACCTCCCACCCAACAAGTGCCACCTCCCGCCCTACAACTTCCATCTCCTGGCCCACAAGTGCCACCTCCTGCCTCAAAAGAGCCACCTCCCGCCCCACAACTTCCACGTAATGCCCCATAAGTTCCAACTCCCGCCCAACAAGTGCCACCTCTCGTCCCACAAGGACCACCTCCTGCCCCACAAGTGCAACCTCCTGCCCCACAAGTGCCACCTCCCGCCCCACAAGTGTCAACTCATGCTCCACAAATGCCACCTCCTGCTCCACAAGTTCCACCTCTTGCCCCACAAGTGCCAAATACTTCCCCACAACTTCCACCTTCTGCCCCACTAGTGCCAACTCCAATTCCACAAGTGCCACCTCCAGCCCTACAACTGCCACTTCCAGCCCCACAAGTGCCTCCTCCTGCCCCACAAGTGCCTCCTCCTGCCCCACAAGTGCCACATCCCGCCCCACAAGTGCCACCTCCTGCCCCACATCATCCACCTTCTGCCCCACAATTGCCACCTCCTGCCCCACAAGTGCCACATCCCGCCCCACAAGTGCCACCTCCTGCCCCACATCATCCACCTCCCGCCCCACAATTGCCACCTCCTGCCCCACAAGTGCCACATCCCACCCAACAATTGTGGCCACATGACAAACAAGTTCCACTTCCGCCCCACAAGTGCCACCTCCTGCCCAACAAGTGCCATTTCTTACCCCACAGGTTCCAAATCCTACCCCACTGGTGCCATTTCTGGCCCCACAAGTGCCATTTCCCCCCCCACATGTGCCAACTCCTGCCTTACAAGTTTCACCTCCCACCCCACAAATTCCACCTCCCACCCCACAAGTTCCACCTCCTGCCCCAAAAGTGCCAATTCCTGCTTCACAAGTGCCAGCTCATGCTTCACAAATGCCAGCTCATGACCCACATCATCAACTTCCTGCCCCACAAGTGCCACCTCTAACCCCACAAAGACAGCCTCCTGCCCCACATCATCCACCTCCTGCCCCACAAGTGCCAATTCCTGCCCCACAATTGCCAGCTCATGCCCCATATCATCTACTTCCTGCCCCACAAGTGCCAGTTCATGCCCCACAAGTGCCACCTCTTGCCCCACAGGTGCCACCTCCTACCCCACAAGTGCCACCTCCTGCCCCACATCATCCACCTCCTCCCCCACAAGTGACAATACCTGTTCCACAAGTGCCACCTCCCGCCCCACAACTTCAACATCCCGCCACACAAGTGCCGACTCCTGGCAACGTGTGCCACATCCTGCCCCACAAGTGCCAGCTCCTGCCCCACATGTTCCACCTACCATCCCACAAATTCCACCTCATGCCCCACAAGTGCCAACTCCCAACCCACAAATGCCAAATCCTGCAATGCAACTTCCACCTCCTGCTCCACAAGTGCCACCTCGTGCCCAACAGGTGCCACCTCCTGCCCCAAAAAAGCCAACTCCTGCCCCACATCATCCACCAACCGCCCCACAAGTGTCACCTCCTGCCCCACATCATCCACCAACCGCCCCACAAGTGTCACCTCCTGCCCCACATCATCCACCAACCGCCCCACAAGTGTCACCTCCTGCCCCACATCATCCACCAACCGCCCCACAAGTGTCAGCTCCTGCCCCACATCATCAACTTCCTGCCCCACATGTGCCACCTCCTGTCCGACAAAGACCACCTCCTGCCCGCATCATCCACCCGCTGCCCCACAAGTGCCAACTCCTGCCCCACAACGACCACCTCCTGCCCCACATCATCCACCCCCTGCCCCACAAGTGCCACCCCCTGCCCCACAACGACCACCTCCTGCCCCACAACGACCACCCCATGCACCACAAGTGCCAATTCCTGCCCTACAAGTGCCAGCTCATTCCCCTGAAGTGCCAGCTCCTGCCCCACAAGTGCCACAGTTTGCCACACCACTGCCTCCTCCCCCCCAAATAATCCACCTCCTGCCCCACAAGTGTCACTGACCGCCCAACTTCCTTCTCCTGACACACAAGTGCAACCTCCTGCCCCACAAGTGCCAGCTCCTGCCCGACAAGAGCCACTTCCTACCCCACAAGTACCTCTTCCCTCCCAACAAGTTCCAATTTCCACCCCACAAGTGCCACCTCCTGCCCCACAAGTGCAACCTCCTGCCCCACATCGTCCACCTCCCACCCAACAAGTGCCACCACCTGCCCCACAATTGCCAATTCCTGCCCCACAAGTGCCAGCTCCTGCCCCACAAGTGCCACATTTGTCCACACCACTGCCACCTCCCCCCCCAAATAATCCACCTCCTGCCCCACAAGTGTCACTGACTGACCAACTTCCTCCTCCTGCCCCACAAGAGCCTTTTCCTGCCCCACAAGTACCTCTTCCCTCCCAACAAGTTCCAATTTCCGCCCCACAAGTGCCAACTCCTGCCCCAAATCATCCACCTCCCGCCCCACAATTGCCACCTCCCGACCCACAAGTGCCACCTCCTGCCCCACAAGTTCAACCTCCTGCCCCACAAGTGCAACCTCCTGCCCCACATCGTCCACCTCCCACCCAACAAGTGCCACCACCTGCCCCACAACTGCCAGTTCCTGCCCCACATGTGCCAGCTCATGCTTCACAAGTACCAGCTCCTGCACTACGTCATCCACTTCCTGCTCACAAGTGCCAGCTCCTGACCGACAAAGACATCCTCCTGCCCCACAAGTGCCAATTTCTGCCCCACAAGTGCCAGCTCATTCCCCTGAAGTGCCACATTTGTCCACACCACTGCCTCCTCCCCCCCAAATAATCCACCTCCTGCCCCACAACTGTCACTGACTGACCAACTTCCTCCTCCTGCCCCACAAGTGCCAGCTCCTGCCCCACAAGAGCCACTTCCTGCCCCACAAGTACCTCTTCCCTCCCAACAAGTTCCAATTTCCGCCCAACAAGTACCACCTCCTTCTGCACAAGTTCCACCTCCTGCCCTAAAAGCTCCATTTCCTGCCCCAAAACTTCCACCTCCTGCCCAACAATTTCCAACTCGTGCCCCACAATTGCCACCTCCTGCCACACAAATGCCACCTTCTGCCTCAAAATGCCACCTCCTGCCCAACAACTCCAACCTCCCGCCCCACAAATGCCACCTCCTGCCCCACAACTTTCACCTCCTGCCCCACAAGTGCAACCTCCCTGCCCACGAGTGACACAATCTGCCCAAGTGCCACCTCCTGCCTCACAACTTCCACCTCCCGCCCCACAAGTGCCACCTCCTGTCTCACAAGTGCAACCTCCCGCCCCACAACTTCCACAACCTGCCCCACAAGTGCCACCTCCCGTCACTCAACTTCCAACTCCCGCCCCACAAGTGCCACCTCCCGCCCTACAACTTCCACCTCCCGCACCACAACTTCTACCTCCTGCCTCACAAGTTCCACATTCTCCCGCCCCACAACTTCCAACTCCTGGCCCACAAGTGCCACCTCCTGCCCCACCATTACCACCTCCTGCCCCACAAGTGCCACAACCTGCTCCACAATTTCAACGTCCTGCCTTACAAGTGCCACATTCTGCCCCACAAGTGTAGGCTTCTGCTCCACAAGTGCCACCTCCCGAACAACAACCTCAACCTCTGGCCCCACAAGTCCCACCTCCCACCCCACAAGTGCCACATCCCGCCCCACAAGTGCCACCACCCGCCCCACAAGTGCCACCTTCTGTTCCACAACTTCCACCTCCTGCCCCACAAGTTATAACTCCTGCCCCACAAGTGTTGCATTTTGCCCCACAAGTGCCACCTCCCGCCTCACAAGTGCCACCTCCCGACCCATAAGTGCCAACTCCTGCCCCGCAACTTCCATCTCCTGCTCCACAAGTGCCACCTCGAACCGCACAATTGCCACCTCCTTCCCCATATCAACCACCTCCCATCCAACAAGTGCCAATTCCTGCCCCACAAGTGCCAATTCCTGCCCCCCAAGTGCCAGCTCATGCTTCACAAGTGCCAGCTCCTGCCCCTCATCATCCACCTCCTGCCCCACAACATCAATCTCCAGCCCCACAAGAGCCGCCTCCTGCCCGACAAGTTACACCTGCTACAAGTTCCACAAGTGCCACCTCCCTGCTCACGAGTGCCACCTCCCGCCCCACATGTACCACCTCCTGCATCACAACTTCCACCTCCCGCCCCACATGTACCACCTCCTGCATCACAACTTCCACCTCCCGCCCCACATGTACCACCTCCTGCATCACAACTTCCACCTCCCGCCCCACATGTACCACCTCCTGCATCACAACTTCCACCTCCCGCCCCACAAATGCCACCTCCTGCCCTACAAGTGCCAAATCAGGCCCCACAAGTGCCCCCTCCCGCTCCACAAGTGCCACGTCCTGCCCCACAAGAGCCATCTCCCGCCCCACAAGGGCCAAATCCTGCCACGCAACATCCACCTCCTGCCCCACATCATCCACCTCCCACCCCACAAGTGCCACCTCCTGTGGCACAACTGCCAATTCCAGCCCTAAAAGTGCCAGCTCATGCTTCACAATTGCCAGCTCCTGCCCCACATCATCCACCTCCTGCCCCACAAGTGCCACCTCCTATCCCACATGTGCCAACTCCTGCCCCAAAAGTGCCATTTCCTGCACCACATTTGCCACCTCCTGCCCCACAAGTGCCACCTCCCACCCCACAAGTTTAACCTCCGGACACACAAGTGCCATCTCCTGCCCCACAAGTGCCATCTCCTGCCCCACAAGTGCCATCTCCCGCCCCACAAGTGCCAAATCCTGACGTGCAACTTCCACCTCCTGCTCCACAAGTGCCATCTCCTGCCCCACAAGTGCCACCTCCCGCCCCTCTATAGCCACCTCCTGCCCCAAAAGTTACACCTCTTGCCCCACAACGTCGACCCCCGCCCCACATGTGCCACCACCTGACCCACAAGTGCCAACTCCTGCCCCACAAGTGCCATTTCCTGTATTACATTTGCCGCGTCCTGCCCCACAAGTGCCGGCTCCTGCCCCACAAGTGCTACCTCTCGCCCCACAACCTCAACCTCCAGCCACACAAGTGCCACCTCCCGCCCCACAAGTGCCACCTCCCGCCCCACTACTTCCACGTCACACCCCAAATCTTCTTACCTTCCACCCCACAAGTGCCACCTCCTGCCCCAAACCTTCAACCTACTGCCCCACAACTGCCACTTCCCACCCAGCAATTTCCACCCCCCGCCCCACAAGTACCTCCTCCCACCCCACAAGTGCCAACCCTTACCCCACAAGTGCTAACTCCTGCCCCACATCATCCACCAACCGCCCCACAAGTGTCACCTCCTGCCCCACAACTTCCATGTCCCACTCCACAAGTGCCACCTACTGCACAACAAATACCATCTCCTGCCCCATAAGTGCCACCTCCTGCCCCACAACCGCTACCTCCTGCCTCATATCATTCACCTCCCGCCCCACAAGTTCCACCTCCCGCACCACAAGTGCCACCTCCTGCCCCACAAGTGCCACCTCCCGACCCACATGTACCTACTTCTGCCCCACAAGTGCCAGCTCCTGCCCCTCAAGTGTCACCTCCTCCCCACAAGTGCCACTTCCTGCCGCACAAGTGATACCTGCAGCTCCACAACTGCCACCACCCGCCCCACAACTTCCACCTCCCGCCTCACAAGTGCAACCTCCAGGCCCACAAGTGCCACCTCCAGATCCACAAGAATTAACTCCTGCCCCACAAGTGCCACCTCCTGCCCTTCAAGAGCCACTTCTTGCCCCACAAGTAACATTTCCTGCCCCACAAGTGCCAACTCCTGCCCCACTAGTGCCACCTCCCGCCCCACAAGTCCCACCACCCTCCCCACAACTTTAACCTCCTTCCCCAAAACATCCACCTCCCGCCCCACAGGTGTCATCATCTGCCCCACAACTGCCACATCCCGCCCCACAAGTGCCACCCCTTGCCCCACAAGTGCCACATCCCACCGCACAATTTCCACCTCTTCTTACACAAGTCCCACCTCCCGCCCAACAACAGCCTCCTCCTGCCCCACAAGTGCAACCTCCTGCCCCACAAGTGCCACCTCGCATCCCACAAGTGCCACATCCCGCCCCACAAGTTCCACCTCCTGCCTTACAAGTGCCAATTCCTGCCCTACAAGTGCCAGCTCATTCCCCTGAAGTGCCAGCTCCTGCCCCACAAGTGCCACATTTGTCCACACCACTGCCACCTCCCCCCAAATAATCCACCTCCTGCCCCACAAGTGTCACTGACCGCCCAACTTCATCCTCCTGACACACAAGTGCAACCTCCCGCTCCACAACTTCCACCTCCCACTCCACAACTTCCACCTCCTGCCCCAGTAGTGCCACCTCCCGACCCACAAGTGCCACCTCCCGCCCTACAACTTCCATCTCCTGGCTCACAAGTTCCACCTCCTGCCTCAAAAGAGCCACCTCCCGCCCCACAACTTCCACGTAACGCCCCATAAGTTCCACCTCCTGCCCAACAAGTGCCACCTCTCGTCCCACAAGGACCACCTCCTGCCCCACAAGTGCCACCTCCTGCCCCACAAGTGCCACCACCTGCCCAACAAGTGCCACCACCCTCCCCAAAATGCCAACTCCCGCCCCACAAGTGCCACGTCCAGCCCCACAACTTCCACCTCCTGCCCCAAAAGTGTCAACTCCTGCCCCATAAGTTCCATATCCCGCCCCACAAGTGCCACTACCTGCCCCACTAGTGCCATCTCCATTTCCACAGGTGCCACCTCCCGCCCCACAACTTCCACGTAACGCCCCATAAGTTCCACCTCCTGCCCAACAAGTGCCACCTCTCGTCCCACAAGGACCACCTCCTGCCCCACAAGTGCCACCTCTTGCCCCACAAGTGCCAAATACTTCCCCACAACTTCCACCTTCTGCCGCACTAGTGCCAACTCCAATTCCACAAGTGCCACCTCCCACACAAGTGCCACCACCTGACCCACAAGTGCCAACTCCTGCCCCACAAGTGCCATTTCTTGCCCCACAAGTGCCACCTCCTGCCCCACAAGTGCTATTTCCTGCCCTACAACTTCCACCTCCTGCCCCACAAGAGCCAGTTCCAGCCCCACAAATGCCACCTCCCGCCCCACAACTTCAACAACCCGCCATACAAGTGCCAACTCCTGCCCAACGTGTGCCACATCCTGCCCCACAAGTGCCAAATCCTGCCCCGCAACTTTTACCTCCTGCTCCACAAGTGCCAACTCCTGCCCCACATCATCCACCTCCTGCCCCACAAGTGCCACCTCCAGCCCCACAAGTGCCAACTCCTGCCCCACAAGTGCCACATCCCCCCCACAAGTGCCAGCTCCTGCCCCACAAGTGCCACCTACCACGCTACAAGTGCCACCTCCTGCCCCACAAGTTCCACCTCCCACCCCACAAGTGCCAAATCCTGCCACGCAACGTCCACATCCTGCTCCACAAGTGCCACATCCTGCCCCACATCATCCACCTCCCATCCAACAAGTGCCACCACCTGCCGCACAACTGCCAATTCCTGCCCCACAAGTGCCAGCTCATGCTTCACAAGTGCCAGCTCCTGCCCCTCATCATCCACCTCCTGCCCCACAAGTGCCACCTCCCGCCCAACAATTGTGGCCACATGACAAACAAGTGAAAAATCCCACCCCACAAGTGCCACTACATGCCCAACAGGTGCCACCTCCCACCCCACAACTTCAGCCTCCCGCCACAGAAGTGCCAACTCCTGCCCAACGTGTGATATCTCCTGCACCACAAGTTCCAAGTCTTGCCCCACAAGTTCCACCTACCATCCCACAAGTGCCACCTCCAGCCCCACAAGTGCCATCTCCCACCCCACAAGTACCAAATCCTGCCCCACAACTTCCACCTCCTGCCCCAGAAGTGCCATCTCCTGTCGCACAAGTTCCACCTTCTGCCCCACAAGTGTAACCTCCAGCCCCATAAGTGCCAAATCCTGCCCCACAACATCCACCTGTGCCCTACAAATACCATTTCCGGCTCCACATCATCCAACTCCTGTCCCACAAGTGCCACCTCCTGCCCAACAAGTGCCACCTCCTGCCCCACAAGTGCCACCTCCTGCCCCACAAGTGCCACCTCCCGACCCACAAGTGCCACCTCCCGACCCACAAGTGCCACCTCCTGCCGTGCAAGTGCCAGCTCCTGCCCCGAAAGTCCTGCCCCACATGTGCCACCTCTCGCCCCACTAGTGCCACCTCCCGCCCCATAAGTGCCACCTCCCTCTCCACAAATTCAGCCTCCCGCCCACAAGTGCCACATCGCTCCCCACAAGTGCCACCTCCCGCCCCACAAGTTCTAACTCCCGCCCCACAAGTGCCAACTCCCGCCCCACAAGTGCCAACTCCCGCCCCACAAGTGCCAACTCCCGCCCCACAAGTGCCAGCTCATGCTTCACAAGTGCCAGCTCCTGCCCCTCATCATCCACCTCCTGCCCCCCAAGTGCCACCTCCTGCCCAAAACCTGCCACCTCCCTCCCCACAATGCCACCTCCTGCCATATTAGTGCAGCCTCCTGCCCCACAAGTGCAAACTCCCGCCCCAAAAGTGCCACTTCCTGCCCCTCTATCGCCACCTCCTGCCCCAGAAGTTCCACTTCCTGCACCACAAGTTACACCTACAGCCCCACAATTTCCACCTCCTGTTTTACAAGTTCCACTTCCGCCCCACAAGTGCCACCTCCTGCCCAACAAGTGCCAGTTCATGCCCCACAAGTGCAAGGTCCTGTCCTTCAACTTCCACCTCCCGCCCCACAATTGCCACCTCCTGCCCCACAAGTGCCACCTCCCGCCCAACAATTGTGGCCACATGACAAACAAGTTCCACTTCCGCCCCACAAGTGCCACCTCCTGCCCAACAAGTGCCATTTCTTACCCCACAGGTTCCAAATCCTACCCCACTGGTGCCATTTCCTGCCCCACAAGTGCCATTTCCCCCCCCACATGTGCCAACTCCTGCCTTACAAGTTTCACCTACCACCCCACAAATTCCACCTCCCACCCCACAAGTTCCACCTCCTGCCCCAAAAGTGCCAATTCCTGCTTCACAAGTGCCAGCTCCTGCACTACGTCATCCACATCCTGCCCCACAAGTGCCACCTCCTGACCGACAAAGACATCCTCCTGCCCCATAAGTGCCAATTTCTGCCCCACAAGTGCCAGCTCATTCCCCTGAAGTGCCACATTTGTCCACACCACTGCCTCCTCCGCCACAAATAATCCACCTCCCGCCCCACAAGTGTCACTGACTGACCAACTTCCTCCTCCTGCCCCACAAGTGCCAGCTCCTGCCCCACAAGTGCCAGCTCCTGCCCCACAAGTACCTCTTCCCTCCCAACAAGTTCCAATTTCCGCCCAACAAGTACCACCTCCTTCTGCACAAGTTCCACCTCCTGCCCTAAAAGCTCCATTTCCTGCCCCAGAAGTGCCACCTCCCGCCCCACAAGTGCCACCTCCTGCCCTACAACTTCCACCTCCTGGCCCACAAGTGCCACCTCCCGCCCTACAACTGCCAAACCCTGCCCCAAAACTTCCACCTCCTGCCCAACAATTTCCAACTTGTGCCCCACAATTGCCACCTCCTGCCACACAAATGCCACCTTCTGCCTCAAAATGCCACCTCCTGCCCAACAACTCCAACCTCCCGCCCCACAAGTACCACCTCCTGCTCCACAAGTTCCACCTCCTGCCCCATAAGTTCCACCTTACGCCCCACAAGTGCCATCTCCTGCCCCAAAAGCTCAATTTCCTGCCCCATCAGTGCCACCTCCCGCACCACAAGTGCCACCTCCTGCCCCATAAGTGCCAATTTCTGCCCCACAAGTGCCACTTCCCGCCTTACAAATGCCACCTCCTGCCCCACAACTTTCACCTCCTGCCCCACAAGTGCAACCTCCCTGCCCACAAGTGACACAATCTGCCCAAGTGCCACCTCCTGCCTCACAACTTCCATCTCCCGCCCCACAAGTGCCAATTTCTGCCCCACAAGTGCCACTTCCCGCCTTACAAATTCCACCCCCCACCCCACAAGTTCCACCTCCTGCCCCAAAAGTGCCAATTCCTGCTTCACAAGTGCCAGCTCATGCTTCACAAATGCCAGCTCATGCCCCACATCAACTTCCTGCCCCACAAGTGCCACCTCTAACCCCACAAAGACAGCCTCCTGCCCCACATCATCCACCTCCTCCCCCACAAGTGACAATACCTGTTAGACAAGTGCAACCTCCAGCCCCACAACTTCAACATCCCGCCACACAAGTGCCGACTGCTGGCAACGTGTGCCACACCCTGCCCCACAAGTGTCAACTCCTGCCCCACATGTTCCACCTACCATCCAACAAGTGCCACCTCCTGCCCCACAAGTGCCAATTCCTGCCCCCCAAGTGCCAGCTCATGCTCCACAAGTGCCAGCTCCTGCCCCTCATCATCCACCTCCTGCCCCACAAGTGCCACCTCCTGCCCCACAACATCAATCTCCAGCCCCACAAGAGCCGCCTCCTGCCCAACAAGTTACACCTGCTACAAGTTCCACAAGTGCCACCTCCCTGCTCACGAGTGCCACATCCCGCCCCACATGTACCACCTCCTGCATCACAACTACCACCTCCCGCCCCACATGTACCACCTCCTGCATCACAACTTACACCTCCCGCCCCACATGTACCACCTCCTGCATCACAACTTCCACCTCCCGCCCCACATGTACCACCTCCTGCATCACAACTTTCACCTCCCGCCCCACATGTATCACCTCCTGCATCACAACTTCCACCTCCCGCCCCACATGTACCACCTCCCGCCCCACAAGTTCCACCTCCCGCCCCACAAGTTCCACCTCCTCCCCACAAGCGCCACCTCCCTCTCCACAAACTCCACCTCCCACGCACAAGTGCCACATCCTGCCCCACAAGTGCCACCTCATGCCTCACAAGTGCCACCCCCCCCCACAAGTGCCACCTCCCGCCCCACAAGTGCCACCTCCCACGCACAAGTGCCACATCCTGCCCCACAAGTGTCACCTCCTGCCCACAAGTGCCACCTTCCGCCCCACAAGTGCCACCTCACACCCCAACAGTGTCAACTTCCGCCCCACAAGTGACACCTCACGCCCCACAACTTCCACATCCCGCCCCACAAGTGCCACCACCTGACCCACAAGTGCCACCACCTGACCCACTAATGCAACTACGTGCCCCACAAGTGCCAACTCGTGCCCCACAAGTGCCAACTCCTGCCCCACAAGTTCTACCTCCTGCCTTACAAGTGCCACCCCCTGCCTCACAACTTCCACCTCCCGCCCCACAAATGCCACCTCCTGCCCCACAAATGCCACCTCCTGCCCTACAAGTGCCACCTCAGGCCCCACAAGTGCCCCCTCCCGCTCCACAAGTGCCACGTCCTGCCCCACAAGGGCCAAATCCTGCCACGCAACATCCACCTCCTGCCCCACATCATCCACCTCCCACCCCACAAGTGCCAATTCCAGCCCTAAAAGTGCCAGCTCATGCTTCACAATTGCCAGCTCCTGCCCCACATCATCCACCTCCTGCCCCACAAGTGCCACCTCCTAACCCACATGTGCCAACTCCTGCCCCAAAAGTGCCATTTCCTGCACCACATTTGCCACCTCCTGCCCCACAAGTGCCACCTCCTTCCCCACAAGTGCCACCTCCCACCCCACAAGTTTAACCTCCAGACACACAAGTGCCACCTCCTGCCCAAAACCTGCCACCTCCCTCCCCACAATGCCACCTCCTGCCATATTAGTGCAGCCTCCTGCCCCACAAGTGCAAACTCCCGCCCCAAAAGTGCCACTTCCTGCCCCTCTATCGCCACCTCCTGCCCCAGAAGTTCCACTTCCTGCACCACAAGTTACACCTACAGCCCCACAATTTCCACCTCCTGTTTTACAAGTTCCACTTCCGCCCCACAAGTGCCACCTCCTGCCCAACAAGTGCCAGTTCATGCCCCACAAGTGCAAGGTCCTGTCCTTCAACTTCCACCTCCCGCCCCACAATTGCCATCTCCTGCCCCACAAGTGCCACCTCCCGCCACACAAGTGCCACCTCCCGCCCCTCTATAGCCACCTCCTGCCCCACAAGTTACACCTCTTGCCCCACAAGTTCCACCTCTTGCCCCACAACGTCGACCCCCGCCCCACATGTGCCACCACCTGACCCACAAGTGCCAACTCCTGCCCCACAAGTGCCGGCTCCTGCCCCACAAGTGCTACCTCTCGCCCCACAACTTCAACCCTCAGCCACACAAGTGCCAACTCCTGCCCAACAAGTGCCGCCTCCCGCCCCACAAGTGCCACCTCCCGCCCCACTACTTCCACGTCACACCCCAAATCTTCTTACCTTCCACCCCACAAGTGCCACCTCCTGCCCCAAACCTTCAACCTACTGCCCCACAACTGCCACTTCCCACCCAGCAATTGCCACCCCCCGCCCCACAAGTGCCTCCTCCCACCCCACAAGTGCCAACCCTTACCCCACAAGTGCTAACTCCTGCCCCACATCATCCACCAACCGCCCCACAAGTGCCACCTCCTGCACCACAACTTCCATCTCCCACTCCACAAGTGCCACCTACTGCACAACAAATACCATCTCCTGCCCCATAAGTGCCATCTCCTGCCCCACAGGTGCCACCTACTGTTCCACATCATCCACCTCCTTCCCCACATCATCCACCTCCTGTTCCACAAATGTCACCTCCTGACCCACAACTTCCACCTCCTGCCCCACAAGTGCCACCTCCTGCCCCACATAATCCACGTCCTGCTCCAAAATTGCCACCTCCTGCCCCACAAGTGCCACTTCCCACCCCACAAGTGCCACCTCCAGCCCCACCAGTTCCACCTCCTGACCCACAAGTGCCACTACGTGACCCACAATTGCCACCTCCCGTCTCACAATTGCAACTCTCGCCCAACAAGTGCCACCTCCTGCCCCACAATTGCCACCACCCCCCCAACAAGTGCCACCTCCCGCCCCACAAGTACCACATCCCACCCCACAAGTGCAACCTCCTGCCCCACAACATCCACCTCACGCTCCAAAAGTGCCACCTCCTGCCCCACAAGTGCTACTTCCTGCCTTACAAGTGCCACTTCCCGCTGCACAAGTGACACCTCCAGCCCCACAGTTCCCACAACCCGCCCCACAACTTCCACATCCCGCCTCACAACTGCAAGCTCCTGCCCCACAATTGCCACCTCCTACCACACAAGTGCCAACTCCTGCCCCACAAGTGCCACCTCATGTCCCTCAATTTTCACCTTATGCCCCAAAAGTGCCACCTCCCGCCCAACAAGTGCAACATCTCGCCCCACTAGTGCCACTTCCCGGCCCAAAATTGCTACCTCCTGCCCCACATCATCCACCTCCTGTTCCACAAATGTCACCTCCTGACCCACAACTTCCACCTCCTGCCCCACAAGTGCCACCTTCTGCCTCACAAGTGCCACCCCTTGCCCCACAAGTGCCACATCCCACCGCACAATTTCCACCTCTTCTTACACAAGTCCCACCTCCCGCCCAACAACAGCCTCCTCCTGCCCCACAAGTGCAACCTCCTGCCCCACAAGTGCCACCTCGCATCCCACAACTGCCACATCCCGCCCCACAAGTGCCACCCCTTGCCCCACAAGTGCCACATCCCACCGCACAATTTCCACCTCTTGTTACACAAGTCACACCTCCCGCCCAACAACAGCCTCCTCCTGCCCCACAAGTGCCACCTCCTGCCCCATAAGTTTCACCTCTCGCCCAACAAATGCCACCACCTCCCCCAAAAGTGCCACCTCCTGCCCCACGGGTGCCATTTCCTGCCCCACAACATCCACCTCCCACTCACAAATGCAACCTACTGCCCCACAACTTCCACCTCCTGCCCCACAAGTGCCAACTCCTGCCCCACAAGTGCCACCTCCCGCCCCACAAGTGCCACCTGTCACCCTGCAAGTCCAGCTCCTCTCGCCCCACAAGTGCCAGCTCATGCTTCACAAGTGCCAGCTCCTGCCCCACATCATCAACTTCCTGCCCCACAAGTGCCACCTCCAACCCCACAAAGACAGCCTCCTGCACCACATCATCCACCTCCTGCCCCACAGGTGCCAATTCCTGCCCCACAATTGCCAGCTCATGCCCCACAAGTGCCAGCACCTGCCCCACAAGTGCCACCTCTTGCCCAACAGGTGCCACCTCCTGCCCCACTAATGCCAAATCCTGCCCTGCAACTTCCAACTCCTGCCCCACAAGTGCCAATTCCTGCCCCACAAGTTCCAGCTCATGCTTCACAAGTGCCAGCTCCTGCCCCACATCATCCACTTCCTGCTCACATGTGCCACCTCCTGTCCGACAAAGACCACCTACTG
Organism: Coturnix japonica; assembly: GCF_054131305.1. Classification (NCBI taxonomy): domain Eukaryota; kingdom Metazoa; phylum Chordata; class Aves; order Galliformes; family Phasianidae; genus Coturnix; species Coturnix japonica. The sequence continues at coordinate 458,477 of NW_028188945.1, read as the reverse complement.
CCCCACATCATCCACCCCCTGCCCCACAAGTGCCACCTCCTGCCCCACATCATCCACCCCCTGCCCCACAAGTGCCACCTCCTGCCCCACAACGACCACCCCCTGCACCAAAATTGCCAATTCCTGCCCCACAACTGCCAGCTCCTGCCCAACAAGAGCCACTTCCTGCCCCACAAGTACCTCTTCCCTCACAACAAGTTCCAATTTCCGCCCCACAAGTGCCACCTCCTGCCCCACAAATGACACCTCCTGCCCCACAAATGCCACCTTTCACCCCACAAATGCCACCTCCCGCTCCACAACTTCCACCTCCTGCCCCACAAGTGCCACCTCCCGACCCACAAGTGCCACCTCACGCCCAACATCTACCACCTCCCACCCCACAACTTCCATCTCCTGGCCCACAAGTGCCACTTCCTGCCTCAAAAGAGCCACCTCCCGCCTCACAACTTCCACGTAACGTCCCATAAGTTCCACCTCCTGCCCCACAAGTGCCAGCTGCTGCTCCACATCATCCAACTCCCGCCCCACAAGTGCCATGTCCAGCCCCACAACATCTGCCTCCTGCCCCAAAAGTGTCAACTCCTGCCCCATAAGTTCCATATCCTGCCCCACAAGTGCCACCTCCCACCCCACAAGTGCCACCTCCTGCCCCACAAGTTCCAACTCTCGTCTAACAAGTGCCACCTTCTGCCCAACATTTACCACCTCCCGCTCCACAAGTGCCACCTCCTGCCCAACAAGTGCCATTTCTTACCCCACATGTTCCAACTCCTGCCCCACAGGTGCCATTTCCTGCCCCACAAGTACCACCTCCTGTCCCACATTTACCAACTCCTGCCCCACAAGTGCCATTTCCTGCCCCACATCTGTTGCATACCACCCCACAAATTCCACCTCCCGCCACACAACTGCCACCTCCCGCTTCACAACTTCCACATCCTGCCCTACAAGTGCCACCTCCCGCCATAAAATGCCACCTCCCGTCCCTCTATCACCACCTCCTGCCCCACAAGTTACACCCCCACCCCACAGGTACCACCACCTGCCCCACAAGTACCACCTCCTGCAAACAAATGCCATTTCTTAAACCACAGGTCCAAACTCCTGCCCCACAAGTGCCACCTCCTGTCTCACAAGTGCAACCTCCCGCCCCACAACTTCCACAACCTGCCCCACAAGTGCCACCTCCCGTCACTCAACTTCCAACTCCCGCCCCACAAGTGCCACCTCCCGCCCTACAACTTCCACCTCCCGCACCACAACTTCCACCTCCTGCCTCACAAGTTCCACATTCTCCCGCCCCACAACTTCCAACTCCTGGCCCACAAGTGCGACCTCCTGCCCCACCATTACCACCTCCTGCCCCACAATTTCCACCTCCTGCCCCACCATTACCACCTCCTGCCCCACAATTTCCACCTCCTGCCCCACAGTTTCCACCTCCTGCCCCACAAGTGCCACAACCTGCTCCACAATTTCAACGTCCTGCCTTACAAGTGCCACATTCTGCCCCACAAGTGTAGGCTCCTGCTCCACAAGTGCCACCTCCCGAACCACAACCTCAACCTCTGGCCCCACAAGTCCCACCTCCCGCCCCACAAGTGCCACATCCCGCCCCACAAGTGCCACCACCCACCCCACAAGTGCCACCTTCTGTTCCACAACTTCCACCTCCTGCCCCACAAGTTATAACTCCTGCCCCACAAGTGTTGCATTTTGCCCCACAAGTGCCACCTCCCGCCTCACAAGTGCCACCTCCCGACCCACAAGTGCCAACTCCTGCCCCGCAACTTCCATCTCCTGCTCCACAAGTGCCACCTCGAACCGCACAATTGCCACCTCCTTCCCCATATCAACCACCTCCCATCCAACAAGTGCCACCTCCTGCCCCACAAGTGCCAATTCCTGCCCCACAAGTGCCAGCTCATGCTTCACAAGTGCCAGCTCCAGCCCCTCATCATCCACCTCCTGCTCCACAAGTGCCACCTCCTGCCCCACAATGACCACCTCCTGCCCCACATCATCCACCCCCTGCGCCACAAGTGCCAATTCCTGCCCTACAAGTGCCAGCTCATTCCCCTGAAGTGCCAACTCCTGCCCCACAAGTGTCACTGACCGCCCAACTTCCTCCTCCTGACACACAACTGCAACCTCCTGCCCCACAAGTGCCACCTCCCGCCCTACAAATTCCACCTCCCGCTCCACAACTTCCACCTCCTGCCTAAAAAGAGCCACGTCCTGCCCCACAACTTCCACGTAACGTCCCATAAGTTCCACCTCCTGCCCCACAAGTGCCAACTCCTGCCCCGCAACTTTTACCTCCTGCTCCACAAGTGCCAACTCCTGCCCCACATCATCCACCTCCTGCCCCACAAGTGCCACCTCCAGCCCCACAAGTGCCACATCCCTCCCCACAAGTGCCACCTCCTGCCCCACAAGTGCCACCTCCCGCCCCTCAAGTTACATCTCCTGCCCCACAAGTGCCAACACCTGACCCACAAGTGCCACCTCCTGCCCCACAACTTTACATTCCGCCCCACAGTTTCCACCTCCTGTCTTACAAGTTCCACTTCCTGCCCCACAAGTGCCAGCTCCTGCACCACATCATCCACTTCCCGCCCCACAAGTGCCACCTCCTGCCCAACAATTGCCATTTCTTACCCCACAGGTTCCAACTCCTGCCCAACAGGTGCCATTTCCTGCCCCACAAGTGCCACCTCCTGTCCCACATGTGCCAACTCCTGCCCCACATATGCCATTTCCTGCCCCACATCTTCCACCTCCCGCCCCAGAAGTGCCAGTTCCTGTCCCACAAGTGCCACCTTCCACGCCACAAATTCCACCTCCTGCCCCACAAGTTCCACCTCCTGCCCCACAATGACCACCTCCTGCCCCACATCATCCACCTCCTGCCCCACAATGACCACCTCCTGCCCCACATCATCCACCTCCTGCCCCACAAGTGCCAGCTCCTGCCCCACAAGTGCCACAGTTTGCCACACCACTGCCACCTCCCCCCCAAATAATCCACCTCCTGCCCCACAAGTGTCACTGACCGCCCAACTTCCTCCTCCTGACGCACAAGTGCAACCTCCTGCCCCACAAGTGCCAGCTCCTGCCCGACAAGAGCCACTTCCTGCCCCACAAGTACCTCTTCCCTCCCAACAAGTTCCAATTTCCGCCCCATAAGTGCCACCTCCTGCCCCACAAGTGCAACCTCCTGCCCACAAATGCCACCTTTCGCCCCACAAATGCCACCTCCCGCTCCACAACTTCCACCTCCTTCCCCACAAGTGCCACCTCCCGCCCTACAACTTCCATCTCCTGGTCCACAAGTGCCACCTCCCGCCCCACAAGTGCCAAATCCTGACGCGGAACTTCCACCTCCTGCTCCACAAGTGCCATCTCCTGCCCCACAAGTGCCACCTCCCGCCACAAAAGTGCCACCTCCCGCCCCTCTATGGCCACCTCCTGCCCCACAAGTTACACCTCTTGCCCCACAAGTTACACTTCTTGCCCCACAACGTCGACCCCCGCCCCACATGTGCCACCACCTGACCCACAAGTGCCAACTCCTGCCCCACAAGTGTTACCTCTCGCCCCACAGCTTCAACCTCCAGCCACACAAGTGCCAACTCCTGCCCAACAAGTGCCACCTCCCGCCCCACAAGTGCCACCTCCCGCCCCACTACTTCCACGTCACACCCCAAATCTTCTTACCTTCCACCCCACAAGTGCCACCTCCTGCCCCAAACCTTCAACCTACTGCCCCACAACTGCCACTTCCCACCCAGCAATTGCCACCCCCCGCCCCACAAGTGCCTCCTCCCACCCACAAGTGCCAACCCTTACCCCACAATTGCCAACTCCTGCCCCACATCATCCACCAACTGCCCCACAAGTGCCACCTCCTGCACCACAAGTGCCACCTCCTGACCCACAACTTCCAGCTCCTGCCCCAATAGTGCCAGCTCCCGGCCCACAATTGCCACCTCCTGCCCCACAACTTCCATCTCCCACTCCACAAGTGCCACCTACTGCACAACAAATACCATCTCCTGCCCCATAAGTGCCATCTCCTGCCCCACAGGTGCCACCTACTGTTCCACATCATCCACCTCCTTCCCCACATCATCCACCTCCTGTTCCACAAATGTCACCTCCTGACCCACAACTTCCACCTCCTGCCCCACAAGTGCCACCTTCTGCCCCACAAGTGCCTCCTCCTGCCACACAAGTGCCACCTCCTGCCCCACAAGTGCCACCTACTTCCCCACAAGTGCCACCTCCTGCCCCACATCATCCACCTCCTGCCCCACATCATCCACCTCCTGCCTCACAAATGCCTCCTCCTGACCCACAATTGCCACCTGCCGCCCCACATCTTCCACCTCACGCCCCACAAGTGCCACCTCCCGCCCCACAAGTGCCACCACCCTCCCCAGAACTTCAACCTCCTTCCCCAAAACATCCACCTCCCGCCCCACAGGTGTCATCATCTGCCCCACAACTGCCACATCCCGCCCCACAAGTGCCACCTCCCGCCCCTCAATTGCCACACACTGCCCCACAAGTGCCGCCCCCAGCCCCGCAAGTGTCACCCCTTGCCCCACTAGTGCCACATCCCACCGCACAATTTCCACCTCTTGTTACACAAGTCCCACCTCCCGCCCAACAACAGCCACCTCCTGCCCCACAAGTGCCACCTCCCACCCCACAAGTGCCACATCCCCCCCCACAAGTTCCACCTCCTGCCTTACAAGTGCCAATTCCTGGCCTACAAGTGCCAGCTCATTCCCCTGAAGTGCCAGCTCCTGCCCCACAAGTTCCACATTTGTCCACACCACTGCCACCTCCCCGCCAAAATAATCCACCTCCTGCCCCACAAGTGTCACTGACCGCCCAACTTCCTCCTCCTGACCCACAAGTGCAACCTCCTGCCCTACAAGTGCCAGCTCCTGCCCGACAAGAGCCACTTCCTGCCCCACAAGTACCTCTTCCCTCCCAACAAGTTCCAATTTCCGTCCCACAAGTGCCACCTCCTGCCCCACAAGTGCAACCTCCTGCCCCACAAATGCCACCTTTCGCCCCACAAGTGCCACCTCCCGCTCCACAACTTCCACCTCCCACTCCACAACTTCCACCTCCTGCCCCAGTAGTGCCACCTCACGCCCAACATCTACCACCTCCCACCCAACAAGTGCCACCTCCCGCCCTACAACTTCCATCTCCTGGCTCACAAGTTCCACCTCCTGCCTCAAAAGAGCCACCTCCCGCCCCACAACTTCCACGTAACGCCCCATAAGTTCCACCTCCTGCCCAACAAGTGCCACCTCTCGTCCCACAAGGACCACCTCCTGCCCCACAAGTGCCACCTCCTGCCCCACAAGTGCCACCTCCTGCCTAACAAGTGCCACCACCCTCCCCAAAATGCCAACTCCCGCCCCACAAGAGCCACGTCCAGCCCCACAACTTCCACCTCCTGCCCCAAAAGTGTCAACTCCTGCCCCATAAGTTCCATATCCCGCCCCACAAGTGCCACTACCTGCCCCACTAGTGCCATCTCCATTTCCACAGGTGCCACCTCCCGCCCCACAACTTCCACGTAACGCCCCATAAGTTCCACCTCCTGCCCAACAAGTGCCACCTCTCGTCCCACAAGGACCACCTCCTGCCCCACAAGTGCCACCTCTTGCCCCACAAGTGCCAAATACTTCCCCACAACTTCCACCTTCTGCCGCACTAGTGCCAACTCCAATTCCACAAGTGCCACCTCCCACACCACAAGTGCCACCACCTGACCCACAAGTGCCAACTCCTGCCCCACAAGTGCCATTTCTTGCCCCACAAGTGCCACCTTTTGCCCCACAAGTGCCAAATCCTGCCACGCAACGTCCACCTCCTGCTCCACAAGTGCCACCTCGAACCACACAATTGCCACCTCCTTCCCCATATCAACCACCTCCCATCCAACAAGTGCCACCTCCTGCCGCACAAGTGCCACATCATAACATTATGTGCAGTGTGGATCATTAGAAGCTTCATACTCCAGTTCCATGGAATAACAACGTTCCAAATACTCATCTCTCAGAAGAAAACTACATATCCCAGAGGACTTCGCGGCCAAAGGTTAGTCATGGGAGGAGGACATATGTATAATCTCCTCCCAGGCTGGAGCTCTCTTTTTTGGGCTGGGGACCCTACAGGGCAGCTGCCCCCTGTCATTCGCAAAGGTAAATCTAGGTAACCTGTGACAGATTTTGGTGGAGATGGCGGGCATAAGCTGCTGCTTTTTAGCTTTTAGAACAAATCTCTCTTTGCTCTCAGAGAGCTTCGTTAGGGATGTGATATCTTTTCATAGCTGCTCACTGAGAACGTGACCTTGAAAGTCCAGGCAAACTGTCAAAATTCAGGGGTAGCTGTAAACTCTGAGCATTGTTATCTTGCTTTTGTAAAGAAAACAAAGGGATTTCTTTCTCTCCCAGAGCACAGCTAGCTAGCTCTGACTTTTACAGTGCCTGCCAGCTACTGCCAGCTATGAGTCTGCTCTTTATTTTAGGAGCACTGCATAGGGGATTCAAAGCCATCATGTTCTTTGAAACTTACTGGCCCTTCTTAATTTATTGATTTCTTGTTATAGAATATATGCATTATACAACCAAGTAAGGGCCTGGTACTTCTACGCAATGTGGTATGATGTGAATTTTGACACTTGCATCCCAGATGAAATAGTTAATTTTACAATGACTAATTTCACAATTGCTAATTTCACAGCAGCTAGTTTTACAAACACCACGATGTTCAATCCGGTTTCCAGGCTGCCTTATCAGATTGCCGCACAGTTTTTGAAAACCGAGTTAGTGTTCATCCTTGTGTTCATACTCATGTTCATGTTATCAGTATCAATATATATGAATGTACTCCTCTCCATTCGTTCTATGCGGAAGTCCCCTCCAAAACCAGAAAATGCTGACTGGCAGGGAATATGGAAAGGTTTAGGAAAAATCTTAGAAGCGTGGGGACCCGCAGTGTCATGGGATTTCACTCTTGAACACCTGAGGGACCCTGAGAAATTGAGTATTTGAGTCAGAGATCTAAGGAGGTAAACCACACTTGGGGTTTGGCTTATGCTTACCGTGCTCTATATACTACTACCCTGGAGAGGGAGAGTTTCCGATCTGAGGTTCAAGCCTCAAAAAAAAAAAAAATCCCCAAGTCAACTCTGATCAGTCACAGGAGGCACCAGTAACAATATCAGTTGCCCCTGTGGAAGGAAGAAATGGAAACAGATGTCCTTGTGTCTAGGATGAGAAGAAGGAGAAGCAGAGGAGGAGGCAGCAGAAGATCCAGGTAGGGGGTCTGGATTGGCACTGAGAAATGCAAAAAAAAAAAAACAAAAAAAAAAACAAAAAAAAAACCTAAGAGGCATGAAGAAGAGAGTGATGAGGAGGAAATCTCTATTACCATTCATCAATCTCTGAAGATGGATGAATTCCAAGCTCAAGAAAGGAGTTTACATGGCATCAAAATGAAGGTCTCTTGCCTGATTGATTTGCTGCTGGGACAACGGGGCCAACAGCCTGTCTCTAGCTGGTAATGAATCTCACCAACTAGGAAGCATTGCCAGAGACCCAGCTATCGACAGAGAGATTAGCAGATGTTTGGATGGAGCTGGCACCCTCTGGACTGTTAACAGCCGTGAGGGAAATGTAACCCTTCAAGGATGCTTTGAAGCCTCAGACTATTAAGTGGGATACCATCGAAAAAGGTATCCAGTACCTGAGGGAAATGACCGTGGTGGAAATGTTGTATGACCCTGATCCACAAGACCGTGATCCTGAGAGAGTGAGGACCAAGCCTAGCATGTGGCAGAAACTCACAAGTACAGCACCAGAAAGATATGCACACACACTGGCAACAACATTTGGAAGATCTGAGGAACAAGAGAGAAGACCCCGAGTTTTTGAACTGATTATGACGCTTCAAAACTATGAAGAGCAGCTCCCCCCAGTACGCACCGCAGTTTCTGCCATCTCACGAGTAGAAGACTGATAGATGAAATGCACAAGAAACTATTTCCATCGACTAATTGTGATGGTCGAGTAGTAGTATCAGAAACGACTGATGAAGGTCAGTCTCCATACGGGTCACCAGGTCTAGTGAAGGACCTGATCAAAATATTCCAATCCTACTCTTCACCTGTATCATCAAAAGTTTCAGCTATTAGACACACGTGCTTTCCAGCTCAAGCAAGGAACAACAGTAAGATTGCACAGCGTGTTTCCATGTGGTGCTACCTACGGGACCACAGAGAAGACATGAGGAAGTGGCACGACCAGCCTACTCCTGTACTACGAGCACGGGTGAGAGAACTACAAAACAGACCAACCACCAGTGGAGTTGCTCCATTCATCACAGGTAACCCATAGAGGGGCCCTGCCCTCAGTCTTGGCGGGGAGAGGGATAATAAGAGTTTATTGGACTGTGTGGATTAAATGGTCTGGCACAACAGAACCACAGAACCACTGCTGGATACCGGTGCAAAGTGCACTCTAATGCCCTCGAATCACAAAGGGACAGAATCAATCAAACAGAATCAATGGAGTGACTGAGGGCTCTCAAGAATTGACTGTGTTGGAGGCCGAAATAAGCCTCACTGGTAAAGACTGGCAAAAACATCCTATTGTGACTGGCCCAGTGGCTCCGTGTGTCCACAAGTGCCACCTCCCGCCCCACAAGTGCCAAATCCTGCCCTTCAACTTCCACCTCCTGCTCCACAAGTGCCACCTCCTGCCCCACAATGACCACCTCCTGCCCCACATCATCCACCCCCTGTGCCACAAGTGCCAATTCATGCCCTACAAGTGCCAGCTCATTCCCCTGAAGTGCCAGCTCCTGCCCCACAAGTGTCACTGACCGCCCAACATCCTCCTCCTGACACATAAGTGCAACCACCTGCCCCACAAGTGCCACCTCCCGCCCTACAACGTCCACCTCCCGCTCCACAACTTCCACCTCCCGCCCCACAAGTGCCACCTCCCACCCTACAACTTCCATCTCCTGGCTCACAAGTTCCACCTCCTGCCTAAAAAGAGCCACCTCCCGCCCCACAGCTTCCACGTAACGCCCCATAAGTTCCACCTCCTGCCCAACAAGTGCCACCTCTCGTCCCACAAGGACCACCTCCTGCCCCACAAGTGCCACCTCCTGCCCCACAAGTGCCACCTCCTGCCCAACAAGTGCCACCACCCTCCCCAAAATGCCAACTCCCGCCCCACAAGTGCCACGTCCAGCCCCACAACTTCCACCTCCTGCCCCAAAAGTGTCAACTCCTGCCCCATAAGTTCCATATCCCGCCCCACAAGTGCCACTACCTGCCCCACTAGTGCCATCTCCATTTCCACAGGTGCCACCTCCCGCCCCACAACTTCCACGTAACGCCCCATAAGTTCCACCTCCTGCCCAACAAGTGCCACCTCTCGTCCCACAAGGACCACCTCCTGCCCCACAAGTGCCACCTCTTGCCCCACAAGTGCCAAATACTTCCCCACAACTTCCACCTTCTGCCGCACTAGTGCCAACTCCAATTCCACAAGTGCCACCTCCCACACAAGTGCCACCACCTGACCCACAAGTGCCAACTCCTGCCCCACAAGTGCCATTTCTTGCCCCACAAGTGCCACCTCCTGCCCCACAAGTGCCATTTCCTGCCCTACAACTTCCACCTCCTGCCCCACAAGAGCCAGTTCCAGCCCCACAAATGCCACCTCCTGCCCCACAACTTCAACATCCCGCCATACAAGTGCCACCTCCTGCCCAACGTGTGCCACATCCTGCCCCACAAGTGCCAAATCCTGCCCCGCAACTTTTACCTCCTGCTCCACAAGTGCCAACTCCTGCCCCACATCATCCACCTCCTGCCCCACAAGTGCCACCTCCAGCCCCACAAGTGCCACATCCCTCCCCACAAGTGCCACCTCCTGCCCCACAAGTGCCACCTCCCGCCCCACAAGTGCCACCCCCTCCCCTCAAGTTACATCTCCTGCCCCACAAGTGCCAATACCTGACCCACAAGTGCCACCTCCTGCCCCACAACTTTACATTCCGCCCCACAATTTCCACCTCCTGTCTTACAAGTTCCACTTCCTGCCCCACAAGTGCCAGCTCAGGCTTCACAAGTGCCAGCTCCTGCACCACATCATCCACTTCCCGCCCCACAAGTGCCACCTCCTGCCCAACAATTGCCATTTCTTACCCCACAGGTTCCAACTCCTGCCCCACAGGTGCCATTTCCTGCCCCACAAGTGCCACCTCCTGTCCCACATGTGCCAACTCCTGCCCCACATATGCCATTTCCTGCCCCACATCTTCCACCTCCCGCCCCAGAAGTGCCAGTTCCTGTCCCACAAGTGCCACCTACCACGCCACAAATTCCACCTCCTGCCCCACAAGTTCCACCTCCTGCCCCACAATGACCACCTCCTGCCCCACATCATCCACCTCCTGCCCCACAAGTGCCAATTCCTGCCCTACAAGTGCCAGCTCATTCCCCTGAAGTGCCAGCTCCTGCCCCACAAGTGCCACATTTTGCCACACCACTGCCACCTCCCCCCCCAAATAATCCACCTCCTGCCCCACAAGTGTCACTGACCGCCCAGCTTCCTCCTCCTGACACACAAGTGCAACCTCCTGCCCCACAACTTCAACATCCTGCCACACAAGTGCCGACTCCTGCCCAACGTGTGCCACATCCTGCCCCACAAGTGCCAACTCCTGCCCCACATCGTCCACCTCCCACCCAACAAGTGCCACCTCCTGCCCCACAAGTGCCAAATCCTGCCCTACATGTGCCAGCTCATGCCCCACAAGTGCCAGGTCCAGTCCCACATCATCCACCTTCTGCCCCACAAGTGCCACCTCCTGCCCCACAACGACCATTTCCTGCCCCACAACGACCACCTCCTGCCCCACATCATCCACCCCCTGCACCACAAGTGCCAATTCCTGCCCTACAAGTGCCAGCTCATTCCCCTGAAGTGCCAGCTCCTGCCCCACAAGTGCCACCTCCTGTCCCACATGTGCTAACTCCTGCCCCACAAGTGCCATTTTCAGCCCCACAACTTCTACCTCACGGCCCACAAGAGCCAGTTCCTGCCCCACAAATGCCACCTCCCGCCCCACAACTTCAACATCCCGCCACACAAGTGCCACCTCCTGCCCCACAAGTGCCAAATCCTGTTCTGCAACTTCCAACTCCTGCTCCACAAGTGCCACCTCCTGCCCCACATCATCTACCTCCCACCCCACAAGTGCCACCTCCTGCCCCACAAGTTACATCTCCCGCCCCACAAGTGCCACCTCCTGCCTCACAACTTCCAACTCCCACCACAACAATTTCCACCTCCTGTCTTACAAGTTCCACTTCCGCCCCACAAGTGCCACCTCCTGCCCAACAAGTGCCATTTCTTACCCCACAGGTTCCAAATCCTACCCCACTGGTGCCATTTCCTGCCCCACAAGTGCCATTTCCCCCCCCACATGTGCCAACTCCTGCCTTACAAGTTTCACCTCCCACCCCACAAATTCCACCTCCCACCCCACAAGTTCCACCTCCTGCCCCAAAAGTGCCAATTCCTGCTTCACAAGTGCCAGCTCATGCTTCACAAATGCCAGCTCATGCCCCACATCATCAACTTCCTGCCCCACAAGTGCCACCTCTAACCCCACAAAGACAGCCTCCTGCCCCACATCATCCACCTCCTGCCCCACAAGTGCCAATTCCTGCCCCACAAGTGCCAGCTCATGCCCCACAAGTGCCACCTCCTGCCCCACAAGTGCCACCTCCTGCCCCACAAGTGCCAAATCCTGTTCTGCAACTTCCAACTCCTGCTCCACAAGTGCCACCTCCTGCCCCACATCATCTACCTCCCACCCCACAAGTGCCACCTCCTGCCCCACAAGTTACATCTCCCGCCCCACAAGTGCCACCTCCTGCCTCACAACTTCCAACTCCCACCACAACAATTTCCACCTCCTGTCTTACAAGTTCCACTTCCGCCCCACAAGTGCCACCTCCTGCCCAACAAGTGCCATTTCTTACCCCACAGGTTCCAAATCCTACCCCACTGGTGCCATTTCCTGCCCCACAAGTGCCATTTCCCCCCCCACATGTGCCAACTCCTGCCTTACAAGTTTCACCTCCCACCCCACAAATTCCACCTCCCACCCCACAAGTTCCACCTCCTGCCCCAAAAGTGCCAATTCCTGCTTCACAAGTGCCAGCTCATGCTTCACAAATGCCAGCTCATGCCCCACATCATCAACTTCCTGCCCCACAAGTGCCACCTCTAACCCCACAAAGACAGCCTCCTGCCCCACATCATCCACCTCCTGCCCCACAAGTGCCAATTCCTGCCCCACAAGTGCCAGCTCATGCCCCACAAGTGCCACCTCCTGCCCCACAAGTGCCACCTCCTGCCCCACAAGTGACAATACCTGTTCCACAAGTGCCACCTCCCGCCCCACAACTTCAACATCCCGCCACACAAGTGCCGATTCCTGGCAACGTGTGCCACATCCTGCCCCACAAGTGCCAGCTCCTGCCCCACAAGTGCCACATTTGTCCACACCACTGCCTCCTCCCCCCCAAATAATCCACCTCCCGCCCCACAACTGTCACTGACTGACCAACTTCCTCCTCTTGCCCCACAAGTGCCAGCTCCTGCCCCACAAGTGCCAGCTCATGCCCCACAAGTACCTCTTCCCTCCCAACAAGTTCCAATTTCCGCCCAACAAGTACCACCTCCTTCTGCACAAGTTCCACCTCCTGCCCTAAAAGCTCCATTTCCTGCCCCAGAAGTGCCACCTCCCGCCCCACAAGTGCCACCTCCTGCCCTACAACTTCCACCTCCTGGCCCACAAGTGCCACCTCCCGCCCTACAACTGCCAAACCCTGCCCCAAAACTTCCACCTCCTGCCCAACAATTTCCAACTCGTGCCCCACAATTGCCACCTCCTGCCACACAAATGCCACCTTCTGCCTCAAAATGCCACCTCCTGCCCAACAACTCCAACCTCCCGCCCCACAAGTACCACCTCCTGCTCCACAAGTTCCACCTCCTGCCCCATAAGTTCCACCTTACGCCCCACAAGTGCCATCTCCTGCCCCAAAAGCTCAATTTCCTGCCCAATGTATTCCTATGGGTACCTATGGGTTTCAATGTGGTCCCTATGTGCCTCTATGGGTTCTCTTATGGGTCTCAGCGAGGTCCCTATGTGTCTCTATGGGTCTCACTGTCCCCCACTGAAATCCATGGGGTCCCTATGTGTCCCAATGTCCCCCTATTGGTCCCAGTGTCAGCCTATGGGTCACAATGTGTCCCTATGTGTCCCAATGTCCCTCCTATTTGTTGCTAAGTGTCTCCATGGGGTCTCTTATGAGTATCTCTGGGCCAAAAGATCTACCTGTTGGTATCCATAGGTTACATTACGTCCCTATGTGCCTCTATGGGGTCTCTTAAGGGTTACAGCGAAGACCCTATGTGTCTCTATGGGTCTCACTGTCCCCCACTATGTTCCATGGGGTCCCTATGTGTCCCAATATACCCCTATGGGTCCCAGTGTCTCCCTATGGGTCACTATTTGTTCCTAAGTGCCGAATGTCCCCCCTATGTGTCCCAATGGCCCACTTCGGGGTTTCTATGGGGACTCTTATTGGTATCTCTGGGCCCAAATGTCTTCCTATGGGTATCTATGGGTTTCAATGAGGTCCCTATGTGCCTCTATGGGGTCTCTTATGGGTATCAGTGGAGCCCCTATGTGTCTCTACGGGTCTCACTGTTCCCCACTGTAATCCATGGGGTCACTCTGTGTCCCAATGTCCACACTATGGGTTGCTATGTACCTCTATGGGGTCTCTATGTGGTCTCTTATGGGTATTTCTAGGCCCAAATGTCTTCCTATGGGTATCTATGGGTTTCAATGTGGTCCCTATGTGCCTCTATGGGTCTCACTGTCCCCCACCTTAATCCATGGGGTCTCTATGTGTCCCAATGTCCCCCTATGGGTCCCAGTGTCTCCCTATGGGTCACTTTGTGTCCCTATGTGTCCCAATGTCCCCCCTATGGGTTGCTATGTGCCTCTTTGGGTTCTCTATGGGGCTCTATGGGGTGCCTATGGAGCTCTATGGAGTACTATGGGGCGTTCTGAGCTTTCTATGGGGTGTCTATGGAACGCTATGGTGTGTCTATGTGGCAAAATGAGTTTCTATGGGTGGCTATGGGAGATCTATGGGGCACAATGGGTTACCTATGGGGCTCTATGGGATGTCTATGGGGCTCTATGGCGCGGCTATATATCCTTATGTGGTGTCTATTTGGCACTATGTTGTGCTATGGGGTGCTGTGAGGCACTATGGGGTGCTATGGGGCTCTATGGAGCAGTATAGGGTGTCTATGGGTCTCTATGGGGTGCAATGGGGCGTTGTGGGGCACAAGGGAGTGTCTATGAGGCTCCATGGGCTGCTATGGGGCACTGTGGAGTAGCTATGGGATGATTTGGGGTCTCTTTGTGCCCATATGGGGGGCTATGGGTCACTATGTGGTGTCTATGGGGCTCTATGGGGTGGCTATGCGGTGCTGTAGGGTGGCTATGGGTTGCTTTGGGGAATCCTTGGGTTCCTATGGGGCACTATGGGTGACTATGGAGTGCTATGTTTTGCTCTTGGGCTCTATGCGGAAGAATGGGGTCTCTATGGGGCGCTATGAGGTCCCTATGGGGCTCTATGGGGAGTCTATGGGGTGTCTTTGGGGATCTATGGCTTGTCTGTGGGGCTCTTTGGGGTCTGCATGGGGTCTGTATGGGGTTCAGTGGGTCTCTATGGGGCTCTATGGGGTGTCTACAGGCACTATGGGGCGATATGGGGTGTCTATGTGGTTCAATTGGGCTCTATGGTGTGGCTGTAGGGCCTTATGTGGTGTCTATGGGGCACTGTGGGCTGCTATGGGGTGCTGTGGGGAACTATGGGGTGTCTATGGGGCTCTATGGAGCAGTATGCTGTGTCTATGGGTCCCTATGGGGTGCAATGGGGCGCTGTGGGGCACAATGGAGTGTCTATGAGGCTCCATGGGCTGCTATGGGGCACTATGGAGTAGCTATGGGGTGCTATGGGGTCTCTTTGGGCCCCTATGGGTCACTATGGGTCACTATGTGGTGTCTATGGGGCTCTATGGGGTGGCTATGCGGTGCTGTAGGGTGGCTATGGGGTGCTTTGGGGTATCCTTGGGTTCCTATGGGGCGCTATGGGTGACTATGGGGTGCTATGGTTTGCTATGGGGCTCTATGCGGAAAAATGGGTCTCTATGGGGCGCTATGAGGTCCCTATGGGGCTCTATGGGGAGTCTATGGGGTGTCTTTGGGTTGTCTGTGGGGCTCTATGGGGTCTGCATGGGGTCTGTATGGGGTTCAGTGGGTCTCTATGGGGCTCTATGGGGTGTCTACAGGCACTATGGGGCGATATGGGGTGTCTATGTGGTTCAATTGGGCTCTATGGTGTGGCTGTAGGGCCTTATGTGGTGTCTATGGGGCACTGTGGGCTGCTATGGGGTGCTGTGGGGAACTATGGGGTGTCTATGGGGCTCTATGGAGCAGTATGCTGTGTCTATGGGTCCCTATGCGGTGCAATGGGGTGCTGTGGGGCACAATGGAGTGTCTATGAGGCTCCATGGGCTGCTATGGGGCACTATGGAGTAGCTATGGGGTGCTATGGGGTCTCTTTGGGCCCCTATGGGTCACTATGGGGCTCTATGGGGTATCTTTGTGTTCCTATGGGGCGCTATGGGTGACTATGGGGTCGCTATGGGTTTCTTTGAGGCACTATGGGTCTCAATGGGGTCTCTATGGGTCTCAATTTCTCCTTATGGCTCCCAATGACTGTCTATGGGTCTCTATGTGTCCCTATGGGTCCCAGTGTCTCTCAATGTGTCCCTATGGGTCCCAGTGTCTCTCTATGGGTCCCAATGTCTTCCTCTGGATCTCTATGGGTCCCTAGGGGTCCCAGTGTCTCTCTATGTCTCCCTGTCTAGGTGGTAACTATACAGATGGTAACAAAGATGGTAACAAATGTACAGAGGTTCTAAGCGAGAGAGAAACTCACCAGTGGTGATGCCTTCGCTGAGGAAGCTGGGGCGGTCTTCACTGCAGAGCGATGTCCAAGAGATGCTGCCTCACAGAATCACAGAATTCTCAAGGTTGGAAAAGGGCTGCCAGCTTTTGTAGGAGAATAGCATGGGAGACAGTTGTGAAGGCTTTGCTGAAGTCCAAGTAGAGCACATCAACAGCCTTTCTTTCTTTCCTTCATCCATCAGATGGGTCACAGGATCGTAGAAGGAGATCAGATTGGTCAAGCAGGAGCTGCCCTTCACGAACCCATGCTGGCTAGGTCTGATCTCCTGCTCATCCCACACCTGCCGCATCTGTCATCTCCCTCAAGACAATTCGTTCCATTCCCTTCCCTGGCACCGAGGTCAGGCTAACAGGCCTGGAGTTGCCCGGATCCTCCTGACAACCTTGCTTGGAAATGGGAGTCACGTTGGCAAGCCTCCAGTCTTCTGGGACCTCACCCGGAAACAGGGAGCTCGGAAAAATAATGGAAAGCGGCTCGAGTGAGGGTCAGCCCTTAAATGAGGTCTCAGAGGAGGTGGAGTCGAGCTCCAGCCCTCCCGGGAGCACAGCTCCATTACTCTCACCTGTGCTCCCGCAGCTGACCCCACACTTGCCTCAGCTGATTAATCAGAGGTTCAGGCTGTGATTACCAATCTCCCACACAGCCCCTGTGGGTCCCAATGTTTCCCTATGGATCTCTGGGTGTCCCTATAGGACTCTATGGGGTTATTATGCCTCTAAATGGGTCCCTATATGTCTCTATGTCTCTCTATGGGGTCCCTATGTGTCCCAATGTCCCCACTATGGTTTGCTATGTGCCTCTATGGGGTCTCTATGGGGTCTTTTATGGGTAACTATCGTCCCAAATGTATTCCTAAGGGTATCTATGGGTTTCAATGTGGTCCCTATGTGCCTCTATGGGGTCTCTTATGGGTCTCAACGAAGTCCCTATGTGTCTCTATGGGTCTCACTGTCCACCACTGTAATCCATGTGGTCCCTATGTGTCCCAATATCCCCATATGGGTCCCAGTGTCTCCCTATGGGTCACTATGTGTCCCTATGTGTCCCAATGTCCCCCCTATGGGTTGCTATGTGCCTCAATGGGCTCTCTTATGGATAGCTCTGGGCCCAAATGTCTCCCTGTGGGTATCTATGGGTTACATTAGGTCCCTAGGTGCCTCTATGGGGTCTCTTATGGGTCTCAGCGGGTTCCCTATGTGTCTCTATGGGTCTCACTGTCCCCCACTGTAATCCATGGGGTCCTTATGTGTCCCATTGTCCCCCTATGGGATCCAGTGTCTCCTCATGGGTCACGGTGTGTCCCTATGTGTCCCTATGTCCCCCCTATGGGTTGCTATGTTCCTCTATGGGGTCTCTTATGGGTCTCAGCAGGGTCCCTATGTGTCTCGATGGATCTGACTGTCCCCCACTTTAATCCATGGGGTCACTATGTGTCCCAATGTCCCCCCTATGGGGTGCTTTGTGCTTGTATGTGGTTTCTTATGGGTATCTCTGGGCCCAAATATCTTCCTATAGCTATCTCTGGGTTTCAATGTGGTCCCTAGGTGCCTCTATGGGGTCTCTTATGGGTCTCAGCGGGGTTTCTATGTGTCTCTATGGGTCTTGCTGTCCCCCACTGTAGTCCAAGGGGTCCCTATGTGTCCCAATGTCCCCATATGGGTCCCAGTGTCTCCCTATGGGTCAGAATGTTTCCCTACGTGTCCCAATGTCCCCCCTATGGGTTGCTATGTGCCTCTATGGGGTCTCTGTGGGGTCTCTTATGGATATCTCTGGGCCCAAATGTCTTCCTACAAGTATCTATGAGTTTCAATGTGGTCCCTAGGTGCCTCTATGGGGTCTCTTATGGGTCTCAGCGGGGTCCTTATGTATCTCTATGGGTCTCACTGTCCCCCACTGTAATTCATTGGGTCCCTATGTGTCCCAATGTCCCCCTATGGGTCCCAGTGTCTTCCTACGGGTCACAATGTGTACCTATGTGTCCCAATGTCCCCCCTATGGGTTGCTATGTGCCCCTATGGGGTCTCTATGGGGTCTCTTATGGTTATCTCTGGGCCCAAATGTCTTCCTTTGGGTATCTATAAGTTTCAAAGTCGTCCTATGTGTCCCTATGGGTCTTAATGGCTCCTAATGTGTCCCTATGAGTCTATATGTGGTCTCACTGTCCCAGTGGGTCTCTATGTGTTCCTATGTGTCTATATGGAGTCTCTATCTGGTTTCTATGGGTCTTGGTGTCCCTCTATGTGTCACTTTGTGCCTCTATGGGGTCTCCATGGGTTTCTATGGGGTCTCTATGTCTCTCTTTGGGTCCCTATTGGTCCCAATAGGTCCCTATGAGTCTCTATGATGTCTCCCTTTGTCCCCATATGGGTCCCAGTGTGACCCACATGTGCCCACAGCAGCTCCTGCCCCATAGACCTGACCCACATGTTCCCCACAGCAGCTCCTGCCCCATAGATCTGACCCACAGCATCTCCTGCCACATAGATCTGACCCAAATCAGCCCCACAGCATCTCCTGCCCCATAGATCTGACCCACATGTGCCCCACAGCAGCTCCAAACTCATAGATCTGACTCACATCAGTCCAACAGCAGATTTTGCACCAGAGATATGTCCCTCATATTCCCCACAGCAACTCCTGCCCCATAGATCTGACCTACATCATCCCCTCTGCAGCTCCTGCCCCATAGGTCTGACCCACATGTGCCCCACAGCAGCTCCTGCCATATAGATCTAACCACCATCAGCCCCAAAGCAGCTCCTGCCCCATAGATCTGACCCAAGTCAGCCCCACAGCAGCTCCTGCCTTATAGATCTAACCACCATCAGCCCCACAACAGCTTCTACCCCATAGATCTGACCCACATGTGCTCCACTGCAGCTCCAGTCCCGTAGATCTGAACCACAGCAGCCCATGCCCCATAGATCTGACCCTCATCAGCAACACAGCAGCTCCTGACACATACATCTGACCCAAATCTGCCCCACACCATCTCCTGCCCCATAGATCTAACTCACATTTGCCCCACAGCAGCTCCTGCCCATAGATCTGACCCACAGCAGCTCCTGCCCTATAGATCTAATTCAAATCTGCCCCACAGCAGCTCCTGCTCCATAGATCTGACCCACATGTGCCCCAGAGCAGCTCTGCCCCATTGATTTGACCCACATCAGCCCCACAGGAGATCCTGCCCCATAGATCTGACCCACATCAGCCCCACAGCAGATTTTGCCCCATAGATATGTGCCACGTCTGCCCCACAGCAGCTCCTGCGACATAGATCTTACCCAGATCTGCTCCACAGCAGCTGCTGCCCCAAAGATCTGACCAACATCAGCCCCACAGCAGCTCCTGCCCCATAGATCTGACCCACATCTGCCCCACAGCAGCTCCTGCCCCATAGACCCTACCAACATGTGCAGCACAGCAGCTCCTGCCCATAGATCTGACCCACATCTGCCCCACAGCAGCTCCTGCCCCATAGATCTGACCCACATCTGCTCCACAGCATCTCCTGCCCCATAGATCTGACCCACATCTGCCCCACAGCAGCTCCTGCCACATACATCTGACTCACAGCATCTCCTGCCCCATAGAACTGGCCCACAGCGGCCACAGCAGCTCCTGACCTATAGATCTGACCCACATCTACTCCACAGCATCTCCTGCCCCATAGATCTGACCCCCATCTGCCCCATAGCAGCTCCTGCCTCATACATCTGACTCACAGCATCTCCTGCCCCATAGAACTGGCCCACATCAGCCACAGCAGCTCCTGACCTATAGATCTGACCCACATCTGACCCACAGCAGCTCCTGCCCCATAGATCTGACCCACATGTGCCCACAGCAGCTCCTGCCCCATAGACCTGACCCACATGTTCTCCACAGCAGCTCCTGCCCCATAGATCTGACCCACAGCATCTCCTGCCACATAGATCTGACCCACATGTGCCCCACAGCAGCTCCAAACTCATAGATCTGACTCACATCAGTCCAACAGCAGATTTTGCACCATAGATATGTCCCTCATATTCCCCACAGCAGCTCCTGCCCCATAGATCTGACCTACATCATCCCCTCAGCAGCTCCTGTAACATAGGTCTGACCCACATGTGCCCCACAGCAGCTCCTGCCATATAGATCTAACCACCATCAGCCCCAAAGCAGCTCCTGCCCCATAGATCTGACCCAAGTCAGCCCCACAGCAGCTCCTGCATTATAGATCTAACCACCATCAGCCCCACAAAAGCTTCTACCCCATAGATCTGACCCACATGTGCTCCACTGCAGCTCCAGTCCCGTAGATCTGAACCACAGCAGCCCATGCCCCATAGATCTGACCCTCATCAGCAACACAGCAGCTCCTGACCCATACATCTGACCCAAATCTGCCCCACACCATCTCCTGCCCCATAGATCTAACTCACATGTGCCCCACAGCAGCTCCTGCCCATAGATTTGACCCACATCTGCCCCACAGCAGCTCCTGCCCCATAGATCTGACCCCCATCTGCCCCACAGCAGCTCCTGCCTCATACATCTGACTCACAGCATCTCCTGCCCCATAGAACTGGCCCACATCAGTCACAGCAGCTCCTAACCTATAGATCTGACCCACATCTGCCACACAGCAGCTCCTGCCCCATAGATCTGACCCACATGTTCCCCACAGCGGCTCCTGCCCCATAGATCTGACCCACAGCATCTCCTGCCACATAGATCTGACCCAAATCAGCCCCACAGCATCTCCTGCCCCATAGATCTGACCCACATGTGCCCCACAGCAGCTCCAAACTCATAGATCTGACTCACATCAGTCCAACAGCAGATTTTGCACCATAGATATGTCCCTCATATTCCCCACAGCAGCTCCTGCCCCATAGGTCTGACCCACATGTGCCCCACAGCAGCTCCTGCCATATAGATCTAACCACCATCAGCCCCAAAGCAGCTCCTGCCCCATAGATCTGACCCAAGTCAGCCCCACAGCAGCTCCTGCCTTATAGATCTAACCACCATCAGCCCCACAACAGCTTCTACCCCATAGATCTGACCCACATCTGCTCCACAGCATCTCCTGCCCCATAGATCTGACCCCCATCTGCCCCACAGCAGCTCCTGCCTCATACATCTGACTCACAGCATCTCCTGCCCCATAGAACTGGCCCACATCAGACACAGCAGCTCCTGCCCCATAGATCTGACCCACATCTGACCCACAGCAGCTCCTGCCCCATAGATCCGACCCACATCTGCCACACAGCAGCCTTTGCCCCATAGATCTGACACACATCTGCCCCACAGCATCTCCTGCCCCATAGATCTGACCCACATGTGCCCCACAGCAGCTCCTAACACATAGATCTGACCCACATGTGCCCCACAGCAGCTCCTAACACATAGATCTGACCCACATGTGCCCCAGAGCTGCTCCTGCCCCATAGATCTGAACCACAGCAGCTCCTGTCTCATAGATCTTACCCACATCAGCCCCACAGCAGATTTTGCCCCATAGTTATGCCCCACATCTGCCCAACAGACACTCCTGCCCCATAGATCTGACCCACATGTGCCCACAGCAGCTCCTGCCCCATAGACCTGACCCACATGTTCCCCACAGCAGCTCCTGCCCCATAGATCTGACCCAAATCAGCCCCACAGCATCTCCTGGCCCATAGATCTGACCCCCATCTGCCCTACAGCAGCTCCTGCCTCATACATCTGACTCACAGCATCTCCTGCCCCATAGAACTGGCCCACATCAGACACAGCAGCTCCTGCCCCATAGATCTGACCCACATCTGACCCACAGCAGCTCCTGCCCCATAGATCCGACCCACATCTGCCACACAGCAGCCTTTGCCCCATAGATCTGACACACATCTGCCCCACAGCATCTCCTGCCCCATAGATCTGACCCACATGTGCCCCACAGCAGCTCCTAACACATAGATCTGACCCACATGTGCCCCACAGCAGCTCCTAACACATAGATCTGACCCACATGTGCCCCAGAGCTGCTCCTGCCCCATAGATCTGAACCACAGCAGCTCCTGTCTCATAGATCTTACCCACATCAGCCCCACAGCAGATTTTGCCCCATAGTTATGCCCCACATCTGCCCAACAGACACTCCTGCCCCATAGATCTGACCCACATGTGCCCACAGCAGCTCCTGCCCCATAGACCTGACCCACATGTTCCCCACAGCAGCTCCTGCCCCATAGATCTGACCCAAATCAGCCCCACAGCATCTCCTGGCCCATAGATCTGACCCACATGTGCCCCACAGCAGCTCCAAACTCATAGATCTGACTCACATCAGTCCAACAGCAGATTTTGCACCATAGATATGTCCCTCATATTCCCCACAGCAACTCCTGCCCCATAGATCTGACCTACATCATCCCCTCTGCAGCTCCTGCCCCATAGGTCTGACCCACATGTGCCCCACAGCAGCTCCTGCCATATAGATCTAACCACCATCAGCCCCAAAGCAGCTCCTGCCCCATAGATCTGACCCAAGTCAGCCCCAGAGCAGCTCTGCCCCATTGATTTGACCCACATCAGCCCCACAGGAGATCCTGCCCCATAGATCTGACCCACATCAGCCCCACAGCAGATTTTGCCCCATAGATATGTGCCACGTCTGCCCCACAGCAGCTCCTGCGACATAGATCTTACCCAGATCTGCTCCACAGCAGCTGCTGCCCCAAAGATCTGACCAACATCAGCCCCACAGCAGCTCCTGCCCCATAGATCTGACCCACATCTGCCCCACAGCAGCTCCTGCCCCATAGACCCTACCAACATGTGCAGCACAGCAGCTCCTGCCCATAGATCTGACCCACATCTGCCCCACAGCAGCTCCTGCCCCATAGATCTGACCCACATCTGCTCCACAGCATCTCCTGACCCATAGATCTGACCCCCATCTGCCCCACAGCAGCTCCTGCCTCATACATCTGACTCACAGCATCTCCTGCCCCTTAGAACTGGCCCACATCAGCCACAGCAGCTCCTGACCTATAGATCTGACCCACATCTGCTCCACAGCATCTCCTGCCCCATAGATCTGACCCCCATCTGCCCCACAGCAGCTCCTGCCTCATACATCTGACTCACAGCATCTCCTGCCCCTTAGAACTGGCCCACATCAGCCACAGCAGCTCCTGACCTATAGATCTGACCCACATCTGCTCCACAGCATCTCCTGCCCCATAGATCTGACCCCCATCTGCCCCACAGCAGCTCCTGCTTCATACATCTGACTCACAGCATCTCCTGCCCCATAGAACTGGCCCACATCAGCCACAGCAGCTCCTGACCTATAGATCTGACCCACATCTGACCCACAGCAGCTCCTGCCCCATAGATCTGACCCACATCTGCCACACAGCAGCCTTTGCCCCATAGATCTGACCCACATCTGCCACACAGCATCTCCTGCCCCATAGATCTGACCCACATGTGCCCCACAGCAGCTCCTAACTCATAGATCTGACCCACATGTGCCCCAGAGTTGCTCCTGCCCCATAGATCTGAACCACAGCAGCTCCTGTCTCATAGATCTTACCCACATCAGCCCCACAGCAGATTTTGCCCCATAGTTATGCCCCACATCTGCCCAACAGCAACTCCTGCCCCATAGATCGGACCCACATGTGCCCACAGCAGCTCCTGCCCCATAGACCTGACCCACATGTTCCCCACAGCAGCTCCTGCCCCATAGATCTGACCCACAGCATCTCCTGCCACATAGATCTGACCCAAATCAGCCTCACAGCATCTCCTGCCCCATAGATCTGACCCACATGTGCCCCACAGCAGCTCCAAACTCATAGATCTGACTCACATCAGTCCAACAGCAGATTTTGCACCATAGATATGTCCCTCATATTCCCCACAGCAGCTCCTGCCCCATAGATCTGACCCACATCTGCCCCACAGCAGCTCCTGCCCCATAGACCCTACCAACATGTGCAGCACAGCAGCTCCTGCCCATAGATCTGTCCCACATCTGCCCCACAGCAGCTCCTGCCCCATAGATCTGACCCACATCTGCTCCACAGCATCTCCTGCCCCATAGATCTGACCCCCATCTGCCCCACAGCAGCTCCTGCCTCATACATCTGACTCACAGCATCTCCTGCCCCATAGAACTGGCCCACATCAGCCACAGCAGCTCCTGACCTATAGATCTGACCCACATCTGACCCACAGCAGCTCCTGCCCCATAGATCTGACCCACATCTGACCCACAGCAGCTCCTGCCCCATAGATCTGACCCACATCTGACCCACAGCAGCTCTTGCCCCATACATCTTACCCAGATCTGCCCCACAGCAGCTCCTACCCAAAGATCTGACCCACATCATCTCGACAGCAGCTCCTGCCCCATAGATCTGACCCACATGTGCCCCACAGCAGCTCCTAACACATAGATCTGACCCACATTTGCCCCAGAGCTGCTCCTGCCCCATAGATCTGAACCACAGCAGCTCCTGTCTCATAGATCTTACCCACATCAGCCCCACAGCAGATTTTGCCCCATAGTTATGTCCCACATCTGCCCAACAGCAACTCCTGCCCCATAGATCTGACCCACATGCGCCCCAGAGCAGCTCCTGCCCCATGGGTCTGACCCACATGCGCCTCACAGCAGCTCCTGCCCCATAGATCTAACCACCATCAGCCCCAGAGCAGCTCCTGCCCCATAGATCTAACACCCATCAGCCACACAGCATCTCCCGCCCCATAGATGTGACCCACATCTGCCCCACAGCAGCTCCTCCCCATAGATCTAACACCCATCAGCCTCACAGCAGCTCCTGCCCCATAGATATGCCCTACATATGCCCCACATCAGCTCCTGCAACATAGATCTGACCCACATCTGCAACACAGCAGCTCCTGCTCCATAAATCTGACCAACATCAGGCCCACATTTGTTCCTGCCCCATAGATCTGACCCACAGCAGCCCCTGCCACATAGATCTGACCCACAAGTGCCCCACAGCAGCTCCAGCCCAATAGACCTGTCCCACATCTGCCCCAAAGCATCTCCTGCCCCATAGATCTTTCCTACATCAGCCCCACAGCACCTCCGGCCCAATAGATCTGACCCACATGTGCCCCACAGCAGCTCCTGCCCCATAGATCTGACCCACATCAACCATGTTGATAAACATGAAAACATACAACATGGGTTGTATCAACCATGTAATCCATGGTGTCCCTATGTGTCCCAATGTCACCCTATGGGTCCCAGTGTCTCCCTATGGGTCACTATGTGTTCCTATGTGTCCCAATGTCCCCCCTATGGGTGGCTATGTACCTCTATCGGTTCTCTATGGGGCTCTATGGGATGCCTATGGAGCTCTATGGGGCGTTCTGAGGTTTCTATGGGGTGTCTATGGAACGCTATGGTGTGTCTATTTGGTAAATTAGTTTCTATGGGTGGCTATGGGAGCTCTATGGGGCACAATGGGTTGCCTACGGGGCTCTATGGGATGTCTGTGGGGCTCTATGGCGCGGCTATATGTCCTTATGTGGTGTCTATGTGGCACTATGTTGTGCTATGGGGTGCTGTGAGGCACTATGGGGTGCTATGGGGCTCTATGGAGCAGTATAGGGTGTCTATGGGTCTCTATGGGGTGCAATGGGGCGCTGTGGGGCACAAGAGAGTGTCTATGAGGCTCCATGGGCTGCTATGGGGCACTGTGGAGTAGCTATGGGATGATTTGGGGTCTCTTTGTGCCCCTATGGGGCACTATGGGTCACTATGTGGTGTCTATGGGGCTCTATGGGGTGGCTATGCGGTGCTGTAGGGTGGCTATGGGGTGCTTTGGGGTATCCTTGGGTTCTATGGGGCGCTATGGGTGACTATGGGGTGCTATGGTTTGCTATGGGGCTCTATGCGGAAGAATGGGGTCTCTATGGGGCGCTATGAGGTCCCTATGGGGCTCTATGGGGAGTCTATGGGGATCTATGGGTTGTCTGTGGGGCTCTATGGGGTCTGCATGGGGTCTGTATGGGGTTCAGTGAGTTTCTATGGGGCTCTATGGGGTGTCTACAGGCACTATGGGGCGATATGGGGTGTCTATGTGGTTCAATTGGGCTCTATGGTGTGGCTGTAGGGCCTTATGTGGTGTCTATGGGGCACTGTGGGCTGCTATGGGGTGCTGTAGGGAGCTATGGAGTGTCTATGGGGCTCTATGGAGCAGTATGCTGTGTCTATGGGTCCCTATGGGGTGCAATGGGGTGCTGTGGGGCACAATGGAGTGTCTATGAGGCTCCATGGGCTGCTATGGGGCACTATGGAGTAGCTATGGGGTGCTATGGGGTCTCTTTGGGCCCCCTATGAGTCACTATGGGGTGTCTATGGGGCTCTATGGGGTATCTTTGTGTTCCTATGGGGCGCTATGGGTGACTATGGGGTCGCTCTGGGTTTCTTTGAGGCACTATGGGTCTCAATGGGGTCTCTATGGGTCTCAATTTATCCTTATGGCTCCCAATGACTGTCTATGGGTCTCTATGTGTCCCTATGGGTCCCAGTGTCTCTCTATGGGTCCCAATGTCTTCCTCTGGATCTCTATGGGTACCTATGGGTCCCAGTGTCTCTCTATGTCCCCCTGTCTAGGTGGTAACTATACAGATGGTAACAAAGATGGTAACAAATGTACAGAGGTTCTAAGCGAGAGAGAAACTCACCAGTGGTGATGCCTTCGCTGAGGAAGCTGGGGCGGTCTTCACTGCAGAGCGATGTCCAAGAGATGCTGCCTCACAGAATCACAGAATTCTCAAGGTTGGAAAAGGGCTGCCAGCTTTTGTAGGAGAATAGCATGGGAGACAGTTGTGAAGGCTTTGCTGAAGTCCAAGTAGAGCACATCAACAGCCTTTCTTTCTTTCCTTCATCCATCAGATGGGTCACAGGATCGTAGAAGGAGATCAGATTGGTCAAGCAGGAGCTGCCCTTCACGAACCCATGCTGGCTAGGTCTGATCTCCTGCTCATCCCACACCTGCCGCATCTGTCATCTCCCTCAAGACAATTCGTTCCATTCCCTTCCCTGGCACCGAGGTCAGGCTAACAGGCCTGGAGTTGCCCGGATCCTCCTGACAACCTTGCTTGGAAATGGGAGTCACGTTGGCAAGCCTCCAGTCTTCTGGGACCTCACCCGGTAACAGGGAGCTCGGAAAGATAATGGAAAGCGGCTCGAGTGAGGGTCAGCCCTTAAATGAGGTCTCAGAGGAGGTGGAGTCGAGCTCCAGCCCTCCCGGGAGCACAGCTCCATTACTCTCACCTGTGCTCCCGCAGCTGACCCCACACTTGCCTCAGCTGATTAATCAGAGGTTCAGGCTGTGATTACCAATCTCCCACACAGCCCCTGTGGGTCCCAATGTTTCCCTATGGATCTCTGGGTGTCCCTATAGGACTCTATGGGGTTATTATGCCTCTAAATGGGTCCCTATATGTCTCTATGTCTCTCTATGGGGTCCCTATGTGTCCCAATGTCCCCACTATGGTTTGCTATGTGCCTCTATGGGGTCTCTATGGGGTCTTTTATGGGTAACTATCATCCCAAATGTATTCCTAAGGGTATCTATGGGTTTCAATGTGGTCCCTATGTGCCTCTATGGGGTCTCTTATGGGTCTCAACGAAGTCCCTATGTGTCTCTATGGGTCTCACTGTCCACCACTGTAATCCATGTGGTCCCTATGTGTCCCAATATCCCCATATGGGTCCCAGTGTCTCCCTATGGGTCACTATGTGTCCCTATGTGTCCCAATGTCCCCCCTATGGGTTGCTATGTGCCTCTATGGGGTCTATGTGGGGTCTCTTATGGATATGTCTGGGCCCAAATGTCTTCCTACAAGTATCTATGAGTTTCAATGTGGTCCCTACGTGCCTCTATGGGGTCTCTTATGGGTCTCAGCGGGTTCCCTATGTGTCTCTATGGGTCTCACTGTCCCCCACTGTAATCCATGGGGTCCTTATGTGTCCCATTGTCCCCCTATGGGATCCAGTGTCTCCTCATGGGTCACGGTGTGTCCCTATGTGTCCCAATGTCCCCCCTATGGGTTGCTATGTTCCTCTATGGGGTCTCTTATGGGTCTCAGCAGGGTCCCTATGTGTCTCGATGGATCTGACTGTCCCCCACTTTAATCCATGGGGTCACTATGTGTCCCAATGTTCCCCTATGGGTCCCAGTGTCTCCCTATGTGTACCTATGTGTCCCAATGTCCCCCTATGGGTCACTACGTGTCCCAATGTCCCCCCTATGGGTGCTATGTGCCTCTATGGGGTCTCTGTGGGGTCGCTTATGGATATCTCTGGGCCCAAATGTCTTCCTACAAGTATCTATGAGTTTCAATGTGGTCCCTAGGTGCCTCTATGGGGTCTCTTATGGGTCTCAGCGGGGTCCTTATGTATCTCTATGGGTCTCACTGTCCCCCACTGTAATTCATTGGGTCCCTATGTGTCCCAATGTCCCCCTATGGGTCCCAGTGTCTTCCTACGGGTCACAATGTGTACCTATGTGTCCCAATGTCCCCCCTATGGGTTGCTATGTGCCCCTATGGGGTCTCTATGGGGTCTCTTATGGTTATCTCTGGGCCCAAATGTCTTCCTTTGGGTATCTATAAGTTTCAAAGTCGTCCTATGTGTCCCTATGGGTCTTAATGGCTCCTAATGTGTCCCTATGAGTCTATATGTGGTCTCACTGTCCCAGTGGGTCTCTATGTGTTCCTATGTGTCTATATGGAGTCTCTATCTGGTTTCTATGGGTCTTGGTGTCCCTCTATGTGTCACTTTGTGCCTCTATGGGGTCTCCATGGCTTTCTATGGGGTCTCTATGTCTCTCTTTGGGTCCCTATTGGTCCCAATAGGTCCCTATGAGTCTCTATGATGTCTCCCTTTGTCCCCATATGGGTCCCAGTGGGACCCACATGTGCCCACAGCAGCTCCTGCCCCATAGACCTGACCCACATGTTCCCCACAGCAGCTCCTGCCCCATAGATCTGACCCACAGCATCTCCTGCCACATAGATCTGACCCAAATCAGCCCCACAGCATCTCCTGTCCCATAGATCTGACCCACATGTGCCCCACAGCAGCTCCAAACTCATAGATCTGACTCACATCAGTCCAACAGCAGATTTTGCACCATAGATATGTCCCTCATATTCCCCACAGCAACTCCTGCCCCATAGATCTGACCTACATCATCCCCTCTGCAGCTCCTGCCCCATAGGTCTGACCCAAATGTGCCCCACAGCAGCTCCTGCCATATAGATCTAACCACCATCAGCCCCAAAGCAGCTCCTGCCCCATAGATCTGACCCAAGTCAGCCCCACAGCAGCTCCTGCCTTATAGATATGACCCCCATCAGCCCCACAACAGCTTCTACCCCATAGATCTGACCCACATCTGCCCCACAGCAGCTCTTGCCCCATACATCTTACCCAGATCTGCCCCACAGCAGCTCCTACCCAAAGATCTGACCCACATCATCTCGACAGCAGCTCCTGCCCCATAGATCTGACCCACATGTGCCCCACAGCAGCTCCTAACACATAGATCTGACCCACATGTGCCCCAGAGCTGCTCCTGCCCCATAGATCTGAACCACAGCAGCTCCTGTCTCATAGATCTAACCCACATCTGCCCCACAGCAGCTCCTGCCCCATAGATCTGACCCACATCTGCTCCACAGCAGCTCCTGCCCCATAGATCTGACCCCCATCTGCCCCACAGCAGCTCCTGCCCCATAGATCTGACCCACATCTGCCCCACAGCAACTCCTGCCCCTTATATCTTACACAGATCTGCCCCACAGCAGCTCCTACCCAAAGATCTGACCCACATCATCTCGACAGCAGCTCCTAACACATAGACCTGACCCACATGTGCCCCACAGCAGCTCCTAACACATAGATCTGACCCACATGTGCCCCAGAGCTGCTCCTGCCCCATAGATCTGAACCACAGCAGCTCCTGTCTCATAGATCTTACCCACATCAGCCCCACAGCAGATTTTGCCCCATAGTTATGTCCCACATCTGCCCAACAGCAACTCCTGCCCCATAGATCTGACCCACATGTGCCCACAGCAGCTCCTGCCCCATAGACCTGACCCACATGTTCCCCACAGCAGCTCCTGCCCCATAGATCTGACCCACAGCATCTCCTGCCACATAGATCTGACCCAAATCAGCCCCACAGCATCTCCTGCCCCATAGATCTGACCCACATGTGCCCCACAGCAGCTCCAAACTCATAGATCTGACTCACATCAGTCCAACAGCAGATTTTGCACCATAGATATGTCCCTCATATTCCCCACAGCAACTCCTGCCCCATAGATCTGACCTACATCATCCCCTCTGCAGCTCCTGCCCCATAGGTCTGACCCACATGTGCCCCACAGCAGCTCCTGCCATATAGATTTAACCACCATCAGCCCCAAAGCAGCTCCTGCCCCATAGATCTGACCCAAGTCAGCCCCACAGCAGCTCCTGCCTTATAGATCTAACCACCATCAGCCCCACAACAGCTTCTACCCCATAGATCTGACCCACATGTGCTCCACTGCAGCTCCAGTCCCGTAGATCTGAACCACAGCAGCCCATGCCCCATAGATCTGACCCTCATCAGCAACACAGCAGCTCCTGACCCATACATCTGACCCAAATCTGCCCCACACCATCTCCTGCCCCATAGATCTAACTCACATGTGCCCCGCAGCAGCTCCTGCCCATAGATCTGACCCACAGCAGCTCCTGCCCTATAGATCTGATTCAAATCTGCCCCACAGCAGCTCCTGCTCCATAGATCTGACCCACATGTGCCCCAGACCAGCTCTGCCCCATTGATTTGACCCACATCAGCCCCACAGGAGATCCTGCCCCATAGATCTGACCCACATCAGCCCCACAGCAGATTTTGCCCCATAGATATGTGCCACGTCTGCCCCACAGAAGCTCCTGAGACATAGATCTTACCCAGATCTGCTCCACAGCAGCTGCTGCCCCAAAGATCTGACCAACATCAGCCCCACAGCAGCTCCTGCCCATAGATCTGACCCACATCTGCCCCACAGCAGCTCCTGCCCCATAGATCTGACCCACATCTGCTCCACAGCATCTCCTGCCCCATAGATCTGACCCACATCTGCCCCACAGCAGCTCCTGCCCATAGATCTGACCCACATCTGCCCCACAGCATCTCCTGCCCCATAGATCTGACCCCCATCTGCCCCACAGCAGCTCCTGCCTCATACATCTGACTCACAGCATCTCCTGCCCCATAGAACTGGCCCACATCAGCCACAGCAGCTCCTGACCTATAGATCTGACCCACAACTGCTCCACAGCATCTCCTGCCCCATAGATCTGACCCCCATCTGCCCCACAGCAGCTCCTGCCTCATAGATCTGACCCACATCTGCCCCACAGCATCTCCTGCCCCATAGAACTGACCCACATCTGCCCCACAGCAGCTCCTGCCCCATAGATCTGACCCACATCTGACCCACAGCAGCTCCTGCCCCATAGATCTGACCCACATGTGCCCCACAGCAGCTCCTAACACATAGATCTGACCCACATGTGCCCCAGAGCTGCTCCTGCCCCATAGATCTGAACCACAGCAGCTCCTGTCTCATAGATCTTACCCACATCAGCCCCACAGCATATTTTGCCCTATAGTTATGTCCCACATCTGCCCCACAGCAACTCCTGCCCCATAGATCTGACCCACATGCGCCCCACAGCAGCTCCTGCCCCATAGGTCTGACCCACATGCGCCTCACAGCAGCTCGTGCCCCATAGATCTAACCACCATCAGCCCCAAAGCAGCTCCTGCCCCATAGATTTGACCCACATCAGCCACACAGCATCTCCCGCCCCATAGATGTGACCCACATCTGCACCATAGCAGCTCCTTTCCATAGATCTAACACCCATCAGCCTCACAGCAGCTCCTGCCCCATAGATATGCCCTACATCTGCCCCACATCAGCTCCTGTAACATAGATCTGACCCACATCTGCAACACAGCAGCTCCTGCTCCATAAATCTGACCAACATCAGGCCCACATTTGTTCCTGCCCCATAGATCTGACCCACAGCAGCCCCTGCCTCATAGATCTGACCCACAAGTGCCCCACAGCAGCTCCAGCCCAATAGACCTGACCCACATCTGCCCCAAAGCATCTCCTGCCCCATAGATCTTTCCTACATCAGCCCCACAGCAGCTCCTGCCCCATAGATCTGACCCACATCTGCCCCACAGCAGCTCCTGCCCCATAGATCTGACGCACATCTGCTCCACAGAATCTCCTGCCCCATAGATCTGACCCCCATCTGCCCCACAGCAGCTCCTGCCTCATACATCTGACTCACAGCATCTCCTGCCCCATAGAACTGGCCCACATCAGGCACAGCAGCTCCTGACCTAAGGATCTGATCCACATCTGCCACACAGCATCTCCTGCCCCATAGATCTGACCCACATCTGCCACACAGCAGCTCCTGCCCCATAGATCTGACCCACATCTGACCCACAGCAGCTCCTAACACATAGATCTGACCCACATGTGCCCCAGAGCTGCTCCTGCCCCATAGATCTGAACCACAGCAGCTCCTGTCACATAGATCTAACCCACATCTGCCCCACAGCAGCTCCTGCCCCATAGATCTAATCCACATCTGCTCCACAGCATCTCCTGCCCCATAGATCTGACCCCCATCTGCCCCACAGCAGCTCCTGCCTCATACATCTGACTCACAGCATCTCCTGCCCCATAGAACTGGCCCACATCAGCCACAGCAGCTCCTGACCTATAGATCTGACCCACATCTGCTCCACAGCATCTCCTGCCCCATAGATCTGACCCACATCAGCCCCACAGCAGATTTTGCCCCATAGATATGTGCCACGTCTGCCCCACAGCAGCTCCTGCGACATAGATCTTACCCAGATCTGCTCCACAGCAGCTGCTGCCCCAAAGATCTGACCAACATCAGCCCCACAGCAGCTCCTGCCCCATAGATCTGACCCACATCTGCCCCACAGCAGCTCCTGCCCCATAGACCCTACCAACATGTGCAGCACAGAAGCTCCTGCCCATAGATCTGACCCACATCTGCCCCACAGCAGCTCCTGCCCCATAGATCTGCCCCACATCTGCTCCACAGCAGCTCCTGCCTCATATATCTGACTCAAAGCATCTCCTGCCCCATAGATCTGACCCACATCTGACCCACAGCAGCTCCTGCCCCATAGATCTGACCCACATCTGCCACACAGCAGCCTTTGCCCCATAGATCTGACCCACATCTGCCCCACAGCAGCTCCTGTCCCATACATCTTACCCAGATCTGCCCCACAGCAGCTCCTACCCAAAGATCTGACCCACATCATCTCGACAGCAGCTCCTGCCCCATAGATCTGACCCACATGTGCCCCACAGCAGCTCCTAACACATAGATCTGACCCACATGTGCCCCACAGCAGCTCCTAACACATAGATCTGACCCACATGTGCCCCAGAGCTGCTCCTGCCCCATAGATCTGAACCACAGCAGCTCCTGTCTCATAGATCTTACCCACATCAGCCCCACAGCAGATTTTGCCCCATAGTTATGTCCCACATCTGCCCAACAGCAACTCCTGCCCCATAGATCTGACCCACATCTGCTCCACAGCAACTCCTGCCCCATAGATCTGACCCCCATCTGCCCCACAGCAGCTCCTGCCTCATACATCTGACTCACAGCATCTCCTGCCCCATAGAACTGGCCCACATCAGCCACAGCAGCTCCTGACCTATAGATCTGACCCACATCAGCCCCACAGCAGATTTTGCCCCATAGATATGTGCCACGTCTGCCCCACAGCAGCTCCTGCGACATAGATGTTACCCAGATCTGCTCCACAGCAGCTGCTGCCCCAAAGATCTGACCAACATCAGCCCCACAGCAGCTCCTGCACCATAGATCTGACCCACATCTGCCCCACAGCAGCTCCTGCCCCATAGATCTGACCCACATCTGATCCACAGCATCTCCTGCCCTATAGATCTGACACCCATCTGCCCCACAGCAGCTCCTGCCTCATAGATCTGACTCACAGCATCTCCTGCCCCATAGAACTGGCCCACATCAGCCACAGCAGCTCCTGACCTATAGATCTGACCCACATCTGACCCACAGCAGCTCCTGCCCCATAGATCTGACCCACATCTGCCACACAGCAGCCTTTGCCCCATAGATCTGACCCACATGTGCCCCACAGCAGCTCCTAACACATACATCTGACCCACATGTGCCCCAGAGCTGCTCCTGCCCCATAGATCTGAACCACAGCAGCTCCTGTCTCATAGATCTTACCCACATCAGCCCCACAGCAGATTTTGCCCCATAGTTATGCCCCACATCTGCCCAACAGCAGCTCCTGCCCCATAGACCTGACCCACATGTTCCCCACAGCAGCTCCTGCCCCATAGATCTGACCCACATGTGCCCCACAGCAGCTCCAAACTCATAGATCTGACTCACATCAGTCCAACAGCAGATTTTGCACCATAGATATGTCCCTCATATTCCCCACAGCAACTCCTGCCCCATAGATCTGACCTACATCATCCCCTCTGCAGCTCCTGCCCCATAGGTCTGACCCACATGTGCCCCACAGCAGATTTTGCCCCATAGATCTGACCCACATCAGCCCCACAGCAGATTTTGCCCCATAGATATGTGCCACGTCTGCCCCACAGCAGCTCCTGCGACATAGATCTTACCCAGATCTGCTCCACAGATCTGACCCACATCAGCCCCACAGCAGATTTTGCCCCATAGATCTGACCCACGTCAACCCCACAGAAGCTTCTGACCCACATGTGCCCCACAGCAGCTCCTGCCCCATAGATCTGACCAACATCAACCCCACAGAAGCTCCTGCCCCATAGATCTGACCCACATCTGCAACACAGCAGCTCCTGCTCCATAAATCTGACCAACATCAGGCCCACATTTGTTCCTGCCCCATAGATCTGACCCACAGCAGCCCCTGCCTCATAGATCTGACCCACAAGTGCCCCAGAGCAGCTCCAGCCCAATAGACCTGACCCACATCTGCCCCACAGCAGCTCCTGCCCCATAGATCTGTCCTACATCAGCACCACAGCACCTCCGGCCCCATAGATCTGACCCCCATCTGCCCCACAGCAGCTCCTGCCTCATACATCTGACTCACAGCATCTCCTGCCCCATAGAACTGGCCCACATCAGCCACAGCAGCTCCTGACCTATAGATCTGACCCACATCAGCCCCACAGCAGCTCCTGCCCATAGATCTGACCCACATCTGCTCCACAGCATCTCCTGCCCCATAGATCTGACCCCCATCTGCCCCACAGCAGCTCCTGCCTCATACATCTGACTCACAGCATCTCCTGCCCCATAGAACTGGCCCGCATCAGCCACAGCAGCTCCTGCCCCATAGATCTGACCCACATCTGCCACACAGCAGCCCCTGCCCCATAGATCTGACCCACATCTGCCCCACAGCACCTCCGGCCCAATAGATCTGACTCACATGTGCCCCACAGCAGCTCCTGCCCCATAGATCTGACCCACATCAACCCCACAGAAGCTTCTGACCCACATGTGCCCCACAGCAGCTCCTGCCCCATAGATCTGACCCACATCAACCCCACAGAAGCTCCTGCCCCATAGATCTTAACCAAATCTGCACCACAGCAGCTCCTGCCCCATAGATCTGACCCACATCAACCATGTTGATAAACATGAAAACATACAACATGGGTTGTATCAACCATGTAATCTATGGTGTCCCTATGTGTCCCAATGTCACCCTATGGGTCCCAGTGTCTCCCTATGGGTCACTATGTGTCCCTATGTGTCCCAATGTCCCCCTTATGGGTTGCTATGTGCCTCTATGGGTTCTCTATGGGGCTCTATGGGGTGCCTATGGAGCTCTATGGGGCGTTCTGAGGTTTCTATGGGGTGTCTATGGAACGCTATAGTGTGTCTATTTGGTAAATTAGTTTCTATGGGTGGCTATGGGAGCTCTATGGGGCACAATGGGTTCCCTACGGGGCTCTATGGGATGTCTGTGGGGCTCTATGGCGCGGCTATATGTCCTTATGTGGTGTCTATGTGGCACTATGTTGTGCTATGTGGTGCTGTGAGGCACTATGGGGTGCTATGGGGCTCTATGGAGCAGTATAGGGTGTCTATGGGTCTCTATGGGGTGCAATGGGGCGCTGTGGGGCACAAGAGAGTGTCTATGAGGCTCCATGGGCTGCTATGGGGCACTGTGGAGTAGCTATGGGATGATTTCGGGTCTCTTTGTGCCCCTATGGGGCGCTATGGGTCACTATGTGGTGTCTATGGGGCTCTATGGGGTGGCTATGGGGTGCTTTGGGGTATCCTTGGGTTCCTATGGGGCGCTATGGGTGACTATGGCGTGCTATGGGGCTCTATGCGGAAGAATGGGGTCTCTATGGGGCGCTATGAAGTCCCTATGGGGCTCTATGGGGAGTCTATGGGGTGTCTTTGGGGATCTATGGGTTGTCTGTGGGGCTCTATGGGGTCTGCATGGGGTCTGTATGGGGTTCAGTGGGTCTCTATGGGGCTCTATGGGGTGTCTACAGGCACTATGGGGCGATATGGGGTGTGTATGTGCTTCAATTGGGCTCTATGGTGTGGCTGTAGGGCCTTATGTGGTGTCTATGGGGCACTGTGGGCTGCTATGGGGTGCTGTGGGGAACTATGGGGTGTCTATGGGGCTCTATGGAGCAGTATGCTGTGTCTATGGGTCCCTATGGGGTGCAATGGGGTGCTGTGGGGCACAATGGAGTGTCTATGAGGCTCCATGGGCTGCTATGGGGCACTATGGAGTAGCTATGGGGTGCTATGGGGTCTCTTTGGGCCCCTATGGGTCACTATGGGGCTCTATGGGGTATCTTTGTGTTCCTATGGGGCGCTATGGGTGACTATGGGGTCGCTCTGGGTTTCTTTGAGGCACTATGGGTCTCAATGGGGTCTCTATGGGTCTCAATTTATCCTTATGGCTCCCAATGACTGTCTATGGGTCTCTATGTGTCCCTATGGGTCCCAGTGTCTCTCTATGGGTCCCAATGTCTTCCTCTGGATCTCTATGGGTACCTATGGGTCCCAGTGTCTCTCTATGTCCCCCTGTCTAGGTGGTAACTATACAGATGGTAACAAAGATGGTAACAAATGTACAGAGGTTCTAAGCGAGAGAGAAACTCACCAGTGGTGATGCCTTCGCTGAGGAAGCTGGGGCGGTCTTCACTGCAGAGCGATGTCCAAGAGATGCTGCCTCACAGAATCACAGAATTCTCAAGGTTGGAAAAGGGCTGCCAGCTTTTGTAGGAGAATAGCATGGGAGACAGTTGTGAAGGCTTTGCTGAAGTCCAAGTAGAGCACATCAACAGCCTTTCTTTCTTTCCTTCATCCATCAGATGGGTCACAGGATCGTAGAAGGAGATCAGATTGGTCAAGCAGGAGCTGCCCTTCACGAACCCATGCTGGCTAGGTCTGATCTCCTGCTCATCCCACACCTGCCGCATCTGTCATCTCCCTCAAGACAATTCGTTCCATTCCCTTCCCTGGCACCGAGGTCAGGCTAACAGGCCTGGAGTTGCCCGGATCCTCCTGACAACCTTGCTTGGAAATGGGAGTCACGTTGGCAAGCCTCCAGTCTTCTGGGACCTCACCCGGTAACAGGGAGCTCGGAAAGATAATGGAAAGCGGCTCGAGTGAGGGTCAGCCCTTAAATGAGGTCTCAGAGGAGGTGGAGTCGAGCTCCAGCCCTCCCGGGAGCACAGCTCCATTACTCTCACCTGTGCTCCCGCAGCTGACCCCACACTTGCCTCAGCTGATTAATCAGAGGTTCAGGCTGTGATTACCAATCTCCCAGACAGCCCCTGTGGGTCCCAATGTTTCCCTATGGATCTCTGGGTGTCCTTATAGGTCTCTATGGGGTTATTATGCCTCTAAATGGGTCCCTATGTGTCTCTATGTCTCTCTATGGGGTCCCAATGTGTCCCAGTGTCCCCCTATGGATCTCTATGTATCCATATGGGTCCCAGTGACTCCCTTTGGGTCACTAATGAGTCACTATGTGTCCCAACGTCTCCCCTATGGGTTGCTATGTGTCTCTGTGGGGTCTCTTATGGGTATCTCTGGACCCAAATGTATTCCTATGGGTACCTATGGGTTTCAATGTGGTCCCTATGTGCCTCTATGGGGTCTCTATGGGTCTCAGCAGTGTCCCTATGTGTCTCTATGGGTCTCACTGTCCCCCACTGAAATCCATGGGATCCCTATGTGTCCCAATGTCCCCCTATGGGTCCCAGTGTCTCCCTATGGGTCACTATGTGTCCCTATGTGTCCTAATATCCCCCCTATGGGTAGCTATGTGCCTCTATGGGGTCTCTTATTTGTATCTATGGGCTTAAATGTCCTCCTATGGGTATCTATGTGTTTCACTGTGGTCCCTATGTGCCTCTATGGGGTCTCTTATGGGTCTCAGCAGAGTCTCTATGTGTCTCTACGGGTATCACTGTCCCCCACTGTAATCCATGGTGTCCCTATGTGTCCCAATGTCACCCTATGGGTCCCAGTGTCCCCCTATGGGTCACTATGTGTCCCTATGTGTCCCAATGTCCCCCCTATGGGTTGCTATGTGCCACTATGGGGTCTCTATGGGGTCTCTATGTGGTCTCATGGATATCTCTGGGCCCAAATGTCTTCCTATGGGTATCTATGTGTTTCAATGCATTCCCTATGTGCCTCTATGGGGTCTCTATGGGTCTCAGCAGTGTCCCTATGTGTCTCTATGGGTCTCACTGTCCCCCACTGAAATCCATGGGGTCCCTCTGTGTCCCAATGTCCCCCTATTTGTCCCAGTGTCAGCCTATGGGTCACAATGTGTCCCTCTGTGTCCCAATGTCCCTCCTATGTGTTGCTAAGTGTCTCCATGGGGTCTCTTATGAGTATCTCTGGGCCAAAATATCTACCTATTGCTATCCATAGGTTACATTACGTCCCTATGTGCCTCTATGGGGTCTCTTAAGGGTTACAGCGGAGTCCCTATGTGCCTCTATGGGTCTCACTGTCCCCCACTATGTTCCATGGGGTCCCTATGTGTCCCAATATACCCCTATGGGTCCCAGTGTTTCCCTATGGGTCACTATGTGTCCCAATATCCCCCCTATGGGTAGCTATGTGCCTCTATGGGGTCTCTTATTCGTATCTATGGGCTTAAATGTTCTCCTATGGGTATCTATGGGTTTCAGTGTGGTCCCTATGTGCCTCTATGGGGCCTCTTATGGGTCTCAGCAGAGTCTCTGTGTGTCTCTACGGGTATCACTGTCCCCCACTGTAATCCATGGTGTCCCTATGTGTCCCAATGTCACCCTATGGGTCCCAGTGTCTCCCTAAGGGTCACTATGTGTCCATATGTGTCCCAATGTCCCCCCTATGAGTTGCTATGTGCCTCTATGGGTTCTCTATGGGGCTCTATGGGGTGCCTATGGAGCTCTATGGGGTTCTATGGGGCGTTCTGAGGTTTCTATGGGGTGTCTATGGAACGCTATGGTGTGTCTATGTGGCAAAATGAGTTTCTATGGGTGGCTATGGGAGCTCTATGGGGCACAATGGGTTGCCTACGGGGCTCTATGGGATGTCTATGGGGCTCTATGGTGCGGCTATATGTCCTTATGTGGTGTCTATGTGGCACTATGTTGTGCTATGGGGTGCTGTGAGGCACTATGGGGTGCTATGGGGCTCTATGGAGCAGTATAGGGTGTCTATGGGTCTCTATGGGGTGCAATGGGGCGCTGTGGGGCACAAGGGAGTGTCTATGAGGCTCCAACGGCTGCTATGGGGCACTGTGGAGTAGCTATGGGATGATTTGGGGTCTCTTTGTGCCCCTATGGGGCGCTATGTGTCACTATGTGGTGTCTATGGGGCTCTATGGGGTGGCTATGCGGTGCTGTAGGGTGGCTATGGGGTGCTTTGGGGTATCCTTGGGTTCCTATGGGGCGCTATGGGTGACTATGGGGTGCTATGGTTTGCTATGGGGCTCTATGCGGAAGAATGGGGTCTCTATGGGGCGTTATGGGGTCCCTATGGGGCTCTATGGGGAGTCTATGGGGTGTCTTTGGGGATCTATGGGTTGTCTGTGGGGCTCTATGGGGTCTGCATGGGGTCTGTATGGGGTTCAGTGGGTCTCTATGGGGCTCTATGGGGTGTCTACAGGCACTATGGGGCGATATGGGGTGTCCATGTGGTTCAATTGGGCTCTATGGTGTGGCTGTATGGCCTTATGTGGTGTCTATGGGGCACTGTGGGCTGCTATGGGGTGCTGTGGGGAACTATGGGGTGTCTATGGGGCTCTATGGAGCAGTATGCTGTGTCTATGGGTCCCTATGGGGTGCAATGGGGTGCTGTGGGGCACAATGGAGTGTCTATGAGGCTCCATGGGCTGCTATGGGGCACTATGGAGTAGCTATGGGGTGCTATGGGGTCTCTTTGGGCCCCTATGGGTCACTATGGGGTGTCTATGGGGCTCCATGGGGTATCTTTGTGTTCCTATGGGGCGCTATGGGTGACTATGGGGTCGCTATGGGTTTCTTTGAGGAAGTGCCAAATCCTGCCCAACGTGTGATATCTCCTGCACCACAAGTTCCAAGTCTTGCCCCACAAGTTCCACCTACCATCCCACAAGTGCCACCTCCTGCCCCACAAGTGCCACCTCCCGACCCACAAGTGCCACCTCCTGCCGTGCAAGTGCCAGCTCCTGCCCCGAAAGTGCCAGCTCCTGCTCCACATGTGCCACCTCTCGCCCCACAAGTTCCAGCTCCCGCCCCATAAGTGCCACCTCCCTCTCCACAAATTCCACCTCCCGCCCACAAGTGCCACATCGCTCCCCACAAGTGCCACCTCCTGCCCCACTAGTGCCACCTCCCGCCCCACAAGTGCCAACACCAGCCCCACAAGTGCAACCTCCCACCCCACAAGTACCAAATCCTGCCCCACAACTTCCACCTCCTGCCCCAGAAGTGCCATCTCCTGCCCCACATGTGTCACCTCCTGCCCCACATCATCCACCTCCAAACCCATAAGTGCCACCTCCTGCACAACAAGTGCCATTTCCTGCCCCACAAGTGCCATTTCCCCCCCCACATGTGCCAACTCCTGCCTTACAAGTTTCACCTCCCACCCCACAAGTTCCACCTCCCACCCCACAAGTGCCAATTCCTGCTTCACAAGTGCCAGCTCATGCTTCACAAATGCCAGCTCATGCCCCACATCATCAACTTCCTGCCCCACAAGTGCCAGCTCTAACCCCACAAAGACAGCCTCCTGCCCCACATCATCCACCTCTTGCCCCACAAGTGCCAATTCCTGCCCCACAAGTGCCAGCTCATGCCCCACAAGTGCCA
This sequence comes from Coturnix japonica, assembly GCF_054131305.1. NCBI lineage: Eukaryota > Metazoa > Chordata > Aves > Galliformes > Phasianidae > Coturnix > Coturnix japonica. Next base: position 416,779 of record NW_028188945.1, on the reverse strand, counting down.
GCTCCTGCCCCACAAGTGCCACCTCTTGCCCCACAGGTGCCACCTCCCGCCCTACAACTTCAACATCCCGCCACACAAGTGCCGACTCCTGGCAACGTGTGCCACATCCTGCCCCACAAGTGCCAGCTCCTGCCCCACATGTTCCACCTACCATCCCACAAATTCCACCTCATGCCCCACAAGCGCCAACTCCCAACCCACAAATGCCAAATCCTGCAATGCAACTTCCACCTCCTGCCCAACAAGTGCCACTTTCTGCCCCACAAGTGTAGGCTCCTGCCCCACACGTGCCAATTCCTGCCCCACATGTGCCAGCTCATGCTTCACAAGTACCAGCTCCTGCACTACATCATCCACTTCCTGCTCACAAGTGCCACCTCCTGCCCCACAAGTGCCAGCTCCTGCCCCACAAGAGCCACTTCCTGCCCCACAAGTACCTCTTCCCTCCCAACAAGTTCCAATTTCCGCCCAACAAGTACCACCTCCTTCTGCACAAGTTCCACCTCCTGCCCTAAAAGCTCCATTTCCTGCCCCAAAACTTCCACCTTCTGCCCAACAATTTCCAACTCGTGCCCCACAATTGCCACCTCCTGGCCCACAAGTGCCACCTCCCGCCCTACAACTGCCAAACCCTTCCCCAAAACTTCCACCTCCTGCCCAACAATTTCCAACTCGTGCCCCACAATTGCCACCTCCTGCCACACAAATGCCACCTTCTGCCTCAAAATGCCACCTCCTGCCCAACAACTCCAACCTCCCGCCCCACAAGTGCCACCTCCTGTCTCACAAGTGCAACCTCCCGCCCCACAACTTTCACAACCTGCCCCACAAGTGCCACCTCCTGTCACTCAACTTCCAACTCCCGCCCCACAACTTCCACCTCCTGCCTCACAAGTTCCACATCCCGCCCCACAACTTCCAACTCCTGGCCCACAAGTGCGACCTCCTGCCCCACCATTACCACCTCCTGCCCCACAATTTCCACCTCCTGCCCCACAAGTGCCACAACCTGCTCCACAATTTCAACGTCCTGCCTTACAAGTGCCACATTCTGCCCCACAAGTGTAGGCTCCTGCTCCACAAGTGCCACCTCCCGAACCACAACCTCAACCTCTGGCCCCACAAGTCCCACCTCCCGCCCCACAAGTGCCACATCCCGCCCCACAACTTCCACCTCCTGCCCCACAAGTTATAACTCCTGCCCCACAAGTGTTGCATTTTGCCCCACAAGTGCCACCTCCCGCCTCACAAGTGCCACCTCCCGACCCATAAGTGCCAACTCCTGCCCCGCAACTTCCATCTCCTGCTCCACAAGTGCAACCTCGAACCGCACAATTGCCACCTCCTTCCCCATATCAACCACCTCCCATCCAACAAGTGCCACCTCCTGCCCCACAAGTGCCAATTCCTGCCCCACAAGTGCCAGCTCATGCTTCACAAGTGCCAGCTCCTGCCCCTCATCATCCACCTCCTGCCCCACAAGTGCCACCTCCTGACCCACAACATCAATCTCCAGCCCCACAAGAGCCGCCTCCTGCCCGACAAGTTACACCTGCTACAAGTTCCACAAGTGCCACCTCCCTGCTCACGAGTGCCACCTCCCGCCCCACATGTACCACCTCCTGCATCACAACTTCCACCTCCCGCCCCACATGTATCACCTCCTGCATCACAACTTCCACCTCCCGCCCCACATGTACCACCTCCTGCATCACAACTTCCACCTCCCGCCCCACATGTACCACCTCCTGCATCACAACTTTCACCTCCCGCCCCACATGTACCACCTCCTGCATCACAACTTACACCTCCCGCCCCACAAGTTCCACCTCTTCCCCACAAGCGCCACCTCCCTCTCCACAAACTCCACCTCCCACGCACAAGTGCCACATCCTGCCCCACAAGTGTCACCTCCTGTCCACAAGTGCCACCTTCCGCCCCACAAGTGCCACCTCACACCCCAACAGTGTCAACTTCCGCCCCACAAGTGCCACCTCACGCCCCACAACTTCCACATCCCGCCCCACAAGTGCCACCACCTGACCCACAAGTGCCACCACCTGACCCACTAATGCAACTACCTGCCCCACAAGTGCCAACTCCTGCACCACAAGTTCTACCTCCTGCCTTACAAGTGCCACCCCCTGCCTAACAACTTCCACCTCCCGCCCCACAAATGCCACCTCTTGCCCCACAAGTGCCACCTCCCACCCCACAAGTGCCACGTCCTTCCCAATTGCCACGTCCTGTCCCACAAGTGCCACCTCCTGCCGTACAAGTGCCACCCTCTGCCCCACAATTGCCACTTCTTGCCCCACAATTGCCAATTCTTGCCCCACAACTTCCACCTCCCACCCCATAACTTCCACCTCCCGTCCCACAGCTTCCACATCCTGCCCCACAAGTGCCCGATCCTGCCCCAGAAGTACCACCACCTGACCCACAAGTGCCAACTCCTGCCCCACAAGTGCCACCTCGCATCCCGCAAGTGCCACATCCCGCCCCACAAGTTCCACCTCCTGCCTTACAAGTGCCCATTCCTGCCCAACAAGTGCTAGCTCATGTTTCACAAATGCCAGCTCCTGCCCCACATCATCAACTTCCTGCCCCACAAGTGTCACCTCCAACCCCACAAAGACATCCTCCTGCCCCACATCATCCACCTCCTGCCCCACAAGTGCCAATTCCTGCCCCACAAGTGCCAGCTCATGCCCCACAAGTGCCAGCTCCTGCCCCACAACATCCTCCTCCTGCCCCACAACTGCCACCTCCTGCCCCACAAGTGCCACCTCACACCCCACAAATGCCACCTCCTGCCCTGCAACTTCCACCTCCTGCTCCACAAGGGCCATCTCCTGCCCCACATCGTCCACCTCCCACCCAACAAGTGCCACGTCCTGCCCCACAAGTGCCAATTCCTGCCTCACAAGTGCCAGCTCATGCCCCACAAGTGCCACCTCCTGCCCCACAAGTGCCACCACCCCCCCAACAAGTGCCACCTCCCGCCCCACAACTTCCACTTTCCGCCCAACAACAGCCTCCTCCTGCCCCACATGTGCCTCCTCCTGCCACACAAGTGCCATCTCCTGCCCCACAAGTGCTACCTACTTCCCCACTAGTGCCACCTCCTGCCCCACATCATCCACCTCCTGCCTCACAAATGCCTCCTCCTGACCCACAATTGCCACCTGCCGCCCCACAACTTCCACCTCCTGCCCCACAAGTGCCACCTTCTGCCTCACAAGTGCCACAACCCGCCCCACAAGTGCCACATCCCACCGCACAGTTTCCACCTCTTGTTACACAAGTCCCACCTCCCACCCAACAACAGCCTCCTCCTGCCCCACAAGTGCCACATCCCGCCCCACAAGTTCCACCTCCTGCCTTACAAGTGCCAATTCCTGCCCCACAAGTGCCAGCTCCTGCCCCACAAGTGCCACCTCCTGCCCCACAAGTTCCAACTCCTGCCCCACATGTTCCAACTACCACCCCACAAATTCCAACTCCTGCCCCACAAGTGCCACCTCCCACCCCACAAATGCCACCTCCTGCCCTGCAACTTCCACCTTCTGACCCACAAGTGCCACCTCCTGCCCCACATCATCCAACCCCTGCCCCACAAGCGCCACCTCCTGCCCCACAACGACCACCTCCTGCCCCACATCATCCACCCCCTGCACCACAAATGCCAGCTCATTCCCCTGAAGTGCCAGCTCTTGCCCCACAAGTGCCAGCTCCTGCCCAACAAGAGCCACTTCCTGCCCCACAAGTACCTCTTCCCTCCCAACAAGTTCCAATTTCCGCCCCACAAGTGCCACCTCCTGCCCCAAGTGCAACCTCCTGCCCCACAAATGCCACCTTTCTCCCCACAAGTGCCACCTCCTGCCCCACAAGTGCAACCTCCTGCCCCACAAATGCCACCTTTCGCCCCACAAATGCCACCTCCTGCCCCACAACTTCCACCTCCCGACCCACAAGTGCCACCTCACGCCCAACATCTACCACCTCCCACCCAACAAGTGCCACCTCCCGCCCTACAACTTCCATCTCCTGGCCCACAAGTGCCACCTCCTGCCTCAAAAGAGCCACCTCCCGCCCCACAACTTCCACGTAACGCCCCATAAGTTCCAACTCCCGCCCAACAAGTGCCACCTCTCGTCCCACAAGGACCACCTCCTGCCCCACAAGTGCAACCTCCTGCCCCACAAGTGCCACCTCCCGCCCCACAAGTGTCAACTCATGCTCCACAAATGCCACCTCCTGCTCCACAAGTTCCACCTCTTGCCCCACAAGTGCCAAATACTTCCCCACAACTTCCACCTTCTGCCCCACTAGTGCCAACTCCAATTCCACAAGTGCCACCTCCAGCCCTACAACTGCCACTTCCAGCCCCACAAGTGCCTCCTCCTGCCCCACAAGTGCCTCCTCCTGCCCCACAAGTGCCACATCCCGCCCCACAAGTGCCACCTCCTGCCCCACATCATCCACCTTCTGCCCCACAATTGCCACCTCCTGCCCCACAAGTGCCACATCCCGCCCCACAAGTGCCACCTCCTGCCCCACATCATCCACCTCCCGCCCCACAATTGCCACCTCCTGCCCCACAAGTGCCACATCCCACCCAACAATTGTGGCCACATGACAAACAAGTTCCACTTCCGCCCCACAAGTGCCACCTCCTGCCCAACAAGTGCCATTTCTTACCCCACAGGTTCCAAATCCTACCCCACTGGTGCCATTTCTGGCCCCACAAGTGCCATTTCCCCCCCCACATGTGCCAACTCCTGCCTTACAAGTTTCACCTCCCACCCCACAAATTCCACCTCCCACCCCACAAGTTCCACCTCCTGCCCCAAAAGTGCCAATTCCTGCTTCACAAGTGCCAGCTCATGCTTCACAAATGCCAGCTCATGACCCACATCATCAACTTCCTGCCCCACAAGTGCCACCTCTAACCCCACAAAGACAGCCTCCTGCCCCACATCATCCACCTCCTGCCCCACAAGTGCCAATTCCTGCCCCACAATTGCCAGCTCATGCCCCATATCATCTACTTCCTGCCCCACAAGTGCCAGTTCATGCCCCACAAGTGCCACCTCTTGCCCCACAGGTGCCACCTCCTACCCCACAAGTGCCACCTCCTGCCCCACATCATCCACCTCCTCCCCCACAAGTGACAATACCTGTTCCACAAGTGCCACCTCCCGCCCCACAACTTCAACATCCCGCCACACAAGTGCCGACTCCTGGCAACGTGTGCCACATCCTGCCCCACAAGTGCCAGCTCCTGCCCCACATGTTCCACCTACCATCCCACAAATTCCACCTCATGCCCCACAAGTGCCAACTCCCAACCCACAAATGCCAAATCCTGCAATGCAACTTCCACCTCCTGCTCCACAAGTGCCACCTCGTGCCCAACAGGTGCCACCTCCTGCCCCAAAAAAGCCAACTCCTGCCCCACATCATCCACCAACCGCCCCACAAGTGTCACCTCCTGCCCCACATCATCCACCAACCGCCCCACAAGTGTCACCTCCTGCCCCACATCATCCACCAACCGCCCCACAAGTGTCACCTCCTGCCCCACATCATCCACCAACCGCCCCACAAGTGTCAGCTCCTGCCCCACATCATCAACTTCCTGCCCCACATGTGCCACCTCCTGTCCGACAAAGACCACCTCCTGCCCGCATCATCCACCCGCTGCCCCACAAGTGCCAACTCCTGCCCCACAACGACCACCTCCTGCCCCACATCATCCACCCCCTGCCCCACAAGTGCCACCCCCTGCCCCACAACGACCACCTCCTGCCCCACAACGACCACCCCATGCACCACAAGTGCCAATTCCTGCCCTACAAGTGCCAGCTCATTCCCCTGAAGTGCCAGCTCCTGCCCCACAAGTGCCACAGTTTGCCACACCACTGCCTCCTCCCCCCCAAATAATCCACCTCCTGCCCCACAAGTGTCACTGACCGCCCAACTTCCTTCTCCTGACACACAACTGCAACCTCCTGCCCCACAAGTGCCAGCTCCTGCCCGACAAGAGCCACTTCCTACCCCACAAGTACCTCTTCCCTCCCAACAAGTTCCAATTTCCACCCCACAAGTGCCACCTCCTGCCCCACAAGTGCAACCTCCTGCCCCACATCGTCCACCTCCCACCCAACAAGTGCCACCACCTGCCCCACAATTGCCAATTCCTGCCCCACAAGTGCCAGCTCCTGCCCCACAAGTGCCACATTTGTCCACACCACTGCCACCTCCCCCCCCAAATAATCCACCTCCTGCCCCACAAGTGTCACTGACTGACCAACTTCCTCCTCCTGCCCCACAAGAGCCTTTTCCTGCCCCACAAGTACCTCTTCCCTCCCAACAAGTTCCAATTTCCGCCCCACAAGTGCCAACTCCTGCCCCAAATCATCCACCTCCCGCCCCACAATTGCTACCTCCCGACCCACAAGTGCCACCTCCTGCCCCACAAGTTCAACCTCCTGCCCCACAAGTGCAACCTCCTGCCCCACATCGTCCACCTCCCACCCAACAAGTGCCACCACCTGCCCCACAACTGCCAGTTCCTGCCCCACATGTGCCAGCTCATGCTTCACAAGTGCCAGCTCCTGCACTACGTCATCCACTTCCTGCTCACAAGTGCCAGCTCCTGACCGACAAAGACATCCTCCTGCCCCACAAGTGCCAATTTCTGCCCCACAAGTGCCAGCTCATTCCCCTGAAGTGCCACATTTGTCCACACCACTGCCTCCTCCCCCCCAAATAATCCACCTCCTGCCCCACAACTGTCACTGACTGACCAACTTCCTCCTCCTGCCCCACAAGTGCCAGCTCCTGCCCCACAAGAGCCACTTCCTGCCCCACAAGTACCTCTTCCCTCCCAACAAGTTCCAATTTCCGCCCAACAAGTACCACCTCCTTCTGCACAAGTTCCACCTCCTGCCCTAAAAGCTCCATTTCCTGCCCCAAAACTTCCACCTCCTGCCCAACAATTTCCAACTCGTGCCCCACAATTGCCACCTCCTGCCACACAAATGCCACCTTCTGCCTCAAAATGCCACCTCCTGCCCAACAACTCCAACCTCCCGCCCCACAAATGCCACCTCCTGCCCCACAACTTTCACCTCCTGCCCCACAAGTGCAACCTCCCTGCCCACGAGTGACACAATCTGCCCAAGTGCCACCTCCTGCCTCACAACTTCCACCTCCCGCCCCACAAGTGCCACCTCCTGTCTCACAAGTGCAACCTCCCGCCCCACAACTTCCACAACCTGCCCCACAAGTGCCACCTCCCGTCACTCAACTTCCAACTCCCGCCCCACAAGTGCCACCTCCCGCCCTACAACTTCCACCTCCCGCACCACAACTTCTACCTCCTGCCTCACAAGTTCCACATTCTCCCGCCCCACAACTTCCAACTCCTGGCCCACAAGTGCCACCTCCTGCCCCACCATTACCACCTCCTGCCCCACAAGTGCCACAACCTGCTCCACAATTTCAACGTCCTGCCTTACAAGTGCCACATTCTGCCCCACAAGTGTAGGCTTCTGCTCCACAAGTGCCACCTCCCGAACAACAACCTCAACCTCTGGCCCCACAAGTCCCACCTCCCACCCCACAAGTGCCACATCCCGCCCCACAAGTGCCACCACCCGCCCCACAAGTGCCACCTTCTGTTCCACAACTTCCACCTCCTGCCCCACAAGTTATAACTCCTGCCCCACAAGTGTTGCATTTTGCCCCACAAGTGCCACCTCCCGCCTCACAAGTGCCACCTCCCGACCCATAAGTGCCAACTCCTGCCCCGCAACTTCCATCTCCTGCTCCACAAGTGCCACCTCGAACCGCACAATTGCCACCTCCTTCCCCATATCAACCACCTCCCATCCAACAAGTGCCAATTCCTGCCCCACAAGTGCCAATTCCTGCCCCCCAAGTGCCAGCTCATGCTTCACAAGTGCCAGCTCCTGCCCCTCATCATCCACCTCCTGCCCCACAACATCAATCTCCAGCCCCACAAGAGCCGCCTCCTGCCCGACAAGTTACACCTGCTACAAGTTCCACAAGTGCCACCTCCCTGCTCACGAGTGCCACCTCCCGCCCCACATGTACCACCTCCTGCATCACAACTTCCACCTCCCGCCCCACATGTACCACCTCCTGCATCACAACTTCCACCTCCCGCCCCACATGTACCACCTCCTGCATCACAACTTCCACCTCCCGCCCCACATGTACCACCTCCTGCATCACAACTTCCACCTCCCGCCCCACAAATGCCACCTCCTGCCCTACAAGTGCCAAATCAGGCCCCACAAGTGCCCCCTCCCGCTCCACAAGTGCCATGTCCTGCCCCACAAGAGCCATCTCCCGCCCCACAAGGGCCAAATCCTGCCACGCAACATCCACCTCCTGCCCCACATCATCCACCTCCCACCCCACAAGTGCCACCTCCTGTGGCACAACTGCCAATTCCAGCCCTAAAAGTGCCAGCTCATGCTTCACAATTGCCAGCTCCTGCCCCACATCATCCACCTCCTGCCCCACAAGTGCCACCTCCTATCCCACATGTGCCAACTCCTGCCCCAAAAGTGCCATTTCCTGCACCACATTTGCCACCTCCTGCCCCACAAGTGCCACCTCCCACCCCACAAGTTTAACCTCCGGACACACAAGTGCCATCTCCTGCCCCACAAGTGCCATCTCCCGCCCCACAAGTGCCATCTCCCGCCCCACAAGTGCCAAATCCTGACGTGCAACTTCCACCTCCTGCTCCACAAGTGCCATCTCCTGCCCCACAAGTGCCACCTCCCGCCCCTCTATAGCCACCTCCTGCCCCAAAAGTTACACCTCTTGCCCCACAACGTCGACCCCCGCCCCACATGTGCCACCACCTGACCCACAAGTGCCAACTCCTGCCCCACAAGTGCCATTTCCTGTATTACATTTGCCGCGTCCTGCCCCACAAGTGCCGGCTCCTGCCCCACAAGTGCTACCTCTCGCCCCACAACCTCAACCTCCAGCCACACAAGTGCCACCTCCCGCCCAAAAAGTGCCACCTCCCACCCCACTACTTCCACGTCACACCCCAAATCTTCTTACCTTCCACCCCACAAGTGCCACCTCCTGCCCCAAACCTTCAACCTACTGCCCCACAACTGCCACTTCCCACCCAGCAATTTCCACCCCCCGCCCCACAAGTACCTCCTCCCACCCCACAAGTGCCAACCCTTACCCCACAAGTGCTAACTCCTGCCCCACATCATCCACCAACCGCCCCACAAGTGTCACCTCCTGCCCCACAACTTCCATGTCCCACTCCACAAGTGCCACCTACTGCACAACAAATACCATCTCCTGCCCCATAAGTGCCATCTCCTGCCCCACAACCGCTACCTCCTGCCTCATATCATTCACCTCCCGCCCCACAAGTTCCACCTCCCGCACCACAAGTGCCACCTCCTGCCCCACAAGTGCCACCTCCCGACCCACATGTACCTACTTCTGCCCCACAAGTGCCAGCTCCTGCCCCTCAAGTGTCACCTCCTCCCCACAAGTGCCACTTCCTGCCGCACAAGTGATACCTGCAGCTCCACAACTGCCACCACCCGCCCCACAACTTCCACCTCCCGCCTCACAAGTGCAACCTCCAGGCCCACAAGTGCCACCTCCAGATCCACAAGAATTAACTCCTGCCCCACAAGTGCCACCTCCTGCCCTTCAAGAGCCACTTCTTGCCCCACAAGTAACATTTCCTGCCCCACAAGTGCCAACTCCTGCCCCACTAGTGCCACCTCCCGCCCCACAAGTCCCACCACCCTCCCCACAACTTTAACCTCCTTCCCCAAAACATCCACCTCCCGCCCCACAGGTGTCATCATCTGCCCCACAACTGCCACATCCCGCCCCACAAGTGCCACCCCTTGCCCCACAAGTGCCACATCCCACCGCACAATTTCCACCTCTTCTTACACAAGTCCCACCTCCCGCCCAACAACAGCCTCCTCCTGCCCCACAAGTGCAACCTCCTGCCCCACAAGTGCCACCTCGCATCCCACAAGTGCCACATCCCGCCCCACAAGTTCCACCTCCTGCCTTACAAGTGCCAATTCCTGCCCTACAAGTGCCAGCTCATTCCCCTGAAGTGCCAGCTCCTGCCCCACAAGTGCCACATTTGTCCACACCACTGCCACCTCCCCCCAAATAATCCACCTCCTGCCCCACAAGTGTCACTGACCGCCCAACTTCATCCTCCTGACACACAAGTGCAACCTCCCGCTCCACAACTTCCACCTCCCACTCCACAACTTCCACCTCCTGCCCCAGTAGTGCCACCTCCCGACCCACAAGTGCCACCTCCCGCCCTACAACTTCCATCTCCTGGCTCACAAGTTCCACCTCCTGCCTCAAAAGAGCCACCTCCCGCCCCACAACTTCCACGTAACGCCCCATAAGTTCCACCTCCTGCCCAACAAGTGCCACCTCTCGTCCCACAAGGACCACCTCCTGCCCCACAAGTGCCACCTCCTGCCCCACAAGTGCCACCACCTGCCCAACAAGTGCCACCACCCTCCCCAAAATGCCAACTCCCGCCCCACAAGTGCCACGTCCAGCCCCACAACTTCCACCTCCTGCCCCAAAAGTGTCAACTCCTGCCCCATAAGTTCCATATCCCGCCCCACAAGTGCCACTACCTGCCCCACTAGTGCCATCTCCATTTCCACAGGTGCCACCTCCCGCCCCACAACTTCCACGTAACGCCCCATAAGTTCCACCTCCTGCCCAACAAGTGCCACCTCTCGTCCCACAAGGACCACCTCCTGCCCCACAAGTGCCACCTCTTGCCCCACAAGTGCCAAATACTTCCCCACAACTTCCACCTTCTGCCGCACTAGTGCCAACTCCAATTCCACAAGTGCCACCTCCCACACCACAAGTGCCACCACCTGACCCACAAGTGCCAACTCCTGCCCCACAAGTGCCATTTCTTGCCCCACAAGTGCCACCTCCTGCCCCACAAGTGCTATTTCCTGCCCTACAACTTCCACCTCCTGCCCCACAAGAGCCAGTTCCAGCCCCACAAATGCCACCTCCCGCCCCACAACTTCAACAACCCGCCATACAAGTGCCAACTCCTGCCCAACGTGTGCCACATCCTGCCCCACAAGTGCCAAATCCTGCCCCGCAACTTTTACCTCCTGCTCCACAAGTGCCAACTCCTGCCCCACATCATCCACCTCCTGCCCCACAAGTGCCACCTCCAGCCCCACAAGTGCCAACTCCTGCCCCACAAGTGCCACATCCCCCCCACAAGTGCCAGCTCCTGCCCCACAAGTGCCACCTACCACGCTACAAGTGCCACCTCCTGCCCCACAAGTTCCACCTCCCACCCCACAAGTGCCAAATCCTGCCACGCAACGTCCACATCCTGCTCCACAAGTGCCACATCCTGCCCCACATCATCCACCTCCCATCCAACAAGTGCCACCACCTGCCGCACAACTGCCAATTCCTGCCCCCCAAGTGCCAGCTCATGCTTCACAAGTGCCAGCTCCTGCCCCTCATCATCCACCTCCTGCCCCACAAGTGCCACCTCCCGCCCAACAATTGTGGCCACATGACAAACAAGTGAAAAATCCCACCCCACAAGTACCACTACATGCCCAACAGGTGCCAACTCCCACCCCACAACTTCAGCCTCCCGCCACAGAAGTGCCAACTCCTGCCCAACGTGTGATATCTCCTGCACCACAAGTTCCAAGTCTTGCCCCACAAGTTCCACCTACCATCCCACAAGTGCCACCTCCAGCCCCACAAGTGCCATCTCCCACCCCACAAGTACCAAATCCTGCCCCACAACTTCCACCTCCTGCCCCAGAAGTGCCATCTCCTGTCGCACAAGTTCCACCTTCTGCCCCACAAGTGTAACCTCCAGCCCCATAAGTGCCAAATCCTGCCCCACAACATCCACCTGTGCCCTACAAATACCATTTCCGGCTCCACATCATCCAACTCCTGCCCCACAAGTGCCACCTCCTGCCCAACAAGTGCCACCTCCTGCCCCACAAGTGCCACCTCCTGCCCCACAAGTGCCACCTCCCGACCCACAAGTGCCACCTCCCGACCCACAAGTGCCACCTCCTGCCGTGCAAGTGCCAGCTCCTGCCCCGAAAGTGCCAGCTCCTGCTCCACATGTGCCACCTCTCGCCCCACAAGTTCCAGCTCCCGCCCCATAAGTGCCACCTCCCTCTCCACAAATTCCACCTCCCGCCCACAAGTGCCACATCGCTCCCCACAAGTGCCACCTCCCGCTCCACAAGTGCCACCTCCCACCCCACAAGTGCCAACTCCAGCCCCACAAGTACCAAATCCTGCCCCACAACTTCCACCTCCTGCCCCAGAAGTGCCACCTCCTGACCCACAAGTGTCACCTCCTGCCGCACATCATCCACCTCCAAACCCATAATGCCACCTCCTGCACAACAAGTGCCAATTCCTGCCCCACAAGTGCCACCTCCTGCCCCACAAGTGCCACCTCCTGCCCCACAAGTGCCACCTCCCGACCCACAAGTGCCACCTCCTGCCGTGCAAGTGCCAGCTCCTGCCCCGAAAGTCCTGCCCCACATGTGCCACCTCTCGCCCCACTAGTGCCACCTCCCGCCCCATAAGTGCCACCTCCCTCTCCACAAATTCAGCCTCCCGCCCACAAGTGCCACATCGCTCCCCACAAGTGCCACCTCCCGCCCCACAAGTTCTAACTCCCGCCCCACAAGTGCCAACTCCCGCCCCACAAGTGCCAACTCCCGCCCCACAAGTGCCAGCTCATGCTTCACAAGTGCCAGCTCCTGCCCCTCATCATCCACCTCCTGCCCCCCAAGTGCCACCTCCTGCCCAAAACCTGCCACCTCCCTCCCCACAATGCCACCTCCTGCCATATTAGTGCAGCCTCCTGCCCCACAAGTGCAAACTCCCGCCCCAAAAGTGCCACTTCCTGCCCCTCTATCGCCACCTCCTGCCCCAGAAGTTCCACTTCCTGCACCACAAGTTACACCTACAGCCCCACAATTTCCACCTCCTGTTTTACAAGTTCCACTTCCGCCCCACAAGTGCCACCTCCTGCCCAACAAGTGCCAGTTCATGCCCCACAAGTGCAAGGTCCTGTCCTTCAACTTCCACCTCCCGCCCCACAATTGCCACCTCCTGCCCCACAAGTGCCACCTCCCGCCCAACAATTGTGGCCACATGACAAACAAGTTCCACTTCCGCCCCACAAGTGCCACCTCCTGCCCAACAAGTGCCATTTCTTACCCCACAGGTTCCAAATCCTACCCCACTGGTGCCATTTCCTGCCCCACAAGTGCCATTTCCCCCCCCACATGTGCCAACTCCTGCCTTACAAGTTTCACCTACCACCCCACAAATTCCACCTCCCACCCCACAAGTTCCACCTCCTGCCCCAAAAGTGCCAATTCCTGCTTCACAAGTGCCAGCTCCTGCACTACGTCATCCACATCCTGCCCCACAAGTGCCACCTCCTGACCGACAAAGACATCCTCCTGCCCCATAAGTGCCAATTTCTGCCCCACAAGTGCCAGCTCATTCCCCTGAAGTGCCACATTTGTCCACACCACTGCCTCCTCCGCCACAAATAATCCACCTCCCGCCCCACAAGTGTCACTGACTGACCAACTTCCTCCTCCTGCCCCACAAGTGCCAGCTCCTGCCCCACAAGTGCCAGCTCCTGCCCCACAAGTACCTCTTCCCTCCCAACAAGTTCCAATTTCCGCCCAACAAGTACCACCTCCTTCTGCACAAGTTCCACCTCCTGCCCTAAAAGCTCCATTTCCTGCCCCAGAAGTGCCACCTCCCGCCCCACAAGTGCCACCTCCTGCCCTACAACTTCCACCTCCTGGCCCACAAGTGCCACCTCCCGCCCTACAACTGCCAAACCCTGCCCCAAAACTTCCACCTCCTGCCCAACAATTTCCAACTCGTGCCCCACAATTGCCACCTCCTGCCACACAAATGCCACCTTCTGCCTCAAAATGCCACCTCCTGCCCAACAACTCCAACCTCCCGCCCCACAAGTGCCACCTCCTGCTCCACAAGTTCCACCTCCTGCCCCATAAATTCCACCTTACGCCCCACAAGTGCCATCTCCTGCCCCAAAAGCTCAATTTCCTGCCCCATCAGTGCCACCTCCCGCACCACAAGTGCCACCTCCTGCCCCATAAGTGCCAATTTCTGCCCCACAAGTGCCACTTCCCGCCTTACAAATGCCACCTCCTGCCCCACAACTTTCACCTCCTGCCCCACAAGTGCAACCTCCCTGCCCACGAGTGACACAATCTGCCCAAGTGCCACCTCCTGCCTCACAACTTCCATCTCCCGCCCCACAAGTGCCAATTTCTGGCCCACAAGTGCCACTTCCCGCCTTACAAATTCCACCCCCCACCCCACAAGTTCCACCTCCTGCCCCAAAAGTGCCAATTCCTGCTTCACAAGTGCCAGCTCATGCTTCACAAATGCCAGCTCATGCCCCACATCAACTTCCTGCCCCACAAGTGCCACCTCTAACCCCACAAAGACAGCCTCCTGCCCCACATCATCCACCTCCTCCCCCACAAGTGACAATACCTGTTAGACAAGTGCAACCTCCAGCCCCACAACTTCAACATCCCGCCACACAAGTGCCGACTGCTGGCAACGTGTGCCACACCCTGCCCCACAAGTGTCAACTCCTGCCCCACATGTTCCACCTACCATCCAACAAGTGCCACCTCCTGCCCCACAAGTGCCAATTCCTGCCCCCCAAGTGCCAGCTCATGCTCCACAAGTGCCAGCTCCTGCCCCTCATCATCCACCTCCTGCCCCACAACATCAATCTCCAGCCCCACAAGAGCCGCCTCCTGCCCGACAAGTTACACCTGCTACAAGTTCCACAAGTGCCACCTCCCTGCTCACGAGTGCCACATCCCGCCCCACATGTACCACCTCCTGCATCACAACTACCACCTCCCGCCCCACATGTACCACCTCCTGCATCACAACTTCCACCTCCCGCCCCACATGTACCACCTCCTGCATCACAACTTCCACCTCCCGCCCCACATGTACCACCTCCTGCATCACAACTTACACCTCCCGCCCCACATGTACCACCTCCTGCATCACAACTTACACCTCCCGCCCCACATGTACCACCTCCTGCATCACAACTTCCACCTCCCGCCCCACATGTACCACCTCCCGCCCCACAAGTGCCACCTCCCACGCACAAGTGCCACATCCTGCCCCACAAGTGTCACCTCCTGCCCACAAGTGCCACCTTCCGCCCCACAAGTGCCACCTCACACCCCAACAGTGTCAACTTCCGCCCCACAAGTGACACCTCACGCCCCACAACTTCCACATCCCGCCCCACAAGTGCCACCACCTGACCCACAAGTGCCACCACCTGACCCACTAATGCAACTACGTGCCCCACAAGTGCCAACTCGTGCCCCACAAGTGCCAACTCCTGCCCCACAAGTTCTACCTCCTGCCTTACAAGTGCCACCCCCTGCCTCACAACTTCCACCTCCCGCCCCACAAATGCCACCTCCTGCCCCACAAATGCCACCTCCTGCCCTACAAGTGCCACCTCAGGCCCCACAAGTGCCCCCTCCCGCTCCACAAGTGCCACGTCCTGCCCCACAAGGGCCAAATCCTGCCACGCAACATCCACCTCCTGCCCCACATCATCCACCTCCCACCCCACAAGTGCCAATTCCAGCCCTAAAAGTGCCAGCTCATGCTTCACAATTGCCAGCTCCTGCCCCACATCATCCACCTCCTGCCCCACAAGTGCCACCTCCTAACCCACATGTGCCAACTCCTGCCCCACAAGTGCCATTTCCTGCACCACATTTGCCACCTCCTGCCCCACAAGTGCCACCTCCTTCCCCACAAGTGCCACCTCCCACCCCACAAGTTTAACCTCCAGACACACAAGTGCCATCTCCCGCCCCACAAGTGCCACCTCCCTCCCCACAATGCCACCTCCTGCCATATTAGTGCAGCCTCCTGCCCCACAAGTGCAAACTCCCGCCCCAAAAGTGCCACTTCCTGCCCCTCTATCGCCACCTCCTGCCCCAGAAGTTCCACTTCCTGCACCACAAGTTACACCTACAGCCCCACAATTTCCACCTCCTGTTTTACAAGTTCCACTTCCGCCCCACAAGTGCCACCTCCTGCCCAACAAGTGCCAGTTCATGCCCCACAAGTGCAAGGTCCTGTCCTTCAACTTCCACCTCCCGCCCCACAATTGCCATCTCCTGCCCCACAAGTGCCACCTCCCGCCACACAAGTGCCACCTCCCGCCCCTCTATAGCCACCTCCTGCCCCACAAGTTACACCTCTTGCCCCACAAGTTCCACCTCTTGCCCCACAACGTCGACCCCCGCCCCACATGTGCCACCACCTGACCCACAAGTGCCAACTCCTGCCCCACAAGTGCCGGCTCCTGCCCCACAAGTGCTACCTCTCGCCCCACAACTTCAACCCTCAGCCACACAAGTGCCAACTCCTGCCCAACAAGTGCCGCCTCCCGCCCCACAAGTGCCACCTCCCGCCCCACTACTTCCACGTCACACCCCAAATCTTCTTACCTTCCACCCCACAAGTGCCACCTCCTGCCCCAAACCTTCAACCTACTGCCCCACAACTGCCACTTCCCACCCAGCAATTGCCACCCCCCGCCCCACAAGTGCCTCCTCCCACCCCACAAGTGCCAACCCTTACCCCACAAGTGCTAACTCCTGCCCCACATCATCCACCAACCGCCCCACAAGTGCCACCTCCTGCACCACAACTTCCATCTCCCACTCCACAAGTGCCACCTACTGCACAACAAATACCATCTCCTGCCCCATAAGTGCCATCTCCTGCCCCACAGGTGCCACCTACTGTTCCACATCATCCACCTCCTTCCCCACATCATCCACCTCCTGTTCCACAAATGTCACCTCCTGACCCACAACTTCCACCTCCTGCCCCACAAGTGCCACCTCCTGCCCCACATAATCCACGTCCTGCTCCAAAATTGCCACCTCCTGCCCCACAAGTGCCACTTCCCACCCCACAAGTGCCACCTCCAGCCCCACCAGTTCCACCTCCTGACCCACAAGTGCCACTACGTGACCCACAATTGCCACCTCCCGTCTCACAATTGCAACTCTCGCCCAACAAGTGCCACCTCCTGCCCCACAATTGCCACCACCCCCCCAACAAGTGCCACCTCCCGCCCCACAAGTACCACATCCCACCCCACAAGTGCAACCTCCTGCCCCACAACATCCACCTCACGCTCCAAAAGTGCCACCTCCTGCCCCACAAGTGCTACTTCCTGCCTTACAAGTGCCACTTCCCGCTGCACAAGTGACACCTCCAGCCCCACAGTTCCCACAACCCGCCCCACAACTTCCACATCCCGCCTCACAACTGCAAGCTCCTGCCCCACAATTGCCACCTCCTACCACACAAGTGCCAACTCCTGCCCCACAAGTGCCACCTCATGTCCCTCAATTTTCACCTTATGCCCCAAAAGTGCCACCTCCCGCCCAACAAGTGCAACATCTCGCCCCACTAGTGCCACTTCCCGGCCCAAAATTGCTACCTCCTGCCCCACATCATCCACCTCCTGTTCCACAAATGTCACCTCCTGACCCACAACTTCCACCTCCTGCCCCACAAGTGCCACCTTCTGCCTCACAAGTGCCACCCCTTGCCCCACAAGTGCCACATCCCACCGCACAATTTCCACCTCTTCTTACACAAGTCCCACCTCCCGCCCAACAACAGCCTCCTCCTGCCCCACAAGTGCAACCTCCTGCCCCACAAGTGCCACCTCGCATCCCACAACTGCCACATCCCGCCCCACAAGTGCCACCCCTTGCCCCACAAGTGCCACATCCCACCGCACAATTTCCACCTCTTGTTACACAAGTCACACCTCCCGCCCAACAACAGCCTCCTCCTGCCCCACAAGTGCCACCTCCTGCCCCATAAGTTTCACCTCTCGCCCAACAAATGCCACCACCTCCCCCAAAAGTGCCACCTCCTGCCCCACGGGTGCCATTTCCTGCCCCACAACATCCACCTCCCACTCACAAATGCAACCTACTGCCCCACAACTTCCACCTCCTGCCCCACAAGTGCCAACTCCTGCTCCACAAGTGCCACCTCCCGCCCCACAAGTGCCACCTGTCACCCTGCAAGTCCAGCTCCTCTCGCCCCACAAGTGCCAGCTCATGCTTCACAAGTGCCAGCTCCTGCCCCACATCATCAACTTCCTGCCCCACAAGTGCCACCTCCAACCCCACAAAGACAGCCTCCTGCACCACATCATCCACCTCCTGCCCCACAGGTGCCAATTCCTGCCCCACAATTGCCAGCTCATGCCCCACAAGTGCCAGCACCTGCCCCACAAGTGCCACCTCTTGCCCAACAGGTGCCACCTCCTGCCCCACTAATGCCAAATCCTGCCCTGCAACTTCCAACTCCTGCCCCACAAGTGCCAATTCCTGCCCCACAAGTTCCAGCTCATGCTTCACAAGTGCCAGCTCCTGCCCCACATCATCCACTTCCTGCTCACATGTGCCACCTCCTGTCCGACAAAGACCACCTACTGCCCCACATCATCCACCCCCTGCCCCACAAGTGCCACCTCCTGCCCCACATCATCCACCCCCTGCCCCACAAGTGCCACCTCCTGCCCCACAACGACCACCCCCTGCACCAAAATTGCCAATTCCTGCCCCACAACTGCCAGCTCCTGCCCAACAAGAGCCACTTCCTGCCCCACAAGTACCTCTTCCCTCACAACAAGTTCCAATTTCCGCCCCACAAGTGCCACCTCCTGCCCCACAAATGACACCTCCTGCCCCACAAATGCCACCTTTCACCCCACAAATGCCACCTCCCGCTCCACAACTTCCACCTCCTGCCCCACAAGTGCCACCTCCCGACCCACAAGTGCCACCTCACGCCCAACATCTACCACCTCCCACCCCACAACTTCCATCTCCTGGCCCACAAGTGCCACTTCCTGCCTCAAAAGAGCCACCTCCCGCCTCACAACTTCCACGTAACGTCCCATAAGTTCCACCTCCTGCCCCACAAGTGCCAGCTGCTGCTCCACATCATCCAACTCCCGCCCCACAAGTGCCATGTCCAGCCCCACAACATCTGCCTCCTGCCCCAAAAGTGTCAACTCCTGCCCCATAAGTTCCATATCCTGCCCCACAAGTGCCACCTCCCACCCCACAAGTGCCACCTCCTGCCCCACAAGTTCCAACTCTCGTCTAACAAGTGCCACCTCCTGCCCAACAAGTGCCATTTCTTACCCCACATGTTCCAACTCCTGCCCCACAGGTGCCATTTCCTGCCCCACAAGTACCACCTCCTGTCCCACATTTACCAACTCCTGCCCCACAAGTGCCATTTCCTGCCCCACATCTGTTGCATACCACCCCACAAATTCCACCTCCCGCCACACAACTGCCACCTCCCGCTTCACAACTTCCACATCCTGCCCTACAAGTGCCACCTCCCGCCATAAAATGCCACCTCCCGTCCCTCTATCACCACCTCCTGCCCCACAAGTTACACCCCCACCCCACAGGTACCACCACCTGCCCCACAAGTACCACCTCCTGCAAACAAATGCCATTTCTTAAACCACAGGTCCAAACTCCTGCCCCACAAGTGCCACCTCCTGTCTCACAAGTGCAACCTCCCGCCCCACAACTTCCACAACCTGCCCCACAAGTGCCACCTCCCGTCACTCAACTTCCAACTCCCGCCCCACAAGTGCCACCTCCCGCCCTACAACTTCCACCTCCCGCACCACAACTTCCACCTCCTGCCTCACAAGTTCCACATTCTCCCGCCCCACAACTTCCAACTCCTGGCCCACAAGTGCGACCTCCTGCCCCACCATTACCACCTCCTGCCCCACAATTTCCACCTCCTGCCCCACCATTACCACCTCCTGCCCCACAATTTCCACCTCCTGCCCCACAATTTCCACCTCCTGCCCCACAAGTGCCACAACCTGCTCCACAATTTCAACGTCCTGCCTTACAAGTGCCACATTCTGCCCCACAAGTGTAGGCTCCTGCTCCACAAGTGCCATCTCCTGAACCACAACCTCAACCTCTGGCCCCACAAGTCCCACCTCCCGCCCCACAAGTGCCACATCCCGCCCCACAAGTGCCACCACCCGCCCCACAAGTGCCACCTTCTGTTCCACAACTTCCACCTCCTGCCCCACAAGTTATAACTCCTGCCCCACAAGTGTTGCATTTTGCCCCACAAGTGCCACCTCCCGCCTCACAAGTGCCACCTCCCGACCCACAAGTGCCAACTCCTGCCCCGCAACTTCCATCTCCTGCTCCACAAGTGCCACCTCGAACCGCACAATTGCCACCTCCTTCCCCATATCAACCACCTCCCATCCAACAAGTGCCACCTCCTGCCCCACAAGTGCCAATTCCTGCCCCACAAGTGCCAGCTCATGCTTCACAAGTGCCAGCTCCAGCCCCTCATCATCCACCTCCTGCTCCACAAGTGCCACCTCCTGCCCCACAATGACCACCTCCTGCCCCACATCATCCACCCCCTGCGCCACAAGTGCCAATTCCTGCCCTACAAGTGCCAGCACATTCCCCTGAAGTGCCAGCTCCTGCCCCACAAGTGTCACTGACCGCCCAACTTCCTCCTCCTGACACACAACTGCAACCTCCTGCCCCACAAGTGCCACCTCCCGCCCTACAAATTCCACCTCCCGCTCCACAACTTCCACCTCCTGCCTAAAAAGAGCCACGTCCTGCCCCACAACTTCCACGTAACGTCCCATAAGTTCCACCTCCTGCCCCACAAGTGCCAACTCCTGCCCCGCAACTTTTACCTCCTGCTCCACAAGTGCCAACTCCTGCCCCACATCATCCACCTCCTGCCCCACAAGTGCCACCTCCAGCCCCACAAGTGCCACATCCCTCCCCACAAGTGCCACCTCCTGCCCCACAAGTGCCACCTCCCGCCCCTCAAGTTACATCTCCTGCCCCACAAGTGCCAACACCTGACCCACAAGTGCCACCTCCTGCCCCACAACTTTACATTCCGCCCCACAGTTTCCACCTCCTGTCTTACAAGTTCCACTTCCTGCCCCACAAGTGCCAGCTCAGGCTTCACAAGTGCCAGCTCCTGCACCACATCATCCACTTCCCGCCCCACAAGTGCCACCTCCTGCCCAACAATTGCCATTTCTTACCCCACAGGTTCCAACTCCTGCCCAACAGGTGCCATTTCCTGCCCCACAAGTGCCACCTCCTGTCCCACATGTGCCAACTCCTGCCCCACATATGCCATTTCCTGCCCCACATCTTCCACCTCCCGCCCCAGAAGTGCCAGTTCCTGTCCCACAAGTGCCACCTTCCACGCCACAAATTCCACCTCCTGCCCCACAAGTTCCACCTCCTGCCCCACAATGACCACCTCCTGCCCCACATCATCCACCTCCTGCCCCACAAGTGCCAATTCCTGCCCTACAAGTGCCAGCTCATTCCCCTGAAGTGCCAGCTCCTGCCCCACAAGTGCCACATTTTGCCACACCACTGCCACCTCCCCCCCAAATAATCCACCTCCTGCCCCACAAGTGTCACTGACCGCCCAACTTCCTCCTCCTGACGCACAAGTGCAACCTCCTGCCCCACAAGTGCCAGCTCCTGCCCGACAAGAGCCACTTCCTGCCCCACAAGTACCTCTTCCCTCCCAACAAGTTCCAATTTCCGCCCCATAAGTGCCACCTCCTGCCCCACAAGTGCAACCTCCTGCCCACAAATGCCACCTTTCGCCCCACAAATGCCACCTCCCGCTCCACAACTTCCACCTCCTTCCCCACAAGTGCCACCTCCCGCCCTACAACTTCCATCTCCTGGTCCACAAGTGCCACCTCCCGCCCCACAAGTGCCAAATCCTGACGCGGAACTTCCACCTCCTGCTCCACAAGTGCCATCTCCTGCCCCACAAGTGCCACCTCCCGCCACAAAAGTGCCACCTCCCGCCCCTCTATGGCCACCTCCTGCCCCACAAGTTACACCTCTTGCCCCACAAGTTACACCTCTTGCCCCACAACGTCGACCCCCGCCCCACATGTGCCACCACCTGACCCACAAGTGCCAACTCCTGCCCCACAAGTGTTACCTCTCGCCCCACAGCTTCAACCTCCAGCCACACAAGTGCCAACTCCTGCCCAACAAGTGCCACCTCCCGCCCCACAAGTGCCACCTCCCGCCCCACTACTTCCACGTCACACCCCAAATCTTCTTACCTTCCACCCCACAAGTGCCACCTCCTGCCCCAAACCTTCAACCTACTGCCCCACAACTGCCACTTCCCACCCAGCAATTGCCACCCCCCGCCCCACAAGTGCCTCCTCCCACCCACAAGTGCCAACCCTTACCCCACAATTGCCAACTCCTGCCCCACATCATCCACCAACTGCCCCACAAGTGCCACCTCCTGCACCACAAGTGCCACCTCCTGACCCACAACTTCCAGCTCCTGCCCCAATAGTGCCAGCTCCCGGCCCACAATTGCCACCTCCTGCCCCACAACTTCCATCTCCCACTCCACAAGTGCCACCTACTGCACAACAAATACCATCTCCTGCCCCATAAGTGCCATCTCCTGCCCCACAGGTGCCACCTACTGTTCCACATCATCCACCTCCTTCCCCACATCATCCACCTCCTGTTCCACAAATGTCACCTCCTGACCCACAACTTCCACCTCCTGCCCCACAAGTGCCACCTTCTGCCCCACAAGTGCCTCCTCCTGCCACACAAGTGCCACCTCCTGCCCCACAAGTGCCACCTACTTCCCCACAAGTGCCACCTCCTGCCCCACATCATCCACCTCCTGCCCCACATCATCCACCTCCTGCCTCACAAATGCCTCCTCCTGACCCACAATTGCCACCTGCCGCCCCACATCTTCCACCTCACGCCCCACAAGTGCCACCTCCCGCCCCACAAGTGCCACCACCCTCCCCAGAACTTCAACCTCCTTCCCCAAAACATCCACCTCCCGCCCCACAGGTGTCATCATCTGCCCCACAACTGCCACATCCCGCCCCACAAGTGCCACCTCCCGCCCCTCAATTGCCACACACTGCCCCACAAGTGCCGCCCCCAGCCCCGCAAGTGTCACCCCTTGCCCCACTAGTGCCACATCCCACCGCACAATTTCCACCTCTTGTTACACAAGTCCCACCTCCCGCCCAACAACAGCCACCTCCTGCCCCACAAGTGCCACCTCCCACCCCACAAGTGCCACATCCCCCCCCACAAGTTCCACCTCCTGCCTTACAAGTGCCAATTCCTGGCCTACAAGTGCCAGCTCATTCCCCTGAAGTGCCAGCTCCTGCCCCACAAGTTCCACATTTGTCCACACCACTGCCACCTCCCCGCCAAAATAATCCACCTCCTGCCCCACAAGTGTCACTGACCGCCCAACTTCCTCCTCCTGACCCACAAGTGCAACCTCCTGCCCTACAAGTGCCAGCTCCTGCCCGACAAGAGCCACTTCCTGCCCCACAAGTACCTCTTCCCTCCCAACAAGTTCCAATTTCCGTCCCACAAGTGCCACCTCCTGCCCCACAAGTGCAACCTCCTGCCCCACAAATGCCACCTTTCGCCCCACAAGTGCCACCTCCCGCTCCACAACTTCCACCTCCCACTCCACAACTTCCACCTCCTGCCCCAGTAGTGCCACCTCACGCCCAACATCTACCACCTCCCACCCAACAAGTGCCACCTCCCGCCCTACAACTTCCATCTCCTGGCTCACAAGTTCCACCTCCT
The DNA here is from genome assembly GCF_054131305.1 of Coturnix japonica. Taxonomy (NCBI): domain Eukaryota; kingdom Metazoa; phylum Chordata; class Aves; order Galliformes; family Phasianidae; genus Coturnix; species Coturnix japonica. The sequence goes on along the minus strand of NW_028188945.1, from coordinate 392,858 downwards.
GCCTCAAAAGAGCCACCTCCCGCCCCACAACTTCCACGTAACGCCCCATAAGTTCCACCTCCTGCCCAACAAGTGCCACCTCTCGTCCCACAAGGACCACCTCCTGCCCCACAAGTGCCACCTCCTGCCCCACAAGTGCCACCTCCTGCCTAACAAGTGCCACCACCCTCCCCAAAATGCCAACTCCCGCCCCACAAGAGCCACGTCCAGCCCCACAACTTCCACCTCCTGCCCCAAAAGTGTCAACTCCTGCCCCATAAGTTCCATATCCCGCCCCACAAGTGCCACTACCTGCCCCACTAGTGCCATCTCCATTTCCACAGGTGCCACCTCCCGCCCCACAACTTCCACGTAACGCCCCATAAGTTCCACCTCCTGCCCAACAAGTGCCACCTCTCGTCCCACAAGGACCACCTCCTGCCCCACAAGTGCCACCTCTTGCCCCACAGGTGCCAAATACTTCCCCACAACTTCCACCTTCTGCCGCACTAGTGCCAACTCCAATTCCACAAGTGCCACCTCCCACACCACAAGTGCCACCACCTGACCCACAAGTGCCAACTCCTGCCCCACAAGTGCCATTTCTTGCCCCACAAGTGCCACCTTTTGCCCCACAAGTGCCAAATCCTGCCACGCAACGTCCACCTCCTGCTCCACAAGTGCCACCTCGAACCACACAATTGCCACCTCCTTCCCCATATCAACCACCTCCCATCCAACAAGTGCCACCTCCTGCCGCACAAGTGCCACATCATAACATTATGTGCAGTGTGGATCATTAGAAGCTTCATACTCCAGTTCCATGGAATAACAACGTTCCAAATACTCATCTCTCAGAAGAAAACTACATATCCCAGAGGACTTCGCGGCCAAAGGTTAGTCATGGGAGGAGGACATATGTATAATCTCCTCCCAGGCTGGAGCTCTCTTTTTTGGGCTGGGGACCCTACAGGGCAGCTGCCCCCTGTCATTCGCAAAGGTAAATCTAGGTAACCTGTGACAGATTTTAGTGGAGATGGCGGGCATAAGCTGCTGCTTTTTAGCTTTTAGAACAAATCTCTCTTTGCTCTCAGAGAGCTTCGTTAGGGATGTGATATCTTTTCATAGCTGCTCACTGAGAACGTGACCTTGAAAGTCCAGGCAAACTGTCAAAATTCAGGGGTAGCTGTAAACTCTGAGCATTGTTATCTTGCTTTTGTAAAGAAAACAAAGGGATTTCTTTCTCTCCCAGAGCACAGCTAGCTAGCTCTGACTTTTACAGTGCCTGCCAGCTACTGCCAGCTATGAGTCTGCTCTTTATTTTAGGAGCACTGCATAGGGGATTCAAAGCCATCATGTTCTTTGAAACTTACTGGCCCTTCTTAATTTATTGATTTCTTGTTATAGAATATATGCATTATACAACCAAGTAAGGGCCTGGTACTTCTACGCAATGTGGTATGATGTGAATTTTGACACTTGCATCCCAGATGAAATAGTTAATTTTACAATGACTAATTTCACAATTGCTAATTTCACAGCAGCTAGTTTTACAAACACCACGATGTTCAATCCGGTTTCCAGGCTGCCTTATCAGATTGCCGCACAGTTTTTGAAAACCGAGTTAGTGTTCATCCTTGTGTTCATACTCATGTTCATGTTATCAGTATCAATATATATGAATGTACTCCTCTCCATTCGTTCTATGCGGAAGTCCCCTCCAAAACCAGAAAATGCTGACTGGCAGGGAATATGGAAAGGTTTAGGAAAAATCTTAGAAGCGTGGGGACCCGCAGTGTCATGGGATTTCACTCTTGAACACCTGAGGGACCCTGAGAAATTGAGTATTTGAGTCAGAGATCTAAGGAGGTAAACCACACTTGGGGTTTGGCTTATGCTTACCGTGCTCTATATACTACTACCCTGGAGAGGGAGAGTTTCCGATCTGAGGTTCAAGCCTCAAAAAAAAAAAAAATCCCCAAGTCAACTCTGATCAGTCACAGGAGGCACCAGTAACAATATCAGTTGCCCCTGTGGAAGGAAGAAATGGAAACAGATGTCCTTGTGTCTAGGATGAGAAGAAGGAGAAGCAGAGGAGGAGGCAGCAGAAGATCCAGGTAGGGGGTCTGGATTGGCACTGAGAAATGCAAAAAAAAAAAAACAAAAAAAAAAACAAAAAAAAAACCTAAGAGGCATGAAGAAGAGAGTGATGAGGAGGAAATCTCTATTACCATTCATCAATCTCTGAAGATGGATGAATTCCAAGGCTCAAGAAAGGAGTTTACATGGCATCAAAATGAAGGTCTCTTGCCTGATTGATTTGCTGCTGGGACAACGGGGCCAACAGCCTGTCTCTAGCTGGTAATGAATCTCACCAACTAGGAAGCATTGCCAGAGACCCAGCTATCGACAGAGAGATTAGCAGATGTTTGGATGGAGCTGGCACCCTCTGGACTGTTAACAGCCGTGAGGGAAATGTAACCCTTCAAGGATGCTTTGAAGCCTCAGACTATTAAGTGGGATACCATCGAAAAAGGTATCCAGTACCTGAGGGAAATGACCGTGGTGGAAATGTTGTATGACCCTGATCCACAAGACCGTGATCCTGAGAGAGTGAGGACCAAGCCTAGCATGTGGCAGAAACTCACAAGTACAGCACCAGAAAGATATGCACACACACTGGCAACAACATTTGGAAGATCTGAGGAACAAGAGAGAAGACCCCGAGTTTTTGAACTGATTATGACACTTCAAAACTATGAAGAGCAGCTCCCCCCAGTACGCACCGCAGTTTCTGCCATCTCACGAGTAGAAGACTGATAGATGAAATGCACAAGAAACTATTTCCATCGACTAATTGTGATGGTCGAGTAGTAGTATCAGAAACGACTGATGAAGGTCAGTCTCCATACGGGTCACCAGGTCTAGTGAAGGACCTGATCAAAATATTCCAATCCTACTCTTCACCTGTATCATCAAAAGTTTCAGCTATTAGACACACGTGCTTTCCAGCTCAAGCAAGGAACAACAGTAAGATTGCACAGCGTGTTTCCATGTGGTGCTACCTACGGGACCACAGAGAAGACATGAGGAAGTGGCACGACCAGCCTACTCCTGTACTACGAGCACGGGTGAGAGAACTACAAAACAGACCAACCACCAGTGGAGTTGCTCCATTCATCACAGGTAACCCATAGAGGGGCCCTGCCCTCAGTCTTGGCGGGGAGAGGGATAATAAGAGTTTATTGGACTGTGTGGATTAAATGGTCTGGCACAACAGAACCACAGAACCACTGCTGGATACCGGTGCAAAGTGCACTCTAATGCCCTCGAATCACAAAGGGACAGAATCAATCAAACAGAATCAATGGAGTGACTGAGGGCTCTCAAGAATTGACTGTGTTGGAGGCCGAAATAAGCCTCACTGGTAAAGACTGGCAAAAACATCCTATTGTGACTGGCCCAGTGGCTCCGTGTGTCCACAAGTGCCACCTCCCGCCCCACAAGTGCCAAATCCTGCCCTTCAACTTCCACCTCCTGCTCCACAAGTGCCACCTCCTGCCCCACAATGACCACCTCCTGCCCCACATCATCCACCCCCTGTGCCACAAGTGCCAATTCATGCCCTACAAGTGCCAGCTCATTCCCCTGAAGTGCCAGCTCCTGCCCCACAAGTGTCACTGACCGCCCAACATCCTCCTCCTGACACATAAGTGCAACCACCTGCCCCACAAGTGCCACCTCCCGCCCTACAACGTCCACCTCCCGCTCCACAACTTCCACCTCCTGCCCCACAAGTGCCACCTCCCGCCCTACAACTTCCATCTCCTGGCTCACAAGTTCCACCTCCTGCCTAAAAAGAGCCACCTCCCGCCCCACAACTTCCACGTAACGCCCCATAAGTTCCACCTCCTGCCCAACAAGTGCCACCTCTCGTCCCACAAGGACCACCTCCTGCCCCACAAGTGCCACCTCCTGCCCCACAAGTGCCACCTCCTGCCCAACAAGTGCCACCACCCTCCCCAAAATGCCAACTCCCGCCCCACAAGTGCCACGTCCAGCCCCACAACTTCCACCTCCTGCCCCAAAAGTGTCAACTCCTGCCCCATAAGTTCCATATCCCGCCCCACAAGTGCCACTACCTGCCCCACTAGTGCCATCTCCATTTCCACAGGTGCCACCTCCCGCCCCACAACTTCCACGTAACGCCCCATAAGTTCCACCTCCTGCCCAACAAGTGCCACCTCTCGTCCCACAAGGACCACCTCCTGCCCCACAAGTGCCACCTCTTGCCCCACAAGTGCCAAATACTTCCCCACAACTTCCACCTTCTGCCGCACTAGTGCCAACTCCAATTCCACAAGTGCCACCTCCCACACAAGTGCCACCACCTGACCCACAAGTGCCAACTCCTGCCCCACAAGTGCCATTTCTTGCCCCACAAGTGCCACCTCCTGCCCCACAAGTGCCATTTCCTGCCCTACAACTTCCACCTCCTGCCCCACAAGAGCCAGTTCCAGCCCCACAAATGCCACCTCCTGCCCCACAACTTCAACATCCCGCCATACAAGTGCCACCTCCTGCCCAACGTGTGCCACATCCTGCCCCACAAGTGCCAAATCCTGCCCCGCAACTTTTACCTCCTGCTCCACAAGTGCCAACTCCTGCCCCACATCATCCACCTCCTGCCCCACAAGTGCCACCTCCAGCCCCACAAGTGCCACATCCCTCCCCACAAGTGCCACCTCCTGCCCCACAAGTGCCACCTCCCGCCCCACAACTTCCACCCCCTCCCCTCAAGTTACATCTCCTGCCCCACAAGTGCCAATACCTGACCCACAAGTGCCACCTCCTGCCCCACAACTTTACATTCCGCCCCACAATTTCCACCTCCTGTCTTACAAGTTCCACTTCCTGCCCCACAAGTGCCAGCTCAGGCTTCACAAGTGCCAGCTCCTGCACCACATCATCCACTTCCCGCCCCACAAGTGCCACCTCCTGCCCAACAATTGCCATTTCTTACCCCACAGGTTCCAACTCCTGCCCCACAGGTGCCATTTCCTGCCCCACAAGTGCCACCTCCTGTCCCACATGTGCCAACTCCTGCCCCACATATGCCATTTCCTGCCCCACATCTTCCACCTCCCGCCCCAGAAGTGCCAGTTCCTGTCCCACAAGTGCCACCTACCACGCCACAAATTCCACCTCCTGCCCCACAAGTTCCACCTCCTGCCCCACAATGACCACCTCCTGCCCCACATCATCCACCTCCTGCCCCACAAGTGCCAATTCCTGCCCTACAAGTGCCAGCTCATTCCCCTGAAGTGCCAGCTCCTGCCCCACAAGTGCCACATTTTGCCACACCACTGCCACCTCCCCCCCCAAATAATCCACCTCCTGCCCCACAAGTGTCACTGACCGCCCAGCTTCCTCCTCCTGACACACAAGTGCAACCTCCTGCCCCACAACTTCAACATCCTGCCACACAAGTGCCGACTCCTGCCCAACGTGTGCCACATCCTGCCCCACAAGTGCCAACTCCTGCCCCACATCGTCCACCTCCCACCCAACAAGTGCCACCTCCTGCCCCACAAGTGCCAAATCCTGCCCTACATGTGCCAGCTCATGCCCCACAAGTGCCAGGTCCAGTCCCACATCATCCACCTTCTGCCCCACAAGTGCCACCTCCTGCCCCACAACGACCATTTCCTGCCCCACAACGACCACCTCCTGCCCCACATCATCCACCCCCTGCACCACAAGTGCCAATTCCTGCCCTACAAGTGCCAGCTCATTCCCCTGAAGTGCCAGCTCCTGCCCCACAAGTGCCACCTCCTGTCCCACATGTGCTAACTCCTGCCCCACAAGTGCCATTTTCAGCCCCACAACTTCTACCTCACGGCCCACAAGAGCCAGTTCCTGCCCCACAAATGCCACCTCCCGCCCCACAACTTCAACATCCCGCCACACAAGTGCCACCTCCTGCCCCACAAGTGCCAAATCCTGTTCTGCAACTTCCAACTCCTGCTCCACAAGTGCCACCTCCTGCCCCACATCATCTACCTCCCACCCCACAAGTGCCACCTCCTGCCCCACAAGTTACATCTCCCGCCCCACAAGTGCCACCTCCTGCCTCACAACTTCCAACTCCCACCACAACAATTTCCACCTCCTGTCTTACAAGTTCCACTTCCGCCCCACAAGTGCCACCTCCTGCCCAACAAGTGCCATTTCTTACCCCACAGGTTCCAAATCCTACCCCACTGGTGCCATTTCCTGCCCCACAAGTGCCATTTCCCCCCCCACATGTGCCAACTCCTGCCTTACAAGTTTCACCTCCCACCCCACAAATTCCACCTCCCACCCCACAAGTTCCACCTCCTGCCCCAAAAGTGCCAATTCCTGCTTCACAAGTGCCAGCTCATGCTTCACAAATGCCAGCTCATGCCCCACATCATCAACTTCCTGCCCCACAAGTGCCACCTCTAACCCCACAAAGACAGCCTCCTGCCCCACATCATCCACCTCCTGCCCCACAAGTGCCAATTCCTGCCCCACAAGTGCCAGCTCATGCCCCACAAGTGCCACCTCCTGCCCCACAAGTGCCACCTCCTGCCCCACAAGTGACAATACCTGTTCCACAAGTGCCACCTCCCGCCCCACAACTTCAACATCCCGCCACACAAGTGCCGATTCCTGGCAACGTGTGCCACATCCTGCCCCACAAGTGCCAGCTCCTGCCCCACAAGTGCCACATTTGTCCACACCACTGCCTCCTCCCCCCCAAATAATCCACCTCCCGCCCCACAACTGTCACTGACTGACCAACTTCCTCCTCTTGCCCCACAAGTGCCAGCTCCTGCCCCACAAGTGCCAGCTCCTGCCCCACAAGAGCCACTTCCTGCCCCACAAGTACCTCTTCCCTCCCAACAAGTTCCAATTTCCGCCCAACAAGTACCACCTCCTTCTGCACAAGTTCCACCTCCTGCCCTAAAAGCTCCATTTCCTGCCCCAGAAGTGCCACCTCCCGCCCCACAAGTGCCACCTCCTGCCCTACAACTTCCACCTCCTGGCCCACAAGTGCCACCTCCCGCCCTACAACTGCCAAACCCTGCCCCAAAACTTCCACCTCCTGCCCAACAATTTCCAACTCGTGCCCCACAATTGCCACCTCCTGCCACACAAATGCCACCTTCTGCCTCAAAATGCCACCTCCTGCCCAACAACTCTAACCTCCCGCCCCACAAGTACCACCTCCTGCTCCACAAGTTCCACCTCCTGCCCCATAAGTTCCACCTTACGCCCCACAAGTGCCATCTCCTGCCCCAAAAGCTCAATTTCCTGCCCAATGTATTCCTATGGGTACCTATGGGTTTCAATGTGGTCCCTATGTGCCTCTATGGGTTCTCTTATGGGTCTCAGCGAGGTCCCTATGTGTCTCTATGGGTCTCACTGTCCCCCACTGAAATCCATGGGGTCCCTATGTGTCCCAATGTCCCCCTATTGGTCCCAGTGTCAGCCTATGGGTCACAATGTGTCCCTATGTGTCCCAATGTCCCTCCTATTTGTTGCTAAGTGTCTCCATGGGGTCTCTTATGAGTATCTCTGGGCCAAAAGATCTACCTGTTGGTATCCATAGGTTACATTACGTCCCTATGTGCCTCTATGGGGTCTCTTAAGGGTTACAGCGAAGACCCTATGTGTCTCTATGGGTCTCACTGTCCCCCACTATGTTCCATGGGGTCCCTATGTGTCCCAATATACCCCTATGGGTCCCAGTGTCTCCCTATGGGTCACTATTTGTTCCTAAGTGCCGAATGTCCCCCCTATGTGTCCCAATGGCCCACTTCGGGGTTTCTATGGGGACTCTTATTGGTATCTCTGGGCCCAAATGTCTTCCTATGGGTATCTATGGGTTTCAATGAGGTCCCTATGTGCCTCTATGGGGTCTCTTATGGGTATCAGTGGAGCCCCTATGTGTCTCTACGGGTCTCACTGTTCCCCACTGTAATCCATGGGGTCACTCTGTGTCCCAATGTCCACACTATGGGTTGCTATGTACCTCTATGGGGTCTCTATGTGGTCTCTTATGGGTATTTCTAGGCCCAAATGTCTTCCTATGGGTATCTATGGGTTTCAATGTGGTCCCTATGTGCCTCTATGGGTCTCACTGTCCCCCACCTTAATCCATGGGGTCTCTATGTGTCCCAATGTCCCCCTATGGGTCCCAGTGTCTCCCTATGGGTCACTTTGTGTCCCTATGTGTCCCAATGTCCCCCCTATGGGTTGCTATGTGCCTCTTTGGGTTCTCTATGGGGCTCTATGGGGTGCCTATGGAGCTCTATGGAGTACTATGGGGCGTTCTGAGCTTTCTATGGGGTGTCTATGGAACGCTATGGTGTGTCTATGTGGCAAAATGAGTTTCTATGGGTGGCTATGGGAGATCTATGGGGCACAATGGGTTACCTATGGGGCTCTATGGGATGTCTATGGGGCTCTATGGCGCGGCTATATATCCTTATGTGGTGTCTATTTGGCACTATGTTGTGCTATGGGGTGCTGTGAGGCACTATGGGGTGCTATGGGGCTCTATGGAGCAGTATAGGGTGTCTATGGGTCTCTATGGGGTGCAATGGGGCGTTGTGGGGCACAAGGGAGTGTCTATGAGGCTCCATGGGCTGCTATGGGGCACTGTGGAGTAGCTATGGGATGATTTGGGGTCTCTTTGTGCCCATATGGGGGGCTATGGGTCACTATGTGGTGTCTATGGGGCTCTATGGGGTGGCTATGCGGTGCTGTAGGGTGGCTATGGGTTGCTTTGGGGAATCCTTGGGTTCCTATGGGGCACTATGGGTGACTATGGAGTGCTATGTTTTGCTCTTGGGCTCTATGCGGAAGAATGGGGTCTCTATGGGGCGCTATGAGGTCCCTATGGGGCTCTATGGGGAGTCTATGGGGTGTCTTTGGGGATCTATGGCTTGTCTGTGGGGCTCTTTGGGGTCTGCATGGGGTCTGTATGGGGTTCAGTGGGTCTCTATGGGGCTCTATGGGGTGTCTACAGGCACTATGGGGCGATATGGGGTGTCTATGTGGTTCAATTGGGCTCTATGGTGTGGCTGTAGGGCCTTATGTGGTGTCTATGGGGCACTGTGGGCTGCTATGGGGTGCTGTGGGGAACTATGGGGTGTCTATGGGGCTCTATGGAGCAGTATGCTGTGTCTATGGGTCCCTATGGGGTGCAATGGGGCGCTGTGGGGCACAATGGAGTGTCTATGAGGCTCCATGGGCTGCTATGGGGCACTATGGAGTAGCTATGGGGTGCTATGGGGTCTCTTTGGGCCCCTATGGGTCACTATGGGTCACTATGTGGTGTCTATGGGGCTCTATGGGGTGGCTATGCGGTGCTGTAGGGTGGCTATGGGGTGCTTTGGGGTATCCTTGGGTTCCTATGGGGCGCTATGGGTGACTATGGGGTGCTATGGTTTGCTATGGGGCTCTATGCGGAAAAATGGGTCTCTATGGGGCGCTATGAGGTCCCTATGGGGCTCTATGGGGAGTCTATGGGGTGTCTTTGGGTTGTCTGTGGGGCTCTATGGGGTCTGCATGGGGTCTGTATGGGGTTCAGTGGGTCTCTATGGGGCTCTATGGGGTGTCTACAGGCACTATGGGGCGATATGGGGTGTCTATGTGGTTCAATTGGGCTCTATGGTGTGGCTGTAGGGCCTTATGTGGTGTCTATGGGGCACTGTGGGCTGCTATGGGGTGCTGTGGGGAACTATGGGGTGTCTATGGGGCTCTATGGAGCAGTATGCTGTGTCTATGGGTCCCTATGCGGTGCAATGGGGTGCTGTGGGGCACAATGGAGTGTCTATGAGGCTCCATGGGCTGCTATGGGGCACTATGGAGTAGCTATGGGGTGCTATGGGGTCTCTTTGGGCCCCTATGGGTCACTATGGGGCTCTATGGGGTATCTTTGTGTTCCTATGGGGCGCTATGGGTGACTATGGGGTCGCTATGGGTTTCTTTGAGGCACTATGGGTCTCAATGGGGTCTCTATGGGTCTCAATTTCTCCTTATGGCTCCCAATGACTGTCTATGGGTCTCTATGTGTCCCTATGGGTCCCAGTGTCTCTCAATGTGTCCCTATGGGTCCCAGTGTCTCTCTATGGGTCCCAATGTCTTCCTCTGGATCTCTATGGGTCCCTAGGGGTCCCAGTGTCTCTCTATGTCTCCCTGTCTAGGTGGTAACTATACAGATGGTAACAAAGATGGTAACAAATGTACAGAGGTTCTAAGCGAGAGAGAAACTCACCAGTGGTGATGCCTTCGCTGAGGAAGCTGGGGCGGTCTTCACTGCAGAGCGATGTCCAAGAGATGCTGCCTCACAGAATCACAGAATTCTCAAGGTTGGAAAAGGGCTGCCAGCTTTTGTAGGAGAATAGCATGGGAGACAGTTGTGAAGGCTTTGCTGAAGTCCAAGTAGAGCACATCAACAGCCTTTCTTTCTTTCCTTCATCCATCAGATGGGTCACAGGATCGTAGAAGGAGATCAGATTGGTCAAGCAGGAGCTGCCCTTCACGAACCCATGCTGGCTAGGTCTGATCTCCTGCTCATCCCACACCTGCCGCATCTGTCATCTCCCTCAAGACAATTCGTTCCATTCCCTTCCCTGGCACCGAGGTCAGGCTAACAGGCCTGGAGTTGCCCGGATCCTCCTGACAACCTTGCTTGGAAATGGGAGTCACGTTGGCAAGCCTCCAGTCTTCTGGGACCTCACCCGGAAACAGGGAGCTCGGAAAGATAATGGAAAGCGGCTCGAGTGAGGGTCAGCCCTTAAATGAGGTCTCAGAGGAGGTGGAGTCGAGCTCCAGCCCTCCCGGGAGCACAGCTCCATTACTCTCACCTGTGCTCCCGCAGCTGACCCCACACTTGCCTCAGCTGATTAATCAGAGGTTCAGGCTGTGATTACCAATCTCCCACACAGCCCCTGTGGGTCCCAATGTTTCCCTATGGATCTCTGGGTGTCCCTATAGGACTCTATGGGGTTATTATGCCTCTAAATGGGTCCCTATATGTCTCTATGTCTCTCTATGGGGTCCCTATGTGTCCCAATGTCCCCACTATGGTTTGCTATGTGCCTCTATGGGGTCTCTATGGGGTCTTTTATGGGTAACTATCGTCCCAAATGTATTCCTAAGGGTATCTATGGGTTTCAATGTGGTCCCTATGTGCCTCTATGGGGTCTCTTATGGGTCTCAACGAAGTCCCTATGTGTCTCTATGGGTCTCACTGTCCACCACTGTAATCCATGTGGTCCCTATGTGTCCCAATATCCCCATATGGGTCCCAGTGTCTCCCTATGGGTCACTATGTGTCCCTATGTGTCCCAATGTCCCCCCTATGGGTTGCTATGTGCCTCAATGGGCTCTCTTATGGATAGCTCTGGGCCCAAATGTCTCCCTGTGGGTATCTATGGGTTACATTAGGTCCCTAGGTGCCTCTATGGGGTCTCTTATGGGTCTCAGCGGGTTCCCTATGTGTCTCTATGGGTCTCACTGTCCCCCACTGTAATCCATGGGGTCCTTATGTGTCCCATTGTCCCCCTATGGGATCCAGTGTCTCCTCATGGGTCACGGTGTGTCCCTATGTGTCCCTATGTCCCCCCTATGGGTTGCTATGTTCCTCTATGGGGTCTCTTATGGGTCTCAGCAGGGTCCCTATGTGTCTCGATGGATCTGACTGTCCCCCACTTTAATCCATGGGGTCACTATGTGTCCCAATGTCCCCCCTATGGGGTGCTTTGTGCTTGTATGTGGTTTCTTCTGGGTATCTCTGGGCCCAAATATCTTCCTATAGCTATCTCTGGGTTTCAATGTGGTCCCTAGGTGCCTCTATGGGGTCTCTTATGGGTCTCAGCGGGGTTTCTATGTGTCTCTATGGGTCTTGCTGTCCCCCACTGTAGTCCAAGGGGTCCCTATGTGTCCCAATGTCCCCATATGGGTCCCAGTGTCTCCCTATGGGTCAGAATGTTTCCCTACGTGTCCCAATGTCCCCCCTATGGGTTGCTATGTGCCTCTATGGGGTCTCTGTGGGGTCTCTTATGGATATCTCTGGGCCCAAATGTCTTCCTACAAGTATCTATGAGTTTCAATGTGGTCCCTAGGTGCCTCTATGGGGTCTCTTATGGGTCTCAGCGGGGTCCTTATGTATCTCTATGGGTCTCACTGTCCCCCACTGTAATTCATTGGGTCCCTATGTGTCCCAATGTCCCCCTATGGGTCCCAGTGTCTTCCTACGGGTCACAATGTGTACCTATGTGTCCCAATGTCCCCCCTATGGGTTGCTATGTGCCCCTATGGGGTCTCTATGGGGTCTCTTATGGTTATCTCTGGGCCCAAATGTCTTCCTTTGGGTATCTATAAGTTTCAAAGTCGTCCTATGTGTCCCTATGGGTCTTAATGGCTCCTAATGTGTCCCTATGAGTCTATATGTGGTCTCACTGTCCCAGTGGGTCTCTATGTGTTCCTATGTGTCTATATGGAGTCTCTATCTGGTTTCTATGGGTCTTGGTGTCCCTCTATGTGTCACTTTGTGCCTCTATGGGGTCTCCATGGGTTTCTATGGGGTCTCTATGTCTCTCTTTGGGTCCCTATTGGTCCCAATAGGTCCCTATGAGTCTCTATGATGTCTCCCTTTGTCCCCATATGGGTCCCAGTGTGACCCACATGTGCCCACAGCAGCTCCTGCCCCATAGACCTGACCCACATGTTCCCCACAGCAGCTCCTGCCCCATAGATCTGACCCACAGCATCTCCTGCCACATAGATCTGACCCAAATCAGCCCCACAGCATCTCCTGCCCCATAGATCTGACCCACATGTGCCCCACAGCAGCTCCAAACTCATAGATCTGACTCACATCAGTCCAACAGCAGATTTTGCACCATAGATATGTCCCTCATATTCCCCACAGCAACTCCTGCCCCATAGATCTGACCTACATCATCCCCTCTGCAGCTCCTGCCCCATAGGTCTGACCCACATGTGCCCCAGAGCAGCTCCTGCCATAAAGATGTAACCACCATCAGCCCCAAAGCAGCTCCTGCCCCATAGATCTGACCCACATCAGCCCCACAGCAGATTTTGCCCCATAGATATGTGCCACGTCTGCCCCACAGCAGCTCCTGCGACATAGATCTTACCCAGATCTGCTCTACAGCAGCTGCTGCCCCAAAGATCTGACCAACATCAGCCCCACAGCAGCTCCTGCCCCATAGATCTGACCCACATCTGCCCCACAGCAGCTCCTGCCCCATAGACCCTACCAACATGTGCAGCACAGCAGCTCCTGCCCATAGATCTGACCCACATCTGCCCCACAGCAGCTCCTGCCCCATAGATCTGACCCACATCTGCTCCACAGCATCTCCTGCCCCATAGATCTGACCCCCATCTGCCCCACAGCAGCTCCTGCCTCATACATCTGACTCACAGCATCTCCTGCCCCATAGAACTGGCCCACATCAGCCACAGCAGCTCCTGACCTATAGATCTGACCCACATCTGACCCACAGCAGCTCCTGCCCCATAGATCTGACCCACATCTGCCACACAGCAGCCTTTGCCCCATAGATCTGACCCACATCTGCCCCACAGCAGCTCCTAACACATAGATCTGACCCACATGTGCCCCAGAGCTGCTCCTGCCCCATAGATCTGAACCACAGCAGCTCCTGTCTCATAGATCTTACCCACATCAGCCCCACAGCAGATTTTGCCCCATAGTTATGCCCCACATCTGCCCAACAGCAACTCCTGCCCCATAGATCTGACCCACATGTGCCCACAGCAGCTCCTGCCCCATAGACCTGACCCACATGTTCACCACAGCAGCTCCTGCCCCATAGATCTGACCCACAGCATCTCCTGCCACATAGATCTGACCCAAATCAGCCCCACAGCATCTCCTGCCCCATAGATCTGACCCAAGTCAGCCCCACAGCAGCTCCTGCCTTATAGATCTAACCACCATCAGCCCCACAACAGCTTCTACCCCATAGATCTGACCCACATGTGCTCCACTGCAGCTCCAGTCCCGTAGATCTGAACCACAGCAGCCCATGCCCCATAGATCTGACCCTCATCAGCAACACAGCAGCTCCTGACACATACATCTGACCCAAATCTGCCCCACACCATCTCCTGCCCCATAGATCTAACTCACATTTGCCCCACAGCAGCTCCTGCCCATAGATCTGACCCACAGCAGCTCCTGCCCTATAGATCTAATTCAAATCTGCCCCACAGCAGCTCCTGCTCCATAGATCTGACCCACATGTGCCCCAGAGCAGCTCTGCCCCATTGATTTGACCCACATCAGCCCCACAGGAGATCCTGCCCCATAGATCTGACCCACATCAGCCCCACAGCAGATTTTGCCCCATAGATATGTGCCACGTCTGCCCCACAGCAGCTCCTGCGACATAGATCTTACCCAGATCTGCTCCACAGCAGCTGCTGCCCCAAAGATCTGACCAACATCAGCCCCACAGCAGCTCCTGCCCCATAGATCTGACCCACATCTGCCCCACAGCAGCTCCTGCCCCATAGACCCTACCAACATGTGCAGCACAGCAGCTCCTGCCCATAGATCTGACCCACATCTGACCCACAGCAGCTCCTGCCCCATAGATCTGACCCACATCTGCTCCACAGCATCTCCTGCCCCATAGAACTGGCCCACAGCAGCCACAGCAGCTCCTGACCTATAGATCTGACCCACATCTACTCCACAGCATCTCCTGCCCCATAGATCTGACCTCCATCTGCCCCATAGCAGCTCCTGCCTCATACATCTGACTCACAGCATCTCCTGCCCCATAGAACTGGCCCACATCAGCCACAGCAGCTCCTGACCTATAGATCTGACCCACATCTGACCCACAGCAGCTCCTGCCCCATAGATCTGACCCACATGTGCCCACAGCAGCTCCTGCCCCATAGACCTGACCCACATGTTCTCCACAGCAGCTCCTGCCCCATAGATCTGACCCACAGCATCTCCTGCCACATAGATCTGACCCACATGTGCCCCACAGCAGCTCCAAACTCATAGATCTGACTCACATCAGTCCAACAGCAGATTGTGCACCATAGATATGTCCCTCATATTCCCCACAGCAGCTCCTGCCCCATAGATCTGACCTACATCATCCCCTCAGCAGCTCCTGTAACATAGGTCTGACCCACATGTGCCCACAGCAGCTCCTGCCCCATAGATCTGACCCACATGTTCCCCACAGCGGCTCCTGCCCCATAGATCTGACCCACAGCATCTCCTGCCACATAGATCTGACCCAAATCAGCCCCACAGCATCTCCTGCCCCATAGATCTGACCCACATGTGCCCCACAGCAGCTCCAAACTCATAGATCTGACTCACATCAGTCCAACAGCAGATTTTGCACCATAGATATGTCCCTCATATTCCCCACAGCAGCTCCTGCTCCATAGGTCTGACCCACATGTGCCCCACAGCAGCTCCTGCCATATAGATCTAACCACCATCAGCCCCAAAGCAGCTCCTGCCCCATAGATCTGACCCAAGTCAGCCCCACAGCAGCTCCTGCCTTATAGATCTAACCACCATCAGCCCCACAACAGCTTCTACCCCATAGATCTGACCCACATCTGCTCCACAGCATCTCCTGCCCCATAGATCTGACCCCCATCTGCCCCACAGCAGCTCCTGCCTCATACATCTGACTCACAGCATCTCCTGCCCCATAGAACTGGCCCACATCAGACACAGCAGCTCCTGCCCCATAGATCTGACCCACATCTGACCCACAGCAGCTCCTGCCCCATAGATCCGACCCACATCTGCCACACAGCAGCCTTTGCCCCATAGATCTGACACACATCTGCCCCACAGCATCTCCTGCCCCATAGATCTGACCCACATGTGCCCCACAGCAGCTCCTAACACATAGATCTGACCCACATGTGCCCCACAGCAGCTCCTAACACATAGATCTGACCCACATGTGCCCCAGAGCTGCTCCTGCCCCATAGATCTGAACCACAGCAGCTCCTGTCTCATAGATCTTACCCACATCAGCCCCACAGCAGATTTTGCCCCATAGTTATGCCCCACATCTGCCCAACAGACACTCCTGCCCCATAGATCTGACCCACATGTGCCCACAGCAGCTCCTGCCCCATAGACCTGACCCACATGTTCCCCACAGCAGCTCCTGCCCCATAGATCTGACCCAAATCAGCCCCACAGCATCTCCTGGCCCATAGATCTGACCCACATGTGCCCCACAGCAGCTCCAAACTCATAGATCTGACTCACATCAGTCCAACAGCAGATTTTGCACCATAGATATGTCCCTCATATTCCCCACAGCAACTCCTGCCCCATAGATCTGACCTACATCATCCCCTCTGCAGCTCCTGCCCCATAGGTCTGACCCACATGTGCCCCACAGCAGCTCCTGCCATATAGATGTAACCACCATCAGCCCCAAAGCAGCTCCTGCCCCATAGATCTGACCCACATGTGCCCCAGACCAGCTCTGCCCCATTGATTTGACCCACATCAGCCCCACAGGAGATCCTGCCCCATAGATCTGACCCACATCAGCCCCACAGCAGATTTTGCCCCATAGATATGTGCCACGTCTGCCCCACAGCAGCTCCTGCGACATAGATCTTACCCAGATCTGCTCCACAGCAGCTGCTGCCCCAAAGATCTGACCAACATCAGCCCCACAGCAGCTCCTGCCCCATAGATCTGACCCACATCTGCCCCACAGCAGCTCCTGCCCCATAGACCCTACCAACATGTGCAGCACAGCAGCTCCTGCCCATAGATCTGACCCACATCTGCCCCACAGCAGCTCCTGCCCCATAGATCTGACCCACATCTGCTCCACAGCATCTCCTGCCCCATAGATCTGACCCCCATCTGCCCCACAGCAGCTCCTGCCTCATACATCTGACTCAGAGCATCTCCTGCCCCTTAGAACTGGCCCACATCAGCCACAGCAGCTCCTGACCCATAGATCTGACCCACATCTGCTCCACAGCATCTCCTGCCCCATAGATCTGACCCCCATCTGCCCCACAGCAGCTCCTGCCTCATACATCTGACTCACAGCATCTCCTGCCCCATAGAACTGGCCCACATCAGCCACAGCAGCTCCTGACCTATAGATCTGACCCACATCTGCCCCACAGCAGCTCCTGACCTATAGATCTGACCCACATCTGCTCCACAGCAGCTCCTGCCCCATAGATCTGACCCACATCTGCCACACAGCAGCCTTTGCCCCATAGATCTGACCCACATCTGCCCCACAGCATCTCCTGCCCCATAGATCTGACCCACATGTGCCCCACAGCAGCTCCTAACTCATAGATCTGACCCACATGTGCCCCAGAGTTGCTCCTGCCCCATAGATCTGAACCACAGCAGCTCCTGTCTCATAGATCTTACCCACATCAGCCCCACAGCAGATTTTGCCCCATAGTTATGCCCCACATCTGCCCAACAGCAACTCCTGCCCCATAGATCTGACCCACATGTGCCCACAGCAGCTCCTGCCCCATAGACCTGACCCACATGTTCCCCACAGCAGCTCCTGCCCCATAGATCTGACCCACAGCATCTCCTGCCACATAGATCTGACCCAAATCAGCCCCACAGCATCTCCTGCCCCATAGATCTGACCCACATGTGCCCCACAGCAGCTCCAAACTCATAGATCTGACTCACATCAGTCCAACAGCAGATTTTGCACCATAGATATGTCCCTCATATTCCCCACAGCAGCTCCTGCCCCATAGATCTGACCCACATCTGCCCCACAGCAGCTCCTGCCCCATAGACCCTACCAACATGTGCAGCACAGCAGCTCCTGCCCATAGATCTGTCCCACATCTGCCCCACAGCAGCTCCTGCCCCATAGATCTGACCCACATCTGCTCCACAGCATCTCCTGCCCCATAGATCTGACCCCCATCTGCCCCACAGCAGCTCCTGCCTCATACATCTGACTCACAGCATCTCCTGCCCCATAGAACTGGCCCACATCAGCCACAGCAGCTCCTGACCTATAGATCTGACCCACATCTGACCCACAGCAGCTCCTGCCCCATAGATCTGACCCACATCTGACCCACAGCAGCTCCTGCCCCATAGATCTGACCCACATCTGACCCACAGCAGCTCTTGCCCCATACATCTTACCCAGATCTGCCCCACAGCAGCTCCTACCCAAAGATCTGACCCACATCATCTCGACAGCAGCTCCTGCCCCATAGATCTGACCCACATGTGCCCCACAGCAGCTCCTAACACATAGATCTGACCCACATGTGCCCCAGAGCTGCTCCTGCCCCATAGATCTGAACCACAGCAGCTCCTGTCTCATAGATCTTACCCACATCAGCCCCACAGCAGATTTTGCCCCATAGTTATGTCCCACATCTGCCCAACAGCAACTCCTGCCCCATAGATCTGACCCACATGCGCCCCAGAGCAGCTCCTGCCCCATGGGTCTGACCCACATGCGCCTCACAGCAGCTCCTGCCCCATAGATCTAACCACCATCAGCCCCAGAGCAGCTCCTGCCCCATAGATTTGACCCACATCAGCCACACAGCATCTCCCGCCCCATAGATGTGACCCACATCTGCACCACAGCAGCTCCTCCCCATAGATCTAACACCCATCAGCCTCACAGCAGCTCCTGCCCCATAGATATGCCCTACATATGCCCCACATCAGCTCCTGCAACATAGATCTGACCCACATCTGCAACACAGCAGCTCCTGCTCCATAAATCTGACCAACATCAGGCCCACATTTGTTCCTGCCCCATAGATCTGACCCACAGCAGCCCCTGCCTCATAGATCTGACCCACAAGTGCCCCACAGCAGCTCCAGCCCAATAGACCTGTCCCACATCTGCCCCAAAGCATCTCCTGCCCCATAGATCTTTCCTACATCAGCCCCACAGCACCTCCGGCCCAATAGATCTGACCCACATGTGCCCCACAGCAGCTCCTGCCCCATAGATCTGACCCACATCAACCATGTTGATAAACATGAAAACATACAACATGGGTTGTATCAACCATGTAATCCATGGTGTCCCTATGTGTCCCAATGTCACCCTATGGGTCCCAGTGTCTCCCTATGGGTCACTATGTGTCCCTATGTGTCCCAATGTCCCCCCTATGGGTGGCTATGTACCTCTATCGGTTCTCTATGGGGCTCTATGGGATGCCTATGGAGCTCTATGGGGCGTTCTGAGGTTTCTATGGGGTGTCTATGGAACGCTATGGTGTGTCTATTTGGTAAATTAGTTTCTATGGGTGGCTATGGGAGCTCTATGGGGCACAATGGGTTGCCTACGGGGCTCTATGGGATGTCTGTGGGGCTCTATGGCGCGGCTATATGTCCTTATGTGGTGTCTATGTGGCACTATGTTGTGCTATGGGGTGCTGTGAGGCACTATGGGGTGCTATGGGGCTCTATGGAGCAGTATAGGGTGTCTATGGGTCTCTATGGGGTGCAATGGGGCGCTGTGGGGCACAAGAGAGTGTCTATGAGGCTCCATGGGCTGCTATGGGGCACTGTGGAGTAGCTATGGGATGATTTGGGGTCTCTTTGTGCCCCTATGGGGCACTATGGGTCACTATGTGGTGTCTATGGGGCTCTATGGGGTGGCTATGCGGTGCTGTAGGGTGGCTATGGGGTGCTTTGGGGTATCCTTGGGTTCCTATGGGGCGCTATGGGTGACTATGGGGTGCTATGGTTTGCTATGGGGCTCTATGCGGAAGAATGGGGTCTCTATGGGGCGCTATGAGGTCCCTATGGGGCTCTATGGGGAGTCTATGGGGATCTATGGGTTGTCTGTGGGGCTCTATGGGGTCTGCATGGGGTCTGTATGGGGTTCAGTGGGTCTCTATGGGGCTCTATGGGGTGTCTACAGGCACTATGGGGCGATATGGGGTGTCTATGTGGTTCAATTGGGCTCTATGGTGTGGCTGTAGGGCCTTATGTGGTGTCTATGGGGCACTGTGGGCTGCTATGGGGTGCTGTAGGGAGCTATGGAGTGTCTATGGGGCTCTATGGAGCAGTATGCTGTGTCTATGGGTCCCTATGGGGTGCAATGGGGTGCTGTGGGGCACAATGGAGTGTCTATGAGGCTCCATGGGCTGCTATGGGGCACTATGGAGTAGCTATGGGGTGCTATGGGGTCTCTTTGGGCCCCCTATGAGTCACTATGGGGTGTCTATGGGGCTCTATGGGGTATCTTTGTGTTCCTATGGGGCGCTATGGGTGACTATGGGGTCGCTATGGGTTTCTTTGAGGCACTATGGGTCTCAATGGGGTCTCTATGGGTCTCAATTTATCCTTATGGCTCCCAATGACTGTCTATGGGTCTCTATGTGTCCCTATGGGTCCCAGTGTCTCTCTATGTGTCCCTATGGGTCCCAGTGTCTCTCTATGGGTCCCAATGTCTTCCTCTGGATCTCTATGGGTCCCTAGGGGTCCCAGCGTCTCTCTATGTCCCCCTGTCTAGGTGGTAACTATACAGATGGTAACAAAGATGGTAACAAATGTACAGAGGTTCTAAGCGAGAGAGAAACTCACCAGTGGTGATGCCTTCGCTGAGGAAGCTGGGGCGGTCTTCACTGCAGAGCGATGTCCAAGAGATGCTGCCTCACAGAATCACAGAATTCTCAAGGTTGGAAAAGGGCTGCCAGCTTTTGTAGGAGAATAGCATGGGAGACAGTTGTGAAGGCTTTGCTGAAGTCCAAGTAGAGCACATCAACAGCCTTTCTTTCTTTCCTTCATCCATCAGATGGGTCACAGGATCGTAGAAGGAGATCAGATTGGTCAAGCAGGAGCTGCCCTTCACGAACCCATGCTGGCTAGGTCTGATCTCCTGCTCATCCCACACCTGCCGCATCTGTCATCTCCCTCAAGACAATTCGTTCCATTCCCTTCCCTGGCACCGAGGTCAGGCTAACAGGCCTGGAGTTGCCCGGATCCTCCTGACAACCTTGCTTGGAAATGGGAGTCACGTTGGCAAGCCTCCAGTCTTCTGGGACCTCACCCGGAAACAGGGAGCTCGGAAAGATAATGGAAAGCGGCTCGAGTGAGGGTCAGCCCTTAAATGAGGTCTCAGAGGAGGTGGAGTCGAGCTCCAGCCCTCCCGGGAGCACAGCTCCATTACTCTCACCTGTGCTCCCGCAGCTGACCCCACACTTGCCTCAGCTGATTAATCAGAGGTTCAGGCTGTGATTACCAATCTCCCACACAGCCCCTGTGGGTCCCAATGTTTCCCTATGGATCTCTGGGTGTCCCTATAGGACTCTATGGGGTTATTATGCCTCTAAATGGGTCCCTATATGTCTCTATGTCTCTCTATGGGGTCCCTATGTGTCCCAATGTCCCCACTATGGTTTGCTATGTGCCTCTATGGGGTCTCTATGGGGTCTTTTATGGGTAACTATCGTCCCAAATGTATTCCTAAGGGTATCTATGGGTTTCAATGTGGTCCCTATGTGCCTCTATGGGGTCTCTTATGGGTCTCAACGAAGTCCCTATGTGTCTCTATGGGTCTCACTGTCCACCACTGTAATCCATGTGGTCCCTATGTGTCCCAATATCCCCATATGGGTCCCAGTGTCTCCCTATGGGTCACTATGTGTCCCTATGTGTCCCAATGTCCCCCCTATGGGTTGCTATGTGCCTCAATGGGCTCTCTTATGGATAGCTCTGGGCCCAAATGTCTCCCTGTGGGTATCTATGGGTTACATTAGGTCCCTAGGTGCCTCTATGGGGTCTCTTATGGGTCTCAGCGGGTTCCCTATGTGTCTCTATGGGTCTCACTGTCCCCCACTGTAATCCATGGGGTCCTTATGTGTCCCATTGTCCCCCTATGGGATCCAGTGTCTCCTCATGGGTCACGGTGTGTCCCTATGTGTCCCTATGTCCCCCCTATGGGTTGCTATGTTCCTCTATGGGGTCTCTTATGGGTCTCAGCAGGGTCCCTATGTGTCTCGATGGATCTGACTGTCCCCCACTTTAATCCATGGGGTCACTATGTGTCCCAATGTTCCCCTATGGGTCCCAGTGTCTCCCTATGTGTACCTATGTGTCCCAATGTCCCCCTATGGGTCACTACGTGTCCCAATGTCCCCCCTATGGGTTGCTATGTGCCTCTATGGGGTCTCTGTGGGGTCGCTTATGGATATCTCTGGGCCCAAATGTCTTCCTACAAGTATCTATGAGTTTCAATGTGGTCCCTAGGTGCCTCTATGGGGTCTCTTATGGGTCTCAGCGGGGTCCTTATGTATCTCTATGGGTCTCACTGTCCCCCACTGTAATTCATTGGGTCCCTATGTGTCCCAATGTCCCCCTATGGGTCCCAGTGTCTTCCTACGGGTCACAATGTGTACCTATGTGTCCCAATGTCCCCCCTATGGGTTGCTATGTGCCCCTATGGGGTCTCTATGGGGTCTCTTATGGTTATCTCTGGGCCCAAATGTCTTCCTTTGGGTATCTATAAGTTTCAAAGTCGTCCTATGTGTCCCTATGGGTCTTAATGGCTCCTAATGTGTCCCTATGAGTCTATATGTGGTCTCACTGTCCCAGTGGGTCTCTATGTGTTCCTATGTGTCTATATGGAGTCTCTATCTGGTTTCTATGGGTCTTGGTGTCCCTCTATGTGTCACTTTGTGCCTCTATGGGGTCTCCATGGCTTTCTATGGGGTCTCTATGTCTCTCTTTGGGTCCCTATTGGTCCCAATAGGTCCCTATGAGTCTCTATGATGTCTCCCTTTGTCCCCATATGGGTCCCAGTGGGACCCACATGTGCCCACAGCAGCTCCTGCCCCATAGACCTGACCCACATGTTCCCCACAGCAGCTCCTGCCCCATAGATCTGACCCACAGCATCTCCTGCCACATAGATCTGACCCAAATCAGCCCCACAGCATCTCCTGCCACATAGATCTGACCCACATGTGCCCCACAGCAGCTCCAAACTCATAGATCTGACTCACATCAGTCCAACAGCAGATTTTGCACCATAGATATGTCCCTCATATTCCCCACAGCAACTCCTGCCCCATAGATCTGACCTACATCATCCCCTCTACAGCTCCTGCCCCATAGGTCTGACCCAAATGTGCCCCACAGCAGCTCCTGCCATATAGATCTAACCACCATCAGCCCCAAAGCAGCTCCTGCCCCATAGATCTGACCCAAGTCAGCCCCACAGCAGCTCCTGCCTTATAGATATGACCCCCATCAGCCCCACAACAGCTTCTACCCCATAGATCTGACCCACATCTGCCCCACAGCAGCTCTTGCCCCATACATCTTACCCAGATCTGCCCCACAGCAGCTCCTACCCAAAGATCTGACCAACATCATCTCGACAGCAGCTCCTGCCCCATAGATCTGACCCACATGTGCCCCACAGCAGCTCCTAACACATAGATCTGACCCACATGTGCCCCAGAGCTGCTCCTGCCCCATAGATCTGAACCACAGCAGCTCCTGTCTCATAGATCTTACCCACATCAGCCCCACACCAGATTTTGCCCCATAGTTATGTCCCACATCTGCCCAACAGCAACTCCTGCCCCATAGATCTGACCCACATGTGCCCACAGCAGCTCCTGCCCCATAGACCTGACCCACATGTTCCCCACAGCAGCTCCTGCCCCATAGATCTGACCCACAGCATCTCCTGCCACATAGATCTGACCCAAATCAGCCCCACAGCATCTCCTGCCCCATAGATCTGACCCACATGTGCCCCACAGCAGCTCCAAACTCATAGATCTGACTCACATCAGTCCAACAGCAGATTTTGCACCATAGATATGTCCCTCATATTCCCCACAGCAACTCCTGCCCCATAGATCTGACCTACATCATCCCCTCTGCAGCTCCTGCCCCATAGGTCTGACCCACATGTGCCCCACAGCAGCTCCTGCCATATAGATTTAACCACCATCAGCCCCAAAGCAGCTCCTGCCCCATAGATCTGACCCAAGTCAGCCCCACAGCAGCTCCTGCCTTATAGATCTAACCACCATCAGCCCCACAACAGCTTCTACCCCATAGATCTGACCCACATGTGCTCCACTGCAGCTCCAGTCCCGTAGATCTGAACCACAGCAGCCCATGCCCCATAGATCTGACCCTCATCAGCAACACAGCAGCTCCTGACCCATACATCTGACCCAAATCTGCCCCACACCATCTCCTGCCCCATAGATCTAACTCACATGTGCCCCGCAGCAGCTCCTGCCCATAGATCTGACCCACAGCAGCTCCTGCCCTATAGATCTGATTCAAATCTGCCCCACAGCAGCTCCTGCTCCATAGATCTGACCCACATGTGCCCCAGAGCAGCTCTGCCCCATTGATTTGACCCACATCAGCCCCACAGGAGATCCTGCCCCATAGATCTGACCCACATCAGCCCCACAGCAGATTTTGCCCCATAGATATGTGCCACGTCTGCCCCACAGCAGCTCCTGCGACATAGATCTTACCAAGATCTGCTCCACAGCAGCTGCTGCCCCAAAGATCTGACCAACATCAGCCCCACAGCAGCTCCTGCCCATAGATCTGACCCACATCTGCCCCACAGCAGCTCCTGCCCCATAGATCTGACCCACATCTGCTCCACAGCATCTCCTGCCCCATAGATCTGACCCACATCTGCCCCACAGCAGCTCCTGCCCATAGATCTGACCCACATCTGCCCCACAGCATCTCCTGCCCCATAGATCTGACCCCCATCTGCCCCACAGCAGCTCCTGCCTCATACATCTGACTCACAGCATCTCCTGCCCCATAGAACTGGCCCACATCAGCCACAGCAGCTCCTGACCTATAGATCTGACCCACAACTGCTCCACAGCATCTCCTGCCCCATAGATCTGACCCCCATCTGCCCCACAGCAGCTCCTGCCTCATAGATCTGACCCACATCTGCCCCACAGCATCTCCTGCCCCATAGAACTGACCCACATCTGCCCCACAGCAGCTCCTGCCCCATAGATCTGACCCACATCTGACCCACAGCAGCTCCTGCCCCATAGATCTGACCCACATGTGCCCCACAGCAGCTCCTAACACATAGATCTGACCCACATGTGCCCCAGAGCTGCTCCTGCCCCATAGATCTGAACCACAGCATCTCCTGCCCCATAGATCTGACCCCCATCTGCCCCACAGCAGCTCCTGCCTCATAGATCTGACCCACATCTGCCCCACAGCATCTCCTGCCCCATAGAACTGACCCACATCTGCCCCACAGCAGCTCCTGCCCCATAGATCTGTCCCACATCTGCCCCACAGCAACTCCTGCCCCATAGATCTGACCCACATGCGCCCCACAGCAGCTCCTGCCCCATAGGTCTGACCCACATGCGCCTCACAGCAGCTCGTGCCCCATAGATCTAACCACCATCAGCCCCAAAGCAGCTCCTGCCCCATAGATTTGACCCACATCAGCCACACAGCATCTCCCGCCCCATAGATGTGACCCACATCTGCACCATAGCAGCTCCTTTCCATAGATCTAACACCCATCAGCCTCACAGCAGCTCCTGCCCCATAGATATGCCCTACATCTGCCCCACATCAGCTCCTGTAACATAGATCTGACCCACATCTGCAACACAGCAGCTCCTGCTCCATAAATCTGACCAACATCAGGCCCACATTTGTTCCTGCCCCATAGATCTGACCCACAGCAGCCCCTGCCTCATAGATCTGACCCACAAGTGCCCCACAGCAGCTCCAGCCCAATAGACCTGACCCACATCTGCCCCAAAGCATCTCCTGCCCCATAGATCTTTCCTACATCAGCCCCACAGCAGCTCCTGCCCCATAGATCTGACCCACATCTGCCCCACAGCAGCTCCTGCCCCATAGATCTGACGCACATCTGCTCCACAGAATCTCCTGCCCCATAGATCTGACCCCCATCTGCCCCACAGCAGCTCCTGCCTCATACATCTGACTCACAGCATCTCCTGCCCCATAGAACTGGCCCACATCAGGCACAGCAGCTCCTGACCTAAGGATCTGATCCACATCTGCCACACAGCATCTCCTGCCCCATAGATCTGACCCACATCTGCCCCACAGCAGCTCCTGCCCCATAGATCTGACCCACATCTGACCCACAGCAGCTCCTAACACATAGATCTGACCCACATGTGCCCCAGAGCTGCTCCTGCCCCATAGATCTGAACCACAGCAGCTCCTGTCACATAGATCTAACCCACATCTGCCCCACAGCAGCTCCTGCCCCATAGATCTGATCCACATCTGCTCCACAGCATCTCCTGCCCCATAGATCTGACCCCCATCTGCCCCACAGCAGCTCCTGCCTCATACATCTGACTCACAGCATCTCCTGCCCCATAGAACTGGCCCACATCAGCCACAGCAGCTCCTGACCTATAGATCTGACCCACATCTGCCCCACAGCAGCTCCTGCCCCATAGACCCTACCAACATGTGCAGCACAGAAGCTCCTGCCCATAGATCTGACCCACATCTGCCCCACAGCAGCTCCTGCCCCATAGATCTGCCCCACATCTGCTCCACAGCAGCTCCTGCCTCATATATCTGACTCAAAGCATCTCCTGCCCCATAGATCTGACCCACATCTGACCCACAGCAGCTCCTGCCCCATAGATCTGACCCACATCTGCCACACAGCAGCCTTTGCCCCATAGATCTGACCCACATCTGCCCCACAGCAGCTCCTGTCCCATACATCTTACCCAGATCTGCCCCACAGCAGCTCCTACCCAAAGATCTGACCCACATCATCTCGACAGCAGCTCCTGCCCCATAGATCTGACCCACATGTGCCCCACAGCAGCTCCTAACACATAGATCTGACCCACATGTGCCCCAGAGCTGCTCCTGCCCCATAGATCTGAACCACAGCAGCTCCTGTCTCATAGATCTTACCCACATCAGCCCCACAGCAGATTTTGCCGCATAGTTATGTCCCACATCTGCCCAACAGCAGCTCCTGCCTCATAGATCTGACCCACATCAGCCACACAGCATCTCCCGCCCCATAGATGTGACCCACATCTGCACCACAGCAGCTCCTCCCCATAGATATGCCCTACATCTGCCCCACATAAGCTCCTGCAACATAGATCTGACCCACATCTGCGCCACAAAAGCTCCTGCCCCATAGATCTGACCCACATCTGCTCCACAGCATCTCCTGCCCCATAGATCTGACTCCCATCTGCCCCACAGCAGCTCCTGCCTCATACATCTGACTCACAGCATCTCCTGCCCCATAGAACTGGCCAACATCAGCCACAGCAGCTCCTGCCCCATAGATCTGACCCACATCTGACCCACAGCAGCTCCTGCCCCATAGATCTGACCCACATCTGCCACACAGCAGCCTTTGCCCCATAGATCTGACCCACATCTGCCTCACAGCATCTCCTGCCCCATAGATCTGACCCACATCAGCCCCACAGCAGATTTTGCCCCATAGATATGTGCCACGTCTGCCCCACAGCAGCTCCTGCGACATAGATCTTACCCAGATCTGCTCCACAGCAGCTGCTGCCCCAAAGATCTGACCAACATCAGCCCCACAGCAGCTCCTGCCCCATAGATCTGACCCACATCTGCCCCACAGCAGTTCCTGCCCCATAGACCATACCAACATGTGCAGCACAGCAGCTCCTGCCCATAGATCTAACCCACATCTGCCCCACAGCAGCTCCTGCCCCATAGATCTGACCCACATCTGCTCCACAGCAGCTCCTGCCCCATAGATCTGACTCCCATCTGCCCCACAGCAGCTCCTGCCTCATACATCTGACTCACAGCATCTCCTGCCCCATAGAACTGGCCCACATCAGCCACAACAGCTCCTGACCTATAGATCTGACCCACATCTGCTCCACAGCATCTCCTGCCCCATAGATCTGACCCCCATCTGCCCCACAGCAGCTCCTGCCTCATACATCTGACTCACAGCATCTCCTGCCCCATAGATCTGACCCACATCTGCCACACAGCAGCTTCTGCCCCATAGATCTGACCCACATCTGCCCCACAGCATCTCCTGCCCCATAGATCTGACCCTCATCAGCCCCACAGCAGATTTTGCCCCATAGATCTTACCCTCATCAGCCCCACAGCAGATTTTGCCCCATAGATATGTGCCACGTCTGCCCCACAGCAGCTCCTGCGACATAGATCTTACCCAGATCTGCTCCACAGCAGGTGCTGCCCCAAAGATCTGACCAACATCAGCCCCACAGAAGCTCCTGCCCCATAGATCTGACCCACATCTGCCCCACAGCAGCTCCTGCCCCATAGACCCTACCAACATGTGCAGCACAGCAGCTCCTGCCCAGAGATCTAACCCACATCTGCCCCACAGCAGCTCCTGCCCCATAGATCTGACCCACATCTGCTCCACAGCATCTCCTGCCCCATAGATCTGACCCACATCTGCCCCACAGCATCTCCTGCCCATAGATCTGACCCACATCTGCCCCACAGCAGCTCCTGCGCCATAGATCTGACCCACATCTGCTCCACAGCATCTCCTGCCCCATAGATCTGACCCCCATCTGCCCCACAGCAGCTCCTGCATCATACATCTGACTCACAGCATCTCCTGCCCCATAGAACTGGCCCACATCAGCCACAGCAGCTCCTGCCCATAGATCTGACCCACATCTGCCCCACAGCAGCTCCTGCCCCATACATCTTACACAGATCTGCCCCACAGCAGCTCCTACCCAAAGATCTGACCCACATCATCTCAACAGCAGCTCCTAACACATAGATCTGACCCACATGTGCCCCACAGCAGCTCCTAACACATAGATCTGACCCACATGTGCCCTAGAGCTGCTCCTGCCCCATAGATCTGAACCACAGCAGCTCCTGTCTCATAGATCTTACCCACATCAGCCCCACAGCAGATTTTGCCCTATAGTTATGTCCCACATCTGCCCAACAGCAGCTCCTGCCCCATAGATTTGACCAACATCAGCCACACAGCATCACCCGCCCCATAGATGTGACCCACATCTGCGCCACATCAGCTCCTGCAACATAGATCTGACCCACATCTGCGCCACAACAGCTCCTGCCCCATAGATCTGACCCACATCAGACCCACAGCAGATCCTCCCCAAAGATCTGACACACATCTGCCCCACTGCTGCTCCTACACCACAGATCTGACCTACATCATCTCCACTGCAGCTCCTGCCCATAGATCTGACCCGCATCAGCCACACAGCAGGTCCTGCCCCATAGACCTGACACACATCAGCCCCACAGCAGCTCCTGCCTCATAGATCTGACTCACAGCATCTCCTGCCCCATAGATCTGACCCACATCAGACCCAGAGCATCTCCTGCCACATAGATCTGACCCACATTTTCCCCAAAGCAGCACCTAAACCATAGATCTGACCCACATGTGCCTCACAGCTGCTCCTGCCCCATAGATCTGAACCACAGCAGTTCCTGCCGCATAGATCTGAACCACAGCAGTTCCTGCCCCATAGATCTGAACCACAGCAGTTCCTGCCCCATAGATCTGAACCACAGCAGTTCCTGCCCCATAGATCAGACCCAAATCTTCCCTACATCAGCTCCTGCCCATAGATCGGACACACATCAGCCCCACAGCAGATTTTGCCCCATAGATCTGACCCACATCAGCCCCACAGGAGATCCTGCCCCATAGATCTGACCCACATCAGCCCCACAGCAGATTTTGCCCCATAGATATGTGCCACGTCTGCCCCACAGCAGCTCCTGCGACATAGATCTTACCCAGATCTGCTCCACAGCAGCTGCTGCCCCAAAGATCTGACCAACATCAGCCCCACAGCAGCTCCTGCCCCATAGATCTGACCCACATCTGCCGCACAGCAGCTCCTGCCCCATAGACCCTACCAACATGTGCAGCACAGCAGCTCCTGCCCATAGATCTGACCCACATCTGCCCCACAGTAGATCCTGCCCCATAGATCTGACCCCCATCTGACCCACAGCAGCTCCCGCCCCATAGATCTGACCCCCATCTGACCCACAGCAGCTCCTGCCCCATATATCTGACCCACATCTGCCACACAGCAGCCTTTATCCCATAGATCTGACCCACATCTACCCCACAGAAGCTCCTGCCCCATAGATCTGACCCACATCTGCCCCACAGCAGCTCCTGCCCCATAGACCCTACCAACATGTGCAGCACAGCAGCTCCTGCCCAGAGATCTAACCCACATCTGCCCCACAGCAGCTCCTGCCCCATAGATCTGACCCACATCTGCTCCACAGCATGTCCTGCCCCACAGATCTGACCCCCTTCTGCCCCACAGCAGCTCCTGCCTCATACATCTGACTCACAGCATCACATGTGCCCCATAGAACAGGCCCACATCAGCCACAGCTGCTCCTAACCTATAGATCTGACCCACATCAGCCCCACAGCAGCTCCTGCCCCATAGATCTGACCCACATCTGCCCCACAGCAGCTCCTGCCCCATAGACCCTACGAACATGTGCAGCACAGCAGCTCCTGCCCATAGATCTAACCCACATCTGCCCCACAGCAGCTCCTGCCCCATAGATCTGACCCATATCTGCCCCACAGCATCTCCTGCCCCATTGAACTGGCCCACATCAGCCACAGCAGCTCCTGCCCCATAGATCTGACCAACATCTGACCCACAGCAGCTCCTGCCCCATAGATGTGACCCACATATGCACCACAGCAGCTCCTCCCCATAGATATGCCCTACATCTGCCCCACATCAGCTCCTGCAACATAGATGTGACCCACATCTGCGCCACAACAGCTCCTGCCCCATAGATCTGACCCACATCTGACCCACAGCAGATCCTCCCCAAAGATCTGACACACATCTGCCCCACTGCTGCTCCTACACCACAGATCTGACCTACATCATCTCCACTGCAGCTCCTGCCCATAGATCTGACCCGCATCAGCCACACAGCAGGTCCTGCCCCATAGACCTGACACACATCAGCCCCACAGCAGCTCCTGCCTCATAGATCTGACTCACAGCATCTCCTGCCCCATAGATCTGACCCACATCAGACCCAGAGCATCTCCTGCCACATAGATCTGACCCACATTTTCCCCAAAGCAGCACCTAAACCATAGATCTGACCCACATGTGCCTCACAGCTGCTCCTGCCCCATAGATCTGAACCACAGCAGTTCCTGCCCCATAGATCTGAACCACAGCAGTTCCTGCCCCATAGATCAGACCCAAATCTTCCCTACATCAGCTCCTGCCCATAGATCGGACACACATCAGCCCCACAGCAGATTTTGCCCCATAGATCTGACCCACATCAGCCCCACAGGAGATCCTGCCCCATAGATCTGACCCACATCAGCCCCACAGCAGATTTTGCCCCATAGATATGTGCCACGTCTGCCCCACAGCAGCTCCTGCGACATAGATCTTACCCAGATCTGCTCCACAGCAGCTGCTGCCCCAAAGATCTGACCAACATCAGCCCCACAGCAGCTCCTGCCCCATAGATCTGACCCACATCTGCCGCACAGCAGCTCCTGCCCCATAGACCCTACCAACATGTGCAGCACAGCAGCTCCTGCCCATAGATCTGACCCACATCTGCCCCACAGTAGATCCTGCCCCATAGATCTGACCCCCATCTGACCCACAGCAGCTCCCGCCCCATAGATCTGACCCCCATCTGACCCACAGCAGCTCCTGCCCCATATATCTGACCCACATCTGCCACACAGCAGCCTTTATCCCATAGATCTGACCCACATCTACCCCACAGAAGCTCCTGCCCCATAGATCTGACCCACATCTGCCCCACAGCAGCTCCTGCCCCATAGACCCTACCAACATGTGCAGCACAGCAGCTCCTGCCCAGAGATCTAACCCACATCTGCCCCACAGCAGCTCCTGCCCCATAGATCTGACCCACATCTGCTCCACAGCATGTCCTGCCCCACAGATCTGACCCCCTTCTGCCCCACAGCAGCTCCTGCCTCATACATCTGACTCACAGCATCACATGTGCCCCATAGAACAGGCCCACATCAGCCACAGCTGCTCCTGACCTATAGATCTGACCCACATCAGCCCCACAGCAGCTCCTGCCCCATAGATCTGACCCACATCTGCCCCACAGCAGCTCCTGCCCCATAGACCCTACGAACATGTGCAGCACAGCAGCTCCTGCCCATAGATCTAACCCACATCTGCCCCACAGCAGCTCCTGCCCCATAGATCTGACCCATATCTGCCCCACAGCATCTCCTGCCCCATTGAACTGGCCCACATCAGCCACAGCAGCTCCTGCCCCATAGATCTGACCAACATCTGACCCACAGCAGCTCCTGCCCCATAGATGTGACCCACATATGCACCACAGCAGCTCCTCCCCATAGATATGCCCTACATCTGCCCCACATCAGCTCCTGCAACATAGATGTGACCCACATCTGCGCCACAACAGCTCCTGCCCCATAGATCTGACCCACATCTGACCCACAGCACATCCTCCCCAAAGATCTGACACACATCTGCCCCACTGCTGCTCCTACACCACAGATCTGACCTACATCATCTCCACTGCAGCTCCTGCCCATAGATCTGACCCGCATCAGCCACACAGCAGGTCCTGCCCCATAGACCTGACACACATCAGCCGCACAGCAGCTCCTGCCTCATAGATCTGACTCACAGCATCTCCTGCCCCATAGATCTGACCCACATCAGACCCAGAGCATCTCCTGCCACATAGATCTGACCCACATTTTCCCCAAAGCAGCACCTAAACCATAGATCTGACCCACATGTGCCTCACAGTTGCTCCTGCCCCATAGATCTGAACCACAGCAGTTCTTGCCCCATAGAACTTGCCCACATCAGCCACAGCAGCTCCTGCCCATAGATCTGACCCACATCTGCCCCACTGCAGTTCCAGTCCCGTAGATCTGAACCACAGCAGCCCATGCCCCATAGATCTGACCCTCATCAGCAACACAGCAGCTCCTGACCCATACATCTGACCCAAATCTGCCCCACACCATCTCCTGCCCCATAGATCTAACTCACATGTGCCCCGCAGCAGCTCCTGCCCATAGATCTGACCCATAGCAGCTCCTGCCCTATAGATCTGATTCAAATCTGCCCCACAGCAGCTCCTGCTCCATAGATCTGACCCACATGTGCCCCAGAGCAGCTCTGCCCCATTGATTTGACCCACATCAGCCCCACAGGAGATCCTGCCCCATAGATCTGACCCACATCAGCCCCACAGCAGATTTTGCCCCATAGATATGTGCCACGTCTGCCCCACAGCAGCTCCTGCGACATAGATCTTACCCAGACCTGCTCCACAGCAGCTGCTGCCCCAAAGATCTGACCAACATCAGCCCCACAGCAGCTCCTGCCCCATAGATCTGACCCACATCTGCCCCACAGCAGCTCCTGCCCCATAGACCCTACCAACATGTGCAGCACAGCAGCTCCTGCCCATAGATCTGACCCACATCTGCCCCACAGCAGCTCCTGCCCCATAGATCTGACCCACATCTGCTCCACAGCATCTCCTGCCCCATAGATCTGACACCCATCTGCCCCACAGCAGCTCCTGCCTAATACATCTGACTCACAGCATCTCCTGCCCCATAGAACTGGCCCACATCAGCCACAGCAGCTCCTGACCTATAGATCTGACCCACATGTGCCCCACAGCATCTCCTGCCCCATAGATCTGACCCACATCTGCCCCACAGCAGCTCCTGCCCCATAGATCTGACCCACATCTGCCCCACAGCATCTCCTGCCCCATAGATCTGACCCACATCTGCCCCACAGCAGCTCCTGCCCCATAGATCTGACCCACATCTGACCCACAGCAGCTCCTGCCCCATACATCTTACCCAGATCTGCCCCACAGCAGCTCCTGCCCCATAGACCCTACCTACATGTGCAGCACAGCAGCTCCTGCCCATAGATCTGACCCACATCTGCCCCACAGCAGCTCCTGCCTCATACATCTGACTCACAGCATCTCCTGCCCCATAGAACTGGCCCACATCATCCACAGCAGCTCCTGACCTATAGATCTGACCCACATCTGCTCCACAGCATCTCCTGCCCCATAGATCTGACCCCCATCTGCCCCACAGCAGCTCCTGCCTCATACATCTGACTCACAGCATCTCCTGCCCCATAGAACTGGCCCACATCAGCGACACGAGCTCCTGACCTATAGATCTGACCCACATCAGCCCCACAGCAGATTTTGCCCCATAGATCTGACCCACATCTGCCCCACAGCAGCTCTTGCCCCATACATCTTACCCAGATCTGCCCCACAGCAGCTCCTACCCAAAGATCTGACCCACATCATCTCGACAGCAGCTCCTAACACATAGACCTGACCCACATGTGCCCCACAGCAGCTCCTAACACATAGATCTGACCCACATGTGCCCCACAGCAGCTCCTAACACATAGATCTGACCCACATGTGCCCCAGAGCTGCTCCTGCCCCATAGATCTGAACCACAGCAGCTCCTGTCTCATAGATCTAACCCACATCAGCCCCACACCAGATTTTGCCCCATAGTTATGTCCCACATCTGCCCAACAGCAACTCCTGCCCCATAGATCTGACCCACATGTGCCCACAGCAGCTCCTGCCCCATAGACCTGACCCACATGTTCCCCACAGCAGCTCCTGCCCCATAGATCTGACCCACAGCATCTCCTGCCACATAGATCTGACCCAAATCAGCCCCACAGCATCTCCTGCCCCATAGATCTGACCCACATGTGCCCCACAGCAGCTCCAAACTCATAGATCTGACTCACATCAGTCCAACAGCAGATTTTGCACCAGAGATATGTCCCTCATATTCCCCACAGCAACTCCTGCCCCATAGAGCTGACCTACATCATCCCCTCTGCAGCTCCTGCCCCATAGGTCTGACCCACATGTGCCCCACAGCAGCTCCTGCCATATAGATTTAACCACCATCAGCCCCAAAGCAGCTCCTGCCCCATAGATCTGACCCAAGTCAGCCCCACAGCAGCTCCTGCCTTATAGATCTAACCACCATCAGCCCCACAACAGCTCCTACCCCATAGATCTGACCCACATGTGCTCCACTGCAGCTCCAGTCCCGTAGATCTGAACCACAGCAGCCCATGCCCCATAGATCTGACCCTCATCAGCAACACAGCAGCTCCTGACCCATACATCTGACCCAAATCTGCCCCACACCATCTCCTGCCCCATAGATCTAACTCACATGTGCCCCGCAGCAGCTCCTGCCCATAGATCTGACCCACATCTGCCCCACAGCAGCTCCTGCCCCATAGACCCTACCAACATGTGCAGCACAGCAGCTCCTGCCCATAGATCTGACCCACATCTGCCCCACAGCAGCTCCTGCCCCATAGATCTGACCCCCATCTGCCCCACAGCAGCTCCTGCCTCATACATCTGACTCAGAGCATCTCCTGCCCCATAGAACTGGCCCACAGCAGCCACAGCAGCTCCTGACCTATAGATCTGACCCACATCTGACCCACAGCAGGTCCTGCCCCATAGATCTGACCCACATCTGCCACACAGCAGCCTTTGCCCCATAGATCTGACCCACATCTGCCCCACAGCATCTCCTGCCTCATAGATCTGACCCACATGTGCCCCACAGCAGCTCCTGCCTCATACATCTGACTCACAGCATCTCCTGCCCCATAGAACTGGCCCACATCAGCGACACGAGCTCCTGACCTATAGATCTGACCCACATCAGCCCCACAGCAGATTTTGCCCCATAGATCTGACCCACATCTGCCCCACAGCAGCTCTTGCCCCATACATCTTACCCAGATCTGCCCCACAGCAGCTCCTAACACATAGATCTGACCCACATGTGCCCCAGAGCTGCTCCTGCCCCATAGATCTGAACCACAGCAGCTCCTGTCTCATAGATCTTACCCACATCAGCCCCACAGCAGATTTTGCCCCATAGTTATGCCCCAAATCTGCCCAACAGCAACTCCTGCCCCATAGATCTGACCCACATGTGCCCCACAGCAGCTCCAAACTCATAGATCTGACTCACATCAGTCCAACAGCAGATTTTGCACCATAGATATGTCCCTCACATTCCCCACAGCAACTCCTGCCCCATAGATCTGACCTACATCATCCCCTCTGCAGCTCCTGCCCCATAGGTCTGACCCACATGTGCCCCACAGCAGCTCCTGCCATATAGATCTAACCACCATCAGCCCCAAAGCAGCTCCTGCCCCATAGATCTGACCCAAGTCAGCCCCACAGCAGCTCCTGCCTTATAGATCTAACCACCATCAGCCCCAAAGCAGCTCCTGCCCCATAGATCTGACCCAAGTCAGCCCCACAGCAGCTCCTGCCTTATAGATCTAACCACCATCAGCCCCACAACAGCTTCTACCCCATAGATCTGACCCACATGTGCTCCACTGCAGCTCCAGTCCCGTAGATCTGAACCACAGCAGCCCATGCCCCATAGATCTGACCCTCATCAGCAACACAGCAGCTCCTGACCCATACATCTGACCCAAATCTGCCCCACACCATCTCCTGCCCCATAGATCTAACTCACATGTGCCCCACAGCAGCTCCTGCCCATAGATCTGACCCACAGCAGCTCCTGCCCTATAGATCTGATTCAAATCTGCCCCACAGCAGCTCCTGCTCCATAGATCTGACCCACATGTGCCCCAGAGCAGCTCTGCCCCATTGATTTGACCCACATCAGCCCCACAGGAGATCCTGCCCCATAGATCTGACCCACATCAGCCCCACAGCAGATTTTGCCCCATAGATATGTGCCACGTCTGCCCCACAGCAGCTCCTGCGACATAGATCTTACCCAGATCTGCTCCACAGCAGCTGCTGCCCCAAAGATCTGACCAACATCAGCCCCACAGCAGCTCCTGCCCCATAGATCTGACCCACATCTGCCCCACAGCAGCTCCTGCCCCATAGACCCTACCAACATGTGCCCCACAGCAGCTCCTGCCCATAGATCTGACCCACATCTGCCCCACAGCAGCTCCTGCCCCATAGATCTGACCCACATCTGCCCCACAGCAGCTCCTGCCTCATACATCTGACTCACAGCATCTCCTGCCCCATAGAACTGGCCCACATCAGCCACAGCAGCTCCTGACCTATAGATCTGACCCACATCTCACCCACAGCAGCTCCTGCCCCATAGATCTGACCCACATCTGCCACACAGCAGCCTTTGCCCCATAGATCTGACCCACATCTGCCCCACAGCAGCTCCTGCCCCATAGATCTGACCCACATCTGCCCCAGAGCAGCTCCTACCCCATAGATCTGACCCACATCTGACCCACAGCAGCTCCTACCCAAAGATCTGACCCACATCATCTCGACAGCAGCTCCTGCCCCATAGATCTGACCCACATGTGCCCCACAGCAGCTCCTAACACATAGATCTGACCCACATGTGCCCCAGAGCTGCTCCTGCCCCATAGATCTGAACCACAGCAGCTCCTGTCTCATAGATCTTACCCACATCAGCCCCACAGTCGATTTTGCCCCATAGTTATGTCCCACATCTGCCCAACAGCAACTCCTGCCCCATAGATCTGACCCACATGCGCCCCACAGCAGCTCCTGACCTATAGAACTGACCCACATCTGACCCACAGCAGCTCCTGCCCCATAGATCTAACCACCATCAGCCCCAAAGCAGCTCCTGCCCCATAGATTTGACCCACATCAGCCACACAGCATCTCCCGCCCCATAGATGTGACCCACATCTGCACCACAGCAGCTCCTGCTCCATAAATCTGACCAACATCAGGCCCACATTTGTTCCTGCCCCATAGATCTGACCCACAGCAGCCCCTGCCTCATAGATCTGACCCACAAGTGCCCCACAGCAGCTCCAGCCCAATAGACCTGACCCACATCTGCCCCAAAGCATCTTCTGCCCCATAGATCTTTCCTACATCAGCCCCACAGCACCTCCGGCCCAATAGATCTGACCCACATGTGCCCCACAGCAGCTCCTGCCCCATAGATCTGACCCACATCAACCATGTTGATAAACATGAAAACATACAACATGGGTTGTATCAACCATGTAATCCATGGTGTCCCTATGTGTCCCAATGTCACCCTATGGGTCCCAGTGTCTCCCTATGGGTCACTATGTGTCCCTATGTGTCCCAATGTCCCCCCTATTGGTTGCTATGTGCCTCTATGGGTTCTCTATGGGGCTCTATGGGGTGCCTATGGAGCTCTATGGGGCGTTCTGAGGTTTCTATGGGGTGTCTATGGAACGCTATGGTGTGTCTATTTGGTAAATTAGTTTCTATGGGTGGCTATGGGAGCTCTATGGGGCACAATGGGTTGCCTACGGGGCTCTATGGGATGTCTGTGGGGCTCTATGGCGCGGCTATATGTCCTTATGTGGTGTCTATGTGGCACTATGTTGTGCTATGGGGTGCTGTGAGGCACTATGGGGTGCTATGGGGCTCTATGGAGCAGTATAGGGTGTCTATGGGTCTCTATGGGGTGCAATGGGGCGCTGTGGGGCACAAGAGAGTGTCTATGAGGCTCCATGGGCTGCTATGGGGCACTATGGAGTAGCTATAGGGTGCTATGGGGTCTCTTTGGGCCCCTATGGGTCACTATGGGGCTCTATGGGGTATCTTTGTGTTCCTATGGGGCACTATGGGTGACTATGGGGTCGCTATGGGTTTCTTTGAGGCACTATGTTTCTCAATGGGGTCTCTATGGGTCTCAATTTATCCTTATGGCTCCCAATGACTGTCTATGGGTCTCTATGTGTCCCTATGGGTCCCAGTGTCTCTCTATGTGTCCCTATGGGTCCCAGTGTCTCTCTATGGGTCCCAATGTCTTCCTCTGGATCTCTATGGGTCCCTAGGGGTCCCAGTGTCTCTCTATGTCCCCCTGTCTAGGTGGTAACTATACAGATGGTAACAAAGATGGTAACAAATGTACAGAGGTTCTAAGCGAGAGAGAAACTCACCAGTGGTGATGCCTTCGCTGAGGAAGCTGGGGCGGTCTTCACTGCAGAGCGATGTCCAAGAGATGCTGCCTCACAGAAATCACAGAATTCTCAAGGTTGGAAAAGGGCTGCCAGCTTTTGTAGGAGAATAGCATGGGAGACAGTTGTGAAGGCTTTGCTGAAGTCCAAGTAGAGCACATCAACAGCCTTTCTTTCTTTCCTTCATCCATCAGATGGGTCACAGGATCGTAGAAGGAGATCAGATTGGTCAAGCAGGAGCTGCCCTTCACGAACCCATGCTGGCTAGTTCTGATCTCCTGCTCATCCCACACCTGCCGCATCTGCCATCTCCCTCAAGACAATTCGTTCCATTCCCTTCCCTGGCACCGAGGTCAGGCTAACAGGCCTGGAGTTGCCCGGATCCTCCTGACAACCTTGCTTGGAAATGGGAGTCACGTTGGCAAGCCTCCAGTCTTCTGGGACCTCACCCGGTAACAGGGAGCTCGGAAAGATAATGGAAAGCGGCTCGAGTGAGGGTCAGCCCTTAAATGAGGTCTCAGAGGAGGTGGAGTCGAGCTCCAGCCCTCCCGGGAGCACAGCTCCATTACTCTCACCTGTGCTCCCGCAGCTGACCCCACACTTGCCTCAGCTGATTAATCAGAGGTTCAGGCTGTGATTACCAATCTCCCACACAGCCCCTGTGGGTCCCAATGTTTCCCTATGGATCTCTGGGTGTCCCTATAGGACTCTATGGGGTTATTATGCCTCTAAATGGGTCCCTATATGTCTCTATGTCTCTCTATGGGGTCCCTATGTGTCCCAATGTCCCTACTATGGTTTGCTATGTGCCTCTATGGGGTCTCTATGGGGTCTTTTATGGGTAACTATCGTCCCAAATGTATTCCTAAGGGTATCTATGGGTTTCAATGTGGTCCCTATGTGCCTCTATGGGGTCTCTTATGGGTCTCAACGAAGTCCCTATGTGTCTCTATGGGTCTCACTGTCCACCACTGTAATCCATGTGGTCCCTATGTGTCCCAATATCCCCATATGGGTCCCAGTGTCTCCCTATGGGTCACTATGTGTCCCTATGTGTCCCAATGTCCCCCCTATGGGTTGCTATGTGCCTCAATGGGCTCTCTTATGGATAGCTCTGGGCCCAAATGTCTCCCTGTGGGTATCTATGGGTTACATTAGGTCCCTATGTGCCTCTATGGGGTCTCTTATGGGTCTCAGCGGGTTCCCTATGTGTCTCTATGGGTCTCACTGTCCCCCACTGTAATCCATGGGGTCCTTATGTGTCCCATTGTCCCCCTATGGGATCCAGTGTCTCCTCATGGGTCACGGTGTGTCCCTATGTGTCCCTATGTCCCCCCTATGGGTTGCTATGTGCCTCTATGGGGTCTCTGTGGGGTCTCTTATGGATATCTCTGGGCCCAAATGTCTTCCTACAAGTATCTATGAGTTTCAATGTGGTCCCTAGGTGCCTCTATGGGGTCTCTTATGGGTCTCAGCGGGGTCCTTATGTATCTCTATGGGTCTCACTATCCCCCACTGTAATTCATTGGGTCCCTATGTGTCCCAATGTCCCCCCTATGGGTTGCTATGTGCCCCTATGGGGTCTCTACGGGGTCTCTTATGGTTATCTCTGGGCCCAAATGTCTTCCTTTGGGTATCTATAAGTTTCAAAGTCGTCCTATGTGTCCCTATGGGTCTTAATGGCTCCTAATGTGTCCCTACGAGTCTATATGTGGTCTCACTGTCCCAGTGGGTCTCTATGTGTTCCTATGTGTCTATATGGAGTCTCTATCTGGTTTCTATGGGTCTTGGTGTCCCTCTATGTGTCACTTTGTGCCTCTATGGGGTCTCCATGGCTTTCTATGGGGTCTCTATGTCTCTCTTTGGGTCCCTATTGGTCCCAATAGGTCCCTATGAGTCTCTATGATGTCTCCCTTTGTCCCCATATGGGTCCCAGTGTGACCCACATGTGCCCACAGCAGCTCCTGCCCCATAGACCTGACCCACATGTTCCCCACAGCAGCTCCTGCCCCATAGATCTGACCCACAGCATCTCCTGCCACATAGATCTGACCCAAATCAGCCCCACAGCATCTCCTGCCCCATAGATCTGACCCACATGTGCCCCACAGCAGCTCCAAACTCATAGATCTGACTCACATCAGTCCAACAGCAGATTTTGCACCATAGATATGTCCCTCATATTCCCCACAGCAACTCCTGCCCCATAGATCTGACCTACATCATCCCCTCTGCAGCTCCTGCCCCATAGGTCTGACCCACATGTGCCCCACAGCAGCTCCTGCCATATAGATCTAACCACCATCAGCCCCAAAGCAGCTCCTGCCCCATAGATCTGACCCAAGTCAGCCCCACAGCAGCTCCTGCCTTATAGATCTAACCACCATCAGCCCCACAACAGCTTCTACCCCATAGATCTGACCCACATGTGCTCCACTGCAGCTCCAGTCCCGTAGATCTGAACCACAGCAGCCCATGCCCCATAGATCTGACCCTCATCAGCAACACAGCAGCTCCTGACCCATACATCTGACCCAAATCTGCCCCACACCATCTCCTGCCCCATAGATCTAACTCACATGTGCCCCACAGCAGCTCCTGCCCATAGATCTGACCCACAGCAGCTCCTGCCCTATAGATCTGATTCAAATCTGCCCCACAGCAGCTCCTGCTCCATAGATCTGACCCACATGTGCCCCAGAGCAGCTCTGCCCCATTGATTTGACCCACATCAGCCAGACAGGAGATCCTGTCCCATAGATCTGACCCACATCTGCCCCACAGCAGCTCCTGCCTCATACATCTGACTCACAGCATCTCCTGCCCCATAGAACTGGCCCACATCAGCCACAGCAGCTCCTGACCTATAGATCTGACCCACATCTGACCCACAGCAGCTCCTGCCTCATACATCTGACTCACAGCATCTCCTGCCCCATAGAACTGGCCCACATCAGCCACAGCAGCTCCTGCCCCATAGATCTGACCCACATCTGACCCACAGCAACTCCTGACCTATAGATCTGACCCACATCTGACCCACAGCAGCTCCTGCCCCATAGATATGTGCCACGTCTGCCCCACAGCAGCTCCTGCGACATAGATCTTACCCAGATCTGCTCCACAGCAGCTGCTGCCCCAAAGATCTGACCAACATCAGCCCCACAGCAGCTCCTGCCCCATAGATCTGACCCACATCTGCCCCACAGCAGCTCCTGCCCATAGATCTGACCCACATCTGCCCCACAGCAGCTCCTGCCCCTTATATCTTACACAGATCTGCCCCACCGCAACTCCTACCCAAAGATCTGACCCACATCATCTCGACAGCAGCTCCTAACACATAGATCTGACCCACATGTGCCCCACAGCAGCTCCTAACACATAGATGTGACACACATGTGCCCTAGAGCTGCTCCTGCCCCATAGATCTGAACCACAGCAGCTCCTGTCTCATAGATCTTACCCACATCAGCCCCACAGCACATTTTGCCCCATAGTTATGTCCCACATCTGCCCCACAGCAGCTCCTGCCCCATAGATCTGACCCACATGTGCCCCACAGCAGCTCCAGCCCAATAGACCTGACCCACATCTGCCCCAAAGCATCTCCTGCCCCATAGATCTGACCCACAAGTGCCCCACAGCAGCTCCTACCCCATAGATCTGACCCAAATCTTCCCTACATCAGCTCCTGCCCATAGATCTGACCCACATCAGCCCCACAGCAGCTCCTACCCCATAGATCTGACCCACATCAGCCCCACAGCAGATTTTGCCCCATAGATATGTGCCATGTCTGCCCCACAGCAGCTCCTGCGACATAGATCTTACCCAGATCTGCTCCACAGCAGCTGCTGCCCCAAAGATCTGACCAACATCAGCCCCACAGCAGCTCCTGCCCCATAGATCTGACCCACATCTGCCCCACAGCAGCTCCTGCCCCATAGACCCTACCAACATGTGCAGCACAGCAGCTCCTGCCCACAGATCTAACCCACATCTGCCCCACAGCAGCTCCTGCCCCATAGATCTGACCCACATCTGCTCCACAGCATCTCCTGCCCCATAGATCTGACCCCCATCTGCCCCACAGCAGCTCCTGCCTCATACATCTGACTCACAGCATCTCCTGCCCCATAGAACTGGCCCACATCAGCCACAGCAGCTCCTGACCTATAGATCTGACCCACATCTGACCCACAGGAGATCCTGCCCCATAGATCTGACCCATATCTGACCCACAGCAGCTCCTGCCCCATAGATCTCACCCACATCTGCCCCACAGCAGATCCTGCCCCATAGATCTGACCCATATCTGACCCACAGCAGCTCCTGCCCCATAGATCTGACCCACATCTGACCCACAGCAGCTCCTGCCCCATATATCTGACCCACATCTGCCACACAGCAGACTTTACCCCATAGATCTGACCCACATCTGCCCCACAGCAGCTCCTGCCCCATAGATCTCTCCCACATCTACCCCACAGAAGCTCCTGCCCCATAGATCTGACCCACATCTGCCCCACAGCAGCTCCTGCCCCATAGACCCTACCAACATGTGCAGCACAGCAGCTCCTGCCCAGAGATCTAACCCGCATCTGCCCCACAGCAGCTCCTGCCCCATAGATCTGACCCACATCTGCTCCACAGCAGCTCCTGCCCCATAGATCTGACCTACATCTGCTCCACAGCATCTCCTGCCCCATAGATCTGACCCCCATCTGCCCCACAGCAGCTCCTGCCTCATACATCTGACTCACAGCATCTCCTGCCCCATAGGACTGGCCCACATCAGCCACAGCAGCTCCTGACCTATAGATCTGACCCACATCTGACCCACAGCATCTCCTGCCCCATAGACCTGACCCACTTCTGCCACACAGCAGCCTTTGCCCCATAGATCTGACCCACATCTGCCCCACAGCATCTCCTGCCTCATACATCTGACTCACAGCATCTCCTGCCCCATAGATCTGACCCACATCTGCCCCACAGCAGCTCCTGCCTCATACATCTGAGTCACAGCATCACATGTGCCCCATAGAACAGGCCCACATCAGCCACAGCAGCTCCTGACCTATAGCTCTGACCCACATCAGCCCCACAGCTGCTCCTGCCCCATAGATCTGACCCACATCTGCCCCACAGCAGCTCCTGCCCCATAGATCTGACCCACATCTGCTCCACAGCATCTCCTGCCCCATAGACCTGACCCACATCTGACCCACAGCAGCTCCTGCCCCATAGATCTGACCCACATCTGCCCCACAGCAGCTCCTGCCCCATAGATCTGACCCACATCTGACCCACAGCAGCTCCTGCCCCATAGATCTGACCCACATCTGCCACACAGCAGCCTTTGCCCCATAGATCTGACCCACATCTGCCCCACAGCATCTCCTGCCCCATAGATCTGACCCACATCTGTCCCACA
This sequence comes from Coturnix japonica, assembly GCF_054131305.1. NCBI lineage: Eukaryota > Metazoa > Chordata > Aves > Galliformes > Phasianidae > Coturnix > Coturnix japonica. Next base: position 348,229 of record NW_028188945.1, on the reverse strand, counting down.
GCAGCTCCTGTCCCTTACATCTTACACAGATCTGCCCCACAGCAGCTCCTGCCCCATAGATCCGACCCCCATCTGCCCCACAGCAGCCTTTGCCCCATAGATCTGACCCACATCTGCCCCACAGCAGCTCCTGCCCCATAGATCTTACCCACATATGCCACACAGCAGCCTTTGCCCCATAGATCTGACCCACATCTGCCCCACAGCATCTCCTGCCCCATAGATCTGACCCACATCAGCCACACAGCATCTCCCGCCCCATAGATGTGACCCACATCTGCACCACAGCAGCTCCTCCCCATAGATATGCCCTACATCTGCCCCACATCAGCTCCTGAAACATAGATCTGACCCACATCTTCGCCACAACAGCTCCTGCCCCATAGATCTGACCCACATCAGACCCACAGCTGATCCTCCCCAAAGATCTGACACACATCTGCCCAAGAGCTGCTCCTGCCCCATAGATCTGAACCACAGCAGCTCCTGTCTCATCGATCTAACCCACATCTGCCACACAGAAGCTCCTGCCCCATAGATCTGACCCACATCTGCTCCACAGCATCACCTGCCCCGTAGATCTGACCCCCATCTGCCCCACAGCAGCTCCTGCCTCATACATCTGACTCACACCATCTCCTGCCCCATAGAACTGGCCCACATCAGCCACAGCAGCTCCTGACCTATAGATCTGACCCACATCTGCCCCACAGCAGCTCCTGCCCCATAGATCTGACCCACATCTGCCCCACAGCAGCTCCTGCCTCATAGACCCTACCAACATGTGCAGCACAGCAGCTCCTGCCCATAGATCTAACCCACATCTGCCCCACAGCAGCTCCCGCCCCATAGATCTGACCCACATCTGCTCCACAGCATCTCCTGCCCCATAGATCTGACCCCCATCTGCCACAGCAGCTCCTGCCTCATACATCTGACTCACAGCATCTCCTGCCCCATAGAACTGGCCCACATCAGCCACAGCAGCTCCTGACCTATAGATCTGACCCACATCTGACCCACAGCAGCTTCTGCCCCATAGATCTGACCCACATCTGCCACACAGCAGCCTTTGCTCCATAGATCTGACCCACATCTGCCCCACAGCAGCTCCTGCCCCATAGATCTCTCCCACATCTGCCCCACAGCAGCTCCTGCCCCATAGATCTGACCCACATCTGACCCACAGCAGCTCCTCCCCATAGATATGCCCTACATCTGCCCCACATCAGCTCCTGCAACATAGATCTGACCCACATCTGACCCACAGCAGCTCCTCCCCATAGATATGCCCTACATCTGCCCCACATCAGCTCCTGCAACATAGATCTGACCCACATCTGCACCACAGCAGCACCTGCCCCATAGATCTGACCCACATCTGCCCCACAGCAGCTCCTGCCCCATAGACCTTACCAACATGTGCAGCACAGCAGCTCCTGCCCATAGATCTGACCCACATCTGCCCCACAGCAGCTCCTGCCCATAGATCTGACCCACATCTGCCCCACAGCAGCTCCTGCCCCATAGATCTGACCCACATCTGCTCCACAGCATCTCCTGCCCCATAGATCTGACCTCCATCTGCCCCACAGCAGCTCCTGCCTCATACATCTGACTCACAGCATCTCCTGCCCCATAGAACTGGCCCACATCAGCCACAGCAGCTCCTGACCTATAGCTCTGACCCACATCTGCTCCACAGCATCTCCTACCCCATAGATCTGACCCACATCAGCCCCACAGCATCTCCTGCCCCATAGATCTGACCCCCATCTGCCCCACAGCAGCTCCTGCCCCATAGATATGTGCCACGTCTGCCCCACAGCAGCTCCTGCGACATAGATCTTACCCAGATCTGCTCCACAGCAGCTGCTGCCGCAAAGATCTGACCAACATCAGCCCCACAGCAGCTCCTGCCCCATAGATCTGACCCACATCTGCCCCACAGCAGCTCCTGCCCCATAGATCTGACCCACATCTGCCCCACAGCAGCTCCTGCCCCATAGATCTGACCCAGATCTGCCCCACAGCAGCTCCTACCCAAAGATCTGACCCACATCATCTCGACAGCAGCTCCTGCCCCATAGATCTGACCCACATCTGCCCCACAGCAGCTCCTGCCCCATACATCTTACCCAGATCTGCCCCACAGCAGCTCCTACCCAAAGATCTGACCCACATCATCTCGACAGCAGCTCCTGCCCCATAGATCTGACCCACATGTGCCCCACAGCAGCTCCTAACACATAGATCTGACCCACATGTGCTTCAGAGCTGCTCCTGCCCCATAGATCTGAACCACAGCAGCTCCTGTCTCATAGATCTAATCCACATCTGCCCCACAGCAGCTCCTGCCCCATAGATCTGACCCACATCTGCTCCACAGCATCTCCTGCCTCATACATCTGACTCACAGCATCTCCTGCCCCATAGATCTGACCCCCATCTGCCCCACAGCAGCTCCTGCCTCATACATCTGACTCACAGCATCTCCTGCCCCATAGAACTGGCCCACATCAGCCACAGCAGCTCCTGACCTATAGATCTGACCCACATCAGCCCCACAGCAGATTTTGCCCCATAGATCTGACCCACATCTGCCCCACAGCAGCTCCTGCCCCATACATCTTACCCAGATCTGCTCCACAGCAGCTCTTACCCAAAGATCTGACCCACATCATCTCGACAGCAGCTCCTGCCCCATAGATCTGACCCACATGTGCCCCACAGCAGCTCCTAACACATAGATCTGACCCACATATGCCCCAGAGCTGCTCCTGCACCATAGATCTGAACCACAGCAGCTCCTACCCCATAGATCTGACCCAAATCTTCCCTACATCAGCTCCTGCCCATAGATCTGACCCACATCAGCCCCACAGCAGCTCCTACCCCATAGATCTGACCCACATCAGCCCCACAGCAGATTTTGCCCCATAGATATGTGCCATGTCTGCCCCACAGCAGCTCCTGCGACATAGATCTTACCCAGATCTGCTCCACAGCATCTCCTGCTCCATAGATCTGACCCCCATCTGCCCCACAGCAGCTCCTGCCCCATAGACCCTACCAACATGTGCAGCACAGCAGCTCCTGCCCATAGATCTGACCCACATCTGCTCCACAGCATCTCCTGCCCCATAGATTAGACCCATATCTTCCCTACATCAGCTCCTGCCCATAGATCTGACCCACATCAGCCCCACAGCAGCTCCTACCCCATAGATCTGACCCACATCAGCCCCACAGCAGATTTTGCCCCATAGATATGTGCCACGTCTGCCCCACAGCAGCTCCTGCGACATAGATCTTACCCAGATCTGCTCCACAGCAGCTGCTGCCCCATAGATCTGACCAACATCAGCCCCACAGCAGCTCCTGCCACATTGGTCTGACCCACATCTGCCCCACAGCAGCTCCTGCCCTATAGATCTGACCCACATCTGCCCCACAGCAGATCCTGCCCCATAGATCTGACCCACATCTGCCCCACAGCAGCTCCTGCCCCATAGATCTGACCCACATCTGACTCACAGCAGCTCCTGCCCCATATATCTGACCCACATCTGCCACACAGCAGCCTTTACCCCATAGATCTCTCCCACATCTACCCCACAGAAGCTCCTGCCCCATAGATCTGACCCACATCTGCCCCACAGCAGCTCCTACCCCATAGACCCTACCAACATGTGCAGCACAGCAGCTCCTGCCCAGAGATCTAACCCACATCTGCCCCACTGCAGCTCCTGCCCCATAGATCTGACCCACATCTGCTCCACAGCATCTCCTGCCCCATAGATCTGACCCCCTTCTGCCCCACAGCAGCTCCTGCCTCATACATCTGACTCACAGCATCTCCTGCCCCATAGAACTGGCCCACAGCAGCCACAGCAGCTCCTGACCTAAAGATCTGACCCACATCAGCCCCACAGCAGCTCCTGCCCCATAGATCTGACCCACATCTGCCCCACAGCAGCTCCTGCCCCATAGATCTGACCCACATCTGATCCACAGCAGCTCCTGCCCCATAGATCTGACCCACATCTGCCACACAGCAGCCTTTGCCCCATAGATCTGACCCACATCTGCCCCACAGCATCTCCTGCCCCATAGATCTGACCCACATCTGCCCCACAGCTGCTCCTGCCTCATACATCTGACTCACAGCATCTCCTGCCCCATAGAACTGGCGCACACGAGCCACAGCAGCTCCTGCCCCATAGATCTGACCCACATCTGACCCACAGCAGCTCCTGCCCCATAGATCTGACCCACATCTGCCACACAGCAGCCTTTGCCCCATAGATCTGACCCACATCAGCCACACAGCATCTCCTGCCCCATAGATGTGACCCACATCTGCCCCACAGCAGCTCCTGCCCCATAGACCCTACCAACATGTGCAGCACAGCAGCTCCTGCCCATAGATCTAACCCACATCTGCACCACAGCAGCTCCTCCCCATAGATATGCCCTACATCTGCCCCACATCAGCTCCTGCAACATAGATCTGACCCACATCTGCCCCACAGCAGCTCCTGCCCTATAGATCTGACCCACATCTGCCCCACAGTAGATCCTGCCCCATAGATCTGACCCACATCAGCCCCACAGCAGATCCTCCCCAAAGATCTGACACACATCTGCCCCACTGCTGCTCCTACACCACAGATCTGACCTACATCATCTCCACTGCAGCTCCTGCCCATAGATCTGACCCGCATCAGCCACACAGCAGGTCCTGCCCCATAGACCTGACACACATCAGCCCCACAGCAGCTCCTGCCTCATAGATCTGACTCACAGCATCTCCTGCCCCATAGATCTGACCCACATCAGACCCAGAGCATCTCCTGCCACATAGATCTGACCCACATTTACCCCAAAGCAGCACCTAAACCATAGATCTGAGCCACATGTGCCTCACAGCTGCTCCTGCCCCATAGATCTGAACCACAGCAGTTCCTGCCCCATAGATCAGACCCAAATCTTCCCTACATCAGCTCCTGCCCATAGATCTGACCCACATCAGCCCCACAGCAGCTCCTACCCCATAGATCTGACTCACAGCATCTCCTGCCCCATAGATCTGACCCACATCAGACCCAGAGCATATCCTTCCCCATAGATCTGACCGACATCTGCTCCACAGCATCTCCTGCCCCATAGATCTGACCCACATCTGCCCCACAGCAGCTCCAAACTCATACATCTGACTCACAGCATCTCCTGCCCCATAGAACTGGCCCACATCAGCCACAGCAGCTCCTGACCTATAGATCTGACCCACATCTGCTCCACAGCATCTCCTGCCCCATAGATCTGACCCACATCTGCCACACAGCATCTCCTGCCCCATAGATCTGACCCACATGTGCCCCACAGCAGCTCCTAACACATAGATCTGACCCACATGTGCCCCAGAGCTGCTCCTGCCCCATAGATCTGAACCACAGCAGCTCCTGTCTCATAGATCTGACACAAATCAGCCCCACAGCAGATTTTGCCGCATAGTTATGCCCCACATCTGCCCAACAGCAACTCCTGCCCCATAGGTCTGACCCACATGTGCCCACAGCAGCTCCTGCCATATAGATCTAACCACCATCAGCCCCAAAGCAGCTCCTGCCCCATAGATCTGACCCAAGTCAGCCCCACAGCAGCTCCTGCCTTATAGATCTAACCACCATCAGCCCCACAACAGCTTCTACCCCATAGATCTGACCCACATGTGCTCCACTGCAGCTCCAGTCCCGTAGATCTGAACCACAGCAGCCCATGCCCCATAGATCTGACCCTCATCAGCAACACAGCAGCTCCTGACCCATACATCTGACCCACATCTGCCCCACACCATCTCCTGCCCCATAGATCTAACTCACATGTGCCCCACAGCAGCTCCTGCCCATAGATCTGACCCACAGCAGCTCCTGCCCTATAGATCTGATTCAAATCTGCCCCACAGCAGCTCCTGCTCCATAGATCTGACCCACATGTAACCCAGAGCAGCTCTGCCCCATTGATTTGACCCACATCAGGCCCACAGGAGATCCTGCCCCATAGATGTGACCCACATCAGCCCCACAGCAGATTTTGCCCCATAGATATGTGCCACGTCTGCCCCACAGCAGCTCCTGCCCCATAGATCTGACCCACATCTGCCCCACAGCAGCTCCTGCCCCATAGACCCTACCAACATGTGCAGCACAGCAGCTCCTGCCCATAGATCTAACCCACATCTGCCCCACAGCAGCTCCTGCCCCATAGATCTGACCCACATCTGCTCCACAGCATCTCCTGCCCCATAGATCTGACCCCCATCTGCCACACAGCAGCTCCTGCCTCATACATCTGACTCACAGCATCTCCTGCCCCATAGAACTGGCCCACATCAGCCACAGCAGCTCCTGACCTATAGATCTGACCCACATCTGACTCACAGCAGCTCCTGCCCCATAGATCTGACCCACATCTGCCACACAGCAGCCTTTGCCCCATAGATCTGACCCACATCTGCCCCACAGCATCTCCTGCCCCATAGATCTGACCCACATGTGCCCCAGAGCTGCTCCTGCCCCATAGATCTGAACCACAGCAGCTCCTGTCTCATAGATCTTACCCACATCAGCCCCACAGCAGATTTTGCCCCATAGTTATGTCCCACATCTGCCCAACAGCAACTCCTGCCCCATAGATCTGACCCACATGTGCCCACAGCAGCTCCTGCCCCATAGACCTGACCCACATGTTCCCCACAGCAGCTCCTGCCCCATAGATCTGACCCACAGCATCTCCTGCCACAAAGATCTGACCCAAATCAGCCCCACAGCATCTCCTGCCCCATAGATCTGACCCACATGTGCCCCACAGCAGCTCCAAACTCATAGATCTGACTCACATCAGTCCAACAGCAGATTTTGCACCATAGATATGTCCCTCATATTCCCCACAGCAACTCCTGCCCCATCGATCTGACCTACATCATCCCCTCTGCAGCTCCTGCCCCATAGGTCTGACCCACATGTGCCCCACAGCAGCTCCTGCCATATAGATCTAACCACCATCAGCCCCAAAGCAGCTCCTGCTCCATAGATCTGACCCAAGTCAGCCCCACAGCAGCTCCTGCCTTATAGATCTAACCACCATCAGCCCCACAACAGCTTCTACCCCATAGATCTGACCCACATGTGCTCCACTGCAGCTCCAGTCCCGTAGATCTGAACCACAGCAGCCCATGCCCCATAGATCGGACCCTCATCAGCAACACAGCAGCTCCTGACCCATACATCTGACCCAAATCTGCCCCACACCATCTCCTGCCCCATAGATCTAACTCACATGTGCCCCACAGCAGCTCCTGCCCATAGATCTGACCCACATGTGCCCCAGAGCAGCTCTGCCCCATTGATTTGACCCACATCAGCCCCACAGGAGATCCTGCCCCATAGATCTGACCCATATCAGCCCCACAGCAGATTTTGCCCCATAGATATGTGCCACGTCTACCCCACAGCAGCTCCAGCCCCATAGACCCTTCCAACATGTGCAGCACAGCAGCTCCTGCCCATAGATCTGACCCACATCTGCCCCACAGCAGCTGCTGCCCCATAGATCTGACCCACATCTGCTCCAGAGCATATTTTGCCCCATAGATATGTGCCACGTCTGCCACACAGCAGCCTTTGCCCCATAGATCTGACCCACATCTGCCCCACAGCATCTCCTGCCCCATAGATCTGACCCACATCTGCCCCACAGCAGCTCCTGCCCCATAGATCTGACCCACATCTGCCCCACAGCAGCTCCTGCCTCATACATCTGACTCACAGCATCTCCAGCCCCATAGAACTGGCCGACATCAGCCACAGCAGCTCCTGCCCCATAGTTCTGACCCACATGCGCCCCACAGCAGCTCCTGCCCCATAGGTCTGACCCACATGCGCCTCACAGCAGCTCCTGCCCCATAGATCTAACCACCATCAGCCCCAAAGCAGCTCCTGCCCCATAGATTTGACCCACATCAGCCACACAGCATCTCCCGCCCCATAGATGTGACCCACATCTGCACCACAGCAGCTCCACCCCATAGATATGCCCTACATCTGCCCCACATCAGCTCCTGCGACATAGATCTTACCCAGATCTGCTCCACAGCAGCTGCTGCCCCAAAGATCTGACCAACATCAGCCCCACAGCAGCTCCTGCCCCATAGATCTGACCCACATCTGACCCACAGCAGCTCCTGCCCCATAGACCCTACCAACATGTGCAGCACAGCAGCTCCTGCCCATAGATCTAACCCACATCTGCCCCACAGCAGCTCCTGCCCCATAGATCTGACCCACATCTGCCCCACAGCAGCTCCTGCCCCATAGATCTGACCCACATCTGCCCCACAGCAGCTCCTGCCTCATACATCTGACTCACAGCATCTCCTGCCCCATAGAACTGGCCCACATCAGCCACAGCAGCTCCTGCCCCATAGATCTTACCCACATATGCCACACAGAAGCCTTTGCCCCATAGATCTGACCCACATCTGCCCCACAGCATCTCCTGCCCCATAGATCTGACCCACATCAGCCACACAGCATCTCCCTCACCATAGATGTGACCCACATCTGCACCACAGCAGCTCCTCCCCATAGATATGCCCTACATCTGCCCCACATCAGCTCCTGAAACATAGATCTGACCCGCATCTTCGCCACAACAGCTCCTGCCCCATAGATCTGACCCACATCAGACCCACAGCTGATCCTCCCCAAAGATCTGACACACATCTGCCCCAGAGCTGCTCCTGCCCCATAGATCTGAACCACAGCAGCTCCTGCCCCATAGATCTGACCCACATCTGCCCCACAGCAGCTCCTGCCCCATAGATCTGACCCACATCTGCTCCACAGCATCTCCTGCCCCGTAGATCTGACCCCCATCTGCCCCACAGCAGCTCCTGCCTCATACATCAGACTCACAGCATCTCCTGCCCCATAGAACTGGCCCACATCAGCCACAGCAGCTCCTGACCTATAGATCTGACCCACATCTGCTCCACAGCATCTCCTGCCCCATAGATCTGACCCACATCTGCACACAGCAGCCTTTGCTCCATAGATCTGACCCACATCTGCCCCACAGCATCTCCTGCCCCATAGATCTGACCCACATCTGCCCCACAGCAGCTCCTGCCCCATAGATCTGACCCACATCTGCCCCACAGCAGCTCCTGCCTCATACATCTGACTCACAGCATCTCCTGCCCCATAGAACTGGCCCACATCAGCCACAGCAGCTCCTACCCCATAGATCTGACCCACATCAGCCCCACAGCAGATTTTGCCCCATAGGTATGTGCCACGTCTGCCCCACAGCAGCTCCTGCGACATAGATCTTACCCAGATCTGCTCCACAGCAGCTGCTGACCCAAAGATCTGACCAACATCAGCCCCACAGCAGCTCCTGCCCCATAGATCTGACCCACATCTGCCCCACAGCAGCTCCTGCCCCATAGACCCTACCAACATGTGCAGCACAGCAGCTCCTGCCCATAGATCTAATCCACATCTGCCCCACAGCAGCTCCTGCCCCATAGATCTGACCCACATCTGCTCCACAGCAGCTCCTGCCCCATAGATCTGACCCCCATCTGCCCCACAGCAGCTCCTGCCTCATACATCTGACCCACAGCATCTCCTGCCCCATAGAACTGGCCCACATCAGCCACAGCAGCTCCTGACCTATAGATCTGACCCACATCTGCTCCACAGCATCTCCTGCCCCATAGATCTGACCCACATCTGCCCCACAGCAGCTCCTGCCTCATACATCTGACTCACAGCATCTCCTGCCCCTTAGAACTGGCCCACATCAGCCACAGCAGCTCCTGACCTATAGATCTGACCCACATCTGACCCACAGCAGCTCCTGCCCCATAAATCTGACCCACATCTGCCACACAGCAGCTCCTACCCCATAGATCTGACCCACATATGCCACACAGCAGCCTTTGCCCCATAGATCTGACCCACATCTGCCCCACAGCATCTCCTGCCCCATAGATCTGACCCACATGTGCCCCACAGCAGCTCCTAACACATAGATCTGACCCACATGTGCCCCAGAGCTGCTCCTGCCCCATAGATCTGAACCACAGCAGCTCCTGTCTCATAGATCTTACCCACATCAGCCCCACAGCAGATTTTGCCTGATAGTTATGCCCCACATCTGCCCAACAGCAACTCCTGCCCCATAGACCTGACCCACATGTTCCCCACAGCATCTCCTGCCCCATAGAACTGGCCCACATCAGCCACAGCAGCTCCAGACCTATAGATCTGACCCACATCTGACCCACAGCAGCTCCTGCCCCATAGATCTGACCCACATCTGCAACACAGCAGCCTTTGCCCCATAGATCTGACCCACATCTGCCCCACAGCATCTCCTGCCCCATAGATCTGACCCACATCTGCCCCACAGCATCTCCTGCCCCATAGATCTGACCCACATATGCCCCACAGCATCTCCTGCCCCATAGATCTGACCCACATGTTCCCCACAGCAGCTCCTAACACATAGATCTAACCCACATGTGCCCCAGAGCTGCTCCTGCCCCATAGATCTGAACCACAGCAGCTCCTAACACATAGATCTTACCCACATCAGCCCCACAGCAGATTTTGCCCCATAGTTATGTCCCACATCTGCCCAACAGCAACTCCTGCCGCATAGATCTGACCCACATGCGCCTCACAGCAGCTCCTGCCCCATAGATCTAACCACCATCAGCCCCAAAGCAGCTCCTGCCTAATGGATTTGACCCACATCAGCCACACAGCATCTCCTGCCCCATAGATGTGACCCACATCTGCCCCACAGCAGCTCCTCCCCATAGATCTAACACCCATCAGCCTCACAGCAGCTCCTGCCCTATAGATATGCCCTACATCTGCCCCACATCAGCTCCTGCAACAGAGATCTGACCCACATCTGCAACACAGCAGCTCCTTCTCCATAAATCTGACCAACATCAGGCCCACATTTGTTCCTGCCCCATAGATCTGACCCACAGCAGCCCCTGCCTCATAGATCTGACCCACAAGTGCCCCACAGCAGCTCCAGCCCAATAGACCTGACCCACATCTGCCCCAAAGCATCTCCTGCCCCATAGATCTTTCCTACATCAGCCCCACAGCACCTCCGGCCCAATAGATCTGACCCACATGTGCCCCACAGCAGCTCCTGCCCCATAGATCTGACCCACATCAACCATGTTGATAAACATGAAAACATACAACATGGGTTGCATCAACCATGTAATCCATGGTGTCCCTATGTGTCCCAATGTCACCCTATGGGTCCCAGTGTCTCCCTATGGGTCACTATGTGTCCCTATGTGTCCCAATGTCCCCCCTATGGGTTGCTATGTGCCTCTATGGGGCTCTATGGGGCTCTATGGGGTGCCTATGGAGCTCTATGGGGCGTTCTGAGGTTTCTATGGGGTGTCTATGGAACGCTATGGTGTGTCTATTTGGTAAATTAGTTTCTATGGGTGGCTTTGGGAGCTCTATGGGGCACAATGGGTTGCCTACGGGGCTCTATGGGATGTCTGTGGGGCTCTATGGCGCGGCTATATGTCCTTATGTGGTGTCTATGTGGCACTATGTTGTGCTATGGGGTGCTGTGAGGCACTATGGGGTGCTATGGGGCTCTATGGAGCAGTATAGGGTGTCTATGGGTCTCTATGGGGTGCAATGGGGCGCTGTGGGGCACAAGAGAGTGTCTATGAGGCTCCATGGGCTGCTATGGGGCACTGTGGAGTAGCTATGGGATGATTTGGGGTCTCTTTGTACCCCTATGGGTCACTATGGGTCACTATGTGGTGTCTATGGGGCTCTATGGGGTGGCTATGCGGTGCTGTAGGGTGGCTATGGGGTGCTTTGGGGTATCCTTGGGTTCCTATGGGGCGCTATGGGTGACTATGGGGTGCTATGGTTTGCTATGGGGCTCTATGCGGAAGAATGGGGTCTCTATGGGGCGCTATGAGGTCCCTATGGGGCTCTATGGGGAGTCTATGGGGTGTCTTTGGGGATCTATGGGTTGTCTGTGGGGCTCTATGGGGTCTGCATGGGGTCTGTATGGGGTTCAGTGAGTTTCTATGGGGCTCTATGGGGTGTCTACAGGCACTATGGGGCGATATGGGGTGTCTATGTGGTTCAATTGGGCTCTATGGTGTGGCTGTAGGGCCTTATGTGGTGTCTATGGGGCACTGTGGGCTGCTATGGGGTGCTGTAGGGAGCTATGGAGTGTCTATGGGGCTCTATGGAGCAGTATGCTGTGTCTATGGGTCCCTATGGGGTGCAATGGGGTGCTGTGGGGCACAATGGAGTGTCTATGAGGCTCCATGGGCTGCTATGGGGCACTATGGAGTAGCTATGGGGTGCTATGGGGTCTCTTTGGGCCCCTATGGGTCACTATGGGGCTCTATGGGGTATCTTTGTGTTCCTATGGGGCGCTATGGGTGACTATGGGGTCGCTCTGGTTTTCTTTGAGGCACTATGGGTCTCAATGGGGTCTCTATGGGTCTCAATTTATCCTTATGGCTCCCAATGACTGTCTATGGGTCTCTATGTGTCCCTATGGGTCCCAGTGTCTCTCTATGTGTCCCTATGGGTCCCAGTGTCTCTCTATGGGTCCCAATGTCTTCCTCTGGATCTCTATGGGTCCCTAGGGGTCCCAGTGTCTCTCTATGTCCCCCTGTCTAGGTGGTAACTATACAGATGGTAACAAAGATGGTAACAAATGTACAGAGGTTCTAAGCGAGAGAGAAACTCACCAGTGGTGATGCCTTCGCTGAGGAAGCTGGGGCGGTCTTCACTGCAGAGCGATGTCCAAGAGATGCTGCCTCACAGAATCACAGAATTCTCAAGGTTGGAAAAGGGCTGCCAGCTTTTGTAGGAGAATAGCATGGGAGACAGTTGTGAAGGCTTTGCTGAAGTCCAAGTAGAGCACATCAACAGCCTTTCTTTCTTTCCTTCATCCATCAGATGGGTCACAGGATCGTAGAAGGAGATCAGATTGGTCAAGCAGGAGCTGCCCTTCACGAACCCATGCTGGCTAGGTCTGATCTCCTGCTCATCCCACACCTGCCGCATCTGTCATCTCCCTCAAGACAATTCGTTCCATTCCCTTCCCTGGCACCGAGGTCAGGCTAACAGGCCTGGAGTTGCCCGGATCCTCCTGACAACCTTGCTTGGAAATGGGAGTCACGTTGGCAAGCCTCCAGTCTTCTGGGACCTCACCCGGTAACAGGGAGCTCGGAAAGATAATGGAAAGCGGCTCGAGTGAGGGTCAGCCCTTAAATGAGGTCTCAGAGGAGGTGGAGTCGAGCTCCAGCCCTCCCGGGAGCACAGCTCCATTACTCTCACCTGTGCTCCCGCAGCTGACCCCACACTTGCCTCAGCTGATTAATCAGAGGTTCAGGCTGTGATTACCAATCTCCCACACAGCCCCTGTGGGTCCCAATGTTTCCCTATGGATCTCTGGGTGTCCCTATAGGACTCTATGGGGTTATTATGCCTCTAAATGGGTCCCTATATGTCTCTATGTCTCTCTATGGGGTCCCTATGTGTCCCAATGTCCCCACTATGGTTTGCTATGTGCCTCTATGGGGTCTCTATGGGGTCTTTTATGGGTAACTATCGTCCCAAATGTATTCCTAAGGGTATCTATGGGTTTCAATGTGGTCCCTATGTGCCTCTATGGGGTCTCTTATGGGTCTCAACGAAGTCCCTATGTGTCTCTATGGGTCTCACTGTCCACCACTGTAATCCATGTGGTCCCTATGTGTCCCAATATCCCCATATGGGTCCCAGTGTCTCCCTATGGGTCACTATGTGTCCCTATGTGTCCCAATGTCCCCCCTATGGGTTGCTATGTGCCTCAATGGGCTCTCTTATGGATAGCTCTGGGCCCAAATGTCTCCCTGTGGGTATCTATGGGTTACATTAGGTCCCTAGGTGCCTCTATGGGGTCTCTTATGGGTCTCAGCGGGTTCCCTATGTGTCTCTATGGGTCTCACTGTCCCCCACTGTAATCCATGGGGTCCTTATGTGTCCCATTGTCCCCCTATGGGATCCAGTGTCTCCTCATGGGTCACGGTGTGTCCCTATGTGTCCCTATGTCCCCCCTATGGGTTGCTATGTTCCTCTATGGGGTCTCTTATGGGTCTCAGCAGGGTCCCTATGTGTCTCGATGGATCTGACTTTCCCCCACTTTAATCCATGGGGTCACTATGTGTCCCAATGTCCCCCCTATGGGGTGCTTTGTGCTTGTATGTGGTTTCTTATGGGTATCTCTGGGCCCAAATATCTTCCTATAGCTATCTCTGGGTTTCAATGTGGTCCCTAGGTGCCTCTATGGGGTCTCTTATGGGTCTCAGCGGGGTTTCTATGTGTCTCTATGGGTCTTGCTGTCCCCCACTGTAGTCCAAGGGGTCCCTATGTGTCCCAATGTCCCCATATGGGTCCCAGTGTCTCCCTATGGGTCAGAATGTTTCCCTACGTGTCCCAATGTCCCCCCTATGGGTTGCTATGTGCCTCTATGGGGTCTCTGTGGGGTCTCTTATGGATATCTCTGGGCCCAAATGTCTTCCTACAAGTATCTATGAGTTTCAATGTGGTCCCTAGGTGCCTCTATGGGGTCTCTTATGGGTCTCAGCGGGGTCCTTATGTATCTCTATGGGTCTCACTGTCCCCCACTGTAATTCATTGGGTCCCTATGTGTCCCAATGTCCCCCTATGGGTCCCAGTGTCTTCCTACGGGTCACAATGTGTACCTATGTGTCCCAATGTCCCCCCTATGGGTTGCTATGTGCCCCTATGGGGTCTCTTATGGTTATCTCTGGGCCCAAATGTCTTCCTTTGGGTATCTATAAGTTTCAAAGTCGTCCTATGTGTCCCTATGGGTCTTAATGGCTCCTAATGTGTCCCTATGAGTCTATATGTGGTCTCACTGTCCCAGTGGGTCTCTATGTGTTCCTATGTGTCTATATGGAGTCTCTATCTGGTTTCTATGGGTCTTGGTGTCCCTCTATGTGTCACTTTGTGCCTCTATGGGGTCTCCATGGGTTTCTATGGGGTCTCTATGTCTCTCTTTGGGTCCCTATTGGTCCCAATAGGTCCCTATGAGTCTCTATGATGTCTCCCTTTGTCCCCATATGGGTCCCAGTGTGACCCACATGTGCCCACAGCAGCTCCTGCCCCATAGACCTGACCCACATGTTCCCCACAGCAGCTCCTGCCCCATAGATCTGACCCACAGCATCTCCTGCCACATAGATCTGACCCAAATCAGCCCCACAGCATCTCCTGCCCCATAGATCTGACCCACATGTGCCCCACAGCAGCTCCAAACTCATAGATCTGACTCACATCAGTCCAACAGCAGATTTTGCACCATAGATATGTCCCTCATATTCCCCACAGCGACTCCTGCCCCATAGATCTGACCTACATCATCCCCTCTGCAGCTCCTGCCCCATAGGTCTGACCCACATGTGCCCCACAGCAGCTCCTGCCATATAGATCTAACCACCATCAGCCCCAAAGCAGCTCCTGCCCCATAGATCTGACCCAAGTCAGCCCCACAGCAGCTCCTGCCTTATAGATATGACCCCCATCAGCCCCACAGCAGCTCCTACCACATAGATCTTACCCACATCAGCCCCACAGCAGATTTTGCCCCATAGATATGTGCCACGTCTGCCCCACAGCAGCTCCTGCGACATAGATCTTACCCAGATCTGCTCCACAGCAGCTGCTGCCCCAAAGATCTGACCAACATCAGCCCCACAGCAGCTCCTGCCCCATAGATCTGACCCACATCTGCCCCACAGCAGCTCCTGCCCCATAGACCCTACCAACATGTGCAGCACAGCAGCTCCTGCCCATAGATCTGACCAACATCTGCCCCACAGCAGCTCCTGCCCCATAGGTCTGACCCACATGTGCCCCACAGCAGCTCCTGCCATATAGATCTTACCACCATCAGCCCCAAAGCAGCTCCTGCCCCATAGATCTGACCCAAGTCAGCCCCACAGCAGCTCCTGCCTTATAGATCTAACCACCATCAGCCCCACAACAGCTTCTACCCCATAGATCTGACCCACATGTGCTCCACTGCAGCTCCAGTCCCGTAGATCTGAACCACAGCAGCCCATGCCCCATAGATCTGACCCTCATCAGCAACACAGCAGCTCCTGACCCATACATCTGACCCAAATCTGCCCCACACCATCTCCTGCCCCATAGATCTAACTCACATGTGCCCCACAGCAGCTCCTGCCCATAGATCTGACCCACAGCAGCTCCTGCCCTATAGATCTGATTCAAATCTGCACCACAGCAGCTCCTGCTCCATAGATCTGACCCACATGTGCCCCAGAGCAGCTCTGCCCCATTGATTTGACCCACATCAGCCCCACAGGAGATCCTGCCCCATAGATCTGACCCACATCAGCCCCACAGCAGATTTTGCCCCATAGATATGTGCCACGTCTGCCCCACAGCAGCTCCTGCGACATAGATCTTACCCAGATCTGCTCCACAGCAGCTGCTGCCCCATAGATCTGACCAACATCAGCCCCACAGCAGCTCCTGCCCCATAGATCTGACCCACATCTGCCCCACAGCAGCTCCTGCCCCATAGACCCTACCAACATGTGCAGCACAGCAGCTCCTGCCCATAGATCTGACCCACATCTGCCCCACAGCAGCTCCTGCCCCATAGATCTGACCCACATCTGCTCCACAGCATCTCCTGCCCCATAGATCTGACCCCCATCTGCCCCACAGCAGCTCCTGCCTCATACATCTGACTCACAGCATCTCCTGCCCCATAGAACTGGCCCACATCAGCCACAGCAGCTCCTGACCTATAGATCTGACCCACATCTGCCACACAGCAGCCTTTGCCCCTTAGATCTGACCAACATCTGCCCCACAGCATCTCCTGCCCCATAGATCTGACCCACATGTGCCCACAGCAGCTCCTGCCCCATAGACCTGACCCACATGTTCCCCACAGCAGCTCCTGCCCCATAGATCTGACCCACAGCATCTCCTGCCACATAGATCTGACCCACAGCAGCTCCTGCCCATAGATCTGACCCACATCAGCCCCACAGCAGATTTTGCCCCATAGATATGTGCCACGTCTGCCCCACAGCAGCTCCTGCGACATAGATCTTACCCAGATCTGCTCCACAGCAGCTGCTGACCCAAGGATCTGACCAACATCAGCCCCACAGCAGCTCCTGCCCCATAGATCTGACCCACATCTGCCCCACAGCAGCTCCTGCCCCATAGACCCTACCAACATGTGCAGCACAGCAGCTCCTGCCCATAGATCTGACCCACATCTGCCCCACAGCAGCTCCTGCCCCATAGATCTGACCCCCATCTGCCCCACAGCATCTCCTGCCCCATAGATCTGACCCACATGTGCCTCACAGCAGCTCCTAATACATAGATCTGACCCAGATGTGCCCCAGACCTGCTCCTGCCCCATAGATCTGAAACACAGCAGCTCCTGTCTCATAGATCTTACCCACATCAGCCCCACAGCAGATTTTGCCCCATAGTTATGCCCCACATCTGCCCCACAGCAACTCCTGCCCCATAGATCTGACCCACATCTGCTCCACAGCAGCTCCTGCCCCATAGATCTGACCCACATCTGCTCCACAGCAGCTCCTGCCCCATAGATCTGACCTACATCTGCTCCACAGCATCTCCTGCCCCATAGATCTGACCCCCATCTGCCCCACAGCAGCTCCTGCCTCATACATCTGACTCACAGCATCTCCTGCCCCATAGAACTGGCCCACATCAGCCACAGCAGCTCCTGACCTATAGATCTGACCCACATCTGACCCACAGCATCTCCTGCCCCATAGACCTGACCCACTTCTGCCACACAGCAGCCTTTGCCCCATAGATCTGACCCACATCTGCCCCACAGCATCTCCTGCCCCATAGATCTGACCCACATGTGCCCCACAGCAGCTCCTAACACATAGATCTGACCCACATGTGCCCCACAGCATCTCCTGCCCCATAGATCTGACCCCCATCTGCCCCACAGCAGCTCCTGCCTCATACATCTGACTCACAGCATCTCCTGCCCCATAGAACTGGCCCACATCAGCCCCACAGCAGATTTTGCCCCATAGTTATGTCCCACATCTGCCCAACAGCAACTCCTGCCCCATAGATCTGACCCACATGTGCCCACAGCAGCTCCTGCCCCATAGACCTGACCCACATGTTCCCCACAGCAGCTCCTGCCCCATAGATCTGACCCACAGCATCTCCTGCCACATAGATCTGACCCAAATCAGCCCCACAGCATCTCTTGCCCCATAGATCTGACCCACATGTGCCCCACAGCAGCTCCTGCCCCATAGATCTGAACCACAACAGCTCCAAACTCATAGATCTGACCCACATCAGCCCCACAGCAGCTCCTGCAACATAGATCTTACCCAGATCTACTCCACAGCAGCTGCTGCCCCAAAGATCTGACCAACATCAGCCCCACAGCAGCTCCTGCCCCATAGATCTGACCCACATCTGACCCACAGCAGCTCCTGCCCCATAGACCCTACCAACATGTGCAGCACAGCAGCTCCTGCCCATAGATCTAACCCACATCTGCCCCACAGCACCTCCTGCCCCATAGATCTGACCCACATCTGCCCCACAGCAGCTCCTGCCCCATAGATCTGACCCACATCTGCCCCACAGCAGCTCCTGCCTCATACATCTGACTCACAGCATCTCCTGCCCCATAGAACTGGCCCACATCAGCCACAGCAGCTCCTGCCCCATAGATCTTACCCACATATGCCACACAGAAGCCTTTGCCCCATAGATCTGACCCACATCTGCCCCACAGCATCTCCTGCCCCATAGATCTGACCCACATCAGCCACACAGCATCTCCCGCCCCATAGATGTGACCCACATCTGCACCACAGCAGCTCCTCCCCATAGATATGCCCTACATCTGCCCCACATCAGCTCCTGAAACATAGATCTGACCCGCATCTTCGCCACAACAGCTCCTGCCCCATAGATCTGACCCACATCAGACCCACAGCTGATCCTCCCCAAAGATCTGACACACATCTGCCCCAGAGCTGCTCCTGCCCCATAGATCTGAACCACAGCAGCTCCTGCCCCATAGATCAGACCCACATCTGCCCCACAGCAGCTCCTGCCCCATAGATCTGACCCACATCTGCCCCACAGCAGCTCCTGCCCCGTAGATCTGACCCCCATCTGCCCCACAGCAGCTCCTGCCTCATACATCAGACTCACAGCATCTCCTGCCCCATAGAACTGGCCCACATCAGCCACAGCAGCTCCTGACCTATAGATCTGACCCACATCTGCTCCACAGCATCTCCTGCCCCATAGATCTGACCCACATCTGCCCCACAGCAGCTCCTGCCCCATAGATCTGACCCACATCTGCTCCACAGCATCTCCTGCCCCATAGATCTGACCCCCATCTGCCCCACAGCAGCTCCTGCCTCATACATCTGACTCACAGCATCTCCTGCCCCATAGAACTGGCCCACATCAGCCACAGCAGCTCCTACCCCATAGATCTGACCCACATCAGCCCCACAGCAGATTTTGCCCCATAGGTATGTGCCACGTCTGCCCCACAGCAGCTCCTGCGACATAGATCTTACCCAGATCTGCTCCACAGCAGCTGCTGACCCAAAGATCTGACCAACATCAGCCCCACAGCAGCTCCTGCCCCATAGATCTGACCCACATCTGCCCCACAGCAGCTCCTGCCCCATAGACCCTACCAACATGTGCAGCACAGCAGCTCCTGCCCATAGATCTAATCCACATCTGCCCCACAGCAGCTCCTGCCCCATAGATCTGACCCACATCTGCTCCACAGCATCTCCTGCCCCATAGATCTGACCCCCATCTGCCCCACAGCAGCTCCTGCCTCATACATCTGACCCACAGCATCTCCTGCCCCATAGAACTGGCCCACATCAGCCACAGCAGCTCCTGACCTATAGATCTGACCCACATCTGCTCCACAGCATCTCCTGCCCCATAGATCTGACCCACATCTGCCCCACATCAGCTCCTGCCTCATACATCTGACTCACAGCATCTCCTGCCCCTTAGAACTGGCCCACATCAGCCACAGCAGCTCCTGACCTATAGATCTGACCCACATCTGACCCACAGCAGCTCCTGCCCCATAAATCTGACCCACATCTGCCACACAGCAGCCTTTGCCCCATAGATCTGACCCACATCTGCCCCACAGCATCTCCTGCCCCATAGATCTGACCCACATGTGCCCCACAGCAGCTCCTAACACATAGATCTGACCCACATGTGCCCCAGAGCTGCTCCTGCCCCATAGATCTGAACCACAGCAGCTCCTGTCTCATAGATCTTACCCACATCAGCCCCACAGCAGATTTTGCCCCATAGTTATGCCCCACATCTGCCCAACAGCAGCTCCTGCCCCATAGACCTGACCCACATGTTCCCCACAGCAGCTCCTGCCCCATAGATCTGACCCACAGCATCTCCTGCCACATAGATCTGACCCACATGTGCCCCACAGCAGCTCCAAACTCATAGATCTGACTCACATCAGTCCAACAGCAGATTTTGCACCATAGATATGTCCCTCATATTCCCCACAGCAGCTCCTGCCCCATAGATCTGACCTACATCATACCCTCTGCAGCTCCTGCCCCATAGGTCTGACCCACATGTGCCCCACAGCAGCTCCTGCCATATAGATCTAAACACCATCAGCCCCAAAGCAGCTCCTGCCCCATAGATCTGACCCAAGTCAGCCCCACAGCAGCTCCTGCCTTATAGATCTAACCACCATCAGCCCCACAGCAGCTCCTGCCCCATAGATCTGACCCACATCTGCCCCACAGCAGCTCCTGCCCCATAGACCCTACCAACATGTGCAGCACAGCAGCTCCTGCCCATAGATCTGACCCACATCTGCCCCACAGCAGCTCCTGCCCCATAGATCTGACCCACATCTGCTCCACAGCATCTCCTGCCCCATAGATCTGACCCCCATCTGCCCCACAGCAGCTCCTGCCTCATACATCTGACTCACAGCATCTCCTGCCCCATAGAACAGGCCCACATCAGCCACAGCAGCTCCTGACCTATAGATCTGACCCACATCTGACCCACAGCAGCTCCTGCCCCATAGATCTGACCCACATCTGCCACACAGCAGCCTTTGCCCCATAGATCTGACCCACATCTGCCCCACAGCATCTCCTGCCCCATAGATCTGACCCACATGTGCCCCACAGCAGCTCCTAACACATAGATCTGACCCACATCTGCCCCACAGCAGCTCCTGCCCCATAGACCCTACCAACATGTGCAGCACAGCAGCTCCTGCCCATAGATCTGACCCACATCTGCCCCACAGCAGCTCCTGCCCCATAGATCTGACCCACATCTGCTCCACAGCATCTCCTGCCCCATAGATCTGACCCCCATCTGCCCCACAGCAGCTCCTGCCTCATACATCTGACTCACAGCATCTCCTGCCCCATAGAACTGGCCCACATCAGCCACAGCAGCTCCTGACCTATAGATCTGACCCACATCTGACCCACAGCAGCTCCTGCCCCATAGATCTGACCCACATCTGCCACACAGCAGCCTTTGCCCCATAGATCTGACCCACATCTGCCCCACAGCATCTCCTGACCTATAGATCTGACCCACATGTGCCCCACAGCAGCTCCTGCCCCATAGATCTGACCCACATGTGCCCCACAGCAGCTCCTAACACATAGATCTGACCCAGATGTGCCCCAGAGCTGCTCCTGCCCCATAGATCTGAACCACAGCAGCTCCTGTCTCATAGATCTTACCCACATCAGCCCCACAGCAGATTTTGCCCCATAGTTATGCCCCACATCTGCCCAACAGCAACTCCTGCCCCATAGATCTGACCCACATGTGCCCACAGCAGCTCCTGCCCCATAGACCTGACCCACATGTTCCCCACAGCAGCTCCTGCCCCATAGATCTGACCCACAGCATCTCCTGCCCCATAGATCTGACCCAAATCAGCCCCACAGCATCTCCTGCCCCATAGATCTGACCCACATGTGCCCCACAGCAGCTCCTGCCATATAGATCTAACCACCATCAGCCCCAAAGCAGCTCCTGCCCCATAGATCTGACCCAAGTCAGCCCCACAGCAGCTCCTGCCTTATAGATCTAACCACCATCAGCCCCACAACAGCTTCTACCCCATAGATCTTACCCACATGTGCTCCACTGCAGCTCCAGTCCCGTAGATCTGAACCACAGCAGCCCATGCCCCATAGATCTGACCCTCATCAGCAACACAGCAGCTCCTGACCCATACATCTGACCCAAATCTGCCCCACACCATCTCCTGCCCCATAGATCTAACTCACATGTGCCCCACAGCAGCTCCTGCCCATAGATCTGACCCACAGCAGCTCCTGCCCTATAAATCTGATTCAAATCTGCCCCACAGCAGCTCCTGCTCCATAGATCTGACCCACATCTGCCCCACAGCAGCTCCTGCCTCATACATCTGAATCACAGCATCTCCTGCCCCATAGAACTGGCCCACATCAGCCACAGCAGCTCCTGACCTATAGATCTGACCCACATCTGACCCACAGCAGCTCCTGCCCCATAGATCCGACCCACATCTGCCACACAGCAGCCTTTGCCCCATAGATCTGACCCACATCTGCCCTACAGCATCTCCTGCCCCATAGATCTGACCCACATGTGCCCCACAGCAGCTCCTAACACATAGATCTGACCCACATGTGCCCCAGAGCTGCTCCTGCCCCATAGATCTGAACCACAGCAGCTCCTGTCTCATAGATCTTACCCACATCAGCCCCACAGCAGATTTTGCCCCATAGTTATGCCCCACATCTGCCCAACAGCAACTCCTGCCCCATAGATCTGACCCACATGTGCCCACAGCAGCTCCTGCCCCATAGATCTGACCCACATCTGCCACACAGCAGCTCCTGCCCCATAGATCTGACCCACAGCATCTCCTGCCACATAGATCTGACCCAAATCAGCCCCACAGCATCTCCTGCCCCATAGATCTGACCCACATGTGCCCCACAGCAGCTCCAAACTCATAGATCTGACTCACATCAGTCCAACAGCAGATTTTGCACCATAGACATGTCCCTCATATTCCCCACAGCAACTCCTGCCCCATAGATCTGACCTACATCATCCCCTCTGCAGCTCCTGCCCCATAGGTCTGACCCACATCAGCCCCACAGCAGATTTTGCCCCATAGATATGTGCCACGTCTGCCCCACAGCAGCTCCTGCGACATAGATCTTACCCAGATCTGCTCCACAGCAGCTGCTGCCCCAAAGATCTGACCAACATCAGCCCCACAGCAGCTCCTGCCCATAGATCTGACCCACATCTGCCCCACAGCAGCTCCTGCCCCATAGACTTTACCAACATGTGCAGCACAGCAGCTCCTGCCCTATAGATCTGATTCAAATCTGCCCCACAGCAGCTCCTGCTCCATAGATCTGACCCACATGTGCCCCAGAGCAGCTCTGCCCCATTGATTTGACCCACATCAGCCCCACAGCAGATTTTGCCCCATAGATATGTGCCACGTCTGCCCCACAGCAGCTCCTGCGACATAGATCTTACCCAGATCTGCTCCACAGCAGCTGCTGCCCCAAAGATCTGACCAACATCAGCCCCACAGCATCTCCTGCCCCATAGATCTGACCCACATCTGCCCCACAGCAGCTCCTGCCCCATAGACCCTACCAACATGTGCAGCACAGCAGCTCCTGCCCATAGATCTAATCCACATCTGCCCTACAGCAGCTCCTGCCTCATACATCTGACTCACAGCATCTCCTGCCCCATAGAACTGGCCCACATCAGCCACAGCAGCTCCTGACCTATAGATCTGACCCACATCTGACCCACAGCAGCTCCTGCCCCATAGATCTGACCCACATCTGCCACACAGCAGCTCCTGCCCCATAGATCTGACCCACATGTGCCCGACAGCAGCTCCTAACACATAGATCTGACCCACATGTGCCCCAGAGCTGCTCCTGTTCCATAGATCTGAACCACAGCAGCTCCACTGCAGCTCCAGTCCCGTAGATCTGAACCACAGCAGCCCATGCCCCATAGATCTGACCCTCATCAGCAACACAGCAGCTCCTGACCCATACATCTGACCCAAATCTGCCCCACACCATCTCCTGCCCCATAGATCTAACTCACATGTGCCCCACAGCAGCTCCTGCCCATAGATCTGACCCACAGCAGCTCCTGCCCTATAGATCTGATTCAAATCTGCCCCACAGCAGCTCCTGCTCCATAGATCTGACCCACATGTGCCCCAGAGCAGCTCTGCCCCATTGATTTGACCCACATCAGCCCCACAGGAGATCCTGCCCCATAGATCTGACCCACATCAGCCCCACAGCAGATTTTGCCCCATAGATATGTGCCACGTCTGCCCCACAGCAGCTCCTGCGACATAGATCTGACCCACATCTGCTCCACAGCAGCTCCTGCCTCATACATCTGACCCACATCTGCCCCACAGCAGCTCCTGCCCCATAGATCTGACCCACATCTGCCCCACAGCAGCTCCTGCCCCATAGATCTGACCCACATCTGCTCCACAGCAGCTCCTGCCCCATAGATCTGACCCCCATCTGCCCCACAGCAGCTCCTGCCTCATACATCTGACTCACAGCATCTCCTGCCCCATAGAACTGGCCCACATCAGCCACAGCAGCTCCTGACCTATAGATCTGACCCACATCTGCCACACAGCAGCTCCTGCCCCATAGATCTGACCCACATCTGCCACACAGCAGCTCCTAACACATAGATCTGACCCACAGCATCTCCTGCCACATAGATCTGACCCAAATCAGCCCCACAGCATCTCCTGCCCCATAGATCTGACCCACATGTGCCCCACAGCAGCTCCAAACTCATAGATCTGACTCACATCAGTCCAACAGCAGATTTTGCACCATAGATATGTCCCTCATATTCCCCACAGCAACTCCTGCCCCATAGATCTGACCCACATCAGCCCCACAGCAGATTTTCCCCCATAGATATGTGCCACGTCTGCCCCACAGCAGCTCCTGCGACATAGATCTTACCCAGATCTGCTCCTCAGCAGCTCCTGCCCCATAGATCTGACCCACATCTGCCCCACAGCAGCTCCTGCCCCATAGACCCTACCAACATGTGCAGCACAGCAGCTCCTGCCCCATAGATCTGACCCACATCTGCCCCACAGCAGCTCCTGCCTCATACATCTGACTCAGAGCATCTCCTGCCCCATAGAACTGGCCCACATCAGCCACAGCAGCTCCTGACCTATAGATCTGACCCACATCTGACCCACAGCAGCTCCTGCCCCATAGATCTGACCCACATCTGCTCCACAGCATCTCCTGCCCCATAGATCTGACCCCCATCTGCCCCACAGCAGCTCCTGCCTCATACATCTGACTCCCAGCATCTCCTGCCGCATAGAACTGGCCCACAGCAGCTCCTGACCTATAGATCTGACCCACATATGACCCACTGCAGCTCCTGCCCCATAGATCTGACCCACATCTGCCCCACAGCATCTCCTGCCCCATATATCTGACCCACATCTGCCCCACAGCAGCTCCTGCCCCATAGATCTGACCCACATCTGACCCACAGCAGCTCCTGCCCCATACATCTTACCCAGATCTGCCCCACAGCAGCTCCTACCCAAAGATCTGACCCACATCATCTCGACAGCAGCTCCTGCCCCATAGATCTGACCCACATGTGCCCCACAGCAGCTCCTAACACATAGATCTGACCCACATGTGCCCCAGAGCTGCTCCTGCCCCATAGATCTGAACCACAGCAGCTCCTGTCTCATAGATCTTACCCACATCAGCCCCACAGCAGATTTTGCCCCATAGTTATGTCCCACATCTGCCCAACAGCAACTCCTGCCCCATAGATCTGACCCACATGTGCCCACAGCAGCTCCTGCCCCATAGACCTGACCCACATGTTCCCCACAGCAGCTCCTGCCCCATAGATCTAACCACCATCAGTCCCAAAGCAGCTCCTGCCCCATAGATTTGACCCACATCAGCCACACAGCATCTCCCGCCCCATAGATGTGACCCACATCTGCACCACAGCAGCTCCTCCCCATAGATCTAACACCCATCAGCCTCACAGCAGCTCCTGCCCCATAGATATGCCCTACATCTGCCCCACATCAGCTCCTGCAACATAGATGTGACCCACATCTGCAACACAGCAGCTCCTGCTCCATAAATCTGACCAACATCAGGCCCACATTTGTTCCTGCCCCATAGATCTGACCCACAGCAGCCCCTGCCTCATAGATCTGACCCACAAGTGCCCCACAGCAGCTCCAGCCCAATAGACCTGACCCACATCTGCCCCAAAGCATCTCCTGCCCCATAGATCTTTCCTACATCAGCCCCACAGCACCTCCGGCCCAATAGATCTGACCCACATGTGCCCCACAGCAGCTCCTGCCCCATAGATCTGACCCACATCAACCATGTTGATAAACATGAAAACATACAACATGGGTTGCATCAACCATGTAATCCATGGTGTCCCTATGTGTCCCAATGTCACCCTATGGGTCCCAGTGTCTCCCTATGGGTCACTATGTGTCCCTATGTGTCCCAATGTCCCCCCTATGGGTTGCTATGTGCCTCTATGGGTTCTCTATGGGGCTCTATGGGGTGCCTATGGAGCTCTATGGGGCGTTCTGAGGTTTCTATGGGGTGTCTATGGAACGCTATAGTGTGTCTATTTGGTAAATTAGTTTCTATGGGTGGCTATGGGAGCTCTATGGGGCACAATGGGTTGCCTACGGGGCTCTATGGGATGTCTGTGGGGCTCTATGGCGCGGCTATATGTCCTTATGTGGTGTCTATGTGGCACTATGTTGTGCTATGGGGTGCTGTGAGGCACTATGGGGTGCTATGGGGCTCTATGGAGCAGTATAGGGTGTCTATGGGTCCCTATGGGGTGCAATGGGGCGCTGTGGGGCACAAGAGAGTGTCTATGAGGCTCCATGGGCTGCTATGGGGCACTATGGAGTAGCTATGGGGTGCTATGGGGTCTCTTTGGGCCCCTATGGGTCACTATGGGTCACTATGTGGTGTCTATGGGGCTCTATGGGGTGGCTATGCGGTGCTGTAGGGTGGCTATGGGGTGCTTTGGGGTATCCTTGGGTTCCTATGGGTGACTATGGGGTGCTATGGTTTGCTATGGGGCTCTATGCGGAAGAATGGGGTCTCTATGGGGCGCTATGAGGTCCCTATGGGGCTCTATGGGGAGTCTATGGGGTGTCTTTGGGGATCTATGGGTTGTCTGTGGGGCTCTATGGGGTCTGCATGGGGTCTGTATGGGGTTCAGTGGGTCTCTATGGGGCTCTATGGGGTGTCTACAGGCACTATGGGGCGATATGGGGTGTCTATGTGGTTCAAATGGGCTCTATGGTGTGGCTGTAGGGCCTTATGTGGTGTCTATGGGGCACTGTGGGCTGCTATGGGGTGCTGTGGGGAACTATGGGGTGTCTATGGGGCTCTATGGAGCAGTATGCTGTGTCTATGGGTCCCTATGGGGTGCAATGGGGTGCTGTGGGGCACAATGGAGTGTCTATGAGGCTCCATGGGCTGCTATGGGGCACTATGGAGTAGCTATGGGGTGCTATGGGGTCTCTTTGGGCCCCTATGGGTCACTATGGGGCTCTATGGGGTATCTTTGTGTTCCTATGGGGCGCTATGGGTGACTATGGGGTCGCTCTGGGTTTCTTTGAGGCACTATGTTTCTCAATGGGGTCTCTATGGGTCTCAATTTATCCTTATGGCTCCCAATGACTGTCTATGGGTCTCTATGTGTCCCTATGGGTCCCAGTGTCTGTCAATGTGTCCCTATGGGTCCCAGTGTCTCTCTATGTGTCCCAATGTCTTCCTTTGGATCTCTATGGGTCCCTATGGGTCCCAGTGTCTCTCTATGTCCCCCTGTCTAGGTGGTAACTATACAGATGGTAACAAAGATGGTAACAAATGTACAGAGGTTCTAAGCGAGAGAGAAACTCACCAGTGGTGATGCCTTCGCTGAGGAAGCTGGGGCGGTCTTCACTGCAGAGCGATGTCCAAGAGATGCTGCCTCACAGAATCACAGAATTCTCAAGGTTGGAAAAGGGCTGCCAGCTTTTGTAGGAGAATAGCATGGGAGACAGTTGTGAAGGCTTTGCTGAAGTCCAAGTAGAGCACATCAACAGCCTTTCTTTCTTTCCTTCATCCATCAGATGGGTCACAGGATCGTAGAAGGAGATCAGATTGGTCAAGCAGGAGCTGCCCTTCACGAACCCATGCTGGCTAGGTCTGATCTCCTGCTCATCCCACACCTGCCGCATCTGTCATCTCCCTCAAGACAATTCGTTCCATTCCCTTCCCTGGCACCGAGGTCAGGCTAACAGGCCTGGAGTTGCCCGGATCCTCCTGACAACCTTGCTTGGAAATGGGAGTCACGTTGGCAAGCCTCCAGTCTTCTGGGACCTCACCCGGTAACAGGGAGCTCGGAAAGATAATGGAAAGCGGCTCGAGTGAGGGTCAGCCCTTAAATGAGGTCTCAGAGGAGGTGGAGTCGAGCTCCAGCCCTCCCGGGAGCACAGCTCCATTACTCTCACCTGTGCTCCCGCAGCTGACCCCACACTTGCCTCAGCTGATTAATCAGAGGTTCAGGCTGTGATTACCAATCTCCCACACAGCCCCTGTGGGTCCCAATGTTTCCCTATGGATCTCTGGGTGTCCCTATAGGACTCTATGGGGTTATTATGCCTCTAAATGGGTCCCTATATGTCTCTATGTCTCTCTATGGGGTCCCTATGTGTCCCAATGTCCCCACTATGGTTTGCTATGTGCCTCTATGGGGTCTTTTATGGGTAACTATCGTCCCAAATGTATTCCTAAGGGTATCTATGGGTTTCAATGTGGTCCCTATGTGCCTCTATGGGGTCTCTTATGGGTCTCAACGAAGTCCCTATGTGTCTCTATGGGTCTCACTGTCCACCACTGTAATCCATGTGGTCCCTATGTGTCCCAATATCCCCATATGGGTCCCAGTGTCTCCCTATGGGTCACTATGTGTCCCTATGTGTCCCAATGTCCCCCCTATGGGTTGCTATGTGCCTCAATGGGCTCTCTTATGGATAGCTCTGGGCCCAAATGTCTCCCTGTGGGTATCTATGGGTTACATTAGGTCCCTATGTGCCTCTATGGGGTCTCTTATGGGTCTCAGCGGGTTCCCTATGTGTCTCTATGGGTCTCACTGTCCCCCACTGTAATCCATGGGGTCCTTATGTGTCCCATTGTCCCCCTATGGGATCCAGTGTCTCCTCATGGGTCACGGTGTGTCCCTATGTGTCCCTATGTCCCCCCTATGGGTTGCTATGTTCCTCTATGGGGTCTCTTATGGGTCTCAGCAGGGTCCCTATGTGTCTCGATGGATCTGACTGTCCCCCACTTTAATCCATGGGGTCACTATGTGTCCCAATGTCCCCCTATGGGTCCCAGTGTCTCCCTATGTGTACCTATGTGTCCCAATGGCCCCCTATGGGTCACTATGTGTCCCAATGTCCCCCCTATGGGTTGCTATGTGCTTGTATGTGGTTTCTTATGGGTATCTCTGGGCCCAAATATCTTCCTATAGCTATCTATGGGTTTCAATGTGGTCCCTATGTGCCTCTATGGGGTCTCTTATGGGTCTCAGCGAGGTTTCTATGTGTCTCTATGGGTCTGGCTGTCCCCCACTGTAGTCCAAGGGGTCCCTATGTGTCCCAATGTCCCCATATGGGTCCCAGTGTCTCCCTATGGGTCAGAATGTTTCCCTACATGTCCCAATGTCCCCCCTATGGGTTGCTATGTGCCTCTATGGGGTCTCTGTGGGGTCTCTTATGGATATCTCTGGGCCCAAATGTCTTCCTACAAGTATCTATGAGTTTCAATGTGGTCCCTAGGTGCCTCTATGGGGTCTCTTATGGGTCTCAGCGGGGTCCTTATGTATCTCTATGGGTCTCACTGTCCCCCACTGTAATTCATTGGGTCCCTATGTGTCCCAATGTCCCCCTATGGGTCCCAGTGTCTTCCTACGGGTCACAATGTGTACCTATGTGTCCCAATGTCCCCCCTATGGGTTGCTATGTGCCCCTATGGGGTCTCTATGGGGTCTCTTATGGTTATCTCTGGGCCCAAATGTCTTCCTTTGGGTATCTATAAGTTTCAAAGTCGTCCTATGTGTCCCTATGGGTCTTAATGGCTCCTAATGTGTCCCTATGAGTCTATATGTGGTCTCAATGTCCCAGTGGGTCTCTATGTGTTCCTATGTGTCTATATGGAGTCTCTATCTGGTTTCTATGGGTCTTGGTGTCCCTCTATGTGTCACTTTGTGCCTCTATGGGGTCTCCATGGCTTTCTATGGGGTCTCTATGTCTCTCTTTGGGTCCCTATTGGTCCCAATAGGTCCCTATGAGTCTCTATGATGTCTCCCTATGTCCCCATATGGGTCCCAGTGTGACCCACATGTGCCCACAGCAGCTCCTGCCCCATAGACCTGACCCACATGTTCCCCACAGCAGCTCCTGCCCCATAGATCTGACCCACAGCATCTCCTGCCACATAGATCTGAACCAAATCAGCCCCACAGCATCTCCTGCCACATAGATCTGACCCAAATCAGCCCCACAGCATCTCCTGCCCCATAGATCTGACCCAAGTCAGCCCCACAGCAGCTCCTGCCTTATAGATCTAACCACCATCAGCCCCACAACAGCTTCTACCCCATAGATCTGACCCACATGTGCTCCACTGCAGCTCCAGTCCCGTAGATCTGAACCACAGCAGCCCATGCCCCATAGATCTGACCCTCATCAGCAACACAGCAGCTCCTGACCCATACATCTGACCCAAATCTGCCCCACACCATCTCCTGCCCCATAGATCTAACTCACATGTGCCCCACAGCAGCTCCTGCCCATAGATCTGACCCACAGCAGCTCCTGCCCTATAGATCTGATTCAAATCTGCCCCACAGCAGCTCCTGCTCCATAGATCTGACCCACATGTGCCCCAGAGCAGCTCTGCCCCATTGATTTGACCCACATCAGCCCCACAGGAGATCCTGCCCCATAGATCTGACCCACATCAGCCCCACAGCAGATTTTGCCCCATAGATATGAGCCACGTCTGCCCCACAGCAGCTCCTGCGACATAGATCTTACCCAGATCTGCTCCACAGCAGCTGCTGCCCCAAAGATCTGACCAACATCAGCCACACAGCAGCTCCTGCCCCATAGATCTGACCCACATCTGCCCCACAGCAGCTCCTGCCCATAGATCTGACCCACATCTGCCCCACAGCAGCTCCTGCCCCATAGATCTGACCCACATCTGCTCCACAGCACCTCCTGCCCCATAGATCTGACACCCATCTGCCACACAGCAGCCTTTGCCCCATAGATCTGACCCACATCTGCCCCACAGCAGCTCCTGGCCCATAGACCCTACCAACATGTGCAGCACAGCAGCTCCTGCCCATAGATCTAACCCACATCTGCCCCACAGCACCTCCTGCCCCATAGATCTGACCCACATCTGCCCCACAGCAGCTCCTGACCCATAGATCTGACCCACATCTGCCCCACAGCAGCTCCTGCCTCATACATCTGACTCACAGCATTTCCTGCCCCATAGAACTGGCCCACATCAGCCACAGCAGCTCCTGACCTATAGATCTGACCCACATCTGCTCCACAGCATCTCCTGCCCCATAGAGCTGACCCCCATCTGCCCCACAGCAGCTCCTGCCTCATACATCTGACTCACAGCATCTCCTGCCCCATAGAACTGGCCCACATCAGCCACAGCAGCTCCTGACCTATAGATCTGACCCACATCTGACCCACAGCAGCTCCTGCCTCATAGATCTGACCCACATCTGCCACACAGCAGCCTTTGCCCCATAGATCTGACCCACATCTGCCCCACAGCATCTCCTGCCCCATAGATCTGACCCACATCTGCCCCACAGCAGCTCCTGCCCCATAGATCTGACCCACAGCAGCTCCTGCCCCATACATCTTACCCAGATCTGCCCCACTGCAGCTCCTACCCAAAGATCTGACCCACATCATCTCGACAGCATCTCCTGCCCCATAGATCTGACCCACATGTGCCCCACAGCAGCTCCTAACACATAGATCTGACCTACATGTGCCCCAGAGCTGCTCCTGCCCCATATATCTGAACCACAGCAGCTCCTGTCTCATACATCTTACCCACATCAGCCCCACAGCAGATTTTGCCCCATAGTTATGTCCCACATCTGCCCAACAGCAACTCCTGCCCCATAGGTCTGACCCACATGCGCCTCACAGCAGCTCCTGCCCCATAGATCTAACCACCATCAGCCCCAAAGAAGCTCCTGCCCCATAGATTTGACCCACATCAGCCACACAGCATCTCCCGCCCCATTGATGTGACCCACATCTGCACCACAGCAGCTCCTCCCCATAGATCTAACACCCATCAGCCTCACAGCAGCTCCTGCCCCATAGATATGCCCTACATATGCCCCACATCAGCTCCTGCAACATAGATCTGACCCACATCTGCAACACAGCAGCTCCTGCTCCATAAATCTGACCAACATCAGGCCCACATTTGTTCCTGCCCCATAGATCTGACCCACAGCAGCCCCTGCCTCATAGATCTGACCCACAAGTGCCCCACAGCAGCTCCAGCCCAATAGACCTGACCCACATCTGCCCCAAAGCATCTCCTGCCCCATAGATCTTTCCTACATCAGCCCCACAGCACCTCCGGCCCAATAGATCTGACCCACATGTGCCCCACAGCAGCTCCTGCCCCATAGATCTGACCCACATCAACCATGTTGATAAACATGAAAACATACAACATGGGTTGTATCAACCATGTAATCCATGGTGTCCCTATGTGTCCCAATGTCACCCTATGGGTCCCAGTGTCTCCCTATGGGTCACTATGTGTCCCTATGTGTCCCAATGTCCCCCCTATGGGTTGCTATGTGCCTCTATGGGTTCTCTATGGGGCTCTATGGGGTGCCTATGGAGCTCTATGGGGCGTTCTGAGGTTTCTATGGGGTGTCTATGGAACGCTATAGTGTGTCTATTTGGTAAATGAGTTTCTATGGGTGGCTATGGGAGCTCTATGGGGCACAATGAGTTGCCTACGGGGCTCTATGGGATGTCTGTGGGGCTCTATGGCGCGGCTATATGTCCTTATGTGGTGTCTATGTGGCACTATGTTGTGCTATGGGGTGCTGTGAGGCACTATGGGGTGCTATGGGGCTCTATGGAGCAGTATAGGGTGTCTATGGGTCTCTATGGGGTGCAATGGGGCGCTGTGGGGCACAAGAGAGTGTCTATGAGGCTCCATGGGCTGCTATGGGGCACTATGGAGTAGCTATGGGGTGCTATGGGGTCTCTTTGGGCCCCTATGGGTCACTATGTGGTGTCTATGGGGCTCTATGGGGTGGCTATGCGGTGCTGTAGGGTGGCTATGGGGTGCTTTGGGGTATCCTTGGGTTCCTATGGGGCGCTATGGGTGACTATGGGGTGCTATGGTTTGCTATGGGGCTCTATGCGGAAGAATGGGGTTTCTATGGGGCGCTATGAGGTCCCTATGGGGCTCTATGGGGAGTCTATGGGGTGTCTTTGGGGATCTATGGGTTGTCTGTGGGGCTCTATGGGGTCTGCATGGGATCTGTATGGAGTTCAGTGAGTTTCTATGGGGCTCTATGGGGTGTCTACAGGCACTATGGGGCGATATGGGGTGTCTATGTGGTTCAATTGGGCTCTATGGTGTGGCTGTAGGGCCTTATGTGGTGTCTATGGGGCACTGTGGGCTGCTATGGGGTGCTGTGGGGAACTATGGGGTGTCTATGGGGCTCTATGGAGCAGTATGCTGTGTCTATGGGTCCCTGTGGGGTGCAATGGGGTGCTGTGGGGCACAATGGAGTGTCTATGAGGCTCCATGGGCTGCTATGGGGCACTATGGAGTAGCTATGGGGTGCTATGGGGTCTCTTTGGGCCCCTATGGGTCACTATGGGGCTCTATGGGGTATCTTTGTGTTCCTATGGGGCGCTATGGGTGACTATGGGGTCGCTCTGGGTTTCTTTGAGGCACTATGGGTCTCAATGGGGTCTCTATGGGTCTCAATTTATCCTTATGGCTCCCAATGACTGTCTATGGGTCTCTATGTGTCCCTATGGGTCCCAGTGTCTCTCTATGGGTCCCAATGTCTTCCTCTGGATCTCTATGGGTCCCTATGGGTCCCAGTGTCTCTCTATGTCCCCCTGTCTAGGTGGTAACTATACAGATGGTAACAAAGATGGTAACAAATGTACAGAGGTTCTAAGCGAGAGAGAAACTCACCAGTGGTGATGCCTTCGCTGAGGAAGCTGGGGCGGTCTTCACTGCAGAGCGATGTCCAAGAGATGCTGCCTCACAGAATCACAGAATTCTCAAGGTTGGAAAAGGGCTGCCAGCTTTTGTAGGAGAATAGCATGGGAGACAGTTGTGAAGGCTTTGCTGAAGTCCAAGTAGAGCACATCAACAGCCTTTCTTTCTTTCCTTCATCCATCAGATGGGTCACAGGATCGTAGAAGGAGATCAGATTGGTCAAGCAGGAGCTGCCCTTCACGAACCCATGCTGGCTAGGTCTGATCTCCTGCTCATCCCACACCTGCCGCATCTGTCATCTCCCTCAAGACAATTCGTTCCATTCCCTTCCCTGGCACCGAGGTCAGGCTAACAGGCCTGGAGTTGCCCGGATCCTCCTGACAACCTTGCTTGGAAATGGGAGTCACGTTGGCAAGCCTCCAGTCTTCTGGGACCTCACCCGGTAACAGGGAGCTCGGAAAGATAATGGAAAGCGGCTCGAGTGAGGGTCAGCCCTTAAATGAGGTCTCAGAGGAGGTGGAGTCGAGCTCCAGCCCTCCCGGGAGCACAGCTCCATTACTCTCACCTGTGCTCCCGCAGCTGACCCCACACTTGCCTCAGCTGATTAATCAGAGGTTCAGGCTGTGATTACCAATCTCCCACACAGCCCCTGTGGGTCCCAATGTTTCCCTATGGATCTCTGGGTGTCCCTATAGGACTCTATGGGGTTATTATGCCTCTAAATGGGTCCCTATATGTCTCTATGTCTCTCTATGGGGTCCCTATGTGTCCCAATGTCCCCGCTATGGTTTGCTATGTGCCCCTATGGGGTCTCTATGGGGTCTTTTATGGGTAACTATCGTCCCAAATGTATTCCTAAGGGTATCTATGGGTTTCAATGTGGTCCCTATGTGCCTCTATGGGGTCTCTTATGGGTCTCAACGAAGTCCCTATGTGTCTCTATGGGTCTCACTGTCCACCACTGTAATCCATGTGGTCCCTATGTGTCCCAATATCCCCATATGGGTCCCAGTGTCTCCCTATGGGTCACTATGTGTCCCTATGTGTCCCAATGTCCCCCCTATGGGTTGCTATGTGCCTCAATGGGCTCTCTTATGGATAGCTCTGGGCCCAAATGTCTCCCTGTGGGTATCTATGGGTTACATTAGGTCCCTATGTGCCTCTATGGGGTCTCTTATGGGTCTCAGCGGGTTCCCTATGTGTCTCTATGGGTCTCACTGTCCCCCACTGTAATCCATGGGGTCCTTATGTGTCCCATTGTCCCCCTATGGGATCCAGTGTCTCCTCATGGGTCACGGTGTGTCCCTATGTGTCCCTATGTCCCCCCTATGGGTTGCTATGTTCCTCTATGGGGTCTCTTATGGGTCTCAGCAGGGTCCCTATGTGTCTCGATGGATCTGACTGTCCCCCACTTTAATCCATGGGGTCACTATGTGTCCCAATGTCCCCCTATGGGTCCCAGTGTCTCCCTATGTGTACCTATGTGTCCCAATGTCCCCCTATGGGTCACTATGTGTCCCAATGTCCCCCCTATGGGTTGCTATGTGCTTGTATGTGGTTTCTTATGGGTATCTCTGGGCCCAAATATCTTCCTATAGCTATCTATGGGTTTCAATGTGGTCCCTATGTGCCTCTATGGGGTCTCTTATGGGTCTCAGCGAGGTTTCTATGTGTCTCTATGGGTCTGGCTGTCCCCCACTGTAGTCCAAGGGGTCCCTATGTGTCCCAATGTCCCCATATGGGTCCCAGTGTCTCCCTATGGGTCAGAATGTTTCCCTACGTGTCCCAATGTCCCCCCTATGGGTTGCTATGTGCCTCTATGGGGTCTCTGTGGGGTCTCTTATGGATATCTCTGGGCCCAAATGTCTTCCTACAAGTATCTATGAGTTTCAATGTGGTCCCTAGGTGCCTCTATGGGGTCTCTTATGGGTCTCAGCGGGGTCCTTATGTATCTCTATGGGTCTCACTGTCCCCCACTGTAATTCATTGGGTCCCTATGTGTCCCAATGTCCCCCTATGGGTCCCAGTGTCTTCCTACGGGTCACAATGTGTACCTATGTGTCCCAATGTCCCCCCTATGGGTTGCTATGTGCCCCTATGGGGTCTCTATGGGGTCTCTTATGGTTATCTCTGGGCCCAAATGTCTTCCTTTGGGTATCTATAAGTTTCAAAGTCGTCCTATGTGTCCCTATGGGTCTTAATGGCTCCTAATGTGTCCCTATGAGTCTATATGTGGTCTCACTGTCCCAGTGGGTCTCTATGTGTTCCTATGTGTCTATATGGAGTCTCTATCTGGTTTCTATGGGTCTTGGTGTCCCTCTATGTGTCACTTTGTGCCTCTATGGGGTCTCCATGGCTTTCTATGGGGTCTCTATGTCTCTCTTTGGGTCCCTATTGGTCCCAATAGGTCCCTATGAGTCTCTATGATGTCTCCCTTTGTCCCCATATGGGTCCCAGTGTGACCCACATGTGCCCACAGCAGCTCCTGCCCCATAGACCTGACCCACATGTTCCCCACAGCAGCTCCTGCCCCATAGATCTGACCCACAGCATCTCCTGCCGCATAGATCTGACCCAAATCAGCCCCACAGCATCTCCTGCCCCATAGATCTGACCCAAGTCAGCCCCACAGCAGCTCCTGCCCCATAGATCTGACCCAAGTCAGCCCCACAGCAGCTCCTGCCTTATAGATCTAACCACCATCAGCCCCACAACAGCTTCTACCCCATAGATCTGACCCACATGTGCTCCACTGCAGCTCCAGTCCCGTAGATCTGAACCACAGCAGCCCATGCCCCATAGATCTGACCCTCATCAGCAACACAGCAGCTCCTGACCCATACATCTGACCCAAATCTGCCCCACACCATCTCCTGCCCCATAGATCTAACTCACATGTGCCCCACAGCAGCTCCTGCCCATAGATCTGACCCACAGCAGCTCCTGCCCTATAGATCTGATTCAAATCTGCCCCACAGCAGCTCCTGCTCCATAGATCTGACCCACATGTGCCCCAGAGCAGCTCTGCCCCATTGATTTGACCCACATCAGCCCCACAGGAGATCCTGCCCCATAGATCTGACCCACATCAGCCCCACAGCAGATTTTGCCCCATAGATATGTGCCACGTCTGCCCCACAGCAGCTCCTGCGACATAGATCTTACCCAGATCTGCTCCACAGCAGCTGCTGCCCCAAAGATCTGACCCACATCTGCTCCACAGCATCTCCTGCCCCATAGATCTGACCCACATCTGCTCCACAGCAGCTCCTGCCCCATAGATCTGACCCCCATCTGACCCACAGCAGCTCCTGCCTCATACATCTGACTCACAGCATCTCCTGCCCCATAGAACTGGCCCACATCAGCCACAGCAGCTCCTGACCTATAGATCTGACCCACATCTGACCCACAGCAGCTCCTGCCCCATAGATCTGACCCACATCTGCCCCACAGCATCTCCTGCCCCATAGATCTGACCCACATCTGCCCCACAGCAGCTCCTGACCTATAGA
The DNA here is from genome assembly GCF_054131305.1 of Coturnix japonica. NCBI lineage: Eukaryota > Metazoa > Chordata > Aves > Galliformes > Phasianidae > Coturnix > Coturnix japonica. The sequence continues at coordinate 310,045 of NW_028188945.1, read as the reverse complement.
TCTGACCCACATCTGACCCACAGCAGCTCCTGCCCCATACATCTTACCGAGATCTGCCGCACAGCAGCTCCTACCCAAAGATCTGACCCACATCATCTCGACAGCATCTCCTGCCCCATAGATCTGACCCACATGTGCCCCACAGCAGCTCCTAACACATAGATCTGACCCACATGTGCCCCAGAGCTGCTCCTGCCCCATAGATCTGAACCACAGCAGCTCCTGTCTCATAGATCTTACCCACATCAGCCCCACAGCAGATTTTGCCCCATAGTTATGTCCCACATCTGCCCAAAAGCAACTCCTGCCCCATAGGTCTGACCCACATGCGCCTCACAGCAGCTCCTACCCCATAGATCTAACCACCATCAGCCCCAAAGAAGCTCCTGCCCCATAGATTTGACCCACATCAGCCACACAGCATCTCCCGCCCCATAGATGTTACCCACATCTGCACCACAGCAGCTCCTCCCCATAGATCTAACACCCATCAGCCTCACAGCAGCTCCTGCCCCATAGATATGCCCTACATCTGCCCCACATCAGCTCCTGCAACATAGATCTGACCCACATCTGCAACACAGCAGCTCCTGCTCCATAAATCTGACCAACATCATGCCCACATTTGTTCCTGCCCCATAGATCTGACCCACAGCAGCCCCTGCCTCATAGATCTGACCCACAAGTGCCCCACAGCAGCTCCAGCCCAATAGACCTGACCCACATCTGCCCCAAAGCATCTCCTGCCCCATAGATCTTTCCTACATCAGCCCCACAGCACCTCCGGCCCAATAGATCTGACCCACATGTGCCCCACAGCAGCTCCTGCCCCATAGATCTGACCCACATCAACCATGTTGATAAACATGAAAACATACAACATGGGTTGCATCAACCATGTAATCCATGGTGTCCCTATGTGTCCCAATGTCACCCTATGGGTCCCAGTGTCTCCCTATGGGTCACTATGTGTCCCTATGTGTCCCAATGTCCCCCCTATGGGTTGCTATGTGCCTCTATGGGTTCTCTATGGGGCTCTATGGGGTGCCTATGGAGCTCTATGGGGCGTTCTGAGGTTTCTATGGGGTGTCTATGGAACGCTATAGTGTGTCTATTTGGTAAATTAGTTTCTATGGGTGGCTATGGGAGCTCTATGGGGCACAATGGGTTGCCTACGGGGCTCTATGGGATGTCTGTGGGGCTCTATGGCGCGGCTATATGTCCTTATGTGGTGTCTATGTGGCACTATGTTGTGCTATGGGGTGCTGTGAGGCACTATGGGGTGCTATGGGGCTCTATGGAGCAGTATAGGGTGTCTATGGGTCTCTATGGGGTGCAATGGGGCGCTGTGGGGCACAAGAGAGTGTCTATGAGGCTCCATGGGCTGCTATGGGGCACTATGGAGTAGCTATGGGGTGCTATGGGGTCTCTTTGGGCCCCTATGGGTCACTATGTGGTGTCTATGGGGCTCTATGGGGTGGCTATGCGGTGCTGTAGGGTGGCTATGGGGTGCTTTGGGGTATCCTTGGGTTCCTATGGGGCGCTATGGGTGACTATGGGGTGCTATGGTTTGCTATGGGGCTCTATGCGGAAGAATGGGGTTTCTATGGGGCGCTATGAGGTCCCTATGGGGCTCTATGGGGAGTCTATGGGGTGTCTTTGGGGATCTATGGGTTGTCTGTGGGGCTCTATGGGGTCTGCATGGGATCTGTATGGAGTTCAGTGAGTTTCTATGGGGCTCTATGGGGTGTCTACAGGCACTATGGGGCGATATGGGGTGTCTATGTGGTTCAATTGGGCTCTATGGTGTGGCTGTAGGGCCTTATGTGGTGTCTATGGGGCACTGTGGGCTGCTATGGGGTGCTGTGGGGAACTATGGGGTGTCTATGGGGCTCTATGGAGCAGTATGCTGTGTCTATGGGTCCCTATGGGGTGCAATGGGGTGCTGTGGGGCACAATGGAGTGTCTATGAGGCTCCATGGGCTGCTATGGGGCACTATGGGGTAGCTATGGGGTGCTACGGGGTCTCTTTGGGCCCCTATGGGTCACTATGGGGCTCTATGGGGTATCTTTGTGTTCCTATGGGGCGCTATGGGTGACTATGGGGTCGCTCTGGGTTTCTTTGAGGCACTATGGGTCTCAATTTATCCTTATGGCTCCCAATGACTGTCTATGGGTCTCTATGTGTCCCTATGGGTCCCAGTGTCTCTCTATGTGTCCCTATGGGTCCCAGTGTCTCTCTATGGGTCCCAATGTCTTCCTCTGGATCTCTATGGGTCCCTAGGGGTCCCAGTGTCTCTCTATGTCCCCCTGTCTAGGTGGTAACTATACAGATGGTAACAAAGATGGTAACAAATGTACAGAGGTTCTAAGCGAGAGAGAAACTCACCAGTGGTGATGCCTTCGCTGAGGAAGCTGGGGCGGTCTTCACTGCAGAGCGATGTCCAAGAGATGCTGCCTCACAGAATCACAGAATTCTCAAGGTTGGAAAAGGGCTGCCAGCTTTTGTAGGAGAATAGCATGGGAGACAGTTGTGAAGGCTTTGCTGAAGTCCAAGTAGAGCACATCAACAGCCTTTCTTTCTTTCCTTCATCCATCAGATGGGTCACAGGATCGTAGAAGGAGATCAGATTGGTCAAGCAGGAGCTGCCCTTCACGAACCCATGCTGGCTAGGTCTGATCTCCTGCTCATCCCACACCTGCCGCATCTGTCATCTCCCTCAAGACAATTCGTTCCATTCCCTTCCCTGGCACCGAGGTCAGGCTAACAGGCCTGGAGTTGCCCGGATCCTCCTGACAACCTTGCTTGGAAATGGGAGTCACGTTGGCAAGCCTCCAGTCTTCTGGGACCTCACCCGGTAACAGGGAGCTCGGAAAGATAATGGAAAGCGGCTCGAGTGAGGGTCAGCCCTTAAATGAGGTCTCAGAGGAGGTGGAGTCGAGCTCCAGCCCTCCCGGGAGCACAGCTCCATTACTCTCACCTGTGCTCCCGCAGCTGACCCCACACTTGCCTCAGCTGATTAATCAGAGGTTCAGGCTGTGATTACCAATCTCCCACACAGCCCCTGTGGGTCCCAATGTTTCCCTATGGATCTCTGGGTGTCCCTATAGGACTCTATGGGGTTATTATGCCTCTAAATGGGTCCCTATATGTCTCTATGTCTCTCTATGGTGTCCCAATGTCCCCATATGGGTCCCAGTGTCTCCCTATGGGTCAGAATGTTTCCCTACGTGTCCCAATGTCCCCCCTATGGGTTGCTATGTGCCTCTATGGGGTCTCTGTGGGGTCTCTTATGGATATCTCTGGGCCCAAATGTCTTCCTACAAGTATCTATGAGTTTCAATGTGGTCCCTAGGTGCCTCTATGGGGTCTCTTATGGGTCTCAGCGGGGTCCTTATGTATCTCTATGGGTCTCACTGTCCCCCACTGTAATTCATTGGGTCCCTATGTGTCCCAATGTCCCCCTATGGGTCCCAGTGTCTTCCTACGGGTCACAATGTGTACCTATGTGTCCCAATGTCCCCCCTATGGGTTGCTATGTGCCCCTATGGGGTCTCTATGGGGTCTCTTATGGTTATCTCTGGGCCCAAATGTCTTCCTTTGGGTATCTATAAGTTTCAAAGTCGTCCTATGTGTCCCTATGGGTCTTAATGGCTCCTAATGTGTCCCTATGAGTCTATATGTGGTCTCACTGTCCCAGTGGGTCTCTATGTGTTCCTATGTGTCTATATGGAGTCTCTATCTGGTTTCTATGGGTCTTGGTGTCCCTCTATGTGTCACTTTGTGCCTCTATGGGGTCTCCATGGGTTTCTATGGGGTCTCTATGTCTCTCTTTGGGTCCCTATTGGTCCCAATAGGTCCCTATGAGTCTCTATGATGTCTCCCTTTGTCCCCATATGGGTCCCAGTGTGACCCACATGTGCCCACAGCAGCTCCTGCCCCATAGACCTGACCCACATGTTCCCCACAGCAGCTCCTGCCCCATAGATCTGACCCACAGCATCTCCTGCCACATAGATCTGACCCAAATCAGCCCCACAGCATCTCCTGCCCCATAGATCTGACCCACATGTGCCCCACAGCAGCTCCAAACTCATAGATCTGACTCACATCAGTCCAACAGCAGATTTTGCACCATAGATATGTCCCTCATATTCCCCACAGCAACTCCTGCCCCATAGATCTGACCTACATCATCCCCTCTGCAGCTCCTGCCCCATAGGTCTGACCCACATGTGCCCCACAGCAGCTCCTGCCATATAGATCTAACCACCATCAGCCCCAAAGCAGCTCCTGCCCCATAGATCTGACCCAAGTCAGCCCCACAGCAGCTCCTGCCTTATAGATCTAACCACCATCAGCCCCACAACAGCTTCTACCCCATAGATCTGACCCACATGTGCTCCACTGCAGCTCCAGTCCCGTAGATCTGAACCACAGCAGCCCATGCCCCATAGATCTGACCCTCATCAGCAACACAGCAGCTCCTGACCCATACATCTGACCCAAATTTGCCCCACACCATCTCCTGCCCCATAGATCTAACTCACATGTGCCCCACAGCAGCTCCTGCCCATAGATCTGACCCACAGCAGCTCCTGCCCTATAGATCTGATTCAAATCTGCCCCACAGCAGCTCCTGCTCCATAGATCTGACCCACATGTGCCCCAGAGCAGCTCTGCCCCATTGATTTGACCCACATCAGCCCCACAGGAGATCCTGCCCCATAGATCTGACCCACATCAGCCCCACAGCAGATTTTGCCCCATAGATATGTGCCACGTCTGCCCCACAGCAGCTCCTGCGACATAGATCTTACCCAGATCTGCTCCACAGCAGCTGCTGCCCCAAAGATCTGACCAACATCAGCCACACAGCAGCTCCTGCCCCATAGATCTGTCCCACACCTGCCCCACAGCAGCTCCTGCCCCATAGATCTGATCCACATGTGCCCCAGAGCTGCTCCTGCCCCATAGATCTGAACCACAGCAGCTCCTGTGCCATAGATCAAACCCACATCTGCCCCACAGCAGCTCCTGCCTCATACATCTGACTCACAGCATCTCCTGCCCCATAGAACTGGCCCACATCAGCCACAGCAGCTCCTGACCTATAGATCTGACCCACATCTGCCCCACAGCAGCTCCTGACCTATAGATCTGACCCACATCTGCTCCACAGCATCTCCTGCCCCATAGATCTGACCCCCATCTGCCCCACAGCAGCTCCTGCCTCATACATCTGACTCACAACATCTCCTGCCCCATAGAACTGGCCCACATCAGCCACAGCAGCTCCTGACCTATAGATCTGACCCACATCTGACCCACAGCAGCTCCTGCCCCATAGATCTGACCCACATCTGCCACACAGCAGCCTTTGCCCCATAGATCTGACCCACATCTGCCCCACAGCATCTCCTGCCCCATAGATCTGACCCACATGTGCCCCACAGCAGCTCCTAACACATAGATCTGACCCACATGTGCCCCACAGCAGCACCTAACAAATAGATCTGAACCACAGCAGCTCCTGTCTCATAGATCTTACCCACATCAGCCCCACAGCAGATTTTGCCCCATAGTTATGTCCCACATCTGCCCAACAGCAACTCCTGCCCCATAGATCTGACCCACATGTGCCCACAGCAGCTCCTGCCCCATAGACCTGACCCACATGTTCCCCACAGCAGCTCCTGCCCCATAGATCTGACCCACAGCATCTCCTGCCACATAGATCTGACCCAAATCAGCCCCACAGCAGCTCCTGCCCCATAGATCTGACCCACATGTGCCCCACAGCAGCTCCAAACTCATAGATCTGACTCACATCAGTCCAACAGCAGATTTTGCACCATAGATATGTCCCTCATATTCCCCACAGCAACTCCTGCCCCATAGATCTGACCTACATCATCCCCTCTGCAGCTCCTGCCCCATAGGTCTGACCCACATGTGCCCCACAGCAGCTCCTGCCATATAGATCTAACCACCATCAGCCCCAAAGCAGCTCCTGCCCCATAGATCTGACCCACATCAGCCCCACAGCAGCTCCTGCCCCATAGATCTGACCCACATCAGCCCCACAGCAGATTTTGCCCCATAGATATGTGCCACTTCTGCCCCACAGCAGCTCCTGCGACATAGATCTTACCCAGATCTGCTCCACAGCAGCTGCTGCCTCAAAGATCTGACCAACATCAGCCCCACAGCAGCTCCTGCCCCATAGATCTGACCCACATCTGCCCCACAGCAGCTCCTGCCCCATAGACCCTACCAACATGTGCAGCACAGCAGCTCCTGCCCATAGATCTGACCCACATCTGCCCCACAGCAGCTCCTGCCCCATAGATCTTGTTATGGTTTTGCAATTTGGTTGGTGTTGGTATTCCACATCAGAACACCATGCTTCATAATGGGAGTAAAGGGGACAAGTTTTTTTCTGTGAACTGCCTTGATGGGCATGTGGGGTGGGGCACCGGAAGGGAAGTGAGGAAGGGGACGGCGTTGCTGGACCGGCTCCCTGCGAGGAGACAACGTGGTCAGACCTTCCTGCCTTCCACAGCTCCATCGGTGAGATTTGGGACTTGGTATTCTCTTTGTTAGACCTAATCGCAATCTCCCTTCCCTTCCCCGTCTCCCTAAACGCACGTGGCCGGGCCGCGCCGCATTGCCGCTAGAGAAAAAAAAAGCGGGGGGGGTTTTTGTTCCTGCTGCCCCGGGTTGTGCCCACTGTCCCGGAGTGAGCTCTAGAGAGAACTCCGTGACAGATCTGACCCACATCAGCCCCACAGCAGATTTTGCCCCATAGATATGTGCCACGTCTGCCCCACAGCAGCTCCTGCGACATAGATCTTACCCAGATCTGCTCCACAGATCTGACCCACATCAGCCCCACAGCAGATTTTGCCCCATAGATCTGACCCACGTCAACCCCACAGAAGCTTCTGACCCACATGTGCCCCACAGCAGCTCCTGCCCCATAGATCTGACCAACATCAACCCCACAGAAGCTCCTGCCCCATAGATCTGACCCACATCTGCAACACAGCAGCTCCTGCTCCATAAATCTGACCAACATCAGGCCCACATTTGTTCCTGCCCCATAGATCTGACCCACAGCAGCTCCTGCCTCATAGATCTGACCCACAAGTGCCCCACAGCAGCTCCAGCCCAATAGACCTGACCCACATCTGCCCCACAGCAGCTCCTGCCCCATAGATCTGTCCTACATCAGCACCACAGCACCTCCGGCCCCATAGATCTGACCCCCATCTGCCCCACAGCAGCTCCTGCCTCATACATCTGACTCACAGCATCTCCTGCCCCATAGAACTGGCCCACATCAGCCACAGCAGCTCCTGACCTATAGATCTGACCCACATCAGCCCCACAGCAGCTCCTGCCCATAGATCTGACCCACATCTGCTCCACAGCATCTCCTGCCCCATAGATCTGACCCCCATCTGCCCCACAGCAGCTCCTGCCTCATACATCTGACTCACAGCATCTCCTGCCCCATAGAACTGGCCCGCATCAGCCACAGCAGCTCCTGCCCCATAGATCTGACCCACATCTGCCACACAGCAGCCCCTGCCCCATAGATCTGACCCACATCTGCCCCACAGCACCTCCGGCCCAATAGATCTGACTCACATGTGCCCCACAGCAGCTCCTGCCCCATAGATCTGACCCACATCAACCCCACAGAAGCTTCTGACCCACATGTGCCCCACAGCAGCTCCTGCCCCATAGATCTGACCCACATCAACCCCACAGAAGCTCCTGCCCCATAGATCTTAACCAAATCTGCACCACAGCAGCTCCTGCCCCATAGATCTGACCCACATCAACCATGTTGATAAACATGAAAACATACAACATGGGTTGTATCAACCATGTAATCTATGGTGTCCCTATGTGTCCCAATGTCACCCTATGGGTCCCAGTGTCTCCCTATGGGTCACTATGTGCCCCTATGTGTCCCAATGTCCCCCTTATGGGTTGCTATGTGCCTCTATGGGTTCTCTATGGGGCTCTATGGGGTGCCTATGGAGCTCTATGGGGCGTTCTGAGGTTTCTATGGGGTGTCTATGGAACGCTATAGTGTGTCTATTTGGTAAATTAGTTTCTATGGGTGGCTATGGGAGCTCTATGGGGCACAATGGGTTCCCTACGGGGCTCTATGGGATGTCTGTGGGGCTCTATGGCGCGGCTATATGTCCTTATGTGGTGTCTATGTGGCACTATGTTGTGCTATGTGGTGCTGTGAGGCACTATGGGGTGCTATGGGGCTCTATGGAGCAGTATAGGGTGTCTATGGGTCTCTATGGGGTGCAATGGGGCGCTGTGGGGCACAAGAGAGTGTCTATGAGGCTCCATGGGCTGCTATGGGGCACTGTGGAGTAGCTATGGGATGATTTCGGGTCTCTTTGTGCCCCTATGGGGCGCTATGGGTCACTATGTGGTGTCTATGGGGCTCTATGGGGTGGCTATGGGGTGCTTTGGGGTATCCTTGGGTTCCTATGGGGCGCTATGGGTGACTATGGCGTGCTATGGGGCTCTATGCGGAAGAATGGGGTCTCTATGGGGCGCTATGAAGTCCCTATGGGGCTCTATGGGGAGTCTATGGGGTGTCTTTGGGGATCTATGGGTTGTCTGTGGGGCTCTATGGGGTCTGCATGGGGTCTGTATGGGGTTCAGTGGGTCTCTATGGGGCTCTATGGGGTGTCTACAGGCACTATGGGGCGATATGGGGTGTCTATGTGGTTCAATTGGGCTCTATGGTGTGGCTGTAGGGCCTTATGTGGTGTCTATGGGGCACTGTGGGCTGCTATGGGGTGCTGTGGGGAACTATGGGGTGTCTATGGGGCTCTATGGAGCAGTATGCTGTGTCTATGGGTCCCTATGGGGTGCAATGGGGTGCTGTGGGGCACAATGGAGTGTCTATGAGGCTCCATGGGCTGCTATGGGGCACTATGGAGTAGCTATGGGGTGCTATGGGGTCTCTTTGGGCCCCTATGGGTCACTATGGGGCTCTATGGGGTATCTTTGTGTTCCTATGGGGCGCTATGGGTGACTATGGGGTCGCTCTGGGTTTCTTTGAGGCACTATGGGTCTCAATGGGGTCTCTATGGGTCTCAATTTATCCTTATGGCTCCCAATGACTGTCTATGGGTCTCTATGTGTCCCTATGGGTCCCAGTGTCTCTCTATGGGTCCCAATGTCTTCCTCTGGATCTCTATGGGTACCTATGGGTCCCAGTGTCTCTCTATGTCCCCCTGTCTAGGTGGTAACTATACAGATGGTAACAAAGATGGTAACAAATGTACAGAGGTTCTAAGCGAGAGAGAAACTCACCAGTGGTGATGCCTTCGCTGAGGAAGCTGGGGCGGTCTTCACTGCAGAGCGATGTCCAAGAGATGCTGCCTCACAGAATCACAGAATTCTCAAGGTTGGAAAAGGGCTGCCAGCTTTTGTAGGAGAATAGCATGGGAGACAGTTGTGAAGGCTTTGCTGAAGTCCAAGTAGAGCACATCAACAGCCTTTCTTTCTTTCCTTCATCCATCAGATGGGTCACAGGATCGTAGAAGGAGATCAGATTGGTCAAGCAGGAGCTGCCCTTCACGAACCCATGCTGGCTAGGTCTGATCTCCTGCTCATCCCACACCTGCCGCATCTGTCATCTCCCTCAAGACAATTCGTTCCATTCCCTTCCCTGGCACCGAGGTCAGGCTAACAGGCCTGGAGTTGCCCGGATCCTCCTGACAACCTTGCTTGGAAATGGGAGTCACGTTGGCAAGCCTCCAGTCTTCTGGGACCTCACCCGGTAACAGGGAGCTCGGAAAGATAATGGAAAGCGGCTCGAGTGAGGGTCAGCCCTTAAATGAGGTCTCAGAGGAGGTGGAGTCGAGCTCCAGCCCTCCCGGGAGCACAGCTCCATTACTCTCACCTGTGCTCCCGCAGCTGACCCCACACTTGCCTCAGCTGATTAATCAGAGGTTCAGGCTGTGATTACCAATCTCCCAGACAGCCCCTGTGGGTCCCAATGTTTCCCTATGGATCTCTGGGTGTCCTTATAGGTCTCTATGGGGTTATTATGCCTCTAAATGGGTCCCTATGTGTCTCTATGTCTCTCTATGGGGTCCCAATGTGTCCCAGTGTCCCCCTATGGATCTCTATGTATCCATATGGGTCCCAGTGACTCCCTTTGGGTCACTAATGAGTCACTATGTGTCCCAACGTCTCCCCTATGGGTTGCTATGTGTCTCTGTGGGGTCTCTTATGGGTATCTCTGGACCCAAATGTATTCCTATGGGTACCTATGGGTTTCAATGTGGTCCCTATGTGCCTCTATGGGGTCTCTATGGGTCTCAGCAGTGTCCCTATGTGTCTCTATGGGTCTCACTGTCCCCCACTGAAATCCATGGGATCCCTATGTGTCCCAATGTCCCCCTATGGGTCCCAGTGTCTCCCTATGGGTCACTATGTGTCCCTATGTGTCCTAATATCCCCCCTATGGGTAGCTATGTGCCTCTATGGGGTCTCTTATTTGTATCTATGGGCTTAAATGTCCTCCTATGGGTATCTATGTGTTTCACTGTGGTCCCTATGTGCCTCTATGGGGTCTCTTATGGGTCTCAGCAGAGTCTCTATGTGTCTCTACGGGTATCACTGTCCCCCACTGTAATCCATGGTGTCCCTATGTGTCCCAATGTCACCCTATGGGTCCCAGTGTCCCCCTATGGGTCACTATGTGTCCCTATGTGTCCCAATGTCCCCCCTATGGGTTGCTATGTGCCACTATGGGGTCTCTATGGGGTCTCTATGTGGTCTCATGGATATCTCTGGGCCCAAATGTCTTCCTATGGGTATCTATGTGTTTCAATGCATTCCCTATGTGCCTCTATGGGGTCTCTATGGGTCTCAGCAGTGTCCCTATGTGTCTCTATGGGTCTCACTGTCCCCCACTGAAATCCATGGGGTCCCTCTGTGTCCCAATGTCCCCCTATTTGTCCCAGTGTCAGCCTATGGGTCACAATGTGTCCCTCTGTGTCCCAATGTCCCTCCTATGTGTTGCTAAGTGTCTCCATGGGGTCTCTTATGAGTATCTCTGGGCCAAAATATCTACCTATTGCTATCCATAGGTTACATTACGTCCCTATGTGCCTCTATGGGGTCTCTTAAGGGTTACAGCGGAGTCCCTAAGTGCCTCTATGGGTCTCACTGTCCCCCACTATGTTCCATGGGGTCCCTATGTGTCCCAATATACCCCTATGGGTCCCAGTGTTTCCCTATGGGTCACTATGTGTCCCAATATCCCCCCTATGGGTAGCTATGTGCCTCTATGGGGTCTCTTATTCGTATCTATGGGCTTAAATGTTCTCCTATGGGTATCTATGGGTTTCAGTGTGGTCCCTATGTGCCTCTATGGGGCCTCTTATGGGTCTCAGCAGAGTCTCTGTGTGTCTCTACGGGTATCACTGTCCCCCACTGTAATCCATGGTGTCCCTATGTGTCCCAATGTCACCCTATGGGTCCCAGTGTCTCCCTAAGGGTCACTATGTGTCCATATGTGTCCCAATGTCCCCCCTATGAGTTGCTATGTGCCTCTATGGGTTCTCTATGGGGCTCTATGGGGTGCCTATGGAGCTCTATGGGGTTCTATGGGGCGTTCTGAGGTTTCTATGGGGTGTCTATGGAACGCTATGGTGTGTCTATGTGGCAAAATGAGTTTCTATGGGTGGCTATGGGAGCTCTATGGGGCACAATGGGTTGCCTACGGGGCTCTATGGGATGTCTATGGGGCTCTATGGTGCGGCTATATGTCCTTATGTGGTGTCTATGTGGCACTATGTTGTGCTATGGGGTGCTGTGAGGCACTATGGGGTGCTATGGGGCTCTATGGAGCAGTATAGGGTGTCTATGGGTCCCTATGGGGTGCAATGGGGCGCTGTGGGGCACAAGGGAGTGTCTATGAGGCTCCAACGGCTGCTATGGGGCACTGTGGAGTAGCTATGGGATGATTTGGGGTCTCTTTGTGCCCCTATGGGGCGCTATGTGTCACTATGTGGTGTCTATGGGGCTCTATGGGGTGGCTATGCGGTGCTGTAGGGTGGCTATGGGGTGCTTTGGGGTATCCTTGGGTTCCTATGGGGCGCTATGGGTGACTATGGGGTGCTATGGTTTGCTATGGGGCTCTATGCGGAAGAATGGGGTCTCTATGGGGCGTTATGGGGTCCCTATGGGGCTCTATGGGGAGTCTATGGGGTGTCTTTGGGGATCTATGGGTTGTCTGTGGGGCTCTATGGGGTCTGCATGGGGTCTGTATGGGGTTCAGTGGGTCTCTATGGGGCTCTATGGGGTGTCTACAGGCACTATGGGGCGATATGGGGTGTCCATGTGGTTCAATTGGGCTCTATGGTGTGGCTGTATGGCCTTATGTGGTGTCTATGGGGCACTGTGGGCTGCTATGGGGTGCTGTGGGGAACTATGGGGTGTCTATGGGGCTCTATGGAGCAGTATGCTGTGTCTATGGGTCCCTATGGGGTGCAATGGGGTGCTGTGGGGCACAATGGAGTGTCTATGAGGCTCCATGGGCTGCTATGGGGCACTATGGAGTAGCTATGGGGTGCTATGGGGTCTCTTTGGGCCCCTATGGGTCACTATGGGGTGTCTATGGGGCTCCATGGGGTATCTTTGTGTTCCTATGGGGCGCTATGGGTGACTATGGGGTCGCTATGGGTTTCTTTGAGGAAGTGCCAAATCCTGCCCAACGTGTGATATCTCCTGCACCACAAGTTCCAAGTCTTGCCCCACAAGTTCCACCTACCATCCCACAAGTGCCACCTCCTGCCCCACAAGTGCCACCTCCCGACCCACAAGTGCCACCTCCTGCCGTGCAAGTGCCAGCTCCTGCCCCGAAAGTGCCAGCTCCTGCTCCACATGTGCCACCTCTCGCCCCACAAGTTCCAGCTCCCGCCCCATAAGTGCCACCTCCCTCTCCACAAATTCCACCTCCCGCCCACAAGTGCCACATCGCTCCCCACAAGTGCCACCTCCTGCCCCACTAGTGCCACCTCCCGCCCCACAAGTGCCAACACCAGCCCCACAAGTGCAACCTCCCACCCCACAAGTACCAAATCCTGCCCCACAACTTCCACCTCCTGCCCCAGAAGTGCCATCTCCTGCCCCACATGTGTCACCTCCTGCCCCACATCATCCACCTCCAAACCCATAAGTGCCACCTCCTGCACAACAAGTGCCATTTCCTGCCCCACAAGTGCCATTTCCCCCCCCACATGTGCCAACTCCTGCCTTACAAGTTTCACCTCCCACCCCACAAGTTCCACCTCCCACCCCACAAGTTCCACCTCCTGCCCCAAAAGTGCCAATTCCTGCTTCACAAGTGCCAGCTCATGCTTCACAAATGCCAGCTCATGCCCCACATCATCAACTTCCTGCCCCACAAGTGCCAGCTCTAACCCCACAAAGACAGCCTCCTGCCCCACATCATCCACCTCTTGCCCCACAAGTGCCAATTCCTGCCCCACAAGTGCCAGCTCCTGCCCCACAAGTGCCACCTCTTGCCCCACAGGTGCCACCTCTTGCCCCACAGGTGCCACCTCCCGCCCTACAACTTCAACATCCCGCCACACAAGTGCCGACTCCTGGCAACGTGTGCCACATCCTGCCCCACAAGTGCCAGCTCCTGCCCCACATGTTCCACCTACCATCCCACAAATTCCACCTCATGCCCCACAAGCGCCAACTCCCAACCCACAAATGCCAAATCCTGCAATGCAACTTCCACCTCCTGCCCAACAAGTGCCACTTTCTGCCCCACAAGTGTAGGCTCCTGCCCCACACGTGCCAATTCCTGCCCCACATGTGCCAGCTCATGCTTCACAAGTACCAGCTCCTGCACTACATCATCCACTTCCTGCTCACAAGTGCCACCTCCTGCCCCACAAGTGCCAGCTCCTGCCCCACAAGAGCCACTTCCTGCCCCACAAGTACCTCTTCCCTCCCAACAAGTTCCAATTTCCGCCCAACAAGTACCACCTCCTTCTGCACAAGTTCCACCTCCTGCCCTAAAAGCTCCATTTCCTGCCCCAAAACTTCCACCTCCTGCCCAACAATTTCCAACTCGTGCCCCACAATTGCCACCTCCTGGCCCACAAGTGCCACCTCCCGCCCTACAACTGCCAAACCCTTCCCCAAAACTTCCACCTCCTGCCCAACAATTTCCAACTCGTGCCCCACAATTGCCACCTCCTGGCCCACAAGTGCCACCTCCTGCCCTACAACTTCCACCTCCTGGCCCACAAGTGCCACCTCCCGCCCTACAACTGCCAAACCCTTCCCCAAAACTTCCACCTCCTGCCCAACAATTTCCAACTCGTGCCCCACAATTGCCACCTCCTGGCCCACAAGTGCCACCTTCTGCCTCAAAATGCCACCTCCTGCCCAACAACTCCAACCTCCCGCCCCACAAGTGCCACCTCCTGTCTCACAAGTGCAACCTCCCGCCCCACAACTTTCACAACCTGCCCCACAAGTGCCACCTCCTGTCACTCAACTTCCAACTCCCGCCCCACAACTTCCACCTCCTGCCTCACAAGTTCCACATCCCGCCCCACAACTTCCAACTCCTGGCCCACAAGTGCGACCTCCTGCCCCACCATTACCACCTCCTGCCCCACAATTTCCACCTCCTGCCCCACAAGTGCCACAACCTGCTCCACAATTTCAACGTCCTGCCTTACAAGTGCCACATTCTGCCCCACAAGTGTAGGCTCCTGCTCCACAAGTGCCACCTCCCGAACCACAACCTCAACCTCTGGCCCCACAAGTCCCACCTCCCGCCCCACAAGTGCCACATCCCGCCCCACAACTTCCACCTCCTGCCCCACAAGTTATAACTCCTGCCCCACAAGTGTTGCATTTTGCCCCACAAGTGCCACCTCCCGCCTCACAAGTGCCACCTCCCGACCCACAAGTGCCAACTCCTGCCCCGCAACTTCCATCTCCTGCTCCACAAGTGCAACCTCGAACCGCACAATTGCCACCTCCTTCCCCATATCAACCACCTCCCATCCAACAAGTGCCACCTCCTGCCCCACAAGTGCCAATTCCTGCCCCACAAGTGCCAGCTCATGCTTCACAAGTGCCAGCTCCTGCCCCTCATCATCCACCTCCTGCCCCACAAGTGCCACCTCCTGACCCACAACATCAATCTCCAGCCCCACAAGAGCCGCCTCCTGCCCGACAAGTTACACCTGCTACAAGTTCCACAAGTGCCACCTCCCTGCTCACGAGTGCCACATCCCGCCCCACATGTACCACCTCCTGCATCACAACTTCCACATCCCGCCCCACATGTACCACCTCCTGCATCACAACTTCCACCTCCCGCCCCACATGTACCACCTCCTGCATCACAACTTTCACCTCCCGCCCCACATGTACCACCTCCTGCATCACAACTTACACCTCCCGCCCCACAAGTTCCACCTCTTCCCCACAAGCGCCACCTCCCTCTCCACAAACTCCACCTCCCACGCACAAGTGCCACATCCTGCCCCACAAGTGTCACCTCCTGTCCACAAGTGCCACCTTCCGCCCCACAAGTGCCACCTCACACCCCAACAGTGTCAACTTCCGCCCCACAAGTGCCACCTCACGCCCCACAACTTCCACATCCCGCCCCACAAGTGCCACCACCTGACCCACAAGTGCCACCACCTGACCCACTAATGCAACTACCTGCCCCACAAGTGCCAACTCCTGCACCACAAGTTCTACCTCCTGCCTTACAAGTGCCACCCCCTGCCTAACAACTTCCACCTCCCGCCCCACAAATGCCACCTCTTGCCCCACAAGTGCCACCTCCCACCCCACAAGTGCCACGTCCTTCCCAATTGCCACGTCCTGTCCCACAAGTGCCACCTCCTGCCGTACAAGTGCCACCCTCTGCCCCACAATTGCCACTTCTTGCCCCACAATTGCCAATTCTTGCCCCACAACTTCCACCTCCCACCCCATAACTTCCACCTCCCGTCCCACAGCTTCCACATCCTGCCCCACAAGTGCCCGATCCTGCCCCAGAAGTACCACCACCTGACCCACAAGTGCCAACTCCTGCCCCACAAGTGCCACCTCGCATCCCGCAAGTGCCACATCCCGCCCCACAAGTTCCACCTCCTGCCTTACAAGTGCCCATTCCTGCCCAACAAGTGCCAGCTCATGTTTCACAAATGCCAGCTCCTGCCCCACATCATCAACTTCCTGCCCCACAAGTGTCACCTCCAACCCCACAAAGACATCCTCCTGCCCCACATCATCCACCTCCTGCCCCACAAGTGCCAATTCCTGCCCCACAAGTGCCAGCTCATGCCCCACAAGTGCCAGCTCCTGCCCCACAACATCCTCCTCCTGCCCCACAAGTGCCACCTCCTGCCCCACAAGTGCCACCTCACACCCCACAAATGCCACCTCCTGCCCTGCAACTTCCACCTCCTGCTCCACAAGGGCCATCTCCTGCCCCACATCGTCCACCTCCCACCCAACAAGTGCCACGTCCTGCCCCACAAGTGCCAATTCCTGCCTCACAAGTGCCAGCTCATGCCCCACAAGTGCCACCTCCTGCCCCACAAGTGCCACCACCCCCCCAACAAGTGTTACCTCCCGCCCCACAACTTCCACTTTCCGCCCAACAACAGCCTCCTCCTGCCCCACATGTGCCTCCTCCTGCCACACAAGTGCCATCTCCTGCCCCACAAGTGCTACCTACTTCCCCACTAGTGCCACCTCCTGCCCCACATCATCCACCTCCTGCCTCACAAATGCCTCCTCCTGACCCACAATTGCCACCTGCCGCCCCACAACTTCCACCTCCTGCCCCACAAGTGCCACCTTCTGCCTCACAAGTGCCACAACCCGCCCCACAAGTGCCACATCCCACCGCACAATTTCCACCTCTTGTTACACAAGTCCCACCTCCCACCCAACAACAGCCTCCTCCTGCCCCACAAGTGCCACATCCCGCCCCACAAGTTCCACCTCCTGCCTTACAAGTGCCAATTCCTGCCCCACAAGTGCCAGCTCCTGCCCCACAAGTGCCACCTCCTGCCCCACAAGTTCCAACTCCTGCCCCACATGTTCCAACTACCAC
Organism: Coturnix japonica; assembly: GCF_054131305.1. NCBI lineage: Eukaryota > Metazoa > Chordata > Aves > Galliformes > Phasianidae > Coturnix > Coturnix japonica. The sequence goes on along the minus strand of NW_028188945.1, from coordinate 292,868 downwards.
CCCACAAATTCCAACTCCTGCCCCACAAGTGCCACCTCCCACCCCACAAATGCCACCTCCTGCCCTGCAACTTCCACCTTCTGACCCACAAGTGCCACCTCCTGCCCCACATCATCCAACCCCTGCCCCACAAGTGCCACCTCCTGCCCCACAACGACCACCTCCTGCCCCACATCATCCACCCCCTGCACCACAAATGCCAGCTCATTCCCCTGAAGTGCCAGCTCTTGCCCCACAAGTGCCAGCTCCTGCCCAACAAGAGCCACTTCCTGCCCCACAAGTACCTCTTCCCTCCCAACAAGTTCCAATTTCCGCCCCACAAGTGCCACCTCCTGCCCCAAGTGCAACCTCCTGCCCCACAAATGCCACCTTTCTCCCCACAAGTGCCACCTCCTGCCCCACAAGTGCAACCTCCTGCCCCACAAATGCCACCTTTCGCCCCACAAATGCCACCTCCCGCTCCACAACTTCCACCTCCCGACCCACAAGTGCCACCTCACGCCCAACATCTACCACCTCCCACCCAACAAGTGCCACCTCCCGCCCTACAACTTCCATCTCCTGGCCCACAAGTGCCACCTCCTGCCTCAAAAGAGCCACCTCCCGCCCCACAACTTCCACGTAACGCCCCATAAGTTCCAACTCCCGCCCAACAAGTGCCACCTCTCGTCCCACAAGGACCACCTCCTGCCCCACAAGTGCCACCTCCTGCCCCACAAGTGCCACCTCCCGCCCCACAAGTGTCAACTCATGCTCCACAAATGCCACCTCCTGCTCCACAAGTTCCACCTCTTGCCCCACAAGTGCCAAATACTTCCCCACAACTTCCACCTTCTGCCCCACTAGTGCCAACTCCAATTCCACAAGTGCCACCTCCAGCCCTACAACTGCCACTTCCAGCCCCACAAGTGCCTCCTCCTGCCCCACAAGTGCCTCCTCCTGCCCCACAAGTGCCACATCCCGCCCCACAAGTGCCACCTCCTGCCCCACATCATCCACCTTCTGCCCCACAATTGCCACCTCCTGCCCCACAAGTGCCACATCCCGCCCCACAAGTGCCACCTCCTGCCCCACATCATCCACCTCCCGCCCCACAATTGCCACCTCCTGCCCCACAAGTGCCACATCCCACCCAACAATTGTGGCCACATGACAAACAAGTTCCACTTCCGCCCCACAAGTGCCACCTCCTGCCCAACAAGTGCCATTTCTTACCCCACAGGTTCCAAATCCTACCCCACTGGTGCCATTTCTGGCCCCACAAGTGCCATTTTCCCCCCCACATGTGCCAACTCCTGCCTTACAAGTTTCACCTCCCACCCCACAAATTCCACCTCCCACCCCACAAGTTCCACCTCCTGCCCCAAAAGTGCCAATTCCTGCTTCACAAGTGCCAGCTCATGCTTCACAAATGCCAGCTCATGACCCACATCATCAACTTCCTGCCCCACAAGTGCCACCTCTAACCCCACAAAGACAGCCTCCTGCCCCACATCATCCACCTCCTGCCCCACAAGTGCCAATTCCTGCCCCACAATTGCCAGCTCATGCCCCATATCATCTACTTCCTGCCCCACAAGTGCCAGTTCATGCCCCACAAGTGCCACCTCTTGCCCCACAGGTGCCACCTCCTACCCCACAAGTGCCACCTCCTGCCCCACATCATCCACCTCCTCCCCCACAAGTGACAATACCTGTTCCACAAGTGCCACCTCCCGCCCCACAACTTCAACATCCCGCCACACAAGTGCCGACTCCTGGCAACGTGTGCCACATCCTGCCCCACAAGTGCCAGCTCCTGCCCCACATGTTCCACCTACCATCCCACAAATTCCACCTCATGCCCCACAAGTGCCAACTCCCAACCCACAAATGCCAAATCCTGCAATGCAACTTCCACCTCCTGCTCCACAAGTGCCACCTCGTGCCCAACAGGTGCCACCTCCTGCCCCAAAAAAGCCAACTCCTGCCCCACATCATCCACCAACCGCCCCACAAGTGTCACCTCCTGCCCCACATCATCCACCAACCGCCCCACAAGTGTCACCTCCTGCCCCACATCATCCACCAACCGCCCCACAAGTGTCACCTCCTGCCCCACATCATCCACCAACCGCCCCACAAGTGTCAGCTCCTGCCCCACATCATCAACTTCCTGCCCCACATGTGCCACCTCCTGTCCGACAAAGACCACCTCCTGCCCGCATCATCCACCCGCTGCCCCACAAGTGCCAACTCCTGCCCCACAACGACCACCTCCTGCCCCACATCATCCACCCCCTGCCCCACAAGTGCCACCCCCTGCCCCACAACGACCACCTCCTGCCCCACAACGACCACCCCATGCACCACAAGTGCCAATTCCTGCCCTACAAGTGCCAGCTCATTCCCCTGAAGTGCCAGCTCCTGCCCCACAAGTGCCACAGTTTGCCACACCACTGCCTCCTCCCCCCCAAATAATCCACCTCCTGCCCCACAAGTGTCACTGACCGCCCAACTTCCTTCTCCTGACACACAAGTGCAACCTCCTGCCCCACAAGTGCCAGCTCCTGCCCGACAAGAGCCACTTCCTACCCCACAAGTACCTCTTCCCTCCCAACAAGTTCCAATTTCCACCCCACAAGTGCCACCTCCTGCCCCACAAGTGCAACCTCCTGCCCCACATCGTCCACCTCCCACCCAACAAGTGCCACCACCTGCCCCACAATTGCCAATTCCTGCCCCACAAGTGCCAGCTCCTGCCCCACAAGTGCCACATTTGTCCACACCACTGCCACCTCCCCCCCCAAATAATCCACCTCCTGCCCCACAAGTGTCACTGACTGACCAACTTCCTCCTCCTGCCCCACAAGAGCCTTTTCCTGCCCCACAAGTACCTCTTCCCTCCCAACAAGTTCCAATTTCCGCCCCACAAGTGCCAACTCCTGCCCCAAATCATCCACCTCCCGCCCCACAATTGCCACCTCCCGACCCACAAGTGCCACCTCCTGCCCCACAAGTTCAACCTCCTGCCCCACAAGTGCAACCTCCTGCCCCACATCGTCCACCTCCCACCCAACAAGTGCCACCACCTGCCCCACAACTGCCAGTTCCTGCCCCACATGTGCCAGCTCATGCTTCACAAGTGCCAGCTCCTGCACTACGTCATCCACTTCCTGCTCACAAGTGCCAGCTCCTGACCGACAAAGACATCCTCCTGCCCCACAAGTGCCAATTTCTGCCCCACAAGTGCCAGCTCATTCCCCTGAAGTGCCACATTTGTCCACACCACTGCCTCCTCCCCCCCAAATAATCCACCTCCTGCCCCACAACTGTCACTGACTGACCAACTTCCTCCTCCTGCCCCACAAGTGCCAGCTCCTGCCCCACAAGAGCCACTTCCTGCCCCACAAGTACCTCTTCCCTCCCAACAAGTTCCAATTTCCGCCCAACAAGTACCACCTCCTTCTGCACAAGTTCCACCTCCTGCCCTAAAAGCTCCATTTCCTGCCCCAAAACTTCCACCTCCTGCCCAACAATTTCCAACTCGTGCCCCACAATTGCCACCTCCTGCCACACAAATGCCACCTTCTGCCTCAAAATGCCACCTCCTGCCCAACAACTCCAACCTCCCGCCCCACAAATGCCACCTCCTGCCCCACAACTTTCACCTCCTGCCCCACAAGTGCAACCTCCCTGCCCACGAGTGACACAATCTGCCCAAGTGCCACCTCCTGCCTCACAACTTCCACCTCCCGCCCCACAAGTGCCACCTCCTGTCTCACAAGTGCAACCTCCCGCCCCACAACTTCCACAACCTGCCCCACAAGTGCCACCTCCCGTCACTCAACTTCCAACTCCCGCCCCACAAGTGCCACCTCCCGCCCTACAACTTCCACCTCCCGCACCACAACTTCCACCTCCTGCCTCACAAGTTCCACATTCTCCCGCCCCACAACTTCCAACTCCTGGCCCACAAGTGCGACCTCCTGCCCCACCATTACCACCTCCTGCCCCACAACTTCCACCTCCTGCCCCACAATTTCCACCTCCTGCCCCACCATTACCACCTCCTGCCCCACAATTTCCACCTCCTGCCCCACAAGTGCCACAACCTGCTCCACAATTTCAACGTCCTGCCTTACAAGTGCCACATTCTGCCCCACAAGTGTAGGCTTCTGCTCCACAAGTGCCACCTCCCGAACAACAACCTCAACCTCTGGCCCCACAAGTCCCACCTCCCACCCCACAAGTGCCACATCCCGCCCCACAAGTGCCACCACCCGCCCCACAAGTGCCACCTTCTGTTCCACAACTTCCACCTCCTGCCCCACAAGTTATAACTCCTGCCCCACAAGTGTTGCATTTTGCCCCACAAGTGCCACCTCCCGCCTCACAAGTGCCACCTCCCGACCCATAAGTGCCAACTCCTGCCCCGCAACTTCCATCTCCTGCTCCACAAGTGCCACCTCGAACCGCACAATTGCCACCTCCTTCCCCATATCAACCACCTCCCATCCAACAAGTGCCAATTCCTGCCCCACAAGTGCCAATTCCTGCCCCCCAAGTGCCAGCTCATGCTTCACAAGTGCCAGCTCCTGCCCCTCATCATCCACCTCCTGCCCCACAACATCAATCTCCAGCCCCACAAGAGCCGCCTCCTGCCCGACAAGTTACACCTGCTACAAGTTCCACAAGTGCCACCTCCCTGCTCACGAGTGCCACATCCCGCCCCACATGTACCACCTCCTGCATCACAACTACCACCTCCCGCCCCACATGTACCACCTCCTGCATCACAACTTCCACCTCCCGCCCCACATGTACCACCTCCTGCATCACAACTTCCACCTCCCGCCCCACATGTACCACCTCCTGCATCACAACTTCCACCTCCCGCCCCACAAATGCCACCTCCTGCCCTACAAGTGCCAAATCAGGCCCCACAAGTGCCCCCTCCCGCTCCACAAGTGCCACGTCCTGCCCCACAAGAGCCATCTCCCGCCCCACAAGGGCCAAATCCTGCCACGCAACATCCACCTCCTGCCCCACATCATCCACCTCCCACCCCACAAGTGCCACCTCCTGTGGCACAACTGCCAATTCCAGCCCTAAAAGTGCCAGCTCATGCTTCACAATTGCCAGCTCCTGCCCCACATCATCCACCTCCTGCCCCACAAGTGCCACCTCCTATCCCACATGTGCCAACTCCTGCCCCAAAAGTGCCATTTCCTGCACCACATTTGCCACCTCCTGCCCCACAAGTGCCACCTCCCACCCCACAAGTTTAACCTCCGGACACACAAGTGCCATCTCCTGCCCCACAAGTGCCATCTCCCGCCCCACAAGTGCCATCTCCCGCCCCACAAGTGCCAAATCCTGACGTGCAACTTCCACCTCCTGCTCCACAAGTGCCATCTCCTGCCCCACAAGTGCCACCTCCCGCCCCTCTATAGCCACCTCCTGCCCCAAAAGTTACACCTCTTGCCCCACAACCTCGACCCCCGCCCCACATGTGCCACCACCTGACCCACACGTGCCAACTCCTGCCCCACAAGTGCCATTTCCTGTATTACATTTGCCGCGTCCTGCCCCACAAGTGCCGGCTCCTGCCCCACAAGTGCTACCTCTCGCCCCACAACCTCAACCTCCAGCCACACAAGTGCCACCTCCCGCCCAAAAAGTGCCACCTCCCACCCCACTACTTCCACGTCACACCCCAAATCTTCTTACCTTCCACCCCACAAGTGCCACCTCCTGCCCCAAACCTTCAACCTACTGCCCCACAACTGCCACTTCCCACCCAGCAATTTCCACCCCCCGCCCCACAAGTACCTCCTCCCACCCCACAAGTGCCAACCCTTACCCCACAAGTGCTAACTCCTGCCCCACATCATCCACCAACCGCCCCACAAGTGTCACCTCCTGCCCCACAACTTCCATGTCCCACTCCACAAGTGCCACCTACTGCACAACAAATACCATCTCCTGCCCCATAAGTGCCATCTCCTGCCCCACAACCGCTACCTCCTGCCTCATATCATTCACCTCCCGCCCCACAAGTTCCACCTCCCGCACCACAAGTGCCACCTCCTGCCCCACAAGTGCCACCTCCCGACCCACATGTACCTACTTCTGCCCCACAAGTGCCAGCTCCTGCCCCTCAAGTGTCACCTCCTCCCCACAAGTGCCACTTCCTGCCGCACAAGTGATACCTGCAGCTCCACAACTGCCACCACCCGCCCCACAACTTCCACCTCCCGCCTCACAAGTGCAACCTCCAGGCCCACAAGTGCCACCTCCAGATCCACAAGAATTAACTCCTGCCCCACAAGTGCCACCTCCTGCCCTTCAAGAGCAACTTCTTGCCCCACAAGTAACATTTCCTGCCCCACAAGTGCCAACTCCTGCCCCACTAGTGCCACCTCCCGCCCCACAAGTCCCACCACCCTCCCCACAACTTTAACCTCCTTCCCCAAAACATCCACCTCCCGCCCCACAGGTGTCATCATCTGCCCCACAACTGCCACATCCCGCCCCACAAGTGCCACCCCTTGCCCCACAAGTGCCACATCCCACCGCACAATTTCCACCTCTTCTTACACAAGTCCCACCTCCCGCCCAACAACAGCCTCCTCCTGCCCCACAAGTGCAACCTCCTGCCCCACAAGTGCCACCTCGCATCCCACAAGTGCCACATCCCGCCCCACAAGTTCCACCTCCTGCCTTACAAGTGCCAATTCCTGCCCTACAAGTGCCAGCTCATTCCCCTGAAGTGCCAGCTCCTGCCCCACAAGTGCCACATTTGTCCACACCACTGCCACCTCCCCCCAAATAATCCACCTCCTGCCCCACAAGTGTCACTGACCGCCCAACTTCATCCTCCTGACACACAAGTGCAACCTCCCGCTCCACAACTTCCACCTCCCACTCCACAACTTCCACCTCCTGCCCCAGTAGTGCCACCTCCCGACCCACAAGTGCCACCTCCCGCCCTACAACTTCCATCTCCTGGCTCACAAGTTCCACCTCCTGCCTCAAAAGAGCCACCTCCCGCCCCACAACTTCCACGTAACGCCCCATAAGTTCCACCTCCTGCCCAACAAGTGCCACCTCTCGTCCCACAAGGACCACCTCCTGCCCCACAAGTGCCACCTCCTGCCCCACAAGTGCCACCACCTGCCCAACAAGTGCCACCACCCTCCCCAAAATGCCAACTCCCGCCCCACAAGTGCCACGTCCAGCCCCACAACTTCCACCTCCTGCCCCAAAAGTGTCAACTCCTGCCCCATAAGTTCCATATCCCGCCCCACAAGTGCCACTACCTGCCCCACTAGTGCCATCTCCATTTCCACAGGTGCCACCTCCCGCCCCACAACTTCCACGTAACGCCCCATAAGTTCCACCTCCTGCCCAACAAGTGCCACCTCTCGTCCCACAAGGACCACCTCCTGCCCCACAAGTGCCACCTCTTGCCCCACAAGTGCCAAATACTTCCCCACAACTTCCACCTTCTGCCGCACTAGTGCCAACTCCAATTCCACAAGTGCCACCTCCCACACCACAAGTGCCACCACCTGACCCACAAGTGCCAACTCCTGCCCCACAAGTGCCATTTCTTGCCCCACAAGTGCCACCTCCTGCCCCACAAGTGCTATTTCCTGCCCTACAACTTCCACCTCCTGCCCCACAAGAGCCAGTTCCAGCCCCACAAATGCCACCTCCCGCCCCACAACTTCAACAACCCGCCATACAAGTGCCAACTCCTGCCCAACGTGTGCCACATCCTGCCCCACAAGTGCCAAATCCTGCCCCGCAACTTTTACCTCCTGCTCCACAAGTGCCAACTCCTGCCCCACATCATCCACCTCCTGCCCCACAAGTGCCACCTCCAGCCCCACAAGTGCCAACTCCTGCCCCACAAGTGCCACATCCCCCCCACAAGTGCCAGCTCCTGCCCCACAAGTGCCACCTACCACGCTACAAGTGCCACCTCCTGCCCCACAAGTTCCACCTCCCACCCCACAAGTGCCAAATCCTGCCACGCAACGTCCACATCCTGCTCCACAAGTGCCACATCCTGCCCCACATCATCCACCTCCCATCCAACAAGTGCCACCACCTGCCGCACAACTGCCAATTCCTGCCCCCCAAGTGCCAGCTCATGCTTCACAAGTGCCAGCTCCTGCCCCTCATCATCCACCTCCTGCCCCACAAGTGCCACCTCCCGCCCAACAATTGTGGCCACATGACAAACAAGTGAAAAATCCCACCCCACAAGTACCACTACATGCCCAACAGGTGCCAACTCCCACCCCACAACTTCAGCCTCCCGCCACAGAAGTGCCAACTCCTGCCCAACGTGTGATATCTCCTGCACCACAAGTTCCAAGTCTTGCCCCACAAGTTCCACCTACCATCCCACAAGTGCCACCTCCAGCCCCACAAGTGCCATCTCCCACCCCACAAGTACCAAATCCTGCCCCACAACTTCCACCTCCTGCCCCAGAAGTGCCATCTCCTGTCGCACAAGTTCCACCTTCTGCCCCACAAGTGTAACCTCCAGCCCCATAAGTGCCAAATCCTGCCCCACAACATCCACCTGTGCCCTACAAATACCATTTCCGGCTCCACATCATCCAACTCCTGCCCCACAAGTGCCACCTCCTGCCCAACAAGTGCCACCTCCTGCCCCACAAGTGCCACCTCCCGACCCACAAGTGCCACCTCCCGACCCACAAGTGCCACCTCCCGACCCACAAGTGCCACCTCCTGCCGTGCAAGTGCCAGCTCCTGCCCCGAAAGTCCTGCCCCACATGTGCCACCTCTCGCCCCACTAGTGCCACCTCCCGCCCCATAAGTGCCACCTCCCTCTCCACAAATTCAGCCTCCCGCCCACAAGTGCCACATCGCTCCCCACAAGTGCCACCTCCCGCCCCACAAGTTCTAACTCCCGCCCCACAAGTGCCAACTCCCGCCCCACAAGTGCCAACTCCCGCCCCACAAGTGCCAACTCCCGCCCCACAAGTGCCAGCTCATGCTTCACAAGTGCCAGCTCCTGCCCCTCATCATCCACCTCCTGCCCCCCAAGTGCCACCTCCTGCCCAAAACCTGCCACCTCCCTCCCCACAATGCCACCTCCTGCCATATTAGTGCAGCCTCCTGCCCCACAAGTGCAAACTCCCGCCCCAAAAGTGCCACTTCCTGCCCCTCTATCGCCACCTCCTGCCCCAGAAGTTCCACTTCCTGCACCACAAGTTACACCTACAGCCCCACAATTTCCACCTCCTGTTTTACAAGTTCCACTTCCGCCCCACAAGTGCCACCTCCTGCCCAACAAGTGCCAGTTCATGCCCCACAAGTGCAAGGTCCTGTCCTTCAACTTCCACCTCCCGCCCCACAATTGCCACCTCCTGCCCCACAAGTGCCACCTCCCGCCCAACAATTGTGGCCACATGACAAACAAGTTCCACTTCCGCCCCACAAGTGCCACCTCCTGCCCAACAAGTGCCATTTCTTACCCCACAGGTTCCAAATCCTACCCCACTGGTGCCATTTCCTGCCCCACAAGTGCCATTTCCCCCCCCACATGTGCCAACTCCTGCCTTACAAGTTTCACCTACCACCCCACAAATTCCACCTCCCACCCCACAAGTTCCACCTCGTGCCCCAAAAGTGCCAATTCCTGCTTCACAAGTGCCAGCTCATGCTTCACAAATGCCAGCTCATGCCCCACATCATCAACTTCCTGCCCCACAAGTGCCACCTCTAACCCCACAAAGACAGCCTCCTGCCCCACATCATCCACCTCCTGCCCCACAAGTGCCAATTCCTGCTTCACAAGTGCCAGCTCCTGCACTACGTCATCCACATCCTGCCCCACAAGTGCCACCTCCTGACCGACAAAGACATCCTCCTGCCCCATAAGTGCCAATTTCTGCCCCACAAGTGCCAGCTCATTCCCCTGAAGTGCCACATTTGTCCACACCACTGCCTCCTCCGCCACAAATAATCCACCTCCCGCCCCACAAGTGTCACTGACTGACCAACTTCCTCCTCCTGCCCCACAAGTGCCAGCTCCTGCCCCACAAGTGCCAGCTCCTGCCCCACAAGTACCTCTTCCCTCCCAACAAGTTCCAATTTCCGCCCAACAAGTACCACCTCCTTCTGCACAAGTTCCACCTCCTGCCCTAAAAGCTCCATTTCCTGCCCCAGAAGTGCCACCTCCCGCCCCACAAGTGCCACCTCCTGCCCTACAACTTCCACCTCCTGGCCCACAAGTGCCACCTCCCGCCCTACAACTGCCAAACCCTGCCCCAAAACTTCCACCTCCTGCCCAACAATTTCCAACTCGTGCCCCACAATTGCCACCTCCTGCCACACAAATGCCACCTTCTGCCTCAAAATGCCACCTCCTGCCCAACAACTCCAACCTCCCGCCCCACAAGTACCACCTCCTGCTCCACAAGTTCCACCTCCTGCCCCATAAATTCCACCTTACGCCCCACAAGTGCCATCTCCTGCCCCAAAAGCTCAATTTCCTGCCCCATCAGTGCCACCTCCCGCACCACAAGTGCCACCTCCTGCCCCATAAGTGCCAATTTCTGCCCCACAAGTGCCACTTCCCGCCTTACAAATGCCACCTCCTGCCCCACAACTTTCACCTCCTGCCCCACAAGTGCAACCTCCCTGCCCACAAGTGACACAATCTGCCCAAGTGCCACCTCCTGCCTCACAACTTCCATCTCCCGCCCCACAAGTGCCAATTTCTGGCCCACAAGTGCCACTTCCCGCCTTACAAATTCCACCCCCCACCCCACAAGTTCCACCTCCTGCCCCAAAAGTGCCAATTCCTGCTTCACAAGTGCCAGCTCATGCTTCACAAATGCCAGCTCATGCCCCACATCAACTTCCTGCCCCACAAGTGCCACCTCTAACCCCACAAAGACAGCCTCCTGCCCCACATCATCCACCTCCTCCCCCACAAGTGACAATACCTGTTAGACAAGTGCAACCTCCAGCCCCACAACTTCAACATCCCGCCACACAAGTGCCGACTGCTGGCAACGTGTGCCACACCCTGCCCCACAAGTGTCAACTCCTGCCCCACATGTTCCACCTACCATCCAACAAGTGCCACCTCCTGCCCCACAAGTGCCAATTCCTGCCCCCCAAGTGCCAGCTCATGCTCCACAAGTGCCAGCTCCTGCCCCTCATCATCCACCTCCTGCCCCACAACATCAATCTCCAGCCCCACAAGAGCCGCCTCCTGCCCGACAAGTTACACCTGCTACAAGTTCCACAAGTGCCACCTCCCTGCTCACGAGTGCCACATCCCGCCCCACATGTACCACCTCTTGCATCACAACTACCACCTCCCGCCCCACATGTACCACCTCCTGCATCACAACTTCCACCTCCCGCCCCACATGTACCACCTCCTGCATCACAACTTCCACCTCCCGCCCCACATGTACCACCTCCTGCATCACAACTTCCACCTCCCGCCCCACATGTACCACCTCCTGCATCACAACTTCCACCTCCCGCCCCACATGTACCACCTCCTGCATCACAACTTACACCTCCCGCCCCACATGTACCACCTCCTGCATCACAACTTACACCTCCCGCCCCACATGTACCACCTCCCGCCCCACAAGTGCCACCTCATGCCTCACAAGTGCCACCCCCCCCCACAAGTGCCACCTCCCGCCCCACAAGTGCCACCTCCCACGCACAAGTGCCACATCCTGCCCCACAAGTGTCACCTCCTGCCCACAAGTGCCACCTTCCGCCCCACAAGTGCCACCTCACACCCCAACAGTGTCAACTTCCGCCCCACAAGTGACACCTCACGCCCCACAACTTCCACATCCCGCCCCACAAGTGCCACCACCTGACCCACAAGTGCCACCACCTGACCCACTAATGCAACTACGTGCCCCACAAGTGCCAACTCGTGCCCCACAAGTGCCAACTCCTGCCCCACAAGTTCTACCTCCTGCCTTACAAGTGCCACCCCCTGCCTCACAACTTCCACCTCCCGCCCCACAAATGCCACCTCCTGCCCCACAAATGCCACCTCCTGCCCTACAAGTGCCACCTCAGGCCCCACAAGTGCCCCCTCCCGCTCCACAAGTGCCACGTCCTGCCCCACAAGGGCCAAATCCTGCCACGCAACATCCACCTCCTGCCCCACATCATCCACCTCCCACCCCACAAGTGCCAATTCCAGCCCTAAAAGTGCCAGCTCATGCTTCACAATTGCCAGCTCCTGCCCCACATCATCCACCTCCTGCCCCACAAGTGCCACCTCCTAACCCACATGTGCCAACTCCTGCCCCACAAGTGCCATTTCCTGCACCACATTTGCCACCTCCTGCCCCACAAGTGCCACCTCCTTCCCCACAAGTGCCACCTCCCACCCCACAAGTTTAACCTCCAGACACACAAGTGCCATCTCCCGCCCCACAAGTGCCACCTCCCTCCCCACAATGCCACCTCCTGCCATATTAGTGCAGCCTCCTGCCCCACAAGTGCAAACTCCCGCCCCAAAAGTGCCACTTCCTGCCCCTCTATCGCCACCTCCTGCCCCAGAAGTTCCACTTCCTGCACCACAAGTTACACCTACAGCCCCACAATTTCCACCTCCTGTTTTACAAGTTCCACTTCCGCCCCACAAGTGCCACCTCCTGCCCAACAAGTGCCAGTTCATGCCCCACAAGTGCAAGGTCCTGTCCTTCAACTTCCACCTCCCGCCCCACAATTGCCATCTCCTGCCCCACAAGTGCCACCTCCCGCCCCTCTATAGCCACCTCCTGCCCCACAAGTTACACCTCTTGCCCCACAAGTTCCACCTCTTGCCCCACAACGTCGACCCCCGCCCCACATGTGCCACCACCTGACCCACAAGTGCCAACTCCTGCCCCACAAGTGCCGGCTCCTGCCCCACAAGTGCTACCTCTCGCCCCACAACTTCAACCCTCAGCCACACAAGTGCCAACTCCTGCCCAACAAGTGCCGCCTCCCGCCCCACAAGTGCCACCTCCCGCCCCACTACTTCCACGTCACACCCCAAATCTTCTTACCTTCCACCCCACAAGTGCCACCTCCTGCCCCAAACCTTCAACCTACTGCCCCACAACTGCCACTTCCCACCCAGCAATTGCCACCCCCCGCCCCACAAGTGCCTCCTCCCACCCCACAAGTGCCAACCCTTACCCCACAAGTGCTAACTCCTGCCCCACATCATCCACCAACCGCCCCACAAGTGCCACCTCCTGCCCCACAACTTCCATCTCCCACTCCACAAGTGCCACCTACTGCACAACAAATACCATCTCCTGCCCCATAAGTGCCATCTCCTGCCCCACAGGTGCCACCTACTGTTCCACATCATCCACCTCCTTCCCCACATCATCCACCTCCTGTTCCACAAATGTCACCTCCTGACCCACAACTTCCACCTCCTGCCCCACAAGTGCCACCTCCTGCCCCACATAATCCACGTCCTGCTCCAAAATTGCCACCTCCTGCCCCACAAGTGCCACTTCCCACCCCACAAGTGCCACCTCCAGCCCCACCAGTTCCACCTCCTGACCCACAAGTGCCACTACGTGACCCACAATTGCCACCTCCCGTCTCACAATTGCAACTCTCGCCCAACAAGTGCCACCTCCTGCCCCACAATTGCCACCACCCCCCCAACAAGTGCCACCTCCCGCCCCACAAGTACCACATCCCACCCCACAAGTGCAACCTCCTGCCCCACAACATCCACCTCACGCTCCAAAAGTGCCACCTCCTGCCCCACAAGTGCTACTTCCTGCCTTACAAGTGCCACTTCCCGCTGCACAAGTGACACCTCCAGCCCCACAGTTCCCACAACCCGCCCCACAACTTCCACATCCCGCCTCACAACTGCAAGCTCCTGCCCCACAATTGCCACCTCCTACCACACAAGTGCCAACTCCTGCCCCACAAGTGCCACCTCATGTCCCTCAATTTTCACCTTATGCCCCAAAAGTGCCACCTCCCGCCCAACAAGTGCAACATCTCGCCCCACTAGTGCCACTTCCCGGCCCAAAATTGCTACCTCCTGCCCCACATCATCCACCTCCTGTTCCACAAATGTCACCTCCTGACCCACAACTTCCACCTCCTGCCCCACAAGTGCCACCTTCTGCCTCACAAGTGCCACCCCTTGCCCCACAAGTGCCACATCCCACCGCACAATTTCCACCTCTTCTTACACAAGTCCCACCTCCCGCCCAACAACAGCCTCCTCCTGCCCCACAAGTGCAACCTCCTGCCCCACAAGTGCCACCTCGCATCCCACAACTGCCACATCCCGCCCCACAAGTGCCACCCCTTGCCCCACAAGTGCCACATCCCACCGCACAATTTCCACCTCTTGTTACACAAGTCACACCTCCCGCCCAACAACAGCCTCCTCCTGCCCCACAAGTGCCACCTCCTGCCCCATAAGTTTCACCTCTCGCCCAACAAATGCCACCACCTCCCCCAAAAGTGCCACCTCCTGCCCCACGGGTGCCATTTCCTGCCCCACAACATCCACCTCCCACTCACAAATGCAACCTACTGCCCCACAACTTCCACCTCCTGCCCCACAAGTGCCAACTCCTGCCCCACAAGTGCCACCTCCCGCCCCACAAGTGCCACCTGTCACCCTGCAAGTCCAGCTCCTCTCGCCCCACAAGTGCCAGCTCATGCTTCACAAGTGCCAGCTCCTGCCCCACATCATCAACTTCCTGCCCCACAAGTGCCACCTCCAACCCCACAAAGACAGCCTCCTGCACCACATCATCCACCTCCTGCCCCACAGGTGCCAATTCCTGCCCCACAATTGCCAGCTCATGCCCCACAAGTGCCAGCACCTGCCCCACAAGTGCCACCTCTTGCCCAACAGGTGCCACCTCCTGCCCCACTAATGCCAAATCCTGCCCTGCAACTTCCAACTCCTGCCCCACAAGTGCCAATTCCTGCCCCACAAGTTCCAGCTCATGCTTCACAAGTGCCAGCTCCTGCCCCACATCATCCACTTCCTGCTCACATGTGCCACCTCCTGTCCGACAAAGACCACCTACTGCCCCACATCATCCACCCCCTGCCCCACAAGTGCCACCTCCTGCCCCACATCATCCACCCCCTGCCCCACAAGTGCCACCTCCTGCCCCACAACGACCACCCCCTGCACCAAAATTGCCAATTCCTGCCCCACAACTGCCAGCTCCTGCCCAACAAGAGCCACTTCCTGCCCCACAAGTACCTCTTCCCTCACAACAAGTTCCAATTTCCGCCCCACAAGTGCCACCTCCTGCCCCACAAATGACACCTCCTGCCCCACAAATGCCACCTTTCACCCCACAAATGCCACCTCCCGCTCCACAACTTCCACCTCCTGCCCCACAAGTGCCACCTCCCGACCCACAAGTGCCACCTCACGCCCAACATCTACCACCTCCCACCCCACAACTTCCATCTCCTGGCCCACAAGTGCCACTTCCTGCCTCAAAAGAGCCACCTCCCGCCTCACAACTTCCACGTAACGTCCCATAAGTTCCACCTCCTGCCCCACAAGTGCCAGCTGCTGCTCCACATCATCCAACTCCCGCCCCACAAGTGCCATGTCCAGCCCCACAACATCTGCCTCCTGCCCCAAAAGTGTCAACTCCTGCCCCATAAGTTCCATATCCTGCCCCACAAGTGCCACCTCCCACCCCACAAGTGCCACCTCCTGCCCCACAAGTTCCAACTCTCGTCTAACAAGTGCCACCTCCTGCCCAACATTTACCACCTCCCGCTCCACAAGTGCCACCTCCTGCCCAACAAGTGCCATTTCTTACCCCACATGTTCCAACTCCTGCCCCACAGGTGCCATTTCCTGCCCCACAAGTACCACCTCCTGTCCCACATTTACCAACTCCTGCCCCACAAGTGCCATTTCCTGCCCCACATCTGTTGCATACCACCCCACAAATTCCACCTCCCGCCACACAACTGCCACCTCCCGCTTCACAACTTCCACATCCTGCCCTACAAGTGCCACCTCCCGCCATAAAATGCCACCTCCCGTCCCTCTATCACCACCTCCTGCCCCACAAGTTACACCCCCACCCCACAGGTACCACCACCTGCCCCACAAGTACCACCTCCTGCAAACAAATGCCATTTCTTAAACCACAGGTCCAAACTCCTGCCCCACAAGTGCCACCTCCTGTCTCACAAGTGCAACCTCCCGCCCCACAACTTCCACAACCTGCCCCACAAGTGCCACCTCCCGTCACTCAACTTCCAACTCCCGCCCCACAAGTGCCACCTCCCGCCCTACAACTTCCACCTCCCGCACCACAACTTCTACCTCCTGCCTCACAAGTTCCACATTCTCCCGCCCCACAACTTCCAACTCCTGGCCCACAAGTGCCACCTCCTGCCCCACCATTACCACCTCCTGCCCCACAATTTCCACCTCCTGCCCCACCATTACCACCTCCTGCCCCACAATTTCCACCTCCTGCCCCACAATTTCCACCTCCTGCCCCACAAGTGCCACAACCTGCTCCACAATTTCAACGTCCTGCCTTACAAGTGCCACATTCTGCCCCACAAGTGTAGGCTCCTGCTCCACAAGTGCCACCTCCCGAACCACAACCTCAACCTCTGGCCCCACAAGTCCCACCTCCCGCCCCACAAGTGCCACATCCCGCCCCACAAGTGCCACCACCCGCCCCACAAGTGCCACCTTCTGTTCCACAACTTCCACCTCCTGCCCCACAAGTTATAACTCCTGCCCCACAAGTGTTGCATTTTGCCCCACAAGTGCCACCTCCCGCCTCACAAGTGCCACCTCCCGACCCACAAGTGCCAACTCCTGCCCCGCAACTTCCATCTCCTGCTCCACAAGTGCCACCTCGAACCGCACAATTGCCACCTCCTTCCCCATATCAACCACCTCCCATCCAACAAGTGCCACCTCCTGCCCCACAAGTGCCAATTCCTGCCCCACAAGTGCCAGCTCATGCTTCACAAGTGCCAGCTCCAGCCCCTCATCATCCACCTCCTGCTCCACAAGTGCCACCTCCTGCCCCACAATGACCACCTCCTGCCCCACATCATCCACCCCCTGCGCCACAAGTGCCAATTCCTGCCCTACAAGTGCCAGCTCATTCCCCTGAAGTGCCAACTCCTGCCCCACAAGTGTCACTGACCGCCCAACTTCCTCCTCCTGACACACAACTGCAACCTCCTGCCCCACAAGTGCCACCTCCCGCCCTACAAATTCCACCTCCCGCTCCACAACTTCCACCTCCTGCCTAAAAAGAGCCACGTCCTGCCCCACAACTTCCACGTAACGTCCCATAAGTTCCACCTCCTGCCCCACAAGTGCCAACTCCTGCCCCGCAACTTTTACCTCCTGCTCCACAAGTGCCAACTCCTGCCCCACATCATCCACCTCCTGCCCCACAAGTGCCACCTCCAGCCCCACAAGTGCCACATCCCTCCCCACAAGTGCCACCTCCTGCCCCACAAGTGCCACCTCCCGCCCCTCAAGTTACATCTCCTGCCCCACAAGTGCCAACACCTGACCCACAAGTGCCACCTCCTGCCCCACAACTTTACATTCCGCCCCACAGTTTCCACCTCCTGTCTTACAAGTTCCACTTCCTGCCCCACAAGTGCCAGCTCCTGCACCACATCATCCACTTCCCGCCCCACAAGTGCCACCTCCTGCCCAACAATTGCCATTTCTTACCCCACAGGTTCCAACTCCTGCCCAACAGGTGCCATTTCCTGCCCCACAAGTGCCACCTCCTGTCCCACATGTGCCAACTCCTGCCCCACATATGCCATTTCCTGCCCCACATCTTCCACCTCCCGCCCCAGAAGTGCCAGTTCCTGTCCCACAAGTGCCACCTTCCACGCCACAAGTTCCACCTCCTGCCCCACAATGACCACCTCCTGCCCCACATCATCCACCTCCTGCCCCACAATGACCACCTCCTGCCCCACATCATCCACCTCCTGCCCCACAAGTGCCAGCTCCTGCCCCACAAGTGCCACATTTTGCCACACCACTGCCACCTCCCCCCCAAATAATCCACCTCCTGCCCCACAAGTGTCACTGACCGCCCAACTTCCTCCTCCTGACGCACAAGTGCAACCTCCTGCCCCACAAGTGCCAGCTCCTGCCCGACAAGAGCCACTTCCTGCCCCACAAGTACCTCTTCCCTCCCAACAAGTTCCAATTTCCGCCCCATAAGTGCCACCTCCTGCCCCACAAGTGCAACCTCCTGCCCACAAATGCCACCTTTCGCCCCACAAATGCCACCTCCCGCTCCACAACTTCCACCTCCTGCCCCACAAGTGCCACCTCCCGCCCTACAACTTCCATCTCCTGGTCCACAAGTGCCACCTCCCGCCCCACAAGTGCCAAATCCTGACGCGGAACTTCCACCTCCTGCTCCACAAGTGCCATCTCCTGCCCCACAAGTGCCACCTCCCGCCACAAAAGTGCCACCTCCCGCCCCTCTATGGCCACCTCCTGCCCCACAAGTTACACCTCTTGCCCCACAAGTTACACTTCTTGCCCCACAACGTCGACCCCCGCCCCACATGTGCCACCACCTGACCCACAAGTGCCAACTCCTGCCCCACAAGTGTTACCTCTCGCCCCACAGCTTCAACCTCCAGCCACACAAGTGCCAACTCCTGCCCAACAAGTGCCACCTCCCGCCCCACAAGTGCCACCTCCCGCCCCACTACTTCCACGTCACACCCCAAATCTTCTTACCTTCCACCCCACAAGTGCCACCTCCTGCCCCAAACCTTCAACCTACTGCCCCACAACTGCCACTTCCCACCCAGCAATTGCCACCCCCCGCCCCACAAGTGCCTCCTCCCACCCACAAGTGCCAACCCTTACCCCACAATTGCCAACTCCTGCCCCACATCATCCACCAACTGCCCCACAAGTGCCACCTCCTGCACCACAAGTGCCACCTCCTGACCCACAACTTCCAGCTCCTGCCCCAATAGTGCCAGCTCCCGGCCCACAATTGCCACCTCCTGCCCCACAACTTCCATCTCCCACTCCACAAGTGCCACCTACTGCACAACAAATACCATCTCCTGCCCCATAAGTGCCATCTCCTGCCCCACAGGTGCCACCTACTGTTCCACATCATCCACCTCCTTCCCCACATCATCCACCTCCTGTTCCACAAATGTCACCTCCTGACCCACAACTTCCACCTCCTGCCCCACAAGTGCCACCTTCTGCCCCACAAGTGCCTCCTCCTGCCACACAAGTGCCACCTCCTGCCCCACAAGTGCCACCTACTTCCCCACAAGTGCCACCTCCTGCCCCACAATGACCACCTCCTGCCCCACATCATCCACCTCCTGCCTCACAAATGCCTCCTCCTGACCCACAATTGCCACCTGCCGCCCCACATCTTCCACCTCACGCCCCACAAGTGCCACCTCCCGCCCCACAAGTGCCACCACCCTCCCCAGAACTTCAACCTCCTTCCCCAAAACATCCACCTCCCGCCCCACAGGTGTCATCATCTGCCCCACAACTGCCACATCCCGCCCCACAAGTGCCACCTCCCGCCCCTCAATTGCCACACACTGCCCCACAAGTGCCGCCCCCAGCCCCGCAAGTGTCACCCCTTGCCCCACTAGTGCCACATCCCACCGCACAATTTCCACCTCTTGTTACACAAGTCCCACCTCCCGCCCAACAACAGCCACCTCCTGCCCCACAAGTGCCACCTCCCACCCCACAAGTGCCACATCCCCCCCCACAAGTTCCACCTCCTGCCTTACAAGTGCCAATTCCTGGCCTACAAGTGCCAGCTCATTCCCCTGAAGTGCCAGCTCCTGCCCCACAAGTTCCACATTTGTCCACACCACTGCCACCTCCCCGCCAAAATAATCCACCTCCTGCCCCACAAGTGTCACTGACCGCCCAACTTCCTCCTCCTGACCCACAAGTGCAACCTCCTGCCCTACAAGTGCCAGCTCCTGCCCGACAAGAGCCACTTCCTGCCCCACAAGTACCTCTTCCCTCCCAACAAGTTCCAATTTCCGTCCCACAAGTGCCACCTCCTGCCCCACAAGTGCAACCTCCTGCCCCACAAATGCCACCTTTCGCCCCACAAGTGCCACCTCCCGCTCCACAACTTCCACCTCCCACTCCACAACTTCCACCTCCTGCCCCAGTAGTGCCACCTCACGCCCAACATCTACCACCTCCCACCCAACAAGTGCCACCTCCCGCCCTACAACTTCCATCTCCTGGCTCACAAGTTCCACCTCCTGCCTCAAAAGAGCCACCTCCCGCCCCACAACTTCCACGTAACGCCCCATAAGTTCCACCTCCTGCCCAACAAGTGCCACCTCTCGTCCCACAAGGACCACCTCCTGCCCCACAAGTGCCACCTCCTGCCCCACAAGTGCCACCTCCTGCCTAACAAGTGCCACCACCCTCCCCAAAATGCCAACTCCCGCCCCACAAGAGCCACGTCCAGCCCCACAACTTCCACCTCCTGCCCCAAAAGTGTCAACTCCTGCCCCATAAGTTCCATATCCCGCCCCACAAGTGCCACTACCTGCCCCACTAGTGCCATCTCCATTTCCACAGGTGCCACCTCCCGCCCCACAACTTCCACGTAACGCCCCATAAGTTCCACCTCCTGCCCAACAAGTGCCACCTCTCGTCCCACAAGGACCACCTCCTGCCCCACAAGTGCCACCTCTTGCCCCACAAGTGCCAAATACTTCCCCACAACTTCCACCTTCTGCCGCACTAGTGCCAACTCCAATTCCACAAGTGCCACCTCCCACACCACAAGTGCCACCACCTGACCCACAAGTGCCAACTCCTGCCCCACAAGTGCCATTTCTTGCCCCACAAGTGCCACCTTTTGCCCCACAAGTGCCAAATCCTGCCACGCAACGTCCACCTCCTGCTCCACAAGTGCCACCTCGAACCACACAATTGCCACCTCCTTCCCCATATCAACCACCTCCCATCCAACAAGTGCCACCTCCTGCCGCACAAGTGCCACATCATAACATTATGTGCAGTGTGGATCATTAGAAGCTTCATACTCCAGTTCCATGGAATAACAACGTTCCAAATACTCATCTCTCAGAAGAAAACTACATATCCCAGAGGACTTCGCGGCCAAAGGTTAGTCATGGGAGGAGGACATATGTATAATCTCCTCCCAGGCTGGAGCTCTCTTTTTTGGGCTGGGGACCCTACAGGGCAGCTGCCCCCTGTCATTCGCAAAGGTAAATCTAGGTAACCTGTGACAGATTTTAATGGAGATGGCGGGCATAAGCTGCTGCTTTTTAGCTTTTAGAACAAATCTCTCTTTGCTCTCAGAGAGCTTCGTTAGGGATGTGATATCTTTTCATAGCTGCTCACTGAGAACGTGACCTTGAAAGTCCAGGCAAACTGTCAAAATTCAGGGGTAGCTGTAAACTCTGAGCATTGTTATCTTGCTTTTGTAAAGAAAACAAAGGGATTTCTTTCTCTCCCAGAGCACAGCTAGCTAGCTCTGACTTTTACAGTGCCTGCCAGCTACTGCCAGCTATGAGTCTGCTCTTTATTTTAGGAGCACTGCATAGGGGATTCAAAGCCATCATGTTCTTTGAAACTTACTGGCCCTTCTTAATTTATTGATTTCTTGTTATAGAATATATGCATTATACAACCAAGTAAGGGCCTGGTACTTCTACGCAATGTGGTATGATGTGAATTTTGACACTTGCATCCCAGATGAAATAGTTAATTTTACAATGACTAATTTCACAATTGCTAATTTCACAGCAGCTAGTTTTACAAACACCACGATGTTCAATCCGGTTTCCAGGCTGCCTTATCAGATTGCCGCACAGTTTTTGAAAACCGAGTTAGTGTTCATCCTTGTGTTCATACTCATGTTCATGTTATCAGTATCAATATATATGAATGTACTCCTCTCCATTCGTTCTATGCGGAAGTCCCCTCCAAAACCAGAAAATGCTGACTGGCAGGGAATATGGAAAGGTTTAGGAAAAATCTTAGAAGCGTGGGGACCCGCAGTGTCATGGGATTTCACTCTTGAACACCTGAGGGACCCTGAGAAATTGAGTATTTGAGTCAGAGATCTAAGGAGGTAAACCACACTTGGGGTTTGGCTTATGCTTACCGTGCTCTATATACTACTACCCTGGAGAGGGAGAGTTTCCGATCTGAGGTTCAAGCCTCAAAAAAAAAAAAAATCCCCAAGTCAACTCTGATCAGTCACAGGAGGCACCAGTAACAATATCAGTTGCCCCTGTGGAAGGAAGAAATGGAAACAGATGTCCTTGTGTCTAGGATGAGAAGAAGGAGAAGCAGAGGAGGAGGCAGCAGAAGATCCAGGTAGGGGGTCTGGATTGGCACTGAGAAATGCAAAAAAAAAAAAACAAAAAAAAAAACAAAAAAAAAACCTAAGAGGCATGAAGAAGAGAGTGATGAGGAGGAAATCTCTATTACCATTCATCAATCTCTGAAGATGGATGAATTCCAAGCTCAAGAAAGGAGTTTACATGGCATCAAAATGAAGGTCTCTTGCCTGATTGATTTGCTGCTGGGACAACGGGGCCAACAGCCTGTCTCTAGCTGGTAATGAATCTCACCAACTAGGAAGCATTGCCAGAGACCCAGCTATCGACAGAGAGATTAGCAGATGTTTGGATGGAGCTGGCACCCTCTGGACTGTTAACAGCCGTGAGGGAAATGTAACCCTTCAAGGATGCTTTGAAGCCTCAGACTATTAAGTGGGATACCATCGAAAAAGGTATCCAGTACCTGAGGGAAATGACCGTGGTGGAAATGTTGTATGACCCTGATCCACAAGACCGTGATCCTGAGAGAGTGAGGACCAAGCCTAGCATGTGGCAGAAACTCACAAGTACAGCACCAGAAAGATATGCACACACACTGGCAACAACATTTGGAAGATCTGAGGAACAAGAGAGAAGACCCCGAGTTTTTGAACTGATTATGACGCTTCAAAACTATGAAGAGCAGCTCCCCCCAGTACGCACCGCAGTTTCTGCCATCTCACGAGTAGAAGACTGATAGATGAAATGCACAAGAAACTATTTCCATCGACTAATTGTGATGGTCGAGTAGTAGTATCAGAAACGACTGATGAAGGTCAGTCTCCATACGGGTCACCAGGTCTAGTGAAGGACCTGATCAAAATATTCCAATCCTACTCTTCACCTGTATCATCAAAAGTTTCAGCTATTAGACACACGTGCTTTCCAGCTCAAGCAAGGAACAACAGTAAGATTGCACAGCGTGTTTCCATGTGGTGCTACCTACGGGACCACAGAGAAGACATGAGGAAGTGGCACGACCAGCCTACTCCTGTACTGCGAGCACGGGTGAGAGAACTACAAAACAGACCAACCACCAGTGGAGTTGCTCCATTCATCACAGGTAACCCATAGAGGGGCCCTGCCCTCAGTCTTGGCGGGGAGAGGGATAATAAGAGTTTATTGGACTGTGTGGATTAAATGGTCTGGCACAACAGAACCACAGAACCACTGCTGGATACCGGTGCAAAGTGCACTCTAATGCCCTCGAATCACAAAGGGACAGAATCAATCAAACAGAATCAATGGAGTGACTGAGGGCTCTCAAGAATTGACTGTGTTGGAGGCCGAAATAAGCCTCACTGGTAAAGACTGGCAAAAACATCCTATTGTGACTGGCCCAGTGGCTCCGTGTGTCCACAAGTGCCACCTCCCGCCCCACAAGTGCCAAATCCTGCCCTTCAACTTCCACCTCCTGCTCCACAAGTGCCACCTCCTGCCCCACAATGACCACCTCCTGCCCCACATCATCCACCCCCTGTGCCACAAGTGCCAATTCATGCCCTACAAGTGCCAGCTCATTCCCCTGAAGTGCCAGCTCCTGCCCCACAAGTGTCACTGACCGCCCAACATCCTCCTCCTGACACATAAGTGCAACCACCTGCCCCACAAGTGCCACCTCCCGCCCTACAACGTCCACCTCCCGCTCCACAACTTCCACCTCCCGCCCCACAAGTGCCACCTCCCACCCTACAACTTCCATCTCCTGGCTCACAAGTTCCACCTCCTGCCTAAAAAGAGCCACCTCCCGCCCCACAGCTTCCACGTAACGCCCCATAAGTTCCACCTCCTGCCCAACAAGTGCCACCTCTCGTCCCACAAGGACCACCTCCTGCCCCACAAGTGCCACCTCCTGCCCCACAAGTGCCACCTCCTGCCCAACAAGTGCCACCACCCTCCCCAAAATGCCAACTCCCGCCCCACAAGTGCCACGTCCAGCCCCACAACTTCCACCTCCTGCCCCAAAAGTGTCAACTCCTGCCCCATAAGTTCCATATCCCGCCCCACAAGTGCCACTACCTGCCCCACTAGTGCCATCTCCATTTCCACAGGTGCCACCTCCCGCCCCACAACTTCCACGTAACGCCCCATAAGTTCCACCTCCTGCCCAACAAGTGCCACCTCTCGTCCCACAAGGACCACCTCCTGCCCCACAAGTGCCACCTCTTGCCCCACAAGTGCCAAATACTTCCCCACAACTTCCACCTTCTGCCGCACTAGTGCCAACTCCAATTCCACAAGTGCCACCTCCCACACAAGTGCCACCACCTGACCCACAAGTGCCAACTCCTGCCCCACAAGTGCCATTTCTTGCCCCACAAGTGCCACCTCCTGCCCCACAAGTGCCATTTCCTGCCCTACAACTTCCACCTCCTGCCCCACAAGAGCCAGTTCCAGCCCCACAAATGCCACCTCCTGCCCCACAACTTCAACATCCCGCCATACAAGTGCCACCTCCTGCCCAACGTGTGCCACATCCTGCCCCACAAGTGCCAAATCCTGCCCCGCAACTTTTACCTCCTGCTCCACAAGTGCCAACTCCTGCCCCACATCATCCACCTCCTGCCCCACAAGTGCCACCTCCAGCCCCACAAGTGCCACATCCCTCCCCACAAGTGCCACCTCCTGCCCCACAAGTGCCACCTCCCGCCCCACAACTTCCACCCCCTCCCCTCAAGTTACATCTCCTGCCCCACAAGTGCCAATACCTGACCCACAAGTGCCACCTCCTGCCCCACAACTTTACATTCCGCCCCACAATTTCCACCTCCTGTCTTACAAGTTCCACTTCCTGCCCCACAAGTGCCAGCTCAGGCTTCACAAGTGCCAGCTCCTGCACCACATCATCCACTTCCCGCCCCACAAGTGCCACCTCCTGCCCAACAATTGCCATTTCTTACCCCACAGGTTCCAACTCCTGCCCCACAGGTGCCATTTCCTGCCCCACAAGTGCCACCTCCTGTCCCACATGTGCCAACTCCTGCCCCACATATGCCATTTCCTGCCCCACATCTTCCACCTCCCGCCCCAGAAGTGCCAGTTCCTGTCCCACAAGTGCCACCTACCACGCCACAAATTCCACCTCCTGCCCCACAAGTTCCACCTCCTGCCCCACAATGACCACCTCCTGCCCCACATCATCCACC
Source organism: Coturnix japonica (assembly GCF_054131305.1). Taxonomy (NCBI): domain Eukaryota; kingdom Metazoa; phylum Chordata; class Aves; order Galliformes; family Phasianidae; genus Coturnix; species Coturnix japonica. The sequence goes on along the minus strand of NW_028188945.1, from coordinate 267,294 downwards.
TCCTGCCCCACAAGTGCCAATTCCTGCCCTACAAGTGCCAGCTCATTCCCCTGAAGTGCCAGCTCCTGCCCCACAAGTGCCACATTTTGCCACACCACTGCCACCTCCCCCCCCAAATAATCCACCTCCTGCCCCACAAGTGTCACTGACCGCCCAGCTTCCTCCTCCTGACACACAAGTGCAACCTCCTGCCCCACAACTTCAACATCCTGCCACACAAGTGCCGACTCCTGCCCAACGTGTGCCACATCCTGCCCCACAAGTGCCAACTCCTGCCCCACATCGTCCACCTCCCACCCAACAAGTGCCACCTCCTGCCCCACAAGTGCCAAATCCTGCCCTACATGTGCCAGCTCATGCCCCACAAGTGCCAGGTCCAGTCCCACATCATCCACCTTCTGCCCCACAAGTGCCACCTCCTGCCCCACAACGACCATTTCCTGCCCCACAACGACCACCTCCTGCCCCACATCATCCACCCCCTGCACCACAAGTGCCAATTCCTGCCCTACAAGTGCCAGCTCATTCCCCTGAAGTGCCAGCTCCTGCCCCACAAGTGCCACCTCCTGTCCCACATGTGCTAACTCCTGCCCCACAAGTGCCATTTTCAGCCCCACAACTTCTACCTCACGGCCCACAAGAGCCAGTTCCTGCCCCACAAATGCCACCTCCCGCCCCACAACTTCAACATCCCGCCACACAAGTGCCACCTCCTGCCCCACAAGTGCCAAATCCTGTTCTGCAACTTCCAACTCCTGCTCCACAAGTGCCACCTCCTGCCCCACATCATCTACCTCCCACCCCACAAGTGCCACCTCCTGCCCCACAAGTTACATCTCCCGCCCCACAAGTGCCACCTCCTGCCTCACAACTTCCAACTCCCACCACAACAATTTCCACCTCCTGTCTTACAAGTTCCACTTCCGCCCCACAAGTGCCACCTCCTGCCCAACAAGTGCCATTTCTTACCCCACAAGTTCCAAATCCTACCCCACTGGTGCCATTTCCTGCCCCACAAGTGCCATTTCCCCCCCCACATGTGCCAACTCCTGCCTTACAAGTTTCACCTCCCACCCCACAAATTCCACCTCCCACCCCACAAGTTCCACCTCCTGCCCCAAAAGTGCCAATTCCTGCTTCACAAGTGCCAGCTCATGCTTCACAAATGCCAGCTCATGCCCCACATCATCAACTTCCTGCCCCACAAGTGCCACCTCTAACCCCACAAAGACAGCCTCCTGCCCCACATCATCCACCTCCTGCCCCACAAGTGCCAATTCCTGCCCCACAAGTGCCAGCTCATGCCCCACAAGTGCCACCTCCTGCCCCACAAGTGCCACCTCCTGCCCCACAAGTGACAATACCTGTTCCACAAGTGCCACCTCCCGCCCCACAACTTCAACATCCCGCCACACAAGTGCCGATTCCTGGCAACGTGTGCCACATCCTGCCCCACAAGTGCCAGCTCCTGCCCCACAAGTGCCACATTTGTCCACACCACTGCCTCCTCCCCCCCAAATAATCCACCTCCCGCCCCACAAGTGTCACTGACTGACCAACTTCCTCCTCCTGCCCCACAAGTGCCAGCTCCTGCCCCACAAGTGCCAGCTCCTGCCCCACAAGTACCTCTTCCCTCCCAACAAGTTCCAATTTCCGCCCAACAAGTACCACCTCCTTCTGCACAAGTTCCACCTCCTGCCCTAAAAGCTCCATTTCCTGCCCCAGAAGTGCCACCTCCCGCCCCACAAGTGCCACCTCCTGCCCTACAACTTCCACCTCCTGGCCCACAAGTGCCACCTCCCGCCCTACAACTGCCAAACCCTGCCCCAAAACTTCCACCTCCTGCCCAACAATTTCCAACTCGTGCCCCACAATTGCCACCTCCTGCCACACAAATGCCACCTTCTGCCTCAAAATGCCACCTCCTGCCCAACAACTCCAACCTCCCGCCCCACAAGTACCACCTCCTGCTCCACAAGTTCCACCTCCTGCCCCATAAGTTCCACCTTACGCCCCACAAGTGCCATCTCCTGCCCCAAAAGCTCAATTTCCTGCCCAATGTATTCCTATGGGTACCTATGGGTTTCAATGTGGTCCCTATGTGCCTCTATGGGTTCTCTTATGGGTCTCAGCGAGGTCCCTATGTGTCTCTATGGGTCTCACTGTCCCCCACTGAAATCCATGGGGTCCCTATGTGTCCCAATGTCCCCCTATTGGTCCCAGTGTCAGCCTATGGGTCACAATGTGTCCCTATGTGTCCCAATGTCCCTCCTATTTGTTGCTAAGTGTCTCCATGGGGTCTCTTATGAGTATCTCTGGGCCAAAAGATCTACCTGTTGGTATCCATAGGTTACATTACGTCCCTATGTGCCTCTATGGGGTCTCTTAAGGGTTACAGCGAAGACCCTATGTGTCTCTATGGGTCTCACTGTCCCCCACTATGTTCCATGGGGTCCCTATGTGTCCCAATATACCCCTATGGGTCCCAGTGTCTCCCTATGGGTCACTATTTGTTCCTAAGTGCCGAATGTCCCCCCTATGTGTCCCAATGGCCCACTTCGGGGTTTCTATGGGGACTCTTATTGGTATCTCTGGGCCCAAATGTCTTCCTATGGGTATCTATGGGTTTCAATGAGGTCCCTATGTGCCTCTATGGGGTCTCTTATGGGTATCAGTGGAGCCCCTATGTGTCTCTACGGGTCTCACTGTTCCCCACTGTAATCCATGGGGTCACTCTGTGTCCCAATGTCCACACTATGGGTTGCTATGTACCTCTATGGGGTCTCTATGTGGTCTCTTATGGGTATTTCTAGGCCCAAATGTCTTCCTATGGGTATCTATGGGTTTCAATGTGGTCCCTATGTGCCTCTATGGGTCTCACTGTCCCCCACCTTAATCCATGGGGTCTCTATGTGTCCCAATGTCCCCCTATGGGTCCCAGTGTCTCCCTATGGGTCACTTTGTGTCCCTATGTGTCCCAATGTCCCCCCTATGGGTTGCTATGTGCCTCTTTGGGTTCTCTATGGGGCTCTATGGGGTGCCTATGGAGCTCTATGGAGTACTATGGGGCGTTCTGAGCTTTCTATGGGGTGTCTATGGAACGCTATGGTGTGTCTATGTGGCAAAATGAGTTTCTATGGGTGGCTATGGGAGATCTATGGGGCACAATGGGTTACCTATGGGGCTCTATGGGATGTCTATGGGGCTCTATGGCGCGGCTATATATCCTTATGTGGTGTCTATTTGGCACTATGTTGTGCTATGGGGTGCTGTGAGGCACTATGGGGTGCTATGGGGCTCTATGGAGCAGTATAGGGTGTCTATGGGTCTCTATGGGGTGCAATGGGGCGTTGTGGGGCACAAGGGAGTGTCTATGAGGCTCCATGGGCTGCTATGGGGCACTGTGGAGTAGCTATGGGATGATTTGGGGTCTCTTTGTGCCCATATGGGGGGCTATGGGTCACTATGTGGTGTCTATGGGGCTCTATGGGGTGGCTATGCGGTGCTGTAGGGTGGCTATGGGTTGCTTTGGGGAATCCTTGGGTTCCTATGGGGCACTATGGGTGACTATGGAGTGCTATGTTTTGCTCTTGGGCTCTATGCGGAAGAATGGGGTCTCTATGGGGCGCTATGAGGTCCCTATGGGGCTCTATGGGGAGTCTATGGGGTGTCTTTGGGGATCTATGGCTTGTCTGTGGGGCTCTATGGGGTCTGCATGGGGTCTGTATGGGGTTCAGTGGGTCTCTATGGGGCTCTATGGGGTGTCTACAGGCACTATGGGGCGATATGGGGTGTCTATGTGGTTCAATTGGGCTCTATGGTGTGGCTGTAGGGCCTTATGTGGTGTCTATGGGGCACTGTGGGCTGCTATGGGGTGCTGTGGGGAACTATGGGGTGTCTATGGGGCTCTATGGAGCAGTATGCTGTGTCTATGGGTCCCTATGGGGTGCAATGGGGCGCTGTGGGGCACAATGGAGTGTCTATGAGGCTCCATGGGCTGCTATGGGGCACTATGGAGTAGCTATGGGGTGCTATGGGGTCTCTTTGGGCCCCTATGGGTCACTATGGGCCCCTATGTGGTGTCTATGGGGCTCTATGGGGTGGCTATGCGGTGCTGTAGGGTGGCTATGGGGTGCTTTGGGGTATCCTTGGGTTCCTATGGGGCGCTATGGGTGACTATGGGGTGCTATGGTTTGCTATGGGGCTCTATGCGGAAAAATGGGTCTCTATGGGGCGCTATGAGGTCCCTATGGGGCTCTATGGGGAGTCTATGGGGTGTCTTTGGGTTGTCTGTGGGGCTCTATGGGGTCTGCATGGGGTCTGTATGGGGTTCAGTGGGTCTCTATGGGGCTCTATGGGGTGTCTACAGGCACTATGGGGCGATATGGGGTGTCTATGTGGTTCAATTGGGCTCTATGGTGTGGCTGTAGGGCCTTATGTGGTGTCTATGGGGCACTGTGGGCTGCTATGGGGTGCTGTGGGGAACTATGGGGTGTCTATGGGGCTCTATGGAGCAGTATGCTGTGTCTATGGGTCCCTATGCGGTGCAATGGGGTGCTGTGGGGCACAATGGAGTGTCTATGAGGCTCCATGGGCTGCTATGGGGCACTATGGAGTAGCTATGGGGTGCTATGGGGTCTCTTTGGGCCCCTATGGGTCACTATGGGGCTCTATGGGGTATCTTTGTGTTCCTATGGGGCGCTATGGGTGACTATGGGGTCGCTATGGGTTTCTTTGAGGCACTATGGGTCTCAATGGGGTCTCTATGGGTCTCAATTTCTCCTTATGGCTCCCAATGACTGTCTATGGGTCTCTATGTGTCCCTATGGGTCCCAGTGTCTCTCAATGTGTCCCTATGGGTCCCAGTGTCTCTCTATGGGTCCCAATGTCTTCCTCTGGATCTCTATGGGTCCCTAGGGGTCCCAGTGTCTCTCTATGTCTCCCTGTCTAGGTGGTAACTATACAGATGGTAACAAAGATGGTAACAAATGTACAGAGGTTCTAAGCGAGAGAGAAACTCACCAGTGGTGATGCCTTCGCTGAGGAAGCTGGGGCGGTCTTCACTGCAGAGCGATGTCCAAGAGATGCTGCCTCACAGAATCACAGAATTCTCAAGGTTGGAAAAGGGCTGCCAGCTTTTGTAGGAGAATAGCATGGGAGACAGTTGTGAAGGCTTTGCTGAAGTCCAAGTAGAGCACATCAACAGCCTTTCTTTCTTTCCTTCATCCATCAGATGGGTCACAGGATCGTAGAAGGAGATCAGATTGGTCAAGCAGGAGCTGCCCTTCACGAACCCATGCTGGCTAGGTCTGATCTCCTGCTCATCCCACACCTGCCGCATCTGTCATCTCCCTCAAGACAATTCGTTCCATTCCCTTCCCTGGCACCGAGGTCAGGCTAACAGGCCTGGAGTTGCCCGGATCCTCCTGACAACCTTGCTTGGAAATGGGAGTCACGTTGGCAAGCCTCCAGTCTTCTGGGACCTCACCCGGAAACAGGGAGCTCGGAAAAATAATGGAAAGCGGCTCGAGTGAGGGTCAGCCCTTAAATGAGGTCTCAGAGGAGGTGGAGTCGAGCTCCAGCCCTCCCGGGAGCACAGCTCCATTACTCTCACCTGTGCTCCCGCAGCTGACCCCACACTTGCCTCAGCTGATTAATCAGAGGTTCAGGCTGTGATTACCAATCTCCCACACAGCCCCTGTGGGTCCCAATGTTTCCCTATGGATCTCTGGGTGTCCCTATAGGACTCTATGGGGTTATTATGCCTCTAAATGGGTCCCTATATGTCTCTATGTCTCTCTATGGGGTCCCTATGTGTCCCAATGTCCCCACTATGGTTTGCTATGTGCCTCTATGGGGTCTCTATGGGGTCTTTTATGGGTAACTATCGTCCCAAATGTATTCCTAAGGGTATCTATGGGTTTCAATGTGGTCCCTATGTGCCTCTATGGGGTCTCTTATGGGTCTCAACGAAGTCCCTATGTGTCTCTATGGGTCTCACTGTCCACCACTGTAATCCATGTGGTCCCTATGTGTCCCAATATCCCCATATGGGTCCCAGTGTCTCCCTATGGGTCACTATGTGTCCCTATGTGTCCCAATGTCCCCCCTATGGGTTGCTATGTGCCTCAATGGGCTCTCTTATGGATAGCTCTGGGCCCAAATGTCTCCCTGTGGGTATCTATGGGTTACATTAGGTCCCTAGGTGCCTCTATGGGGTCTCTTATGGGTCTCAGCGGGTTCCCTATGTGTCTCTATGGGTCTCACTGTCCCCCACTGTAATCCATGGGGTCCTTATGTGTCCCATTGTCCCCCTATGGGATCCAGTGTCTCCTCATGGGTCACGGTGTGTCCCTATGTGTCCCTATGTCCCCCCTATGGGTTGCTATGTTCCTCTATGGGGTCTCTTATGGGTCTCAGCAGGGTCCCTATGTGTCTCGATGGATCTGACTGTCCCCCACTTTAATCCATGGGGTCACTATGTGTCCCAATGTCCCCCCTATGGGGTGCTTTGTGCTTGTATGTGGTTTCTTATGGGTATCTCTGGGCCCAAATATCTTCCTATAGCTATCTCTGGGTTTCAATGTGGTCCCTAGGTGCCTCTATGGGGTCTCTTATGGGTCTCAGCGGGGTTTCTATGTGTCTCTATGGGTCTTGCTGTCCCCCACTGTAGTCCAAGGGGTCCCTATGTGTCCCAATGTCCCCATATGGGTCCCAGTGTCTCCCTATGGGTCAGAATGTTTCCCTACGTGTCCCAATGTCCCCCCTATGGGTTGCTATGTGCCTCTATGGGGTCTCTGTGGGGTCTCTTATGGATATCTCTGGGCCCAAATGTCTTCCTACAAGTATCTATGAGTTTCAATGTGGTCCCTAGGTGCCTCTATGGGGTCTCTTATGGGTCTCAGCGGGGTCCTTATGTATCTCTATGGGTCTCACTGTCCCCCACTGTAATTCATTGGGTCCCTATGTGTCCCAATGTCCCCCTATGGGTCCCAGTGTCTTCCTACGGGTCACAATGTGTACCTATGTGTCCCAATGTCCCCCCTATGGGTTGCTATGTGCCCCTATGGGGTCTCTATGGGGTCTCTTATGGTTATCTCTGGGCCCAAATGTCTTCCTTTGGGTATCTATAAGTTTCAAAGTCGTCCTATGTGTCCCTATGGGTCTTAATGGCTCCTAATGTGTCCCTATGAGTCTATATGTGGTCTCACTGTCCCAGTGGGTCTCTATGTGTTCCTATGTGTCTATATGGAGTCTCTATCTGGTTTCTATGGGTCTTGGTGTCCCTCTATGTGTCACTTTGTGCCTCTATGGGGTCTCCATGGGTTTCTATGGGGTCTCTATGTCTCTCTTTGGGTCCCTATTGGTCCCAATAGGTCCCTATGAGTCTCTATGATGTCTCCCTTTGTCCCCATATGGGTCCCAGTGTGACCCACATGTGCCCACAGCAGCTCCTGCCCCATAGACCTGACCCACATGTTCCCCACAGCAGCTCCTGCCCCATAGATCTGACCCACAGCATCTCCTGCCACATAGATCTGACCCAAATCAGCCCCACAGCATCTCCTGCCCCATAGATCTGACCCACATGTGCCCCACAGCAGCTCCAAACTCATAGATCTGACTCACATCAGTCCAACAGCAGATTTTGCACCAGAGATATGTCCCTCATATTCCCCACAGCAACTCCTGCCCCATAGATCTGACCTACATCATCCCCTCTGCAGCTCCTGCCCCATAGGTCTGACCCACATGTGCCCCAGAGCAGCTCCTGCCATAAAGATGTAACCACCATCAGCCCCAAAGCAGCTCCTGCCCCATAGATCTGACCCACATCAGCCCCACAGCAGATTTTGCCCCATAGATATGTGCCACGTCTGCCCCACAGCAGCTCCTGCGACATAGATCTTACCCAGATCTGCTCTACAGCAGCTGCTGCCCCAAAGATCTGACCAACATCAGCCCCACAGCAGCTCCTGCCCCATAGATCTGACCCACATCTGCCCCACAGCAGCTCCTGCCCCATAGACCCTACCAACATGTGCAGCACAGCAGCTCCTGCCCATAGATCTGACCCACATCTGCCCCACAGCAGCTCCTGCCCCATAGATCTGACCCACATCTGCTCCACAGCATCTCCTGCCCCATAGATCTGACCCCCATCTGCCCCACAGCAGCTCCTGCCTCATACATCTGACTCACAGCATCTCCTGCCCCATAGAACTGGCCCACATCAGCCACAGCAGCTCCTGACCTATAGATCTGACCCACATCTGACCCACAGCAGCTCCTGCCCCATAGATCTGACCCACATCTGCCACACAGCAGCCTTTGCCCCATAGATCTGACCCACATCTGCCCCACAGCAGCTCCTAACACATAGATCTGACCCACATGTGCCCCAGAGCTGCTCCTGCCCCATAGATCTGAACCACAGCAGCTCCTGTCTCATAGATCTTACCCACATCAGCCCCACAGCAGATTTTGCCCCATAGTTATGCCCCACATCTGCCCAACAGCAACTCCTGCCCCATAGATCTGACCCACATGTGCCCACAGCAGCTCCTGCCCCATAGACCTGACCCACATGTTCCCCACAGCAGCTCCTGCCCCATAGATCTGACCCAAAGCATCTCCTGCCACATAGATCTGACCCAAATCAGCCCCACAGCATCTCCTGCCCCATAGATCTGACCCAAGTCAGCCCCACAGCAGCTCCTGCCTTATAGATCTAACCACCATCAGCCCCACAACAGCTTCTACCCCATAGATCTGACCCACATGTGCTCCACTGCAGCTCCAGTCCCGTAGATCTGAACCACAGCAGCCCATGCCCCATAGATCTGACCCTCATCAGCAACACAGCAGCTCCTGACACATACATCTGACCCAAATCTGCCCCACACCATCTCCTGCCCCATAGATCTAACTCACATTTGCCCCACAGCAGCTCCTGCCCATAGATCTGACCCACAGCAGCTCCTGCCCTATAGATCTAATTCAAATCTGCCCCACAGCAGCTCCTGCTCCATAGATCTGACCCACATGTGCCCCAGAGCAGCTCTGCCCCATTGATTTGACCCACATCAGCCCCACAGGAGATCCTGCCCCATAGATCTGACCCACATCAGCCCCACAGCAGATTTTGCCCCATAGATATGTGCCACGTCTGCCCCACAGCAGCTCCTGCGACATAGATCTTACCCAGATCTGCTCCACAGCAGCTGCTGCCCCAAAGATCTGACCAACATCAGCCCCACAGCAGCTCCTGCCCCATAGATCTGACCCACATCTGCCCCACAGCAGCTCCTGCCCCATAGACCCTACCAACATGTGCAGCACAGCAGCTCCTGCCCATAGATCTGACCCACATCTGCCCCACAGCAGCTCCTGCCCCATAGATCTGACCCACATCTGCTCCACAGCATCTCCTGCCCCATAGATCTGACCCACATCTGCCCCACAGCAGCTCCTGCCACATACATCTGACTCACAGCATCTCCTGCCCCATAGAACTGGCCCACAGCAGCCACAGCAGCTCCTGACCTATAGATCTGACCCACATCTACTCCACAGCATCTCCTGCCCCATAGATCTGACCCCCATCTGCCCCATAGCAGCTCCTGCCTCATACATCTGACTCACAGCATCTCCTGCCCCATAGAACTGGCCCACATCAGCCACAGCAGCTCCTGACCTATAGATCTGACCCACATCTGACCCACAGCAGCTCCTGCCCCATAGATCTGACCCACATGTGCCCACAGCAGCTCCTGCCCCATAGACCTGACCCACATGTTCTCCACAGCAGCTCCTGCCCCATAGATCTGACCCACAGCATCTCCTGCCACATAGATCTGACCCACATGTGCCCCACAGCAGCTCCAAACTCATAGATCTGACTCACATCAGTCCAACAGCAGATTTTTCACCATAGATATGTCCCTCATATTCCCCACAGCAGCTCCTGCCCCATAGATCTGACCTACATCATCCCCTCAGCAGCTCCTGTAACATAGGTCTGACCCACATGTGCCCCACAGCAGCTCCTGCCATATAGATCTAACCACCATCAGCCCCAAAGCAGCTCCTGCCCCATAGATCTGACCCAAGTCAGCCCCACAGCAGCTCCTGCATTATAGATCTAACCACCATCAGCCCCACAAAAGCTTCTACCCCATAGATCTGACCCACATGTGCTCCACTGCAGCTCCAGTCCCGTAGATCTGAACCACAGCAGCCCATGCCCCATAGATCTGACCCTCATCAGCAACACAGCAGCTCCTGACCCATACATCTGACCCAAATCTGCCCCACACCATCTCCTGCCCCATAGATCTAACTCACATGTGCCCCACAGCAGCTCCTGCCCATAGATTTGACCCACATCTGCCCCACAGCAGCTCCTGCTCCATAGATCTGACCCCCATCTGCCCCACAGCAGCTCCTGCCTCATACATCTGACTCACAGCATCTCCTGCCCCATAGAACTGGCCCACATCAGTCACAGCAGCTCCTAACCTATAGATCTGACCCACATCTGCCACACAGCAGCTCCTGCCCCATAGATCTGACCCACATGTTCCCCACAGCGGCTCCTGCCCCATAGATCTGACCCACAGCATCTCCTGCCACATAGATCTGACCCAAATCAGCCCCACAGCATCTCCTGCCCCATAGATCTGACCCACATGTGCCCCACAGCAGCTCCAAACTCATAGATCTGACTCACATCAGTCCAACAGCAGATTTTGCACCATAGATATGTCCCTCATATTCCCCACAGCAGCTCCTGCTCCATAGGTCTGACCCACATGTGCCCCACAGCAGCTCCTGCCATATAGATCTAACCACCATCAGCCCCAAAGCAGCTCCTGCCCCATAGATCTGACCCAAGTCAGCCCCACAGCAGCTCCTGCCTTATAGATCTAACCACCATCAGCCCCACAACAGCTTCTACCCCATAGATCTGACCCACATCTGCTCCACAGCATCTCCTGCCCCATAGATCTGACCCCCATCTGCCCCACAGCAGCTCCTGCCTCATACATCTGACTCACAGCATCTCCTGCCCCATAGAACTGGCCCACATCAGACACAGCAGCTCCTGCCCCATAGATCTGACCCACATCTGACCCACAGCAGCTCCTGCCCCATAGATCCGACCCACATCTGCCACACAGCAGCCTTTGCCCCATAGATCTGACACACATCTGCCCCACAGCATCTCCTGCCCCATAGATCTGACCCACATGTGCCCCACAGCAGCTCCTAACACATAGATCTGACCCACATGTGCCCCACAGCAGCTCCTAACACATAGATCTGACCCACATGTGCCCCAGAGCTGCTCCTGCCCCATAGATCTGAACCACAGCAGCTCCTGTCTCATAGATCTTACCCACATCAGCCCCACAGCAGATTTTGCCCCATAGTTATGCCCCACATCTGCCCAACAGACACTCCTGCCCCATAGATCTGACCCACATGTGCCCACAGCAGCTCCTGCCCCATAGACCTGACCCACATGTTCCCCACAGCAGCTCCTGCCCCATAGATCTGACCCAAATCAGCCCCACAGCATCTCCTGGCCCATAGATCTGACCCACATGTGCCCCACAGCAGCTCCAAACTCATAGATCTGACTCACATCAGTCCAACAGCAGATTTTGCACCATAGATATGTCCCTCATATTCCCCACAGCAACTCCTGCCCCATAGATCTGACCTACATCATCCCCTCTGCAGCTCCTGCCCCATAGGTCTGACCCACATGTGCCCCACAGCAGCTCCTGCCATATAGATCTAACCACCATCAGCCCCAAAGCAGCTCCTGCCCCATAGATCTGACCCAAGTCAGCCCCAGAGCAGCTCTGCCCCATTGATTTGACCCACATCAGCCCCACAGGAGATCCTGCCCCATAGATCTGACCCACATCAGCCCCACAGCAGATTTTGCCCCATAGATATGTGCCACGTCTGCCCCACAGCAGCTCCTGCGACATAGATCTTACCCAGATCTGCTCCACAGCAGCTGCTGCCCCAAAGATCTGACCAACATCAGCCCCACAGCAGCTCCTGCCCCATAGATCTGACCCACATCTGCCCCACAGCAGCTCCTGCCCGATAGACCCTACCAACATGTGCAGCACAGCAGCTCCTGCCCATAGATCTGACCCACATCTGCCCCACAGCAGCTCCTGCCCCATAGATCTGACCCACATCTGCTCCACAGCATCTCCTGCCCCATAGATCTGACCCCCATCTGCCCCACAGCAGCTCCTGCCTCATACATCTGACTCACAGCATCTCCTGCCCCTTAGAACTGGCCCACATCAGCCACAGCAGCTCCTGACCTATAGATCTGACCCACATCTGCTCCACAGCATCTCCTGCCCCATAGATCTGACCCCCATCTGCCCCACAGCAGCTCCTGCCTCATACATCTTACTCACAGCATCTCCTGCCCCTTAGAACTGGCCCACATCAGCCACAGCAGCTCCTGACCTATAGATCTGACCCACATCTGCTCCACAGCATCTCCTGCCCCATAGATCTGACCCCCATCTGCCCCACAGCAGCTCCTGCTTCATACATCTGACTCACAGCATCTCCTGCCCCATAGAACTGGCCCACATCAGCCACAGCAGCTCCTGACCTATAGATCTGACCCACATCTGACCCACAGCAGCTCCTGCCCCATAGATCTGACCCACATCTGCCACACAGCAGCCTTTGCCCCATAGATCTGACCCACATCTGCCCCACAGCATCTCCTGCCCCATAGATCTGACCCACATGTGCCCCACAGCAGCTCCTAACTCATAGATCTGACCCACATGTGCCCCAGAGTTGCTCCTGCCCCATAGATCTGAACCACAGCAGCTCCTGTCTCATAGATCTTACCCACATCAGCCCCACAGCAGATTTTGCCCCATAGTTATGCCCCACATCTGCCCAACAGCAACTCCTGCCCCATAGATCTGACCCACATGTGCCCACAGCAGCTCCTGCCCCATAGACCTGACCCACATGTTCCCCACAGCAGCTCCTGCCCCATAGATCTGACCCACAGCATCTCCTGCCACATAGATCTGACCCAAATCAGCCTCACAGCATCTCCTGCCCCATAGATCTGACCCACATGTGCCCCACAGTAGCTCCAAACTCATAGATCTGACTCACATCAGTCCAACAGCAGATTTTGCATCATAGATATGTCCCTCATATTCCCCACAGCAGCTCCTGCCCCATAGATCTGACCCACATCTGCCCCACAGCAGCTCCTGCCCCATAGACCCTACCAACATGTGCAGCACAGCAGCTCCTGCCCATAGATCTGTCCCACATGTGCCCCACAGCAGCTCCTGCCCCATAGATCTGACCCACATCTGCTCCACAGCATCTCCTGCCCCATAGATCTGACCCCCATCTGCCCCACAGCAGCTCCTGCCTCATACATCTGACTCACAGCATCTCCTGCCCCATAGAACTGGCCCACATCAGCCACAGCAGCTCCTGACCTATAGATCTGACCCACATCTGACCCACAGCAGCTCCTGCCCCATAGATCTGACCCACATCTGACCCACAGCAGCTCCTGCCCCATAGATCTGACCCACATCTGACCCACAGCAGCTCTTGCCCCATACATCTTACCCAGATCTGCCCCACAGCAGCTCCTACCCAAAGATCTGACCCACATCATCTCGACAGCAGCTCCTGCCCCATAGATCTGACCCACATGTGCCCCACAGCAGCTCCTAACACATAGATCTGACCCACATGTGCCCCAGAGCTGCTCCTGCCCCATAGATCTGAACCACAGCAGCTCCTGTCTCATAGATCTTACCCACATCAGCCCCACAGCAGATTTTGCCCCATAGTTATGTCCCACATCTGCCCAACAGCAACTCCTGCCCCATAGATCTGACCCACATGCGCCCCAGAGCAGCTCCTGCCCCATGGGTCTGACCCACATGCGCCTCACAGCAGCTCCTGCCCCATAGATCTAACCACCATCAGCCCCAGAGCAGCTCCTGCCCCATAGATCTAACACCCATCAGCCACACAGCATCTCCCGCCCCATAGATGTGACCCACATCTGCCCCACAGCAGCTCCTCCCCATAGATCTAACACCCATCAGCCTCACAGCAGCTCCTGCCCCATAGATATGCCCTACATATGCCCCACATCAGCTCCTGCAACATAGATCTGACCCACATCTGCAACACAGCAGCTCCTGCTCCATAAATCTGACCAACATCAGGCCCACATTTGTTCCTGCCCCATAGATCTGACCCACAGCAGCCCCTGCCACATAGATCTGACACACAAGTGCCCCACAGCAGCTCCAGCCCAATAGACCTGTCCCACATCTGCCCCAAAGCATCTCCTGCCCCATAGATCTTTCCTACATCAGCCCCACAGCACCTCCGGCCCAATAGATCTGACCCACATGTGCCCCACAGCAGCTCCTGCCCCATAGATCTGACCCACATCAACCATGTTGATAAACATGAAAACATACAACATGGGTTGTATCAACCATGTAATCCATGGTGTCCCTATGTGTCCCAATGTCACCCTATGGGTCCCAGTGTCTCCCTATGGGTCACTATGTGTTCCTATGTGTCCCAATGTCCCCCCTATGGGTGGCTATGTACCTCTATCGGTTCTCTATGGGGCTCTATGGGATGCCTATGGAGCTCTATGGGGCGTTCTGAGGTTTCTATGGGGTGTCTATGGAACGCTATGGTGTGTCTATTTGGTAAATTAGTTTCTATGGGTGGCTATGGGAGCTCTATGGGGCACAATGGGTTGCCTACGGGGCTCTATGGGATGTCTGTGGGGCTCTATGGCGCGGCTATATGTCCTTATGTGGTGTCTATGTGGCACTATGTTGTGCTATGGGGTGCTGTGAGGCACTATGGGGTGCTATGGGGCTCTATGGAGCAGTATAGGGTGTCTATGGGTCTCTATGGGGTGCAATGGGGCGCTGTGGGGCACAAGAGAGTGTCTATGAGGCTCCATGGGCTGCTATGGGGCACTGTGGAGTAGCTATGGGATGATTTGGGGTCTCTTTGTGCCCCTATGGGTCACTATGGGTCACTATGTGGTGTCTATGGGGCTCTATGGGGTGGCTATGCGGTGCTGTAGGGTGGCTATGGGGTGCTTTGGGGTATCCTTGGGTTCCTATGGGGCGCTATGGGTGACTATGGGGTGCTATGGTTTGCTATGGGGCTCTATGCGGAAGAATGGGGTCTCTATGGGGCGCTATGAGGTCCCTATGGGGCTCTATGGGGAGTCTATGGGGATCTATGGGTTGTCTGTGGGGCTCTATGGGGTCTGCATGGGGTCTGTATGGGGTTCAGTGAGTTTCTATGGGGCTCTATGGGGTGTCTACAGGCACTATGGGGCGATATGGGGTGTCTATGTGGTTCAATTGGGCTCTATGGTGTGGCTGTAGGGCCTTATGTGGTGTCTATGGGGCACTGTGGGCTGCTATGGGGTGCTGTAGGGAGCTATGGAGTGTCTATGGGGCTCTATGGAGCAGTATGCTGTGTCTATGGGTCCCTATGGGGTGCAATGGGGTGCTGTGGGGCACAATGGAGTGTCTATGAGGCTCCATGGGCTGCTATGGGGCACTATGGAGTAGCTATGGGGTGCTATGGGGTCTCTTTGGGCCCCCTATGAGTCACTATGGGGTGTCTATGGGGCTCTATGGGGTATCTTTGTGTTCCTATGGGGCGCTATGGGTGACTATGGGGTCGCTATGGGTTTCTTTGAGGCACTATGGGTCTCAATGGGGTCTCTATGGGTCTCAATTTATCCTTATGGCTCCCAATGACTGTCTATGGGTCTCTATGTGTCCCTATGGGTCCCAGTGTCTCTCTATGGGTCCCAATGTCTTCCTCTGGATCTCTATGGGTCCCTATGGGTCCCAGTGTCTCTCTATGTCCCCCTGTCTAGGTGGTAACTATACAGATGGTAACAAAGATGGTGACAAATGTACAGAGGTTCTAAGCGAGAGAGAAACTCACCAGTGGTGATGCCTTCGCTGAGGAAGCTGGGGCGGTCTTCACTGCAGAGCGATGTCCAAGAGATGCTGCCTCACAGAATCACAGAATTCTCAAGGTTGGAAAAGGGCTGCCAGCTTTTGTAGGAGAATAGCATGGGAGACAGTTGTGAAGGCTTTGCTGAAGTCCAAGTAGAGCACATCAACAGCCTTTCTTTCTTTCCTTCATCCATCAGATGGGTCACAGGATCGTAGAAGGAGATCAGATTGGTCAAGCAGGAGCTGCCCTTCACGAACCCATGCTGGCTAGGTCTGATCTCCTGCTCATCCCACACCTGCCGCATCTGTCATCTCCCTCAAGACAATTCGTTCCATTCCCTTCCCTGGCACCGAGGTCAGGCTAACAGGCCTGGAGTTGCCCGGATCCTCCTGACAACCTTGCTTGGAAATGGGAGTCACGTTGGCAAGCCTCCAGTCTTCTGGGACCTCACCCGGTAACAGGGAGCTCGGAAAGATAATGGAAAGCGGCTCGAGTGAGGGTCAGCCCTTAAATGAGGTCTCAGAGGAGGTGGAGTCGAGCTCCAGCCCTCCCGGGAGCACAGCTCCATTACTCTCACCTGTGCTCCCGCAGCTGACCCCACACTTGCCTCAGCTGATTAATCAGAGGTTCAGGCTGTGATTACCAATCTCCCACACAGCCCCTGTGGGTCCCAATGTTTCCCTATGGATCTCTGGGTGTCCCTATAGGACTCTATGGGGTTATTATGCCTCTAAATGGGTCCCTATATGTCTCTATGTCTCTCTATGGGGTCCCTATGTGTCCCAATGTCCCCACTATGGTTTGCTATGTGCCTCTATGGGGTCTCTATGGGGTCTTTTATGGGTAACTATCGTCCCAAATGTATTCCTAAGGGTATCTATGGGTTTCAATGTGGTCCCTATGTGCCTCTATGGGGTCTCTTATGGGTCTCAACGAAGTCCCTATGTGTCTCTATGGGTCTCACTGTCCACCACTGTAATCCATGTGGTCCCTATGTGTCCCAATATCCCCATATGGGTCCCAGTGTCTCCCTATGGGTCACTATGTGTCCCTATGTGTCCCAATGTCCCCCCTATGGGTTGCTATGTGCCTCTATGGGGTCTGTGTGGGGTCTCTTATGGATATGTCTGGGCCCAAATGTCTTCCTACAAGTATCTATGAGTTTCAATGTGGTCCCTACGTGCCTCTATGGGGTCTCTTATGGGTCTCAGCGGGTTCCCTATGTGTCTCTATGGGTCTCACTGTCCCCCACTGTAATCCATGGGGTCCTTATGTGTCCCATTGTCCCCCTATGGGATCCAGTGTCTCCTCATGGGTCACGGTGTGTCCCTATGTGTCCCTATGTCCCCCCTATGGGTTGCTATGTTCCTCTATGGGGTCTCTTATGGGTCTCAGCAGGGTCCCTATGTGTCTCGATGGATCTGACTGTCCCCCACTTTAATCCATGGGGTCACTATGTGTCCCAATGTCCCCCTATGGGTCCCAGTGTCTCCCTATGTGTACCTATGTGTCCCAATGTCCCCCTATGGGTCACTACGTGTCCCAATGTCCCCCCTATGGGTTGCTATGTGCCTCTATGGGGTCTCTGTGGGGTCGCTTATGGATATCTCTGGGCCCAAATGTCTTCCTACAAGTATCTATGAGTTTCAATGTGGTCCCTAGGTGCCTCTATGGGGTCTCTTATGGGTCTCAGCGGGGTCCTTATGTATCTCTATGGGTCTCACTGTCCCCCACTGTAATTCATTGGGTCCCTATGTGTCCCAATGTCCCCCTATGGGTCCCAGTGTCTTCCTACGGGTCACAATGTGTACCTATGTGTCCCAATGTCCCCCCTATGGGTTGCTATGTGCCCCTATGGGGTCTCTATGGGGTCTCTTATGGTTATCTCTGGGCCCAAATGTCTTCCTTTGGGTATCTATAAGTTTCAAAGTCGTCCTATGTGTCCCTATGGGTCTTAATGGCTCCTAATGTGTCCCTATGAGTCTATATGTGGTCTCACTGTCCCAGTGGGTCTCTATGTGTTCCTATGTGTCTATATGGAGTCTCTATCTGGTTTCTATGGGTCTTGGTGTCCCTCTATGTGTCACTTTGTGCCTCTATGGGGTCTCCATGGGTTTCTATGGGGTCTCTATGTCTCTCTTTGGGTCCCTATTGGTCCCAATAGGTCCCTATGAGTCTCTATGATGTCTCCCTTTGTCCCCATATGGGTCCCAGTGGGACCCACATGTGCCCACAGCAGCTCCTGCCCCATAGACCTGACCCACATGTTCCCCACAGCAGCTCCTGCCCCATAGATCTGACCCACAGCATCTCCTGCCACATAGATCTGACCCAAATCAGCCCCACAGCATCTCCTGTCCCATAGATCTGACCCACATGTGCCCCACAGCAGCTCCAAACTCATAGATCTGACTCACATCAGTCCAACAGCAGATTTTGCACCATAGATATGTCCCTCATATTCCCCACAGCAACTCCTGCCCCATAGATCTGACCTACATCATCCCCTCTGCAGCTCCTGCCCCATAGGTCTGACCCAAATGTGCCCCACAGCAGCTCCTGCCATATAGATCTAACCACCATCAGCCCCAAAGCAGCTCCTGCCCCATAGATCTGACCCAAGTCAGCCCCACAGCAGCTCCTGCCTTATAGATATGACCCCCATCAGCCCCACAACAGCTTCTACCCCATAGATCTGACCCACATCTGCCCCACAGCAGCTCTTGCCCCATACATCTTACCCAAATCTGCCCCACAGCAGCTCCTACCCAAAGATCTGACCCACATCATCTCGACAGCAGCTCCTGCCCCATAGATCTGACCCACATGTGCCCCACAGCAGCTCCTAACACATAGATCTGACCCACATGTGCCCCAGAGCTGCTCCTGCCCCATAGATCTGAACCACAGCAGCTCCTGTCTCATAGATCTAACCCACATCTGCCCCACAGCAGCTCCTGCCCCATAGATCTGACCCACATCTGCTCCACAGCAGCTCCTGCCCCATAGATCTGACCCCCATCTGCCCCACAGCAGCTCCTGCCCCATAGATCTGACCCACATCTGCCCCACAGCAACTCCTGCCCCTTATATCTTACACAGATCTGCCCCACAGCAGCTCCTACCCAAAGATCTGACCCACATCATCTCGACAGCAGCTCCTAACACATAGACCTGACCCACATGTGCCCCACAGCAGCTCCTAACACATAGATCTGACCCACATGTGCCCCAGAGCTGCTCCTGCCCCATAGATCTGAACCACAGCAGCTCCTGTCTCATAGATCTTACCCACATCAGCCCCACAGCAGATTTTGCCCCATAGTTATGTCCCACATCTGCCCAACAGCAACTCCTGCCCCATAGATCTGACCCACATGTGCCCACAGCAGCTCCTGCCCCATAGACCTGACCCACATGTTCCCCACAGCAGCTCCTGCCCCATAGATCTGACCCACAGCATCTCCTGCCACATAGATCTGACCCAAATCAGCCCCACAGCATCTCCTGCCCCATAGATCTGACCCACATGTGCCCCACAGCAGCTCCAAACTCATAGATCTGACTCACATCAGTCCAACAGCAGATTTTGCACCATAGATATGTCCCTCATATTCCCCACAGCAACTCCTGCCCCATAGATCTGACCTACATCATCCCCTCTGCAGCTCCTGCCCCATAGGTCTGACCCACATGTGCCCCACAGCAGCTCCTGCCATATAGATTTAACCACCATCAGCCCCAAAGCAGCTCCTGCCCCATAGATCTGACCCAAGTCAGCCCCACAGCAGCTCCTGCCTTATAGATCTAACCACCATCAGCCCCACAACAGCTTCTACCCCATAGATCTGACCCACATGTGCTCCACTGCAGCTCCAGTCCCGTAGATCTGAACCACAGCAGCCCATGCCCCATAGATCTGACCCTCATCAGCAACACAGCAGCTCCTGACCCATACATCTGACCCAAATCTGCCCCACACCATCTCCTGCCCCATAGATCTAACTCACATGTGCCCCGCAGCAGCTCCTGCCCATAGATCTGACCCACAGCAGCTCCTGCCCTATAGATCTGATTCAAATCTGCCCCACAGCAGCTCCTGCTCCATAGATCTGACCCACATGTGCCCCAGACCAGCTCTGCCCCATTGATTTGACCCACATCAGCCCCACAGGAGATCCTGCCCCATAGATCTGACCCACATCAGCCCCACAGCAGATTTTGCCCCATAGATATGTGCCACGTCTGCCCCACAGAAGCTCCTGAGACATAGATCTTACCCAGATCTGCTCCACAGCAGCTGCTGCCCCAAAGATCTGACCAACATCAGCCCCACAGCAGCTCCTGCCATAGATCTGACCCACATCTGCCCCACAGCAGCTCCTGCCCCATAGATCTGACCCACATCTGCTCCACAGCATCTCCTGCCCCATAGATCTGACCCACATCTGCCCCACAGCAGCTCCTGCCCATAGATCTGACCCACATCTGCCCCACAGCATCTCCTGCCCCATAGATCTGACCCCCATCTGCCCCACAGCAGCTCCTGCCTCATACATCTGACTCACAGCATCTCCTGCCCCATAGAACTGGCCCACATCAGCCACAGCAGCTCCTGACCTATAGATCTGACCCACAACTGCTCCACAGCATCTCCTGCCCCATAGATCTGACCCCCATCTGCCCCACAGCAGCTCCTGCCTCATAGATCTGACCCACATCTGCCCCACAGCATCTCCTGCCCCATAGAACTGACCCACATCTGCCCCACAGCAGCTCCTGCCCCATAGATCTGACCCACATGTGCCCCACAGCAGCTCCTAACACATAGATCTGACCCACATGTGCCCCAGAGCTGCTCCTGCCCCATAGATCTGAACCACAGCAGCTCCTGTCTCATAGATCTTACCCACATCAGCCCCACAGCATATTTTGCCCTATAGTTATGTCCCACATCTGCCCCACAGCAACTCCTGCCCCATAGATCTGACCCACATGCGCCCCACAGCAGCTCCTGCCCCATAGGTCTGACCCACATGCGCCTCACAGCAGCTCGTGCCCCATAGATCTAACCACCATCAGCCCCAAAGCAGCTCCTGCCCCATAGATTTGACCCACATCAGCCACACAGCATCTCCCGCCCCATAGATGTGACCCACATCTGCACCATAGCAGCTCCTTTCCATAGATCTAACACCCATCAGCCTCACAGCAGCTCCTGCCCCATAGATATGCCCTACATCTGCCCCACATCAGCTCCTGTAACATAGATCTGACCCACATCTGCAACACAGCAGCTCCTGCTCCATAAATCTGACC
Source organism: Coturnix japonica (assembly GCF_054131305.1). Lineage (NCBI taxonomy): Eukaryota > Metazoa > Chordata > Aves > Galliformes > Phasianidae > Coturnix > Coturnix japonica. Next base: position 245,916 of record NW_028188945.1, on the reverse strand, counting down.
AACATCAGGCCCACATTTGTTCCTGCCCCATAGATCTGACCCACAGCAGCCCCTGCCTCATAGATCTGACCCACAAGTGCCCCACAGCAGCTCCAGCCCAATAGACCTGACCCACATCTGCCCCAAAGCATCTCCTGCCCCATAGATCTTTCCTACATCAGCCCCACAGCAGCTCCTGCCCCATAGATCTGACCCACATCTGCCCCACAGCAGCTCCTGCCCCATAGATCTGACGCACATCTGCTCCACAGAATCTCCTGCCCCATAGATCTGACCCCCATCTGCCCCACCGCAGCTCCTGCCTCATACATCTGACTCACAGCATCTCCTGCCCCATAGAACTGGCCCACATCAGGCACAGCAGCTCCTGACCTAAGGATCTGATCCACATCTGCCACACAGCATCTCCTGCCCCATAGATCTGACCCACATCTGCCCCACAGCAGCTCCTGCCCCATAGATATGACCCACATCTGACCCACAGCAGCTCCTAACACATAGATCTGACCCACATGTGCCCCAGAGCTGCTCCTGCCCCATAGATCTGAACCACAGCAGCTCCTGTCACATAGATCTAACCCACATCTGCCCCACAGCAGCTCCTGCCCCATAGATCTGATCCACATCTGCTCCACAGCATCTCCTGCCCCATAGATCTGACCCCCATCTGCCCCACAGCAGCTCCTGCCTCATACATCTGACTCACAGCATCTCCTGCCCCATAGAACTGGCCCACATCAGCCACAGCAGCTCCTGACCTATAGATCTGACCCACATCTGCTCCACAGCATCTCCTGCCCCATAGATCTGACCCACATCAGCCCCACAGCAGATATTGCCCCATAGATATGTGCCACGTCTGCCCCACAGCAGCTCCTGCGACATAGATCTTACCCAGATCTGCTCCACAGCAGCTGCTGCCCCAAAGATCTGACCAACATCAGCCCCACAGCAGCTCCTGCCCCATAGATCTGACCCACATCTGCCCCACAGCAGCTCCTGCCCCATAGACCCTACCAACATGTGCAGCACAGAAGCTCCTGCCCATAGATCTGACCCACATCTGCCCCACAGCAGCTCCTGCCCCATAGATCTGCCCCACATCTGCTCCACAGCAGCTCCTGCCTCATATATCTGACTCAAAGCATCTCCTGCCCCATAGATCTGACCCACATCTGCCACACAGCAGCCTTTGCCCCATAGATCTGACCCACATCTGCCCCACAGCAGCTCCTGTCCCATACATCTTACCCAGATCTGCCCCACAGCAGCTCCTACCCAAAGATCTGACCCACATCATCTCGACAGCAGCTCCTGCCCCATAGATCTGACCCACATGTGCCCCACAGCAGCTCCTAACACATAGATCTGACCCACATGTGCCCCAGAGCTGCTCCTGCCCCATAGATCTGAACCACAGCAGCTCCTGTCTCATAGATCTTACCCACATCAGCCCCACAGCAGATTTTGCCGCATAGTTATGTCCCACATCTGCCCAACAGCAGCTCCTGCCTCATAGATCTGACCCACATCAGCCACACAGCATCTCCCGCCCCATAGATGTGACCCACATCTGCGCCACAACAGCTCCTGCCCCATAGATCTGACCCACATCTGCTCCACAGCATCTCCTGCCCCATAGATCTGACTCCCATCTGCCCCACAGCAGCTCCTGCCTCATACATCTGACTCACAGCATCTCCTGCCCCATAGAACTGGCCAACATCAGCCACAGCAGCTCCTGCCCCATAGATCTGACCCACATCTGACCCACAGCAGCTCCTGCCCCATAGATCTGACCCACATCTGCCACACAGCAGCCTTTGCCCCATAGATCTGACCCACATCTGCCTCACAGCATCTCCTGCCCCATAGATCTGACCCACATCAGCCCCACAGCAGATTTTGCCCCATAGATATGTGCCACGTCTGCCCCACAGCAGCTCCTGCGACATAGATCTTACCCAGATCTGCTCCACAGCAGCTGCTGCCCCAAAGATCTGACCAACATCAGCCCCACAGCAGCTCCTGCCCCATAGATCTGACCCACATCTGCCCCACAGCAGTTCCTGCCCCATAGACCATACCAACATGTGCAGCACAGCAGCTCCTGCCCATAGATCTAACCCACATCTGCCCCACAGCAGCTCCTGCCCCATAGATCTGACCCACATCTGCTCCACAGCAGCTCCTGCCCCATAGATCTGACTCCCATCTGCCCCACAGCAGCTCCTGCCTCATACATCTGACTCACAGCATCTCCTGCCCCATAGAACTGGCCCACATCAGCCACAGCAGCTCCTGACCTATAGATCTGACCCACATCTGCTCCACAGCATCTCCTGCCCCATAGATCTGACCCCCATCTGCCCCACAGCAGCTCCTGCCTCATACATCTGACTCACAGCATCTCCTGCCCCATAGATCTGACCCACATCTGCCACACAGCAGCTTCTGCCCCATAGATCTGACCCACATCTGCCCCACAGCATCTCCTGCCCCATAGATCTGACCCTCATCAGCCCCACAGCAGATTTTGCCCCATAGATCTGACCCACATCAGCCCCACAGCAGATTTTGCCCCATAGGTATGTGCCACGTCTGCCCCACAGCAGCTCCTGCGACATAGATCTTACCCAGATCTGCTCCACAGCAGCTGCTGCCCCAAAGATCTGACCAACATCAGCCCCACAGCAGCTCCTGCCCCATAGATCTGACCCACATCTGCCCCACAGCAGCTCCTGCCCCATAGACCCTACCAACATGTGCAGCACAGCAGCTCCTGCCCAGAGATCTAACCCACATCTGCCCCACAGCAGCTCCTGCCCCATAGATCTGACCCACATCTGCTCCACAGCATCTCCTGCCCCATAGATCTGACCCACATCTGCCCCACAGCAGCTCCTGCCCATAGATCTGACCCACATCTGCCCCACAGCAGCTCCTGCCCCATAGATCTGACCCACATCTGCTCCACAGCATCTCCTGCCCCATAGATCTGACCCCCATCTGCCCCACAGCAGCTCCTGCATCATACATCTGACTCACAGCATCTCCTGCCCCATAGAACTGGCCCACATCAGCCACAGCAGCTCCTGCCCATAGATCTGACCCACATCTGCCCCACAGCAGCTCCTGCCCCATACATCTTACACAGATCTGCCCCACAGCAGCTCCTACCCAAAGATCTGACCCACATCATCTCAACAGCAGCTCCTAACACATAGATCTGACCCACATGTGCCCCACAGCAGCTCCTAACACATAGATCTGACCCACATGTGCCCTAGAGCTGCTCCTGCCCCATAGATCTGAACCACAGCAGCTCCTGTCTCATAGATCTTACCCACATCAGCCCCACAGCAGATTTTGCCCTATAGTTATGTCCCACATCTGCCCAACAGCAGCTCCTGCCCCATAGATTTGACCAACATCAGCCACACAGCATCACCCGCCCCATAGATGTGACCCACATCTGCGCCACAACAGCTCCTGCAACATAGATGTGACCCACATCTGCGCCACAACAGCTCCTGCCCCATAGATCTGACCCACATCAGACCCACAGCAGATCCTCCCCAAAGATCTGACACACATCTGCCCCACTGCTGCTCCTACACCACAGATCTGACCTACATCATCTCCACTGCAGCTCCTGCCCATAGATCTGACCCGCATCAGCCACACAGCAGGTCCTGCCCCATAGACCTGACACACATCAGCCCCACAGCAGCTCCTGCCTCATAGATCTGACTCACAGCATCTCCTGCCCCATAGATCTGACCCACATCAGACCCAGAGCATCTCCTGCCACATAGATCTGACCCACATTTTCCCCAAAGCAGCACCTAAACCATAGATCTGACCCACATGTGCCTCACAGCTGCTCCTGCCCCATAGATCTGAACCACAGCAGTTCCTGCCCCATAGATCTGAACCACAGCAGTTCCTGCCCCATAGATCAGACCCAAATCTTCCCTACATCAGCTCCTGCCCATAGATCGGACACACATCAGCCCCACAGCAGATTTTGCCCCATAGATCTGACCCACATCAGCCCCACAGGAGATCCTGCCCCAGAGATCTGACCCACATCAGCCCCACAGCAGATTTTGCCCCATAGATATGTGCCACGTCTGCCCCACAGCAGCTCCTGCGACATAGATCTTACCCAGATCTGCTCCACAGCAGCTGCTGCCCCAAAGATCTGACCAACATCAGCCCCACAGCAGCTCCTGCCCCATAGATCTGACCCACATCTCCCCCACAGCAGCTCCTGCCCCATAGACCCAACCAACATGTGCAGCACAGCAGCTCCTGCCCCATAGATCTGACCCACATCAGCCCCACAGCAGCTCCTGCCCCATAGATCTGACCCACATCAGCCCCACAGCAGCTCCTGCTCCATAAATCTGACCAACATCAAACCCACATTTGTTCCTGCCCCATAGATCTGACCCACAGCAGCCCCTGCCTCATAGATCTGACCCACATCTGCCCCACAGCAGCCTTTGCCCCATAGATCTGACCCACATCTGCCCCACAGCAGCCCCTGCCTCATAGATCTGACCCACAAGTGCCCCACAGCAGGTCCAGCCCAATAGACCTGACCCACATCTGCCCCAAAGCAGCTCCTACCCCATAGATCTGACCCAAATCTTCCCTACATCAGCTCCTGCCCATAGATCTGACCCACATCAGCCCCACAGCAGCTCCTACCCCATAGATCTGACCCCCATCTGCCCCACAGCAGCCCCTGCCTCATACATCTGACTCACAGCATCTCCTGCCCCATAGAACTGGCCCACATCCGCCACAGCAGCTCCTGACCTATAGATCTGACCCACATCTGCTCCACAGCATCTCCTGCCCCATAGATCTGACCCCCATCTGCCCCACAGCAGCTCCTGCCTCATACATCTGACTCACAGCATCTCCTGCCCCATAGAACTGGCCCACATCAGCCACAGCAGCTCCTGACCTATAGATCTGACCCACAGGAGATCCTACCCCATAGATCTGACCCACATCAGCCCCACAGCAGATTTTGCCCCATAGATATTTGCCACGTCTGCCGCACAGCAGCTCCTGCGACATAGATCTTACCCAGATCTGCTCCACAGCAGCTGCTGCCCCAAAGATCTGACCAACATCAGCCCCACAGCAGCTCCTGCCCCATTGATCTGACACACATCTGCCGCACAGCAGCTCCTGCCCCATAGACCCTACCAACATGTGCAGCACAGCAGCTCCTGCCCACAGATCTGACCCACATCTGCCCCACAGTAGATCCTGCCCCATAGATCTGACCCCAATCTGACCCACAGCAGCTCCTGCCCCATAGATCTGACCCCCATCTGCCCCACAGCAGCTCCTGCCCCATAGACCCTACCAACATGTGCAGCACAGCAGCTCCTGCCCAGAGATCTAACCCACATCTGCCCCACAGCAGCTCCTGCCCCATAGATCTGACCCACATCTGCTCCACAGCATGTCCTGCCCCATAGATCTGACCCCATTCTGCCCCACAGCAGCTCCTGCCTCATACATCTGACTCACAGCATCACATGTGCCCCATAGAACAGGCCCACATCAGCCACAGCTGCTCCTGACCTATAGATCTGACCCACATCAGCCCCACAGCAGCTCCTGCCCCATAGATCTGACCCACATCTGCCCCACAGCAGCTCCTGCCCCATAGACCCTACGAACATGTGCAGCACAGCAGCTCCTGCCCATAGATCTAACCCACATCTGCCCCACAGCAGCTCCTGCCCCATAGATCTGACCCATATCTGCCCCACAGCATCTCCTGCCCCATTGAACTGGCCCACATCAGCCACAGCAGCTCCTGCCCCATAGATCTGACCCACATCTGACCCACAGCAGCTCCTGCCCCATAGATCTGACCCACATCTGCCCCACAGCAGCTCCTGCCCCATAGATCTGACCCACATCTGATCCACAGCAGCTCCTGCCCCATAGATCTGACCCACATCTGCCACACAGCAGCCTTTGCCCAATAGATCTTACCCACATCAGCCCCACAGCAGATTTTGCCGCATAGTTATGTCCCACATCTGCCCAACAGCAGCTCCTGCCCCATAGATTTGACCCACATCAGCCACACAGCATCTCCTGCCCCATAGATGTGACCCACATATGCACCACAACAGCTCCTCCCCATAGATATGCCCTACATCTGCCCCACATCAGCTCCTGCAACATAGATGTGACCCACATCTGCGCCACAACAGCTCCTGCCTTATAGATCTGACCCACATCAGACCCACAGCAGATCCTCCCCAAAGATCTGACACACATCTGCCCCACTGCTGCTCCTACACCACAGATCTGACCTACATCATCTCCACTGCAGCTCCTGCCCATAGATCTGACCCGCATCAGCCACACAGCAGGTCCTGCCCCATAGACCTGACACACATCAGCCGCACAGCAGCTCCTGCCTCATAGATCTGACTCACAGCATCTCCTGCCCCATAGATCTGACCCACATCAGACCCAGAGCATCTCCTGCCACATAGATCTGACCCACATTTTCCCCAAAGCAGCACCTAAACCATAGATCTGACCCACATGTGCCTCACAGTTGCTCCTGCCCCATAGATCTGAACCACAGCAGTTCTTGCCCCATAGAACTTGCCCACATCAGCCACAGCAGCTCCTGCCCATAGATCTGACCCACATGTGCTCCACTGCAGCTCCAGTCCTGTAGATCTGAACCACAGCAGCCCATGCCCCATAGATCTGACCCTCATCAGCAACACAGCAGCTCCTGACCCATACATCTGACCCAAATCTGCCCCACACCATCTCCTGCCCCATAGATCTAACTCACATGTGCCCCACAGCAGCTCCTGCCCATAGATCTGACCCACAGCAGCTCCTGCCCTATAGATCTGATTCAAATCTGCACCACAGCAGCTCCTGCTCCATAGATCTGACCCACATGTGCCCCAGAGCAGCTCTGCCCCATTGATTTGACCCACATCAGCCCCACAGGAGATCCTGCCCCATAGATCTGACCCACATCAGCCCCACAGCAGATTTTGCCCCATAGATATGTGCCACGTCTGCCCCACAGCAGCTCCTGCGACATAGATCTTACCCAGATCTGCTCCACAGCAGCTGCTGCCCCATAGATCTGACCAACATCAGCCCCACAGCAGCTCCTGCCCCATAGATCTGACCCACATCTGCCCCACAGCAGCTCCTGCCCCATAGACCCTACCAACATGTGCAGCACAGCAGCTCCTGCCCATAGATCTGACCCACATCTGCCCCACAGCAGCTCCTGCCCCATAGATCTGACCCACATCTGCTCCACAGCATCTCCTGCCCCATAGATCTGACCCCCATCTGCCCCACAGCAGCTCCTGCCTCATACATCTGACTCACAGCATCTCCTGCCCCATAGAACTGGCCCACATCAGCCACAGCAGCTCCTGACCTATAGATCTGACCCACATCTGCCACACAGCAGCCTTTGCCGCTTAGATCTGACCAACATCTGCCCCACAGCATCTCCTGCCCCATAGATCTGACCCACATGTGCCCACAGCAGCTCCTGCCCCATAGACCTGACCCACATGTTCCCCACAGCAGCTCCTGCCCCATAGATCTGACCCACAGCATCTCCTGCCACATAGATCTGACCCACAGCAGCTCCTGCCCATAGATCTGACCCACATCAGCCCCACAGCAGATTTTGCCCCATAGATATGTGCCACGTCTGCCCCACAGCAGCTCCTGCGACATAGATCTTACCCAGATCTGCTCCACAGCAGCTGCTGACCCAAGGATCTGACCAACATCAGCCCCACAGCAGCTCCTGCCCCATAGATCTGACCCACATCTGCCCCACAGCAGCTCCTGCCCCATAGACCCTACCAACATGTGCAGCACAGCAGCTCCTGCCCATAGATCTGACCCACATCTGCCCCACAGCAGCTCCTGCCCCATAGATCTGACCCACATCTGCCACACAGCATCCTATGCCCCATAGATCTGACCCCCATCTGCCCAACAGCAACTCCTGCCCCATAGATCTGACCCACATGTGCCCACAGCAGCTCCTGCCCCATAGACCTGACCCACATGTTCCCCACAGCAGCTCCTGCCCCATAGATCTGACCCACAGCATCTCCTGCCACATAGATCTGACCCAAATCAGCCCCACAGCATCTCTTGCCCCATAGATCTGACCCACATGTGCCCCACAGCAGCTCCTGCCCCATAGATCTGAACCACAACAGCTCCAAACTCATAGATCTGACCCACATCAGCCCCACAGCAGCTCCTGCAACATAGATCTTACCCAGATCTGCTCCACAGCAGCTGCTGCCCCAAAGATCTGACCAACATCAGCCCCACAGCAGCTCCTGCCCCATAGATCTGACCCACATCTGACCCACAGCAGCTCCTGCCCCATAGACCCTACCAACATGTGCAGCACAGCAGCTCCTGCCCATAGATCTAACCCACATCTGCCCCACAGCAGCTCCTGCCCCATAGATCTGACCCACATCTGCCCCACAGCAGCTCCTGCCCCATAGATCTGACCCACATCTGCCCCACAGCAGCTCCTGCCTCATACATCTGACTCACAGCATCTCCTGCCCCATAGAACTGGCCCACATCAGCCACAGCAGCTCCTGCCCCATAGATCTTACCCACATATGCCACACAGAAGCCTTTGCCCCATAGATCTGACCCACATCTGCCCCACAGCATCTCCTGCCCCATAGACCTGACCCACATCAGCCACACAGCATCTCCCGCCCCATAGATGTGACCCACATCTGCACCACAGCAGCTCCTCCCCATAGATATGCCCTACATCTGCCCCACATCAGCTCCTGAAACATAGATCTGACCCGCATCTTCGCCACAACAGCTCCTGCCCCATAGATCTGACCCACATCAGACCCACAGCTGATCCTCCCCAAAGATCTGACACACATCTGCCCCAGAGCTGCTCCTGCCCCATAGATCTGAACCACAGCAGCTCCTGCCCCATAGATCTGACCCACATCTGCCCCACAGCAGCTCCTGCCCCATAGATCTGACCCACATCTGCTCCACAGCATCTCCTGCCCCATAGATCTGACCCCCATCTGCCCCACAGCAGCTCCTGCCTCATACATCAGACTCACAGCATCTCCTGCCCCATAGAACTGGCCCACATCAGCCACAGCAGCTCCTGACCTATAGATCTGACCCACATCTGCTCCACAGCATCTCCTGCCCCATAGATCTGACCCACATCTGCACACAGCAGCCTTTGCTCCATAGATCTGACCCACATCTGCCCCACAGCATCTCCTGCCCCATAGATCTGACCCACATCTGCCCCACAGCAGCTCCTGCCCCATAGATCTGACCCACATCTGCTCCACAGCATCTCCTGCCCCATAGATCTGACCCCCATCTGCCCCACAGCAGCTCCTGCCTCATACATCTGACTCACAGCATCTCCTGCCCCATAGAACTGGCCCACATCAGCCACAGCAGCTCCTACCCCATAGATCTGACCCACATCAGCCCCACAGCAGATTTTGCCCCATAGGTATGTGCCACGTCTGCCCCACAGCAGCTCCTGCGACATAGATCTTACCCAGATCTGCTCCACAGCAGCTGCTGACCCAAAGATCTGACCAACATCAGCCCCACAGCAGCTCCTGCCCCATAGATCTGACCCACATCTGCTCCACAGCAGCTCCTGCCCCATAGATCTGACCCACATCTGCTCCACAGCATCTCCTGCCCCGTAGATCTGACCCCCATCTGCCCCACAGCAGCTCCTGCCTCATACATCTGACTCACAGCATCTCCTGCCCCATAGAACTGGCCCACATCAGCCACAGCAGCTCCTGACCTATAGATCTGACCCACATCTGCTCCACAGCATCTCCTGCCCCATAGATCTGACCCACATCTGCCCCACAGCAGCTCCTGCCTCATACATCTGACTCACAGCATCTCCTGCCCCATAGAACTGGCCCACATCAGCCACAGCAGCTCCTGACCTATAGATCTGACCCACATCTGACCCACAGCAGCTCCTGCCCCATAAATCTGACCCACATCTGCCACACAGCAGCCTTTGCCCCATAGATCTGACCCACATCTGCCCCACAGCATCTCCTGCCCCATAGATCTGACCCACATGTGCCCCACAGCAGCTCCTAACACATAGATCTGACCCACATGTGCCCCAGAGCTGCTCCTGCCCCATAGATCTGAACCACAGCAGCTCCTGTCTCATAGATCTTACCCACATCAGCCCCACAGCAGATTTTGCCTGATAGTTATGCCCCACATCTGCCCAACAGCAACTCCTGCCCCATAGACCTGACCCACATGTTCCCCACAGCATCTCCTGCCCCATAGAACTGGCCCACATCAGCCACAGCAGCTCCTGACCTATAGATCTGACCCACATCTGACCCACAGCAGCTCCTGCCCCATAGATCTGACCCACATCTGCAACACAGCAGCCTTTGCCCCATAGATCTGGCCCACATCTGCCCCACAGCATCTCCTGCCCCATAGATCTGACCCACATCTGCCCCACAGCATCTCCTGCCCCATAGATCTGACCCACATATGCCCCACAGCATCTCCTGCCCCATAGATCTGACCCACATGTGCCCCACAGCAGCTCCTAACACATAGATCTAACCCACATGTGCCCCAGAGCTGCTCCTGCCCCATAGATCTGAACCACAGCAGCTCCTAACACATAGATCTTACCCACATCAGCCCCACAGCAGATTTTGCCCCATAGTTATGTCCCACATCTGCCCAACAGCAACTCCTGCCGCATAGATCTGACCCACATGCGCCCCACAGCAGCTCCTGCCCCATAGGTCTGACCCACATGCGCCTCACAGCAGCTCCTGCCCCATAGATCTAACCACCATCAGCCCCAAAGCAGCTCCTGCCTAATGGATTTGACCCACATCAGCCACACAGCATCTCCTGCCCCATAGATGTGACCCACATCTGCCCCACAGCAGCTCCTCCCCATAGATCTAACACCCATCAGCCTCACAGCAGCTCCTGCCCTATAGATATGCCCTACATCTGCCCCACATCAGCTCCTGCAACAGAGATCTGACCCACATCTGCAACACAGCAGCTCCTGCTCCATAAATCTGACCAACATCAGGCCCACATTTGTTCCTGCCCCATAGATCTGACCCACAGCAGCCCCTGCCTCATAGATCTGACCCACAAGTGCCCCACAGCAGCTCCAGCCCAATAGACCTGACCCACATCTGCCCCAAAGCATCTCCTGCCCCATAGATCTTTCCTACATCAGCCCCACAGCACCTCCGGCCCAATAGATCTGACCCACATGTGCCCCACAGCAGCTCCTGCCCCATAGATCTGACCCACATCAACCATGTTGATAAACATGAAAACATACAACATGGGTTGTATCAACCATGTAATCTATGGTGTCCCTATGTGTCCCAATGTCACCCTATGGGTCCCAGTGTCTCCCTATGGGTCACTATGTGTCCCTATGTGTCCCAATGTCCCCCCTATGGGTTGCTATGTGCCTCTATGGGTTCTCTATGGGGCTCTATGGGGTGCCTATGGAGCTCTATGGGGCGTTCTGAGGTTTCTATGGGGTGTCTATGGAACGCTATGGTGTGTCTATTTGGTAAATTAGTTTCTATGGGTGGCTATGGGAGCTCTATGGGGCACAATGGGTTGCCTACGGGGCTCTATGGGATGTCTGTGGGGCTCTATGGCGCGGCTATATGTCCTTATGTGGTGTCTATGTGGCACTATGTTGTGCTATGGGGTGCTGTGAGGCACTATGGGGTGCTATGGGGCTCTATGGAGCAGTATAGGGTGTCTATGGGTCTCTATGGGGTGCAATGGGGCGCTGTGGGGCACAAGAGAGTGTCTATGAGGCTCCATGGGCTGCTATGGGGCACTGTGGAGTAGCTATGGGATGATTTGGGGTCTCTTTGTACCCCTATGGGTCACTATGGGTCACTATGTGGTGTCTATGGGGCTCTATGGGGTGGCTATGCGGTGCTGTAGGGTGGCTATGGGGTGCTTTGGGGTATCCTTGGGTTCCTATGGGGCGCTATGGGTGACTATGGGGTGCTATGGTTTGCTATGGGGCTCTATGCGGAAGAATGGGGTCTCTATGGGGCGCTATGAGGTCCCTATGGGGCTCTATGGGGATTCTATGGGGTGTCTTTGGGGATCTATGGGTTGTCTGTGGGGCTCTATGGGGTCTGCATGGGGTCTGTATGGAGTTCAGTGAGTTTCTATGGGGCTCTATGGGGTGTCTACAGGCACTATGGGGCGATATGGGGTGTCTATGTGGTTCAATTGGGCTCTATGGTGTGGCTGTAGGGCCTTATGTGGTGTCTATGGGGCACTGTGGGCTGCTATGGGGTGCTGTAGGGAGCTATGGAGTGTCTATGGGGCTCTATGGAGCAGTATGCTGTGTCTATGGGTCCCTATGGGGTGCAATGGGGTGCTGTGGGGCACAATGGAGTGTCTATGAGGCTCCATGGGCTGCTATGGGGCACTATGGAGTAGCTATGGGGTGCTATGGGGTCTCTTTGGGCCCCTATGGGTCACTATGGGGCTCTATGGGGTATCTTTGTGTTCCTATGGGGCGCTATGGGTGACTATGGGGTCGCTCTGGGTTTCTTTGAGGCACTATGGGTCTCAATGGGGTCTCTATGGGTCTCAATTTATCCTTATGGCTCCCAATGACTGTCTATGGGTCTCTATGTGTCCCTATGGGTCCCAGTGTCTCTCTATGGGTCCCAATGTCTTCCTCTGGATCTCTATGGGTACCTATGGGTCCCAGTGTCTCTCTATGTCCCCCTGTCTAGGTGGTAACTATACAGATGGTAACAAAGATGGTAACAAATGTACAGAGGTTCTAAGCGAGAGAGAAACTCACCAGTGGTGATGCCTTCGCTGAGGAAGCTGGGGCGGTCTTCACTGCAGAGCGATGTCCAAGAGATGCTGCCTCACAGAATCACAGAATTCTCAAGGTTGGAAAAGGGCTGCCAGCTTTTGTAGGAGAATAGCATGGGAGACAGTTGTGAAGGCTTTGCTGAAGTCCAAGTAGAGCACATCAACAGCCTTTCTTTCTTTCCTTCATCCATCAGATGGGTCACAGGATCGTAGAAGGAGATCAGATTGGTCAAGCAGGAGCTGCCCTTCACGAACCCATGCTGGCTAGGTCTGATCTCCTGCTCATCCCACACCTGCCGCATCTGTCATCTCCCTCAAGACAATTCGTTCCATTCCCTTCCCTGGCACCGAGGTCAGGCTAACAGGCCTGGAGTTGCCCGGATCCTCCTGACAACCTTGCTTGGAAATGGGAGTCACGTTGGCAAGCCTCCAGTCTTCTGGGACCTCACCCGGTAACAGGGAGCTCGGAAAGATAATGGAAAGCGGCTCGAGTGAGGGTCAGCCCTTAAATGAGGTCTCAGAGGAGGTGGAGTCGAGCTCCAGCCCTCCCGGGAGCACAGCTCCATTACTCTCACCTGTGCTCCCGCAGCTGACCCCACACTTGCCTCAGCTGATTAATCAGAGGTTCAGGCTGTGATTACCAATCTCCCACACAGCCCCTGTGGGTCCCAATGTTTCCCTATGGATCTCTGGGTGTCCCTATAGGACTCTATGGGGTTATTATGCCTCTAAATGGGTCCCTATATGTCTCTATGTCTCTCTATGGGGTCCCTATGTGTCCCAATGTCCCCACTATGGTTTGCTATGTGCCTCTATGGGGTCTCTATGGGGTCTTTTATGGGTAACTATCGTCCCAAATGTATTCCTAAGGGTATCTATGGGTTTCAATGTGGTCCCTATGTGCCTCTATGGGGTCTCTTATGGGTCTCAACGAAGTCCCTATGTGTCTCTATGGGTCTCACTGTCCACCACTGTAATCCATGTGGTCCCTATGTGTCCCAATATCCCCATATGGGTCCCAGTGTCTCCCTATGGGTCACTATGTGTCCCTATGTGTCCCAATGTCCCCCCTATGGGTTGCTATGTGCCTCAATGGGCTCTCTTATGGATAGCTCTGGGCCCAAATGTCTCCCTGTGGGTATCTATGGGTTACATTAGGTCCCTATGTGCCTCTATGGGGTCTCTTATGGGTCTCAGCGGGTTCCCTATGTGTCTCTATGGGTCTCACTGTCCCCCACTGTAATCCATGGGGTCCTTATGTGTCCCATTGTCCCCCTATGGGATCCAGTGTCTCCTCATGGGTCACGGTGTGTCCCTATGTGTCCCTATGTCCCCCCTATGGGTTGCTATGTTCCTCTATGGGGTCTCTTATGGGTCTCAGCAGGGTCCCTATGTGTCTCGATGGATCTGACTGTCCCCCACTTTAATCCATGGGGTCACTATGTGTCCCAATGTCCCCCCTATGGGGTGCTTTGTGCTTGTATGTGGTTTCTTATGGGTATCTCTGGGCCCAAATATCTTCCTATAGCTATCTCTGGGTTTCAATGTGGTCCCTAGGTGCCTCTATGGGGTCTCTTATGGGTCTCAGCGGGGTTTCTATGTGTCTCTATGGGTCTTGCTGTCCCCCACTGTAGTCCAAGGGGTCCCTATGTGTCCCAATGTCCCCATATGGGTCCCAGTGTCTCCCTATGGGTCAGAATGTTTCCCTACGTGTCCCAATGTCCCCCCTATGGGTTGCTATGTGCCTCTATGGGGTCTCTGTGGGGTCTCTTATGGATATCTCTGGGCCCAAATGTCTTCCTACAAGTATCTATGAGTTTCAATGTGGTCCCTAGGTGCCTCTATGGGGTCTCTTATGGGTCTCAGCGGGGTTCTTATGTATCTCTATGGGTCTCACTGTCCCCCACTGTAATTCATTGGGTCCCTATGTGTCCCAATGTCCCCCTATGGGTCCCAGTGTCTTCCTACGGGTCACAATGTGTACCTATGTGTCCCAATGTCCCCCCTATGGGTTGCTATGTGCCCCTATGGGGTCTCTTATGGTTATCTCTGGGCCCAAATGTCTTCCTTTGGGTATCTATAAGTTTCAAAGTCGTCCTATGTGTCCCTATGGGTCTTAATGGCTCCTAATGTGTCCCTATGAGTCTATATGTGGTCTCACTGTCCCAGTGGGTCTCTATGTGTTCCTATGTGTCTATATGGAGTCTCTATCTGGTTTCTATGGGTCTTGGTGTCCCTCTATGTGTCACTTTGTGCCTCTATGGGGTCTCCATGGGTTTCTATGGGGTCTCTATGTCTCTCTTTGGGTCCCTATTGGTCCCAATAGGTCCCTATGAGTCTCTATGATGTCTCCCTTTGTCCCCATATGGGTCCCAGTGTGACCCACATGTGCCCACAGCAGCTCCTGCCCCATAGACCTGACCCACATGTTCCCCACAGCAGCTCCTGCCCCATAGATCTGACCCACAGCATCTCCTGCCACATAGATCTGACCCAAATCAGCCCCACAGCATCTCCTGCCCCATTGATCTGACCCACATGTGCCCCACAGCAGCTCCAAACTCATAGATCTGACTCACATCAGTCCAACAGCAGATTTTGCACCATAGATATGTCCCTCATATTCCCCACAGCAACTCCTGCCCCATAGATCTGACCTACATCATCCCCTCTGCAGCTCCTGCCCCATAGGTCTGACCCACATGTGCCCCACAGCAGCTCCTGCCATATAGATCTAACCACCATCAGCCCCAAAGCAGCTCCTGCCCCATAGAACTGACCCAAGTCAGCCCCACAGCAGCTCCTGCCTTATAGATATGACCCCCATCAGCCCCACAGCAGCTCCTACCACATAGATCTTACCCACATCAGCCCCACAGCAGATTTTGCCCCATAGATATGTGCCACGTCTGCCCCACAGCAGCTCCTGCGACATAGATCTTACCCAGATCTGCTCCACAGCAGCTGCTGCCCCAAAGATCTGACCAACATCAGCCCCACAGCAGCTCCTGCCCCATAGATCTGACCCACATCTGCCCCACAGCAGCTCCTGCCCCATAGACCCTACCAACATGTGCAGCACAGCAGCTCCTGCCCATAGATCTGACCAACATCTGCCCCACAGCAGCTCCTGCCCCAATGACCTGACCCACATGTGCCCCACAGCAGCTCCTGCCATATAGATCTTACCACCATCAGCCCCAAAGCAGCTCCTGCCCCATAGATCTGACCCAAGTCAGCCCCACAGCAGCTCCTGCCTTATAGATCTAACCACCATCAGCCCCACAACAGCTTCTACCCCATAGATCTGACCCACATGTGCTCCACTGCAGCTCCAGTCCCGTAGATCTGAACCACAGCAGCCCATGCCCCATAGATCTGACCCTCATCAGCAACACAGCAGCTCCTGACCCATACATCTGACCCAAATCTGCCCCACACCATCTCCTGCCCCATAGATCTAACTCACATGTGCCCCACAGCAGCTCCTGCCCATAGATCTGACCCACAGCAGCTCCTGCCCTATAGATCTGATTCAAATCTGCACCACAGCAGCTCCTGCTCCATAGATCTGACCCACATGTGCCCCAGAGCAGCTCTGCCCCATTGATTTGACCCACATCAGCCCCACAGGAGATCCTGCCCCATAGATCTGACCCACATCAGCCCCACAGCAGATTTTGCCCCATAGATATGTGCCACGTCTGCCCCACAGCAGCTCCTGCGACATAGATCTTACCCAGATCTGCTCCACAGCAGCTGCTGCCTCAAAGATCTGACCAACATCAGCCCCACAGCAGCTACTGCCCAATATATCTGACCCACATCTGCCCCACAGCAGCTCCTGCCCCATAGACCCTACCAACATGTGCAGCACAGCAGCTCCTGACCTATAGATCTGACCCACATCTGCTCCACAGCATCTCCTGCCCAATAGATTAGACCCATATCTTCCCTACATCAGCTCCTGCCCATAGATCTGACCCACATCAGCCCCACAGCAGCTCCTACCCCATAGATCTGACCCACATCAGCCCCACAGCAGATTTTGCCCCATAGATATGTGCAACGTCTGCCCCACAGCAGCTCCTGCGACATAGATCTTACCCAGATCTGCTCCACAGCAGCTCCTGCCCCATAGATCTGACCCACATCTGCCCCACAGCAGCTCCTGCCCCATAGATCTGACCCACATCTGCGCCACAGCAGCTCCTGCCCCATATATCTGACCCACATCTGCCACACAGCAGCCTTTACCGCATAGATCTGACCCACATCTGCCCCACAGCATCTCCTGCCCCATAGATCTCTCCCACATCTGCGCCACAGAAGCTACTGCCCCATAGATCTGACCCACATCTGCCCCACAGCAGCTCCTGCCCCATAGACCCTACCAACATGTGCAGCACAGCAGCTCCTGCCCAGAGATCTAACCCACATCTGCCCCACAGCAGCTCCTGCCCCATAGATCTGACCCCCATCAGCCCCACAGCAGCTCCTGCCTCATAGAACAGGCCCACATCAGCCACAGCTGCTCCTGACCTATACATCTGACCCACATCAGCCCCACAGAAACTCCTGCCCCATAGATGTAACCCACATCTGCCCCACAGCAGCTCCTGCCCCATAGATCTGACCCATATCTGCCCCACAGCATCTCCTGCCCCATTGAACTGGCCCACAACAGCCACAGCAGCTCCTGCCCCATAGATCTGACCCACATCTGACCCACAGCAGCTCCTGCCCCATAGATCTGACCCACATCTGCCCCACAGCAGCTCCTGCCCCATAGATCTGACCCACATCTGACCCACAGCAGCTCCTGCCCCATAGATCTGACCCACATCTGCCCCACAGCAGCTCCTGCCCCATAGATCTGACCCACATCTGCTCCACAGAATCTCCTGCCCCATAGATCTGACCCCCATCTGCCCCACAGCAGCTTCTGCCTCATTCATCTGACCCCCATCTGCCCCACAGCAGCTCCTGCCTCATACATCTGACTCACAGCATCTCCTGCCCCATAGAACTAGACCACATCAGCCACAGCAGCTCCTGACCGATAGATCTGACCCACATCTGCCACACAGCATCTCCTGCCCCATAGATCTGACTCACATCTGACCCACAGCAGCTCCTGCCCCATAGATCTGACCCACATCTGACCCACAGCAGCTCCTGCCCCTTACATCTTACCCAGATCAGCACCACAGCAGCTCCTACCCAACGATCTGACCCACATCATCTCGACAACAGCTCCTGCCCCATAGATCTGACCCACATGTTCCCCACAGCAGCTCCTAACACATAGATCTGACCCACATGTGCCCCAGAGCTGCTCCTGCCCCATAGATCTGAACCACAGCAGCTCCTGTGTCATAGATCTAACCCACATCTGCCCCACAGCAGCTCCTGCCCCATAGATCTGACCCACATCTGCTCCACATCATCTCCTGCCCCATAGATCTGACCCCCATCTGCCCCAGAGCAGCTCCTGCCTCATACATCTGACTCACAGCATCTCCTGCCCCATAGAACTGGCCCACATGAGCCACAGCAGCTCCTGACCTATAGATCTGACCCACATCTGACCCACAGCAGCTCCTGCCCCATTGATCTGACCCACATCTGCCACAAAGCAGCCTTTACCCCATAGATCTGACCCACATCTGCCACAGCAGCTCCTGCCCCATAGATCTGACCCACATCTGACCCACAGCAGCTCCTGCCCCATAGATCTGACCCAGATCTGCCCCACAGCATCTCCTACCCAAAGATCTCACCCACATCATCTCGACAGCAGCTCCTGCCCCATAGATCTGACCCACATGTTCCCCACAGCAGCTCCTGCCCCATAGATCTGACCCACAGCATCTCCTGCCACATAGATCTGACCCAAATCAGCCCCACAGCATCTCCTGCCCCATAGATCTGACCTACACCATCCCCTCTGCAGCTCCTGCCCCATAGGTCTGACCCACATGTGCCCCACAGCAGCTCCTGCCTTATAGATCTAACCACCATCAGCCCCAAAGCAGCTCCTGCCCCATAGATCTGACCCAAGTCAGCCCCACAGCAGCTCCTGCCTAATAGATCTAACCACCGTCAGCCCCACAACAGCTTCTACCCCATAGATCTGACCCACATGTGCTCCACTGCAGCTCCAGTCCCGTAGATCTGAACCACAGCAGCCCATGCCCCATAGATCTGACCCTCATCAGCAACACAGCAGCTCCTGACCCATACATCTGACCCAAATCTGCCCCACACCATCTCCTGCCCCATAGATCTAACTCACATGTGCCCCACAGCAGCTCCTGCCCATAGATCTGACCCACAGCAGCTCCTGCCCTATAGATCTGATTCAAATCTGCCCCACAGCAGCTCCTGCTCCATAGATCTGACCCACATGTGCCCCAGAGCAGCTCTGCCCCATTGATTTGACCCACATCAGCCCCACAGGAGATCCTGCCCCATAGATCTGACCCACATCAGCCCCACAGCAGATTTTGCCCCATAGATATGTGCCACGTCTGCCCCACAGCAGCTCCTGCGACATAGATCTTACCCAGATCTGCTCCACAGCAGCTGCTGCCCCATAGATCTGACCAACATCAGCCCCACAGCAGCTCCTGCCCCATAGATCTGACCCACATCTGCCCCACAGCAGCTCCTGCCCCATAGACCCTACCAACATGTGCAGCACAGCAGCTCCTGCCCATAGATCTGACCCACATCTGCCCCACAGCAGCTCCTGCCCCATAGATCTGACCCACATCTGCTCCACAGCATCTCCTGCCCCATAGATCTGACCCCCATCTGCCCCACAGCAGCTCCTGCCTCATACATCTGACTCACAGCATCTCCTGCCCCATAGAACTGGCCCACATCAGCCACAGCAGCTCCTGACCTATAGATCTGACCCACATCTGACCCACAGCATCTCCTGCCCCATAGACCTGACCCACTTCTGCCACACAGCAGCCTTTGCCCCATAGATCTGACCCACATCTGCCCCACAGCATCTCCTGCCCCATAGATCTGACCCACATGTGCCCCACAGCAGCTCCTAACACATAGATCTGACCCACATGTGCCCCACAGCATCTCCTGCCCCATAGATCTGACCCCCATCTGCCCCACAGCAGCTCCTGCCTCATACATCTGACTCACAGCATCTCCTGCCCCATAGAACTGGCCCACATCAGCCCCACAGCAGATTTTGCCCCATAGTTATGTCCCACATCTGCCCAACAGCAACTCCTGCCCCATAGATCTGACCCACATGTGCCCACAGCAGCTCCTGCCCCATAGACCTGACCCACATGTTCCCCACAGCAGCTCCTGCCCCATAGATCTGACCCACAGCATCTCCTGCCACATAGATCTGACCCAAATCAGCCCCACAGCATCTCTTGCCCCATAGATCTGACCCACATGTGCCCCACAGCAGCTCCTGCCCCATAGATCTGAACCACAACAGCTCCAAACTCATAGATCTGACCCACATCAGCCCCACAGCAGCTCCTGCGACATAGATCTTACCCAGATCTGCTCCACAGCAGCTGCTGCCCCAAAGATCTGACCAACATCAGCCCCACAGCAGCTCCTGCCCCATAGATCTGACCCACATGTGCCCCACAGCAGCTCCAAACTCATAGATCTGACTCACATCAGTCCAACAGCAGATTTTGCACCATAGATATGTCCCTCACATTCCCCACAGCAACTCCTGCCCCATAGATCTGACCTACATCATCCCCTCTGCAGCTCCTGCCCCATAGGTCTGACCCACATGTGCCCCACAGCAGCTCCTGCCATATAGATCTAACCACCATCAGCCCCAAAGCAGCTCCTGCCCCATAGATCTGACCCAAGTCAGCCCCACAGCAGCTCCTGCCTTATAGATCTAACCACCATCAGCCCCACAACAGCTTCTACCCCATAGATCTGACCCACATGTGCTCCACTGCAGCTCCAGTCCCGTAGATCTGAACCACAGCAGACCATGCCCCATAGATCTGACCCTCATCAGCAACACAGCAGCTCCTGACCCATACATCTGACCCAAATCTGCCCCACACCATCTCCTGCCCCATAGATCTAACTCACATGTGCCCCACCGCAGCTCCTGCCCATAGATCTGACCCACAGCAGCTCCTGCCCTATAGATCTGATTCAAATCTGCCCCACAGCAGCTCCTGCTCCATAGATCCGACCCACATGTGCCCCAGAGCAGCTCTGCCCCATTGATTTGACCCACATCAGCCCCACAGGAGATCCTGCCCCATAGACCCTACCAACATGTGCAGCACAGCAGCTCCTGCCCATAGATCTGACCCACATCTGCCCCACAGCAGCTCCTGACCTATAGATCTGACCCACATCTGCTCCACAGCATCTCCTGCCCCATAGATCTGACCCACATCTGCTCCACAGCATCTCCTGCCCCATAGATCTGACCCCCATCTGCCCCACAGCAGCTCCTGCCTCATACATCTGACTCACAGCATCTCCTGCCCCATAGAACTGGCCCACATCAGCCACAGCAGCTCCTGACCTATAGATCTGACCCACATCTGACCCACAGCAGCTCCTGCCCCATAGATCTGACCCACATCTGCCACACAGCAGCCTTTACCCCACAGATCAGACCCACATCTGCCCCACAGCAGCTCCTGCCCCATAGATCTGACCAACATCTGCGCCACAGCAGCTCCTGCCCCATAGATCTGACCCACATCTGACCCACAGCAGCTCCTGCCCCATAGACCCTACCAACATGTGCAGCACAGCAGCTCCTGCCCATAGATCTGACCCACATCAGCCCCACAGCAGCTCCTGCCCCTTAGATCTGACCCACATCTGCTCCACAGCATCTCCTGCCCCATAGATCTGACCCCCATCTGCCCCACAGCAGCTCCTGCCTCATACATCTGACTCACAGCATTTCCTGCCCCATAGAACTGGCCCACATCATCAGCCACAGCAGCTCCTGCCCCATAGATCTGACACACATCTGCTCCACAGCATCTCCTGCCCCATAGATCTGACCCACATCTGCCCCACAGCAGCTCCTGCCCCATAGATCTGACCCACATCTGCCCCACAGCAGCTCCTAACACATAGATCTGACCCACATGTGCCCCAGAGCTCCTCCTGCCCCATAGATCTGAACCACAGCAGCTCCTGTCTCATAGATCTTACCCACATCAGCCCCACAGCAGATTTTGCCCCATAGTTATGCCCCACATCTGCCCAACAGCAACTCCTGCCCTATAGATCTGACCCACATGTGCCCACAGCAGCTCCTGCCCCATAGACCTGACCCACATGTTCCCCACAGCAGCTCCTGCCCCATAGATCTGACCCACAGCATCTCCTGCCACATAGATCTGACCCAAATCAGCCCCACAGCATCTCCTGCCCCATAGATCTGACCCCCATCTGCCCCACAGCAGCTCCTGCCCCATAGATCTGACCCACATCTGCCCCACAGCAACTCCTGCCCCATAGACCCTACCAACATGTGCAGCACAGCAGCTCCTGCCCATAGATCTGACCCACATCTGCCCCACAGCAGCTCCTAACACATAGATCTGACCCACATCTGCTCCACAGCATCTCCTGCCCCATAGATCTGACCCCCATCTGCCCCACAGCAGCTCCTGCCTCATACATCTGACTCACAGCATCTCCTGCCCCATAGAACTGGCCTACATCAGCCACAGCAGCTCCTGACCTATAGATCTGACCCACATCTGCCACACAGCATCTCCTGCCCCATAGATCTGACCCACATCTGACCCACAGCAGCTCCTGCCCCATAGATCTGACCCACATGTGCCCCACAGCAGCTCCTGCCCCATAGATCTGACCCACAGCATCTCCTGCCACATAGATCTGACCCAAATCAGCCCCACAGCAGCTCCTGCCCCATAGATCTGACCCACATGTGCCCCACAGCAGCTCCAAACTCATAGATCTGACTCACATCAGTCCAACAGCAGATTTTGCACCATAGATATGTCCCTCATATTCCCCACAGCAACTCCTGCCCCATAGATCTGACCTACATCATCCCCTCTGCAGCTCCTGCCCCATAGGTCTGACCCACATGTGCCCCACAGCAGCTCCTGCCATATAGATCTAACCACCATCAGCCCCACAGCAGCTCCTGCCCCATAGATCTGACCCAAGTCAGCCCCACAGCAGCTCCTGCCTTATAGATCTAACCACCATCAGCCCCACAACAGCTTCTACCCCATAGATCTGACCCACATGTGCTCCACTGCAGCTCCAGTCCCGTAGATCTGAACCACAGCAGCCCATGCCCCATAGATCTGACCCTCATCAGCAACACAGCAGCTCCTGACCCATACATCTGACCCAAATCTGCCCCACACCATCTCCTGCCCCATAGATCTAACTCACATGTGCCCCACAGCAGCTCCTGCCCATAGATCTGACCCACAGCAGCTCCTGCCCTATAGATCTGATTCAAATCTGCCCCACAGCAGCTCCTGCTCCATAGATCTGACCCACATGTGCCCCAGAGCAGCTCTGCCCCATTGATTTGACCCACATCAGCCCCACAGGAGATCCTGCCCCATAGATCTGACGCACATCAGCCCCACAGCAGATTTTGCCCCATAGATATGTGCCACGTCTGCCCCACAGCAGCTCCTGCGACATAGATCTTACCCAGATCTGCTCCACAGCAGCTGCTGCCCCAAAGATCTGACCAACATCAGCCCCACAGCAGCTCCTGCCCCATAGATCTGACCCACATCTGCCCCACAGCAGCTCCTGCCCCATAGATCTGACCCACATCTGCCACACAGCAGCTCCTGCCCCATAGATCTGACCCCCATCTGCCCCACAGCAGCTCCTGCCTCATACATCTGACTCACAGCATCTCCTGCCCCATAGAACTGGCCCACATCAGCCACAGCAGCTCCTGACCTATAGATCTGACCCACATCTGCCCCACAGCAGCTCCTGACCTATAGATCTGACCCACATCTGCTCCACAGCAGCTCCTGCCCCATAGATCTGACCCACATCTGCCACACAGCAGCCTTTGCCCCATAGATCTGACCCACATCTGCCCCACAGCATCTCCTGCCCCATAGATCTGACCCACATGTGCCCCACAGCAGCTCCTAACACATAGATCTGACCCACATGTGCCCCAGAGCTGCTCCTGCCCCATAGATCTGAACCACAGCAGCTCCTGTCTCATAGATCTTACCCACATCAGCCCCACAGCAGATTTTGCCCCATAGTTATGTCCCACATCTGCCCAACAGCAACTCCTGCCCCATAGACCTGACCCACATGCGCCCCACAGCAGCTCCTGCCCCATAGGTCTGACCCACATGCGCCTCACAGCAGCTCCTGCCCCATAGATCTAACCACCATCAGCCCCAAAGCAGCTCCTGCCCCATAGATTTGACCCACATCAGCCACACAGCATCTCCCGCCCCATAGATGTGACCCACATCTGCACCACAGCAGCTCCTCCCCATAGATCTAACACCCATCAGCCTCACAGCAGCTCCTGCCCCATAGATATGCCCTACATCTGCCCCACATCAGCTCCTGCAACATAGATCTGACCCTCATCTGCAACACAGCAGCTCCTGCTCCATAAATCTGACCAACATCAGGCCCACATTTGTTCCTGCCCCATAGATCTGACCCACAGCAGCCCCTGCCTCATAGATCTGACCCACAAGTGCCCCACAGCAGCTCCAGCCCAATAGACCTGACCCACATCTGCCCCAAAGCATCTCCTGCCCCATAGATCTTTCCTACATCAGCCCCACAGCACCTCCGGCCCAATAGATCTGACCCACATGTGCCCCACAGCAGCTCCTGCCCCATAGATCTGACCCACATCAACCATGTTGATAAACATGAAAACATACAACATGGGTTGTATCAACCATGTAATCCATGGTGTCCCTATGTGTCCCAATGTCACCCTATGGGTCCCAGTGTCTCCCTATGGGTCACTATGTGTCCCTATGTGTCCCAATGTCCCCCCTATGGGTTGCTATGTGCCTCTATGGGTTCTCTATGGGGCTCTATGGGGTGCCTATGGAGCTCTATGGGGCGTTCTGAGGTTTCTATGGGGTGTCTATGGAACGCTATAGTGTGTCTATTTGGTAAATTAGTTT
This sequence comes from Coturnix japonica, assembly GCF_054131305.1. NCBI lineage: Eukaryota > Metazoa > Chordata > Aves > Galliformes > Phasianidae > Coturnix > Coturnix japonica. The sequence continues at coordinate 220,747 of NW_028188945.1, read as the reverse complement.
CTATGGGTGGCTATGGGAGCTCTATGGGGCACAATGGGTTGCCTACGGGGCTCTATGGGATGTCTGTGGGGCTCTATGGCGCGGCTATATGTCCTTATGTGGTGTCTATGTGGCACTATGTTGTGCTATGGGGTGCTGTGAGGCACTATGGGGTGCTATGGGGCTCTATGGAGCAGTATAGGGTGTCTATGGGTCTCTATGGGGTGCAATGGGGCGCTGTGGGGCACAAGAGAGTGTGTATGAGGCTCCATGGGCTGCTATGGGGCACTATGGAGTAGCTATGGGGTGCTATGGGGTCTCTTTGGGCCCCTATGGGTCACTATGTGGTGTCTATGGGGCTCTATGGGGTGGCTATGCGGTGCTGTAGGGTGGCTATGGGGTGCTTTGGGGTATCCTTGGGTTCCTATGGGGCGCTATGGGTGACTATGGGGTGCTATGGTTTGCTATGGGGCTCTATGCGGAAGAATGGGGTTTCTATGGGGCGCTATGAGGTCCCTATGGGGCTCTATGGGGAGTCTATGGGGTGTCTTTGGGGATCTATGGGTTGTCTGTGGGGCTCTATGGGGTCTGCATGGGATCTGTATGGAGTTCAGTGAGTTTCTATGGGGCTCTATGGGGTGTCTACAGGCACTATGGGGCGATATGGGGTGTCTATGTGGTTCAATTGGGCTCTATGGTGTGGCTGTAGGGCCTTATGTGGTGTCTATGGGGCACTGTGGGCTGCTATGGGGTGCTGTGGGGAACTATGGGGTGTCTATGGGGCTCTATGGAGCAGTATGCTGTGTCTATGGGTCCCTATGGGGTGCAATGGGGTGCTGTGGGGCACAATGGAGTGTCTATGAGGCTCCATGGGCTGCTATGGGGCACTATGGAGTAGCTATGGGGTGCTATGGGGTCTCTTTGGGCCCCTATGGGTCACTATGGGGCTCTATGGGGTATCTTTGTGTTCCTATGGGGCGCTATGGGTGACTATGGGGTCGCTATGGGTTTCTTTGAGGCACTATGGGTCTCAATGGGGTCTCTATGGGTCTCAATTTATCCTTATGGCTCCCAATGACTGTCTATGGGTCTCTATGTGTCCCTATGGGTCCCAGTGTCTCTCTATGTGTCCCTATGGGTCCCAGTGTCTCTCTATGGGTCCCAATGTCTTCCTCTGGATCTCTATGGGTCCCTAGGGGTCCCAGTGTCTCTCTATGTCTCCCTGTCTAGGTGGTAACTATACAGATGGTAACAAAGATGGTAACAAATGTACAGAGGTTCTAAGCGAGAGAGAAACTCACCAGTGGTGATGCCTTCGCTGAGGAAGCTGGGGCGGTCTTCACTGCAGAGCGATGTCCAAGAGATGCTGCCTCACAGAATCACAGAATTCTCAAGGTTGGAAAAGGGCTGCCAGCTTTTGTAGGAGAATAGCATGGGAGACAGTTGTGAAGGCTTTGCTGAAGTCCAAGTAGAGCACATCAACAGCCTTTCTTTCTTTCCTTCATCCATCAGATGGGTCACAGGATCGTAGAAGGAGATCAGATTGGTCAAGCAGGAGCTGCCCTTCACGAACCCATGCTGGCTAGGTCTGATCTCCTGCTCATCCCACACCTGCCGCATCTGTCATCTCCCTCAAGACAATTCGTTCCATTCCCTTCCCTGGCACCGAGGTCAGGCTAACAGGCCTGGAGTTGCCCGCATCCTCCTGACAACCTTGCTTGGAAATGGGAGTCACGTTGGCAAGCCTCCAGTCTTCTGGGACCTCACCCGGTAACAGGGAGCTCGGAAAGATAATGGAAAGCGGCTCGAGTGAGGGTCAGCCCTTAAATGAGGTCTCAGAGGAGGTGGAGTCGAGCTCCAGCCCTCCCGGGAGCACAGCTCCATTACTCTCACCTGTGCTCCCGCAGCTGACCCCACACTTGCCTCAGCTGATTAATCAGAGGTTCAGGCTGTGATTACCAATCTCCCACACAGCCCCTGTGGGTCCCAATGTTTCCCTATGGATCTCTGGGTGTCCCTATAGGACTCTATGGGGTTATTATGCCTCTAAATGGGTCCCTATATGTCTCTATGTCTCTCTATGGGGTCCCTATGTGTCCCAATGTCCCCACTATGGTTTGCTATGTGCCTCTATGGGGTCTCTATGGGGTCTTTTATGGGTAACTATCGTCCCAAATGTATTCCTAAGGGTATCTATGGGTTTCAATGTGGTCCCTATGTGCCTCTATGGGGTCTCTTATGGGTCTCAACGAAGTCCCTATGTGTCTCTATGGGTCTCACTGTCCACCACTGTAATCCATGTGGTCCCTATGTGTCCCAATATCCCCATATGGGTCCCAGTGTCTCCCTATGGGTCACTATGTGTCCCTATGTGTCCCAATGTCCCCCCTATGGGTTGCTATGTGCCTCAATGGGCTCTCTTATGGATAGCTCTGGGCCCAAATGTCTCCCTGTGGGTATCTATGGGTTACATTAGGTCCCTATGTGCCTCTATGGGGTCTCTTATGGGTCTCAGCGGGTTCCCTATGTGTCTCTATGGGTCTCACTGTCCCCCACTGTAATCCATGGGGTCCTTATGTGTCCCATTGTCCCCCTATGGGATCCAGTGTCTCCTCATGGGTCACGGTGTGTCCCTATGTGTCCCTATGTCCCCCCTATGGGTTGCTATGTTCCTCTATGGGGTCTCTTATGGGTCTCAGCAGGGTCCCTATGTGTCTCGATGGATCTGACTGTCCCCCACTTTAATCCATGGGGTCACTATGTGTCCCAATGTCCCCCTATGGGTCCCAGTGTCTCCCTATGTGTACCTATGTGTCCCAATGTCCCCCTATGGGTCACTATGTGTCCCAATGTCCCCCCTATGGGTTGCTATGTGCTTGTATGTTGTTTCTTATGGGTATCTCTGGGCCCAAATATCTTCCTATAGCTATCTATGGGTTTCAATGTGGTCCCTATGTGCCTCTATGGGGTCTCTTATGGGTCTCAGCGGGGTTTCTATGTGTCTCTATGGGTCTGGCTGTCCCCCACTGTAGTCCAAGGGGTCCCTATGTGTCCCAATGTCCCCATATGGGTCCCAGTGTCTCCCTATGGGTCAGAATGTTTCCCTACGTGTCCCAATGTCCCCCCTATGGGTTGCTATGTGCCTCTATGGGGTCTCTGTGGGGTCTCTTATGGATATCTCTGGGCCCAAATGTCTTCCTACAAGTATCTATGAGTTTCAATGTGGTCCCTAGGTGCCTCTATGGGGTCTCTTATGGGTCTCAGCGGGGTCCTTATGTATCTCTATGGGTCTCACTGTCCCCCACTGTAATTCATTGGGTCCCTATGTGTCCCAATGTCCCCCTATGGGTCCCAGTGTCTTCCTACGGGTCACAATGTGTACCTATGTGTCCCAATGTCCCCCCTATGGGTTGCTATGTGTCCCTATGGGGTCTCTATGGGGTCTCTTATGGTTATCTCTGGGCCCAGATGTCTTCCTTTGGGTATCTATAAGTTTCAAAGTCGTCCTATGTGTCCCTATGGGTCTTAATGGCTCCTAATGTGTCCCTATGAGTCTATATGTGGTCTCACTGTCCCAGTGGGTCTCTATGTGTTCCTATGTGTCTATATGGAGTCTCTATCTGGTTTCTATGGGTCTTGGTGTCCCTCTATGTGTCACTTTGTGCCTCTATGGGGTCTCCATGGCTTTCTATGGGGTCTCTATGTCTCTCTTTGGGTCCCTATTGGTCCCAATAGGTCCCTATGAGTCTCTATGATGTCTCCCTTTGTCCCCATATGGGTCCCAGTGTGACCCACATGTGCCCACAGCAGCTCCTGCCCCATAGATCTGACCCACAGCATCTCCTGCCACATAGATCTGACCCAAATCAGCCCCACAGCATCTCCTGCCCCATAGATCTGACCCACATGTGCCCCACAGCAGCTCAAAACTCATAGATCTGACTCACATCAGTCCAACAGCAGATTTTGCACCATAGATATGTCCCTCATATTCCCCACAGCAACTCCTGCCCCATAGATCTGACCTACATCATCCCCTCTGCAGCTCCTGCCCCATAGGTCTGACCCACATGTGCCCACAGCAGCTCCTGCCATATAGATCTAACCACCATCAGCCCCAAAGCAGCTCCTGCCCCATAGATCTGACCCAAGTCAGCCCCACAGCAGCTCCTGCCTTATAGATCTAACCACCATCAGCCCCACAACAGCTTCTACCCCATAGATCTGACCCACATGTGCTCCACTGCAGCTCCAGTCCCGTAGATCTGAACCACAGCAGCCCATGCCCCATAGATCTGACCCTCATCAGCAACACAGCAGCTCCTGACCCATACATCTGACCCAAATCTGCCCCACACCATCTCCTGCCCCATAGATCTAACTCACATGTGCCCAACAGCAGCTCCTGCCCATAGATCTGACCCACAGCAGCTCCTGCCCTATAGATCTGATTCAAATCTGCCCCACAGCAGCTCCTGCTCCATAGATCTGACCCACATGTGCCCCAGAGCAGCTCTGCCCCATTGATTTGACCCACATCAGCCCCACAGGAGATCCTGCCCCATAGATCTGACCCACATCAGCCCCACAGCAGATTTTGCCTTATAGATATGTGCCACGTCTGCCCCACAGCAGCTCCTGCGACATAGATCTTACCCAGATCTGCGCCACAGCAGCTCCTGCCCCATAGATCTGACCCCCATCTGCCCCACAGCAGCTCCTGCCTCATACATCTGACTCACAGCATCTCCTGCCCCATAGAACTGGCCCACATCAGCCACAGCAGCTCCTGACCTATAGATCTGACCCACATCAGCCCCACAGCAGCTCCTGCCCCATAGATCTGACCCACATCTGCCACACAGCAGCCTTTGCCCCATAGATCTGACCCACATCTGCCCCACAGCAGCTCCTGCCCCATAGATCTGACCCACATGTGCCCCACAGCAGCTCCTGCCCCATAGATCTGACCAACATCATCTCGACAGCAGCTCCTGCCCCATAGATCTGACCCACATGTGCCCCACAGCAGCTCCTGCCCCATAGATCTGACCAACATCAGCCCCACAGCAGCTCCTGCCCCATAGATCTGACCCAAATCTGCCCCACAGCAGCTCCTGCCCCATAGACCCTACCAACATGTGCAGCACAGCAGCTCCTGCCCATAGATCTGACCCACATCTGCCCCACAGCAGCTCCTGCCCCATAGATCTGACCCATATCTGCTCCAAAGCAGCTCCTGCCCATACATCTGACCCACATCTGCCCCACAGCAGCTCCTGCCCCATAGATCTGACCCACATCTGCTCCACAGCATCTCCTGCCCCATAGATCTGACCCCCATCTGCCCAACAGCAGCTCCTGCCTCATACATCTGACTCACAGCATCTCCTGCCCCATAGAACTGGCCCACATCAGCCACAGCAGCTCCTGACCTATAGATCTGACCCACATCTGCTCCACAGCAGCTCCTGCCCCATAGATCTGACCCCCATCTGCCCCACAGCAGCTCCTGCCTCATACATCTGACTCACAGCATCTCCTGCCCCATAGATCTGACCCACATCAGCCCCACAGCAGCTCCTAACACATAGATCTGACCCACATGTGCCCCAGAGCTGCTCCTGCCCCATAGATCTGAACCCAGATCTGCTCCACAGCAGCTGCTGCCCCAAAGATCTGGCCAACATCAGCCCCACAGCAGCTCCTGCCCCATAGATCTGACCCACATGTGCCCCACAGCAGCTCCTGCCCCATAGACCCTACCAACATGTGCAGCACAGCAGCTCCTGCCCATAGATCTAACCCACATCTTCCCCACAGCAGCTCCTGCCCCATAGATCTGACCCACATCATCTCGACAGAAGCTCCTGCCCCATAGATCTGACCCACATGTGCCCCACAGCAACTCCTGCCCCATAGATCTGAACCACATGTGCCCACATCAGCTCCTGCAACATAGATGTGACCCACATCTGCGCCACAACAGCTCCTGCCCCATAGATCTGACCCACATCAGACCCACAGCAGATCCTCCCCAAAGATCTGACACACATCTGCCCCACTGCTGCTCCTACACCACAGATCTGACCTACATCATCTCCACTGCAGCTCCTGCCCATAGATCTGACCCGCATCAGCCACACAGCAGGTCCTGCCCCATAGATCTGACACACATCAGCCCCACAGCAGCTCCTGCCTCATAGATCTGACTCACAGCATCACCTGCCCCATAGATCTGACCCACATCAGACCCAGAGCATCTCCTGCCACATAGATCTGACCCACATTTTCCCCAAAGCAGCACCTAAACCATAGATCTGACCCACATGTGCCTCACAGCTGCTCCTGCCCCATAGATCTGAACCACAGCAGTTCCTGCCCCATAGATCAGACCAAAATCTTCCCTACATCAGCTCCTGCCCATAGATCTGACCCACATCAGCCCCACAGCAGCTCCTACCCCATAGATCTGACCCACATCAGCCCCACAGCAGATTTTGCCCCATAGATATGTGCCACGTCTGCCCCACAGCAGCTCCTGCGACATAGATCTTACCCAGATCTGCTCCACAGCAGCTGCTGCCCCAAAGATCTGACCAACATCAGCCCCACAGCAGCTCCTGCCCCATAGATCTGACCCACATCTGCCCCACAGCAGCTCCTGCCCCGTAGATCTGACCCCCATCTGCCCCACAGCAGCTCCTGCCTCATACATCTGACTCACAGCATCTCCTGCCCCATAGAACTGGCCCACATCAGCCACAGCAGCTCCTGACCTATAGATCTGACCCACATCTGCTCCACAGCATCTCCTGCCCCATAGATCTGACCCACATCTGCTCCACAGCATCTCCTGCCCCATAGATCTAACCCCCATCTGCCCTACAGCAGCTCCTGCCTCATACATCTGACTCACAGCATCTCCTGCCCCATAGAACTGGCCCACATCAGCCACAGCAGCTCCTGCCCCATAGATCTGACCCACATCTGACCCACAGCAGCTCCTGCCCCATAGATCTTACCCACATATGCCACACAGCAGCCTTTGCCCCATAGATCTGACCCACATCTGCCCCACAGCATCTCCTGCCCCATAGATCTGACCCACATCAGCCACACAGCATCTCCCGCCCCATAGATGTGACCCACATCTGCACCACAGCAGCTCCTCCCCATAGATATGCCCTACATCTGCCCCACATCAGCTCCTGAAACATAGATCTGATCCACATCTGCGCCACAACAGCTCCTGCCCCATAGATCTGACCCACATCAGACCCACAGCTGATCCTCCCCAAAGATCTGACACACATCTGCCCCAGAGCTGCTCCTGCCCCATAGATCTGAACCACAGCAGCTCCTGTCTCATAGATCTAACCCACAGCTGCCCCACAGCAGCTCCTGCCCCATAGATCTGACCCTCATCAGCAACACAGCAGCTCCTGCCCCGTAGATCTGACCCCCATCTGCCCCACAGCAGCTCCTGCCTCATACATCTGACTCACAGCATCTCCTGCCCCATAGAACTGGCCCATAACAGCCACAGCAGCTCCTGACCTATAGATCTGACCCACATCTGCTACACAGCAGCTCCTGCCCCATAGATCTGACCCACATCTGCCACACAGCAGCCTTTGCTCCATAGATCTGACCCACATCTGCCCCACAGCATCTCCTGCCCCATAGATCTGACCCACATCTGCCCCACAGCAGCTCCTGCCCCATAGAACTGGCCCATATCAGCCACAGCAGCTCCTGACCTATAGATCTGACCCACATCTGACCCACAGCAGCTCCTACCCCATAGATCTGACCCACATCTGCCCCACAGCAGATTTTGCCCCATAGATATTTGCCACGTCTGCCCCACAGCAGCTCCTGCGACATAGATCTTACCCAGATCTGCTCCACAGCAGCTGCTGCCCCAAAGATCTGACCAACATCAGCCCCACAGCAGCTCCTGCCCCATAGATCTGACCCACATCTGCCCCACAGCAGCTCCTGCCCCATAGACCCTACCAACATGTGCAGCACAGCAGCTCCTGACCTATAGATCTGACCCACATCTGCTCCACAGCATCTCCTGCCCCATAGATTAGACCCAAATCTTCCCTACATCAGCTCCTGCCCATAGATCTGACCCACATCAGCCCCACAGCAGCTCCTACCCCATAGATCTGACCCACATCAGCCCCACAGCAGATTTTGCCACATAGATATGTGCCACGTCTGCCCCACAGCAGCTCCTGCGACATAGATCTTACCCAGATCTGCTCCACAGCAGCTGCTGCCCCATAGATCTGACCAACATCAGCCCCACAGCAGCTCCTGCCCATAGATCTGACCCACATCTGCCCCACAGCAGATCCTACCCCATAGATCTGACCCACATCTGCCACACAGCAGCCTTTACCCCATAGATCTGACCCACATCTGCCCCACAGCATCTCCTGCCCCTTACATCTTACACATATCTGCCCCACAGCAGCTCCTACCCAAAGATCTGACCCAGATCATCTCGACAGCAGCTCCTGCCCCATAGATCTGACCCACATGTACCCCACAGCAGCTCCTAACACATACATCTGACCCACATGTGCCCCAGAGCTGCTCCTGCCCCATAGATCTGACCCACATCTGCTCCACAGCAACTCCTGCCCCATAGATCTGACCCCCATCTGCCCCACAGCAGCTCCTGCCTCATACATCTGACTCACAGCATCTCCTGCCCCATAGAACTGGCCCACATCAGCCACAGCAGCTCCTAACCTATAGATCTGACCCACATCAGCCCCACAGCAGATTTTGCCCAATAGATATGTGCCACGTCTGCCCCACAGCAGCTCCTGCGACATAGATCTTACCCAGATCTGCTCCACAGCAGCTGCTGCCCCATAGATCTGACCCACATCTGCTCCACAGCATCTCCTGCCCCATAGATCTGACCCACATCTGCCCCACAGCAGCTCCTGCTTCATACGTCTGACTCACAGCATCTCCTGCCCCATAGAACTGGCCCACATCAGCCACAGCAGCTCCTGACCTATAGATCTGACCCACATCTGACCCACAGCAGCTCCTGCCCCATAGATCTGACCCACATCTGCCACACAGCAGCCTTTGCCCCATAGATCTGACCCACATGTGCCCCACAGCAGCTCCTAACACATACATCTGACCCACATGTGCCCCAGAGCTGCTCCTGCCCCATAGATCTGAACCACAGCAGCTCCTGTCTCATAGATCTTACCCACATCAGCCCCACAGCAGATTTTGCCCCATAGTTATGCCCCACATCTGCCCAACAGCAGCTCCTGCCCCATAGACCTGACCCACATGTTCCCCACAGCAGCTCCTACCCCATAGATCTGACCCACAGCATCTCCTGCCACATAGATCTGACCCAAATCAGCCCCACAGCAGCTCCTGCCCCATAGATCTGACCCACATGTGCCCCACAGCAGCTCCAAACTCATAGATCTGACTCACATCAGTCCAACAGCAGATTTTGCACCATAGATATGTCCCTCATATTCCCCACAGCAACTCCTGCCCCATAGATCTGACCTACATCATCCCCTCTGCAGCTCCTGCCCCATAGGTTTGACCCATATGTGCCCCACAGCAGCTCCTGCCATATAGATCTAAACAACATCAGCCCCAAAGCAGCTCCTGCCCCATAGATCTGACCCAAGTCAGCCCCACAGCAGCTCCTGCCTTATAGATCTAACCACCATCAGCCCCACAGCAGCTCCTGCCCCATAGATCTGACCCACATGTGCCCCACAGCAGCTCCTAACACATAGATCTGACCCACATGTGCCCCAGAGCTGCTCCTGCCCCATAGATCTGAACCACAGCAGCTCCTGTCTCATAGATCTTACCCACATCAGCCCCACAGCAGATTTTGCCCCATAGTTATGTCCCACATCTGCCCAACAGCAACTCCTGCCCCATAGATCTGACCCACATCTGCTCCACAGCAACTCCTGCCCCATAGATCTGACCCCCATCTGCCCCACAGCAGCTCCTGCCTCATACATCTGACTCACAGCATCTCCTGCCCCATAGAACTGGCCCACATCAGCCACAGCAGCTCCTGACCTATAGATCTGACCCACATCAGCCCCACAGCAGATTTTGCCCCATAGATATGTGCCACGTCTGCCCCACAGCAGCTCCTGCGACATAGATCTTACCCAGATCTGCTCCACAGCAGCTGCTGCCCCAAAGATCTGACCAACATCAGCCCCACAGCAGCTCCTGCACCATAGATCTGACCCACATCTGCCCCACAGCAGCTCCTGCCCCATAGATCTGACCCACATCTGATCCACAGCATCTCCTGCCCTATAGATCTGACACCCATCTGCCCCACAGCAGCTCCTGCCTCATAGATCTGACTCACAGCATCTCCTGCCCCATAGAACTGGCCCACATCAGCCACAGCAGCTCCTGACCTATAGATCTGACCCACATCTGACCCACAGCAGCTCCTGCCCCATAGATCTGACCCACATCTGCCACACAGCAGCCTTTGCCCCATAGATCTGACCCACATGTGCCCCACAGCAGCTCCTAACACATACATCTGACCCACATGTGCCCCAGAGCTGCTCCTGCCCCATAGATCTGAACCACAGCAGCTCCTGTCTCATAGATCTTACCCACATCAGCCCCACAGCAGATTTTGCCCCATAGTTATGCCCCACATCTGCCCAACAGCAGCTCCTGCCCCATAGACCTGACCCACATGTTCCCCACAGCAGCTCCTGCCCCATAGATCTGACCCACATGTGCCCCACAGCAGCTCCAAACTCATAGATCTGACTCACATCAGTCCAACAGCAGATTTTGCACCATAGATATGTCCCTCATATTCCCCACAGCAGCTCCTGCCCCATAGATCTGACCTACATCATCCCCTCTGCAGCTCCTGCCCCATAGGTCTGACCCACATGTGCCCCACAGCAGCTCCTGCCATATAGATCTAACCACCATCAGCCCCACAGCAGCTCCTGCCCCATAGATCTGACCCACATCTGCCCCACAGCAGCTCCTGCCCCATAGACCCTACCAACATGTGCAGCACAGCAGCTCCTGCCCATAGATCTGACCCACATCTGCCCCACAGCAGCTCCTGCCCCATAGATCTGACCCACATCTGCTCCACAGCATCTCCTGCCCCATAGATCTGACCCCCATCTGCCCCACAGCAGCTCCTGCCTCATACATCTGACTCACAGCATCTCCTGCCCCATAGAACTGGCCCACATCAGCCACAGCAGCTCCTGACCTATAGATCTGACCCACATCTGACCCACAGCAGCTCCTGCCCCATAGATCTGACCCACATCTGCCACACAGCAGCCTTTGCCCCATAGATATGTGCCACGTCTGCCCCACAGCAGCTCCTGCGACATAGATCTTACCCAGATCTGCTCCACAGCAGCTGCTGCCCCAAAGATCTGACCAACATCAGTTCCACAGCAGCTCCTGACCCATAGATCTGACCCCCATCTGCCCCACAGCAGCTCCTGCCCCATAGACCCTACCAACATGTGCAGCACAGCAGCTCCTGCCCATAGATCTAACCCACATCTGCAACACAGCATCTCCTGCCCCATAGATCTGACCCCCATCTGCCCCACAGCAGCTCCTCCCTCATACATCTGACTCACAGCATCTCCTGCCCCATAGAACTGGCCCACATCAGCCACAGCAGCTCCTGCCCCATAGATCTGACCCACAGCAGCTCCTGCCCCATAGTTCTGACCCACATCTGCCACAAAGCAGCCTTTAACCCATAGATCTGACCCACATCTGCCCCACAGCATCTCCTGCCCCATAGATCTGACCCACATCTGACCCACAGCAGCTCCTGCCCCATAGATCTGACCCACATCTGCTCCACAGCATCTCCTGCCCCATAGACCCTACCAACATGTGCAGCACAGCAGCTCCTGCCCATAGATCTAACCCACATTTGCCCTACAGCATCTCCTGCCCCATAGATCTGAACCCCATCTGCTCCACAGCAGCTCCTGCCTCATATATCTGACTCACAGCATCTCCTGCCCCATAGAACTGGCCCACATCAGCCACAGCAGCTCCTGCCCCATAGATCTGACCCACATCTGCCACACAGCAGCCTTTGCCCCATAGATCTGACCCACATCTGCCCCACAGCATCTCATGCCCCATAGATCTGACCCACATCTGCCCCACAGCAGCTCCTGCCCCTTACATCTTACACAGATCTGCCCCACAGCAGCTCCTACCCAACGATCTGACCCACATCATCTCGATAGCAGTTCCTGCCCCATAGATCTGACCCACATCTGCCCCACAGCATCTCCTGACACATAGATCTGAACCACATGTGCCCCACAGCAGCTCCTAACACATAGATCTGACCCACATGTGCCCCAGAGCTGCTCCTGCCCCATAGATCTTAACCACAGCACCTCCAGTCTCATAGATCTGACCCACATCAGCCCCACAGCAGATTTTGCCCCATAGATCTGACCCACATCTGCTCCAAAGCAACTCCTGCCCCATAGATCTGACCCACATCAGCCCCACAGCAGATTTTGCCCCATAGATCTGACCCACATCTGCTCCAAAGCAACTCCTGCCCATAGATCTGACCCACATCTGCCCCACAGCAGCTCCTGCCCCTTAGATCTGACCCACATCTGCTCCACAGCAGCTCCTGCCCCATAGATCTGACTCACAGCATCTCCTGCCCCATAGAACTGGCCCACATCAGCCACAGCAGCTCCTGACCTATAGATCAGACCCACATCTGACCCACAGCAGCTCCTACCCCATAGATCTGACCCACATCAGCCCCACAGCAGATTTTGCCCCATAGATATGTGCCACGTCTGCCCCACAGCAGCTCCTGCCCCATAGGTCTTACCCAGATCTGCTCCACAGCAGCTGCTGCCCCAAAGATCTGACCAACATCAGCCCCACAGCAGCTCCTGCCCCATAGATCTGACCCAAATCTGCCCCACAGCAGCTCCTGCCCCATAGACCCTACCAACATGTGCAGCACAGCAGCTCCTGCCCATAGATCTGACCCACATCTGCCCCACAGCAGCTCCTGCCCCATAGATCTGACCCACATCTGCCCCACAGCAGCTCCTGCCTCATACATCTGACTCACAGCATCTCCTGCCCCATAGAACTGGCCCACATCAGCCACAGCAGCTCCTGACCTATAGATCTGACCCACATCAGCCCCACAGCAGATTTTGCCCCATAGATCTAACCCACATCAGCCCCACAGCAGATTTTGCCCCATAGATATGTGCCACGTCTGCCCCACAGCAGCTCCTGCGACATAGATCTTACCCAGATCTGCTCCACAGATCTGACCCACATCAGCCCCACAGCAGATTTTGCCCCATAGATCTGACCCACGTCAACCCCACAGAAGCTTCTGACCCACATGTGCCCCACAGCAGCTCCTGCCCCATAGATCTGACCAACATCAACCCCACAGAAGCTCCTGCCCCATAGATCTGACCCACATCTGCAACACAGCAGCTCCTGCTCCATAAATCTGACCAACATCAGGCCCACATTTGTTCCTGCCCCATAGATCTGACCCACAGCAGCTCCTGCCTCATAGATCTGACCCACAAGTGCCCCACAGCAGCTCCAGCCCAATAGACCTGACCCACATCTGCCCCACAGCAGCTCCTGCCCCATAGATCTGTCCTACATCAGCACCACAGCACCTCCGGCCCCATAGATCTGACCCCCATCTGCCCCACAGCAGCTCCTGCCTCATACATCTGACTCACAGCATCTCCTGCCCCATAGAACTGGCCCGCATCAGCCACAGCAGCTCCTGCCCCATAGATCTGACCCACATCTGCCACACAGCAGCCCCTGCCCCATAGATCTGACCCACATCTGCCCCACAGCACCTCCGGCCCAATAGATCTGACTCACATGTGCCCCACAGCAGCTCCTGCCCCATAGATCTGACCCACATCAACCCCACAGAAGCTTCTGACCCACATGTGCCCCACAGCAGCTCCTGCCCCATAGATCTGACCCACATCAACCCCACAGAAGCTCCTGCCCCATAGATCTTAACCAAATCTGCACCACAGCAGCTCCTGCCCCATAGATCTGACCCACATCAACCATGTTGATAAACATGAAAACATACAACATGGGTTGTATCAACCATGTAATCTATGGTGTCCCTATGTGTCCCAATGTCACCCTATGGGTCCCAGTGTCTCCCTATGGGTCACTATGTGTCCCTATGTGTCCCAATGTCCCCCTTATGGGTTGCTATGTGCCTCTATGGGTTCTCTATGGGGCTCTATGGGGTGCCTATGGAGCTCTATGGGGCGTTCTGAGGTTTCTATGGGGTGTCTATGGAACGCTATAGTGTGTCTATTTGGTAAATTAGTTTCTATGGGTGGCTATGGGAGCTCTATGGGGCACAATGGGTTCCCTACGGGGCTCTATGGGATGTCTGTGGGGCTCTATGGCGCGGCTATATGTCCTTATGTGGTGTCTATGTGGCACTATGTTGTGCTATGTGGTGCTGTGAGGCACTATGGGGTGCTATGGGGCTCTATGGAGCAGTATAGGGTGTCTATGGGTCTCTATGGGGTGCAATGGGGCGCTGTGGGGCACAAGAGAGTGTCTATGAGGCTCCATGGGCTGCTATGGGGCACTGTGGAGTAGCTATGGGATGATTTCGGGTCTCTTTGTGCCCCTATGGGGCGCTATGGGTCACTATGTGGTGTCTATGGGGCTCTATGGGGTGGCTATGGGGTGCTTTGGGGTATCCTTGGGTTCCTATGGGGCGCTATGGGTGACTATGGCGTGCTATGGGGCTCTATGCGGAAGAATGGGGTCTCTATGGGGCGCTATGAAGTCCCTATGGGGCTCTATGGGGAGTCTATGGGGTGTCTTTGGGGATCTATGGGTTGTCTGTGGGGCTCTATGGGGTCTGCATGGGGTCTGTATGGGGTTCAGTGGGTCTCTATGGGGCTCTATGGGGTGTCTACAGGCACTATGGGGCGATATGGGGTGTGTATGTGCTTCAATTGGGCTCTATGGTGTGGCTGTAGGGCCTTATGTGGTGTCTATGGGGCACTGTGGGCTGCTATGGGGTGCTGTGGGGAACTATGGGGTGTCTATGGGGCTCTATGGAGCAGTATGCTGTGTCTATGGGTCCCTATGGGGTGCAATGGGGTGCTGTGGGGCACAATGGAGTGTCTATGAGGCTCCATGGGCTGCTATGGGGCACTATGGAGTAGCTATGGGGTGCTATGGGGTCTCTTTGGGCCCCTATGGGTCACTATGGGGCTCTATGGGGTATCTTTGTGTTCCTATGGGGCGCTATGGGTGACTATGGGGTCGCTCTGGGTTTCTTTGAGGCACTATGGGTCTCAATGGGGTCTCTATGGGTCTCAATTTATCCTTATGGCTCCCAATGACTGTCTATGGGTCTCTATGTGTCCCTATGGGTCCCAGTGTCTCTCTATGGGTCCCAATGTCTTCCTCTGGATCTCTATGGGTACCTATGGGTCCCAGTGTCTCTCTATGTCCCCCTGTCTAGGTGGTAACTATACAGATGGTAACAAAGATGGTAACAAATGTACAGAGGTTCTAAGCGAGAGAGAAACTCACCAGTGGTGATGCCTTCGCTGAGGAAGCTGGGGCGGTCTTCACTGCAGAGCGATGTCCAAGAGATGCTGCCTCACAGAATCACAGAATTCTCAAGGTTGGAAAAGGGCTGCCAGCTTTTGTAGGAGAATAGCATGGGAGACAGTTGTGAAGGCTTTGCTGAAGTCCAAGTAGAGCACATCAACAGCCTTTCTTTCTTTCCTTCATCCATCAGATGGGTCACAGGATCGTAGAAGGAGATCAGATTGGTCAAGCAGGAGCTGCCCTTCACGAACCCATGCTGGCTAGGTCTGATCTCCTGCTCATCCCACACCTGCCGCATCTGTCATCTCCCTCAAGACAATTCGTTCCATTCCCTTCCCTGGCACCGAGGTCAGGCTAACAGGCCTGGAGTTGCCCGGATCCTCCTGACAACCTTGCTTGGAAATGGGAGTCACGTTGGCAAGCCTCCAGTCTTCTGGGACCTCACCCGGTAACAGGGAGCTCGGAAAGATAATGGAAAGCGGCTCGAGTGAGGGTCAGCCCTTAAATGAGGTCTCAGAGGAGGTGGAGTCGAGCTCCAGCCCTCCCGGGAGCACAGCTCCATTACTCTCACCTGTGCTCCCGCAGCTGACCCCACACTTGCCTCAGCTGATTAATCAGAGGTTCAGGCTGTGATTACCAATCTCCCAGACAGCCCCTGTGGGTCCCAATGTTTCCCTATGGATCTCTGGGTGTCCTTATAGGTCTCTATGGGGTTATTATGCCTCTAAATGGGTCCCTATGTGTCTCTATGTCTCTCTATGGGGTCCCAATGTGTCCCAGTGTCCCCCTATGGATCTCTATGTATCCATATGGGTCCCAGTGACTCCCTTTGGGTCACTAATGAGTCACTATGTGTCCCAACGTCTCCCCTATGGGTTGCTATGTGTCTCTGTGGGGTCTCTTATGGGTATCTCTGGACCCAAATGTATTCCTATGGGTACCTATGGGTTTCAATGTGGTCCCTATGTGCCTCTATGGGGTCTCTATGGGTCTCAGCAGTGTCCCTATGTGTCTCTATGGGTCTCACTGTCCCCCACTGAAATCCATGGGATCCCTATGTGTCCCAATGTCCCCCTATGGGTCCCAGTGTCTCCCTATGGGTCACTATGTGTCCCTATGTGTCCTAATATCCCCCCTATGGGTAGCTATGTGCCTCTATGGGGTCTCTTATTTGTATCTATGGGCTTAAATGTCCTCCTATGGGTATCTATGTGTTTCACTGTGGTCCCTATGTGCCTCTATGGGGTCTCTTATGGGTCTCAGCAGAGTCTCTATGTGTCTCTACGGGTATCACTGTCCCCCACTGTAATCCATGGTGTCCCTATGTGTCCCAATGTCACCCTATGGGTCCCAGTGTCCCCCTATGGGTCACTATGTGTCCCTATGTGTCCCAATGTCCCCCCTATGGGTTGCTATGTGCCACTATGGGGTCTCTATGGGGTCTCTATGTGGTCTCATGGATATCTCTGGGCCCAAATGTCTTCCTATGGGTATCTATGTGTTTCAATGCATTCCCTATGTGCCTCTATGGGGTCTCTATGGGTCTCAGCAGTGTCCCTATGTGTCTCTATGGGTCTCACTGTCCCCCACTGAAATCCATGGGGTCCCTCTGTGTCCCAATGTCCCCCTATTTGTCCCAGTGTCAGCCTATGGGTCACAATGTGTCCCTCTGTGTCCCAATGTCCCTCCTATGTGTTGCTAAGTGTCTCCATGGGGTCTCTTATGAGTATCTCTGGGCCAAAATATCTACCTATTGCTATCCATAGGTTACATTACGTCCCTATGTGCCTCTATGGGGTCTCTTAAGGGTTACAGCGGAGTCCCTATGTGCCTCTATGGGTCTCACTGTCCCCCACTATGTTCCATGGGGTCCCTATGTGTCCCAATATACCCCTATGGGTCCCAGTGTTTCCCTATGGGTCACTATGTGTCCCAATATCCCCCCTATGGGTAGCTATGTGCCTCTATGGGGTCTCTTATTCGTATCTATGGGCTTAAATGTTCTCCTATGGGTATCTATGGGTTTCAGTGTGGTCCCTATGTGCCTCTATGGGGCCTCTTATGGGTCTCAGCAGAGTCTCTGTGTGTCTCTACGGGTATCACTGTCCCCCACTGTAATCCATGGTGTCCCTATGTGTCCCAATGTCACCCTATGGGTCCCAGTGTCTCCCTAAGGGTCACTATGTGTCCATATGTGTCCCAATGTCCCCCCTATGAGTTGCTATGTGCCTCTATGGGTTCTCTATGGGGCTCTATGGGGTGCCTATGGAGCTCTATGGGGTTCTATGGGGCGTTCTGAGGTTTCTATGGGGTGTCTATGGAACGCTATGGTGTGTCTATGTGGCAAAATGAGTTTCTATGGGTGGCTATGGGAGCTCTATGGGGCACAATGGGTTGCCTACGGGGCTCTATGGGATGTCTATGGGGCTCTATGGTGCGGCTATATGTCCTTATGTGGTGTCTATGTGGCACTATGTTGTGCTATGGGGTGCTGTGAGGCACTATGGGGTGCTATGGGGCTCTATGGAGCAGTATAGGGTGTCTATGGGTCTCTATGGGGTGCAATGGGGCGCTGTGGGGCACAAGGGAGTGTCTATGAGGCTCCAACGGCTGCTATGGGGCACTGTGGAGTAGCTATGGGATGATTTGGGGTCTCTTTGTGCCCCTATGGGGCGCTATGTGTCACTATGTGGTGTCTATGGGGCTCTATGGGGTGGCTATGCGGTGCTGTAGGGTGGCTATGGGGTGCTTTGGGGTATCCTTGGGTTCCTATGGGGCACTATGGGTGACTATGGGGTGCTATGGTTTGCTATGGGGCTCTATGCGGAAGAATGGGGTCTCTATGGGGCGTTATGGGGTCCCTATGGGGCTCTATGGGGAGTCTATGGGGTGTCTTTGGGGATCTATGGGTTGTCTGTGGGGCTCTATGGGGTCTGCATGGGGTCTGTATGGGGTTCAGTGGGTCTCTATGGGGCTCTATGGGGTGTCTACAGGCACTATGGGGCGATATGGGGTGTCCATGTGGTTCAATTGGGCTCTATGGTGTGGCTGTATGGCCTTATGTGGTGTCTATGGGGCACTGTGGGCTGCTATGGGGTGCTGTGGGGAACTATGGGGTGTCTATGGGGCTCTATGGAGCAGTATGCTGTGTCTATGGGTCCCTATGGGGTGCAATGGGGTGCTGTGGGGCACAATGGAGTGTCTATGAGGCTCCATGGGCTACTATGGGGCACTATGGAGTAGCTATGGGGTGCTATGGGGTCTCTTTGGGCCCCTATGGGTCACTATGGGGTGTCTATGGGGCTCCATGGGGTATCTTTGTGTTCCTATGGGGCGCTATGGGTGACTATGGGGTCGCTATGGGTTTCTTTGAGGAAGTGCCAAATCCTGCCCAACGTGTGATATCTCCTGCACCACAAGTTCCAAGTCTTGCCCCACAAGTTCCACCTACCATCCCACAAGTGCCACCTCCTGCCCCACAAGTGCCACCTCCCGACCCACAAGTGCCACCTCCTGCCGTGCAAGTGCCAGCTCCTGCCCCGAAAGTGCCAGCTCCTGCCCCGAAAGTGCCACCTCTCGCCCCACAAGTTCCAGCTCCCGCCCCATAAGTGCCACCTCCCTCTCCACAAATTCCACCTCCCGCCCACAAGTGCCACATCGCTCCCCACAAGTGCCACCTCCTGCCCCACTAGTGCCACCTCCCGCCCCACAAGTGCCAACACCAGCCCCACAAGTGCAACCTCCCACCCCACAAGTACCAAATCCTGCCCCACAACTTCCACCTCCTGCCCCAGAAGTGCCATCTCCTGCCCCACATGTGTCACCTCCTGCCCCACATCATCCACCTCCAAACCCATAAGTGCCACCTCCTGCACAACAAGTGCCATTTCCTGCCCCACAAGTGCCATTTCCCCCCCCACATGTGCCAACTCCTGCCTTACAAGTTTCACCTCCCACCCCACAAGTTCCACCTCCCACCCCACAAGTGCCAATTCCTGCTTCACAAGTGCCAGCTCATGCTTCACAAATGCCAGCTCATGCCCCACATCATCAACTTCCTGCCCCACAAGTGCCAGCTCTAACCCCACAAAGACAGCCTCCTGCCCCACATCATCCACCTCTTGCCCCACAAGTGCCAATTCCTGCCCCACAAGTGCCAGCTCATGCCCCACAAGTGCCAGCTCCTGCCCCACAAGTGCCACCTCTTGCCCCACAGGTGCCACCTCCCGCCCTACAACTTCAACATCCCGCCACACAAGTGCCGACTCCTGGCAACGTGTGCCACATCCTGCCCCACAAGTGCCAGCTCCTGCCCCACATGTTCCACCTACCATCCCACAAATTCCACCTCATGCCCCACAAGCGCCAACTCCCAACCCACAAATGCCAAATCCTGCAATGCAACTTCCACCTCCTGCCCAACAAGTGCCACTTTCTGCCCCACAAGTGTAGGCTCCTGCCCCACACGTGCCAATTCCTGCCCCACATGTGCCAGCTCATGCTTCACAAGTACCAGCTCCTGCACTACATCATCCACTTCCTGCTCACAAGTGCCACCTCCTGCCCCACAAGTGCCAGCTCCTGCCCCACAAGAGCCACTTCCTGCCCCACAAGTACCTCTTCCCTCCCAACAAGTTCCAATTTCCGCCCAACAAGTACCACCTCCTTCTGCACAAGTTCCACCTCCTGCCCTAAAAGCTCCATTTCCTGCCCCAAAACTTCCACCTCCTGCCCAACAATTTCCAACTCGTGCCCCACAATTGCCACCTCCTGCCACACAAATGCCACCTTCTGCCTCAAAATGCCACCTCCTGCCCAACAACTCCAACCTCCCGCCCCACAAGTGCCACCTCCTGTCTCACAAGTGCAACCTCCCGCCCCACAACTTTCACAACCTGCCCCACAAGTGCCACCTCCTGTCACTCAACTTCCAACTCCCGCCCCACAACTTCCACCTCCTGCCTCACAAGTTCCACATCCCGCCCCACAACTTCCAACTCCTGGCCCACAAGTGCGACCTCCTGCCCCACCATTACCACCTCCTGCCCCACAATTTCCACCTCCTGCCCCACAAGTGCCACAACCTGCTCCACAATTTCAACGTCCTGCCTTACAAGTGCCACATTCTGCCCCACAAGTGTAGGCTCCTGCTCCACAAGTGCCACCTCCCGAACCACAACCTCAACCTCTGGCCCCACAAGTCCCACCTCCCGCCCCACAAGTCCCACCTCCCGCCCCACAAGTGCCACATCCCGCCCCACAACTTCCACCTCCTGCCCCACAAGTTATAACTCCTGCCCCACAAGTGTTGCATTTTGCCCCACAAGTGCCACCTCCCGCCTCACAAGTGCCACCTCCCGACCCATAAGTGCCAACTCCTGCCCCGCAACTTCCATCTCCTGCTCCACAAGTGCAACCTCGAACCGCACAATTGCCACCTCCTTCCCCATATCAACCACCTCCCATCCAACAAGTGCCACCTCCTGCCCCACAAGTGCCAATTCCTGCCCCACAAGTGCCAGCTCATGCTTCACAAGTGCCAGCTCCTGCCCCTCATCATCCACCTCCTGCCCCACAAGTGCCACCTCCTGACCCACAACATCAATCTCCAGCCCCACAAGAGCCGCCTCCTGCCCGACAAGTTACACCTGCTACAAGTTCCACAAGTGCCACCTCCCTGCTCACGAGTGCCACATCCCGCCCCACATGTACCACCTCCTGCATCACAACTTCCACATCCCGCCCCACATGTACCACCTCCTGCATCACAACTTACACCTCCCGCCCCACATGTACCACCTCCTGCATCACAACTTTCACCTCCCGCCCCACATGTACCACCTCCTGCATCACAACTTACACCTCCCGCCCCACAAGTTCCACCTCTTCCCCACAAGCGCCACCTCCCTCTCCACAAACTCCACCTCCCACGCACAAGTGCCACATCCTGCCCCACAAGTGTCACCTCCTGTCCACAAGTGCCACCTTCCGCCCCACAAGTGCCACCTCACACCCCAACAGTGTCAACTTCCGCCCCACAAGTGCCACCTCACGCCCCACAACTTCCACATCCCGCCCCACAAGTGCCACCACCTGACCCACAAGTGCCACCACCTGACCCACTAATGCAACTACCTGCCCCACAAGTGCCAACTCCTGCACCACAAGTTCTACCTCCTGCCTTACAAGTGCCACCCCCTGCCTAACAACTTCCACCTCCCGCCCCACAAATGCCACCTCTTGCCCCACAAGTGCCACCTCCCACCCCACAAGTGCCACGTCCTTCCCAATTGCCACGTCCTGTCCCACAAGTGCCACCTCCTGCCGTACAAGTGCCACCCTCTGCCCCACAATTGCCACTTCTTGCCCCACAATTGCCAATTCTTGCCCCACAACTTCCACCTCCCACCCCATAACTTCCACCTCCCGTCCCACAGCTTCCACATCCTGCCCCACAAGTGCCCGATCCTGCCCCAGAAGTACCACCACCTGACCCACAAGTGCCAACTCCTGCCCCACAAGTGCCACCTCGCATCCCGCAAGTGCCACATCCCGCCCCACAAGTTCCACCTCCTGCCTTACAAGTGCCCATTCCTGCCCAACAAGTGCCAGCTCATGTTTCACAAATGCCAGCTCCTGCCCCACATCATCAACTTCCTGCCCCACAAGTGTCACCTCCAACCCCACAAAGACATCCTCCTGCCCCACATCATCCACCTCCTGCCCCACAAGTGCCAATTCCTGCCCCACAAGTGCCAGCTCATGCCCCACAAGTGCCAGCTCCTGCCCCACAACATCCTCCTCCTGCCCCACAAGTGCCACCTCCTGCCCCACAAGTGCCACCTCACACCCCACAAATGCCACCTCCTGCCCTGCAACTTCCACCTCCTGCTCCACAAGGGCCATCTCCTGCCCCACATCGTCCACCTCCCACCCAACAAGTGCCACGTCCTGCCCCACAAGTGCCAATTCCTGCCTCACAAGTGCCAGCTCATGCCCCACAAGTGCCACCTCCTGCCCCACAAGTGCCACCACCCCCCCAACAAGTGCCACCTCCCGCCCCACAACTTCCACTTTCCGCCCAACAACAGCCTCCTCCTGCCCCACATGTGCCTCCTCCTGCCACACAAGTGCCATCTCCTGCCCCACAAGTGCTACCTACTTCCCCACTAGTGCCACCTCCTGCCCCACATCATCCACCTCCTGCCTCACAAATGCCTCCTCCTGACCCACAATTGCCACCTGCCGCCCCACAACTTCCACCTCCTGCCCCACAAGTGCCACCTTCTGCCTCACAAGTGCCACAACCCGCCCCACAAGTGCCACATCCCACCGCACAATTTCCACCTCTTGTTACACAAGTCCCACCTCCCACCCAACAACAGCCTCCTCCTGCCCCACAAGTGCCACATCCCGCCCCACAAGTTCCACCTCCTGCCTTACAAGTGCCAATTCCTGCCCCACAAGTGCCAGCTCCTGCCCCACAAGTGCCACCTCCTGCCCCACAAGTTCCAACTCCTGCCCCACATGTTCCAACTACCACCCCACAAATTCCAACTCCTGCCCCACAAGTGCCACCTCCCACCCCACAAATGCCACCTCCTGCCCTGCAACTTCCACCTTCTGACCCACAAGTGCCACCTCCTGCCCCACATCATCCAACCCCTGCCCCACAAGTGCCACCTCCTGCCCCACAACGACCACCTCCTGCCCCACATCATCCACCCCCTGCACCACAAATGCCAGCTCATTCCCCTGAAGTGCCAGCTCTTGCCCCACAAGTGCCAGCTCCTGCCCAACAAGAGCCACTTCCTGCCCCACAAGTACCTCTTCCCTCCCAACAAGTTCCAATTTCCGCCCCACAAGTGCCACCTCCTGCCCCAAGTGCAACCTCCTGCCCCACAAATGCCACCTTTCTCCCCACAAGTGCCACCTCCTGCCCCACAAGTGCAACCTCCTGCCCCACAAATGCCACCTTTCGCCCCACAAATGCCACCTCCCGCTCCACAACTTCCACCTCCCGACCCACAAGTGCCACCTCACGCCCAACATCTACCACCTCCCACCCAACAAGTGCCACCTCCCGCCCTACAACTTCCATCTCCTGGCCCACAAGTGCCACCTCCTGCCTCAAAAGAGCCACCTCCCGCCCCACAACTTCCACGTAACGCCCCATAAGTTCCAACTCCCGCCCAACAAGTGCCACCTCTCGTCCCACAAGGACCACCTCCTGCCCCACAAGTGCAACCTCCTGCCCCACAAGTGCCACCTCCCGCCCCACAAGTGTCAACTCATGCTCCACAAATGCCACCTCCTGCTCCACAAGTTCCACCTCTTGCCCCACAAGTGCCAAATACTTCCCCACAACTTCCACCTTCTGCCCCACTAGTGCCAACTCCAATTCCACAAGTGCCACCTCCAGCCCTACAACTGCCACTTCCAGCCCCACAAGTGCCTCCTCCTGCCCCACAAGTGCCTCCTCCTGCCCCACAAGTGCCACATCCCGCCCCACAAGTGCCACCTCCTGCCCCACATCATCCACCTCCTGCCCCACAATTGCCACCTCCTGCCCCACAAGTGCCACATCCCGCCCCACAAGTGCCACCTCCTGCCCCACATCATCCACCTCCCGCCCCACAATTGCCACCTCCTGCCCCACAAGTGCCACATCCCACCCAACAATTGTGGCCACATGACAAACAAGTTCCACTTCCGCCCCACAAGTGCCACCTCCTGCCCAACAAGTGCCATTTCTTACCCCACAGGTTCCAAATCCTACCCCACTGGTGCCATTTCTGGCCCCACAAGTGCCATTTCCCCCCCCACATGTGCCAACTCCTGCCTTACAAGTTTCACCTCCCACCCCACAAATTCCACCTCCCACCCCACAAGTTCCACCTCCTGCCCCAAAAGTGCCAATTCCTGCTTCACAAGTGCCAGCTCATGCTTCACAAATGCCAGCTCATGACCCACATCATCAACTTCCTGCCCCACAAGTGCCACCTCTAACCCCACAAAGACAGCCTCCTGCCCCACATCATCCACCTCCTGCCCCACAAGTGCCAATTCCTGCCCCACAATTGCCAGCTCATGCCCCATATCATCTACTTCCTGCCCCACAAGTGCCAGTTCATGCCCCACAAGTGCCACCTCTTGCCCCACAGGTGCCACCTCCTACCCCACAAGTGCCACCTCCTGCCCCACATCATCCACCTCCTCCCCCACAAGTGACAATACCTGTTCCACAAGTGCCACCTCCCGCCCCACAACTTCAACATCCCGCCACACAAGTGCCGACTCCTGGCAACGTGTGCCACATCCTGCCCCACAAGTGCCAGCTCCTGCCCCACATGTTCCACCTACCATCCCACAAATTCCACCTCATGCCCCACAAGTGCCAACTCCCAACCCACAAATGCCAAATCCTGCAATGCAACTTCCACCTCCTGCTCCACAAGTGCCACCTCGTGCCCAACAGGTGCCACCTCCTGCCCCAAAAAAGCCAACTCCTGCCCCACATCATCCACCAACCGCCCCACAAGTGTCACCTCCTGCCCCACATCATCCACCAACCGCCCCACAAGTGTCACCTCCTGCCCCACATCATCCACCAACCGCCCCACAAGTGTCACCTCCTGCCCCACATCATCCACCAACCGCCCCACAAGTGTCAGCTCCTGCCCCACATCATCAACTTCCTGCCCCACATGTGCCACCTCCTGTCCGACAAAGACCACCTCCTGCCCGCATCATCCACCCGCTGCCCCACAAGTGCCAACTCCTGCCCCACAACGACCACCTCCTGCCCCACATCATCCACCCCCTGCCCCACAAGTGCCACCCCCTGCCCCACAACGACCACCTCCTGCCCCACAACGACCACCCCATGCACCACAAGTGCCAATTCCTGCCCTACAAGTGCCAGCTCATTCCCCTGAAGTGCCAGCTCCTGCCCCACAAGTGCCACAGTTTGCCACACCACTGCCACCTCCCCCCCCAAATAATCCACCTCCTGCCCCACAAGTGTCACTGACAGCCCAACTTCCTTCTCCTGACACACAACTGCAACCTCCTGCCCCACAAGTGCCAGCTCCTGCCCGACAAGAGCCACTTCCTACCCCACAAGTACCTCTTCCCTCCCAACAAGTTCCAATTTCCACCCCACAAGTGCCACCTCCTGCCCCACATCGTCCACCTCCCACCCAACAAGTGCCACCACCTGCCCCACAATTGCCAATTCCTGCCCCACAAGTGCCAGCTCCTGCCCCACAAGTGCCACATTTGTCCACACCACTGCCACCTCCCCCCCCAAATAATCCACCTCCTGCCCCACAAGTGTCACTGACTGACCAACTTCCTCCTCCTGCCCCACAAGAGCCTTTTCCTGCCCCACAAGTACCTCTTCCCTCCCAACAAGTTCCAATTTCCGCCCCACAAGTGCCAACTCCTGCCCCAAATCATCCACCTCCCGCCCCACAATTGCCACCTCCCGACCCACAAGTGCCACCTCCTGCCCCACAAGTTCAACCTCCTGCCCCACAAGTGCAACCTCCTGCCCCACATCGTCCACCTCCCACCCAACAAGTGCCACCACCTGCCCCACAACTGCCAGTTCCTGCCCCACATGTGCCAGCTCATGCTTCACAAGTGCCAGCTCCTGCACTACGTCATCCACTTCCTGCTCACAAGTGCCAGCTCCTGACCGACAAAGACATCCTCCTGCCCCACAAGTGCCAATTTCTGCCCCACAAGTGCCAGCTCATTCCCCTGAAGTGCCACATTTGTCCACACCACTGCCTCCTCCCCCCCAAATAATCCACCTCCTGCCCCACAACTGTCACTGACTGACCAACTTCCTCCTCCTGCCCCACAAGTGCCAGCTCCTGCCCCACAAGAGCCACTTCCTGCCCCACAAGTACCTCTTCCCTCCCAACAAGTTCCAATTTCCGCCCAACAAGTACCACCTCCTTCTGCACAAGTTCCACCTCCTGCCCTAAAAGCTCCATTTCCTGCCCCAAAACTTCCACCTCCTGCCCAACAATTTCCAACTCGTGCCCCACAATTGCCACCTCCTGCCACACAAATGCCACCTTCTGCCTCAAAATGCCACCTCCTGCCCAACAACTCCAACCTCCCGCCCCACAAATGCCACCTCCTGCCCCACAACTTTCACCTCCTGCCCCACAAGTGCAACCTCCCTGCCCACGAGTGACACAATCTGCCCAAGTGCCACCTCCTGCCTCACAACTTCCACCTCCCGCCCCACAAGTGCCACCTCCTGTCTCACAAGTGCAACCTCCCGCCCCACAACTTCCACAACCTGCCCCACAAGTGCCACCTCCCGTCACTCAACTTCCAACTCCCGCCCCACAAGTGCCACCTCCCGCCCTACAACTTCCACCTCCCGCACCACAACTTCTACCTCCTGCCTCACAAGTTCCACATTCTCCCGCCCCACAACTTCCAACTCCTGGCCCACAAGTGCCACCTCCTGCCCCACCATTACCACCTCCTGCCCCACCATTACCACCTCCTGCCCCACAATTTCCACCTCCTGCCCCACCATTACCACCTCCTGCCCCACAATTTCCACCTCCTGCCCCACCATTACCACCTCCTGCCCCACAATTTCCACCTCCTGCCCCACAAGTGCCACAACCTGCTCCACAATTTCAACGTCCTGCCTTACAAGTGCCACATTCTGCCCCACAAGTGTAGGCTTCTGCTCCACAAGTGCCACCTCCCGAACAACAACCTCAACCTCTGGCCCCACAAGTCCCACCTCCCACCCCACAAGTGCCACATCCCGCCCCACAAGTGCCACCTTCTGTTCCACAACTTCCACCTCCTGCCCCACAAGTTATAACTCCTGCCCCACAAGTGTTGCATTTTGCCCCACAAGTGCCACCTCCCGCCTCACAAGTGCCACCTCCCGACCCATAAGTGCCAACTCCTGCCCCGCAACTTCCATCTCCTGCTCCACAAGTGCCACCTCGAACCGCACAATTGCCACCTCCTTCCCCATATCAACCACCTCCCATCCAACAAGTGCCAATTCCTGCCCCACAAGTGCCAATTCCTGCCCCCCAAGTGCCAGCTCATGCTTCACAAGTGCCAGCTCCTGCCCCTCATCATCCACCTCCTGCCCCACAACATCAATCTCCAGCCCCACAAGAGCCGCCTCCTGCCCGACAAGTTACACCTGCTACAAGTTCCACAAGTGCCACCTCCCTGCTCACGAGTGCCACCTCCCGCCCCACATGTACCACCTCCTGCATCACAACTTCCACCTCCCGCCCCACATGTACCACCTCCTGCATCACAACTTCCACCTCCCGCCCCACAAATGCCACCTCCTGCCCTACAAGTGCCAAATCAGGCCCCACAAGTGCCCCCTCCCGCTCCACAAGTGCCACGTCCTGCCCCACAAGAGCCATCTCCCGCCCCACAAGGGCCAAATCCTGCCACGCAACATCCACCTCCTGCCCCACATCATCCACCTCCCACCCCACAAGTGCCACCTCCTGTGGCACAACTGCCAATTCCAGCCCTAAAAGTGCCAGCTCATGCTTCACAATTGCCAGCTCCTGCCCCACATCATCCACCTCCTGCCCCACAAGTGCCACCTCCTATCCCACATGTGCCAACTCCTGCCCCAAAAGTGCCATTTCCTGCACCACATTTGCCACCTCCTGCCCCACAAGTGCCACCTCCCACCCCACAAGTTTAACCTCCGGACACACAAGTGCCATCTCCTGCCCCACAAGTGCCATCTCCCGCCCCACAAGTGCCATCTCCCGCCCCACAAGTGCCAAATCCTGACGTGCAACTTCCACCTCCTGCTCCACAAGTGCCATCTCCTGCCCCACAAGTGCCACCTCCCGCCCCTCTATAGCCACCTCCTGCCCCAAAAGTTACACCTCTTGCCCCACAACCTCGACCCCCGCCCCACATGTGCCACCACCTGACCCACACGTGCCAACTCCTGCCTCACAAGTGCCATTTCCTGTATTACATTTGCCGCGTCCTGCCCCACAAGTGCCGGCTCCTGCCCCACAAGTGCTACCTCTCGCCCCACAACCTCAACCTCCAGCCACACAAGTGCCACCTCCCGCCCAAAAAGTGCCACCTCCCACCCCACTACTTCCACGTCACACCCCAAATCTTCTTACCTTCCACCCCACAAGTGCCACCTCCTGCCCCAAACCTTCAACCTACTGCCCCACAACTGCCACTTCCCACCCAGCAATTTCCACCCCCCGCCCCACAAGTACCTCCTCCCACCCCACAAGTGCCAACCCTTACCCCACAAGTGCTAACTCCTGCCCCACATCATCCACCAACCGCCCCACAAGTGTCACCTCCTGCCCCACAACTTCCATGTCCCACTCCACAAGTGCCACCTACTGCACAACAAATACCATCTCCTGCCCCATAAGTGCCATCTCCTGCCCCACAACCGCTACCTCCTGCCTCATATCATTCACCTCCCGCCCCACAAGTTCCACCTCCCGCACCACAAGTGCCACCTCCTGCCCCACAAGTGCCACCTCCCGACCCACATGTACCTACTTCTGCCCCACAAGTGCCAGCTCCTGCCCCTCAAGTGTCACCTCCTCCCCACAAGTGCCACTTCCTGCCGCACAAGTGATACCTGCAGCTCCACAACTGCCACCACCCGCCCCACAACTTCCACCTCCCGCCTCACAAGTGCAACCTCCAGGCCCACAAGTGCCACCTCCAGATCCACAAGAATTAACTCCTGCCCCACAAGTGCCACCTCCTGCCCTTCAAGAGCAACTTCTTGCCCCACAAGTAACATTTCCTGCCCCACAAGTGCCAACTCCTGCCCCACTAGTGCCACCTCCCGCCCCACAAGTCCCACCACCCTCCCCACAACTTTAACCTCCTTCCCCAAAACATCCACCTCCCGCCCCACAGGTGTCATCATCTGCCCCACAACTGCCACATCCCGCCCCACAAGTGCCACCCCTTGCCCCACAAGTGCCACATCCCACCGCACAATTTCCACCTCTTCTTACACAAGTCCCACCTCCCGCCCAACAACAGCCTCCTCCTGCCCCACAAGTGCAACCTCCTGCCCCACAAGTGCCACCTCGCATCCCACAAGTGCCACATCCCGCCCCACAAGTTCCACCTCCTGCCTTACAAGTGCCAATTCCTGCCCTACAAGTGCCAGCTCATTCCCCTGAAGTGCCAGCTCCTGCCCCACAAGTGCCACATTTGTCCACACCACTGCCACCTCCCCCCAAATAATCCACCTCCTGCCCCACAAGTGTCACTGACCGCCCAACTTCATCCTCCTGACACACAAGTGCAACCTCCCGCTCCACAACTTCCACCTCCCACTCCACAACTTCCACCTCCTGCCCCAGTAGTGCCACCTCCCGACCCACAAGTGCCACCTCCCGCCCTACAACTTCCATCTCCTGGCTCACAAGTTCCACCTCCTGCCTCAAAAGAGCCACCTCCCGCCCCACAACTTCCACGTAACGCCCCATAAGTTCCACCTCCTGCCCAACAAGTGCCACCTCTCGTCCCACAAGGACCACCTCCTGCCCCACAAGTGCCACCTCCTGCCCCACAAGTGCCACCACCTGCCCAACAAGTGCCACCACCCTCCCCAAAATGCCAACTCCCGCCCCACAAGTGCCACGTCCAGCCCCACAACTTCCACCTCCTGCCCCAAAAGTGTCAACTCCTGCCCCATAAGTTCCATATCCCGCCCCACAAGTGCCACTACCTGCCCCACTAGTGCCATCTCCATTTCCACAGGTGCCACCTCCCGCCCCACAACTTCCACGTAACGCCCCATAAGTTCCACCTCCTGCCCAACAAGTGCCACCTCTCGTCCCACAAGGACCACCTCCTGCCCCACAAGTGCCACCTCTTGCCCCACAAGTGCCAAATACTTCCCCACAACTTCCACCTTCTGCCGCACTAGTGCCAACTCCAATTCCACAAGTGCCACCTCCCACACCACAAGTGCCACCACCTGACCCACAAGTGCCAACTCCTGCCCCACAAGTGCCATTTCTTGCCCCACAAGTGCCACCTCCTGCCCCACAAGTGCTATTTCCTGCCCTACAACTTCCACCTCCTGCCCCACAAGAGCCAGTTCCAGCCCCACAAATGCCACCTCCCGCCCCACAACTTCAACAACCCGCCATACAAGTGCCAACTCCTGCCCAACGTGTGCCACATCCTGCCCCACAAGTGCCAAATCCTGCCCCGCAACTTTTACCTCCTGCTCCACAAGTGCCAACTCCTGCCCCACATCATCCACCTCCTGCCCCACAAGTGCCACCTCCAGCCCCACAAGTGCCAACTCCTGCCCCACAAGTGCCACATCCCCCCCACAAGTGCCAGCTCCTGCCCCACAAGTGCCACCTACCACGCTACAAGTGCCACCTCCTGCCCCACAAGTTCCACCTCCCACCCCACAAGTGCCAAATCCTGCCACGCAACGTCCACATCCTGCTCCACAAGTGCCACATCCTGCCCCACATCATCCACCTCCCATCCAACAAGTGCCACCACCTGCCGCACAACTGCCAATTCCTGCCCCCCAAGTGCCAGCTCATGCTTCACAAGTGCCAGCTCCTGCCCCTCATCATCCACCTCCTGCCCCACAAGTGCCACCTCCCGCCCAACAATTGTGGCCACATGACAAACAAGTGAAAAATCCCACCCCACAAGTACCACTACATGCCCAACAGGTGCCAACTCCCACCCCACAACTTCAGCCTCCCGCCACAGAAGTGCCAACTCCTGCCCAACGTGTGATATCTCCTGCACCACAAGTTCCAAGTCTTGCCCCACAAGTTCCACCTACCATCCCACAAGTGCCACCTCCAGCCCCACAAGTGCCATCTCCCACCCCACAAGTACCAAATCCTGCCCCACAACTTCCACCTCCTGCCCCAGAAGTGCCATCTCCTGTCGCACAAGTTCCACCTTCTGCCCCACAAGTGTAACCTCCAGCCCCATAAGTGCCAAATCCTGCCCCACAACATCCACCTGTGCCCTACAAATACCATTTCCGGCTCCACATCATCCAACTCCTGCCCCACAAGTGCCACCTCCTGCCCAACAAGTGCCACCTCCTGCCCCACAAGTGCCACCTCCCGACCCACAAGTGCCACCTCCCGACCCACAAGTGCCACCTCCCGACCCACAAGTGCCACCTCATGCCGTGCAAGTGCCAGCTCCTGCCCCGAAAGTGCCAGCTCCTGCTCCACATGTGCCACCTCTCGCCCCACAAGTTCCAGCTCCCGCCCCATAAGTGCCACCTCCCTCTCCACAAATTCCACCTCCTGCCCACAAGTGCCACATCGCTCCCCACAAGTGCCACCTCCCGCTCCACAAGTGCCACCTCCCACCCCACAAGTGCCAACTCCAGCCCCACAAGTACCAAATCCTGCCCCACAACTTCCACCTCCTGCCCCAGAAGTGCCACCTCCCGACCCACAAGTGTCACCTCCTGCCGCACATCATCCACCTCCAAACCCATAATGCCACCTCCTGCACAACAAGTGCCAATTCCTGCCCCACAAGTGCCACCTCCTGCCCCACAAGTGCCACCTCCTGCCCCACAAGTGCCACCTCCCGACCCACAAGTGCCACCTCCTGCCGTGCAAGTGCCAGCTCCTGCCCCGAAAGTCCTGCCCCACATGTGCCACCTCTCGCCCCACTAGTGCCACCTCCCGCCCCATAAGTGCCACCTCCCTCTCCACAAATTCAGCCTCCCGCCCACAAGTGCCACATCGCTCCCCACAAGTGCCACCTCCCGCCCCACAAGTTCTAACTCCCGCCCCACAAGTGCCAACTCCCGCCCCACAAGTGCCAACTCCCGCCCCACAAGTGCCAACTCCCGCCCCACAAGTGCCAGCTCATGCTTCACAAGTGCCAGCTCCTGCCCCTCATCATCCACCTCCTGCCCCCCAAGTGCCACCTCCTGCCCAAAACCTGCCACCTCCCTCCCCACAATGCCACCTCCTGCCATATTAGTGCAGCCTCCTGCCCCACAAGTGCAAACTCCCGCCCCAAAAGTGCCACTTCCTGCCCCTCTATCGCCACCTCCTGCCCCAGAAGTTCCACTTCCTGCACCACAAGTTACACCTACAGCCCCACAATTTCCACCTCCTGTTTTACAAGTTCCACTTCCGCCCCACAAGTGCCACCTCCTGCCCAACAAGTGCCAGTTCATGCCCCACAAGTGCAAGGTCCTGTCCTTCAACTTCCACCTCCCGCCCCACAATTGCCACCTCCTGCCCCACAAGTGCCACCTCCCGCCCAACAATTGTGGCCACATGACAAACAAGTTCCACTTCCGCCCCACAAGTGCCACCTCCTGCCCAACAAGTGCCATTTCTTACCCCACAGGTTCCAAATCCTACCCCACTGGTGCCATTTCCTGCCCCACAAGTGCCATTTCCCCCCCCACATGTGCCAACTCCTGCCTTACAAGTTTCACCTACCACCCCACAAATTCCACCTCCCACCCCACAAGTTCCACCTCCTGCCCCAAAAGTGCCAATTCCTGCTTCACAAGTGCCAGCTCATGCTTCACAAATGCCAGCTCATGCCCCACATCATCAACTTCCTGCCCCACAAGTGCCACCTCTAACCCCACAAAGACAGCCTCCTGCCCCACATCATCCACCTCCTGCCCCACAAGTGCCAATTCCTGCTTCACAAGTGCCAGCTCCTGCACTACGTCATCCACATCCTGCCCCACAAGTGCCACCTCCTGACCGACAAAGACATCCTCCTGCCCCATAAGTGCCAATTTCTGCCCCACAAGTGCCAGCTCATTCCCCTGAAGTGCCACATTTGTCCACACCACTGCCTCCTCCGCCACAAATAATCCACCTCCCGCCCCACAAGTGTCACTGACTGACCAACTTCCTCCTCCTGCCCCACAAGTGCCAGCTCCTGCCCCACAAGTGCCAGCTCCTGCCCCACAAGTACCTCTTCCCTCCCAACAAGTTCCAATTTCCGCCCAACAAGTACCACCTCCTTCTGCACAAGTTCCACCTCCTGCCCTAAAAGCTCCATTTCCTGCCCCAGAAGTGCCACCTCCCGCCCCACAAGTGCCACCTCCTGCCCTACAACTTCCACCTCCTGGCCCACAAGTGCCACCTCCCGCCCTACAACTGCCAAACCCTGCCCCAAAACTTCCACCTCCTGCCCAACAATTTCCAACTCGTGCCCCACAATTGCCACCTCCTGCCACACAAATGCCACCTTCTGCCTCAAAATGCCACCTCCTGCCCAACAACTCCAACCTCCCGCCCCACAAGTACCACCTCCTGCTCCACAAGTTCCACCTCCTGCCCCATAAGTTCCACCTTACGCCCCACAAGTGCCATCTCCTGCCCCAAAAGCTCAATTTCCTGCCCCATCAGTGCCACCTCCCGCACCACAAGTGCCACCTCCTGCCCCATAAGTGCCAATTTCTGCCCCACAAGTGCCACTTCCCGCCTTACAAATGCCACCTCCTGCCCCACAACTTTCACCTCCTGCCCCACAAGTGCAACCTCCCTGCCCACGAGTGACACAATCTGCCCAAGTGCCACCTCCTGCCTCACAACTTCCATCTCCCGCCCCACAAGTGCCAATTTCTGGCCCACAAGTGCCACTTCCCGCCTTACAAATTCCACCCCCCACCCCACAAGTTCCACCTCCTGCCCCAAAAGTGCCAATTCCTGCTTCACAAGTGCCAGCTCATGCTTCACAAATGCCAGCTCATGCCCCACATCAACTTCCTGCCCCACAAGTGCCACCTCTAACCCCACAAAGACAGCCTCCTGCCCCACATCATCCACCTCCTCCCCCACAAGTGACAATACCTGTTAGACAAGTGCAACCTCCAGCCCCACAACTTCAACATCCCGCCACACAAGTGCCGACTGCTGGCAACGTGTGCCACATCCTGCCCCACAAGTGTCAACTCCTGCCCCACATGTTCCACCTACCATCCAACAAGTGCCACCTCCTGCCCCACAAGTGCCAATTCCTGCCCCCCAAGTGCCAGCTCATGCTCCACAAGTGCCACCTCCTGCCCCTCATCATCCACCTCCTGCCCCACAACATCAATCTCCAGCCCCACAAGAGCCGCCTCCTGCCCGACAAGTTACACCTGCTACAAGTTCCACAAGTGCCACCTCCCTGCTCACGAGTGCCACCTCCCGCCCCACATGTACCACCTCCTGCATCACAACTTCCACCTCCCGCCCCACATGTACCACCTCCCGCCCCACAAGTGCCACCTCATGCCTCACAAGTGCCACCCCCCCCCACAAGTGCCACCTCCCGCCCCACAAGTGCCACCTCCCACGCACAAGTGCCACATCCTGCCCCACAAGTGTCACCTCCTGCCCACAAGTGCCACCTTCCGCCCCACAAGTGCCACCTCACACCCCAACAGTGTCAACTTCCGCCCCACAAGTGACACCTCACGCCCCACAACTTCCACATCCCGCCCCACAAGTGCCACCACCTGACCCACAAGTGCCACCACCTGACCCACTAATGCAACTACGTGCCCCACAAGTGCCAACTCGTGCCCCACAAGTGCCAACTCCTGCCCCACAAGTTCTACCTCCTGCCTTACAAGTGCCACCCCCTGCCTCACAACTTCCACCTCCCGCCCCACAAATGCCACCTCCTGCCCCACAAATGCCACCTCCTGCCCTACAAGTGCCACCTCAGGCCCCACAAGTGCCCCCTCCCGCTCCACAAGTGCCACGTCCTGCCCCACAAGGGCCAAATCCTGCCACGCAACATCCACCTCCTGCCCCACATCATCCACCTCCCACCCCACAAGTGCCAATTCCAGCCCTAAAAGTGCCAGCTCATGCTTCACAATTGCCAGCTCCTGCCCCACATCATCCACCTCCTGCCCCACAAGTGCCACCTCCTAACCCACATGTGCCAACTCCTGCCCCACAAGTGCCATTTCCTGCACCACATTTGCCACCTCCTGCCCCACAAGTGCCACCTCCTTCCCCACAAGTGCCACCTCCCACCCCACAAGTTTAACCTCCAGACACACAAGTGCCATCTCCCGCCCCACAAGTGCCACCTCCCTCCCCACAATGCCACCTCCTGCCATATTAGTGCAGCCTCCTGCCCCACAAGTGCAAACTCCCGCCCCAAAAGTGCCACTTCCTGCCCCTCTATCGCCACCTCCTGCCCCAGAAGTTCCACTTCCTGCACCACAAGTTACACCTACAGCCCCACAATTTCCACCTCCTGTTTTACAAGTTCCACTTCCGCCCCACAAGTGCCACCTCCTGCCCAACAAGTGCCAGTTCATGCCCCACAAGTGCAAGGTCCTGTCCTTCAACTTCCACCTCCCGCCCCACAATTGCCATCTCCTGCCCCACAAGTGCCACCTCCCGCCACACAAGTGCCACCTCCCGCCCCTCTATAGCCACCTCCTGCCCCACAAGTTACACCTCTTGCCCCACAAGTTCCACCTCTTGCCCCACAACGTCGACCCCCGCCCCACATGTGCCACCACCTGACCCACAAGTGCCAACTCCTGCCCCACAAGTGCCGGCTCCTGCCCCACAAGTGCTACCTCTCGCCCCACAACTTCAACCCTCAGCCACACAAGTGCCAACTCCTGCCCAACAAGTGCCGCCTCCCGCCCCACAAGTGCCACCTCCCGCCCCACTACTTCCACGTCACACCCCAAATCTTCTTACCTTCCACCCCACAAGTGCCACCTCCTGCCCCAAACCTTCAACCTACTGCCCCACAACTGCCACTTCCCACCCAGCAATTGCCACCCCCCGCCCCACAAGTGCCTCCTCCCACCCCACAAGTGCCAACCCTTACCCCACAAGTGCTAACTCCTGCCCCACATCATCCACCAACCGCCCCACAAGTGCCACCTCCTGCACCACAACTTCCATCTCCCACTCCACAAGTGCCACCTACTGCACAACAAATACCATCTCCTGCCCCATAAGTGCCATCTCCTGCCCCACAGGTGCCACCTACTGTTCCACATCATCCACCTCCTTCCCCACATCATCCACCTCCTGTTCCACAAATGTCACCTCCTGACCCACAACTTCCACCTCCTGCCCCACAAGTGCCACCTCCTGCCCCACATAATCCACGTCCTGCTCCAAAATTGCCACCTCCTGCCCCACAAGTGCCACTTCCCACCCCACAAGTGCCACCTCCAGCCCCACCAGTTCCACCTCCTGACCCACAAGTGCCACTACGTGACCCACAATTGCCACCTCCCGTCTCACAATTGCAACTCTCGCCCAACAAGTGCCACCTCCTGCCCCACAATTGCCACCACCCCCCCAACAAGTGCCACCTCCCGCCCCACAAGTACCACATCCCACCCCACAAGTGCAACCTCCTGCCCCACAACATCCACCTCACGCTCCAAAAGTGCCACCTCCTGCCCCACAAGTGCTACTTCCTGCCTTACAAGTGCCACTTCCCGCTGCACAAGTGACACCTCCAGCCCCACAGTTCCCACAACCTGCCCCACAACTTCCACATCCCGCCTCACAACTGCAAGCTCCTGCCCCACAATTGCCACCTCCTACCACACAAGTGCCAACTCCTGCCCCACAAGTGCCACCTCATGTCCCTCAATTTTCACCTTATGCCCCAAAAGTGCCACCTCCCGCCCAACAAGTGCAACATCTCGCCCCACTAGTGCCACTTCCCGGCCCAAAATTGCTACCTCCTGCCCCACATCATCCACCTCCTGTTCCACAAATGTCACCTCCTGACCCACAACTTCCACCTCCTGCCCCACAAGTGCCACCTTCTGCCTCACAAGTGCCACCCCTTGCCCCACAAGTGCCACATCCCACCGCACAATTTCCACCTCTTCTTACACAAGTCCCACCTCCCGCCCAACAACAGCCTCCTCCTGCCCCACAAGTGCAACCTCCTGCCCCACAAGTGCCACCTCGCATCCCACAACTGCCACATCCCGCCCCACAAGTGCCACCCCTTGCCCCACAAGTGCCACATCCCACCGCACAATTTCCACCTCTTGTTACACAAGTCACACCTCCCGCCCAACAACAGCCTCCTCCTGCCCCACAAGTGCCACCTCCTGCCCCATAAGTTTCACCTCTCGCCCAACAAATGCCACCACCTCCCCCAAAAGTGCCACCTCCTGCCCCACGGGTGCCATTTCCTGCCCCACAACATCCACCTCCCACTCACAAATGCAACCTACTGCCCCACAACTTCCACCTCCTGCCCCACAAGTGCCAACTCCTGCCCCACAAGTGCCACCTCCCGCCCCACAAGTGCCACCTGTCACCCTGCAAGTCCAGCTCCTCTCGCCCCACAAGTGCCAGCTCATGCTTCACAAGTGCCAGCTCCTGCCCCACATCATCAACTTCCTGCCCCACAAGTGCCACCTCCAACCCCACAAAGACAGCCTCCTGCACCACATCATCCACCTCCTGCCCCACAGGTGCCAATTCCTGCCCCACAATTGCCAGCTCATGCCCCACAAGTGCCAGCACCTGCCCCACAAGTGCCACCTCTTGCCCAACAGGTGCCACCTCCTGCCCCACTAATGCCAAATCCTGCCCTGCAACTTCCAACTCCTGCCCCACAAGTGCCAATTCCTGCCCCACAAGTTCCAGCTCATGCTTCACAAGTGCCAGCTCCTGCCCCACATCATCCACTTCCTGCTCACATGTGCCACCTCCTGTCCGACAAAGACCACCTACTGCCCCACATCATCCACCCCCTGCCCCACAAGTGCCACCTCCTGCCCCACATCATCCACCCCCTGCCCCACAAGTGCCACCTCCTGCCCCACAACGACCACCCCCTGCACCAAAATTGCCAATTCCTGCCCCACAACTGCCAGCTCCTGCCCAACAAGAGCCACTTCCTGCCCCACAAGTACCTCTTCCCTCACAACAAGTTCCAATTTCCGCCCCACAAGTGCCACCTCCTGCCCCACAAATGACACCTCCTGCCCCACAAATGCCACCTTTCACCCCACAAATGCCACCTCCCGCTCCACAACTTCCACCTCCTGCCCCACAAGTGCCACCTCCCGACCCACAAGTGCCACCTCACGCCCAACATCTACCACCTCCCACCCCACAACTTCCATCTCCTGGCCCACAAGTGCCACTTCCTGCCTCAAAAGAGCCACCTCCCGCCTCACAACTTCCACGTAACGTCCCATAAGTTCCACCTCCTGCCCCACAAGTGCCAGCTGCTGCTCCACATCATCCAACTCCCGCCCCACAAGTGCCATGTCCAGCCCCACAACATCTGCCTCCTGCCCCAAAAGTGTCAACTCCTGCCCCATAAGTTCCATATCCTGCCCCACAAGTGCCACCTCCCACCCCACAAGTGCCACCTCCTGCCCCACAAGTTCCAACTCTCGTCTAACAAGTGCCACCTCCTGCCCAACATTTACCACCTCCCGCTCCACAAGTGCCACCTCCTGCCCAACAAGTGCCATTTCTTACCCCACATGTTCCAACTCCTGCCCCACAGGTGCCATTTCCTGCCCCACAAGTACCACCTCCTGTCCCACATTTACCAACTCCTGCCCCACAAGTGCCATTTCCTGCCCCACATCTGTTGCATACCACCCCACAAATTCCACCTCCCGCCACACAACTGCCACCTCCCGCTTCACAACTTCCACATCCTGCCCTACAAGTGCCACCTCCCGCCATAAAATGCCACCTCCCGTCCCTCTATCACCACCTCCTGCCCCACAAGTTACACCCCCACCCCACAGGTACCACCACCTGCCCCACAAGTACCACCTCCTGCAAACAAATGCCATTTCTTAAACCACAGGTCCAAACTCCTGCCCCACAAGTGCCACCTCCTGTCTCACAAGTGCAACCTCCCGCCCCACAACTTCCACAACCTGCCCCACAAGTGCCACCTCCCGTCACTCAACTTCCAACTCCCGCCCCACAAGTGCCACCTCCCGCCCTACAACTTCCACCTCCCGCACCACAACTTCCACCTCCTGCCTCACAAGTTCCACATTCTCCCGCCCCACAACTTCCAACTCCTGGCCCACAAGTGCGACCTCCTGCCCCACCATTACCACCTCCTGCCCCACAATTTCCACCTCCTGCCCCACCATTACCACCTCCTGCCCCACAATTTCCACCTCCTGCCCCACAATTTCCACCTCCTGCCCCACAAGTGCCACAACCTGCTCCACAATTTCAACGTCCTGCCTTACAAGTGCCACATTCTGCCCCACAAGTGTAGGCTCCTGCTCCACAAGTGCCACCTCCTGAACCACAACCTCAACCTCTGGCCCCACAAGTCCCACCTCCCGCCCCACAAGTGCCACATCCCGCCCCACAAGTGCCACCACCCGCCCCACAAGTGCCACCTTCTGTTCCACAACTTCCACCTCCTGCCCCACAAGTTATAACTCCTGCCCCACAAGTGTTGCATTTTGCCCCACAAGTGCCACCTCCCGCCTCACAAGTGCCACCTCCCGACCCACAAGTGCCAACTCCTGCCCCGCAACTTCCATCTCCTGCTCCACAAGTGCCACCTCGAACCGCACAATTGCCACCTCCTTCCCCATATCAACCACCTCCCATCCAACAAGTGCCACCTCCTGCCCCACAAGTGCCAATTCCTGCCCCACAAGTGCCAGCTCATGCTTCACAAGTGCCAGCTCCAGCCCCTCATCATCCACCTCCTGCTCCACAAGTGCCACCTCCTGCCCCACAATGACCACCTCCTGCCCCACATCATCCACCCCCTGCGCCACAAGTGCCAATTCCTGCCCTACAAGTGCCAGCACATTCCCCTGAAGTGCCAGCTCCTGCCCCACAAGTGTCACTGACCGCCCAACTTCCTCCTCCTGACACACAACTGCAACCTCCTGCCCCACAAGTGCCACCTCCCGCCCTACAAATTCCACCTCCCGCTCCACAACTTCCACCTCCTGCCTAAAAAGAGCCACGTCCTGCCCCACAACTTCCACGTAACGTCCCATAAGTTCCACCTCCTGCCCCACAAGTGCCAACTCCTGCCCCGCAACTTTTACCTCCTGCTCCACAAGTGCCAACTCCTGCCCCACATCATCCACCTCCTGCCCCACAAGTGCCACCTCCAGCCCCACAAGTGCCACATCCCTCCCCACAAGTGCCACCTCCTGCCCCACAAGTGCCACCTCCCGCCCCTCAAGTTACATCTCCTGCCCCACAAGTGCCAACACCTGACCCACAAGTGCCACCTCCTGCCCCACAACTTTACATTCCGCCCCACAGTTTCCACCTCCTGTCTTACAAGTTCCACTTCCTGCCCCACAAGTGCCAGCTCAGGCTTCACAAGTGCCAGCTCCTGCACCACATCATCCACTTCCCGCCCCACAAGTGCCACCTCCTGCCCAACAATTGCCATTTCTTACCCCACAGGTTCCAACTCCTGCCCAACAGGTGCCATTTCCTGCCCCACAAGTGCCACCTCCTGTCCCACATGTGCCAACTCCTGCCCCACATATGCCATTTCCTGCCCCACATCTTCCACCTCCCGCCCCAGAAGTGCCAGTTCCTGTCCCACAAGTGCCACCTTCCACGCCACAAATTCCACCTCCTGCCCCACAAGTTCCACCTCCTGCCCCACAATGACCACCTCCTGCCCCACATCATCCACCTCCTGCCCCACAAGTGCCAATTCCTGCCCTACAAGTGCCAGCTCATTCCCCTGAAGTGCCAGCTCCTGCCCCACAAGTGCCACATTTTGCCACACCACTGCCACCTCCCCCCCAAATAATCCACCTCCTGCCCCACAAGTGTCACTGACCGCCCAACTTCCTCCTCCTGACGCACAAGTGCAACCTCCTGCCCCACAAGTGCCAGCTCCTGCCCGACAAGAGCCACTTCCTGCCCCACAAGTACCTCTTCCCTCCCAACAAGTTCCAATTTCCGCCCCATAAGTGCCACCTCCTGCCCCACAAGTGCAACCTCCTGCCCACAAATGCCACCTTTCGCCCCACAAATGCCACCTCCCGCTCCACAACTTCCACCTCCTTCCCCACAAGTGCCACCTCCCGCCCTACAACTTCCATCTCCTGGTCCACAAGTGCCACCTCCCGCCCCACAAGTGCCAAATCCTGACGCGGAACTTCCACCTCCTGCTCCACAAGTGCCATCTCCTGCCCCACAAGTGCCACCTCCCGCCACAAAAGTGCCACCTCCCGCCCCTCTATGGCCACCTCCTGCCCCACAAGTTACACCT
The DNA here is from genome assembly GCF_054131305.1 of Coturnix japonica. NCBI lineage: Eukaryota > Metazoa > Chordata > Aves > Galliformes > Phasianidae > Coturnix > Coturnix japonica. The sequence continues at coordinate 178,798 of NW_028188945.1, read as the reverse complement.
CTTGCCCCACAAGTTACACCTCTTGCCCCACAACGTCGACCCCCGCCCCACATGTGCCACCACCTGACCCACAAGTGCCAACTCCTGCCCCACAAGTGTTACCTCTCGCCCCACAGCTTCAACCTCCAGCCACACAAGTGCCAACTCCTGCCCAACAAGTGCCACCTCCCGCCCCACAAGTGCCACCTCCCGCCCCACTACTTCCACGTCACACCCCAAATCTTCTTACCTTCCACCCCACAAGTGCCACCTCCTGCCCCAAACCTTCAACCTACTGCCCCACAACTGCCACTTCCCACCCAGCAATTGCCACCCCCCGCCCCACAAGTGCCTCCTCCCACCCACAAGTGCCAACCCTTACCCCACAATTGCCAACTCCTGCCCCACATCATCCACCAACTGCCCCACAAGTGCCACCTCCTGCACCACAAGTGCCACCTCCTGACCCACAACTTCCAGCTCCTGCCCCAATAGTGCCAGCTCCCGGCCCACAATTGCCACCTCCTGCCCCACAACTTCCATCTCCCACTCCACAAGTGCCACCTACTGCACAACAAATACCATCTCCTGCCCCATAAGTGCCACCTCCTGCCCCACAGGTGCCACCTACTGTTCCACATCATCCACCTCCTTCCCCACATCATCCACCTCCTGTTCCACAAATGTCACCTCCTGACCCACAACTTCCACCTCCTGCCCCACAAGTGCCACCTTCTGCCCCACAAGTGCCTCCTCCTGCCACACAAGTGCCACCTCCTGCCCCACAAGTGCCACCTACTTCCCCACAAGTGCCACCTCCTGCCCCACATCATCCACCTCCTGCCCCACATCATCCACCTCCTGCCTCACAAATGCCTCCTCCTGACCCACAATTGCCACCTGCCGCCCCACATCTTCCACCTCACGCCCCACAAGTGCCACCTCCCGCCCCACAAGTGCCACCACCCTCCCCAGAACTTCAACCTCCTTCCCCAAAACATCCACCTCCCGCCCCACAGGTGTCATCATCTGCCCCACAACTGCCACATCCCGCCCCACAAGTGCCACCTCCCGCCCCTCAATTGCCACACACTGCCCCACAAGTGCCGCCCCCAGCCCCGCAAGTGTCACCCCTTGCCCCACTAGTGCCACATCCCACCGCACAATTTCCACCTCTTGTTACACAAGTCCCACCTCCCGCCCAACAACAGCCACCTCCTGCCCCACAAGTGCCACATCCCCCCCCACAAGTTCCACCTCCTGCCTTACAAGTGCCAATTCCTGCCCTACAAGTGCCAGCTCATTCCCCTGAAGTGCCAGCTCCTGCCCCACAAGTTCCACATTTGTCCACACCACTGCCACCTCCCCGCCAAAATAATCCACCTCCTGCCCCACAAGTGTCACTGACCGCCCAACTTCCTCCTCCTGACCCACAAGTGCAACCTCCTGCCCTACAAGTGCCAGCTCCTGCCCGACAAGAGCCACTTCCTGCCCCACAAGTACCTCTTCCCTCCCAACAAGTTCCAATTTCCGTCCCACAAGTGCCACCTCCTGCCCCACAAGTGCAACCTCCTGCCCCACAAATGCCACCTTTCGCCCCACAAGTGCCACCTCCCGCTCCACAACTTCCACCTCCCACTCCACAACTTCCACCTCCTGCCCCAGTAGTGCCACCTCACGCCCAACATCTACCACCTCCCACCCAACAAGTGCCACCTCCCGCCCTACAACTTCCATCTCCTGGCTCACAAGTTCCACCTCCTGCCTCAAAAGAGCCACCTCCCGCCCCACAACTTCCACGTAACGCCCCATAAGTTCCACCTCCTGCCCAACAAGTGCCACCTCTCGTCCCACAAGGACCACCTCCTGCCCCACAAGTGCCACCTCCTGCCCCACAAGTGCCACCTCCTGCCCCACAAGTGCCACCTCCTGCCTAACAAGTGCCACCACCCTCCCCAAAATGCCAACTCCCGCCCCACAAGAGCCACGTCCAGCCCCACAACTTCCACCTCCTGCCCCAAAAGTGTCAACTCCTGCCCCATAAGTTCCATATCCCGCCCCACAAGTGCCACTACCTGCCCCACTAGTGCCATCTCCATTTCCACAGGTGCCACCTCCCGCCCCACAACTTCCACGTAACGCCCCATAAGTTCCACCTCCTGCCCAACAAGTGCCACCTCTCGTCCCACAAGGACCACCTCCTGCCCCACAAGTGCCACCTCTTGCCCCACAGGTGCCAAATACTTCCCCACAACTTCCACCTTCTGCCGCACTAGTGCCAACTCCAATTCCACAAGTGCCACCTCCCACACCACAAGTGCCACCACCTGACCCACAAGTGCCAACTCCTGCCCCACAAGTGCCATTTCTTGCCCCACAAGTGCCACCTTTTGCCCCACAAGTGCCAAATCCTGCCACGCAACGTCCACCTCCTGCCCAACAATTTCCAACTCGTGCCCCACAATTGCCACCTCCTTCCCCATATCAACCACCTCCCATCCAACAAGTGCCACCTCCTGCCGCACAAGTGCCACATCATAACATTATGTGCAGTGTGGATCATTAGAAGCTTCATACTCCAGTTCCATGGAATAACAACGTTCCAAATACTCATCTCTCAGAAGAAAACTACATATCCCAGAGGACTTCGCGGCCAAAGGTTAGTCATGGGAGGAGGACATATGTATAATCTCCTCCCAGGCTGGAGCTCTCTTTTTTGGGCTGGGGACCCTACAGGGCAGCTGCCCCCTGTCATTCGCAAAGGTAAATCTAGGTAACCTGTGACAGATTTTAGTGGAGATGGCGGGCATAAGCTGCTGCTTTTTAGCTTTTAGAACAAATCTCTCTTTGCTCTCAGAGAGCTTCGTTAGGGATGTGATATCTTTTCATAGCTGCTCACTGAGAACGTGACCTTGAAAGTCCAGGCAAACTGTCAAAATTCAGGGGTAGCTGTAAACTCTGAGCATTGTTATCTTGCTTTTGTAAAGAAAACAAAGGGATTTCTTTCTCTCCCAGAGCACAGCTAGCTAGCTCTGACTTTTACAGTGCCTGCCAGCTACTGCCAGCTATGAGTCTGCTCTTTATTTTAGGAGCACTGCATAGGGGATTCAAAGCCATCATGTTCTTTGAAACTTACTGGCCCTTCTTAATTTATTGATTTCTTGTTATAGAATATATGCATTATACAACCAAGTAAGGGCCTGGTACTTCTACGCAATGTGGTATGATGTGAATTTTGACACTTGCATCCCAGATGAAATAGTTAATTTTACAATGACTAATTTCACAATTGCTAATTTCACAGCAGCTAGTTTTACAAACACCACGATGTTCAATCCGGTTTCCAGGCTGCCTTATCAGATTGCCGCACAGTTTTTGAAAACCGAGTTAGTGTTCATCCTTGTGTTCATACTCATGTTCATGTTATCAGTATCAATATATATGAATGTACTCCTCTCCATTCGTTCTATGCGGAAGTCCCCTCCAAAACCAGAAAATGCTGACTGGCAGGGAATATGGAAAGGTTTAGGAAAAATCTTAGAAGCGTGGGGACCCGCAGTGTCATGGGATTTCACTCTTGAACACCTGAGGGACCCTGAGAAATTGAGTATTTGAGTCAGAGATCTAAGGAGGTAAACCACACTTGGGGTTTGGCTTATGCTTACCGTGCTCTATATACTACTACCCTGGAGAGGGAGAGTTTCCGATCTGAGGTTCAAGCCTCAAAAAAAAAAAAAATCCCCAAGTCAACTCTGATCAGTCACAGGAGGCACCAGTAACAATATCAGTTGCCCCTGTGGAAGGAAGAAATGGAAACAGATGTCCTTGTGTCTAGGATGAGAAGAAGGAGAAGCAGAGGAGGAGGCAGCAGAAGATCCAGGTAGGGGGTCTGGATTGGCACTGAGAAATGCAAAAAAAAAAAAACAAAAAAAAAAACAAAAAAAAAACCTAAGAGGCATGAAGAAGAGAGTGATGAGGAGGAAATCTCTATTACCATTCATCAATCTCTGAAGATGGATGAATTCCAAGGCTCAAGAAAGGAGTTTACATGGCATCAAAATGAAGGTCTCTTGCCTGATTGATTTGCTGCTGGGACAACGGGGCCAACAGCCTGTCTCTAGCTGGTAATGAATCTCACCAACTAGGAAGCATTGCCAGAGACCCAGCTATCGACAGAGAGATTAGCAGATGTTTGGATGGAGCTGGCACCCTCTGGACTGTTAACAGCCGTGAGGGAAATGTAACCCTTCAAGGATGCTTTGAAGCCTCAGACTATTAAGTGGGATACCATCGAAAAAGGTATCCAGTACCTGAGGGAAATGACCGTGGTGGAAATGTTGTATGACCCTGATCCACAAGACCGTGATCCTGAGAGAGTGAGGACCAAGCCTAGCATGTGGCAGAAACTCACAAGTACAGCACCAGAAAGATATGCACACACACTGGCAACAACATTTGGAAGATCTGAGGAACAAGAGAGAAGACCCCGAGTTTTTGAACTGATTATGACACTTCAAAACTATGAAGAGCAGCTCCCCCCAGTACGCACCGCAGTTTCTGCCATCTCACGAGTAGAAGACTGATAGATGAAATGCACAAGAAACTATTTCCATCGACTAATTGTGATGGTCGAGTAGTAGTATCAGAAACGACTGATGAAGGTCAGTCTCCATACGGGTCACCAGGTCTAGTGAAGGACCTGATCAAAATATTCCAATCCTACTCTTCACCTGTATCATCAAAAGTTTCAGCTATTAGACACACGTGCTTTCCAGCTCAAGCAAGGAACAACAGTAAGATTGCACAGCGTGTTTCCATGTGGTGCTACCTACGGGACCACAGAGAAGACATGAGGAAGTGGCACGACCAGCCTACTCCTGTACTGCGAGCACGGGTGAGAGAACTACAAAACAGACCAACCACCAGTGGAGTTGCTCCATTCATCACAGGTAACCCATAGAGGGGCCCTGCCCTCAGTCTTGGCGGGGAGAGGGATAATAAGAGTTTATTGGACTGTGTGGATTAAATGGTCTGGCACAACAGAACCACAGAACCACTGCTGGATACCGGTGCAAAGTGCACTCTAATGCCCTCGAATCACAAAGGGACAGAATCAATCAAACAGAATCAATGGAGTGACTGAGGGCTCTCAAGAATTGACTGTGTTGGAGGCCGAAATAAGCCTCACTGGTAAAGACTGGCAAAAACATCCTATTGTGACTGGCCCAGTGGCTCCGTGTGTCCACAAGTGCCACCTCCCGCCCCACAAGTGCCAAATCCTGCCCTTCAACTTCCACCTCCTGCTCCACAAGTGCCACCTCCTGCCCCACAATGACCACCTCCTGCCCCACATCATCCACCCCCTGTGCCACAAGTGCCAATTCATGCCCTACAAGTGCCAGCTCATTCCCCTGAAGTGCCAGCTCCTGCCCCACAAGTGTCACTGACCGCCCAACATCCTCCTCCTGACACATAAGTGCAACCACCTGCCCCACAAGTGCCACCTCCCGCCCTACAACGTCCACCTCCCGCTCCACAACTTCCACCTCCTGCCCCACAAGTGCCACCTCCCGCCCTACAACTTCCATCTCCTGGCTCACAAGTTCCACCTCCTGCCTAAAAAGAGCCACCTCCCGCCCCACAACTTCCACGTAACGCCCCATAAGTTCCACCTCCTGCCCAACAAGTGCCACCTCTCGTCCCACAAGGACCACCTCCTGCCCCACAAGTGCCACCTCCTGCCCCACAAGTGCCACCTCCTGCCCAACAAGTGCCACCACCCTCCCCAAAATGCCAACTCCCGCCCCACAAGTGCCACGTCCAGCCCCACAACTTCCACCTCCTGCCCCAAAAGTGTCAACTCCTGCCCCATAAGTTCCATATCCCGCCCCACAAGTGCCACTACCTGCCCCACTAGTGCCATCTCCATTTCCACAGGTGCCACCTCCCGCCCCACAACTTCCACGTAACGCCCCATAAGTTCCACCTCCTGCCCAACAAGTGCCACCTCTCGTCCCACAAGGACCACCTCCTGCCCCACAAGTGCCACCTCTTGCCCCACAAGTGCCAAATACTTCCCCACAACTTCCACCTTCTGCCGCACTAGTGCCAACTCCAATTCCACAAGTGCCACCTCCCACACAAGTGCCACCACCTGACCCACAAGTGCCAACTCCTGCCCCACAAGTGCCATTTCTTGCCCCACAAGTGCCACCTCCTGCCCCACAAGTGCCATTTCCTGCCCTACAACTTCCACCTCCTGCCCCACAAGACCAATTCCAGCCCCACAAATGCCACCTCCTGCCCCACAACTTCAACATCCCGCCATACAAGTGCCACCTCCTGCCCAACGTGTGCCACATCCTGCCCCACAAGTGCCAAATCCTGCCCCGCAACTTTTACCTCCTGCTCCACAAGTGCCAACTCCTGCCCCACATCATCCACCTCCTGCCCCACAAGTGCCACCTCCAGCCCCACAAGTGCCACATCCCTCCCCACAAGTGCCACCTCCTGCCCCACAAGTGCCACCTCCCGCCCCACAACTTCCACCCCCTCCCCTCAAGTTACATCTCCTGCCCCACAAGTGCCAATACCTGACCCACAAGTGCCACCTCCTGCCCCACAACTTTACATTCCGCCCCACAATTTCCACCTCCTGTCTTACAAGTTCCACTTCCTGCCCCACAAGTGCCAGCTCAGGCTTCACAAGTGCCAGCTCCTGCACCACATCATCCACTTCCCGCCCCACAAGTGCCACCTCCTGCCCAACAATTGCCATTTCTTACCCCACAGGTTCCAACTCCTGCCCCACAGGTGCCATTTCCTGCCCCACAAGTGCCACCTCCTGTCCCACATGTGCCAACTCCTGCCCCACATATGCCATTTCCTGCCCCACATCTTCCACCTCCCGCCCCAGAAGTGCCAGTTCCTGTCCCACAAGTGCCACCTACCACGCCACAAATTCCACCTCCTGCCCCACAAGTTCCACCTCCTGCCCCACAATGACCACCTCCTGCCCCACATCATCCACCTCCTGCCCCACAAGTGCCAATTCCTGCCCTACAAGTGCCAGCTCATTCCCCTGAAGTGCCAGCTCCTGCCCCACAAGTGCCACATTTTGCCACACCACTGCCACCTCCCCCCCCAAATAATCCACCTCCTGCCCCACAAGTGTCACTGACCGCCCAGCTTCCTCCTCCTGACACACAAGTGCAACCTCCTGCCCCACAACTTCAACATCCTGCCACACAAGTGCCGACTCCTGCCCAACGTGTGCCACATCCTGCCCCACAAGTGCCAACTCCTGCCCCACATCGTCCACCTCCCACCCAACAAGTGCCACCTCCTGCCCCACAAGTGCCAAATCCTGCCCTACATGTGCCAGCTCATGCCCCACAAGTGCCAGGTCCAGTCCCACATCATCCACCTTCTGCCCCACAAGTGCCACCTCCTGCCCCACAACGACCATTTCCTGCCCCACAACGACCACCTCCTGCCCCACAGCATCCACCCCCTGCACCACAAGTGCCAATTCCTGCCCTACAAGTGCCAGCTCATTCCCCTGAAGTGCCAGCTCCTGCCCCACAAGTGCCACCTCCTGTCCCACATGTGCTAACTCCTGCCCCACAAGTGCCATTTTCAGCCCCACAACTTCTACCTCACGGCCCACAAGAGCCAGTTCCTGCCCCACAAATGCCACCTCCCGCCCCACAACTTCAACATCCCGCCACACAAGTGCCACCTCCTGCCCCACAAGTGCCAAATCCTGTTCTGCAACTTCCAACTCCTGCTCCACAAGTGCCACCTCCTGCCCCACATCATCTACCTCCCACCCCACAAGTGCCACCTCCTGCCCCACAAGTTACATCTCCCGCCCCACAAGTGCCACCTCCTGCCTCACAACTTCCAACTCCCACCACAACAATTTCCACCTCCTGTCTTACAAGTTCCACTTCCGCCCCACAAGTGCCACCTCCTGCCCAACAAGTGCCATTTCTTACCCCACAGGTTCCAAATCCTACCCCACTGGTGCCATTTCCTGCCCCACAAGTGCCATTTCCCCCCCCACATGTGCCAACTCCTGCCTTACAAGTTTCACCTCCCACCCCACAAATTCCACCTCCCACCCCACAAGTTCCACCTCCTGCCCCAAAAGTGCCAATTCCTGCTTCACAAGTGCCAGCTCATGCTTCACAAATGCCAGCTCATGCCCCACATCATCAACTTCCTGCCCCACAAGTGCCACCTCTAACCCCACAAAGACAGCCTCCTGCCCCACATCATCCACCTCCTGCCCCACAAGTGCCAATTCCTGCCCCACAAGTGCCAGCTCATGCCCCACAAGTGCCACCTCCTGCCCCACAAGTGCCACCTCCTGCCCCACAAGTGACAATACCTGTTCCACAAGTGCCACCTCCCGCCCCACAACTTCAACATCCCGCCACACAAGTGCCGATTCCTGGCAACGTGTGCCACATCCTGCCCCACAAGTGCCAGCTCCTGCCCCACAAGTGCCACATTTGTCCACACCACTGCCTCCTCCCCCCCAAATAATCCACCTCCCGCCCCACAACTGTCACTGACTGACCAACTTCCTCCTCTTGCCCCACAAGTGCCAGCTCCTGCCCCACAAGTGCCAGCTCCTGCCCCACAAGAGCCACTTCCTGCCCCACAAGTACCTCTTCCCTCCCAACAAGTTCCAATTTCCGCCCAACAAGTACCACCTCCTTCTGCACAAGTTCCACCTCCTGCCCTAAAAGCTCCATTTCCTGCCCCAGAAGTGCCACCTCCCGCCCCACAAGTGCCACCTCCTGCCCTACAACTTCCACCTCCTGGCCCACAAGTGCCACCTCCCGCCCTACAACTGCCAAACCCTGCCCCAAAACTTCCACCTCCTGCCCAACAATTTCCAACTCGTGCCCCACAATTGCCACCTCCTGCCACACAAATGCCACCTTCTGCCTCAAAATGCCACCTCCTGCCCAACAACTCCAACCTCCCGCCCCACAAGTACCACCTCCTGCTCCACAAGTTCCACCTCCTGCCCCATAAGTTCCACCTTACGCCCCACAAGTGCCATCTCCTGCCCCAAAAGCTCAATTTCCTGCCCAATGTATTCCTATGGGTACCTATGGGTTTCAATGTGGTCCCTATGTGCCTCTATGGGTTCTCTTATGGGTCTCAGCGAGGTCCCTATGTGTCTCTATGGGTCTCACTGTCCCCCACTGAAATCCATGGGGTCCCTATGTGTCCCAATGTCCCCCTATTGGTCCCAGTGTCAGCCTATGGGTCACAATGTGTCCCTATGTGTCCCAATGTCCCTCCTATTTGTTGCTAAGTGTCTCCATGGGGTCTCTTATGAGTATCTCTGGGCCAAAAGATCTACCTGTTGGTATCCATAGGTTACATTACGTCCCTATGTGCCTCTATGGGGTCTCTTAAGGGTTACAGCGAAGACCCTATGTGTCTCTATGGGTCTCACTGTCCCCCACTATGTTCCATGGGGTCCCTATGTGTCCCAATATACCCCTATGGGTCCCAGTGTCTCCCTATGGGTCACTATTTGTTCCTAAGTGCCGAATGTCCCCCCTATGTGTCCCAATGGCCCACTTCGGGGTTTCTATGGGGACTCTTATTGGTATCTCTGGGCCCAAATGTCTTCCTATGGGTATCTATGGGTTTCAATGAGGTCCCTATGTGCCTCTATGGGGTCTCTTATGGGTATCAGTGGAGCCCCTATGTGTCTCTACGGGTCTCACTGTTCCCCACTGTAATCCATGGGGTCACTCTGTGTCCCAATGTCCACACTATGGGTTGCTATGTACCTCTATGGGGTCTCTATGTGGTCTCTTATGGGTATTTCTAGGCCCAAATGTCTTCCTATGGGTATCTATGGGTTTCAATGTGGTCCCTATGTGCCTCTATGGGTCTCACTGTCCCCCACCTTAATCCATGGGGTCTCTATGTGTCCCAATGTCCCCCTATGGGTCCCAGTGTCTCCCTATGGGTCACTTTGTGTCCCTATGTGTCCCAATGTCCCCCCTATGGGTTGCTATGTGCCTCTTTGGGTTCTCTATGGGGCTCTATGGGGTGCCTATGGAGCTCTATGGAGTACTATGGGGCGTTCTGAGCTTTCTATGGGGTGTCTATGGAACGCTATGGTGTGTCTATGTGGCAAAATGAGTTTCTATGGGTGGCTATGGGAGATCTATGGGGCACAATGGGTTACCTATGGGGCTCTATGGGATGTCTATGGGGCTCTATGGCGCGGCTATATATCCTTATGTGGTGTCTATTTGGCACTATGTTGTGCTATGGGGTGCTGTGAGGCACTATGGGGTGCTATGGGGCTCTATGGAGCAGTATAGGGTGTCTATGGGTCTCTATGGGGTGCAATGGGGCGTTGTGGGGCACAAGGGAGTGTCTATGAGGCTCCATGGGCTGCTATGGGGCACTGTGGAGTAGCTATGGGATGATTTGGGGTCTCTTTGTGCCCATATGGGGGGCTATGGGTCACTATGTGGTGTCTATGGGGCTCTATGGGGTGGCTATGCGGTGCTGTAGGGTGGCTATGGGTTGCTTTGGGGAATCCTTGGGTTCCTATGGGGCACTATGGGTGACTATGGAGTGCTATGTTTTGCTCTTGGGCTCTATGCGGAAGAATGGGGTCTCTATGGGGCGCTATGAGGTCCCTATGGGGCTCTATGGGGAGTCTATGGGGTGTCTTTGGGGATCTATGGCTTGTCTGTGGGGCTCTTTGGGGTCTGCATGGGGTCTGTATGGGGTTCAGTGGGTCTCTATGGGGCTCTATGGGGTGTCTACAGGCACTATGGGGCGATATGGGGTGTCTATGTGGTTCAATTGGGCTCTATGGTGTGGCTGTAGGGCCTTATGTGGTGTCTATGGGGCACTGTGGGCTGCTATGGGGTGCTGTGGGGAACTATGGGGTGTCTATGGGGCTCTATGGAGCAGTATGCTGTGTCTATGGGTCCCTATGGGGTGCAATGGGGCGCTGTGGGGCACAATGGAGTGTCTATGAGGCTCCATGGGCTGCTATGGGGCACTATGGAGTAGCTATGGGGTGCTATGGGGTCTCTTTGGGCCCCTATGGGTCACTATGGGTCACTATGTGGTGTCTATGGGGCTCTATGGGGTGGCTATGCGGTGCTGTAGGGTGGCTATGGGGTGCTTTGGGGTATCCTTGGGTTCCTATGGGGCGCTATGGGTGACTATGGGGTGCTATGGTTTGCTATGGGGCTCTATGCGGAAAAATGGGTCTCTATGGGGCGCTATGAGGTCCCTATGGGGCTCTATGGGGAGTCTATGGGGTGTCTTTGGGTTGTCTGTGGGGCTCTATGGGGTCTGCATGGGGTCTGTATGGGGTTCAGTGGGTCTCTATGGGGCTCTATGGGGTGTCTACAGGCACTATGGGGCGATATGGGGTGTCTATGTGGTTCAATTGGGCTCTATGGTGTGGCTGTAGGGCCTTATGTGGTGTCTATGGGGCACTGTGGGCTGCTATGGGGTGCTGTGGGGAACTATGGGGTGTCTATGGGGCTCTATGGAGCAGTATGCTGTGTCTATGGGTCCCTATGCGGTGCAATGGGGTGCTGTGGGGCACAATGGAGTGTCTATGAGGCTCCATGGGCTGCTATGGGGCACTATGGAGTAGCTATGGGGTGCTATGGGGTCTCTTTGGGCCCCTATGGGTCACTATGGGGCTCTATGGGGTATCTTTGTGTTCCTATGGGGCGCTATGGGTGACTATGGGGTCGCTATGGGTTTCTTTGAGGCACTATGGGTCTCAATGGGGTCTCTATGGGTCTCAATTTCTCCTTATGGCTCCCAATGACTGTCTATGGGTCTCTATGTGTCCCTATGGGTCCCAGTGTCTCTCAATGTGTCCCTATGGGTCCCAGTGTCTCTCTATGGGTCCCAATGTCTTCCTCTGGATCTCTATGGGTCCCTAGGGGTCCCAGTGTCTCTCTATGTCTCCCTGTCTAGGTGGTAACTATACAGATGGTAACAAAGATGGTAACAAATGTACAGAGGTTCTAAGCGAGAGAGAAACTCACCAGTGGTGATGCCTTCGCTGAGGAAGCTGGGGCGGTCTTCACTGCAGAGCGATGTCCAAGAGATGCTGCCTCACAGAATCACAGAATTCTCAAGGTTGGAAAAGGGCTGCCAGCTTTTGTAGGAGAATAGCATGGGAGACAGTTGTGAAGGCTTTGCTGAAGTCCAAGTAGAGCACATCAACAGCCTTTCTTTCTTTCCTTCATCCATCAGATGGGTCACAGGATCGTAGAAGGAGATCAGATTGGTCAAGCAGGAGCTGCCCTTCACGAACCCATGCTGGCTAGGTCTGATCTCCTGCTCATCCCACACCTGCCGCATCTGTCATCTCCCTCAAGACAATTCGTTCCATTCCCTTCCCTGGCACCGAGGTCAGGCTAACAGGCCTGGAGTTGCCCGGATCCTCCTGACAACCTTGCTTGGAAATGGGAGTCACGTTGGCAAGCCTCCAGTCTTCTGGGACCTCACCCGGAAACAGGGAGCTCGGAAAGATAATGGAAAGCGGCTCGAGTGAGGGTCAGCCCTTAAATGAGGTCTCAGAGGAGGTGGAGTCGAGCTCCAGCCCTCCCGGGAGCACAGCTCCATTACTCTCACCTGTGCTCCCGCAGCTGACCCCACACTTGCCTCAGCTGATTAATCAGAGGTTCAGGCTGTGATTACCAATCTCCCACACAGCCCCTGTGGGTCCCAATGTTTCCCTATGGATCTCTGGGTGTCCCTATAGGACTCTATGGGGTTATTATGCCTCTAAATGGGTCCCTATATGTCTCTATGTCTCTCTATGGGGTCCCTATGTGTCCCAATGTCCCCACTATGGTTTGCTATGTGCCTCTATGGGGTCTCTATGGGGTCTTTTATGGGTAACTATCGTCCCAAATGTATTCCTAAGGGTATCTATGGGTTTCAATGTGGTCCCTATGTGCCTCTATGGGGTCTCTTATGGGTCTCAACGAAGTCCCTATGTGTCTCTATGGGTCTCACTGTCCACCACTGTAATCCATGTGGTCCCTATGTGTCCCAATATCCCCATATGGGTCCCAGTGTCTCCCTATGGGTCACTATGTGTCCCTATGTGTCCCAATGTCCCCCCTATGGGTTGCTATGTGCCTCAATGGGCTCTCTTATGGATAGCTCTGGGCCCAAATGTCTCCCTGTGGGTATCTATGGGTTACATTAGGTCCCTAGGTGCCTCTATGGGGTCTCTTATGGGTCTCAGCGGGTTCCCTATGTGTCTCTATGGGTCTCACTGTCCCCCACTGTAATCCATGGGGTCCTTATGTGTCCCATTGTCCCCCTATGGGATCCAGTGTCTCCTCATGGGTCACGGTGTGTCCCTATGTGTCCCTATGTCCCCCCTATGGGTTGCTATGTTCCTCTATGGGGTCTCTTATGGGTCTCAGCAGGGTCCCTATGTGTCTCGATGGATCTGACTGTCCCCCACTTTAATCCATGGGGTCACTATGTGTCCCAATGTCCCCCCTATGGGGTGCTTTGTGCTTGTATGTGGTTTCTTATGGGTATCTCTGGGCCCAAATATCTTCCTATAGCTATCTCTGGGTTTCAATGTGGTCCCTAGGTGCCTCTATGGGGTCTCTTATGGGTCTCAGCGGGGTTTCTATGTGTCTCTATGGGTCTTGCTGTCCCCCACTGTAGTCCAAGGGGTCCCTATGTGTCCCAATGTCCCCATATGGGTCCCAGTGTCTCCCTATGGGTCAGAATGTTTCCCTACGTGTCCCAATGTCCCCCCTATGGGTTGCTATGTGCCTCTATGGGGTCTCTGTGGGGTCTCTTATGGATATCTCTGGGCCCAAATGTCTTCCTACAAGTATCTATGAGTTTCAATGTGGTCCCTAGGTGCCTCTATGGGGTCTCTTATGGGTCTCAGCGGGGTCCTTATGTATCTCTATGGGTCTCACTGTCCCCCACTGTAATTCATTGGGTCCCTATGTGTCCCAATGTCCCCCTATGGGTCCCAGTGTCTTCCTACGGGTCACAATGTGTACCTATGTGTCCCAATGTCCCCCCTATGGGTTGCTATGTGCCCCTATGGGGTCTCTATGGGGTCTCTTATGGTTATCTCTGGGCCCAAATGTCTTCCTTTGGGTATCTATAAGTTTCAAAGTCGTCCTATGTGTCCCTATGGGTCTTAATGGCTCCTAATGTGTCCCTATGAGTCTATATGTGGTCTCACTGTCCCAGTGGGTCTCTATGTGTTCCTATGTGTCTATATGGAGTCTCTATCTGGTTTCTATGGGTCTTGGTGTCCCTCTATGTGTCACTTTGTGCCTCTATGGGGTCTCCATGGGTTTCTATGGGGTCTCTATGTCTCTCTTTGGGTCCCTATTGGTCCCAATAGGTCCCTATGAGTCTCTATGATGTCTCCCTTTGTCCCCATATGGGTCCCAGTGTGACCCACATGTGCCCACAGCAGCTCCTGCCCCATAGACCTGACCCACATGTTCCCCACAGCAGCTCCTGCCCCATAGATCTGACCCACAGCATCTCCTGCCACATAGATCTGACCCAAATCAGCCCCACAGCATCTCCTGCCCCATAGATCTGACCCACATGTGCCCCACAGCAGCTCCAAACTCATAGATCTGACTCACATCAGTCCAACAGCAGATTTTGCACCATAGATATGTCCCTCATATTCCCCACAGCAACTCCTGCCCCATAGATCTGACCTACATCATCCCCTCTGCAGCTCCTGCCCCATAGGTCTGACCCACATGTGCCCCAGAGCAGCTCCTGCCATAAAGATGTAACCACCATCAGCCCCAAAGCAGCTCCTGCCCCATAGATCTGACCCACATCAGCCCCACAGCAGATTTTGCCCCATAGATATGTGCCACGTCTGCCCCACAGCAGCTCCTGCGACATAGATCTTACCCAGATCTGCTCTACAGCAGCTGCTGCCCCAAAGATCTGACCAACATCAGCCCCACAGCAGCTCCTGCCCCATAGATCTGACCCACATCTGCCCCACAGCAGCTCCTGCCCCATAGACCCTACCAACATGTGCAGCACAGCAGCTCCTGCCCATAGATCTGACCCACATCTGCCCCACAGCAGCTCCTGCCCCATAGATCTGACCCACATCTGCTCCACAGCATCTCCTGCCCCATAGATCTGACCCCCATCTGCCCCACAGCAGCTCCTGCCTCATACATCTGACTCACAGCATCTCCTGCCCCATAGAACTGGCCCACATCAGCCACAGCAGCTCCTGACCTATAGATCTGACCCACATCTGACCCACAGCAGCTCCTGCCCCATAGATCTGACCCACATCTGCCACACAGCAGCCTTTGCCCCATAGATCTGACCCACATCTGCCCCACAGCAGCTCCTAACACATAGATCTGACCCACATGTGCCCCAGAGCTGCTCCTGCCCCATAGATCTGAACCACAGCAGCTCCTGTCTCATAGATCTTACCCACATCAGCCCCACAGCAGATTTTGCCTGATAGTTATGCCCCACATCTGCCCAACAGCAACTCCTGCCCCATAGATCTGACCCACATGTGCCCACAGCAGCTCCTGCCCCATAGACCTGACCCACATGTTCCCCACAGCAGCTCCTGCCCCAATGACCTGACCCACAGCATCTCCTGCCACATAGATCTGACCCAAATCAGCCCCACAGCATCTCCTGCCCCATAGATCTGACCCAAGTCAGCCCCACAGCAGCTCCTGCCTTATAGATCTAACCACCATCAGCCCCACAACAGCTTCTACCCCATAGATCTGACCCACATGTGCTCCACTGCAGCTCCAGTCCCGTAGATCTGAACCACAGCAGCCCATGCCCCATAGATCTGACCCTCATCAGCAACACAGCAGCTCATGACACATACATCTGACCCAAATCTGCCCCACACCATCTCCTGCCCCATAGATCTAACTCACATTTGCCCCACAGCAGCTCCTGCCCATAGATCTGACCCACAGCAGCTCCTGCCCTATAGATCTAATTCAAATCTGCCCCACAGCAGCTCCTGCTCCATAGATCTGACCCACATGTGCCCCAGAGCAGCTCTGCCCCATTGATTTGACCCACATCAGCCCCACAGGAGATCCTGCCCCATAGATCTGACCCACATCAGCCCCACAGCAGATTTTGCCCCATAGATATGTGCCACGTCTGCCCCACAGCAGCTCCTGCGACATAGATCTTACCCAGATCTGCTCCACAGCAGCTGCTGCCCCAAAGATCTGACCAACATCAGCCCCACAGCAGCTCCTGCCCCATAGATCTGACCCACATCTGCCCCACAGCAGCTCCTGCCCCATAGACCCTACCAACATGTGCAGCACAGCAGCTCCTGCCCATAGATCTGACCCACATCTGCCCCACAGCAGCTCCTGCCCCATAGATCTGACCCACATCTGCTCCACAGCATCTCCTGCCCCATAGATCTGACCCACATCTGCCCCACAGCAGCTCCTGCCACATACATCTGACTCACAGCATCTCCTGCCCCATAGAACTGGCCCACAGCAGCCACAGCAGCTCCTGACCTATAGATCTGACCCACATCTACTCCACAGCATCTCCTGCCCCATAGATCTGACCTCCATCTGCCCCATAGCAGCTCCTGCCTCATACATCTGACTCACAGCATCTCCTGCCCCATAGAACTGGCCCACATCAGCCACAGCAGCTCCTGACCTATAGATCTGACCCACATCTGACCCACAGCAGCTCCTGCCCCATAGATCTGACCCACATGTGCCCACAGCAGCTCCTGCCCCATAGACCTGACCCACATGTTCTCCACAGCAGCTCCTGCCCCATAGATCTGACCCACAGCATCTCCTGCCACATAGATCTGACCCACATGTGCCCCACAGCAGCTCCAAACTCATAGATCTGACTCACATCAGTCCAACAGCAGATTTTGCACCATAGATATGTCCCTCATATTCCCCACAGCAGCTCCTGCCCCATAGATCTGACCTACATCATCCCCTCAGCAGCTCCTGTAACATAGGTCTGACCCACATGTGCCCACAGCAGCTCCTGCCCCATAGATCTGACCCACATGTTCCCCACAGCGGCTCCTGCCCCATAGATCTGACCCACAGCATCTCCTGCCACATAGATCTGACCCAAATCAGCCCCACAGCATCTCCTGCCCCATAGATCTGACCCACATGTGCCCCACAGCAGCTCCAAACTCATAGATCTGACTCACATCAGTCCAACAGCAGATTTTGCACCATAGATATGTCCCTCATATTCCCCACAGCAGCTCCTGCTCCATAGGTCTGACCCACATGTGCCCCACAGCAGCTCCTGCCATATAGATCTAACCACCATCAGCCCCAAAGCAGCTCCTGCCCCATAGATCTGACCCAAGTCAGCCCCACAGCAGCTCCTGCCTTATAGATCTTACCACCATCAGCCCCACAACAGCTTCTACCCCATAGATCTGACCCACATCTGCTCCACAGCATCTCCTGCCCCATAGATCTGACCCCCATCTGCCCTACAGCAGCTCCTGCCTCATACATCTGACTCACAGCATCTCCTGCCCCATAGAACTGGCCCACATCAGACACAGCAGCTCCTGCCCCATAGATCTGACCCACATCTGACCCACAGCAGCTCCTGCCCCATAGATCCGACCCACATCTGCCACACAGCAGCCTTTGCCCCATAGATCTGACACACATCTGCCCCACAGCATCTCCTGCCCCATAGATCTGACCCACATGTGCCCCACAGCAGCTCCTAACACATAGATCTGACCCACATGTGCCCCACAGCAGCTCCTAACACATAGATCTGACCCACATGTGCCCCAGAGCTGCTCCTGCCCCATAGATCTGAACCACAGCAGCTCCTGTCTCATAGATCTTACCCACATCAGCCCCACAGCAGATTTTGCCCCATAGTTATGCCCCACATCTGCCCAACAGACACTCCTGCCCCATAGATCTGACCCACATGTGCCCACAGCAGCTCCTGCCCCATAGACCTGACCCACATGTTCCCCACAGCAGCTCCTGCCCCATAGATCTGACCCAAATCAGCCCCACAGCATCTCCTGGCCCATAGATCTGACCCACATGTGCCCCACAGCAGCTCCAAACTCATAGATCTGACTCACATCAGTCCAACAGCAGATTTTGCACCATAGATATGTCCCTCATATTCCCCACAGCAACTCCTGCCCCATAGATCTGACCTACATCATCCCCTCTGCAGCTCCTGCCCCATAGGTCTGACCCACATGTGCCCCACAGCAGCTCCTGCCATATAGATGTAACCACCATCAGCCCCAAAGCAGCTCCTGCCCCATAGATCTGACCCACATCAGCCCCACAGCAGATTTTGCCCCATAGATATGTGCCACGTCTGCCCCACAGCAGCTCCTGCTCCATAGATCTGACCCACATGTGCCCCAGACCAGCTCTGCCCCATTGATTTGACCCACATCAGCCCCACAGGAGATCCTGCCCCATAGATCTGACCCACATCTGCCCCACAGCAGCTCCTGCCCCATAGACCCTACCAACATGTGCAGCACAGCAGCTCCTGCCCATAGATCTGACCCACATCTGCCCCACAGCAGCTCCTGCCCCATAGATCTGACCCACATCTGCTCCACAGCATCTCCTGCCCCATAGATCTGACCCCCATCTGCCCCACAGCAGCTCCTGCCTCATACATCTGACTCACAGCATCTCCTGCCCCTTAGAACTGGCCCACATCAGCCACAGCAGCTCCTGACCTATAGATCTGACCCACATCTGCCCCACAGCAGCTCCTGACCTATAGATCTGACCCACATCTGCTCCACAGCAGCTCCTGCCCCATAGATCTGACCCACATCTGCCACACAGCAGCCTTTGCCCCATAGATCTGACCCACATCTGCCCCACAGCATCTCCTGCCCCATAGATCTGACCCACATGTGCCCCACAGCAGCTCCTAACTCATAGATCTGACCCACATGTGCCCCAGAGTTGCTCCTGCCCCATAGATCTGAACC
This sequence comes from Coturnix japonica, assembly GCF_054131305.1. Classification (NCBI taxonomy): domain Eukaryota; kingdom Metazoa; phylum Chordata; class Aves; order Galliformes; family Phasianidae; genus Coturnix; species Coturnix japonica. The sequence goes on along the minus strand of NW_028188945.1, from coordinate 159,741 downwards.
ACAGCAGCTCCTGTCTCATAGATCTTACCCACATCAGCCCCACAGCAGATTTTGCCCCATAGTTATGCCCCACATCTGCCCAACAGCAACTCCTGCCCCATAGATCTGACCCACATGTGCCCACAGCAGCTCCTGCCCCATAGACCTGACCCACATGTTCCCCACAGCAGCTCCTGCCCCATAGATCTGACCCACAGCATCTCCTGCCACATAGATCTGACCCAAATCAGCCCCACAGCATCTCCTGCCCCATAGATCTGACCCACATGTGCCCCACAGCAGCTCCAAACTCATAGATCTGACTCACATCAGTCCAACAGCAGATTTTGCACCATAGATATGTCCCTCATATTCCCCACAGCAGCTCCTGCCCCATAGATCTGACCCACATCTGCCCCACAGCAGCTCCTGCCCCATAGACCCTACCAACATGTGCAGCACAGCAGCTCCTGCCCATAGATCTGTCCCACATCTGCCCCACAGCAGCTCCTGCCCCATAGATCTGACCCACATCTGCTCCACAGCATCTCCTGCCCCATAGATCTGACCCCCATCTGCCCCACAGCAGCTCCTGCCTCATACATCTGACTCACAGCATCTCCTGCCCCATAGAACTGGCCCACATCAGCCACAGCAGCTCCTGACCTATAGATCTGACCCACATCTGACCCACAGCAGCTCCTGCCCCATAGATCTGACCCACATCTGACCCACAGCAGCTCCTGCCCCATAGATCTGACCCACATCTGACCCACAGCAGCTCTTGCCCCATACATCTTACCCAGATCTGCCCCACAGCAGCTCCTACCCAAAGATCTGACCCACATCATCTCGACAGCAGCTCCTGCCCCATAGATCTGACCCACATGTGCCCCACAGCAGCTCCTAACACATAGATCTGACCCACATGTGCCCCAGAGCTGCTCCTGCCCCATAGATCTGAACCACAGCAGCTCCTGTCTCATAGATCTTACCCACATCAGCCCCACAGCAGATTTTGCCCCATAGTTATGTCCCACATCTGCCCAACAGCAACTCCTGCCCCATAGATCTGACCCACATGCGCCCCAGAGCAGCTCCTGCCCCATGGGTCTGACCCACATGCGCCTCACAGCAGCTCCTGCCCCATAGATCTAACCACCATCAGCCCCAGAGCAGCTCCTGCCCCATAGATTTGACCCACATCAGCCACACAGCATCTCCCGCCCCATAGATGTGACCCACATCTGCACCACAGCAGCTCCTCCCCATAGATCTAACACCCATCAGCCTCACAGCAGCTCCTGCCCCATAGATATGCCCTACATATGCCCCACATCAGCTCCTGCAACATAGATCTGACCCACATCTGCAACACAGCAGCTCCTGCTCCATAAATCTGACCAACATCAGGCCCACATTTGTTCCTGCCCCATAGATCTGACCCACAGCAGCCCCTGCCACATAGATCTGACCCACAAGTGCCCCACAGCAGCTCCAGCCCAATAGACCTGTCCCACATCTGCCCCAAAGCATCTCCTGCCCCATAGATCTTTCCTACATCAGCCCCACAGCACCTCCGGCCCAATAGATCTGACCCACATGTGCCCCACAGCAGCTCCTGCCCCATAGATCTGACCCACATCAACCATGTTGATAAACATGAAAACATACAACATGGGTTGTATCAACCATGTAATCCATGGTGTCCCTATGTGTCCCAATGTCACCCTATGGGTCCCAGTGTCTCCCTATGGGTCACTATGTGTCCCTATGTGTCCCAATGTCCCCCCTATGGGTGGCTATGTACCTCTATCGGTTCTCTATGGGGCTCTATGGGATGCCTATGGAGCTCTATGGGGCGTTCTGAGGTTTCTATGGGGTGTCTATGGAACGCTATGGTGTGTCTATTTGGTAAATTAGTTTCTATGGGTGGCTATGGGAGCTCTATGGGGCACAATGGGTTGCCTACGGGGCTCTATGGGATGTCTGTGGGGCTCTATGGCGCGGCTATATGTCCTTATGTGGTGTCTATGTGGCACTATGTTGTGCTATGGGGTGCTGTGAGGCACTATGGGGTGCTATGGGGCTCTATGGAGCAGTATAGGGTGTCTATGGGTCTCTATGGGGTGCAATGGGGCGCTGTGGGGCACAAGAGAGTGTCTATGAGGCTCCATGGGCTGCTATGGGGCACTGTGGAGTAGCTATGGGATGATTTGGGGTCTCTTTGTGCCCCTATGGGGCACTATGGGTCACTATGTGGTGTCTATGGGGCTCTATGGGGTGGCTATGCGGTGCTGTAGGGTGGCTATGGGGTGCTTTGGGGTATCCTTGGGTTCCTATGGGGCGCTATGGGTGACTATGGGGTGCTATGGTTTGCTATGGGGCTCTATGCGGAAGAATGGGGTCTCTATGGGGCGCTATGAGGTCCCTATGGGGCTCTATGGGGAGTCTATGGGGATCTATGGGTTGTCTGTGGGGCTCTATGGGGTCTGCATGGGGTCTGTATGGGGTTCAGTGGGTCTCTATGGGGCTCTATGGGGTGTCTACAGGCACTATGGGGCGATATGGGGTGTCTATGTGGTTCAATTGGGCTCTATGGTGTGGCTGTAGGGCCTTATGTGGTGTCTATGGGGCACTGTGGGCTGCTATGGGGTGCTGTAGGGAGCTATGGAGTGTCTATGGGGCTCTATGGAGCAGTATGCTGTGTCTATGGGTCCCTATGGGGTGCAATGGGGTGCTGTGGGGCACAATGGAGTGTCTATGAGGCTCCATGGGCTGCTATGGGGCACTATGGAGTAGCTATGGGGTGCTATGGGGTCTCTTTGGGCCCCCTATGAGTCACTATGGGGCTCTATGGGGTATCTTTGTGTTCCTATGGGGCGCTATGGGTGACTATGGGGTCGCTATGGGTTTCTTTGAGGCACTATGGGTCTCAATGGGGTCTCTATGGGTCTCAATTTATCCTTATGGCTCCCAATGACTGTCTATGGGTCTCTATGTGTCCCTATGGGTCCCAGTGTCTCTCAATGTGTCCCTATGGGTCCCAGTGTCTCTCTATGGGTCCCAATGTCTTCCTCTGGATCTCTATGGGTCCCTAGGGGTCCCAGTGTCTCTCTATGTCTCCCTGTCTAGGTGGTAACTATACAGATGGTAACAAAGATGGTAACAAATGTACAGAGGTTCTAAGCGAGAGAGAAACTCACCAGTGGTGATGCCTTCGCTGAGGAAGCTGGGGCGGTCTTCACTGCAGAGCGATGTCCAAGAGATGCTGCCTCACAGAATCACAGAATTCTCAAGGTTGGAAAAGGGCTGCCAGCTTTTGTAGGAGAATAGCATGGGAGACAGTTGTGAAGGCTTTGCTGAAGTCCAAGTAGAGCACATCAACAGCCTTTCTTTCTTTCCTTCATCCATCAGATGGGTCACAGGATCGTAGAAGGAGATCAGATTGGTCAAGCAGGAGCTGCCCTTCACGAACCCATGCTGGCTAGGTCTGATCTCCTGCTCATCCCACACCTGCCGCATCTGTCATCTCCCTCAAGACAATTCGTTCCATTCCCTTCCCTGGCACCGAGGTCAGGCTAACAGGCCTGGAGTTGCCCGGATCCTCCTGACAACCTTGCTTGGAAATGGGAGTCACGTTGGCAAGCCTCCAGTCTTCTGGGACCTCACCCGGTAACAGGGAGCTCGGAAAGATAATGGAAAGCGGCTCGAGTGAGGGTCAGCCCTTAAATGAGGTCTCAGAGGAGGTGGAGTCGAGCTCCAGCCCTCCCGGGAGCACAGCTCCATTACTCTCACCTGTGCTCCCGCAGCTGACCCCACACTTGCCTCAGCTGATTAATCAGAGGTTCAGGCTGTGATTACCAATCTCCCACACAGCCCCTGTGGGTCCCAATGTTTCCCTATGGATCTCTGGGTGTCCCTATAGGACTCTATGGGGTTATTATGCCTCTAAATGGGTCCCTATATGTCTCTATGTCTCTCTATGGGGTCCCTATGTGTCCCAATGTCCCCACTATGGTTTGCTATGTGCCTCTATGGGGTCTCTATGGGGTCTTTTATGGGTAACTATCGTCCCAAATGTATTCCTAAGGGTATCTATGGGTTTCAATGTGGTCCCTATGTGCCTCTATGGGGTCTCTTATGGGTCTCAACGAAGTCCCTATGTGTCTCTATGGGTCTCACTGTCCACCACTGTAATCCATGTGGTCCCTATGTGTCCCAATATCCCCATATGGGTCCCAGTGTCTCCCTATGGGTCACTATGTGTCCCTATGTGTCCCAATGTCCCCCCTATGGGTTGCTATGTGCCTCAATGGGCTCTCTTATGGATAGCTCTGGGCCCAAATGTCTCCCTGTGGGTATCTATGGGTTACATTAGGTCCCTAGGTGCCTCTATGGGGTCTCTTATGGGTCTCAGCGGGTTCCCTATGTGTCTCTATGGGTCTCACTGTCCCCCACTGTAATCCATGGGGTCCTTATGTGTCCCATTGTCCCCCTATGGGATCCAGTGTCTCCTCATGGGTCACGGTGTGTCCCTATGTGTCCCTATGTCCCCCCTATGGGTTGCTATGTTCCTCTATGGGGTCTCTTATGGGTCTCAGCAGGGTCCCTATGTGTCTCGATGGATCTGACTGTCCCCCACTTTAATCCATGGGGTCACTATGTGTCCCAATGTTCCCCTATGGGTCCCAGTGTCTCCCTATGTGTACCTATGTGTCCCAATGTCCCCCTATGGGTCACTACGTGTCCCAATGTCCCCCCTATGGGTTGCTATGTGCCTCTATGGGGTCTCTGTGGGGTCGCTTATGGATATCTCTGGGCCCAAATGTCTTCCTACAAGTATCTATGAGTTTCAATGTGGTCCCTAGGTGCCTCTATGGGGTCTCTTATGGGTCTCAGCGGGGTCCTTATGTATCTCTATGGGTCTCACTGTCCCCCACTGTAATTCATTGGGTCCCTATGTGTCCCAATGTCCCCCTATGGGTCCCAGTGTCTTCCTACGGGTCACAATGTGTACCTATGTGTCCCAATGTCCCCCCTATGGGTTGCTATGTGCCCCTATGGGGTCTCTATGGGGTCTCTTATGGTTATCTCTGGGCCCAAATGTCTTCCTTTGGGTATCTATAAGTTTCAAAGTCGTCCTATGTGTCCCTATGGGTCTTAATGGCTCCTAATGTGTCCCTATGAGTCTATATGTGGTCTCACTGTCCCAGTGGGTCTCTATGTGTTCCTATGTGTCTATATGGAGTCTCTATCTGGTTTCTATGGGTCTTGGTGTCCCTCTATGTGTCACTTTGTGCCTCTATGGGGTCTCCATGGCTTTCTATGGGGTCTCTATGTCTCTCTTTGGGTCCCTATTGGTCCCAATAGGTCCCTATGAGTCTCTATGATGTCTCCCTTTGTCCCCATATGGGTCCCAGTGGGACCCACATGTGCCCACAGCAGCTCCTGCCCCATAGACCTGACCCACATGTTCCCCACAGCAGCTCCTGCCCCATAGATCTGACCCACAGCATCTCCTGCCACATAGATCTGACCCAAATCAGCCCCACAGCATCTCCTGCCACATAGATCTGACCCACATGTGCCCCACAGCAGCTCCAAACTCATAGATCTGACTCACATCAGTCCAACAGCAGATTTTGCACCATAGATATGTCCCTCATATTCCCCACAGCAACTCCTGCCCCATAGATCTGACCTACATCATCCCCTCTACAGCTCCTGCCCCATAGGTCTGACCCAAATGTGCCCCACAGCAGCTCCTGCCATATAGATCTAACCACCATCAGCCCCAAAGCAGCTCCTGCCCCATAGATCTGACCCAAGTCAGCCCCACAGCAGCTCCTGCCTTATAGATATGACCCCCATCAGCCCCACAACAGCTTCTACCCCATAGATCTGACCCACATCTGCCCCACAGCAGCTCTTGCCCCATACATCTTACCCAGATCTGCCCCACAGCAGCTCCTACCCAAAGATCTGACCAACATCATCTCGACAGCAGCTCCTGCCCCATAGATCTGACCCACATGTGCCCCACAGCAGCTCCTAACACATAGATCTGACCCACATGTGCCCCAGAGCTGCTCCTGCCCCATAGATCTGAACCACAGCAGCTCCTGTCTCATAGATCTTACCCACATCAGCCCCACACCAGATTTTGCCCCATAGTTATGTCCCACATCTGCCCAACAGCAACTCCTGCCCCATAGATCTGACCCACATGTGCCCACAGCAGCTCCTGCCCCATAGACCTGACCCACATGTTCCCCACAGCAGCTCCTGCCCCATAGATCTGACCCACAGCATCTCCTGCCACATAGATCTGACCCAAATCAGCCCCACAGCATCTCCTGCCCCATAGATCTGACCCACATGTGCCCCACAGCAGCTCCAAACTCATAGATCTGACTCACATCAGTCCAACAGCAGATTTTGCACCATAGATATGTCCCTCATATTCCCCACAGCAACTCCTGCCCCATAGATCTGACCTACATCATCCCCTCTGCAGCTCCTGCCCCATAGGTCTGACCCACATGTGCCCCACAGCAGCTCCTGCCATATAGATTTAACCACCATCAGCCCCAAAGCAGCTCCTGCCCCATAGATCTGACCCAAGTCAGCCCCACAGCAGCTCCTGCCTTATAGATCTAACCACCATCAGCCCCACAACAGCTTCTACCCCATAGATCTGACCCACATGTGCTCCACTGCAGCTCCAGTCCCGTAGATCTGAACCACAGCAGCCCATGCCCCATAGATCTGACCCTCATCAGCAACACAGCAGCTCCTGACCCATACATCTGACCCAAATCTGCCCCACACCATCTCCTGCCCCATAGATCTAACTCACATGTGCCCCGCAGCAGCTCCTGCCCATAGATCTGACCCACAGCAGCTCCTGCCCTATAGATCTGATTCAAATCTGCCCCACAGCAGCTCCTGCTCCATAGATCTGACCCACATGTGCCCCAGAGCAGCTCTGCCCCATTGATTTGACCCACATCAGCCCCACAGGAGATCCTGCCCCATAGATCTGACCCACATCAGCCCCACAGCAGATTTTGCCCCATAGATATGTGCCACGTCTGCCCCACAGCAGCTCCTGCGACATAGATCTTACCAAGATCTGCTCCACAGCAGCTGCTGCCCCAAAGATCTGACCAACATCAGCCCCACAGCAGCTCCTGCCCATAGATCTGACCCACATCTGCCCCACAGCAGCTCCTGCCCCATAGATCTGACCCACATCTGCTCCACAGCATCTCCTGCCCCATAGATCTGACCCACATCTGCCCCACAGCAGCTCCTGCCCATAGATCTGACCCACATCTGCCCCACAGCATCTCCTGCCCCATAGATCTGACCCCCATCTGCCCCACAGCAGCTCCTGCCTCATACATCTGACTCACAGCATCTCCTGCCCCATAGAACTGGCCCACATCAGCCACAGCAGCTCCTGACCTATAGATCTGACCCACAACTGCTCCACAGCATCTCCTGCCCCATAGATCTGACCCCCATCTGCCCCACAGCAGCTCCTGCCTCATAGATCTGACCCACATCTGCCCCACAGCATCTCCTGCCCCATAGAACTGACCCACATCTGCCCCACAGCAGCTCCTGCCCCATAGATCTGACCCACATCTGACCCACAGCAGCTCCTGCCCCATAGATCTGACCCACATGTGCCCCACAGCAGCTCCTAACACATAGATCTGACCCACATGTGCCCCAGAGCTGCTCCTGCCCCATAGATCTGAACCACAGCATCTCCTGCCCCATAGATCTGACCTCCATCTGCCCCACAGCAGCTCCTGCCTCATACATCTGACTCACAGCATCTCCTGCCCCATAGAACTGGCCCACATCAGCCACAGCAGCTCCTGACCTATAGCTCTGACCCACATCTGCTCCACAGCATCTCCTACCCCATAGATCTGTCCCACATCTGCCCCACAGCAACTCCTGCCCCATAGATCTGACCCACATGCGCCCCACAGCAGCTCCTGCCCCATAGGTCTGACCCACATGCGCCTCACAGCAGCTCGTGCCCCATAGATCTAACCACCATCAGCCCCAAAGCAGCTCCTGCCCCATAGATTTGACCCACATCAGCCACACAGCATCTCCCGCCCCATAGATGTGACCCACATCTGCACCATAGCAGCTCCTTTCCATAGATCTAACACCCATCAGCCTCACAGCAGCTCCTGCCCCATAGATATGCCCTACATCTGCCCCACATCAGCTCCTGTAACATAGATCTGACCCACATCTGCAACACAGCAGCTCCTGCTCCATAAATCTGACCAACATCAGGCCCACATTTGTTCCTGCCCCATAGATCTGACCCACAGCAGCCCCTGCCTCATAGATCTGACCCACAAGTGCCCCACAGCAGCTCCAGCCCAATAGACCTGACCCACATCTGCCCCAAAGCATCTCCTGCCCCATAGATCTTTCCTACATCAGCCCCACAGCAGCTCCTGCCCCATAGATCTGACCCACATCTGCCCCACAGCAGCTCCTGCCCCATAGATCTGACGCACATCTGCTCCACAGAATCTCCTGCCCCATAGATCTGACCCCCATCTGCCCCACAGCAGCTCCTGCCTCATACATCTGACTCACAGCATCTCCTGCCCCATAGAACTGGCCCACATCAGGCACAGCAGCTCCTGACCTAAGGATCTGATCCACATCTGCCACACAGCATCTCCTGCCCCATAGATCTGACCCACATCTGCCCCACAGCAGCTCCTGCCCCATAGATCTGACCCACATCTGACCCACAGCAGCTCCTAACACATAGATCTGACCCACATGTGCCCCAGAGCTGCTCCTGCCCCATAGATCTGAACCACAGCAGCTCCTGTCACATAGATCTAACCCACATCTGCCCCACAGCAGCTCCTGCCCCATAGATCTGATCCACATCTGCTCCACAGCATCTCCTGCCCCATAGATCTGACCCCCATCTGCCCCACAGCAGCTCCTGCCTCATACATCTGACTCACAGCATCTCCTGCCCCATAGAACTGGCCCACATCAGCCACAGCAGCTCCTGACCTATAGATCTGACCCACATCTGCCCCACAGCAGCTCCTGCCCCATAGACCCTACCAACATGTGCAGCACAGAAGCTCCTGCCCATAGATCTGACCCACATCTGCCCCACAGCAGCTCCTGCCCCATAGATCTGCCCCACATCTGCTCCACAGCAGCTCCTGCCTCATATATCTGACTCAAAGCATCTCCTGCCCCATAGATCTGACCCACATCTGACCCACAGCAGCTCCTGCCCCATAGATCTGACCCACATCTGCCACACAGCAGCCTTTGCCCCATAGATCTGACCCACATCTGCCCCACAGCAGCTCCTGTCCCATACATCTTACCCAGATCTGCCCCACAGCAGCTCCTACCCAAAGATCTGACCCACATCATCTCGACAGCAGCTCCTGCCCCATAGATCTGACCCACATGTGCCCCACAGCAGCTCCTAACACATAGATCTGACCCACATGTGCCCCAGAGCTGCTCCTGCCCCATAGATCTGAACCACAGCAGCTCCTGTCTCATAGATCTTACCCACATCAGCCCCACAGCAGATTTTGCCGCATAGTTATGTCCCACATCTGCCCAACAGCAGCTCCTGCCTCATAGATCTGACCCACATCAGCCACACAGCATCTCCCGCCCCATAGATGTGACCCACATCTGCACCACAGCAGCTCCTCCCCATAGATATGCCCTACATCTGCCCCACATAAGCTCCTGCAACATAGATCTGACCCACATCTGCGCCACAAAAGCTCCTGCCCCATAGATCTGACCCACATCTGCTCCACAGCATCTCCTGCCCCATAGATCTGACTCCCATCTGCCCCACAGCAGCTCCTGCCTCATACATCTGACTCACAGCATCTCCTGCCCCATAGAACTGGCCAACATCAGCCACAGCAGCTCCTGCCCCATAGATCTGACCCACATCTGACCCACAGCAGCTCCTGCCCCATAGATCTGACCCACATCTGCCACACAGCAGCCTTTGCCCCATAGATCTGACCCACATCTGCCTCACAGCATCTCCTGCCCCATAGATCTGACCCACATCAGCCCCACAGCAGATTTTGCCCCATAGATATGTGCCACGTCTGCCCCACAGCAGCTCCTGCGACATAGATCTTACCCAGATCTGCTCCACAGCAGCTGCTGCCCCAAAGATCTGACCAACATCAGCCCCACAGCAGCTCCTGCCCCATAGATCTGACCCACATCTGCCCCACAGCAGTTCCTGCCCCATAGACCATACCAACATGTGCAGCACAGCAGCTCCTGCCCATAGATCTAACCCACATCTGCCCCACAGCAGCTCCTGCCCCATAGATCTGACCCACATCTGCTCCACAGCAGCTCCTGCCCCATAGATCTGACTCCCATCTGCCCCACAGCAGCTCCTGCCTCATACATCTGACTCACAGCATCTCCTGCCCCATAGAACTGGCCCACATCAGCCACAACAGCTCCTGACCTATAGATCTGACCCACATCTGCTCCACAGCATCTCCTGCCCCATAGATCTGACCCCCATCTGCCCCACAGCAGCTCCTGCCTCATACATCTGACTCACAGCATCTCCTGCCCCATAGATCTGACCCACATCTGCCACACAGCAGCTTCTGCCCCATAGATCTGACCCACATCTGCCCCACAGCATCTCCTGCCCCATAGATCTGACCCTCATCAGCCCCACAGCAGATTTTGCCCCATAGATCTTACCCTCATCAGCCCCACAGCAGATTTTGCCCCATAGATATGTGCCACGTCTGCCCCACAGCAGCTCCTGCGACATAGATCTTACCCAGATCTGCTCCACAGCAGGTGCTGCCCCAAAGATCTGACCAACATCAGCCCCACAGCAGCTCCTGCCCCATAGATCTGACCCACATCTGCCCCACAGCAGCTCCTGCCCCATAGACCCTACCAACATGTGCAGCACAGCAGCTCCTGCCCAGAGATCTAACCCACATCTGCCCCACAGCAGCTCCTGCCCCATAGATCTGACCCACATCTGCTCCACAGCATCTCCTGCCCCATAGATCTGACCCACATCTGCCCCACAGCATCTCCTGCCCATAGATCTGACCCACATCTGCCCCACAGCAGCTCCTGCGCCATAGATCTGACCCACATCTGCTCCACAGCATCTCCTGCCCCATAGATCTGACCCCCATCTGCCCCACAGCAGCTCCTGCATCATACATCTGACTCACAGCATCTCCTGCCCCATAGAACTGGCCCACATCAGCCACAGCAGCTCCTGCCCATAGATCTGACCCACATCTGCCCCACAGCAGCTCCTGCCCCATACATCTTACACAGATCTGCCCCACAGCAGCTCCTACCCAAAGATCTGACCCACATCATCTCAACAGCAGCTCCTAACACATAGATCTGACCCACATGTGCCCCACAGCAGCTCCTAACACATAGATCTGACCCACATGTGCCCTAGAGCTGCTCCTGCCCCATAGATCTGAACCACAGCAGCTCCTGTCTCATAGATCTTACCCACATCAGCCCCACAGCAGATTTTGCCCTATAGTTATGTCCCACATCTGCCCAACAGCAGCTCCTGCCCCATAGATTTGACCAACATCAGCCACACAGCATCACCCGCCCCATAGATGTGACCCACATCTGCGCCACATCAGCTCCTGCAACATAGATCTGACCCACATCTGCGCCACAACAGCTCCTGCCCCATAGATCTGACCCACATCAGACCCACAGCAGATCCTCCCCAAAGATCTGACACACATCTGCCCCACTGCTGCTCCTACACCACAGATCTGACCTACATCATCTCCACTGCAGCTCCTGCCCATAGATCTGACCCGCATCAGCCACACAGCAGGTCCTGCCCCATAGACCTGACACACATCAGCCCCACAGCAGCTCCTGCCTCATAGATCTGACTCACAGCATCTCCTGCCCCATAGATCTGACCCACATCAGACCCAGAGCATCTCCTGCCACATAGATCTGACCCACATTTTCCCCAAAGCAGCACCTAAACCATAGATCTGACCCACATGTGCCTCACAGCTGCTCCTGCCCCATAGATCTGAACCACAGCAGTTCCTGCCCCATAGATCTGAACCACAGCAGTTCCTGCCCCATAGATCAGACCCAAATCTTCCCTACATCAGCTCCTGCCCATAGATCGGACACACATCAGCCCCACAGCAGATTTTGCCCCATAGATCTGACCCACATCAGCCCCACAGGAGATCCTGCCCCATAGATCTGACCCACATCAGCCCCACAGCAGATTTTGCCCCATAGATATGTGCCACGTCTGCCCCACAGCAGCTCCTGCGACATAGATCTTACCCAGATCTGCTCCACAGCAGCTGCTGCCCCAAAGATCTGACCAACATCAGCCCCACAGCAGCTCCTGCCCCATAGATCTGACCCACATCTGCCGCACAGCAGCTCCTGCCCCATAGACCCTACCAACATGTGCAGCACAGCAGCTCCTGCCCATAGATCTGACCCACATCTGCCCCACAGTAGATCCTGCCCCATAGATCTGACCCCCATCTGACCCACAGCAGCTCCCGCCCCATAGATCTGACCCCCATCTGACCCACAGCAGCTCCTGCCCCATATATCTGACCCACATCTGCCACACAGCAGCCTTTATCCCATAGATCTGACCCACATCTACCCCACAGAAGCTCCTGCCCCATAGATCTGACCCACATCTGCCCCACAGCAGCTCCTGCCCCATAGACCCTACCAACATGTGCAGCACAGCAGCTCCTGCCCAGAGATCTAACCCACATCTGCCCCACAGCAGCTCCTGCCCCATAGATCTGACCCACATCTGCTCCACAGCATGTCCTGCCCCACAGATCTGACCCCCTTCTGCCCCACAGCAGCTCCTGCCTCATACATCTGACTCACAGCATCACATGTGCCCCATAGAACAGGCCCACATCAGCCACAGCTGCTCCTGACCTATAGATCTGACCCACATCAGCCCCACAGCAGCTCCTGCCCCATAGATCTGACCCACATCTGCCCCACAGCAGCTCCTGCCCCATAGACCCTACGAACATGTGCAGCACAGCAGCTCCTGCCCATAGATCTAACCCACATCTGCCCCACAGCAGCTCCTGCCCCATAGATCTGACCCATATCTGCCCCACAGCATCTCCTGCCCCATTGAACTGGCCCACATCAGCCACAGCAGCTCCTGCCCCATAGATCTGACCAACATCTGACCCACAGCAGCTCCTGCCCCATAGATGTGACCCACATATGCACCACAGCAGCTCCTCCCCATAGATATGCCCTACATCTGCCCCACATCAGCTCCTGCAACATAGATGTGACCCACATCTGCGCCACAACAGCTCCTGCCCCATAGATCTGACCCACATCTGACCCACAGCACATCCTCCCCAAAGATCTGACACACATCTGCCCCACTGCTGCTCCTACACCACAGATCTGACCTACATCATCTCCACTGCAGCTCCTGCCCATAGATCTGACCCGCATCAGCCACACAGCAGGTCCTGCCCCATAGACCTGACACACATCAGCCCCACAGCAGCTCCTGCCTCATAGATCTGACTCACAGCATCTCCTGCCCCATAGATCTGACCCACATCAGACCCAGAGCATCTCCTGCCACATAGATCTGACCCACATTTTCCCCAAAGCAGCACCTAAACCATAGATCTGACCCACATGTGCCTCACAGCTGCTCCTGCCCCATAGATCTGAACCACAGCAGTTCCTGCCCCATAGATCTGAACCACAGCAGTTCCTGCCCCATAGATCAGACCCAAATCTTCCCTACATCAGCTCCTGCCCATAGATCGGACACACATCAGCCCCACAGCAGATTTTGCCCCATAGATCTGACCCACATCAGCCCCACAGGAGATCCTGCCCCATAGATCTGACCCACATCAGCCCCACAGCAGATTTTGCCCCATAGATATGTGCCACGTCTGCCCCACAGCAGCTCCTGCGACATAGATCTTACCCAGATCTGCTCCACAGCAGCTGCTGCCCCAAAGATCTGACCAACATCAGCCCCACAGCAGCTCCTGCCCCATAGATCTGACCCACATCTGCCGCACAGCAGCTCCTGCCCCATAGACCCTACCAACATGTGCAGCACAGCAGCTCCTGCCCATAGATCTGACCCACATCTGCCCCACAGTAGATCCTGCCCCATAGATCTGACCCCCATCTGACCCACAGCAGCTCCCGCCCCATAGATCTGACCCCCATCTGACCCACAGCAGCTCCTGCCCCATATATCTGACCCACATCTGCCACACAGCAGCCTTTATCCCATAGATCTGACCCACATCTACCCCACAGAAGCTCCTGCCCCATAGATCTGACCCACATCTGCCCCACAGCAGCTCCTGCCCCATAGACCCTACCAACATGTGCAGCACAGCAGCTCCTGCCCAGAGATCTAACCCACATCTGCCCCACAGCAGCTCCTGCCCCATAGATCTGACCCACATCTGCTCCACAGCATGTCCTGCCCCACAGATCTGACCCCCTTCTGCCCCACAGCAGCTCCTGCCTCATACATCTGACTCACAGCATCACATGTGCCCCATAGAACAGGCCCACATCAGCCACAGCTGCTCCTGACCTATAGATCTGACCCACATCAGCCCCACAGCAGCTCCTGCCCCATAGATCTGACCCACATCTGCCCCACAGCAGCTCCTGCCCCATAGACCCTACGAACATGTGCAGCACAGCAGCTCCTGCCCATAGATCTAACCCACATCTGCCCCACAGCAGCTCCTGCCCCATAGATCTGACCCATATCTGCCCCACAGCATCTCCTGCCCCATTGAACTGGCCCACATCAGCCACAGCAGCTCCTGCCCCATAGATCTGACCAACATCTGACCCACAGCAGCTCCTGCCCCATAGATGTGACCCACATATGCACCACAGCAGCTCCTCCCCATAGATATGCCCTACATCTGCCCCACATCAGCTCCTGCAACATAGATGTGACCCACATCTGCGCCACAACAGCTCCTGCCCCATAGATCTGACCCACATCTGACCCACAGCACATCCTCCCCAAAGATCTGACACACATCTGCCCCACTGCTGCTCCTACACCACAGATCTGACCTACATCATCTCCACTGCAGCTCCTGCCCATAGATCTGACCCGCATCAGCCACACAGCAGGTCCTGCCCCATAGACCTGACACACATCAGCCGCACAGCAGCTCCTGCCTCATAGATCTGACTCACAGCATCTCCTGCCCCATAGATCTGACCCACATCAGACCCAGAGCATCTCCTGCCACATAGATCTGACCCACATTTTCCCCAAAGCAGCACCTAAACCATAGATCTGACCCACATGTGCCTCACAGTTGCTCCTGCCCCATAGATCTGAACCACAGCAGTTCTTGCCCCATAGAACTTGCCCACATCAGCCACAGCAGCTCCTGCCCATAGATCTGACCCACATCTGCCCCACTGCAGTTCCAGTCCCGTAGATCTGAACCACAGCAGCCCATGCCCCATAGATCTGACCCTCATCAGCAACACAGCAGCTCCTGACCCATACATCTGACCCAAATCTGCCCCACACCATCTCCTGCCCCATAGATCTAACTCACATGTGCCCCGCAGCAGCTCCTGCCCATAGATCTGACCCATAGCAGCTCCTGCCCTATAGATCTGATTCAAATCTGCCCCACAGCAGCTCCTGCTCCATAGATCTGACCCACATGTGCCCCAGAGCAGCTCTGCCCCATTGATTTGACCCACATCAGCCCCACAGGAGATCCTGCCCCATAGATCTGACCCACATCAGCCCCACAGCAGATTTTGCCCCATAGATATGTGCCACGTCTGCCCCACAGCAGCTCCTGCGACATAGATCTTACCCAGACCTGCTCCACAGCAGCTGCTGCCCCAAAGATCTGACCAACATCAGCCCCACAGCAGCTCCTGCCCCATAGATCTGACCCACATCTGCCCCACAGCAGCTCCTGCCCCATAGACCCTACCAACATGTGCAGCACAGCAGCTCCTGCCCATAGATCTGACCCACATCTGCCCCACAGCAGCTCCTGCCCCATAGATCTGACCCACATCTGCTCCACAGCATCTCCTGCCCCATAGATCTGACACCCATCTGCCCCACAGCAGCTCCTGCCTAATACATCTGACTCACAGCATCTCCTGCCCCATAGAACTGGCCCACATCAGCCACAGCAGCTCCTGACCTATAGATCTGACCCACATGTGCCCCACAGCATCTCCTGCCCCATAGATCTGACCCACATCTGCCCCACAGCAGCTCCTGCCCCATAGATCTGACCCACATCTGCCCCACAGCATCTCCTGCCCCATAGATCTGACCCACATCTGCCCCACAGCAGCTCCTGCCCCATAGATCTGACCCACATCTGACCCACAGCAGCTCCTGCCCCATACATCTTACCCAGATCTGCCCCACAGCAGCTCCTGCCCCATAGACCCTACCTACATGTGCAGCACAGCATCTCCTGCCCCATAGATCTGACCCCCATCTGCCCCACAGCAGCTCCTGCCTCATACATCTGACTCACAGCATCTCCTGCCCCATAGAACTGGCCCACATCAGCGACACGAGCTCCTGACCTATAGATCTGACCCACATCAGCCCCACAGCAGATTTTGCCCCATAGATCTGACCCACATCTGCCCCACAGCAGCTCTTGCCCCATACATCTTACCCAGATCTGCCCCACAGCAGCTCCTACCCAAAGATCTGACCCACATCATCTCGACAGCAGCTCCTAACACATAGACCTGACCCACATGTGCCCCACAGCAGCTCCTAACACATAGATCTGACCCACATGTGCCCCACAGCAGCTCCTAACACATAGATCTGACCCACATGTGCCCCAGAGCTGCTCCTGCCCCATAGATCTGAACCACAGCAGCTCCTGTCTCATAGATCTAACCCACATCAGCCCCACACCAGATTTTGCCCCATAGTTATGTCCCACATCTGCCCAACAGCAACTCCTGCCCCATAGATCTGACCCACATGTGCCCACAGCAGCTCCTGCCCCATAGACCTGACCCACATGTTCCCCACAGCAGCTCCTGCCCCATAGATCTGACCCACAGCATCTCCTGCCACATAGATCTGACCCAAATCAGCCCCACAGCATCTCCTGCCCCATAGATCTGACCCACATGTGCCCCACAGCAGCTCCAAACTCATAGATCTGACTCACATCAGTCCAACAGCAGATTTTGCACCAGAGATATGTCCCTCATATTCCCCACAGCAACTCCTGCCCCATAGAGCTGACCTACATCATCCCCTCTGCAGCTCCTGCCCCATAGGTCTGACCCACATGTGCCCCACAGCAGCTCCTGCCATATAGATTTAACCACCATCAGCCCCAAAGCAGCTCCTACCCCATAGATCTGACCCACATGTGCTCCACTGCAGCTCCAGTCCCGTAGATCTGAACCACAGCAGCCCATGCCCCATAGATCTGACCCTCATCAGCAACACAGCAGCTCCTGACCCATACATCTGACCCAAATCTGCCCCACACCATCTCCTGCCCCATAGATCTAACTCACATGTGCCCCGCAGCAGCTCCTGCCCATAGATCTGACCCACATCTGCCCCACAGCAGCTCCTGCCCCATAGACCCTACCAACATGTGCAGCACAGCAGCTCCTGCCCATAGATCTGACCCACATCTGCCCCACAGCAGCTCCTGCCCCATAGATCTGACCCCCATCTGCCCCACAGCAGCTCCTGCCTCATACATCTGACTCAGAGCATCTCCTGCCCCATAGAACTGGCCCACAGCAGCCACAGCAGCTCCTGACCTATAGATCTGACCCACATCTGACCCACAGCAGGTCCTGCCCCATAGATCTGACCCACATCTGCCACACAGCAGCCTTTGCCCCATAGATCTGACCCACATCTGCCCCACAGCATCTCCTGCCTCATAGATCTGACCCACATGTGCCCCACAGCAGCTCCTGCCTCATACATCTGACTCACAGCATCTCCTGCCCCATAGAACTGGCCCACATCAGCGACACGAGCTCCTGACCTATAGATCTGACCCACATCAGCCCCACAGCAGATTTTGCCCCATAGATCTGACCCACATCTGCCCCACAGCAGCTCTTGCCCCATACATCTTACCCAGATCTGCCCCACAGCAGCTCCTAACACATAGATCTGACCCACATGTGCCCCAGAGCTGCTCCTGCCCCATAGATCTGAACCACAGCAGCTCCTGTCTCATAGATCTTACCCACATCAGCCCCACAGCAGATTTTGCCCCATAGTTATGCCCCAAATCTGCCCAACAGCAACTCCTGCCCCATAGATCTGACCCACATGTGCCCCACAGCAGCTCCAAACTCATAGATCTGACTCACATCAGTCCAACAGCAGATTTTGCACCATAGATATGTCCCTCACATTCCCCACAGCAACTCCTGCCCCATAGATCTGACCTACATCATCCCCTCTGCAGCTCCTGCCCCATAGGTCTGACCCACATGTGCCCCACAGCAGCTCCTGCCATATAGATCTAACCACCATCAGCCCCAAAGCAGCTCCTGCCCCATAGATCTGACCCAAGTCAGCCCCACAGCAGCTCCTGCCTTATAGATCTAACCACCATCAGCCCCAAAGCAGCTCCTGCCCCATAGATCTGACCCAAGTCAGCCCCACAGCAGCTCCTGCCTTATAGATCTAACCACCATCAGCCCCACAACAGCTTCTACCCCATAGATCTGACCCACATGTGCTCCACTGCAGCTCCAGTCCCGTAGATCTGAACCACAGCAGCCCATGCCCCATAGATCTGACCCTCATCAGCAACACAGCAGCTCCTGACCCATACATCTGACCCAAATCTGCCCCACACCATCTCCTGCCCCATAGATCTAACTCACATGTGCCCCACAGCAGCTCCTGCCCATAGATCTGACCCACAGCAGCTCCTGCCCTATAGATCTGATTCAAATCTGCCCCACAGCAGCTCCTGCTCCATAGATCTGACCCACATGTGCCCCAGAGCAGCTCTGCCCCATTGATTTGACCCACATCAGCCCCACAGGAGATCCTGCCCCATAGATCTGACCCACATCAGCCCCACAGCAGATTTTGCCCCATAGATATGTGCCACGTCTGCCCCACAGCAGCTCCTGCGACATAGATCTTACCCAGATCTGCTCCACAGCAGCTGCTGCCCCAAAGATCTGACCAACATCAGCCCCACAGCAGCTCCTGCCCCATAGATCTGACCCACATCTGCCCCACAGCAGCTCCTGCCCCATAGACCCTACCAACATGTGCCCCACAGCAGCTCCTGCCCATAGATCTGACCCACATCTGCCCCACAGCAGCTCCTGCCCCATAGATCTGACCCACATCTGCCCCACAGCAGCTCCTGCCTCATACATCTGACTCACAGCATCTCCTGCCCCATAGAACTGGCCCACATCAGCCACAGCAGCTCCTGACCTATAGATCTGACCCACATCTCACCCACAGCAGCTCCTGCCCCATAGATCTGACCCACATCTGCCACACAGCAGCCTTTGCCCCATAGATCTGACCCACATCTGCCCCACAGCAGCTCCTGCCCCATAGATCTGACCCACATCTGCCCCAGAGCAGCTCCTACCCCATAGATCTGACCCACATCTGACCCACAGCAGCTCCTACCCAAAGATCTGACCCACATCATCTCGACAGCAGCTCCTGCCCCATAGATCTGACCCACATGTGCCCCACAGCAGCTCCTAACACATAGATCTGACCCACATGTGCCCCAGAGCTGCTCCTGCCCCATAGATCTGAACCACAGCAGCTCCTGTCTCATAGATCTTACCCACATCAGCCCCACAGTCGATTTTGCCCCATAGTTATGTCCCACATCTGCCCAACAGCAACTCCTGCCCCATAGATCTGACCCACATGCGCCCCACAGCAGCTCCTGACCTATAGAACTGACCCACATCTGACCCACAGCAGCTCCTGCCCCATAGATCTAACCACCATCAGCCCCAAAGCAGCTCCTGCCCCATAGATTTGACCCACATCAGCCACACAGCATCTCCCGCCCCATAGATGTGACCCACATCTGCACCACAGCAGCTCCTGCTCCATAAATCTGACCAACATCAGGCCCACATTTGTTCCTGCCCCATAGATCTGACCCACAGCAGCCCCTGCCTCATAGATCTGACCCACAAGTGCCCCACAGCAGCTCCAGCCCAATAGACCTGACCCACATCTGCCCCAAAGCATCTCCTGCCCCATAGATCTTTCCTACATCAGCCCCACAGCACCTCCGGCCCAATAGATCTGACCCACATGTGCCCCACAGCAGCTCCTGCCCCATAGATCTGACCCACATCAACCATGTTGATAAACATGAAAACATACAACATGGGTTGTATCAACCATGTAATCCATGGTGTCCCTATGTGTCCCAATGTCACCCTATGGGTCCCAGTGTCTCCCTATGGGTCACTATGTGTCCCTATGTGTCCCAATGTCCCCCCTATTGGTTGCTATGTGCCTCTATGGGTTCTCTATGGGGCTCTATGGGGTGCCTATGGAGCTCTATGGGGCGTTCTGAGGTTTCTATGGGGTGTCTATGGAACGCTATGGTGTGTCTATTTGGTAAATTAGTTTCTATGGGTGGCTATGGGAGCTCTATGGGGCACAATGGGTTGCCTACGGGGCTCTATGGGATGTCTGTGGGGCTCTATGGCGCGGCTATATGTCCTTATGTGGTGTCTATGTGGCACTATGTTGTGCTATGGGGTGCTGTGAGGCACTATGGGGTGCTATGGGGCTCTATGGAGCAGTATAGGGTGTCTATGGGTCTCTATGGGGTGCAATGGGGCGCTGTGGGGCACAAGAGAGTGTCTATGAGGCTCCATGGGCTGCTATGGGGCACTATGGAGTAGCTATAGGGTGCTATGGGGTCTCTTTGGGCCCCTATGGGTCACTATGGGGCTCTATGGGGTATCTTTGTGTTCCTATGGGGCACTATGGGTGACTATGGGGTCGCTATGGGTTTCTTTGAGGCACTATGTTTCTCAATGGGGTCTCTATGGGTCTCAATTTATCCTTATGGCTCCCAATGACTGTCTATGGGTCTCTATGTGTCCCTATGGGTCCCAGTGTCTCTCTATGTGTCCCTATGGGTCCCAGTGTCTCTCTATGGGTCCCAATGTCTTCCTCTGGATCTCTATGGGTCCCTAGGGGTCCCAGTGTCTCTCTATGTCCCCCTGTCTAGGTGGTAACTATACAGATGGTAACAAAGATGGTAACAAATGTACAGAGGTTCTAAGCGAGAGAGAAACTCACCAGTGGTGATGCCTTCGCTGAGGAAGCTGGGGCGGTCTTCACTGCAGAGCGATGTCCAAGAGATGCTGCCTCACAGAATCACAGAATTCTCAAGGTTGGAAAAGGGCTGCCAGCTTTTGTAGGAGAATAGCATGGGAGACAGTTGTGAAGGCTTTGCTGAAGTCCAAGTAGAGCACATCAACAGCCTTTCTTTCTTTCCTTCATCCATCAGATGGGTCACAGGATCGTAGAAGGAGATCAGATTGGTCAAGCAGGAGCTGCCCTTCACGAACCCATGCTGGCTAGGTCTGATCTCCTGCTCATCCCACACCTGCCGCATCTGTCATCTCCCTCAAGACAATTCGTTCCATTCCCTTCCCTGGCACCGAGGTCAGGCTAACAGGCCTGGAGTTGCCCGGATCCTCCTGACAACCTTGCTTGGAAATGGGAGTCACGTTGGCAAGCCTCCAGTCTTCTGGGACCTCACCCGGTAACAGGGAGCTCGGAAAGATAATGGAAAGCGGCTCGAGTGAGGGTCAGCCCTTAAATGAGGTCTCAGAGGAGGTGGAGTCGAGCTCCAGCCCTCCCGGGAGCACAGCTCCATTACTCTCACCTGTGCTCCCGCAGCTGACCCCACACTTGCCTCAGCTGATTAATCAGAGGTTCAGGCTGTGATTACCAATCTCCCACACAGCCCCTGTGGGTCCCAATGTTTCCCTATGGATCTCTGGGTGTCCCTATAGGACTCTATGGGGTTATTATGCCTCTAAATGGGTCCCTATATGTCTCTATGTCTCTCTATGGGGTCCCTATGTGTCCCAATGTCCCTACTATGGTTTGCTATGTGCCTCTATGGGGTCTCTATGGGGTCTTTTATGGGTAACTATCGTCCCAAATGTATTCCTAAGGGTATCTATGGGTTTCAATGTGGTCCCTATGTGCCTCTATGGGGTCTCTTATGGGTCTCAACGAAGTCCCTATGTGTCTCTATGGGTCTCACTGTCCACCACTGTAATCCATGTGGTCCCTATGTGTCCCAATATCCCCATATGGGTCCCAGTGTCTCCCTATGGGTCACTATGTGTCCCTATGTGTCCCAATGTCCCCCCTATGGGTTGCTATGTGCCTCAATGGGCTCTCTTATGGATAGCTCTGGGCCCAAATGTCTCCCTGTGGGTATCTATGGGTTACATTAGGTCCCTATGTGCCTCTATGGGGTCTCTTATGGGTCTCAGCGGGTTCCCTATGTGTCTCTATGGGTCTCACTGTCCCCCACTGTAATCCATGGGGTCCTTATGTGTCCCATTGTCCCCCTATGGGATCCAGTGTCTCCTCATGGGTCACGGTGTGTCCCTATGTGTCCCTATGTCCCCCCTATGGGTTGCTATGTGCCTCTATGGGGTCTCTGTGGGGTCTCTTATGGATATCTCTGGGCCCAAATGTCTTCCTACAAGTATCTATGAGTTTCAATGTGGTCCCTAGGTGCCTCTATGGGGTCTCTTATGGGTCTCAGCGGGGTCCTTATGTATCTCTATGGGTCTCACTATCCCCCACTGTAATTCATTGGGTCCCTATGTGTCCCAATGTCCCCCCTATGGGTTGCTATGTGCCCCTATGGGGTCTCTACGGGGTCTCTTATGGTTATCTCTGGGCCCAAATGTCTTCCTTTGGGTATCTATAAGTTTCAAAGTCGTCCTATGTGTCCCTATGGGTCTTAATGGCTCCTAATGTGTCCCTACGAGTCTATATGTGGTCTCACTGTCCCAGTGGGTCTCTATGTGTTCCTATGTGTCTATATGGAGTCTCTATCTGGTTTCTATGGGTCTTGGTGTCCCTCTATGTGTCACTTTGTGCCTCTATGGGGTCTCCATGGCTTTCTATGGGGTCTCTATGTCTCTCTTTGGGTCCCTATTGGTCCCAATAGGTCCCTATGAGTCTCTATGATGTCTCCCTTTGTCCCCATATGGGTCCCAGTGTGACCCACATGTGCCCACAGCAGCTCCTGCCCCATAGACCTGACCCACATGTTCCCCACAGCAGCTCCTGCCCCATAGATCTGACCCACAGCATCTCCTGCCACATAGATCTGACCCAAATCAGCCCCACAGCATCTCCTGCCCCATAGATCTGACCCACATGTGCCCCACAGCAGCTCCAAACTCATAGATCTGACTCACATCAGTCCAACAGCAGATTTTGCACCATAGATATGTCCCTCATATTCCCCACAGCAACTCCTGCCCCATAGATCTGACCTACATCATCCCCTCTGCAGCTCCTGCCCCATAGGTCTGACCCACATGTGCCCCACAGCAGCTCCTGCCATATAGATCTAACCACCATCAGCCCCAAAGCAGCTCCTGCCCCATAGATCTGACCCAAGTCAGCCCCACAGCAGCTCCTGCCTTATAGATCTAACCACCATCAGCCCCACAACAGCTTCTACCCCATAGATCTGACCCACATGTGCTCCACTGCAGCTCCAGTCCCGTAGATCTGAACCACAGCAGCCCATGCCCCATAGATCTGACCCTCATCAGCAACACAGCAGCTCCTGACCCATACATCTGACCCAAATCTGCCCCACACCATCTCCTGCCCCATAGATCTAACTCACATGTGCCCCACAGCAGCTCCTGCCCATAGATCTGACCCACAGCAGCTCCTGCCCTATAGATCTGATTCAAATCTGCCCCACAGCAGCTCCTGCTCCATAGATCTGACCCACATGTGCCCCAGAGCAGCTCTGCCCCATTGATTTGACCCACATCAGCCAGACAGGAGATCCTGTCCCATAGATCTGACCCACATCTGCCCCACAGCAGCTCCTGCCTCATACATCTGACTCACAGCATCTCCTGCCCCATAGAACTGGCCCACATCAGCCACAGCAGCTCCTGACCTATAGATCTGACCCACATCTGACCCACAGCAGCTCCTGCCTCATACATCTGACTCACAGCATCTCCTGCCCCATAGAACTGGCCCACATCAGCCACAGCAGCTCCTGCCCCATAGATCTGACCCACATCTGACCCACAGCAACTCCTGACCTATAGATCTGACCCACATCTGACCCACAGCAGCTCCTGCCCCATAGATATGTGCCACGTCTGCCCCACAGCAGCTCCTGCGACATAGATCTTACCCAGATCTGCTCCACAGCAGCTGCTGCCCCAAAGATCTGACCAACATCAGCCCCACAGCAGCTCCTGCCCCATAGATCTGACCCACATCTGCCCCACAGCAGCTCCTGCCCATAGATCTGACCCACATCTGCCCCACAGCAGCTCCTGCCCCTTATATCTTACACAGATCTGCCCCACCGCAACTCCTACCCAAAGATCTGACCCACATCATCTCGACAGCAGCTCCTAACACATAGATCTGACCCACATGTGCCCCACAGCAGCTCCTAACACATAGATGTGACACACATGTGCCCTAGAGCTGCTCCTGCCCCATAGATCTGAACCACAGCAGCTCCTGTCTCATAGATCTTACCCACATCAGCCCCACAGCACATTTTGCCCCATAGTTATGTCCCACATCTGCCCCACAGCAGCTCCTGCCCCATAGATCTGACCCACATGTGCCCCACAGCAGCTCCAGCCCAATAGACCTGACCCACATCTGCCCCAAAGCATCTCCTGCCCCATAGATCTGACCCACAAGTGCCCCACAGCAGCTCCTACCCCATAGATCTGACCCAAATCTTCCCTACATCAGCTCCTGCCCATAGATCTGACCCACATCAGCCCCACAGCAGCTCCTACCCCATAGATCTGACCCACATCAGCCCCACAGCAGATTTTGCCCCATAGATATGTGCCATGTCTGCCCCACAGCAGCTCCTGCGACATAGATCTTACCCAGATCTGCTCCACAGCAGCTGCTGCCCCAAAGATCTGACCAACATCAGCCCCACAGCAGCTCCTGCCCCATAGATCTGACCCACATCTGCCCCACAGCAGCTCCTGCCCCATAGACCCTACCAACATGTGCAGCACAGCAGCTCCTGCCCACAGATCTAACCCACATCTGCCCCACAGCAGCTCCTGCCCCATAGATCTGACCCACATCTGCTCCACAGCATCTCCTGCCCCATAGATCTGACCCCCATCTGCCCCACAGCAGCTCCTGCCTCATACATCTGACTCACAGCATCTCCTGCCCCATAGAACTGGCCCACATCAGCCACAGCAGCTCCTGACCTATAGATCTGACCCACATCTGACCCACAGGAGATCCTGCCCCATAGATCTGACCCATATCTGACCCACAGCAGCTCCTGCCCCATAGATCTCACCCACATCTGCCCCACAGCAGATCCTGCCCCATAGATCTGACCCATATCTGACCCACAGCAGCTCCTGCCCCATAGATCTGACCCACATCTGACCCACAGCAGCTCCTGCCCCATATATCTGACCCACATCTGCCACACAGCAGACTTTACCCCATAGATCTGACCCACATCTGCCCCACAGCAGCTCCTGCCCCATAGATCTCTCCCACATCTACCCCACAGAAGCTCCTGCCCCATAGATCTGACCCACATCTGCCCCACAGCAGCTCCTGCCCCATAGACCCTACCAACATGTGCAGCACAGCAGCTCCTGCCCAGAGATCTAACCCGCATCTGCCCCACAGCAGCTCCTGCCCCATAGATCTGACCCACATCTGCTCCACAGCAGCTCCTGCCCCATAGATCTGACCTACATCTGCTCCACAGCATCTCCTGCCCCATAGATCTGACCCCCATCTGCCCCACAGCAGCTCCTGCCTCATACATCTGACTCACAGCATCTCCTGCCCCATAGGACTGGCCCACATCAGCCACAGCAGCTCCTGACCTATAGATCTGACCCACATCTGACCCACAGCATCTCCTGCCCCATAGACCTGACCCACTTCTGCCACACAGCAGCCTTTGCCCCATAGATCTGACCCACATCTGCCCCACAGCATCTCCTGCCTCATACATCTGACTCACAGCATCTCCTGCCCCATAGATCTGACCCACATCTGCCCCACAGCAGCTCCTGCCTCATACATCTGAGTCACAGCATCACATGTGCCCCATAGAACAGGCCCACATCAGCCACAGCAGCTCCTGACCTATAGCTCTGACCCACATCAGCCCCACAGCTGCTCCTGCCCCATAGATCTGACCCACATCTGCCCCACAGCAGCTCCTGCCCCATAGATCTGACCCACATCTGCTCCACAGCATCTCCTGCCCCATAGACCTGACCCACATCTGACCCACAGCAGCTCCTGCCCCATAGATCTGACCCACATCTGCCCCACAGCAGCTCCTGCCCCATAGATCTGACCCACATCTGACCCACAGCAGCTCCTGCCCCATAGATCTGACCCACATCTGCCACACAGCAGCCTTTGCCCCATAGATCTGACCCACATCTGCCCCACAGCATCTCCTGCCCCATAGATCTGACCCACATCTGTCCCACAGCAGCTCCTGTCCCTTACATCTTACACAGATCTGCCCCACAGCAGCTCCTGCCCCATAGATCCGACCCCCATCTGCCCCACAGCAGCCTTTGCCCCATAGATCTGACCCACATCTGCCCCACAGCAGCTCCTGCCCCATAGATCTTACCCACATATGCCACACAGCAGCCTTTGCCCCATAGATCTGACCCACATCTGCCCCACAGCATCTCCTGCCCCATAGATCTGACCCACATCAGCCACACAGCATCTCCCGCCCCATAGATGTGACCCACATCTGCACCACAGCAGCTCCTCCCCATAGATATGCCCTACATCTGCCCCACATCAGCTCCTGAAACATAGATCTGACCCACATCTTCGCCACAACAGCTCCTGCCCCATAGATCTGACCCACATCAGACCCACAGCTGATCCTCCCCAAAGATCTGACACACATCTGCCCAAGAGCTGCTCCTGCCCCATAGATCTGAACCACAGCAGCTCCTGTCTCATCGATCTAACCCACATCTGCCACACAGAAGCTCCTGCCCCATAGATCTGACCCACATCTGCTCCACAGCATCACCTGCCCCGTAGATCTGACCCCCATCTGCCCCACAGCAGCTCCTGCCTCATACATCTGACTCACACCATCTCCTGCCCCATAGAACTGGCCCACATCAGCCACAGCAGCTCCTGACCTATAGATCTGACCCACATCTGCCCCACAGCAGCTCCTGCCCCATAGATCTGACCCACATCTGCCCCACAGCAGCTCCTGCCTCATAGACCCTACCAACATGTGCAGCACAGCAGCTCCTGCCCATAGATCTAACCCACATCTGCCCCACAGCAGCTCCCGCCCCATAGATCTGACCCACATCTGCTCCACAGCATCTCCTGCCCCATAGATCTGACCCCCATCTGCCACAGCAGCTCCTGCCTCATACATCTGACTCACAGCATCTCCTGCCCCATAGAACTGGCCCACATCAGCCACAGCAGCTCCTGACCTATAGATCTGACCCACATCTGACCCACAGCAGCTTCTGCCCCATAGATCTGACCCACATCTGCCACACAGCAGCCTTTGCTCCATAGATCTGACCCACATCTGCCCCACAGCATCTCCTGCCCCATAGATCTGACCCACATCTGCCCCACAGCAGCTCCTGCCCCATAGATCTGACCCACATCTGACCCACAGCAGCTCCTCCCCATAGATATGCCCTACATCTGCCCCACATCAGCTCCTGCAACATAGATCTGACCCACATCTGACCCACAGCAGCTCCTCCCCATAGATATGCCCTACATCTGCCCCACATCAGCTCCTGCAACATAGATCTGACCCACATCTGCACCACAGCAGCACCTGCCCCATAGATCTGACCCACATCTGCCCCACAGCAGCTCCTGCCCCATAGACCTTACCAACATGTGCAGCACAGCAGCTCCTGCCCATAGATCTGACCCACATCTGCCCCACAGCAGCTCCTGCCCATAGATCTGACCCACATCTGCCCCACAGCAGCTCCTGCCCCATAGATCTGACCCACATCTGCTCCACAGCATCTCCTGCCCCATAGATCTGACCTCCATCTGCCCCACAGCAGCTCCTGCCTCATACATCTGACTCACAGCATCTCCTGCCCCATAGAACTGGCCCACATCAGCCACAGCAGCTCCTGACCTATAGCTCTGACCCACATCTGCTCCACAGCATCTCCTACCCCATAGATCTGACCCACATCAGCCCCACAGCATCTCCTGCCCCATAGATCTGACCCCCATCTGCCCCACAGCAGCTCCTGCCCCATAGATATGTGCCACGTCTGCCCCACAGCAGCTCCTGCGACATAGATCTTACCCAGATCTGCTCCACAGCAGCTGCTGCCGCAAAGATCTGACCAACATCAGCCCCACAGCAGCTCCTGCCCCATAGATCTGACCCACATCTGCCCCACAGCAGCTCCTGCCCCATAGATCTGACCCACATCTGCCCCACAGCAGCTCCTGCCCCATAGATCTGACCCAGATCTGCCCCACAGCAGCTCCTACCCAAAGATCTGACCCACATCATCTCGACAGCAGCTCCTGCCCCATAGATCTGACCCACATCTGCCCCACAGCAGCTCCTGCCCCATACATCTTACCCAGATCTGCCCCACAGCAGCTCCTACCCAAAGATCTGACCCACATCATCTCGACAGCAGCTCCTGCCCCATAGATCTGACCCACATGTGCCCCACAGCAGCTCCTAACACATAGATCTGACCCACATGTGCTTCAGAGCTGCTCCTGCCCCATAGATCTGAACCACAGCAGCTCCTGTCTCATAGATCTAATCCACATCTGCCCCACAGCAGCTCCTGCCCCATAGATCTGACCCACATCTGCTCCACAGCATCTCCTGCCTCATACATCTGACTCACAGCATCTCCTGCCCCATAGATCTGACCCCCATCTGCCCCACAGCAGCTCCTGCCTCATACATCTGACTCACAGCATCTCCTGCCCCATAGAACTGGCCCACATCAGCCACAGCAGCTCCTGACCTATAGATCTGACCCACATCAGCCCCACAGCAGATTTTGCCCCATAGATCTGACCCACATCTGCCCCACAGCAGCTCCTGCCCCATACATCTTACCCAGATCTGCTCCACAGCAGCTCTTACCCAAAGATCTGACCCACATCATCTCGACAGCAGCTCCTGCCCCATAGATCTGACCCACATGTGCCCCACAGCAGCTCCTAACACATAGATCTGACCCACATATGCCCCAGAGCTGCTCCTGCACCATAGATCTGAACCACAGCAGCTCCTACCCCATAGATCTGACCCAAATCTTCCCTACATCAGCTCCTGCCCATAGATCTGACCCACATCAGCCCCACAGCAGCTCCTACCCCATAGATCTGACCCACATCAGCCCCACAGCAGATTTTGCCCCATAGATATGTGCCATGTCTGCCCCACAGCAGCTCCTGCGACATAGATCTTACCCAGATCTGCTCCACAGCATCTCCTGCTCCATAGATCTGACCCCCATCTGCCCCACAGCAGCTCCTGCCCCATAGACCCTACCAACATGTGCAGCACAGCAGCTCCTGCCCATAGATCTGACCCACATCTGCTCCACAGCATCTCCTGCCCCATAGATTAGACCCATATCTTCCCTACATCAGCTCCTGCCCATAGATCTGACCCACATCAGCCCCACAGCAGCTCCTACCCCATAGATCTGACCCACATCAGCCCCACAGCAGATTTTGCCCCATAGATATGTGCCACGTCTGCCCCACAGCAGCTCCTGCGACATAGATCTTACCCAGATCTGCTCCACAGCAGCTGCTGCCCCATAGATCTGACCAACATCAGCCCCACAGCAGCTCCTGCCACATTGGTCTGACCCACATCTGCCCCACAGCAGCTCCTGCCCTATAGATCTGACCCACATCTGCCCCACAGCAGATCCTGCCCCATAGATCTGACCCACATCTGCCCCACAGCAGCTCCTGCCCCATAGATCTGACCCACATCTGACTCACAGCAGCTCCTGCCCCATATATCTGACCCACATCTGCCACACAGCAGCCTTTACCCCATAGATCTCTCCCACATCTACCCCACAGAAGCTCCTGCCCCATAGATCTGACCCACATCTGCCCCACAGCAGCTCCTACCCCATAGACCCTACCAACATGTGCAGCACAGCAGCTCCTGCCCAGAGATCTAACCCACATCTGCCCCACTGCAGCTCCTGCCCCATAGATCTGACCCACATCTGCTCCACAGCATCTCCTGCCCCATAGATCTGACCCCCTTCTGCCCCACAGCAGCTCCTGCCTCATACATCTGACTCACAGCATCTCCTGCCCCATAGAACTGGCCCACAGCAGCCACAGCAGCTCCTGACCTAAAGATCTGACCCACATCAGCCCCACAGCAGCTCCTGCCCCATAGATCTGACCCACATCTGCCCCACAGCAGCTCCTGCCCCATAGATCTGACCCACATCTGATCCACAGCAGCTCCTGCCCCATAGATCTGACCCACATCTGCCACACAGCAGCCTTTGCCCCATAGATCTGACCCACATCTGCCCCACAGCATCTCCTGCCCCATAGATCTGACCCACATCTGCCCCACAGCTGCTCCTGCCTCATACATCTGACTCACAGCATCTCCTGCCCCATAGAACTGGCGCACACGAGCCACAGCAGCTCCTGCCCCATAGATCTGACCCACATCTGACCCACAGCAGCTCCTGCCCCATAGATCTGACCCACATCTGCCACACAGCAGCCTTTGCCCCATAGATCTGACCCACATCAGCCACACAGCATCTCCTGCCCCATAGATGTGACCCACATCTGCCCCACAGCAGCTCCTGCCCCATAGACCCTACCAACATGTGCAGCACAGCAGCTCCTGCCCATAGATCTAACCCACATCTGCACCACAGCAGCTCCTCCCCATAGATATGCCCTACATCTGCCCCACATCAGCTCCTGCAACATAGATCTGACCCACATCTGCCCCACAGCAGCTCCTGCCCTATAGATCTGACCCACATCTGCCCCACAGTAGATCCTGCCCCATAGATCTGACCCACATCAGCCCCACAGCAGATCCTCCCCAAAGATCTGACACACATCTGCCCCACTGCTGCTCCTACACCACAGATCTGACCTACATCATCTCCACTGCAGCTCCTGCCCATAGATCTGACCCGCATCAGCCACACAGCAGGTCCTGCCCCATAGACCTGACACACATCAGCCCCACAGCAGCTCCTGCCTCATAGATCTGACTCACAGCATCTCCTGCCCCATAGATCTGACCCACATCAGACCCAGAGCATCTCCTGCCACATAGATCTGACCCACATTTACCCCAAAGCAGCACCTAAACCATAGATCTGAGCCACATGTGCCTCACAGCTGCTCCTGCCCCATAGATCTGAACCACAGCAGTTCCTGCCCCATAGATCAGACCCAAATCTTCCCTACATCAGCTCCTGCCCATAGATCTGACCCACATCAGCCCCACAGCAGCTCCTACCCCATAGATCTGACTCACAGCATCTCCTGCCCCATAGATCTGACCCACATCAGACCCAGAGCATATCCTTCCCCATAGATCTGACCGACATCTGCTCCACAGCATCTCCTGCCCCATAGATCTGACCCACATCTGCCCCACAGCAGCTCCAAACTCATACATCTGACTCACAGCATCTCCTGCCCCATAGAACTGGCCCACATCAGCCACAGCAGCTCCTGACCTATAGATCTGACCCACATCTGCTCCACAGCATCTCCTGCCCCATAGATCTGACCCACATCTGCCACACAGCATCTCCTGCCCCATAGATCTGACCCACATGTGCCCCACAGCAGCTCCTAACACATAGATCTGACCCACATGTGCCCCAGAGCTGCTCCTGCCCCATAGATCTGAACCACAGCAGCTCCTGTCTCATAGATCTGACACAAATCAGCCCCACAGCAGATTTTGCCGCATAGTTATGCCCCACATCTGCCCAACAGCAACTCCTGCCCCATAGGTCTGACCCACATGTGCCCACAGCAGCTCCTGCCATATAGATCTAACCACCATCAGCCCCAAAGCAGCTCCTGCCCCATAGATCTGACCCAAGTCAGCCCCACAGCAGCTCCTGCCTTATAGATCTAACCACCATCAGCCCCACAACAGCTTCTACCCCATAGATCTGACCCACATGTGCTCCACTGCAGCTCCAGTCCCGTAGATCTGAACCACAGCAGCCCATGCCCCATAGATCTGACCCTCATCAGCAACACAGCAGCTCCTGACCCATACATCTGACCCACATCTGCCCCACACCATCTCCTGCCCCATAGATCTAACTCACATGTGCCCCACAGCAGCTCCTGCCCATAGATCTGACCCACAGCAGCTCCTGCCCTATAGATCTGATTCAAATCTGCCCCACAGCAGCTCCTGCTCCATAGATCTGACCCACATGTAACCCAGAGCAGCTCTGCCCCATTGATTTGACCCACATCAGGCCCACAGGAGATCCTGCCCCATAGATGTGACCCACATCAGCCCCACAGCAGATTTTGCCCCATAGATATGTGCCACGTCTGCCCCACAGCAGCTCCTGCCCCATAGATCTGACCCACATCTGCCCCACAGCAGCTCCTGCCCCATAGACCCTACCAACATGTGCAGCACAGCAGCTCCTGCCCATAGATCTAACCCACATCTGCCCCACAGCAGCTCCTGCCCCATAGATCTGACCCACATCTGCTCCACAGCATCTCCTGCCCCATAGATCTGACCCCCATCTGCCACACAGCAGCTCCTGCCTCATACATCTGACTCACAGCATCTCCTGCCCCATAGAACTGGCCCACATCAGCCACAGCAGCTCCTGACCTATAGATCTGACCCACATCTGACTCACAGCAGCTCCTGCCCCATAGATCTGACCCACATCTGCCACACAGCAGCCTTTGCCCCATAGATCTGACCCACATCTGCCCCACAGCATCTCCTGCCCCATAGATCTGACCCACATGTGCCCCAGAGCTGCTCCTGCCCCATAGATCTGAACCACAGCAGCTCCTGTCTCATAGATCTTACCCACATCAGCCCCACAGCAGATTTTGCCCCATAGTTATGTCCCACATCTGCCCAACAGCAACTCCTGCCCCATAGATCTGACCCACATGTGCCCACAGCAGCTCCTGCCCCATAGACCTGACCCACATGTTCCCCACAGCAGCTCCTGCCCCATAGATCTGACCCACAGCATCTCCTGCCACAAAGATCTGACCCAAATCAGCCCCACAGCATCTCCTGCCCCATAGATCTGACCCACATGTGCCCCACAGCAGCTCCAAACTCATAGATCTGACTCACATCAGTCCAACAGCAGATTTTGCACCATAGATATGTCCCTCATATTCCCCACAGCAACTCCTGCCCCATCGATCTGACCTACATCATCCCCTCTGCAGCTCCTGCCCCATAGGTCTGACCCACATGTGCCCCACAGCAGCTCCTGCCATATAGATCTAACCACCATCAGCCCCAAAGCAGCTCCTGCCCCATAGATCTGACCCAAGTCAGCCCCACAGCAGCTCCTGCCTTATAGATCTAACCACCATCAGCCCCACAACAGCTTCTACCCCATAGATCTGACCCACATGTGCTCCACTGCAGCTCCAGTCCCGTAGATCTGAACCACAGCAGCCCATGCCCCATAGATCGGACCCTCATCAGCAACACAGCAGCTCCTGACCCATACATCTGACCCAAATCTGCCCCACACCATCTCCTGCCCCATAGATCTAACTCACATGTGCCCCACAGCAGCTCCTGCCCATAGATCTGACCCACATGTGCCCCAGAGCAGCTCTGCCCCATTGATTTGACCCACATCAGCCCCACAGGAGATCCTGCCCCATAGATCTGACCCATATCAGCCCCACAGCAGATTTTGCCCCATAGATATGTGCCACGTCTACCCCACAGCAGCTCCAGCCCCATAGACCCTTCCAACATGTGCAGCACAGCAGCTCCTGCCCATAGATCTGACCCACATCTGCCCCACAGCAGCTGCTGCCCCATAGATCTGACCCACATCTGCTCCAGAGCATATTTTGCCCCATAGATATGTGCCACGTCTGCCACACAGCAGCCTTTGCCCCATAGATCTGACCCACATCTGCCCCACAGCATCTCCTGCCCCATAGATCTGACCCACATCTGCCCCACAGCAGCTCCTGCCCCATAGATCTGACCCACATCTGCCCCACAGCAGCTCCTGCCTCATACATCTGACTCACAGCATCTCCAGCCCCATAGAACTGGCCGACATCAGCCACAGCAGCTCCTGCCCCATAGTTCTGACCCACATGCGCCCCACAGCAGCTCCTGCCCCATAGGTCTGACCCACATGCGCCTCACAGCAGCTCCTGCCCCATAGATCTAACCACCATCAGCCCCAAAGCAGCTCCTGCCCCATAGATTTGACCCACATCAGCCACACAGCATCTCCCGCCCCATAGATGTGACCCACATCTGCACCACAGCAGCTCCACCCCATAGATATGCCCTACATCTGCCCCACATCAGCTCCTGCGACATAGATCTTACCCAGATCTGCTCCACAGCAGCTGCTGCCCCAAAGATCTGACCAACATCAGCCCCACAGCAGCTCCTGCCCCATAGATCTGACCCACATCTGACCCACAGCAGCTCCTGCCCCATAGACCCTACCAACATGTGCAGCACAGCAGCTCCTGCCCATAGATCTAACCCACATCTGCCCCACAGCAGCTCCTGCCCCATAGATCTGACCCACATCTGCCCCACAGCAGCTCCTGCCCCATAGATCTGACCCACATCTGCCCCACAGCAGCTCCTGCCTCATACATCTGACTCACAGCATCTCCTGCCCCATAGAACTGGCCCACATCAGCCACAGCAGCTCCTGCCCCATAGATCTTACCCACATATGCCACACAGAAGCCTTTGCCCCATAGATCTGACCCACATCTGCCCCACAGCATCTCCTGCCCCATAGATCTGACCCACATCAGCCACACAGCATCTCCCTCACCATAGATGTGACCCACATCTGCACCACAGCAGCTCCTCCCCATAGATATGCCCTACATCTGCCCCACATACGCTCCTGAAACATAGATCTGACCCGCATCTTCGCCACAACAGCTCCTGCCCCATAGATCTGACCCACATCAGACCCACAGCTGATCCTCCCCAAAGATCTGACACACATCTGCCCCAGAGCTGCTCCTGCCCCATAGATCTGAACCACAGCAGCTCCTGCCCCATAGATCTGACCCACATCTGCCCCACAGCAGCTCCTGCCCCATAGATCTGACCCACATCTGCTCCACAGCATCTCCTGCCCCGTAGATCTGACCCCCATCTGCCCCACAGCAGCTCCTGCCTCATACATCAGACTCACAGCATCTCCTGCCCCATAGAACTGGCCCACATCAGCCACAGCAGCTCCTGACCTATAGATCTGACCCACATCTGCTCCACAGCATCTCCTGCCCCATAGATCTGACCCACATCTGCACACAGCAGCCTTTGCTCCATAGATCTGACCCACATCTGCCCCACAGCATCTCCTGCCCCATAGATCTGACCCACATCTGCCCCACAGCAGCTCCTGCCCCATAGATCTGACCCACATCTGCCCCACAGCAGCTCCTGCCTCATACATCTGACTCACAGCATCTCCTGCCCCATAGAACTGGCCCACATCAGCCACAGCAGCTCCTACCCCATAGATCTGACCCACATCAGCCCCACAGCAGATTTTGCCCCATAGGTATGTGCCACGTCTGCCCCACAGCAGCTCCTGCGACATAGATCTTACCCAGATCTGCTCCACAGCAGCTGCTGACCCAAAGATCTGACCAACATCAGCCCCACAGCAGCTCCTGCCCCATAGATCTGACCCACATCTGCCCCACAGCAGCTCCTGCCCCATAGACCCTACCAACATGTGCAGCACAGCAGCTCCTGCCCATAGATCTAATCCACATCTGCCCCACAGCAGCTCCTGCCCCATAGATCTGACCCACATCTGCTCCACAGCAGCTCCTGCCCCATAGATCTGACCCCCATCTGCCCCACAGCAGCTCCTGCCTCATACATCTGACCCACAGCATCTCCTGCCCCATAGAACTGGCCCACATCAGCCACAGCAGCTCCTGACCTATAGATCTGACCCACATCTGCTCCACAGCATCTCCTGCCCCATAGATCTGACCCACATCTGCCCCACAGCAGCTCCTGCCTCATACATCTGACTCACAGCATCTCCTGCCCCTTAGAACTGGCCCACATCAGCCACAGCAGCTCCTGACCTATAGATCTGACCCACATCTGACCCACAGCAGCTCCTGCCCCATAAATCTGACCCACATCTGCCACACAGCAGCTCCTACCCCATAGATCTGACCCACATATGCCACACAGCAGCCTTTGCCCCATAGATCTGACCCACATCTGCCCCACAGCATCTCCTGCCCCATAGATCTGACCCACATGTGCCCCACAGCAGCTCCTAACACATAGATCTGACCCACATGTGCCCCAGAGCTGCTCCTGCCCCATAGATCTGAACCACAGCAGCTCCTGTCTCATAGATCTTACCCACATCAGCCCCACAGCAGATTTTGCCTGATAGTTATGCCCCACATCTGCCCAACAGCAACTCCTGCCCCATAGACCTGACCCACATGTTCCCCACAGCATCTCCTGCCCCATAGAACTGGCCCACATCAGCCACAGCAGCTCCAGACCTATAGATCTGACCCACATCTGACCCACAGCAGCTCCTGCCCCATAGATCTGACCCACATCTGCAACACAGCAGCCTTTGCCCCATAGATCTGACCCACATCTGCCCCACAGCATCTCCTGCCCCATAGATCTGACCCACATCTGCCCCACAGCATCTCCTGCCCCATAGATCTGACCCACATATGCCCCACAGCATCTCCTGCCCCATAGATCTGACCCACATGTGCCCCACAGCAGCTCCTAACACATAGATCTAACCCACATGTGCCCCAGAGCTGCTCCTGCCCCATAGATCTGAACCACAGCAGCTCCTAACACATAGATCTTACCCACATCAGCCCCACAGCAGATTTTGCCCCATAGTTATGTCCCACATCTGCCCAACAGCAACTCCTGCCGCATAGATCTGACCCACATGCGCCTCACAGCAGCTCCTGCCCCATAGATCTAACCACCATCAGCCCCAAAGCAGCTCCTGCCTAATGGATTTGACCCACATCAGCCACACAGCATCTCCTGCCCCATAGATGTGACCCACATCTGCCCCACAGCAGCTCCTCCCCATAGATCTAACACCCATCAGCCTCACAGCAGCTCCTGCCCTATAGATATGCCCTACATCTGCCCCACATCAGCTCCTGCAACAGAGATCTGACCCACATCTGCAACACAGCAGCTCCTTCTCCATAAATCTGACCAACATCAGGCCCACATTTGTTCCTGCCCCATAGATCTG
Organism: Coturnix japonica; assembly: GCF_054131305.1. Lineage (NCBI taxonomy): Eukaryota > Metazoa > Chordata > Aves > Galliformes > Phasianidae > Coturnix > Coturnix japonica. The sequence continues at coordinate 121,779 of NW_028188945.1, read as the reverse complement.
ACCCACAGCAGCCCCTGCCTCATAGATCTGACCCACAAGTGCCCCACAGCAGCTCCAGCCCAATAGACCTGACCCACATCTGCCCCAAAGCATCTCCTGCCCCATAGATCTTTCCTACATCAGCCCCACAGCACCTCCGGCCCAATAGATCTGACCCACATGTGCCCCACAGCAGCTCCTGCCCCATAGATCTGACCCACATCAACCATGTTGATAAACATGAAAACATACAACATGGGTTGCATCAACCATGTAATCCATGGTGTCCCTATGTGTCCCAATGTCACCCTATGGGTCCCAGTGTCTCCCTATGGGTCACTATGTGTCCCTATGTGTCCCAATGTCCCCCCTATGGGTTGCTATGTGCCTCTATGGGGCTCTATGGGGCTCTATGGGGTGCCTATGGAGCTCTATGGGGCGTTCTGAGGTTTCTATGGGGTGTCTATGGAACGCTATGGTGTGTCTATTTGGTAAATTAGTTTCTATGGGTGGCTTTGGGAGCTCTATGGGGCACAATGGGTTGCCTACGGGGCTCTATGGGATGTCTGTGGGGCTCTATGGCGCGGCTATATGTCCTTATGTGGTGTCTATGTGGCACTATGTTGTGCTATGGGGTGCTGTGAGGCACTATGGGGTGCTATGGGGCTCTATGGAGCAGTATAGGGTGTCTATGGGTCTCTATGGGGTGCAATGGGGCGCTGTGGGGCACAAGAGAGTGTCTATGAGGCTCCATGGGCTGCTATGGGGCACTGTGGAGTAGCTATGGGATGATTTGGGGTCTCTTTGTACCCCTATGGGTCACTATGGGTCACTATGTGGTGTCTATGGGGCTCTATGGGGTGGCTATGCGGTGCTGTAGGGTGGCTATGGGGTGCTTTGGGGTATCCTTGGGTTCCTATGGGGCGCTATGGGTGACTATGGGGTGCTATGGTTTGCTATGGGGCTCTATGCGGAAGAATGGGGTCTCTATGGGGCGCTATGAGGTCCCTATGGGGCTCTATGGGGAGTCTATGGGGTGTCTTTGGGGATCTATGGGTTGTCTGTGGGGCTCTATGGGGTCTGCATGGGGTCTGTATGGGGTTCAGTGAGTTTCTATGGGGCTCTATGGGGTGTCTACAGGCACTATGGGGCGATATGGGGTGTCTATGTGGTTCAATTGGGCTCTATGGTGTGGCTGTAGGGCCTTATGTGGTGTCTATGGGGCACTGTGGGCTGCTATGGGGTGCTGTAGGGAGCTATGGAGTGTCTATGGGGCTCTATGGAGCAGTATGCTGTGTCTATGGGTCCCTATGGGGTGCAATGGGGTGCTGTGGGGCACAATGGAGTGTCTATGAGGCTCCATGGGCTGCTATGGGGCACTATGGAGTAGCTATGGGGTGCTATGGGGTCTCTTTGGGCCCCTATGGGTCACTATGGGGCTCTATGGGGTATCTTTGTGTTCCTATGGGGCGCTATGGGTGACTATGGGGTCGCTCTGGTTTTCTTTGAGGCACTATGGGTCTCAATGGGGTCTCTATGGGTCTCAATTTATCCTTATGGCTCCCAATGACTGTCTATGGGTCTCTATGTGTCCCTATGGGTCCCAGTGTCTCTCAATGTGTCCCTATGGGTCCCAGTGTCTCTCTATGGGTCCCAATGTCTTCCTCTGGATCTCTATGGGTCCCTAGGGGTCCCAGTGTCTCTCTATGTCCCCCTGTCTAGGTGGTAACTATACAGATGGTAACAAAGATGGTAACAAATGTACAGAGGTTCTAAGCGAGAGAGAAACTCACCAGTGGTGATGCCTTCGCTGAGGAAGCTGGGGCGGTCTTCACTGCAGAGCGATGTCCAAGAGATGCTGCCTCACAGAATCACAGAATTCTCAAGGTTGGAAAAGGGCTGCCAGCTTTTGTAGGAGAATAGCATGGGAGACAGTTGTGAAGGCTTTGCTGAAGTCCAAGTAGAGCACATCAACAGCCTTTCTTTCTTTCCTTCATCCATCAGATGGGTCACAGGATCGTAGAAGGAGATCAGATTGGTCAAGCAGGAGCTGCCCTTCACGAACCCATGCTGGCTAGGTCTGATCTCCTGCTCATCCCACACCTGCCGCATCTGTCATCTCCCTCAAGACAATTCGTTCCATTCCCTTCCCTGGCACCGAGGTCAGGCTAACAGGCCTGGAGTTGCCCGGATCCTCCTGACAACCTTGCTTGGAAATGGGAGTCACGTTGGCAAGCCTCCAGTCTTCTGGGACCTCACCCGGTAACAGGGAGCTCGGAAAGATAATGGAAAGCGGCTCGAGTGAGGGTCAGCCCTTAAATGAGGTCTCAGAGGAGGTGGAGTCGAGCTCCAGCCCTCCCGGGAGCACAGCTCCATTACTCTCACCTGTGCTCCCGCAGCTGACCCCACACTTGCCTCAGCTGATTAATCAGAGGTTCAGGCTGTGATTACCAATCTCCCACACAGCCCCTGTGGGTCCCAATGTTTCCCTATGGATCTCTGGGTGTCCCTATAGGACTCTATGGGGTTATTATGCCTCTAAATGGGTCCCTATATGTCTCTATGTCTCTCTATGGGGTCCCTATGTGTCCCAATGTCCCCACTATGGTTTGCTATGTGCCTCTATGGGGTCTCTATGGGGTCTTTTATGGGTAACTATCGTCCCAAATGTATTCCTAAGGGTATCTATGGGTTTCAATGTGGTCCCTATGTGCCTCTATGGGGTCTCTTATGGGTCTCAACGAAGTCCCTATGTGTCTCTATGGGTCTCACTGTCCACCACTGTAATCCATGTGGTCCCTATGTGTCCCAATATCCCCATATGGGTCCCAGTGTCTCCCTATGGGTCACTATGTGTCCCTATGTGTCCCAATGTCCCCCCTATGGGTTGCTATGTGCCTCAATGGGCTCTCTTATGGATAGCTCTGGGCCCAAATGTCTCCCTGTGGGTATCTATGGGTTACATTAGGTCCCTAGGTGCCTCTATGGGGTCTCTTATGGGTCTCAGCGGGTTCCCTATGTGTCTCTATGGGTCTCACTGTCCCCCACTGTAATCCATGGGGTCCTTATGTGTCCCATTGTCCCCCTATGGGATCCAGTGTCTCCTCATGGGTCACGGTGTGTCCCTATGTGTCCCTATGTCCCCCCTATGGGTTGCTATGTTCCTCTATGGGGTCTCTTATGGGTCTCAGCAGGGTCCCTATGTGTCTCGATGGATCTGACTGTCCCCCACTTTAATCCATGGGGTCACTATGTGTCCCAATGTCCCCCCTATGGGGTGCTTTGTGCTTGTATGTGGTTTCTTATGGGTATCTCTGGGCCCAAATATCTTCCTATAGCTATCTCTGGGTTTCAATGTGGTCCCTAGGTGCCTCTATGGGGTCTCTTATGGGTCTCAGCGGGGTTTCTATGTGTCTCTATGGGTCTTGCTGTCCCCCACTGTAGTCCAAGGGGTCCCTATGTGTCCCAATGTCCCCATATGGGTCCCAGTGTCTCCCTATGGGTCAGAATGTTTCCCTACGTGTCCCAATGTCCCCCCTATGGGTTGCTATGTGCCTCTATGGGGTCTCTGTGGGGTCTCTTATGGATATCTCTGGGCCCAAATGTCTTCCTACAAGTATCTATGAGTTTCAATGTGGTCCCTAGGTGCCTCTATGGGGTCTCTTATGGGTCTCAGCGGGGTCCTTATGTATCTCTATGGGTCTCACTGTCCCCCACTGTAATTCATTGGGTCCCTATGTGTCCCAATGTCCCCCTATGGGTCCCAGTGTCTTCCTACGGGTCACAATGTGTACCTATGTGTCCCAATGTCCCCCCTATGGGTTGCTATGTGTCCCTATGGGGTCTCTATGGGGTCTCTTATGGTTATCTCTGGGCCCAGATGTCTTCCTTTGGGTATCTATAAGTTTCAAAGTCGTCCTATGTGTCCCTATGGGTCTTAATGGCTCCTAATGTGTCCCTATGAGTCTATATGTGGTCTCACTGTCCCAGTGGGTCTCTATGTGTTCCTATGTGTCTATATGGAGTCTCTATCTGGTTTCTATGGGTCTTGGTGTCCCTCTATGTGTCACTTTGTGCCTCTATGGGGTCTCCATGGGTTTCTATGGGGTCTCTATGTCTCTCTTTGGGTCCCTATTGGTCCCAATAGGTCCCTATGAGTCTCTATGATGTCTCCCTTTGTCCCCATATGGGTCCCAGTGTGACCCACATGTGCCCACAGCAGCTCCTGCCCCATAGACCTGACCCACATGTTCCCCACAGCAGCTCCTGCCCCATAGATCTGACCCACAGCATCTCCTGCCACATAGATCTGACCCAAATCAGCCCCACAGCATCTCCTGCCCCATAGATCTGACCCACATGTGCCCCACAGCAGCTCCAAACTCATAGATCTGACTCACATCAGTCCAACAGCAGATTTTGCACCATAGATATGTCCCTCATATTCCCCACAGCGACTCCTGCCCCATAGATCTGACCTACATCATCCCCTCTGCAGCTCCTGCCCATAGATCTGACCCACATCTGCCCCACAGCAGCTCCTGCCCCATAGATCTGACCCACATCTGCTCCACAGCATCTCCTGCCCCATAGATCTGACCCCCATCTGCCCCACAGCAGCTCCTGCCTCATACATCTGACTCACAGCATCTCCTGCCCCATAGAACTGGCCCACATCAGCCACAGCAGCTCCTGACCTATAGATCTGACCCACATCTGCCACACAGCAGCCTTTGCCCCTTAGATCTGACCAACATCTGCCCCACAGCATCTCCTGCCCCATAGATCTGACCCACATGTGCCCACAGCAGCTCCTGCCCCATAGACCTGACCCACATGTTCCCCACAGCAGCTCCTGCCCCATAGATCTGACCCACAGCATCTCCTGCCACATAGATCTGACCCACAGCAGCTCCTGCCCATAGATCTGACCCACATCAGCCCCACAGCAGATTTTGCCCCATAGATATGTGCCACGTCTGCCCCACAGCAGCTCCTGCGACATAGATCTTACCCAGATCTGCTCCACAGCAGCTGCTGACCCAAGGATCTGACCAACATCAGCCCCACAGCAGCTCCTGCCCCATAGATCTGACCCACATCTGCCCCACAGCAGCTCCTGCCCCATAGACCCTACCAACATGTGCAGCACAGCAGCTCCTGCCCATAGATCTGACCCACATCTGCCCCACAGCAGCTCCTGCCCCATAGATCTGACCCCCATCTGCCCCACAGCATCTCCTGCCCCATAGATCTGACCCACATGTGCCTCACAGCAGCTCCTAATACATAGATCTGACCCAGATGTGCCCCAGACCTGCTCCTGCCCCATAGATCTGAAACACAGCAGCTCCTGTCTCATAGATCTTACCCACATCAGCCCCACAGCAGATTTTGCCCCATAGTTATGCCCCACATCTGCCCCACAGCAACTCCTGCCCCATAGATCTGACCCACATCTGCTCCACAGCAGCTCCTGCCCCATAGATCTGACCCACATCTGCTCCACAGCAGCTCCTGCCCCATAGATCTGACCTACATCTGCTCCACAGCATCTCCTGCCCCATAGATCTGACCCCCATCTGCCCCACAGCAGCTCCTGCCTCATACATCTGACTCACAGCATCTCCTGCCCCATAGAACTGGCCCACATCAGCCACAGCAGCTCCTGACCTATAGATCTGACCCACATCTGACCCACAGCATCTCCTGCCCCATAGACCTGACCCACTTCTGCCACACAGCAGCCTTTGCCCCATAGATCTGACCCACATCTGCCCCACAGCATCTCCTGCCCCATAGATCTGACCCACATGTGCCCCACAGCAGCTCCTAACACATAGATCTGACCCACATGTGCCCCACAGCATCTCCTGCCCCATAGATCTGACCCCCATCTGCCCCACAGCAGCTCCTGCCTCATACATCTGACTCACAGCATCTCCTGCCCCATAGAACTGGCCCACATCAGCCCCACAGCAGATTTTGCCCCATAGTTATGTCCCACATCTGCCCAACAGCAACTCCTGCCCCATAGATCTGACCCACATGTGCCCACAGCAGCTCCTGCCCCATAGACCTGACCCACATGTTCCCCACAGCAGCTCCTGCCCCATAGATCTGACCCACAGCATCTCCTGCCACATAGATCTGACCCAAATCAGCCCCACAGCATCTCTTGCCCCATAGATCTGACCCACATGTGCCCCACAGCAGCTCCTGCCCCATAGATCTGAACCACAACAGCTCCAAACTCATAGATCTGACCCACATCAGCCCCACAGCAGCTCCTGCAACATAGATCTTACCCAGATCTACTCCACAGCAGCTGCTGCCCCAAAGATCTGACCAACATCAGCCCCACAGCAGCTCCTGCCCCATAGATCTGACCCACATCTGACCCACAGCAGCTCCTGCCCCATAGACCCTACCAACATGTGCAGCACAGCAGCTCCTGCCCATAGATCTAACCCACATCTGCCCCACAGCACCTCCTGCCCCATAGATCTGACCCACATCTGCCCCACAGCAGCTCCTGCCCCATAGATCTGACCCACATCTGCCCCACAGCAGCTCCTGCCTCATACATCTGACTCACAGCATCTCCTGCCCCATAGAACTGGCCCACATCAGCCACAGCAGCTCCTGCCCCATAGATCTTACCCACATATGCCACACAGAAGCCTTTGCCCCATAGATCTGACCCACATCTGCCCCACAGCATCTCCTGCCCCATAGATCTGACCCACATCAGCCACACAGCATCTCCCGCCCCATAGATGTGACCCACATCTGCACCACAGCAGCTCCTCCCCATAGATATGCCCTACATCTGCCCCACATCAGCTCCTGAAACATAGATCTGACCCGCATCTTCGCCACAACAGCTCCTGCCCCATAGATCTGACCCACATCAGACCCACAGCTGATCCTCCCCAAAGATCTGACACACATCTGCCCCAGAGCTGCTCCTGCCCCATAGATCTGAACCACAGCAGCTCCTGCCCCATAGATCAGACCCACATCTGCCCCACAGCAGCTCCTGCCCCATAGATCTGACCCACATCTGCCCCACAGCAGCTCCTGCCCCGTAGATCTGACCCCCATCTGCCCCACAGCAGCTCCTGCCTCATACATCAGACTCACAGCATCTCCTGCCCCATAGAACTGGCCCACATCAGCCACAGCAGCTCCTGACCTATAGATCTGACCCACATCTGCTCCACAGCATCTCCTGCCCCATAGATCTGACCCACATCTGCCCCACAGCAGCTCCTGCCCCATAGATCTGACCCACATCTGCTCCACAGCATCTCCTGCCCCATAGATCTGACCCCCATCTGCCCCACAGCAGCTCCTGCCTCATACATCTGACTCACAGCATCTCCTGCCCCATAGAACTGGCCCACATCAGCCACAGCAGCTCCTACCCCATAGATCTGACCCACATCAGCCCCACAGCAGATTTTGCCCCATAGGTATGTGCCACGTCTGCCCCACAGCAGCTCCTGCGACATAGATCTTACCCAGATCTGCTCCACAGCAGCTGCTGACCCAAAGATCTGACCAACATCAGCCCCACAGCAGCTCCTGCCCCATAGATCTGACCCACATCTGCCCCACAGCAGCTCCTGCCCCATAGACCCTACCAACATGTGCAGCACAGCAGCTCCTGCCCATAGATCTAATCCACATCTGCCCCACAGCAGCTCCTGCCCCATAGATCTGACCCACATCTGCTCCACAGCATCTCCTGCCCCATAGATCTGACCCCCATCTGCCCCACAGCAGCTCCTGCCTCATACATCTGACCCACAGCATCTCCTGCCCCATAGAACTGGCCCACATCAGCCACAGCAGCTCCTGACCTATAGATCTGACCCACATCTGCTCCACAGCATCTCCTGCCCCATAGATCTGACCCACATCTGCCCCACATCAGCTCCTGCCTCATACATCTGACTCACAGCATCTCCTGCCCCTTAGAACTGGCCCACATCAGCCACAGCAGCTCCTGACCTATAGATCTGACCCACATCTGACCCACAGCAGCTCCTGCCCCATAAATCTGACCCACATCTGCCACACAGCAGCCTTTGCCCCATAGATCTGACCCACATCTGCCCCACAGCATCTCCTGCCCCATAGATCTGACCCACATGTGCCCCACAGCAGCTCCTAACACATAGATCTGACCCACATGTGCCCCAGAGCTGCTCCTGCCCCATAGATCTGAACCACAGCAGCTCCTGTCTCATAGATCTTACCCACATCAGCCCCACAGCAGATTTTGCCCCATAGTTATGCCCCACATCTGCCCAACAGCAGCTCCTGCCCCATAGACCTGACCCACATGTTCCCCACAGCAGCTCCTGCCCCATAGATCTGACCCACAGCATCTCCTGCCACATAGATCTGACCCACATGTGCCCCACAGCAGCTCCAAACTCATAGATCTGACTCACATCAGTCCAACAGCAGATTTTGCACCATAGATATGTCCCTCATATTCCCCACAGCAGCTCCTGCCCCATAGATCTGACCTACATCATACCCTCTGCAGCTCCTGCCCCATAGGTCTGACCCACATGTGCCCCACAGCAGCTCCTGCCATATAGATCTAAACACCATCAGCCCCAAAGCAGCTCCTGCCCCATAGATCTGACCCAAGTCAGCCCCACAGCAGCTCCTGCCTTATAGATCTAACCACCATCAGCCCCACAGCAGCTCCTGCCCCATAGATCTGACCCACATCTGCCCCACAGCAGCTCCTGCCCCATAGACCCTACCAACATGTGCAGCACAGCAGCTCCTGCCCATAGATCTGACCCACATCTGCCCCACAGCAGCTCCTGCCCCATAGATCTGACCCACATCTGCTCCACAGCATCTCCTGCCCCATAGATCTGACCCCCATCTGCCCCACAGCAGCTCCTGCCTCATACATCTGACTCACAGCATCTCCTGCCCCATAGAACAGGCCCACATCAGCCACAGCAGCTCCTGACCTATAGATCTGACCCACATCTGACCCACAGCAGCTCCTGCCCCATAGATCTGACCCACATCTGCCACACAGCAGCCTTTGCCCCATAGATCTGACCCACATCTGCCCCACAGCATCTCCTGCCCCATAGATCTGACCCACATGTGCCCCACAGCAGCTCCTAACACATAGATCTGACCCACATCTGCCCCACAGCAGCTCCTGCCCCATAGACCCTACCAACATGTGCAGCACAGCAGCTCCTGCCCATAGATCTGACCCACATCTGCCCCACAGCAGCTCCTGCCCCATAGATCTGACCCACATCTGCTCCACAGCATCTCCTGCCCCATAGATCTGACCCCCATCTGCCCCACAGCAGCTCCTGCCTCATACATCTGACTCACAGCATCTCCTGCCCCATAGAACTGGCCCACATCAGCCACAGCAGCTCCTGACCTATAGATCTGACCCACATCTGACCCACAGCAGCTCCTGCCCCATAGATCTGACCCACATCTGCCACACAGCAGCCTTTGCCCCATAGATCTGACCCACATCTGCCCCACAGCATCTCCTGACCTATAGATCTGACCCACATGTGCCCCACAGCAGCTCCTGCCCCATAGATCTGACCCACATGTGCCCCACAGCAGCTCCTAACACATAGATCTGACCCAGATGTGCCCCAGAGCTGCTCCTGCCCCATAGATCTGAACCACAGCAGCTCCTGTCTCATAGATCTTACCCACATCAGCCCCACAGCAGATTTTGCCCCATAGTTATGCCCCACATCTGCCCAACAGCAACTCCTGCCCCATAGATCTGACCCACATGTGCCCACAGCAGCTCCTGCCCCATAGACCTGACCCACATGTTCCCCACAGCAGCTCCTGCCCCATAGATCTGACCCACAGCATCTCCTGCCCCATAGATCTGACCCAAATCAGCCCCACAGCATCTCCTGCCCCATAGATCTGACCCACATGTGCCCCACAGCAGCTCCTGCCATATAGATCTAACCACCATCAGCCCCAAAGCAGCTCCTGCCCCATAGATCTGACCCAAGTCAGCCCCACAGCAGCTCCTGCCTTATAGATCTAACCACCATCAGCCCCACAACAGCTTCTACCCCATAGATCTTACCCACATGTGCTCCACTGCAGCTCCAGTCCCGTAGATCTGAACCACAGCAGCCCATGCCCCATAGATCTGACCCTCATCAGCAACACAGCAGCTCCTGACCCATACATCTGACCCAAATCTGCCCCACACCATCTCCTGCCCCATAGATCTAACTCACATGTGCCCCACAGCAGCTCCTGCCCATAGATCTGACCCACAGCAGCTCCTGCCCTATAAATCTGATTCAAATCTGCCCCACAGCAGCTCCTGCTCCATAGATCTGACCCACATCTGCCCCACAGCAGCTCCTGCCTCATACATCTGAATCACAGCATCTCCTGCCCCATAGAACTGGCCCACATCAGCCACAGCAGCTCCTGACCTATAGATCTGACCCACATCTGACCCACAGCAGCTCCTGCCCCATAGATCCGACCCACATCTGCCACACAGCAGCCTTTGCCCCATAGATCTGACCCACATCTGCCCTACAGCATCTCCTGCCCCATAGATCTGACCCACATGTGCCCCACAGCAGCTCCTAACACATAGATCTGACCCACATGTGCCCCAGAGCTGCTCCTGCCCCATAGATCTGAACCACAGCAGCTCCTGTCTCATAGATCTTACCCACATCAGCCCCACAGCAGATTTTGCCCCATAGTTATGCCCCACATCTGCCCAACAGCAACTCCTGCCCCATAGATCTGACCCACATGTGCCCACAGCAGCTCCTGCCCCATAGATCTGACCCACATCTGCCACACAGCAGCTCCTGCCCCATAGATCTGACCCACAGCATCTCCTGCCACATAGATCTGACCCAAATCAGCCCCACAGCATCTCCTGCCCCATAGATCTGACCCACATGTGCCCCACAGCAGCTCCAAACTCATAGATCTGACTCACATCAGTCCAACAGCAGATTTTGCACCATAGACATGTCCCTCATATTCCCCACAGCAACTCCTGCCCCATAGATCTGACCTACATCATCCCCTCTGCAGCTCCTGCCCCATAGGTCTGACCCACATCAGCCCCACAGCAGATTTTGCCCCATAGATATGTGCCACGTCTGCCCCACAGCAGCTCCTGCGACATAGATCTTACCCAGATCTGCTCCACAGCAGCTGCTGCCCCAAAGATCTGACCAACATCAGCCCCACAGCAGCTCCTGCCCATAGATCTGACCCACATCTGCCCCACAGCAGCTCCTGCCCCATAGACTTTACCAACATGTGCAGCACAGCAGCTCCTGCCCTATAGATCTGATTCAAATCTGCCCCACAGCAGCTCCTGCTCCATAGATCTGACCCACATGTGCCCCAGAGCAGCTCTGCCCCATTGATTTGACCCACATCAGCCCCACAGCAGATTTTGCCCCATAGATATGTGCCACGTCTGCCCCACAGCAGCTCCTGCGACATAGATCTTACCCAGATCTGCTCCACAGCAGCTGCTGCCCCAAAGATCTGACCAACATCAGCCCCACAGCATCTCCTGCCCCATAGATCTGACCCACATCTGCCCCACAGCAGCTCCTGCCCCATAGACCCTACCAACATGTGCAGCACAGCAGCTCCTGCCCCATAGATCTGACCCCCATCTGCCCCACAGCAGCTCCTGCCTCATACATCTGACTCACAGCATCTCCTGCCCCATAGAACTGGCCCACATCAGCCACAGCAGCTCCTGACCTATAGATCTGACCCACATCTGACCCACAGCAGCTCCTGCCCCATAGATCTGACCCACATCTGCCACACAGCAGCTCCTGCCCCATAGATCTGACCCACATGTGCCCGACAGCAGCTCCTAACACATAGATCTGACCCACATGTGCCCCAGAGCTGCTCCTGTTCCATAGATCTGAACCACAGCAGCTCCACTGCAGCTCCAGTCCCGTAGATCTGAACCACAGCAGCCCATGCCCCATAGATCTGACCCTCATCAGCAACACAGCAGCTCCTGACCCATACATCTGACCCAAATCTGCCCCACACCATCTCCTGCCCCATAGATCTAACTCACATGTGCCCCACAGCAGCTCCTGCCCATAGATCTGACCCACAGCAGCTCCTGCCCTATAGATCTGATTCAAATCTGCCCCACAGCAGCTCCTGCTCCATAGATCTGACCCACATGTGCCCCAGAGCAGCTCTGCCCCATTGATTTGACCCACATCAGCCCCACAGGAGATCCTGCCCCATAGATCTGACCCACATCAGCCCCACAGCAGATTTTGCCCCATAGATATGTGCCACGTCTGCCCCACAGCAGCTCCTGCGACATAGATCTGACCCACATCTGCTCCACAGCAGCTCCTGCCTCATACATCTGACCCACATCTGCCCCACAGCAGCTCCTGCCCCATAGATCTGACCCACATCTGCCCCACAGCAGCTCCTGCCCCATAGATCTGACCCACATCTGCTCCACAGCAGCTCCTGCCCCATAGATCTGACCCCCATCTGCCCCACAGCAGCTCCTGCCTCATACATCTGACTCACAGCATCTCCTGCCCCATAGAACTGGCCCACATCAGCCACAGCAGCTCCTGACCTATAGATCTGACCCACATCTGCCACACAGCAGCTCCTGCCCCATAGATCTGACCCACATCTGCCACACAGCAGCTCCTAACACATAGATCTGACCCACAGCATCTCCTGCCACATAGATCTGACCCAAATCAGCCCCACAGCATCTCCTGCCCCATAGATCTGACCCACATGTGCCCCACAGCAGCTCCAAACTCATAGATCTGACTCACATCAGTCCAACAGCAGATTTTGCACCATAGATATGTCCCTCATGTTCCCCACAGCAACTCCTGCCCCATAGATCTGACCTACATCATCCCCTCTGCAGCTCCTGCCCCATAGGTCTGACCCACATGTGCCCCACAGCAGCTCCTGCCATATAGATCTAACCACCATCAGCCCCAATGCAGCTCCTGCCCCATAGATCTGACCCAAGTCAGCCCCACAGCAGCTCCTGCCTTATAGATCTAACCACCATCAGCCCCACAACAGCTTCTACCCCATAGATCTGACCCACATGTGCTCCACTGCAGCTCCAGTCCCGTAGATCTGAACCACAGCAGCCCATGCCTCATAGATCTGACCCTCATCAGCAACACAGCAGCTCCTGACCCATACATCTGACCCAAATCTGCCCCACACCATCTCCTGCCCCATAGATCTAACTCACATGTGCCCCACAGCAGCTCCTGCCCATAGATCTGACCCACAGCAGTTCCTGCCCTATAGATCTGATTCAAATCTGCCCCACAGCAGCTCCTGCTCCATAGATCTGACCCACATGTGCCCCAGAGCAGCTCTGCCCCATTGATTTGACCCACATCAGCCCCACAGGAGATCCTGCCCCATAGATCTGACCCACATCAGCCCCACAGCAGATTTTGCCCCATAGATATGTGCCACGTCTGCCCCACAGCAGCTCCTGTGACATAGATCTTACCCAGATCTTCTCCACAGCAGCTGCTGCCCCAAAGATCTGACCAACATCAGCCCCACAGCAGCTCCTGCCCCATAGATCTGACCCACATCTGCCCCACAGCAGCTCCTGCCCCATAGACCCTACCAACATGTGCAGCACAGCAGCTCCTGCCCATAGATCTGACCCACATCTGCCCCACAGCAGCTCCTGCCCCATAGATCTGACCCACATCTGCTCCACAGCATCTCCTGCCACATAGATCTGACCCCCATCTGCCCCACAGCAGCTCCTGCCTCATACATCTGACTCACAGCATCTCCTGCCCCATAGAACTGGCCCACATCAGCCACAGCAGCTCCTGACCTATAGATCTGACCCACATCTGCCACACAGCAGCCTTTGCCCCATAGATCTGACCCACATCTGCCCCACAGCATCTCCTGCCCCATAGATCTGACCCACATGTGCCCCACAGCAGCTCCTAACACATAGATCTGACCCACAGCATCTCCTGCCACATAGATCTGACCCAAATCAGCCCCACAGCATCTCCTGCCCCATAGATCTGACCCACATGTGCCCCACAGCAGCTCCAAACTCATAGATCTGACTCACATCAGTCCAACAGCAGATTTTGCACCATAGATATGTCCCTCATATTCCCCACAGCAACTCCTGCCCCATAGATCTGACCCACATCAGCCCCACAGCAGATTTTCCCCCATAGATATGTGCCACGTCTGCCCCACAGCAGCTCCTGCGACATAGATCTTACCCAGATCTGCTCCTCAGCAGCTCCTGCCCCATAGATCTGACCCACATCTGCCCCACAGCAGCTCCTGCCCCATAGATCTGACCCACATCTGCCCCACAGCAGCTCCTGCCTCATACATCTGACTCAGAGCATCTCCTGCCCCATAGAACTGGCCCACATCAGCCACAGCAGCTCCTGACCTATAGATCTGACCCACATCTGACCCACAGCAGCTCCTGCCCCATAGATCTGACCCACATCTGCTCCACAGCATCTCCTGCCCCATAGATCTGACCCCCATCTGCCCCACAGCAGCTCCTGCCTCATACATCTGACTCCCAGCATCTCCTGCCGCATAGAACTGGCCCACAGCAGCTCCTGACCTATAGATCTGACCCACATATGACCCACTGCAGCTCCTGCCCCATAGATCTGACCCACATCTGCCCCACAGCATCTCCTGCCCCATATATCTGACCCACATCTGCCCCACAGCAGCTCCTGCCCCATAGATCTGACCCACATCTGACCCACAGCAGCTCCTGCCCCATACATCTTACCCAGATCTGCCCCACAGCAGCTCCTACCCAAAGATCTGACCCACATCATCTCGACAGCAGCTCCTGCCCCATAGATCTGACCCACATGTGCCCCACAGCAGCTCCTAACACATAGATCTGACCCACATGTGCCCCAGAGCTGCTCCTGCCCCATAGATCTGAACCACAGCAGCTCCTGTCTCATAGATCTTACCCACATCAGCCCCACAGCAGATTTTGCCCCATAGTTATGTCCCACATCTGCCCAACAGCAACTCCTGCCCCATAGATCTGACCCACATGTGCCCACAGCAGCTCCTGCCCCATAGACCTGACCCACATGTTCCCCACAGCAGCTCCTGCCCCATAGATCTAACCACCATCAGTCCCAAAGCAGCTCCTGCCCCATAGATTTGACCCACATCAGCCACACAGCATCTCCCGCCCCATAGATGTGACCCACATCTGCACCACAGCAGCTCCTCCCCATAGATCTAACACCCATCAGCCTCACAGCAGCTCCTGCCCCATAGATATGCCCTACATCTGCCCCACATCAGCTCCTGCAACATAGATGTGACCCACATCTGCAACACAGCAGCTCCTGCTCCATAAATCTGACCAACATCAGGCCCACATTTGTTCCTGCCCCATAGATCTGACCCACAGCAGCCCCTGCCTCATAGATCTGACCCACAAGTGCCCCACAGCAGCTCCAGCCCAATAGACCTGACCCACATCTGCCCCAAAGCATCTCCTGCCCCATAGATCTTTCCTACATCAGCCCCACAGCACCTCCGGCCCAATAGATCTGACCCACATGTGCCCCACAGCAGCTCCTGCCCCATAGATCTGACCCACATCAACCATGTTGATAAACATGAAAACATACAACATGGGTTGTATCAACCATGTAATCCATGGTGTCCCTATGTGTCCCAATGTCACCCTATGGGTCCCAGTGTCTCCCTATGGGTCACTATGTGTCCCTATGTGTCCCAATGTCCCCCCTATGGGTTGCTATGTGCCTCTATGGGGCTCTATGGGGTGCCTATGGAGCTCTATGGGGCGTTCTGAGGTTTCTATGGGGTGTCTATGGAACGCTATAGTGTGTCTATTTGGTAAATTAGTTTCTATGGGTGGCTATGGGAGCTCTATGGGGCACAATGGGTTGCCTACGGGGCTCTATGGGATGTCTGTGGGGCTCTATGGCGCGGCTATATGTCCTTATGTGGTGTCTATGTGGCACTATGTTGTGCTATGGGGTGCTGTGAGGCACTATGGGGTGCTATGGGGCTCTATGGAGCAGTATAGGGTGTCTATGGGTCCCTATGGGGTGCAATGGGGCGCTGTGGGGCACAAGAGAGTGTCTATGAGGCTCCATGGGCTGCTATGGGGCACTATGGAGTAGCTATGGGGTGCTATGGGGTCTCTTTGGGCCCCTATGGGTCACTATGGGTCACTATGTGGTGTCTATGGGGCTCTATGGGGTGGCTATGCGGTGCTGTAGGGTGGCTATGGGGTGCTTTGGGGTATCCTTGGGTTCCTATGGGTGACTATGGGGTGCTATGGTTTGCTATGGGGCTCTATGCGGAAGAATGGGGTCTCTATGGGGCGCTATGAGGTCCCTATGGGGCTCTATGGGGAGTCTATGGGGTGTCTTTGGGGATCTATGGGTTGTCTGTGGGGCTCTATGGGGTCTGCATGGGGTCTGTATGGGGTTCAGTGGGTCTCTATGGGGCTCTATGGGGTGTCTACAGGCACTATGGGGCGATATGGGGTGTCTATGTGGTTCAAATGGGCTCTATGGTGTGGCTGTAGGGCCTTATGTGGTGTCTATGGGGCACTGTGGGCTGCTATGGGGTGCTGTGGGGAACTATGGGGTGTCTATGGGGCTCTATGGAGCAGTATGCTGTGTCTATGGGTCCCTATGGGGTGCAATGGGGTGCTGTGGGGCACAATGGAGTGTCTATGAGGCTCCATGGGCTGCTATGGGGCACTATGGAGTAGCTATGGGGTGCTATGGGGTCTCTTTGGGCCCCTATGGGTCACTATGGGGCTCTATGGGGTATCTTTGTGTTCCTATGGGGCGCTATGGGTGACTATGGGGTCGCTCTGGGTTTCTTTGAGGCACTATGTTTCTCAATGGGGTCTCTATGGGTCTCAATTTATCCTTATGGCTCCCAATGACTGTCTATGGGTCTCTATGTGTCCCTATGGGTCCCAGTGTCTGTCAATGTGTCCCTATGGGTCCCAGTGTCTCTCTATGTGTCCCAATGTCTTCCTTTGGATCTCTATGGGTCCCTAGGGGTCCCAGTGTCTCTCTATGTCCCCCTGTCTAGGTGGTAACTATACAGATGGTAACAAAGATGGTAACAAATGTACAGAGGTTCTAAGCGAGAGAGAAACTCACCAGTGGTGATGCCTTCGCTGAGGAAGCTGGGGCGGTCTTCACTGCAGAGCGATGTCCAAGAGATGCTGCCTCACAGAATCACAGAATTCTCAAGGTTGGAAAAGGGCTGCCAGCTTTTGTAGGAGAATAGCATGGGAGACAGTTGTGAAGGCTTTGCTGAAGTCCAAGTAGAGCACATCAACAGCCTTTCTTTCTTTCCTTCATCCATCAGATGGGTCACAGGATCGTAGAAGGAGATCAGATTGGTCAAGCAGGAGCTGCCCTTCACGAACCCATGCTGGCTAGGTCTGATCTCCTGCTCATCCCACACCTGCCGCATCTGTCATCTCCCTCAAGACAATTCGTTCCATTCCCTTCCCTGGCACCGAGGTCAGGCTAACAGGCCTGGAGTTGCCCGGATCCTCCTGACAACCTTGCTTGGAAATGGGAGTCACGTTGGCAAGCCTCCAGTCTTCTGGGACCTCACCCGGTAACAGGGAGCTCGGAAAGATAATGGAAAGCGGCTCGAGTGAGGGTCAGCCCTTAAATGAGGTCTCAGAGGAGGTGGAGTCGAGCTCCAGCCCTCCCGGGAGCACAGCTCCATTACTCTCACCTGTGCTCCCGCAGCTGACCCCACACTTGCCTCAGCTGATTAATCAGAGGTTCAGGCTGTGATTACCAATCTCCCACACAGCCCCTGTGGGTCCCAATGTTTCCCTATGGATCTCTGGGTGTCCCTATAGGACTCTATGGGGTTATTATGCCTCTAAATGGGTCCCTATATGTCTCTATGTCTCTCTATGGGGTCCCTATGTGTCCCAATGTCCCCACTATGGTTTGCTATGTGCCTCTATGGGGTCTTTTATGGGTAACTATCGTCCCAAAT
This sequence comes from Coturnix japonica, assembly GCF_054131305.1. Taxonomy (NCBI): domain Eukaryota; kingdom Metazoa; phylum Chordata; class Aves; order Galliformes; family Phasianidae; genus Coturnix; species Coturnix japonica. The sequence continues at coordinate 103,656 of NW_028188945.1, read as the reverse complement.
GTATTCCTAAGGGTATCTATGGGTTTCAATGTGGTCCCTATGTGCCTCTATGGGGTCTCTTATGGGTCTCAACGAAGTCCCTATGTGTCTCTATGGGTCTCACTGTCCACCACTGTAATCCATGTGGTCCCTATGTGTCCCAATATCCCCATATGGGTCCCAGTGTCTCCCTATGGGTCACTATGTGTCCCTATGTGTCCCAATGTCCCCCCTATGGGTTGCTATGTGCCTCAATGGGCTCTCTTATGGATAGCTCTGGGCCCAAATGTCTCCCTGTGGGTATCTATGGGTTACATTAGGTCCCTATGTGCCTCTATGGGGTCTCTTATGGGTCTCAGCGGGTTCCCTATGTGTCTCTATGGGTCTCACTGTCCCCCACTGTAATCCATGGGGTCCTTATGTGTCCCATTGTCCCCCTATGGGATCCAGTGTCTCCTCATGGGTCACGGTGTGTCCCTATGTGTCCCTATGTCCCCCCTATGGGTTGCTATGTTCCTCTATGGGGTCTCTTATGGGTCTCAGCAGGGTCCCTATGTGTCTCGATGGATCTGACTGTCCCCCACTTTAATCCATGGGGTCACTATGTGTCCCAATGTCCCCCTATGGGTCCCAGTGTCTCCCTATGTGTACCTATGTGTCCCAATGGCCCCCTATGGGTCACTATGTGTCCCAATGTCCCCCCTATGGGTTGCTATGTGCTTGTATGTGGTTTCTTATGGGTATCTCTGGGCCCAAATATCTTCCTATAGCTATCTATGGGTTTCAATGTGGTCCCTATGTGCCTCTATGGGGTCTCTTATGGGTCTCAGCGAGGTTTCTATGTGTCTCTATGGGTCTGGCTGTCCCCCACTGTAGTCCAAGGGGTCCCTATGTGTCCCAATGTCCCCATATGGGTCCCAGTGTCTCCCTATGGGTCAGAATGTTTCCCTACATGTCCCAATGTCCCCCCTATGGGTTGCTATGTGCCTCTATGGGGTCTCTGTGGGGTCTCTTATGGATATCTCTGGGCCCAAATGTCTTCCTACAAGTATCTATGAGTTTCAATGTGGTCCCTAGGTGCCTCTATGGGGTCTCTTATGGGTCTCAGCGGGGTCCTTATGTATCTCTATGGGTCTCACTGTCCCCCACTGTAATTCATTGGGTCCCTATGTGTCCCAATGTCCCCCTATGGGTCCCAGTGTCTTCCTACGGGTCACAATGTGTACCTATGTGTCCCAATGTCCCCCCTATGGGTTGCTATGTGCCCCTATGGGGTCTCTATGGGGTCTCTTATGGTTATCTCTGGGCCCAAATGTCTTCCTTTGGGTATCTATAAGTTTCAAAGTCGTCCTATGTGTCCCTATGGGTCTTAATGGCTCCTAATGTGTCCCTATGAGTCTATATGTGGTCTCAATGTCCCAGTGGGTCTCTATGTGTTCCTATGTGTCTATATGGAGTCTCTATCTGGTTTCTATGGGTCTTGGTGTCCCTCTATGTGTCACTTTGTGCCTCTATGGGGTCTCCATGGCTTTCTATGGGGTCTCTATGTCTCTCTTTGGGTCCCTATTGGTCCCAATAGGTCCCTATGAGTCTCTATGATGTCTCCCTATGTCCCCATATGGGTCCCAGTGTGACCCACATGTGCCCACAGCAGCTCCTGCCCCATAGACCTGACCCACATGTTCCCCACAGCAGCTCCTGCCCCATAGATCTGACCCACAGCATCTCCTGCCACATAGATCTGAACCAAATCAGCCCCACAGCATCTCCTGCCACATAGATCTGACCCAAATCAGCCCCACAGCATCTCCTGCCCCATAGATCTGACCCAAGTCAGCCCCACAGCAGCTCCTGCCTTATAGATCTAACCACCATCAGCCCCACAACAGCTTCTACCCCATAGATCTGACCCACATGTGCTCCACTGCAGCTCCAGTCCCGTAGATCTGAACCACAGCAGCCCATGCCCCATAGATCTGACCCTCATCAGCAACACAGCAGCTCCTGACCCATACATCTGACCCAAATCTGCCCCACACCATCTCCTGCCCCATAGATCTAACTCACATGTGCCCCACAGCAGCTCCTGCCCATAGATCTGACCCACAGCAGCTCCTGCCCTATAGATCTGATTCAAATCTGCCCCACAGCAGCTCCTGCTCCATAGATCTGACCCACATGTGCCCCAGAGCAGCTCTGCCCCATTGATTTGACCCACATCAGCCCCACAGGAGATCCTGCCCCATAGATCTGACCCACATCAGCCCCACAGCAGATTTTGCCCCATAGATATGAGCCACGTCTGCCCCACAGCAGCTCCTGCGACATAGATCTTACCCAGATCTGCTCCACAGCAGCTGCTGCCCCAAAGATCTGACCAACATCAGCCACACAGCAGCTCCTGCCCCATAGATCTGACCCACATCTGCCCCACAGCAGCTCCTGCCCATAGATCTGACCCACATCTGCCCCACAGCAGCTCCTGCCCCATAGATCTGACCCACATCTGCTCCACAGCACCTCCTGCCCCATAGATCTGACACCCATCTGCCACACAGCAGCCTTTGCCCCATAGATCTGACCCACATCTGCCCCACAGCAGCTCCTGGCCCATAGACCCTACCAACATGTGCAGCACAGCAGCTCCTGCCCATAGATCTAACCCACATCTGCCCCACAGCACCTCCTGCCCCATAGATCTGACCCACATCTGCCCCACAGCAGCTCCTGACCCATAGATCTGACCCACATCTGCCCCACAGCAGCTCCTGCCTCATACATCTGACTCACAGCATTTCCTGCCCCATAGAACTGGCCCACATCAGCCACAGCAGCTCCTGACCTATAGATCTGACCCACATCTGCTCCACAGCATCTCCTGCCCCATAGAGCTGACCCCCATCTGCCCCACAGCAGCTCCTGCCTCATACATCTGACTCACAGCATCTCCTGCCCCATAGAACTGGCCCACATCAGCCACAGCAGCTCCTGACCTATAGATCTGACCCACATCTGACCCACAGCAGCTCCTGCCTCATAGATCTGACCCACATCTGCCACACAGCAGCCTTTGCCCCATAGATCTGACCCACATCTGCCCCACAGCATCTCCTGCCCCATAGATCTGACCCACATCTGCCCCACAGCAGCTCCTGCCCCATAGATCTGACCCACAGCAGCTCCTGCCCCATACATCTTACCCAGATCTGCCCCACTGCAGCTCCTACCCAAAGATCTGACCCACATCATCTCGACAGCATCTCCTGCCCCATAGATCTGACCCACATGTGCCCCACAGCAGCTCCTAACACATAGATCTGACCTACATGTGCCCCAGAGCTGCTCCTGCCCCATAGATCTGAACCACAGCAGCTCCTGTCTCATACATCTTACCCACATCAGCCCCACAGCAGATTTTGCCCCATAGTTATGTCCCACATCTGCCCAACAGCAACTCCTGCCCCATAGGTCTGACCCACATGCGCCTCACAGCAGCTCCTGCCCCATAGATCTAACCACCATCAGCCCCAAAGAAGCTCCTGCCCCATAGATTTGACCCACATCAGCCACACAGCATCTCCCGCCCCATTGATGTGACCCACATCTGCACCACAGCAGCTCCTCCCCATAGATCTAACACCCATCAGCCTCACAGCAGCTCCTGCCCCATAGATATGCCCTACATATGCCCCACATCAGCTCCTGCAACATAGATCTGACCCACATCTGCAACACAGCAGCTCCTGCTCCATAAATCTGACCAACATCAGGCCCACATTTGTTCCTGCCCCATAGATCTGACCCACAGCAGCCCCTGCCTCATAGATCTGACCCACAAGTGCCCCACAGCAGCTCCAGCCCAATAGACCTGACCCACATCTGCCCCAAAGCATCTCCTGCCCCATAGATCTTTCCTACATCAGCCCCACAGCACCTCCGGCCCAATAGATCTGACCCACATGTGCCCCACAGCAGCTCCTGCCCCATAGATCTGACCCACATCAACCATGTTGATAAACATGAAAACATACAACATGGGTTGTATCAACCATGTAATCCATGGTGTCCCTATGTGTCCCAATGTCACCCTATGGGTCCCAGTGTCTCCCTATGGGTCACTATGTGTCCCTATGTGTCCCAATGTCCCCCCTATGGGTTGCTATGTACCTCTATGGGTTCTCTATGGGGCTCTATGGGGTGCCTATGGAGCTCTATGGGGCGTTCTGAGGTTTCTATGGGGTGTCTATGGAACGCTATAGTGTGTCTATTTGGTAAATGAGTTTCTATGGGTGGCTATGGGAGCTCTATGGGGCACAATGAGTTGCCTACGGGGCTCTATGGGATGTCTGTGGGGCTCTATGGCGCGGCTATATGTCCTTATGTGGTGTCTATGTGGCACTATGTTGTGCTATGGGGTGCTGTGAGGCACTATGGGGTGCTATGGGGCTCTATGGAGCAGTATAGGGTGTCTATGGGTCTCTATGGGGTGCAATGGGGCGCTGTGGGGCACAAGAGAGTGTCTATGAGGCTCCATGGGCTGCTATGGGGCACTATGGAGTAGCTATGGGGTGCTATGGGGTCTCTTTGGGCCCCTATGGGTCACTATGTGGTGTCTATGGGGCTCTATGGGGTGGCTATGCGGTGCTGTAGGGTGGCTATGGGGTGCTTTGGGGTATCCTTGGGTTCCTATGGGGCGCTATGGGTGACTATGGGGTGCTATGGTTTGCTATGGGGCTCTATGCGGAAGAATGGGGTTTCTATGGGGCGCTATGAGGTCCCTATGGGGCTCTATGGGGAGTCTATGGGGTGTCTTTGGGGATCTATGGGTTGTCTGTGGGGCTCTATGGGGTCTGCATGGGATCTGTATGGAGTTCAGTGAGTTTCTATGGGGCTCTATGGGGTGTCTACAGGCACTATGGGGCGATATGGGGTGTCTATGTGGTTCAATTGGGCTCTATGGTGTGGCTGTAGGGCCTTATGTGGTGTCTATGGGGCACTGTGGGCTGCTATGGGGTGCTGTGGGGAACTATGGGGTGTCTATGGGGCTCTATGGAGCAGTATGCTGTGTCTATGGGTCCCTGTGGGGTGCAATGGGGTGCTGTGGGGCACAATGGAGTGTCTATGAGGCTCCATGGGCTGCTATGGGGCACTATGGAGTAGCTATGGGGTGCTATGGGGTCTCTTTGGGCCCCTATGGGTCACTATGGGGCTCTATGGGGTATCTTTGTGTTCCTATGGGGCGCTATGGGTGACTATGGGGTCGCTCTGGGTTTCTTTGAGGCACTATGGGTCTCAATGGGGTCTCTATGGGTCTCAATTTATCCTTATGGCTCCCAATGACTGTCTATGGGTCTCTATGTGTCCCTATGGGTCCCAGTGTCTCTCTATGGGTCCCAATGTCTTCCTCTGGATCTCTATGGGTCCCTATGGGTCCCAGTGTCTCTCTATGTCCCCCTGTCTAGGTGGTAACTATACAGATGGTAACAAAGATGGTGACAAATGTACAGAGGTTCTAAGCGAGAGAGAAACTCACCAGTGGTGATGCCTTCGCTGAGGAAGCTGGGGCGGTCTTCACTGCAGAGCGATGTCCAAGAGATGCTGCCTCACAGAATCACAGAATTCTCAAGGTTGGAAAAGGGCTGCCAGCTTTTGTAGGAGAATAGCATGGGAGACAGTTGTGAAGGCTTTGCTGAAGTCCAAGTAGAGCACATCAACAGCCTTTCTTTCTTTCCTTCATCCATCAGATGGGTCACAGGATCGTAGAAGGAGATCAGATTGGTCAAGCAGGAGCTGCCCTTCACGAACCCATGCTGGCTAGGTCTGATCTCCTGCTCATCCCACACCTGCCGCATCTGTCATCTCCCTCAAGACAATTCGTTCCATTCCCTTCCCTGGCACCGAGGTCAGGCTAACAGGCCTGGAGTTGCCCGGATCCTCCTGACAACCTTGCTTGGAAATGGGAGTCACGTTGGCAAGCCTCCAGTCTTCTGGGACCTCACCCGGTAACAGGGAGCTCGGAAAGATAATGGAAAGCGGCTCGAGTGAGGGTCAGCCCTTAAATGAGGTCTCAGAGGAGGTGGAGTCGAGCTCCAGCCCTCCCGGGAGCACAGCTCCATTACTCTCACCTGTGCTCCCGCAGCTGACCCCACACTTGCCTCAGCTGATTAATCAGAGGTTCAGGCTGTGATTACCAATCTCCCACACAGCCCCTGTGGGTCCCAATGTTTCCCTATGGATCTCTGGGTGTCCCTATAGGACTCTATGGGGTTATTATGCCTCTAAATGGGTCCCTATATGTCTCTATGTCTCTCTATGGGGTCCCTATGTGTCCCAATGTCCCCGCTATGGTTTGCTATGTGCCCCTATGGGGTCTCTATGGGGTCTTTTATGGGTAACTATCGTCCCAAATGTATTCCTAAGGGTATCTATGGGTTTCAATGTGGTCCCTATGTGCCTCTATGGGGTCTCTTATGGGTCTCAACGAAGTCCCTATGTGTCTCTATGGGTCTCACTGTCCACCACTGTAATCCATGTGGTCCCTATGTGTCCCAATATCCCCATATGGGTCCCAGTGTCTCCCTATGGGTCACTATGTGTCCCTATGTGTCCCAATGTCCCCCCTATGGGTTGCTATGTGCCTCAATGGGCTCTCTTATGGATAGCTCTGGGCCCAAATGTCTCCCTGTGGGTATCTATGGGTTACATTAGGTCCCTATGTGCCTCTATGGGGTCTCTTATGGGTCTCAGCGGGTTCCCTATGTGTCTCTATGGGTCTCACTGTCCCCCACTGTAATCCATGGGGTCCTTATGTGTCCCATTGTCCCCCTATGGGATCCAGTGTCTCCTCATGGGTCACGGTGTGTCCCTATGTGTCCCTATGTCCCCCCTATGGGTTGCTATGTTCCTCTATGGGGTCTCTTATGGGTCTCAGCAGGGTCCCTATGTGTCTCGATGGATCTGACTGTCCCCCACTTTAATCCATGGGGTCACTATGTGTCCCAATGTCCCCCTATGGGTCCCAGTGTCTCCCTATGTGTACCTATGTGTCCCAATGTCCCCCTATGGGTCACTATGTGTCCCAATGTCCCCCCTATGGGTTGCTATGTGCTTGTATGTGGTTTCTTATGGGTATCTCTGGGCCCAAATATCTTCCTATAGCTATCTATGGGTTTCAATGTGGTCCCTATGTGCCTCTATGGGGTCTCTTATGGGTCTCAGCGAGGTTTCTATGTGTCTCTATGGGTCTGGCTGTCCCCCACTGTAGTCCAAGGGGTCCCTATGTGTCCCAATGTCCCCATATGGGTCCCAGTGTCTCCCTATGGGTCAGAATGTTTCCCTACGTGTCCCAATGTCCCCCCTATGGGTTGCTATGTGCCTCTATGGGGTCTCTGTGGGGTCTCTTATGGATATCTCTGGGCCCAAATGTCTTCCTACAAGTATCTATGAGTTTCAATGTGGTCCCTAGGTGCCTCTATGGGGTCTCTTATGGGTCTCAGCGGGGTCCTTATGTATCTCTATGGGTCTCACTGTCCCCCACTGTAATTCATTGGGTCCCTATGTGTCCCAATGTCCCCCTATGGGTCCCAGTGTCTTCCTACGGGTCACAATGTGTACCTATGTGTCCCAATGTCCCCCCTATGGGTTGCTATGTGCCCCTATGGGGTCTCTATGGGGTCTCTTATGGTTATCTCTGGGCCCAAATGTCTTCCTTTGGGTATCTATAAGTTTCAAAGTCGTCCTATGTGTCCCTATGGGTCTTAATGGCTCCTAATGTGTCCCTATGAGTCTATATGTGGTCTCACTGTCCCAGTGGGTCTCTATGTGTTCCTATGTGTCTATATGGAGTCTCTATCTGGTTTCTATGGGTCTTGGTGTCCCTCTATGTGTCACTTTGTGCCTCTATGGGGTCTCCATGGCTTTCTATGGGGTCTCTATGTCTCTCTTTGGGTCCCTATTGGTCCCAATAGGTCCCTATGAGTCTCTATGATGTCTCCCTTTGTCCCCATATGGGTCCCAGTGTGACCCACATGTGCCCACAGCAGCTCCTGCCCCATAGACCTGACCCACATGTTCCCCACAGCAGCTCCTGCCCCATAGATCTGACCCACAGCATCTCCTGCCGCATAGATCTGACCCAAATCAGCCCCACAGCATCTCCTGCCCCATAGATCTGACCCAAGTCAGCCCCACAGCAGCTCCTGCCCCATAGATCTGACCCAAGTCAGCCCCACAGCAGCTCCTGCCTTATAGATCTAACCACCATCAGCCCCACAACAGCTTCTACCCCATAGATCTGACCCACATGTGCTCCACTGCAGCTCCAGTCCCGTAGATCTGAACCACAGCAGCCCATGCCCCATAGATCTGACCCTCATCAGCAACACAGCAGCTCCTGACCCATACATCTGACCCAAATCTGCCCCACACCATCTCCTGCCCCATAGATCTAACTCACATGTGCCCCACAGCAGCTCCTGCCCATAGATCTGACCCACAGCAGCTCCTGCCCTATAGATCTGATTCAAATCTGCCCCACAGCAGCTCCTGCTCCATAGATCTGACCCACATGTGCCCCAGAGCAGCTCTGCCCCATTGATTTGACCCACATCAGCCCCACAGGAGATCCTGCCCCATAGATCTGACCCACATCAGCCCCACAGCAGATTTTGCCCCATAGATATGTGCCACGTCTGCCCCACAGCAGCTCCTGCGACATAGATCTTACCCAGATCTGCTCCACAGCAGCTGCTGCCCCAAAGATCTGACCCACATCTGCTCCACAGCATCTCCTGCCCCATAGATCTGACCCACATCTGCTCCACAGCAGCTCCTGCCCCATAGATCTGACCCCCATCTGACCCACAGCAGCTCCTGCCTCATACATCTGACTCACAGCATCTCCTGCCCCATAGAACTGGCCCACATCAGCCACAGCAGCTCCTGACCTATAGATCTGACCCACATCTGACCCACAGCAGCTCCTGCCCCATAGATCTGACCCACATCTGCCCCACAGCATCTCCTGCCCCATAGATCTGACCCACATCTGCCCCACAGCAGCTCCTGACCTATAGATCTGACCCACATCTGACCCACAGCAGCTCCTGCCCCATACATCTTACCGAGATCTGCCGCACAGCAGCTCCTACCCAAAGATCTGACCCACATCATCTCGACAGCATCTCCTGCCCCATAGATCTGACCCACATGTGCCCCACAGCAGCTCCTAACACATAGATCTGACCCACATGTGCCCCAGAGCTGCTCCTGCCCCATAGATCTGAACCACAGCAGCTCCTGTCTCATAGATCTTACCCACATCAGCCCCACAGCAGATTTTGCCCCATAGTTATGTCCCACATCTGCCCAAAAGCAACTCCTGCCCCATAGGTCTGACCCACATGCGCCTCACAGCAGCTCCTACCCCATAGATCTAACCACCATCAGCCCCAAAGAAGCTCCTGCCCCATAGATTTGACCCACATCAGCCACACAGCATCTCCCGCCCCATAGATGTTACCCACATCTGCACCACAGCAGCTCCTCCCCATAGATCTAACACCCATCAGCCTCACAGCAGCTCCTGCCCCATAGATATGCCCTACATCTGCCCCACATCAGCTCCTGCAACATAGATCTGACCCACATCTGCAACACAGCAGCTCCTGCTCCATAAATCTGACCAACATCATGCCCACATTTGTTCCTGCCCCATAGATCTGACCCACAGCAGCCCCTGCCTCATAGATCTGACCCACAAGTGCCCCACAGCAGCTCCAGCCCAATAGACCTGACCCACATCTGCCCCAAAGCATCTCCTGCCCCATAGATCTTTCCTACATCAGCCCCACAGCACCTCCGGCCCAATAGATCTGACCCACATGTGCCCCACAGCAGCTCCTGCCCCATAGATCTGACCCACATCAACCATGTTGATAAACATGAAAACATACAACATGGGTTGCATCAACCATGTAATCCATGGTGTCCCTATGTGTCCCAATGTCACCCTATGGGTCCCAGTGTCTCCCTATGGGTCACTATGTGTCCCTATGTGTCCCAATGTCCCCCCTATGGGTTGCTATGTGCCTCTATGGGTTCTCTATGGGGCTCTATGGGGTGCCTATGGAGCTCTATGGGGCGTTCTGAGGTTTCTATGGGGTGTCTATGGAACGCTATAGTGTGTCTATTTGGTAAATTAGTTTCTATGGGTGGCTATGGGAGCTCTATGGGGCACAATGGGTTGCCTACGGGGCTCTATGGGATGTCTGTGGGGCTCTATGGCGCGGCTATATGTCCTTATGTGGTGTCTATGTGGCACTATGTTGTGCTATGGGGTGCTGTGAGGCACTATGGGGTGCTATGGGGCTCTATGGAGCAGTATAGGGTGTCTATGGGTCTCTATGGGGTGCAATGGGGCGCTGTGGGGCACAAGAGAGTGTCTATGAGGCTCCATGGGCTGCTATGGGGCACTATGGAGTAGCTATGGGGTGCTATGGGGTCTCTTTGGGCCCCTATGGGTCACTATGTGGTGTCTATGGGGCTCTATGGGGTGGCTATGCGGTGCTGTAGGGTGGCTATGGGGTGCTTTGGGGTATCCTTGGGTTCCTATGGGGCGCTATGGGTGACTATGGGGTGCTATGGTTTGCTATGGGGCTCTATGCGGAAGAATGGGGTTTCTATGGGGCGCTATGAGGTCCCTATGGGGCTCTATGGGGAGTCTATGGGGTGTCTTTGGGGATCTATGGGTTGTCTGTGGGGCTCTATGGGGTCTGCATGGGATCTGTATGGAGTTCAGTGAGTTTCTATGGGGCTCTATGGGGTGTCTACAGGCACTATGGGGCGATATGGGGTGTCTATGTGGTTCAATTGGGCTCTATGGTGTGGCTGTAGGGCCTTATGTGGTGTCTATGGGGCACTGTGGGCTGCTATGGGGTGCTGTGGGGAACTATGGGGTGTCTATGGGGCTCTATGGAGCAGTATGCTGTGTCTATGGGTCCCTATGGGGTGCAATGGGGTGCTGTGGGGCACAATGGAGTGTCTATGAGGCTCCATGGGCTGCTATGGGGCACTATGGGGTAGCTATGGGGTGCTACGGGGTCTCTTTGGGCCCCTATGGGTCACTATGGGGCTCTATGGGGTATCTTTGTGTTCCTATGGGGCGCTATGGGTGACTATGGGGTCGCTCTGGGTTTCTTTGAGGCACTATGGGTCTCAATTTATCCTTATGGCTCCCAATGACTGTCTATGGGTCTCTATGTGTCCCTATGGGTCCCAGTGTCTCTCTATGTGTCCCTATGGGTCCCAGTGTCTCTCTATGGGTCCCAATGTCTTCCTCTGGATCTCTATGGGTCCCTAGGGGTCCCAGTGTCTCTCTATGTCCCCCTGTCTAGGTGGTAACTATACAGATGGTAACAAAGATGGTAACAAATGTACAGAGGTTCTAAGCGAGAGAGAAACTCACCAGTGGTGATGCCTTCGCTGAGGAAGCTGGGGCGGTCTTCACTGCAGAGCGATGTCCAAGAGATGCTGCCTCACAGAATCACAGAATTCTCAAGGTTGGAAAAGGGCTGCCAGCTTTTGTAGGAGAATAGCATGGGAGACAGTTGTGAAGGCTTTGCTGAAGTCCAAGTAGAGCACATCAACAGCCTTTCTTTCTTTCCTTCATCCATCAGATGGGTCACAGGATCGTAGAAGGAGATCAGATTGGTCAAGCAGGAGCTGCCCTTCACGAACCCATGCTGGCTAGGTCTGATCTCCTGCTCATCCCACACCTGCCGCATCTGTCATCTCCCTCAAGACAATTCGTTCCATTCCCTTCCCTGGCACCGAGGTCAGGCTAACAGGCCTGGAGTTGCCCGGATCCTCCTGACAACCTTGCTTGGAAATGGGAGTCACGTTGGCAAGCCTCCAGTCTTCTGGGACCTCACCCGGTAACAGGGAGCTCGGAAAGATAATGGAAAGCGGCTCGAGTGAGGGTCAGCCCTTAAATGAGGTCTCAGAGGAGGTGGAGTCGAGCTCCAGCCCTCCCGGGAGCACAGCTCCATTACTCTCACCTGTGCTCCCGCAGCTGACCCCACACTTGCCTCAGCTGATTAATCAGAGGTTCAGGCTGTGATTACCAATCTCCCACACAGCCCCTGTGGGTCCCAATGTTTCCCTATGGATCTCTGGGTGTCCCTATAGGACTCTATGGGGTTATTATGCCTCTAAATGGGTCCCTATATGTCTCTATGTCTCTCTATGGTGTCCCAATGTCCCCATATGGGTCCCAGTGTCTCCCTATGGGTCAGAATGTTTCCCTACGTGTCCCAATGTCCCCCCTATGGGTTGCTATGTGCCTCTATGGGGTCTCTGTGGGGTCTCTTATGGATATCTCTGGGCCCAAATGTCTTCCTACAAGTATCTATGAGTTTCAATGTGGTCCCTAGGTGCCTCTATGGGGTCTCTTATGGGTCTCAGCGGGGTCCTTATGTATCTCTATGGGTCTCACTGTCCCCCACTGTAATTCATTGGGTCCCTATGTGTCCCAATGTCCCCCTATGGGTCCCAGTGTCTTCCTACGGGTCACAATGTGTACCTATGTGTCCCAATGTCCCCCCTATGGGTTGCTATGTGCCCCTATGGGGTCTCTATGGGGTCTCTTATGGTTATCTCTGGGCCCAAATGTCTTCCTTTGGGTATCTATAAGTTTCAAAGTCGTCCTATGTGTCCCTATGGGTCTTAATGGCTCCTAATGTGTCCCTATGAGTCTATATGTGGTCTCACTGTCCCAGTGGGTCTCTATGTGTTCCTATGTGTCTATATGGAGTCTCTATCTGGTTTCTATGGGTCTTGGTGTCCCTCTATGTGTCACTTTGTGCCTCTATGGGGTCTCCATGGGTTTCTATGGGGTCTCTATGTCTCTCTTTGGGTCCCTATTGGTCCCAATAGGTCCCTATGAGTCTCTATGATGTCTCCCTTTGTCCCCATATGGGTCCCAGTGTGACCCACATGTGCCCACAGCAGCTCCTGCCCCATAGACCTGACCCACATGTTCCCCACAGCAGCTCCTGCCCCATAGATCTGACCCACAGCATCTCCTGCCACATAGATCTGACCCAAATCAGCCCCACAGCATCTCCTGCCCCATAGATCTGACCCACATGTGCCCCACAGCAGCTCCAAACTCATAGATCTGACTCACATCAGTCCAACAGCAGATTTTGCACCATAGATATGTCCCTCATATTCCCCACAGCAACTCCTGCCCCATAGATCTGACCTACATCATCCCCTCTGCAGCTCCTGCCCCATAGGTCTGACCCACATGTGCCCCACAGCAGCTCCTGCCATATAGATCTAACCACCATCAGCCCCAAAGCAGCTCCTGCCCCATAGATCTGACCCAAGTCAGCCCCACAGCAGCTCCTGCCTTATAGATCTAACCACCATCAGCCCCACAACAGCTTCTACCCCATAGATCTGACCCACATGTGCTCCACTGCAGCTCCAGTCCCGTAGATCTGAACCACAGCAGCCCATGCCCCATAGATCTGACCCTCATCAGCAACACAGCAGCTCCTGACCCATACATCTGACCCAAATTTGCCCCACACCATCTCCTGCCCCATAGATCTAACTCACATGTGCCCCACAGCAGCTCCTGCCCATAGATCTGACCCACAGCAGCTCCTGCCCTATAGATCTGATTCAAATCTGCCCCACAGCAGCTCCTGCTCCATAGATCTGACCCACATGTGCCCCAGAGCAGCTCTGCCCCATTGATTTGACCCACATCAGCCCCACAGGAGATCCTGCCCCATAGATCTGACCCACATCAGCCCCACAGCAGATTTTGCCCCATAGATATGTGCCACGTCTGCCCCACAGCAGCTCCTGCGACATAGATCTTACCCAGATCTGCTCCACAGCAGCTGCTGCCCCAAAGATCTGACCAACATCAGCCACACAGCAGCTCCTGCCCCATAGATCTGTCCCACACCTGCCCCACAGCAGCTCCTGCCCCATAGATCTGATCCACATGTGCCCCAGAGCTGCTCCTGCCCCATAGATCTGAACCACAGCAGCTCCTGTGCCATAGATCAAACCCACATCTGCCCCACAGCAGCTCCTGCCTCATACATCTGACTCACAGCATCTCCTGCCCCATAGAACTGGCCCACATCAGCCACAGCAGCTCCTGACCTATAGATCTGACCCACATCTGCCCCACAGCAGCTCCTGACCTATAGATCTGACCCACATCTGCTCCACAGCATCTCCTGCCCCATAGATCTGACCCCCATCTGCCCCACAGCAGCTCCTGCCTCATACATCTGACTCACAACATCTCCTGCCCCATAGAACTGGCCCACATCAGCCACAGCAGCTCCTGACCTATAGATCTGACCCACATCTGACCCACAGTAGCTCCTGCCCCATAGATCTGACCCACATCTGCCACACAGCAGCCTTTGCCCCATAGATCTGACCCACATCTGCCCCACAGCATCTCCTGCCCCATAGATCTGACCCACATGTGCCCCACAGCAGCTCCTAACACATAGATCTGACCCACATGTGCCCCACAGCAGCACCTAACAAATAGATCTGAACCACAGCAGCTCCTGTCTCATAGATCTTACCCACATCAGCCCCACAGCAGATTTTGCCCCATAGTTATGTCCCACATCTGCCCAACAGCAACTCCTGCCCCATAGATCTGACCCACATGTGCCCACAGCAGCTCCTGCCCCATAGACCTGACCCACATGTTCCCCACAGCAGCTCCTGCCCCATAGATCTGACCCACAGCATCTCCTGCCACATAGATCTGACCCAAATCAGCCCCACAGCAGCTCCTGCCCCATAGATCTGACCCACATGTGCCCCACAGCAGCTCCAAACTCATAGATCTGACTCACATCAGTCCAACAGCAGATTTTGCACCATAGATATGTCCCTCATATTCCCCACAGCAACTCCTGCCCCATAGATCTGACCTACATCATCCCCTCTGCAGCTCCTGCCCCATAGGTCTGACCCACATGTGCCCCACAGCAGCTCCTGCCATATAGATCTAACCACCATCAGCCCCAAAGCAGCTCCTGCCCCATAGATCTGACCCACATCAGCCCCACAGCAGCTCCTGCCCCATAGATCTGACCCACATCAGCCCCACAGCAGATTTTGCCCCATAGATATGTGCCACTTCTGCCCCACAGCAGCTCCTGCGACATAGATCTTACCCAGATCTGCTCCACAGCAGCTGCTGCCTCAAAGATCTGACCAACATCAGCCCCACAGCAGCTCCTGCCCCATAGATCTGACCCACATCTGCCCCACAGCAGCTCCTGCCCCATAGACCCTACCAACATGTGCAGCACAGCAGCTCCTGCCCATAGATCTGACCCACATCTGCCCCACAGCAGCTCCTGCCCCATAGATCTTGTTATGGTTTTGCAATTTGGTTGGTGTTGGTATTCCACATCAGAACACCATGCTTCATAATGGGAGTAAAGGGGACAAGTTTTTTTTCTGTGAACTGCCTTAATGAGCATGCGGGGTGGGGCACCGGAAGGGAAGTGAGGAAGGGGACGGCGTTGCTGGACCGGCTCCCTGCGAGGAGACAACGTGGTCAGACCTTCCTGCCTTCCACAGCTCCATCGGTGAGATTTGGGACTTGGTATTCTCTTTGTTAGACCTAATCGCAATCTCCCTTCCCTTCCCCGTCTCCCTAAACGCACGTGGCCGGGCCGCGCCGCATTGCCGCTAGAGAAAAAAAAAGCGGGGGGGGTTTTTGTTCCTGCTGCCCCGGGTTGTGCCCACTGTCCCGGAGTGAGCTCTAGAGAGAACTCCGTGACAGATCTGACCCACATCTGCCCCACAGCAGCTCCTACCCCATAGACCCTACCAACATGTGCAGCACAGCAGCTCCTGCCCATAGATCTGACCCACATCTGCCCCACAGCAGCTCCTGCCCCATAGATCTGACCCACATCTGCCCCACAGCAGCTCCTGCCCCATAGATCTGACCCACATCTGCTCCACAGCATCTCCTGCCCCATAGATCTGACCCCCATCTGCCCCACAGCAGCTCCTGCCTCATACATCTGACTCACAGCAGCTCTGCCCCATAGAACTGGCCCACATCTGCCCCACAGCAGCTCCTGCCCCATAGATCTGACCCACATCTGCGCCACAGCATCTCCTGCCCCATAGATCTGACCCCCATCTGCCCCACAGCAGCTCCTGCCTCATACATCTGACTCACAGCATCTCCTGCCCCATAGAACTGGCCTACATCAGCCACAGCAGCTCCTGACCTATAGATCTGACCCACATCTGCCACACAGCAGCCTTTGCCCCATAGATCTGACCAACATCTGCCCCACAGCAGCTCCTGCCCTATAGATCTGACCCACATGTGCCCCACAGCAGCTCCTGCCTCATACATCTGACTCACAGCATCTCCTGCCCCATAGATCTGACCCACATCAGCCCCACAGCAGCTCCTAACACATAGATCTGACCCACATGTGCCCCAGAGCTGCTCCTGCCCCATAGATCTGAACCCAGATCTGCTCCACAGCAGCTGCTGCCCCAAAGATCTGGCCAACATCAGCCCCACAGCAGCTCCTGCCCCATAGATCTGACCCACATGTGCCCCACAGCAGCTCCTGCCCCATAGACCCTACCAACATGTGCAGCACAGCAGCTCCTGCCCATAGATCTAACCCACATCTTCCCCACAGCAGCTCCTGCCCCATAGATCTGACCCACATCATCTCGACAGCAGCTCCTGCCCCATAGATCTGACCCACATGTGCCCCACAGCAGCTCCTAACACATAGATCTGACCCACATGTGCCCCAGAGCTGCTCCTGCCCCATAGATCTGAACCACAGCAGCTCCTGTCTCATAGATCTTACCCACATCAGCCCCACAGCAGATTTTGCCCCATAGTTATGTCCCACATCTGCCCAACAGCAACTCCTGCCCCATAGATCTGAACCACATGTGCCCACATCAGCTCCTGCAACATAGATGTGACCCACATCTGCGCCACAACAGCTCCTGCCCCATAGATCTGACCCACATCAGACCCACAGCAGATCCTCCCCAAAGATCTGACACACATCTGCCCCACTGCTGCTCCTACACCACAGATCTGACCTACATCATCTCCACTGCAGCTCCTGCCCATAGATCTGAACCGCATCAGCCACACAGCAGGTCCTGCCCCATAGACCTGACACACATCAGCCGCACAGCAGCTCCTGCCTCATAGATCTGACTCACAGCATCTCCTGCCCCATAGATCTGACCCACATCAGACCCAGAGCATCTCCTGCCACATAGATCTGACCCACATTTTCCCCAAAGCAGCACCTAAACCATAGATCTGACCCACATGTGCCTCACAGCTGCTCCTGCCCCATAGATCTGAACCACAGCAGTTCCTGCCCCATAGATCAGACCAAAATCTTCCCTACATCAGCTCCTGCCCATAGATCTGACCCACATCAGCCCCACAGCAGCTCCTACCCCATAGATCTGACCCACATCAGCCCCACAGCAGATTTTGCCCCATAGATATGTGCCACGTCTGCCCCACAGCAGCTCCTGCGACATAGATCTTACCCAGATCTGCTCCACAGCAGCTGCTGCCCCAAAGATCTGACCAACATCAGCCCCACAGCAGCTCCTGCACCATAGATCTGACCCACATCTGCCCCACAGCAGCTCCTGCCCCATAGATCTGACCCACATCTGATCCACAGCATCTCCTGCCCTATAGATCTGACACCCATCTGCCCCACAGCAGCTCCTGCCTCATAGATCTGACTCACAGCATCTCCTGCCCCATAGAACTGGCCCACATCAGCCACAGCAGCTCCTGACCTATAGATCTGACCCACATCTGACCCACAGCAGCTCCTGCCCCATAGATCTGACCCACATCTGCCACACAGCAGCCTTTGCCCCATAGATCTGACCCACATGTGCCCCACAGCAGCTCCTAACACATACATCTGACCCACATGTGCCCCAGAGCTGCTCCTGCCCCATAGATCTGAACCACAGCAGCTCCTGTCTCATAGATCTTACCCACATCAGCCCCACAGCAGATTTTGCCCCATAGTTATGCCCCACATCTGCCCAAGAGCAGCTCCTGCCCCATAGACCTGACCCACATGTTCCCCACAGCAGCTCCTGCCCCATAGATCTGACCCACATGTGCCCCACAGCAGCTCCAAACTCATAGATCTGACTCACATCAGTCCAACAGCAGATTTTGCACCATAGATATGTCCCTCATATTCCCCACAGCAGCTCCTGCCCCATAGATCTGACCTACATCATCCCCTCTGCAGCTCCTGCCCCATAGGTCTGACCCACATGTGCCCCACAGCAGCTCCTGCCATATAGATCTAACCACCATCAGCCCCAAAGCAGCTCCTGCCCCATAGATCTGACCCAAGTCAGCCCCACAGCAGCTCCTGCCTTATAGATCTAACCACCATCAGCCCCACAGCAGCTCCTGCCCCATAGATCTGACCCACATCTGCCCCACAGCAGCTCCTGCCCCATAGACCCTACCAACATGTGCAGCACAGCAGCTCCTGCCCATAGATCTGACCCACATCTGCCCCACAGCAGCTCCTGCCCCATAGATCTGACCCACATCTGCTCCACAGCAGCTCCTGCCCCATAGATCTGACCCACATCTGCCCCACAGCATCTCCTGCCCCATAGATCTGACCCCCATCTGCCCCACAGCAGCTCCTGTCTCATACATCTGACTCACAGCATCTCCTGCCCCATAGAACTGGCCCACATCAGCCACAGCAGCTCCTGACCTATAGATCTGACCCACATCTGACCCACAGCAGCTCCTACCCCATAGATCTGACCCACATCTGCCACACAGCAGCCTTTGCCCCATAGATCTGACCCACATGTGCCCCACAGCAGATCCTAACACATACATCTGACCCACATGTGCCCCAGAGCTGCTCCTGCCCCATAGATCTGAACCACAGCAGCTCCTGTCTCATAGATCTTACCCACATCAGCCCCACAGCAGATTTTGCCCCATAGTTATGCCCCACATCTGTCCAACAGCAGCTCCTGCCCCATAGACCTGACCCACATGTTCCCCATAGCAGCTCCTGCCCCATAGATCTGACCCACAGCATCTCCTGCCACATAGATCTGACCCAAATCAGCCCCACAGCAGCTCCTGCCCCATAGATCTGACCCCCATCTGCCCCACAGCAGCTCCAAACTCATACATCTGACTCACAGCATCTCCTGCCCCATAGAACTGGCCCACATCAGCCACAGCAGCTCCTGACCTATAGATCTGACCCACATCTGACCCACAGCAGCTCCTGCCCCAGAGATCTGACCCACATCTGCCACACAGCAGCCTTTGCCCCATAAATCTGACCCACATCTGCCCCACAGCATCTCCTGCCCCATAGATCTGACCCACATGTGCCCCACAGCAGCTCCTAACACATAGATCTGACCCACATCTGCCCCACAGCAGCTCCTGCCCCATAGACCCTACCAACATGTGCAGCACAGCAGCTCCTGCCCATAGATCTGACCCACATCTGCCCCACAGCAGCTCCTGCCCCATAGATCTGACCCACATCTGCTCCACAGCAGCTCCTGCCCCATAGATCTGACCCACATCTGCCACACAGCAGCCTTTGCCCCATAGATCTGACCCACATCTGCCCCACAGCATCTCCTGCCCCATAGATCTGACCCACATGTGCCCCACAGCAGCTCCTAACACATAGATCTGACCCACATGTGCCCCACAGCAGCACCTAACAAATAGATCTGAACCACAGCAGCACCTGTCTCATAGATCTTACCCACATCAGCCCCACAGCAGATTTTGCCCCATAGTTATGCCCCACATCTGCCCAACAGCAACTCCTGCCCCATAGATCTTACCCACATGTGCCCACAGCAGCTCCTGCCCCATAGACCTGACCCACATGTTCCCCACAGCATCTCCTGCCCCATAGATCTGACCCACAGCATCTCCTGCCACATAGATCTGACCCAAATCAGCCCCACAGCATCTCCTGCCCCATAGATCTGACCCACATGTGCCCCACAGCAGCTCCAAACTCATAGATCTGACTCACATCAGTCCAACAGCAGATTTTGCACCATAGATATGTCCCTCATATTCCCCACAGCAACTCCTGCCCCATAGATCTGACCTACATCATCCCCTCTGCAGCTCCTGCCCCATAGGTCTGACCCACATGTGCCCCACAGCAGCTCCTGCCATATAGATCTAACCACCATCAGCCCCAAAGCAGCTCCTGCCCCATAGATCTGACCCAAGTCAGCCCCACAGCAGCTCCTGCCTTATAGATCTAACCACCATCAGCCCCACAACAGCTTCTACCCCATAGATCTGACCCACATGTGCTCCACTGCAGCTCCAGTCCCGTAGATCTGAACCACAGCAGCCCATGCCCCATAGATCTGACACTCATCAGCAACACAGCAGCTCCTGACCCATACATCTGACCCAAATCTGCCCCACACCATCTCCTGCCCCATAGATCTAACTCACATGTGCCCCACAGCAGCTCCTGCCCATAGATCTGACCCACAGCAGCTCCTGCCCTATAGATCTGATTCAAATCTGCCCCACAGCAGCTCCTGCTCCATAGATCTGACCCACATGTGCCCCAGAGCAGCTCTGCCCCATTGATTTGACCCACATCAGCCCCACAGGAGATCCTGCCCCATAGATCTGACCCACATCAGCCCCACAGCAGATTTTGCCCCATAGATATGTGCCACGTCTGCCCCACAGCAGCTCCTGCGACATAGATCTTACCCAGATCTGCTCCACAGCAGCTGCTGCCCCAAAGATCTGACCAACATCAGCCCCACAGCAGCTCCTGCCCCATAGATCTGACCCCCATCTGCCCCACAGCAGCTCCTGCCCCATAGACCCTACCAACATGTGCAGCACAGCATCTCCTGCCCATAGATCTAACCCACATCTGCAACACAGCATCTCCTGCCCCATAGATCTGACCCCCATCTGCCCCACAGCAGCTCCTCCCTCATACATCTGACTCACAGCATCTCCTGCCCCATAGAACTAGCCCACATCAGCCACAGCAGCTCCTGCCCCATAGATCTGACCCACAGCAGCTCCTGCCCCATAGTTCTGACCCACATCTGCCACAAAGCAGCCTTTAACCCATAGATCTGACCCACATCTGCCCCACAGCATCTCCTGCCCCATAGATCTGACCCACATCTGACCCACAGCAGCTCCTGCCCCATAGATC
The DNA here is from genome assembly GCF_054131305.1 of Coturnix japonica. NCBI lineage: Eukaryota > Metazoa > Chordata > Aves > Galliformes > Phasianidae > Coturnix > Coturnix japonica. Next base: position 82,348 of record NW_028188945.1, on the reverse strand, counting down.
TGACCCACATCTGCTCCACAGCATCTCCTGCCCCATAGACCCTACCAACATGTGCAGCACAGCAGCTCCTGCCCATAGATCTAACCCACATTTGCCCTACAGCATCTCCTGCCCCATAGATCTGAACCCCATCTGCTCCACAGCAGCTCCTGCCTCATATATCTGACTCACAGCATCTCCTGCCCCATAGAACTGGCCCACATCAGCCACAGCAGCTCCTGACCTATAGATCTGACCCACAACTGCTCCACAGCATCTCCTGCCCCATAGATCTGACCCACATCTGCAACACAGCAGCTCCTGCTCCATAAATCTGACCAACATCAGGCCCACATTTGTTCCTGCCCCATAGATCTGACCCACAGCAGCTCCTGCCTCATAGATCTGACCCACAAGTGCCCCACAGCAGCTCCAGCCCAATAGACCTGACCCACATCTGCCCCACAGCAGCTCCTGCCCCATAGATCTGTCCTACATCAGCACCACAGCACCTCCGGCCCCATAGATCTGACCCCCATCTGCCCCACAGCAGCTCCTGCCTCATACATCTGACTCACAGCATCTCCTGCCCCATAGAACTGGCCCACATCAGCCACAGCAGCTCCTGACCTATAGATCTGACCCACATCAGCCCCACAGCAGCTCCTGCCCATAGATCTGACCCACATCTGCTCCACAGCATCTCCTGCCCCATAGATCTGACCCCCATCTGCCCCACAGCAGCTCCTGCCTCATACATCTGACTCACAGCATCTCCTGCCCCATAGAACTGGCCCGCATCAGCCACAGCAGCTCCTGCCCCATAGATCTGACCCACATCTGCCACACAGCAGCCCCTGCCCCATAGATCTGACCCACATCTGCCCCACAGCACCTCCGGCCCAATAGATCTGACTCACATGTGCCCCACAGCAGCTCCTGCCCCATAGATCTGACCCACATCAACCCCACAGAAGCTTCTGACCCACATGTGCCCCACAGCAGCTCCTGCCCCATAGATCTGACCCACATCAACCCCACAGAAGCTCCTGCCCCATAGATCTTAACCAAATCTGCACCACAGCAGCTCCTGCCCCATAGATCTGACCCACATCAACCATGTTGATAAACATGAAAACATACAACATGGGTTGTATCAACCATGTAATCTATGGTGTCCCTATGTGTCCCAATGTCACCCTATGGGTCCCAGTGTCTCCCTATGGGTCACTATGTGTCCCTATGTGTCCCAATGTCCCCCTTATGGGTTGCTATGTGCCTCTATGGGTTCTCTATGGGGCTCTATGGGGTGCCTATGGAGCTCTATGGGGCGTTCTGAGGTTTCTATGGGGTGTCTATGGAACGCTATAGTGTGTCTATTTGGTAAATTAGTTTCTATGGGTGGCTATGGGAGCTCTATGGGGCACAATGGGTTCCCTACGGGGCTCTATGGGATGTCTGTGGGGCTCTATGGCGCGGCTATATGTCCTTATGTGGTGTCTATGTGGCACTATGTTGTGCTATGTGGTGCTGTGAGGCACTATGGGGTGCTATGGGGCTCTATGGAGCAGTATAGGGTGTCTATGGGTCTCTATGGGGTGCAATGGGGCGCTGTGGGGCACAAGAGAGTGTCTATGAGGCTCCATGGGCTGCTATGGGGCACTGTGGAGTAGCTATGGGATGATTTCGGGTCTCTTTGTGCCCCTATGGGGCGCTATGGGTCACTATGTGGTGTCTATGGGGCTCTATGGGGTGGCTATGGGGTGCTTTGGGGTATCCTTGGGTTCCTATGGGGCGCTATGGGTGACTATGGCGTGCTATGGGGCTCTATGCGGAAGAATGGGGTCTCTATGGGGCGCTATGAAGTCCCTATGGGGCTCTATGGGGAGTCTATGGGGTGTCTTTGGGGATCTATGGGTTGTCTGTGGGGCTCTATGGGGTCTGCATGGGGTCTGTATGGGGTTCAGTGGGTCTCTATGGGGCTCTATGGGGTGTCTACAGGCACTATGGGGCGATATGGGGTGTCTATGTGGTTCAATTGGGCTCTATGGTGTGGCTGTAGGGCCTTATGTGGTGTCTATGGGGCACTGTGGGCTGCTATGGGGTGCTGTGGGGAACTATGGGGTGTCTATGGGGCTCTATGGAGCAGTATGCTGTGTCTATGGGTCCCTATGGGGTGCAATGGGGTGCTGTGGGGCACAATGGAGTGTCTATGAGGCTCCATGGGCTGCTATGGGGCACTATGGAGTAGCTATGGGGTGCTATGGGGTCTCTTTGGGCCCCTATGGGTCACTATGGGGCTCTATGGGGTATCTTTGTGTTCCTATGGGGCGCTATGGGTGACTATGGGGTCGCTCTGGGTTTCTTTGAGGCACTATGGGTCTCAATGGGGTCTCTATGGGTCTCAATTTATCCTTATGGCTCCCAATGACTGTCTATGGGTCTCTATGTGTCCCTATGGGTCCCAGTGTCTCTCTATGGGTCCCAATGTCTTCCTCTGGATCTCTATGGGTCCCTAGGGGTCCCAGTGTCTCTCTATGTCCCCCTGTCTAGGTGGTAACTATACAGATGGTAACAAAGATGGTAACAAATGTACAGAGGTTCTAAGCGAGAGAGAAACTCACCAGTGGTGATGCCTTCGCTGAGGAAGCTGGGGCGGTCTTCACTGCAGAGCGATGTCCAAGAGATGCTGCCTCACAGAATCACAGAATTCTCAAGGTTGGAAAAGGGCTGCCAGCTTTTGTAGGAGAATAGCATGGGAGACAGTTGTGAAGGCTTTGCTGAAGTCCAAGTAGAGCACATCAACAGCCTTTCTTTCTTTCCTTCATCCATCAGATGGGTCACAGGATCGTAGAAGGAGATCAGATTGGTCAAGCAGGAGCTGCCCTTCACGAACCCATGCTGGCTAGGTCTGATCTCCTGCTCATCCCACACCTGCCGCATCTGTCATCTCCCTCAAGACAATTCGTTCCATTCCCTTCCCTGGCACCGAGGTCAGGCTAACAGGCCTGGAGTTGCCCGGATCCTCCTGACAACCTTGCTTGGAAATGGGAGTCACGTTGGCAAGCCTCCAGTCTTCTGGGACCTCACCCGGTAACAGGGAGCTCGGAAAGATAATGGAAAGCGGCTCGAGTGAGGGTCAGCCCTTAAATGAGGTCTCAGAGGAGGTGGAGTCGAGCTCCAGCCCTCCCGGGAGCACAGCTCCATTACTCTCACCTGTGCTCCCGCAGCTGACCCCACACTTGCCTCAGCTGATTAATCAGAGGTTCAGGCTGTGATTACCAATCTCCCAGACAGCCCCTGTGGGTCCCAATGTTTCCCTATGGATCTCTGGGTGTCCTTATAGGTCTCTATGGGGTTATTATGCCTCTAAATGGGTCCCTATGTGTCTCTATGTCTCTCTATGGGGTCCCAATGTGTCCCAGTGTCCCCCTATGGATCTCTATGTATCCATATGGGTCCCAGTGACTCCCTTTGGGTCACTAATGAGTCACTATGTGTCCCAACGTCTCCCCTATGGGTTGCTATGTGTCTCTGTGGGGTCTCTTATGGGTATCTCTGGACCCAAATGTATTCCTATGGGTACCTATGGGTTTCAATGTGGTCCCTATGTGCCTCTATGGGGTCTCTATGGGTCTCAGCAGTGTCCCTATGTGTCTCTATGGGTCTCACTGTCCCCCACTGAAATCCATGGGATCCCTATGTGTCCCAATGTCCCCCTATGGGTCCCAGTGTCTCCCTATGGGTCACTATGTGTCCCTATGTGTCCTAATATCCCCCCTATGGGTAGCTATGTGCCTCTATGGGGTCTCTTATTTGTATCTATGGGCTTAAATGTCCTCCTATGGGTATCTATGTGTTTCACTGTGGTCCCTATGTGCCTCTATGGGGTCTCTTATGGGTCTCAGCAGAGTCTCTATGTGTCTCTACGGGTATCACTGTCCCCCACTGTAATCCATGGTGTCCCTATGTGTCCCAATGTCACCCTATGGGTCCCAGTGTCCCCCTATGGGTCACTATGTGTCCCTATGTGTCCCAATGTCCCCCCTATGGGTTGCTATGTGCCACTATGGGGTCTCTATGGGGTCTCTATGTGGTCTCATGGATATCTCTGGGCCCAAATGTCTTCCTATGGGTATCTATGTGTTTCAATGCATTCCCTATGTGCCTCTATGGGGTCTCTATGGGTCTCAGCAGTGTCCCTATGTGTCTCTATGGGTCTCACTGTCCCCCACTGAAATCCATGGGGTCCCTCTGTGTCCCAATGTCCCCCTATTTGTCCCAGTGTCTGCCTATGGGTCACAATGTGTCCCTCTGTGTCCCAATGTCCCTCCTATGTGTTGCTAAGTGTCTCCATGGGGTCTCTTATGAGTATCTCTGGGCCAAAATATCTACCTATTGCTATCCATAGGTTACATTACGTCCCTATGTGCCTCTATGGGGTCTCTTAAGGGTTACAGCGGAGTCCCTATGTGCCTCTATGGGTCTCACTGTCCCCCACTATGTTCCATGGGGTCCCTATGTGTCCCAATATACCCCTATGGGTCCCAGTGTTTCCCTATGGGTCACTATGTGTCCCAATATCCCCCCTATGGGTAGCTATGTGCCTCTATGGGGTCTCTTATTCGTATCTATGGGCTTAAATGTTCTCCTATGGGTATCTATGGGTTTCAGTGTGGTCCCTATGTGCCTCTATGGGGCCTCTTATGGGTCTCAGCAGAGTCTCTGTGTGTCTCTACGGGTATCACTGTCCCCCACTGTAATCCATGGTGTCCCTATGTGTCCCAATGTCACCCTATGGGTCCCAGTGTCTCCCTAAGGGTCACTATGTGTCCATATGTGTCCCAATGTCCCCCCTATGAGTTGCTATGTGCCTCTATGGGTTCTCTATGGGGCTCTATGGGGTGCCTATGGAGCTCTATGGGGTTCTATGGGGCGTTCTGAGGTTTCTATGGGGTGTCTATGGAACGCTATGGTGTGTCTATGTGGCAAAATGAGTTTCTATGGGTGGCTATGGGAGCTCTATGGGGCACAATGGGTTGCCTACGGGGCTCTATGGGATGTCTATGGGGCTCTATGGTGCGGCTATATGTCCTTATGTGGTGTCTATGTGGCACTATGTTGTGCTATGGGGTGCTGTGAGGCACTATGGGGTGCTATGGGGCTCTATGGAGCAGTATAGGGTGTCTATGGGTCCCTATGGGGTGCAATGGGGCGCTGTGGGGCACAAGGGAGTGTCTATGAGGCTCCAACGGCTGCTATGGGGCACTGTGGAGTAGCTATGGGATGATTTGGGGTCTCTTTGTGCCCCTATGGGGCGCTATGTGTCACTATGTGGTGTCTATGGGGCTCTATGGGGTGGCTATGCGGTGCTGTAGGGTGGCTATGGGGTGCTTTGGGGTATCCTTGGGTTCCTATGGGGCGCTATGGGTGACTATGGGGTGCTATGGTTTGCTATGGGGCTCTATGCGGAAGAATGGGGTCTCTATGGGGCGTTATGGGGTCCCTATGGGGCTCTATGGGGAGTCTATGGGGTGTCTTTGGGGATCTATGGGTTGTCTGTGGGGCTCTATGGGGTCTGCATGGGGTCTGTATGGGGTTCAGTGGGTCTCTATGGGGCTCTATGGGGTGTCTACAGGCACTATGGGGCGATATGGGGTGTCCATGTGGTTCAATTGGGCTCTATGGTGTGGCTGTATGGCCTTATGTGGTGTCTATGGGGCACTGTGGGCTGCTATGGGGTGCTGTGGGGAACTATGGGGTGTCTATGGGGCTCTATGGAGCAGTATGCTGTGTCTATGGGTCCCTATGGGGTGCAATGGGGTGCTGTGGGGCACAATGGAGTGTCTATGAGGCTCCATGGGCTGCTATGGGGCACTATGGAGTAGCTATGGGGTGCTATGGGGTCTCTTTGGGCCCCTATGGGTCACTATGGGGTGTCTATGGGGCTCCATGGGGTATCTTTGTGTTCCTATGGGGCGCTATGGGTGACTATGGGGTCGCTATGGGTTTCTTTGAGGAAGTGCCAAATCCTGCCCAACGTGTGATATCTCCTGCACCACAAGTTCCAAGTCTTGCCCCACAAGTTCCACCTACCATCCCACAAGTGCCACCTCCTGCCCCACAAGTGCCACCTCCCGACCCACAAGTGCCACCTCCTGCCGTGCAAGTGCCAGCTCCTGCCCCGAAAGTGCCAGCTCCTGCCCCGAAAGTGCCACCTCTCGCCCCACAAGTTCCAGCTCCCGCCCCATAAGTGCCACCTCCCTCTCCACAAATTCCACCTCCCGCCCACAAGTGCCACATCGCTCCCCACAAGTGCCACCTCCTGCCCCACTAGTGCCACCTCCCGCCCCACAAGTGCCAACACCAGCCCCACAAGTGCAACCTCCCACCCCACAAGTACCAAATCCTGCCCCACAACTTCCACCTCCTGCCCCAGAAGTGCCATCTCCTGCCCCACATGTGTCACCTCCTGCCCCACATCATCCACCTCCAAACCCATAAGTGCCACCTCCTGCACAACAAGTGCCATTTCCTGCCCCACAAGTGCCATTTCCCCCCCCACATGTGCCAACTCCTGCCTTACAAGTTTCACCTCCCACCCCACAAGTTCCACCTCCCACCCCACAAGTTCCACCTCCTGCCCCAAAAGTGCCAATTCCTGCTTCACAAGTGCCAGCTCATGCTTCACAAATGCCAGCTCATGCCCCACATCATCAACTTCCTGCCCCACAAGTGCCAGCTCTAACCCCACAAAGACAGCCTCCTGCCCCACATCATCCACCTCTTGCCCCACAAGTGCCAATTCCTGCCCCACAAGTGCCAGCTCCTGCCCCACAAGTGCCACCTCTTGCCCCACAGGTGCCACCTCTTGCCCCACAGGTGCCACCTCCCGCCCTACAACTTCAACATCCCGCCACACAAGTGCCGACTCCTGGCAACGTGTGCCACATCCTGCCCCACAAGTGCCAGCTCCTGCCCCACATGTTCCACCTACCATCCCACAAATTCCACCTCATGCCCCACAAGCGCCAACTCCCAACCCACAAATGCCAAATCCTGCAATGCAACTTCCACCTCCTGCCCAACAAGTGCCACTTTCTGCCCCACAAGTGTAGGCTCCTGCCCCACACGTGCCAATTCCTGCCCCACATGTGCCAGCTCATGCTTCACAAGTACCAGCTCCTGCACTACATCATCCACTTCCTGCTCACAAGTGCCACCTCCTGCCCCACAAGTGCCAGCTCCTGCCCCACAAGAGCCACTTCCTGCCCCACAAGTACCTCTTCCCTCCCAACAAGTTCCAATTTCCGCCCAACAAGTACCACCTCCTTCTGCACAAGTTCCACCTCCTGCCCTAAAAGCTCCATTTCCTGCCCCAAAACTTCCACCTCCTGCCCAACAATTTCCAACTCGTGCCCCACAATTGCCACCTCCTGGCCCACAAGTGCCACCTCCCGCCCTACAACTGCCAAACCCTTCCCCAAAACTTCCACCTCCTGCCCAACAATTTCCAACTCGTGCCCCACAATTGCCACCTCCTGGCCCACAAGTGCCACCTCCTGCCCTACAACTTCCACCTCCTGGCCCACAAGTGCCACCTCCCGCCCTACAACTGCCAAACCCTTCCCCAAAACTTCCACCTCCTGCCCAACAATTTCCAACTCGTGCCCCACAATTGCCACCTCCTGGCCCACAAGTGCCACCTTCTGCCTCAAAATGCCACCTCCTGCCCAACAACTCCAACCTCCCGCCCCACAAGTGCCACCTCCTGTCTCACAAGTGCAACCTCCCGCCCCACAACTTTCACAACCTGCCCCACAAGTGCCACCTCCTGTCACTCAACTTCCAACTCCCGCCCCACAACTTCCACCTCCTGCCTCACAAGTTCCACATCCCGCCCCACAACTTCCAACTCCTGGCCCACAAGTGCGACCTCCTGCCCCACCATTACCACCTCCTGCCCCACAATTTCCACCTCCTGCCCCACAAGTGCCACAACCTGCTCCACAATTTCAACGTCCTGCCTTACAAGTGCCACATTCTGCCCCACAAGTGTAGGCTCCTGCTCCACAAGTGCCACCTCCCGAACCACAACCTCAACCTCTGGCCCCACAAGTCCCACCTCCCGCCCCACAAGTGCCACATCCCGCCCCACAACTTCCACCTCCTGCCCCACAAGTTATAACTCCTGCCCCACAAGTGTTGCATTTTGCCCCACAAGTGCCACCTCCCGCCTCACAAGTGCCACCTCCCGACCCACAAGTGCCAACTCCTGCCCCGCAACTTCCATCTCCTGCTCCACAAGTGCAACCTCGAACCGCACAATTGCCACCTCCTTCCCCATATCAACCACCTCCCATCCAACAAGTGCCACCTCCTGCCCCACAAGTGCCAATTCCTGCCCCACAAGTGCCAGCTCATGCTTCACAAGTGCCAGCTCCTGCCCCTCATCATCCACCTCCTGCCCCACAAGTGCCACCTCCTGACCCACAACATCAATCTCCAGCCCCACAAGAGCCGCCTCCTGCCCGACAAGTTACACCTGCTACAAGTTCCACAAGTGCCACCTCCCTGCTCACGAGTGCCACATCCCGCCCCACATGTACCACCTCCTGCATCACAACTTCCACATCCCGCCCCACATGTACCACCTCCTGCATCACAACTTACACCTCCCGCCCCACATGTACCACCTCCTGCATCACAACTTTCACCTCCCGCCCCACATGTACCACCTCCTGCATCACAACTTACACCTCCCGCCCCACATGTACCACCTCCTGCATCACAACTTTCACCTCCCGCCCCACATGTACCACCTCCTGCATCACAACTTACACCTCCCGCCCCACAAGTTCCACCTCTTCCCCACAAGCGCCACCTCCCTCTCCACAAACTCCACCTCCCACGCACAAGTGCCACATCCTGCCCCACAAGTGTCACCTCCTGTCCACAAGTGCCACCTTCCGCCCCACAAGTGCCACCTCACACCCCAACAGTGTCAACTTCCGCCCCACAAGTGCCACCTCACGCCCCACAACTTCCACATCCCGCCCCACAAGTGCCACCACCTGACCCACAAGTGCCACCACCTGACCCACTAATGCAACTACCTGCCCCACAAGTGCCAACTCCTGCACCACAAGTTCTACCTCCTGCCTTACAAGTGCCACCCCCTGCCTAACAACTTCCACCTCCCGCCCCACAAATGCCACCTCTTGCCCCACAAGTGCCACCTCCCACCCCACAAGTGCCACGTCCTTCCCAATTGCCACGTCCTGTCCCACAAGTGCCACCTCCTGCCGTACAAGTGCCACCCTCTGCCCCACAATTGCCACTTCTTGCCCCACAATTGCCAATTCTTGCCCCACAACTTCCACCTCCCACCCCATAACTTCCACCTCCCGTCCCACAGCTTCCACATCCTGCCCCACAAGTGCCCGATCCTGCCCCAGAAGTACCACCACCTGACCCACAAGTGCCAACTCCTGCCCCACAAGTGCCACCTCGCATCCCGCAAGTGCCACATCCCGCCCCACAAGTTCCACCTCCTGCCTTACAAGTGCCCATTCCTGCCCAACAAGTGCCAGCTCATGTTTCACAAATGCCAGCTCCTGCCCCACATCATCAACTTCCTGCCCCACAAGTGTCACCTCCAACCCCACAAAGACATCCTCCTGCCCCACATCATCCACCTCCTGCCCCACAAGTGCCAATTCCTGCCCCACAAGTGCCAGCTCATGCCCCACAAGTGCCAGCTCCTGCCCCACAACATCCTCCTCCTGCCCCACAAGTGCCACCTCCTGCCCCACAAGTGCCACCTCACACCCCACAAATGCCACCTCCTGCCCTGCAACTTCCACCTCCTGCTCCACAAGGGCCATCTCCTGCCCCACATCGTCCACCTCCCACCCAACAAGTGCCACGTCCTGCCCCACAAGTGCCAATTCCTGCCTCACAAGTGCCAGCTCATGCCCCACAAGTGCCACCTCCTGCCCCACAAGTGCCACCACCCCCCCAACAAGTGCCACCTCCCGCCCCACAACTTCCACTTTCCGCCCAACAACAGCCTCCTCCTGCCCCACATGTGCCTCCTCCTGCCACACAAGTGCCATCTCCTGCCCCACAAGTGCTACCTACTTCCCCACTAGTGCCACCTCCTGCCCCACATCATCCACCTCCTGCCTCACAAATGCCTCCTCCTGACCCACAATTGCCACCTGCCGCCCCACAACTTCCACCTCCTGCCCCACAAGTGCCACCTTCTGCCTCACAAGTGCCACAACCCGCCCCACAAGTGCCACATCCCACCGCACAGTTTCCACCTCTTGTTACACAAGTCCCACCTCCCACCCAACAACAGCCTCCTCCTGCCCCACAAGTGCCACATCCCGCCCCACAAGTTCCACCTCCTGCCTTACAAGTGCCAATTCCTGCCCCACAAGTGCCAGCTCCTGCCCCACAAGTGCCACCTCCTGCCCCACAAGTTCCAACTCCTGCCCCACATGTTCCAACTACCACCCCACAAATTCCAACTCCTGCCCCACAAGTGCCACCTCCCACCCCACAAATGCCACCTCCTGCCCTGCAACTTCCACCTTCTGACCCACAAGTGCCACCTCCTGCCCCACATCATCCAACCCCTGCCCCACAAGTGCCACCTCCTGCCCCACAACGACCACCTCCTGCCCCACATCATCCACCCCCTGCACCACAAATGCCAGCTCATTCCCCTGAAGTGCCAGCTCTTGCCCCACAAGTGCCAGCTCCTGCCCAACAAGAGCCACTTCCTGCCCCACAAGTACCTCTTCCCTCCCAACAAGTTCCAATTTCCGCCCCACAAGTGCCACCTCCTGCCCCAAGTGCAACCTCCTGCCCCACAAATGCCACCTTTCTCCCCACAAGTGCCACCTCCTGCCCCACAAGTGCAACCTCCTGCCCCACAAATGCCACCTTTCGCCCCACAAATGCCACCTCCCGCTCCACAACTTCCACCTCCCGACCCACAAGTGCCACCTCACGCCCAACATCTACCACCTCCCACCCAACAAGTGCCACCTCCCGCCCTACAACTTCCATCTCCTGGCCCACAAGTGCCACCTCCTGCCTCAAAAGAGCCACCTCCCGCCCCACAACTTCCACGTAACGCCCCATAAGTTCCAACTCCCGCCCAACAAGTGCCACCTCTCGTCCCACAAGGACCACCTCCTGCCCCACAAGTGCCACCTCCTGCCCCACAAGTGCCACCTCCCGCCCCACAAGTGTCAACTCATGCTCCACAAATGCCACCTCCTGCTCCACAAGTTCCACCTCTTGCCCCACAAGTGCCAAATACTTCCCCACAACTTCCACCTTCTGCCCCACTAGTGCCAACTCCAATTCCACAAGTGCCACCTCCAGCCCTACAACTGCCACTTCCAGCCCCACAAGTGCCTCCTCCTGCCCCACAAGTGCCTCCTCCTGCCCCACAAGTGCCACATCCCGCCCCACAAGTGCCACCTCCTGCCCCACATCATCCACCTTCTGCCCCACAATTGCCACCTCCTGCCCCACAAGTGCCACATCCCGCCCCACAAGTGCCACCTCCTGCCCCACATCATCCACCTCCCGCCCCACAATTGCCACCTCCTGCCCCACAAGTGCCACATCCCACCCAACAATTGTGGCCACATGACAAACAAGTTCCACTTCCGCCCCACAAGTGCCACCTCCTGCCCAACAAGTGCCATTTCTTACCCCACAGGTTCCAAATCCTACCCCACTGGTGCCATTTCTGGCCCCACAAGTGCCATTTTCCCCCCCACATGTGCCAACTCCTGCCTTACAAGTTTCACCTCCCACCCCACAAATTCCACCTCCCACCCCACAAGTTCCACCTCCTGCCCCAAAAGTGCCAATTCCTGCTTCACAAGTGCCAGCTCATGCTTCACAAATGCCAGCTCATGACCCACATCATCAACTTCCTGCCCCACAAGTGCCACCTCTAACCCCACAAAGACAGCCTCCTGCCCCACATCATCCACCTCCTGCCCCACAAGTGCCAATTCCTGCCCCACAATTGCCAGCTCATGCCCCATATCATCTACTTCCTGCCCCACAAGTGCCAGTTCATGCCCCACAAGTGCCACCTCTTGCCCCACAGGTGCCACCTCCTACCCCACAAGTGCCACCTCCTGCCCCACATCATCCACCTCCTCCCCCACAAGTGACAATACCTGTTCCACAAGTGCCACCTCCCGCCCCACAACTTCAACATCCCGCCACACAAGTGCCGACTCCTGGCAACGTGTGCCACATCCTGCCCCACAAGTGCCAGCTCCTGCCCCACATGTTCCACCTACCATCCCACAAATTCCACCTCATGCCCCACAAGTGCCAACTCCCAACCCACAAATGCCAAATCCTGCAATGCAACTTCCACCTCCTGCTCCACAAGTGCCACCTCGTGCCCAACAGGTGCCACCTCCTGCCCCAAAAAAGCCAACTCCTGCCCCACATCATCCACCAACCGCCCCACAAGTGTCACCTCCTGCCCCACATCATCCACCAACCGCCCCACAAGTGTCACCTCCTGCCCCACATCATCCACCAACCGCCCCACAAGTGTCACCTCCTGCCCCACATCATCCACCAACCGCCCCACAAGTGTCAGCTCCTGCCCCACATCATCAACTTCCTGCCCCACATGTGCCACCTCCTGTCCGACAAAGACCACCTCCTGCCCGCATCATCCACCCGCTGCCCCACAAGTGCCAACTCCTGCCCCACAACGACCACCTCCTGCCCCACATCATCCACCCCCTGCCCCACAAGTGCCACCCCCTGCCCCACAACGACCACCTCCTGCCCCACAACGACCACCCCATGCACCACAAGTGCCAATTCCTGCCCTACAAGTGCCAGCTCATTCCCCTGAAGTGCCAGCTCCTGCCCCACAAGTGCCACAGTTTGCCACACCACTGCCTCCTCCCCCCCAAATAATCCACCTCCTGCCCCACAAGTGTCACTGACCGCCCAACTTCCTTCTCCTGACACACAAGTGCAACCTCCTGCCCCACAAGTGCCAGCTCCTGCCCGACAAGAGCCACTTCCTACCCCACAAGTACCTCTTCCCTCCCAACAAGTTCCAATTTCCACCCCACAAGTGCCACCTCCTGCCCCACAAGTGCAACCTCCTGCCCCACATCGTCCACCTCCCACCCAACAAGTGCCACCACCTGCCCCACAATTGCCAATTCCTGCCCCACAAGTGCCAGCTCCTGCCCCACAAGTGCCACATTTGTCCACACCACTGCCACCTCCCCCCCCAAATAATCCACCTCCTGCCCCACAAGTGTCACTGACTGACCAACTTCCTCCTCCTGCCCCACAAGAGCCTTTTCCTGCCCCACAAGTACCTCTTCCCTCCCAACAAGTTCCAATTTCCGCCCCACAAGTGCCAACTCCTGCCCCAAATCATCCACCTCCCGCCCCACAATTGCCACCTCCCGACCCACAAGTGCCACCTCCTGCCCCACAAGTTCAACCTCCTGCCCCACAAGTGCAACCTCCTGCCCCACATCGTCCACCTCCCACCCAACAAGTGCCACCACCTGCCCCACAACTGCCAGTTCCTGCCCCACATGTGCCAGCTCATGCTTCACAAGTGCCAGCTCCTGCACTACGTCATCCACTTCCTGCTCACAAGTGCCAGCTCCTGACCGACAAAGACATCCTCCTGCCCCACAAGTGCCAATTTCTGCCCCACAAGTGCCAGCTCATTCCCCTGAAGTGCCACATTTGTCCACACCACTGCCTCCTCCCCCCCAAATAATCCACCTCCTGCCCCACAACTGTCACTGACTGACCAACTTCCTCCTCCTGCCCCACAAGTGCCAGCTCCTGCCCCACAAGAGCCACTTCCTGCCCCACAAGTACCTCTTCCCTCCCAACAAGTTCCAATTTCCGCCCAACAAGTACCACCTCCTTCTGCACAAGTTCCACCTCCTGCCCTAAAAGCTCCATTTCCTGCCCCAAAACTTCCACCTCCTGCCCAACAATTTCCAACTCGTGCCCCACAATTGCCACCTCCTGCCACACAAATGCCACCTTCTGCCTCAAAATGCCACCTCCTGCCCAACAACTCCAACCTCCCGCCCCACAAATGCCACCTCCTGCCCCACAACTTTCACCTCCTGCCCCACAAGTGCAACCTCCCTGCCCACGAGTGACACAATCTGCCCAAGTGCCACCTCCTGCCTCACAACTTCCACCTCCCGCCCCACAAGTGCCACCTCCTGTCTCACAAGTGCAACCTCCCGCCCCACAACTTCCACAACCTGCCCCACAAGTGCCACCTCCCGTCACTCAACTTCCAACTCCCGCCCCACAAGTGCCACCTCCCGCCCTACAACTTCCACCTCCCGCACCACAACTTCCACCTCCTGCCTCACAAGTTCCACATTCTCCCGCCCCACAACTTCCAACTCCTGGCCCACAAGTGCGACCTCCTGCCCCACCATTACCACCTCCTGCCCCACAACTTCCACCTCCTGCCCCACAATTTCCACCTCCTGCCCCACCATTACCACCTCCTGCCCCACAATTTCCACCTCCTGCCCCACAAGTGCCACAACCTGCTCCACAATTTCAACGTCCTGCCTTACAAGTGCCACATTCTGCCCCACAAGTGTAGGCTCCTGCTCCACAAGTGCCACCTCCCGAACCACAACCTCAACCTCTGGCCCCACAAGTCCCACCTCCCGCCCCACAAGTGCCACATCCCGCCCCACAAGTGCCACCACCCGCCCCACAAGTGCCACCTTCTGTTCCACAACTTCCACCTCCTGCCCCACAAGTTATAACTCCTGCCCCACAAGTGTTGCATTTTGCCCCACAAGTGCCACCTCCCGCCTCACAAGTGCCACCTCCCGACCCATAAGTGCCAACTCCTGCCCCGCAACTTCCATCTCCTGCTCCACAAGTGCCACCTCGAACCGCACAATTGCCACCTCCTTCCCCATATCAACCACCTCCCATCCAACAAGTGCCAATTCCTGCCCCACAAGTGCCAATTCCTGCCCCCCAAGTGCCAGCTCATGCTTCACAAGTGCCAGCTCCTGCCCCTCATCATCCACCTCCTGCCCCACAACATCAATCTCCAGCCCCACAAGAGCCGCCTCCTGCCCGACAAGTTACACCTGCTACAAGTTCCACAAGTGCCACCTCCCTGCTCACGAGTGCCACATCCCGCCCCACATGTACCACCTCCTGCATCACAACTACCACCTCCCGCCCCACATGTACCACCTCCTGCATCACAACTTCCACCTCCCGCCCCACATGTACCACCTCCTGCATCACAACTTCCACCTCCCGCCCCACATGTACCACCTCCTGCATCACAACTTCCACCTCCCGCCCCACAAATGCCACCTCCTGCCCTACAAGTTCCAAATCAGGCCCCACAAGTGCCCCCTCCCGCTCCACAAGTGCCACGTCCTGCCCCACAAGAGCCATCTCCCGCCCCACAAGGGCCAAATCCTGCCACGCAACATCCACCTCCTGCCCCACATCATCCACCTCCCACCCCACAAGTGCCACCTCCTGTGGCACAACTGCCAATTCCAGCCCTAAAAGTGCCAGCTCATGCTTCACAATTGCCAGCTCCTGCCCCACATCATCCACCTCCTGCCCCACAAGTGCCACCTCCTATCCCACATGTGCCAACTCCTGCCCCAAAAGTGCCATTTCCTGCACCACATTTGCCACCTCCTGCCCCACAAGTGCCACCTCCCACCCCACAAGTTTAACCTCCGGACACACAAGTGCCATCTCCTGCCCCACAAGTGCCATCTCCCGCCCCACAAGTGCCATCTCCCGCCCCACAAGTGCCAAATCCTGACGTGCAACTTCCACCTCCTGCTCCACAAGTGCCATCTCCTGCCCCACAAGTGCCACCTCCCGCCCCTCTATAGCCACCTCCTGCCCCAAAAGTTACACCTCTTGCCCCACAACCTCGACCCCCGCCCCACATGTGCCACCACCTGACCCACACGTGCCAACTCCTGCCCCACAAGTGCCATTTCCTGTATTACATTTGCCGCGTCCTGCCCCACAAGTGCCGGCTCCTGCCCCACAAGTGCTACCTCTCGCCCCACAACCTCAACCTCCAGCCACACAAGTGCCACCTCCCGCCCAAAAAGTGCCACCTCCCACCCCACTACTTCCACGTCACACCCCAAATCTTCTTACCTTCCACCCCACAAGTGCCACCTCCTGCCCCAAACCTTCAACCTACTGCCCCACAACTGCCACTTCCCACCCAGCAATTTCCACCCCCCGCCCCACAAGTACCTCCTCCCACCCCACAAGTGCCAACCCTTACCCCACAAGTGCTAACTCCTGCCCCACATCATCCACCAACCGCCCCACAAGTGTCACCTCCTGCCCCACAACTTCCATGTCCCACTCCACAAGTGCCACCTACTGCACAACAAATACCATCTCCTGCCCCATAAGTGCCATCTCCTGCCCCACAACCGCTACCTCCTGCCTCATATCATTCACCTCCCGCCCCACAAGTTCCACCTCCCGCACCACAAGTGCCACCTCCTGCCCCACAAGTGCCACCTCCCGACCCACATGTACCTACTTCTGCCCCACAAGTGCCAGCTCCTGCCCCTCAAGTGTCACCTCCTCCCCACAAGTGCCACTTCCTGCCGCACAAGTGATACCTGCAGCTCCACAACTGCCACCACCCGCCCCACAACTTCCACCTCCCGCCTCACAAGTGCAACCTCCAGGCCCACAAGTGCCACCTCCAGATCCACAAGAATTAACTCCTGCCCCACAAGTGCCACCTCCTGCCCTTCAAGAGCAACTTCTTGCCCCACAAGTAACATTTCCTGCCCCACAAGTGCCAACTCCTGCCCCACTAGTGCCACCTCCCGCCCCACAAGTCCCACCACCCTCCCCACAACTTTAACCTCCTTCCCCAAAACATCCACCTCCCGCCCCACAGGTGTCATCATCTGCCCCACAACTGCCACATCCCGCCCCACAAGTGCCACCCCTTGCCCCACAAGTGCCACATCCCACCGCACAATTTCCACCTCTTCTTACACAAGTCCCACCTCCCGCCCAACAACAGCCTCCTCCTGCCCCACAAGTGCAACCTCCTGCCCCACAAGTGCCACCTCGCATCCCACAAGTGCCACATCCCGCCCCACAAGTTCCACCTCCTGCCTTACAAGTGCCAATTCCTGCCCTACAAGTGCCAGCTCATTCCCCTGAAGTGCCAGCTCCTGCCCCACAAGTGCCACATTTGTCCACACCACTGCCACCTCCCCCCAAATAATCCACCTCCTGCCCCACAAGTGTCACTGACCGCCCAACTTCATCCTCCTGACACACAAGTGCAACCTCCCGCTCCACAACTTCCACCTCCCACTCCACAACTTCCACCTCCTGCCCCAGTAGTGCCACCTCCCGACCCACAAGTGCCACCTCCCGCCCTACAACTTCCATCTCCTGGCTCACAAGTTCCACCTCCTGCCTCAAAAGAGCCACCTCCCGCCCCACAACTTCCACGTAACGCCCCATAAGTTCCACCTCCTGCCCAACAAGTGCCACCTCTCGTCCCACAAGGACCACCTCCTGCCCCACAAGTGCCACCTCCTGCCCCACAAGTGCCACCACCTGCCCAACAAGTGCCACCACCCTCCCCAAAATGCCAACTCCCGCCCCACAAGTGCCACGTCCAGCCCCACAACTTCCACCTCCTGCCCCAAAAGTGTCAACTCCTGCCCCATAAGTTCCATATCCCGCCCCACAAGTGCCACTACCTGCCCCACTAGTGCCATCTCCATTTCCACAGGTGCCACCTCCCGCCCCACAACTTCCACGTAACGCCCCATAAGTTCCACCTCCTGCCCAACAAGTGCCACCTCTCGTCCCACAAGGACCACCTCCTGCCCCACAAGTGCCACCTCTTGCCCCACAAGTGCCAAATACTTCCCCACAACTTCCACCTTCTGCCGCACTAGTGCCAACTCCAATTCCACAAGTGCCACCTCCCACACCACAAGTGCCACCACCTGACCCACAAGTGCCAACTCCTGCCCCACAAGTGCCATTTCTTGCCCCACAAGTGCCACCTCCTGCCCCACAAGTGCTATTTCCTGCCCTACAACTTCCACCTCCTGCCCCACAAGAGCCAGTTCCAGCCCCACAAATGCCACCTCCCGCCCCACAACTTCAACAACCCGCCATACAAGTGCCAACTCCTGCCCAACGTGTGCCACATCCTGCCCCACAAGTGCCAAATCCTGCCCCGCAACTTTTACCTCCTGCTCCACAAGTGCCAACTCCTGCCCCACATCATCCACCTCCTGCCCCACAAGTGCCACCTCCAGCCCCACAAGTGCCAACTCCTGCCCCACAAGTGCCACATCCCCCCCACAAGTGCCAGCTCCTGCCCCACAAGTGCCACCTACCACGCTACAAGTGCCACCTCCTGCCCCACAAGTTCCACCTCCCACCCCACAAGTGCCAAATCCTGCCACGCAACGTCCACATCCTGCTCCACAAGTGCCACATCCTGCCCCACATCATCCACCTCCCATCCAACAAGTGCCACCACCTGCCGCACAACTGCCAATTCCTGCCCCCCAAGTGCCAGCTCATGCTTCACAAGTGCCAGCTCCTGCCCCTCATCATCCACCTCCTGCCCCACAAGTGCCACCTCCCGCCCAACAATTGTGGCCACATGACAAACAAGTGAAAAATCCCACCCCACAAGTACCACTACATGCCCAACAGGTGCCAACTCCCACCCCACAACTTCAGCCTCCCGCCACAGAAGTGCCAACTCCTGCCCAACGTGTGATATCTCCTGCACCACAAGTTCCAAGTCTTGCCCCACAAGTTCCACCTACCATCCCACAAGTGCCACCTCCAGCCCCACAAGTGCCATCTCCCACCCCACAAGTACCAAATCCTGCCCCACAACTTCCACCTCCTGCCCCAGAAGTGCCATCTCCTGTCGCACAAGTTCCACCTTCTGCCCCACAAGTGTAACCTCCAGCCCCATAAGTGCCAAATCCTGCCCCACAACATCCACCTGTGCCCTACAAATACCATTTCCGGCTCCACATCATCCAACTCCTGCCCCACAAGTGCCACCTCCTGCCCAACAAGTGCCACCTCCTGCCCCACAAGTGCCACCTCCCGACCCACAAGTGCCACCTCCCGACCCACAAGTGCCACCTCCTGCCGTGCAAGTGCCAGCTCCTGCCCCGAAAGTCCTGCCCCACATGTGCCACCTCTCGCCCCACTAGTGCCACCTCCCGCCCCATAAGTGCCACCTCCCTCTCCACAAATTCAGCCTCCCGCCCACAAGTGCCACATCGCTCCCCACAAGTGCCACCTCCCGCCCCACAAGTTCTAACTCCCGCCCCACAAGTGCCAACTCCCGCCCCACAAGTGCCAACTCCCGCCCCACAAGTGCCAACTCCCGCCCCACAAGTGCCAGCTCATGCTTCACAAGTGCCAGCTCCTGCCCCTCATCATCCACCTCCTGCCCCCCAAGTGCCACCTCCTGCCCAAAACCTGCCACCTCCCTCCCCACAATGCCACCTCCTGCCATATTAGTGCAGCCTCCTGCCCCACAAGTGCAAACTCCCGCCCCAAAAGTGCCACTTCCTGCCCCTCTATCGCCACCTCCTGCCCCAGAAGTTCCACTTCCTGCACCACAAGTTACACCTACAGCCCCACAATTTCCACCTCCTGTTTTACAAGTTCCACTTCCGCCCCACAAGTGCCACCTCCTGCCCAACAAGTGCCAGTTCATGCCCCACAAGTGCAAGGTCCTGTCCTTCAACTTCCACCTCCCGCCCCACAATTGCCACCTCCTGCCCCACAAGTGCCACCTCCCGCCCAACAATTGTGGCCACATGACAAACAAGTTCCACTTCCGCCCCACAAGTGCCACCTCCTGCCCAACAAGTGCCATTTCTTACCCCACAGGTTCCAAATCCTACCCCACTGGTGCCATTTCCTGCCCCACAAGTGCCATTTCCCCCCCCACATGTGCCAACTCCTGCCTTACAAGTTTCACCTACCACCCCACAAATTCCACCTCCCACCCCACAAGTTCCACCTCGTGCCCCAAAAGTGCCAATTCCTGCTTCACAAGTGCCAGCTCATGCTTCACAAATGCCAGCTCATGCCCCACATCATCAACTTCCTGCCCCACAAGTGCCACCTCTAACCCCACAAAGACAGCCTCCTGCCCCACATCATCCACCTCCTGCCCCACAAGTGCCAATTCCTGCTTCACAAGTGCCAGCTCCTGCACTACGTCATCCACATCCTGCCCCACAAGTGCCACCTCCTGACCGACAAAGACATCCTCCTGCCCCATAAGTGCCAATTTCTGCCCCACAAGTGCCAGCTCATTCCCCTGAAGTGCCACATTTGTCCACACCACTGCCTCCTCCGCCACAAATAATCCACCTCCCGCCCCACAAGTGTCACTGACTGACCAACTTCCTCCTCCTGCCCCACAAGTGCCAGCTCCTGCCCCACAAGTGCCAGCTCCTGCCCCACAAGTACCTCTTCCCTCCCAACAAGTTCCAATTTCCGCCCAACAAGTACCACCTCCTTCTGCACAAGTTCCACCTCCTGCCCTAAAAGCTCCATTTCCTGCCCCAGAAGTGCCACCTCCCGCCCCACAAGTGCCACCTCCTGCCCTACAACTTCCACCTCCTGGCCCACAAGTGCCACCTCCCGCCCTACAACTGCCAAACCCTGCCCCAAAACTTCCACCTCCTGCCCAACAATTTCCAACTCGTGCCCCACAATTGCCACCTCCTGCCACACAAATGCCACCTTCTGCCTCAAAATGCCACCTCCTGCCCAACAACTCCAACCTCCCGCCCCACAAGTACCACCTCCTGCTCCACAAGTTCCACCTCCTGCCCCATAAATTCCACCTTACGCCCCACAAGTGCCATCTCCTGCCCCAAAAGCTCAATTTCCTGCCCCATCAGTGCCACCTCCCGCACCACAAGTGCCACCTCCTGCCCCATAAGTGCCAATTTCTGCCCCACAAGTGCCACTTCCCGCCTTACAAATGCCACCTCCTGCCCCACAACTTTCACCTCCTGCCCCACAAGTGCAACCTCCCTGCCCACAAGTGACACAATCTGCCCAAGTGCCACCTCCTGCCTCACAACTTCCATCTCCCGCCCCACAAGTGCCAATTTCTGGCCCACAAGTGCCACTTCCCGCCTTACAAATTCCACCCCCCACCCCACAAGTTCCACCTCCTGCCCCAAAAGTGCCAATTCCTGCTTCACAAGTGCCAGCTCATGCTTCACAAATGCCAGCTCATGCCCCACATCAACTTCCTGCCCCACAAGTGCCACCTCTAACCCCACAAAGACAGCCTCCTGCCCCACATCATCCACCTCCTCCCCCACAAGTGACAATACCTGTTAGACAAGTGCAACCTCCAGCCCCACAACTTCAACATCCCGCCACACAAGTGCCGACTGCTGGCAACGTGTGCCACACCCTGCCCCACAAGTGTCAACTCCTGCCCCACATGTTCCACCTACCATCCAACAAGTGCCACCTCCTGCCCCACAAGTGCCAATTCCTGCCCCCCAAGTGCCAGCTCATGCTCCACAAGTGCCAGCTCCTGCCCCTCATCATCCACCTCCTGCCCCACAACATCAATCTCCAGCCCCACAAGAGCCGCCTCCTGCCCGACAAGTTACACCTGCTACAAGTTCCACAAGTGCCACCTCCCTGCTCACGAGTGCCACATCCCGCCCCACATGTACCACCTCCTGCATCACAACTACCACCTCCCGCCCCACATGTACCACCTCCTGCATCACAACTTCCACCTCCCGCCCCACATGTACCACCTCCTGCATCACAACTTCCACCTCCCGCCCCACATGTACCACCTCCTGCATCACAACTTCCACCTCCCGCCCCACATGTACCACCTCCTGCATCACAACTTACACCTCCCGCCCCACATGTACCACCTCCTGCATCACAACTTACACCTCCCGCCCCACATGTACCACCTCCCGCCCCACAAGTGCCACCTCATGCCTCACAAGTGCCACCCCCCCCCACAAGTGCCACCTCCCGCCCCACAAGTGCCACCTCCCACGCACAAGTGCCACATCCTGCCCCACAAGTGTCACCTCCTGCCCACAAGTGCCACCTTCCGCCCCACAAGTGCCACCTCACACCCCAACAGTGTCAACTTCCGCCCCACAAGTGACACCTCACGCCCCACAACTTCCACATCCCGCCCCACAAGTGCCACCACCTGACCCACAAGTGCCACCACCTGACCCACTAATGCAACTACGTGCCCCACAAGTGCCAACTCGTGCCCCACAAGTGCCAACTCCTGCCCCACAAGTTCTACCTCCTGCCTTACAAGTGCCACCCCCTGCCTCACAACTTCCACCTCCCGCCCCACAAATGCCACCTCCTGCCCCACAAATGCCACCTCCTGCCCTACAAGTGCCACCTCAGGCCCCACAAGTGCCCCCTCCCGCTCCACAAGTGCCACGTCCTGCCCCACAAGGGCCAAATCCTGCCACGCAACATCCACCTCCTGCCCCACATCATCCACCTCCCACCCCACAAGTGCCAATTCCAGCCCTAAAAGTGCCAGCTCATGCTTCACAATTGCCAGCTCCTGCCCCACATCATCCACCTCCTGCCCCACAAGTGCCACCTCCTAACCCACATGTGCCAACTCCTGCCCCACAAGTGCCATTTCCTGCACCACATTTGCCACCTCCTGCCCCACAAGTGCCACCTCCTTCCCCACAAGTGCCACCTCCCACCCCACAAGTTTAACCTCCAGACACACAAGTGCCATCTCCCGCCCCACAAGTGCCACCTCCCTCCCCACAATGCCACCTCCTGCCATATTAGTGCAGCCTCCTGCCCCACAAGTGCAAACTCCCGCCCCAAAAGTGCCACTTCCTGCCCCTCTATCGCCACCTCCTGCCCCAGAAGTTCCACTTCCTGCACCACAAGTTACACCTACAGCCCCACAATTTCCACCTCCTGTTTTACAAGTTCCACTTCCGCCCCACAAGTGCCACCTCCTGCCCAACAAGTGCCAGTTCATGCCCCACAAGTGCAAGGTCCTGTCCTTCAACTTCCACCTCCCGCCCCACAATTGCCATCTCCTGCCCCACAAGTGCCACCTCCCGCCCCTCTATAGCCACCTCCTGCCCCACAAGTTACACCTCTTGCCCCACAAGTTCCACCTCTTGCCCCACAACGTCGACCCCCGCCCCACATGTGCCACCACCTGACCCACAAGTGCCAACTCCTGCCCCACAAGTGCCGGCTCCTGCCCCACAAGTGCTACCTCTCGCCCCACAACTTCAACCCTCAGCCACACAAGTGCCAACTCCTGCCCAACAAGTGCCGCCTCCCGCCCCACAAGTGCCACCTCCCGCCCCACTACTTCCACGTCACACCCCAAATCTTCTTACCTTCCACCCCACAAGTGCCACCTCCTGCCCCAAACCTTCAACCTACTGCCCCACAACTGCCACTTCCCACCCAGCAATTGCCACCCCCCGCCCCACAAGTGCCTCCTCCCACCCCACAAGTGCCAACCCTTACCCCACAAGTGCTAACTCCTGCCCCACATCATCCACCAACCGCCCCACAAGTGCCACCTCCTGCCCCACAACTTCCATCTCCCACTCCACAAGTGCCACCTACTGCACAACAAATACCATCTCCTGCCCCATAAGTGCCATCTCCTGCCCCACAGGTGCCACCTACTGTTCCACATCATCCACCTCCTTCCCCACATCATCCACCTCCTGTTCCACAAATGTCACCTCCTGACCCACAACTTCCACCTCCTGCCCCACAAGTGCCACCTCCTGCCCCACATAATCCACGTCCTGCTCCAAAATTGCCACCTCCTGCCCCACAAGTGCCACTTCCCACCCCACAAGTGCCACCTCCAGCCCCACCAGTTCCACCTCCTGACCCACAAGTGCCACTACGTGACCCACAATTGCCACCTCCCGTCTCACAATTGCAACTCTCGCCCAACAAGTGCCACCTCCTGCCCCACAATTGCCACCACCCCCCCAACAAGTGCCACCTCCCGCCCCACAAGTACCACATCCCACCCCACAAGTGCAACCTCCTGCCCCACAACATCCACCTCACGCTCCAAAAGTGCCACCTCCTGCCCCACAAGTGCTACTTCCTGCCTTACAAGTGCCACTTCCCGCTGCACAAGTGACACCTCCAGCCCCACAGTTCCCACAACCCGCCCCACAACTTCCACATCCCGCCTCACAACTGCAAGCTCCTGCCCCACAATTGCCACCTCCTACCACACAAGTGCCAACTCCTGCCCCACAAGTGCCACCTCATGTCCCTCAATTTTCACCTTATGCCCCAAAAGTGCCACCTCCCGCCCAACAAGTGCAACATCTCGCCCCACTAGTGCCACTTCCCGGCCCAAAATTGCTACCTCCTGCCCCACATCATCCACCTCCTGTTCCACAAATGTCACCTCCTGACCCACAACTTCCACCTCCTGCCCCACAAGTGCCACCTTCTGCCTCACAAGTGCCACCCCTTGCCCCACAAGTGCCACATCCCACCGCACAATTTCCACCTCTTCTTACACAAGTCCCACCTCCCGCCCAACAACAGCCTCCTCCTGCCCCACAAGTGCAACCTCCTGCCCCACAAGTGCCACCTCGCATCCCACAACTGCCACATCCCGCCCCACAAGTGCCACCCCTTGCCCCACAAGTGCCACATCCCACCGCACAATTTCCACCTCTTGTTACACAAGTCACACCTCCCGCCCAACAACAGCCTCCTCCTGCCCCACAAGTGCCACCTCCTGCCCCATAAGTTTCACCTCTCGCCCAACAAATGCCACCACCTCCCCCAAAAGTGCCACCTCCTGCCCCACGGGTGCCATTTCCTGCCCCACAACATCCACCTCCCACTCACAAATGCAACCTACTGCCCCACAACTTCCACCTCCTGCCCCACAAGTGCCAACTCCTGCCCCACAAGTGCCACCTCCCGCCCCACAAGTGCCACCTGTCACCCTGCAAGTCCAGCTCCTCTCGCCCCACAAGTGCCAGCTCATGCTTCACAAGTGCCAGCTCCTGCCCCACATCATCAACTTCCTGCCCCACAAGTGCCACCTCCAACCCCACAAAGACAGCCTCCTGCACCACATCATCCACCTCCTGCCCCACAGGTGCCAATTCCTGCCCCACAATTGCCAGCTCATGCCCCACAAGTGCCAGCACCTGCCCCACAAGTGCCACCTCTTGCCCAACAGGTGCCACCTCCTGCCCCACTAATGCCAAATCCTGCCCTGCAACTTCCAACTCCTGCCCCACAAGTGCCAATTCCTGCCCCACAAGTTCCAGCTCATGCTTCACAAGTGCCAGCTCCTGCCCCACATCATCCACTTCCTGCTCACATGTGCCACCTCCTGTCCGACAAAGACCACCTACTGCCCCACATCATCCACCCCCTGCCCCACAAGTGCCACCTCCTGCCCCACATCATCCACCCCCTGCCCCACAAGTGCCACCTCCTGCCCCACAACGACCACCCCCTGCACCAAAATTGCCAATTCCTGCCCCACAACTGCCAGCTCCTGCCCAACAAGAGCCACTTCCTGCCCCACAAGTACCTCTTCCCTCACAACAAGTTCCAATTTCCGCCCCACAAGTGCCACCTCCTGCCCCACAAATGACACCTCCTGCCCCACAAATGCCACCTTTCACCCCACAAATGCCACCTCCCGCTCCACAACTTCCACCTCCTGCCCCACAAGTGCCACCTCCCGACCCACAAGTGCCACCTCACGCCCAACATCTACCACCTCCCACCCCACAACTTCCATCTCCTGGCCCACAAGTGCCACTTCCTGCCTCAAAAGAGCCACCTCCCGCCTCACAACTTCCACGTAACGTCCCATAAGTTCCACCTCCTGCCCCACAAGTGCCAGCTGCTGCTCCACATCATCCAACTCCCGCCCCACAAGTGCCATGTCCAGCCCCACAACATCTGCCTCCTGCCCCAAAAGTGTCAACTCCTGCCCCATAAGTTCCATATCCTGCCCCACAAGTGCCACCTCCCACCCCACAAGTGCCACCTCCTGCCCCACAAGTTCCAACTCTCGTCTAACAAGTGCCACCTCCTGCCCAACATTTACCACCTCCCGCTCCACAAGTGCCACCTCCTGCCCAACAAGTGCCATTTCTTACCCCACATGTTCCAACTCCTGCCCCACAGGTGCCATTTCCTGCCCCACAAGTACCACCTCCTGTCCCACATTTACCAACTCCTGCCCCACAAGTGCCATTTCCTGCCCCACATCTGTTGCATACCACCCCACAAATTCCACCTCCCGCCACACAACTGCCACCTCCCGCTTCACAACTTCCACATCCTGCCCTACAAGTGCCACCTCCCGCCATAAAATGCCACCTCCCGTCCCTCTATCACCACCTCCTGCCCCACAAGTTACACCCCCACCCCACAGGTACCACCACCTGCCCCACAAGTACCACCTCCTGCAAACAAATGCCATTTCTTAAACCACAGGTCCAAACTCCTGCCCCACAAGTGCCACCTCCTGTCTCACAAGTGCAACCTCCCGCCCCACAACTTCCACAACCTGCCCCACAAGTGCCACCTCCCGTCACTCAACTTCCAACTCCCGCCCCACAAGTGCCACCTCCCGCCCTACAACTTCCACCTCCCGCACCACAACTTCTACCTCCTGCCTCACAAGTTCCACATTCTCCCGCCCCACAACTTCCAACTCCTGGCCCACAAGTGCCACCTCCTGCCCCACCATTACCACCTCCTGCCCCACAATTTCCACCTCCTGCCCCACCATTACCACCTCCTGCCCCACAATTTCCACCTCCTGCCCCACAATTTCCACCTCCTGCCCCACAAGTGCCACAACCTGCTCCACAATTTCAACGTCCTGCCTTACAAGTGCCACATTCTGCCCCACAAGTGTAGGCTCCTGCTCCACAAGTGCCACCTCCCGAACCACAACCTCAACCTCTGGCCCCACAAGTCCCACCTCCCGCCCCACAAGTGCCACATCCCGCCCCACAAGTGCCACCACCCGCCCCACAAGTGCCACCTTCTGTTCCACAACTTCCACCTCCTGCCCCACAAGTTATAACTCCTGCCCCACAAGTGTTGCATTTTGCCCCACAAGTGCCACCTCCCGCCTCACAAGTGCCACCTCCCGACCCACAAGTGCCAACTCCTGCCCCGCAACTTCCATCTCCTGCTCCACAAGTGCCACCTCGAACCGCACAATTGCCACCTCCTTCCCCATATCAACCACCTCCCATCCAACAAGTGCCACCTCCTGCCCCACAAGTGCCAATTCCTGCCCCACAAGTGCCAGCTCATGCTTCACAAGTGCCAGCTCCAGCCCCTCATCATCCACCTCCTGCTCCACAAGTGCCACCTCCTGCCCCACAATGACCACCTCCTGCCCCACATCATCCACCCCCTGCGCCACAAGTGCCAATTCCTGCCCTACAAGTGCCAGCTCATTCCCCTGAAGTGCCAACTCCTGCCCCACAAGTGTCACTGACCGCCCAACTTCCTCCTCCTGACACACAACTGCAACCTCCTGCCCCACAAGTGCCACCTCCCGCCCTACAAATTCCACCTCCCGCTCCACAACTTCCACCTCCTGCCTAAAAAGAGCCACGTCCTGCCCCACAACTTCCACGTAACGTCCCATAAGTTCCACCTCCTGCCCCACAAGTGCCAACTCCTGCCCCGCAACTTTTACCTCCTGCTCCACAAGTGCCAACTCCTGCCCCACATCATCCACCTCCTGCCCCACAAGTGCCACCTCCAGCCCCACAAGTGCCACATCCCTCCCCACAAGTGCCACCTCCTGCCCCACAAGTGCCACCTCCCGCCCCTCAAGTTACATCTCCTGCCCCACAAGTGCCAACACCTGACCCACAAGTGCCACCTCCTGCCCCACAACTTTACATTCCGCCCCACAGTTTCCACCTCCTGTCTTACAAGTTCCACTTCCTGCCCCACAAGTGCCAGCTCCTGCACCACATCATCCACTTCCCGCCCCACAAGTGCCACCTCCTGCCCAACAATTGCCATTTCTTACCCCACAGGTTCCAACTCCTGCCCAACAGGTGCCATTTCCTGCCCCACAAGTGCCACCTCCTGTCCCACATGTGCCAACTCCTGCCCCACATATGCCATTTCCTGCCCCACATCTTCCACCTCCCGCCCCAGAAGTGCCAGTTCCTGTCCCACAAGTGCCACCTTCCACGCCACAAGTTCCACCTCCTGCCCCACAATGACCACCTCCTGCCCCACATCATCCACCTCCTGCCCCACAATGACCACCTCCTGCCCCACATCATCCACCTCCTGCCCCACAAGTGCCAGCTCCTGCCCCACAAGTGCCACATTTTGCCACACCACTGCCACCTCCCCCCCAAATAATCCACCTCCTGCCCCACAAGTGTCACTGACCGCCCAACTTCCTCCTCCTGACGCACAAGTGCAACCTCCTGCCCCACAAGTGCCAGCTCCTGCCCGACAAGAGCCACTTCCTGCCCCACAAGTACCTCTTCCCTCCCAACAAGTTCCAATTTCCGCCCCATAAGTGCCACCTCCTGCCCCACAAGTGCAACCTCCTGCCCACAAATGCCACCTTTCGCCCCACAAATGCCACCTCCCGCTCCACAACTTCCACCTCCTTCCCCACAAGTGCCACCTCCCGCCCTACAACTTCCATCTCCTGGTCCACAAGTGCCACCTCCCGCCCCACAAGTGCCAAATCCTGACGCGGAACTTCCACCTCCTGCTCCACAAGTGCCATCTCCTGCCCCACAAGTGCCACCTCCCGCCACAAAAGTGCCACCTCCCGCCCCTCTATGGCCACCTCCTGCCCCACAAGTTACACCTCTTGCCCCACAAGTTACACTTCTTGCCCCACAACGTCGACCCCCGCCCCACATGTGCCACCACCTGACCCACAAGTGCCAACTCCTGCCCCACAAGTGTTACCTCTCGCCCCACAGCTTCAACCTCCAGCCACACAAGTGCCAACTCCTGCCCAACAAGTGCCACCTCCCGCCCCACAAGTGCCACCTCCCGCCCCACTACTTCCACGTCACACCCCAAATCTTCTTACCTTCCACCCCACAAGTGCCACCTCCTGCCCCAAACCTTCAACCTACTGCCCCACAACTGCCACTTCCCACCCAGCAATTGCCACCCCCCGCCCCACAAGTGCCTCCTCCCACCCACAAGTGCCAACCCTTACCCCACAATTGCCAACTCCTGCCCCACATCATCCACCAACTGCCCCACAAGTGCCACCTCCTGCACCACAAGTGCCACCTCCTGACCCACAACTTCCAGCTCCTGCCCCAATAGTGCCAGCTCCCGGCCCACAATTGCCACCTCCTGCCCCACAACTTCCATCTCCCACTCCACAAGTGCCACCTACTGCACAACAAATACCATCTCCTGCCCCATAAGTGCCATCTCCTGCCCCACAGGTGCCACCTACTGTTCCACATCATCCACCTCCTTCCCCACATCATCCACCTCCTGTTCCACAAATGTCACCTCCTGACCCACAACTTCCACCTCCTGCCCCACAAGTGCCACCTTCTGCCCCACAAGTGCCTCCTCCTGCCACACAAGTGCCACCTCCTGCCCCACAAGTGCCACCTACTTCCCCACAAGTGCCACCTCCTGCCCCACAATGACCACCTCCTGCCCCACATCATCCACCTCCTGCCTCACAAATGCCTCCTCCTGACCCACAATTGCCACCTGCCGCCCCACATCTTCCACCTCACGCCCCACAAGTGCCACCTCCCGCCCCACAAGTGCCACCACCCTCCCCAGAACTTCAACCTCCTTCCCCAAAACATCCACCTCCCGCCCCACAGGTGTCATCATCTGCCCCACAACTGCCACATCCCGCCCCACAAGTGCCACCTCCCGCCCCTCAATTGCCACACACTGCCCCACAAGTGCCGCCCCCAGCCCCGCAAGTGTCACCCCTTGCCCCACTAGTGCCACATCCCACCGCACAATTTCCACCTCTTGTTACACAAGTCCCACCTCCCGCCCAACAACAGCCACCTCCTGCCCCACAAGTGCCACCTCCCACCCCACAAGTGCCACATCCCCCCCCACAAGTTCCACCTCCTGCCTTACAAGTGCCAATTCCTGGCCTACAAGTGCCAGCTCATTCCCCTGAAGTGCCAGCTCCTGCCCCACAAGTTCCACATTTGTCCACACCACTGCCACCTCCCCGCCAAAATAATCCACCTCCTGCCCCACAAGTGTCACTGACCGCCCAACTTCCTCCTCCTGACCCACAAGTGCAACCTCCTGCCCTACAAGTGCCAGCTCCTGCCCGACAAGAGCCACTTCCTGCCCCACAAGTACCTCTTCCCTCCCAACAAGTTCCAATTTCCGTCCCACAAGTGCCACCTCCTGCCCCACAAGTGCAACCTCCTGCCCCACAAATGCCACCTTTCGCCCCACAAGTGCCACCTCCCGCTCCACAACTTCCACCTCCCACTCCACAACTTCCACCTCCTGCCCCAGTAGTGCCACCTCACGCCCAACATCTACCACCTCCCACCCAACAAGTGCCACCTCCCGCCCTACAACTTCCATCTCCTGGCTCACAAGTTCCACCTCCTGCCTCAAAAGAGCCACCTCCCGCCCCACAACTTCCACGTAACGCCCCATAAGTTCCACCTCCTGCCCAACAAGTGCCACCTCTCGTCCCACAAGGACCACCTCCTGCCCCACAAGTGCCACCTCCTGCCCCACAAGTGCCACCTCCTGCCTAACAAGTGCCACCACCCTCCCCAAAATGCCAACTCCCGCCCCACAAGAGCCACGTCCAGCCCCACAACTTCCACCTCCTGCCCCAAAAGTGTCAACTCCTGCCCCATAAGTTCCATATCCCGCCCCACAAGTGCCACTACCTGCCCCACTAGTGCCATCTCCATTTCCACAGGTGCCACCTCCCGCCCCACAACTTCCACGTAACGCCCCATAAGTTCCACCTCCTGCCCAACAAGTGCCACCTCTCGTCCCACAAGGACCACCTCCTGCCCCACAAGTGCCACCTCTTGCCCCACAAGTGCCAAATACTTCCCCACAACTTCCACCTTCTGCCGCACTAGTGCCAACTCCAATTCCACAAGTGCCACCTCCCACACCACAAGTGCCACCACCTGACCCACAAGTGCCAACTCCTGCCCCACAAGTGCCATTTCTTGCCCCACAAGTGCCACCTTTTGCCCCACAAGTGCCAAATCCTGCCACGCAACGTCCACCTCCTGCTCCACAAGTGCCACCTCGAACCACACAATTGCCACCTCCTTCCCCATATCAACCACCTCCCATCCAACAAGTGCCACCTCCTGCCGCACAAGTGCCACATCATAACATTATGTGCAGTGTGGATCATTAGAAGCTTCATACTCCAGTTCCATGGAATAACAACGTTCCAAATACTCATCTCTCAGAAGAAAACTACATATCCCAGAGGACTTCGCGGCCAAAGGTTAGTCATGGGAGGAGGACATATGTATAATCTCCTCCCAGGCTGGAGCTCTCTTTTTTGGGCTGGGGACCCTACAGGGCAGCTGCCCCCTGTCATTCGCAAAGGTAAATCTAGGTAACCTGTGACAGATTTTGGTGGAGATGGCGGGCATAAGCTGCTGCTTTTTAGCTTTTAGAACAAATCTCTCTTTGCTCTCAGAGAGCTTCGTTAGGGATGTGATATCTTTTCATAGCTGCTCACTGAGAACGTGACCTTGAAAGTCCAGGCAAACTGTCAAAATTCAGGGGTAGCTGTAAACTCTGAGCATTGTTATCTTGCTTTTGTAAAGAAAACAAAGGGATTTCTTTCTCTCCCAGAGCACAGCTAGCTAGCTCTGACTTTTACAGTGCCTGCCAGCTACTGCCAGCTATGAGTCTGCTCTTTATTTTAGGAGCACTGCATAGGGGATTCAAAGCCATCATGTTCTTTGAAACTTACTGGCCCTTCTTAATTTATTGATTTCTTGTTATAGAATATATGCATTATACAACCAAGTAAGGGCCTGGTACTTCTACGCAATGTGGTATGATGTGAATTTTGACACTTGCATCCCAGATGAAATAGTTAATTTTACAATGACTAATTTCACAATTGCTAATTTCACAGCAGCTAGTTTTACAAACACCACGATGTTCAATCCGGTTTCCAGGCTGCCTTATCAGATTGCCGCACAGTTTTTGAAAACCGAGTTAGTGTTCATCCTTGTGTTCATACTCATGTTCATGTTATCAGTATCAATATATATGAATGTACTCCTCTCCATTCGTTCTATGCGGAAGTCCCCTCCAAAACCAGAAAATGCTGACTGGCAGGGAATATGGAAAGGTTTAGGAAAAATCTTAGAAGCGTGGGGACCCGCAGTGTCATGGGATTTCACTCTTGAACACCTGAGGGACCCTGAGAAATTGAGTATTTGAGTCAGAGATCTAAGGAGGTAAACCACACTTGGGGTTTGGCTTATGCTTACCGTGCTCTATATACTACTACCCTGGAGAGGGAGAGTTTCCGATCTGAGGTTCAAGCCTCAAAAAAAAAAAAAATCCCCAAGTCAACTCTGATCAGTCACAGGAGGCACCAGTAACAATATCAGTTGCCCCTGTGGAAGGAAGAAATGGAAACAGATGTCCTTGTGTCTAGGATGAGAAGAAGGAGAAGCAGAGGAGGAGGCAGCAGAAGATCCAGGTAGGGGGTCTGGATTGGCACTGAGAAATGCAAAAAAAAAAAAACAAAAAAAAAAACAAAAAAAAAACCTAAGAGGCATGAAGAAGAGAGTGATGAGGAGGAAATCTCTATTACCATTCATCAATCTCTGAAGATGGATGAATTCCAAGCTCAAGAAAGGAGTTTACATGGCATCAAAATGAAGGTCTCTTGCCTGATTGATTTGCTGCTGGGACAACGGGGCCAACAGCCTGTCTCTAGCTGGTAATGAATCTCACCAACTAGGAAGCATTGCCAGAGACCCAGCTATCGACAGAGAGATTAGCAGATGTTTGGATGGAGCTGGCACCCTCTGGACTGTTAACAGCCGTGAGGGAAATGTAACCCTTCAAGGATGCTTTGAAGCCTCAGACTATTAAGTGGGATACCATCGAAAAAGGTATCCAGTACCTGAGGGAAATGACCGTGGTGGAAATGTTGTATGACCCTGATCCACAAGACCGTGATCCTGAGAGAGTGAGGACCAAGCCTAGCATGTGGCAGAAACTCACAAGTACAGCACCAGAAAGATATGCACACACACTGGCAACAACATTTGGAAGATCTGAGGAACAAGAGAGAAGACCCCGAGTTTTTGAACTGATTATGACGCTTCAAAACTATGAAGAGCAGCTCCCCCCAGTACGCACCGCAGTTTCTGCCATCTCACGAGTAGAAGACTGATAGATGAAATGCACAAGAAACTATTTCCATCGACTAATTGTGATGGTCGAGTAGTAGTATCAGAAACGACTGATGAAGGTCAGTCTCCATACGGGTCACCAGGTCTAGTGAAGGACCTGATCAAAATATTCCAATCCTACTCTTCACCTGTATCATCAAAAGTTTCAGCTATTAGACACACGTGCTTTCCAGCTCAAGCAAGGAACAACAGTAAGATTGCACAGCGTGTTTCCATGTGGTGCTACCTACGGGACCACAGAGAAGACATGAGGAAGTGGCACGACCAGCCTACTCCTGTACTGCGAGCACGGGTGAGAGAACTACAAAACAGACCAACCACCAGTGGAGTTGCTCCATTCATCACAGGTAACCCATAGAGGGGCCCTGCCCTCAGTCTTGGCGGGGAGAGGGATAATAAGAGTTTATTGGACTGTGTGGATTAAATGGTCTGGCACAACAGAACCACAGAACCACTGCTGGATACCGGTGCAAAGTGCACTCTAATGCCCTCGAATCACAAAGGGACAGAATCAATCAAACAGAATCAATGGAGTGACTGAGGGCTCTCAAGAATTGACTGTGTTGGAGGCCGAAATAAGCCTCACTGGTAAAGACTGGCAAAAACATCCTATTGTGACTGGCCCAGTGGCTCCGTGTGTCCACAAGTGCCACCTCCCGCCCCACAAGTGCCAAATCCTGCCCTTCAACTTCCACCTCCTGCTCCACAAGTGCCACCTCCTGCCCCACAATGACCACCTCCTGCCCCACATCATCCACCCCCTGTGCCACAAGTGCCAATTCATGCCCTACAAGTGCCAGCTCATTCCCCTGAAGTGCCAGCTCCTGCCCCACAAGTGTCACTGACCGCCCAACATCCTCCTCCTGACACATAAGTGCAACCACCTGCCCCACAAGTGCCACCTCCCGCCCTACAACGTCCACCTCCCGCTCCACAACTTCCACCTCCCGCCCCACAAGTGCCACCTCCCACCCTACAACTTCCATCTCCTGGCTCACAAGTTCCACCTCCTGCCTAAAAAGAGCCACCTCCCGCCCCACAGCTTCCACGTAACGCCCCATAAGTTCCACCTCCTGCCCAACAAGTGCCACCTCTCGTCCCACAAGGACCACCTCCTGCCCCACAAGTGCCACCTCCTGCCCCACAAGTGCCACCTCCTGCCCAACAAGTGCCACCACCCTCCCCAAAATGCCAACTCCCGCCCCACAAGTGCC
Organism: Coturnix japonica; assembly: GCF_054131305.1. Lineage (NCBI taxonomy): Eukaryota > Metazoa > Chordata > Aves > Galliformes > Phasianidae > Coturnix > Coturnix japonica. The sequence continues at coordinate 47,550 of NW_028188945.1, read as the reverse complement.
ACGTCCAGCCCCACAACTTCCACCTCCTGCCCCAAAAGTGTCAACTCCTGCCCCATAAGTTCCATATCCCGCCCCACAAGTGCCACTACCTGCCCCACTAGTGCCATCTCCATTTCCACAGGTGCCACCTCCCGCCCCACAACTTCCACGTAACGCCCCATAAGTTCCACCTCCTGCCCAACAAGTGCCACCTCTCGTCCCACAAGGACCACCTCCTGCCCCACAAGTGCCACCTCTTGCCCCACAAGTGCCAAATACTTCCCCACAACTTCCACCTTCTGCCGCACTAGTGCCAACTCCAATTCCACAAGTGCCACCTCCCACACAAGTGCCACCACCTGACCCACAAGTGCCAACTCCTGCCCCACAAGTGCCATTTCTTGCCCCACAAGTGCCACCTCCTGCCCCACAAGTGCCATTTCCTGCCCTACAACTTCCACCTCCTGCCCCACAAGAGCCAGTTCCAGCCCCACAAATGCCACCTCCTGCCCCACAACTTCAACATCCCGCCATACAAGTGCCACCTCCTGCCCAACGTGTGCCACATCCTGCCCCACAAGTGCCAAATCCTGCCCCGCAACTTTTACCTCCTGCTCCACAAGTGCCAACTCCTGCCCCACATCATCCACCTCCTGCCCCACAAGTGCCACCTCCAGCCCCACAAGTGCCACATCCCTCCCCACAAGTGCCACCTCCTGCCCCACAAGTGCCACCTCCCGCCCCACAACTTCCACCCCCTCCCCTCAAGTTACATCTCCTGCCCCACAAGTGCCAATACCTGACCCACAAGTGCCACCTCCTGCCCCACAACTTTACATTCCGCCCCACAATTTCCACCTCCTGTCTTACAAGTTCCACTTCCTGCCCCACAAGTGCCAGCTCAGGCTTCACAAGTGCCAGCTCCTGCACCACATCATCCACTTCCCGCCCCACAAGTGCCACCTCCTGCCCAACAATTGCCATTTCTTACCCCACAGGTTCCAACTCCTGCCCCACAGGTGCCATTTCCTGCCCCACAAGTGCCACCTCCTGTCCCACATGTGCCAACTCCTGCCCCACATATGCCATTTCCTGCCCCACATCTTCCACCTCCCGCCCCAGAAGTGCCAGTTCCTGTCCCACAAGTGCCACCTACCACGCCACAAATTCCACCTCCTGCCCCACAAGTTCCACCTCCTGCCCCACAATGACCACCTCCTGCCCCACATCATCCACCTCCTGCCCCACAAGTGCCAATTCCTGCCCTACAAGTGCCAGCTCATTCCCCTGAAGTGCCAGCTCCTGCCCCACAAGTGCCACATTTTGCCACACCACTGCCACCTCCCCCCCCAAATAATCCACCTCCTGCCCCACAAGTGTCACTGACCGCCCAGCTTCCTCCTCCTGACACACAAGTGCAACCTCCTGCCCCACAACTTCAACATCCTGCCACACAAGTGCCGACTCCTGCCCAACGTGTGCCACATCCTGCCCCACAAGTGCCAACTCCTGCCCCACATCGTCCACCTCCCACCCAACAAGTGCCACCTCCTGCCCCACAAGTGCCAAATCCTGCCCTACATGTGCCAGCTCATGCCCCACAAGTGCCAGGTCCAGTCCCACATCATCCACCTTCTGCCCCACAAGTGCCACCTCCTGCCCCACAACGACCATTTCCTGCCCCACAACGACCACCTCCTGCCCCACATCATCCACCCCCTGCACCACAAGTGCCAATTCCTGCCCTACAAGTGCCAGCTCATTCCCCTGAAGTGCCAGCTCCTGCCCCACAAGTGCCACCTCCTGTCCCACATGTGCTAACTCCTGCCCCACAAGTGCCATTTTCAGCCCCACAACTTCTACCTCACGGCCCACAAGAGCCAGTTCCTGCCCCACAAATGCCACCTCCCGCCCCACAACTTCAACATCCCGCCACACAAGTGCCACCTCCTGCCCCACAAGTGCCAAATCCTGTTCTGCAACTTCCAACTCCTGCTCCACAAGTGCCACCTCCTGCCCCACATCATCTACCTCCCACCCCACAAGTGCCACCTCCTGCCCCACAAGTTACATCTCCCGCCCCACAAGTGCCACCTCCTGCCTCACAACTTCCAACTCCCACCACAACAATTTCCACCTCCTGTCTTACAAGTTCCACTTCCGCCCCACAAGTGCCACCTCCTGCCCAACAAGTGCCATTTCTTACCCCACAAGTTCCAAATCCTACCCCACTGGTGCCATTTCCTGCCCCACAAGTGCCATTTCCCCCCCCACATGTGCCAACTCCTGCCTTACAAGTTTCACCTCCCACCCCACAAATTCCACCTCCCACCCCACAAGTTCCACCTCCTGCCCCAAAAGTGCCAATTCCTGCTTCACAAGTGCCAGCTCATGCTTCACAAATGCCAGCTCATGCCCCACATCATCAACTTCCTGCCCCACAAGTGCCACCTCTAACCCCACAAAGACAGCCTCCTGCCCCACATCATCCACCTCCTGCCCCACAAGTGCCAATTCCTGCCCCACAAGTGCCAGCTCATGCCCCACAAGTGCCACCTCCTGCCCCACAAGTGCCACCTCCTGCCCCACAAGTGACAATACCTGTTCCACAAGTGCCACCTCCCGCCCCACAACTTCAACATCCCGCCACACAAGTGCCGATTCCTGGCAACGTGTGCCACATCCTGCCCCACAAGTGCCAGCTCCTGCCCCACAAGTGCCACATTTGTCCACACCACTGCCTCCTCCCCCCCAAATAATCCACCTCCCGCCCCACAAGTGTCACTGACTGACCAACTTCCTCCTCCTGCCCCACAAGTGCCAGCTCCTGCCCCACAAGTGCCAGCTCCTGCCCCACAAGTACCTCTTCCCTCCCAACAAGTTCCAATTTCCGCCCAACAAGTACCACCTCCTTCTGCACAAGTTCCACCTCCTGCCCTAAAAGCTCCATTTCCTGCCCCAGAAGTGCCACCTCCCGCCCCACAAGTGCCACCTCCTGCCCTACAACTTCCACCTCCTGGCCCACAAGTGCCACCTCCCGCCCTACAACTGCCAAACCCTGCCCCAAAACTTCCACCTCCTGCCCAACAATTTCCAACTCGTGCCCCACAATTGCCACCTCCTGCCACACAAATGCCACCTTCTGCCTCAAAATGCCACCTCCTGCCCAACAACTCCAACCTCCCGCCCCACAAGTACCACCTCCTGCTCCACAAGTTCCACCTCCTGCCCCATAAGTTCCACCTTACGCCCCACAAGTGCCATCTCCTGCCCCAAAAGCTCAATTTCCTGCCCAATGTATTCCTATGGGTACCTATGGGTTTCAATGTGGTCCCTATGTGCCTCTATGGGTTCTCTTATGGGTCTCAGCGAGGTCCCTATGTGTCTCTATGGGTCTCACTGTCCCCCACTGAAATCCATGGGGTCCCTATGTGTCCCAATGTCCCCCTATTGGTCCCAGTGTCAGCCTATGGGTCACAATGTGTCCCTATGTGTCCCAATGTCCCTCCTATTTGTTGCTAAGTGTCTCCATGGGGTCTCTTATGAGTATCTCTGGGCCAAAAGATCTACCTGTTGGTATCCATAGGTTACATTACGTCCCTATGTGCCTCTATGGGGTCTCTTAAGGGTTACAGCGAAGACCCTATGTGTCTCTATGGGTCTCACTGTCCCCCACTATGTTCCATGGGGTCCCTATGTGTCCCAATATACCCCTATGGGTCCCAGTGTCTCCCTATGGGTCACTATTTGTTCCTAAGTGCCGAATGTCCCCCCTATGTGTCCCAATGGCCCACTTCGGGGTTTCTATGGGGACTCTTATTGGTATCTCTGGGCCCAAATGTCTTCCTATGGGTATCTATGGGTTTCAATGAGGTCCCTATGTGCCTCTATGGGGTCTCTTATGGGTATCAGTGGAGCCCCTATGTGTCTCTACGGGTCTCACTGTTCCCCACTGTAATCCATGGGGTCACTCTGTGTCCCAATGTCCACACTATGGGTTGCTATGTACCTCTATGGGGTCTCTATGTGGTCTCTTATGGGTATTTCTAGGCCCAAATGTCTTCCTATGGGTATCTATGGGTTTCAATGTGGTCCCTATGTGCCTCTATGGGTCTCACTGTCCCCCACCTTAATCCATGGGGTCTCTATGTGTCCCAATGTCCCCCTATGGGTCCCAGTGTCTCCCTATGGGTCACTTTGTGTCCCTATGTGTCCCAATGTCCCCCCTATGGGTTGCTATGTGCCTCTTTGGGTTCTCTATGGGGCTCTATGGGGTGCCTATGGAGCTCTATGGAGTACTATGGGGCGTTCTGAGCTTTCTATGGGGTGTCTATGGAACGCTATGGTGTGTCTATGTGGCAAAATGAGTTTCTATGGGTGGCTATGGGAGATCTATGGGGCACAATGGGTTACCTATGGGGCTCTATGGGATGTCTATGGGGCTCTATGGCGCGGCTATATATCCTTATGTGGTGTCTATTTGGCACTATGTTGTGCTATGGGGTGCTGTGAGGCACTATGGGGTGCTATGGGGCTCTATGGAGCAGTATAGGGTGTCTATGGGTCTCTATGGGGTGCAATGGGGCGTTGTGGGGCACAAGGGAGTGTCTATGAGGCTCCATGGGCTGCTATGGGGCACTGTGGAGTAGCTATGGGATGATTTGGGGTCTCTTTGTGCCCATATGGGGGGCTATGGGTCACTATGTGGTGTCTATGGGGCTCTATGGGGTGGCTATGCGGTGCTGTAGGGTGGCTATGGGTTGCTTTGGGGAATCCTTGGGTTCCTATGGGGCACTATGGGTGACTATGGAGTGCTATGTTTTGCTCTTGGGCTCTATGCGGAAGAATGGGGTCTCTATGGGGCGCTATGAGGTCCCTATGGGGCTCTATGGGGAGTCTATGGGGTGTCTTTGGGGATCTATGGCTTGTCTGTGGGGCTCTATGGGGTCTGCATGGGGTCTGTATGGGGTTCAGTGGGTCTCTATGGGGCTCTATGGGGTGTCTACAGGCACTATGGGGCGATATGGGGTGTCTATGTGGTTCAATTGGGCTCTATGGTGTGGCTGTAGGGCCTTATGTGGTGTCTATGGGGCACTGTGGGCTGCTATGGGGTGCTGTGGGGAACTATGGGGTGTCTATGGGGCTCTATGGAGCAGTATGCTGTGTCTATGGGTCCCTATGGGGTGCAATGGGGCGCTGTGGGGCACAATGGAGTGTCTATGAGGCTCCATGGGCTGCTATGGGGCACTATGGAGTAGCTATGGGGTGCTATGGGGTCTCTTTGGGCCCCTATGGGTCACTATGGGCCCCTATGTGGTGTCTATGGGGCTCTATGGGGTGGCTATGCGGTGCTGTAGGGTGGCTATGGGGTGCTTTGGGGTATCCTTGGGTTCCTATGGGGCGCTATGGGTGACTATGGGGTGCTATGGTTTGCTATGGGGCTCTATGCGGAAAAATGGGTCTCTATGGGGCGCTATGAGGTCCCTATGGGGCTCTATGGGGAGTCTATGGGGTGTCTTTGGGTTGTCTGTGGGGCTCTATGGGGTCTGCATGGGGTCTGTATGGGGTTCAGTGGGTCTCTATGGGGCTCTATGGGGTGTCTACAGGCACTATGGGGCGATATGGGGTGTCTATGTGGTTCAATTGGGCTCTATGGTGTGGCTGTAGGGCCTTATGTGGTGTCTATGGGGCACTGTGGGCTGCTATGGGGTGCTGTGGGGAACTATGGGGTGTCTATGGGGCTCTATGGAGCAGTATGCTGTGTCTATGGGTCCCTATGCGGTGCAATGGGGTGCTGTGGGGCACAATGGAGTGTCTATGAGGCTCCATGGGCTGCTATGGGGCACTATGGAGTAGCTATGGGGTGCTATGGGGTCTCTTTGGGCCCCTATGGGTCACTATGGGGCTCTATGGGGTATCTTTGTGTTCCTATGGGGCGCTATGGGTGACTATGGGGTCGCTATGGGTTTCTTTGAGGCACTATGGGTCTCAATGGGGTCTCTATGGGTCTCAATTTCTCCTTATGGCTCCCAATGACTGTCTATGGGTCTCTATGTGTCCCTATGGGTCCCAGTGTCTCTCAATGTGTCCCTATGGGTCCCAGTGTCTCTCTATGGGTCCCAATGTCTTCCTCTGGATCTCTATGGGTCCCTAGGGGTCCCAGTGTCTCTCTATGTCCCCCTGTCTAGGTGGTAACTATACAGATGGTAACAAAGATGGTAACAAATGTACAGAGGTTCTAAGCGAGAGAGAAACTCACCAGTGGTGATGCCTTCGCTGAGGAAGCTGGGGCGGTCTTCACTGCAGAGCGATGTCCAAGAGATGCTGCCTCACAGAATCACAGAATTCTCAAGGTTGGAAAAGGGCTGCCAGCTTTTGTAGGAGAATAGCATGGGAGACAGTTGTGAAGGCTTTGCTGAAGTCCAAGTAGAGCACATCAACAGCCTTTCTTTCTTTCCTTCATCCATCAGATGGGTCACAGGATCGTAGAAGGAGATCAGATTGGTCAAGCAGGAGCTGCCCTTCACGAACCCATGCTGGCTAGGTCTGATCTCCTGCTCATCCCACACCTGCCGCATCTGTCATCTCCCTCAAGACAATTCGTTCCATTCCCTTCCCTGGCACCGAGGTCAGGCTAACAGGCCTGGAGTTGCCCGGATCCTCCTGACAACCTTGCTTGGAAATGGGAGTCACGTTGGCAAGCCTCCAGTCTTCTGGGACCTCACCCGGAAACAGGGAGCTCGGAAAAATAATGGAAAGCGGCTCGAGTGAGGGTCAGCCCTTAAATGAGGTCTCAGAGGAGGTGGAGTCGAGCTCCAGCCCTCCCGGGAGCACAGCTCCATTACTCTCACCTGTGCTCCCGCAGCTGACCCCACACTTGCCTCAGCTGATTAATCAGAGGTTCAGGCTGTGATTACCAATCTCCCACACAGCCCCTGTGGGTCCCAATGTTTCCCTATGGATCTCTGGGTGTCCCTATAGGACTCTATGGGGTTATTATGCCTCTAAATGGGTCCCTATATGTCTCTATGTCTCTCTATGGGGTCCCTATGTGTCCCAATGTCCCCACTATGGTTTGCTATGTGCCTCTATGGGGTCTCTATGGGGTCTTTTATGGGTAACTATCGTCCCAAATGTATTCCTAAGGGTATCTATGGGTTTCAATGTGGTCCCTATGTGCCTCTATGGGGTCTCTTATGGGTCTCAACGAAGTCCCTATGTGTCTCTATGGGTCTCACTGTCCACCACTGTAATCCATGTGGTCCCTATGTGTCCCAATATCCCCATATGGGTCCCAGTGTCTCCCTATGGGTCACTATGTGTCCCTATGTGTCCCAATGTCCCCCCTATGGGTTGCTATGTGCCTCAATGGGCTCTCTTATGGATAGCTCTGGGCCCAAATGTCTCCCTGTGGGTATCTATGGGTTACATTAGGTCCCTAGGTGCCTCTATGGGGTCTCTTATGGGTCTCAGCGGGTTCCCTATGTGTCTCTATGGGTCTCACTGTCCCCCACTGTAATCCATGGGGTCCTTATGTGTCCCATTGTCCCCCTATGGGATCCAGTGTCTCCTCATGGGTCACGGTGTGTCCCTATGTGTCCCTATGTCCCCCCTATGGGTTGCTATGTTCCTCTATGGGGTCTCTTATGGGTCTCAGCAGGGTCCCTATGTGTCTCGATGGATCTGACTGTCCCCCACTTTAATCCATGGGGTCACTATGTGTCCCAATGTCCCCCCTATGGGGTGCTTTGTGCTTGTATGTGGTTTCTTATGGGTATCTCTGGGCCCAAATATCTTCCTATAGCTATCTCTGGGTTTCAATGTGGTCCCTAGGTGCCTCTATGGGGTCTCTTATGGGTCTCAGCGGGGTTTCTATGTGTCTCTATGGGTCTTGCTGTCCCCCACTGTAGTCCAAGGGGTCCCTATGTGTCCCAATGTCCCCATATGGGTCCCAGTGTCTCCCTATGGGTCAGAATGTTTCCCTACGTGTCCCAATGTCCCCCCTATGGGTTGCTATGTGCCTCTATGGGGTCTCTGTGGGGTCTCTTATGGATATCTCTGGGCCCAAATGTCTTCCTACAAGTATCTATGAGTTTCAATGTGGTCCCTAGGTGCCTCTATGGGGTCTCTTATGGGTCTCAGCGGGGTCCTTATGTATCTCTATGGGTCTCACTGTCCCCCACTGTAATTCATTGGGTCCCTATGTGTCCCAATGTCCCCCTATGGGTCCCAGTGTCTTCCTACGGGTCACAATGTGTACCTATGTGTCCCAATGTCCCCCCTATGGGTTGCTATGTGCCCCTATGGGGTCTCTATGGGGTCTCTTATGGTTATCTCTGGGCCCAAATGTCTTCCTTTGGGTATCTATAAGTTTCAAAGTCGTCCTATGTGTCCCTATGGGTCTTAATGGCTCCTAATGTGTCCCTATGAGTCTATATGTGGTCTCACTGTCCCAGTGGGTCTCTATGTGTTCCTATGTGTCTATATGGAGTCTCTATCTGGTTTCTATGGGTCTTGGTGTCCCTCTATGTGTCACTTTGTGCCTCTATGGGGTCTCCATGGGTTTCTATGGGGTCTCTATGTCTCTCTTTGGGTCCCTATTGGTCCCAATAGGTCCCTATGAGTCTCTATGATGTCTCCCTTTGTCCCCATATGGGTCCCAGTGTGACCCACATGTGCCCACAGCAGCTCCTGCCCCATAGACCTGACCCACATGTTCCCCACAGCAGCTCCTGCCCCATAGATCTGACCCACAGCATCTCCTGCCACATAGATCTGACCCAAATCAGCCCCACAGCATCTCCTGCCCCATAGATCTGACCCACATGTGCCCCACAGCAGCTCCAAACTCATAGATCTGACTCACATCAGTCCAACAGCAGATTTTGCACCAGAGATATGTCCCTCATATTCCCCACAGCAACTCCTGCCCCATAGATCTGACCTACATCATCCCCTCTGCAGCTCCTGCCCCATAGGTCTGACCCACATGTGCCCCAGAGCAGCTCCTGCCATAAAGATGTAACCACCATCAGCCCCAAAGCAGCTCCTGCCCCATAGATCTGACCCACATCAGCCCCACAGCAGATTTTGCCCCATAGATATGTGCCACGTCTGCCCCACAGCAGCTCCTGCGACATAGATCTTACCCAGATCTGCTCTACAGCAGCTGCTGCCCCAAAGATCTGACCAACATCAGCCCCACAGCAGCTCCTGCCCCATAGATCTGACCCACATCTGCCCCACAGCAGCTCCTGCCCCATAGACCCTACCAACATGTGCAGCACAGCAGCTCCTGCCCATAGATCTGACCCACATCTGCCCCACAGCAGCTCCTGCCCCATAGATCTGACCCACATCTGCTCCACAGCATCTCCTGCCCCATAGATCTGACCCCCATCTGCCCCACAGCAGCTCCTGCCTCATACATCTGACTCACAGCATCTCCTGCCCCATAGAACTGGCCCACATCAGCCACAGCAGCTCCTGACCTATAGATCTGACCCACATCTGACCCACAGCAGCTCCTGCCCCATAGATCTGACCCACATCTGCCACACAGCAGCCTTTGCCCCATAGATCTGACCCACATCTGCCCCACAGCAGCTCCTAACACATAGATCTGACCCACATGTGCCCCAGAGCTGCTCCTGCCCCATAGATCTGAACCACAGCAGCTCCTGTCTCATAGATCTTACCCACATCAGCCCCACAGCAGATTTTGCCCCATAGTTATGCCCCACATCTGCCCAACAGCAACTCCTGCCCCATAGATCTGACCCACATGTGCCCACAGCAGCTCCTGCCCCATAGACCTGACCCACATGTTCCCCACAGCAGCTCCTGCCCCATAGATCTGACCCAAAGCATCTCCTGCCACATAGATCTGACCCAAATCAGCCCCACAGCATCTCCTGCCCCATAGATCTGACCCAAGTCAGCCCCACAGCAGCTCCTGCCTTATAGATCTAACCACCATCAGCCCCACAACAGCTTCTACCCCATAGATCTGACCCACATGTGCTCCACTGCAGCTCCAGTCCCGTAGATCTGAACCACAGCAGCCCATGCCCCATAGATCTGACCCTCATCAGCAACACAGCAGCTCCTGACACATACATCTGACCCAAATCTGCCCCACACCATCTCCTGCCCCATAGATCTAACTCACATTTGCCCCACAGCAGCTCCTGCCCATAGATCTGACCCACAGCAGCTCCTGCCCTATAGATCTAATTCAAATCTGCCCCACAGCAGCTCCTGCTCCATAGATCTGACCCACATGTGCCCCAGAGCAGCTCTGCCCCATTGATTTGACCCACATCAGCCCCACAGGAGATCCTGCCCCATAGATCTGACCCACATCAGCCCCACAGCAGATTTTGCCCCATAGATATGTGCCACGTCTGCCCCACAGCAGCTCCTGCGACATAGATCTTACCCAGATCTGCTCCACAGCAGCTGCTGCCCCAAAGATCTGACCAACATCAGCCCCACAGCAGCTCCTGCCCCATAGATCTGACCCACATCTGCCCCACAGCAGCTCCTGCCCCATAGACCCTACCAACATGTGCAGCACAGCAGCTCCTGCCCATAGATCTGACCCACATCTGCCCCACAGCAGCTCCTGCCCCATAGATCTGACCCACATCTGCTCCACAGCATCTCCTGCCCCATAGATCTGACCCACATCTGCCCCACAGCAGCTCCTGCCACATACATCTGACTCACAGCATCTCCTGCCCCATAGAACTGGCCCACAGCAGCCACAGCAGCTCCTGACCTATAGATCTGACCCACATCTACTCCACAGCATCTCCTGCCCCATAGATCTGACCCCCATCTGCCCCATAGCAGCTCCTGCCTCATACATCTGACTCACAGCATCTCCTGCCCCATAGAACTGGCCCACATCAGCCACAGCAGCTCCTGACCTATAGATCTGACCCACATCTGACCCACAGCAGCTCCTGCCCCATAGATCTGACCCACATGTGCCCACAGCAGCTCCTGCCCCATAGACCTGACCCACATGTTCTCCACAGCAGCTCCTGCCCCATAGATCTGACCCACAGCATCTCCTGCCACATAGATCTGACCCACATGTGCCCCACAGCAGCTCCAAACTCATAGATCTGACTCACATCAGTCCAACAGCAGATTTTTCACCATAGATATGTCCCTCATATTCCCCACAGCAGCTCCTGCCCCATAGATCTGACCTACATCATCCCCTCAGCAGCTCCTGTAACATAGGTCTGACCCACATGTGCCCCACAGCAGCTCCTGCCATATAGATCTAACCACCATCAGCCCCAAAGCAGCTCCTGCCCCATAGATCTGACCCAAGTCAGCCCCACAGCAGCTCCTGCATTATAGATCTAACCACCATCAGCCCCACAAAAGCTTCTACCCCATAGATCTGACCCACATGTGCTCCACTGCAGCTCCAGTCCCGTAGATCTGAACCACAGCAGCCCATGCCCCATAGATCTGACCCTCATCAGCAACACAGCAGCTCCTGACCCATACATCTGACCCAAATCTGCCCCACACCATCTCCTGCCCCATAGATCTAACTCACATGTGCCCCACAGCAGCTCCTGCCCATAGATTTGACCCACATCTGCCCCACAGCAGCTCCTGCTCCATAGATCTGACCCCCATCTGCCCCACAGCAGCTCCTGCCTCATACATCTGACTCACAGCATCTCCTGCCCCATAGAACTGGCCCACATCAGTCACAGCAGCTCCTAACCTATAGATCTGACCCACATCTGCCACACAGCAGCTCCTGCCCCATAGATCTGACCCACATGTTCCCCACAGCGGCTCCTGCCCCATAGATCTGACCCACAGCATCTCCTGCCACATAGATCTGACCCAAATCAGCCCCACAGCATCTCCTGCCCCATAGATCTGACCCACATGTGCCCCACAGCAGCTCCAAACTCATAGATCTGACTCACATCAGTCCAACAGCAGATTTTGCACCATAGATATGTCCCTCATATTCCCCACAGCAGCTCCTGCTCCATAGGTCTGACCCACATGTGCCCCACAGCAGCTCCTGCCATATAGATCTAACCACCATCAGCCCCAAAGCAGCTCCTGCCCCATAGATCTGACCCAAGTCAGCCCCACAGCAGCTCCTGCCTTATAGATCTAACCACCATCAGCCCCACAACAGCTTCTACCCCATAGATCTGACCCACATCTGCTCCACAGCATCTCCTGCCCCATAGATCTGACCCCCATCTGCCCCACAGCAGCTCCTGCCTCATACATCTGACTCACAGCATCTCCTGCCCCATAGAACTGGCCCACATCAGACACAGCAGCTCCTGCCCCATAGATCTGACCCACATCTGACCCACAGCAGCTCCTGCCCCATAGATCCGACCCACATCTGCCACACAGCAGCCTTTGCCCCATAGATCTGACACACATCTGCCCCACAGCATCTCCTGCCCCATAGATCTGACCCACATGTGCCCCACAGCAGCTCCTAACACATAGATCTGACCCACATGTGCCCCACAGCAGCTCCTAACACATAGATCTGACCCACATGTGCCCCAGAGCTGCTCCTGCCCCATAGATCTGAACCACAGCAGCTCCTGTCTCATAGATCTTACCCACATCAGCCCCACAGCAGATTTTGCCCCATAGTTATGCCCCACATCTGCCCAACAGACACTCCTGCCCCATAGATCTGACCCACATGTGCCCACAGCAGCTCCTGCCCCATAGACCTGACCCACATGTTCCCCACAGCAGCTCCTGCCCCATAGATCTGACCCAAATCAGCCCCACAGCATCTCCTGGCCCATAGATCTGACCCACATGTGCCCCACAGCAGCTCCAAACTCATAGATCTGACTCACATCAGTCCAACAGCAGATTTTGCACCATAGATATGTCCCTCATATTCCCCACAGCAACTCCTGCCCCATAGATCTGACCTACATCATCCCCTCTGCAGCTCCTGCCCCATAGGTCTGACCCACATGTGCCCCACAGCAGCTCCTGCCATATAGATCTAACCACCATCAGCCCCAAAGCAGCTCCTGCCCCATAGATCTGACCCAAGTCAGCCCCAGAGCAGCTCTGCCCCATTGATTTGACCCACATCAGCCCCACAGGAGATCCTGCCCCATAGATCTGACCCACATCAGCCCCACAGCAGATTTTGCCCCATAGATATGTGCCACGTCTGCCCCACAGCAGCTCCTGCGACATAGATCTTACCCAGATCTGCTCCACAGCAGCTGCTGCCCCAAAGATCTGACCAACATCAGCCCCACAGCAGCTCCTGCCCCATAGATCTGACCCACATCTGCCCCACAGCAGCTCCTGCCCGATAGACCCTACCAACATGTGCAGCACAGCAGCTCCTGCCCATAGATCTGACCCACATCTGCCCCACAGCAGCTCCTGCCCCATAGATCTGACCCACATCTGCTCCACAGCATCTCCTGCCCCATAGATCTGACCCCCATCTGCCCCACAGCAGCTCCTGCCTCATACATCTGACTCACAGCATCTCCTGCCCCTTAGAACTGGCCCACATCAGCCACAGCAGCTCCTGACCTATAGATCTGACCCACATCTGCTCCACAGCATCTCCTGCCCCATAGATCTGACCCCCATCTGCCCCACAGCAGCTCCTGCCTCATACATCTTACTCACAGCATCTCCTGCCCCTTAGAACTGGCCCACATCAGCCACAGCAGCTCCTGACCTATAGATCTGACCCACATCTGCTCCACAGCATCTCCTGCCCCATAGATCTGACCCCCATCTGCCCCACAGCAGCTCCTGCTTCATACATCTGACTCACAGCATCTCCTGCCCCATAGAACTGGCCCACATCAGCCACAGCAGCTCCTGACCTATAGATCTGACCCACATCTGACCCACAGCAGCTCCTGCCCCATAGATCTGACCCACATCTGCCACACAGCAGCCTTTGCCCCATAGATCTGACCCACATCTGCCCCACAGCATCTCCTGCCCCATAGATCTGACCCACATGTGCCCCACAGCAGCTCCTAACTCATAGATCTGACCCACATGTGCCCCAGAGTTGCTCCTGCCCCATAGATCTGAACCACAGCAGCTCCTGTCTCATAGATCTTACCCACATCAGCCCCACAGCAGATTTTGCCCCATAGTTATGCCCCACATCTGCCCAACAGCAACTCCTGCCCCATAGATCTGACCCACATGTGCCCACAGCAGCTCCTGCCCCATAGACCTGACCCACATGTTCCCCACAGCAGCTCCTGCCCCATAGATCTGACCCACAGCATCTCCTGCCACATAGATCTGACCCAAATCAGCCTCACAGCATCTCCTGCCCCATAGATCTGACCCACATGTGCCCCACAGCAGCTCCAAACTCATAGATCTGACTCACATCAGTCCAACAGCAGATTTTGCACCATAGATATGTCCCTCATATTCCCCACAGCAGCTCCTGCCCCATAGATCTGACCCACATCTGCCCCACAGCAGCTCCTGCCCCATAGACCCTACCAACATGTGCAGCACAGCAGCTCCTGCCCATAGATCTGTCCCACATGTGCCCCACAGCAGCTCCTGCCCCATAGATCTGACCCACATCTGCTCCACAGCATCTCCTGCCCCATAGATCTGACCCCCATCTGCCCCACAGCAGCTCCTGCCTCATACATCTGACTCACAGCATCTCCTGCCCCATAGAACTGGCCCACATCAGCCACAGCAGCTCCTGACCTATAGATCTGACCCACATCTGACCCACAGCAGCTCCTGCCCCATAGATCTGACCCACATCTGACCCACAGCAGCTCCTGCCCCATAGATCTGACCCACATCTGACCCACAGCAGCTCTTGCCCCATACATCTTACCCAGATCTGCCCCACAGCAGCTCCTACCCAAAGATCTGACCCACATCATCTCGACAGCAGCTCCTGCCCCATAGATCTGACCCACATGTGCCCCACAGCAGCTCCTAACACATAGATCTGACCCACATGTGCCCCAGAGCTGCTCCTGCCCCATAGATCTGAACCACAGCAGCTCCTGTCTCATAGATCTTACCCACATCAGCCCCACAGCAGATTTTGCCCCATAGTTATGTCCCACATCTGCCCAACAGCAACTCCTGCCCCATAGATCTGACCCACATGCGCCCCAGAGCAGCTCCTGCCCCATGGGTCTGACCCACATGCGCCTCACAGCAGCTCCTGCCCCATAGATCTAACCACCATCAGCCCCAGAGCAGCTCCTGCCCCATAGATCTAACACCCATCAGCCACACAGCATCTCCCGCCCCATAGATGTGACCCACATCTGCCCCACAGCAGCTCCTCCCCATAGATCTAACACCCATCAGCCTCACAGCAGCTCCTGCCCCATAGATATGCCCTACATATGCCCCACATCAGCTCCTGCAACATAGATCTGACCCACATCTGCAACACAGCAGCTCCTGCTCCATAAATCTGACCAACATCAGGCCCACATTTGTTCCTGCCCCATAGATCTGACCCACAGCAGCCCCTGCCACATAGATCTGACACACAAGTGCCCCACAGCAGCTCCAGCCCAATAGACCTGTCCCACATCTGCCCCAAAGCATCTCCTGCCCCATAGATCTTTCCTACATCAGCCCCACAGCACCTCCGGCCCAATAGATCTGACCCACATGTGCCCCACAGCAGCTCCTGCCCCATAGATCTGACCCACATCAACCATGTTGATAAACATGAAAACATACAACATGGGTTGTATCAACCATGTAATCCATGGTGTCCCTATGTGTCCCAATGTCACCCTATGGGTCCCAGTGTCTCCCTATGGGTCACTATGTGTTCCTATGTGTCCCAATGTCCCCCCTATGGGTGGCTATGTACCTCTATCGGTTCTCTATGGGGCTCTATGGGATGCCTATGGAGCTCTATGGGGCGTTCTGAGGTTTCTATGGGGTGTCTATGGAACGCTATGGTGTGTCTATTTGGTAAATTAGTTTCTATGGGTGGCTATGGGAGCTCTATGGGGCACAATGGGTTGCCTACGGGGCTCTATGGGATGTCTGTGGGGCTCTATGGCGCGGCTATATGTCCTTATGTGGTGTCTATGTGGCACTATGTTGTGCTATGGGGTGCTGTGAGGCACTATGGGGTGCTATGGGGCTCTATGGAGCAGTATAGGGTGTCTATGGGTCTCTATGGGGTGCAATGGGGCGCTGTGGGGCACAAGAGAGTGTCTATGAGGCTCCATGGGCTGCTATGGGGCACTGTGGAGTAGCTATGGGATGATTTGGGGTCTCTTTGTGCCCCTATGGGTCACTATGGGTCACTATGTGGTGTCTATGGGGCTCTATGGGGTGGCTATGCGGTGCTGTAGGGTGGCTATGGGGTGCTTTGGGGTATCCTTGGGTTCCTATGGGGCGCTATGGGTGACTATGGGGTGCTATGGTTTGCTATGGGGCTCTATGCGGAAGAATGGGGTCTCTATGGGGCGCTATGAGGTCCCTATGGGGCTCTATGGGGAGTCTATGGGGATCTATGGGTTGTCTGTGGGGCTCTATGGGGTCTGCATGGGGTCTGTATGGGGTTCAGTGAGTTTCTATGGGGCTCTATGGGGTGTCTACAGGCACTATGGGGCGATATGGGGTGTCTATGTGGTTCAATTGGGCTCTATGGTGTGGCTGTAGGGCCTTATGTGGTGTCTATGGGGCACTGTGGGCTGCTATGGGGTGCTGTAGGGAGCTATGGAGTGTCTATGGGGCTCTATGGAGCAGTATGCTGTGTCTATGGGTCCCTATGGGGTGCAATGGGGTGCTGTGGGGCACAATGGAGTGTCTATGAGGCTCCATGGGCTGCTATGGGGCACTATGGAGTAGCTATGGGGTGCTATGGGGTCTCTTTGGGCCCCCTATGAGTCACTATGGGGTGTCTATGGGGCTCTATGGGGTATCTTTGTGTTCCTATGGGGCGCTATGGGTGACTATGGGGTCGCTATGGGTTTCTTTGAGGCACTATGGGTCTCAATGGGGTCTCTATGGGTCTCAATTTATCCTTATGGCTCCCAATGACTGTCTATGGGTCTCTATGTGTCCCTATGGGTCCCAGTGTCTCTCTATGGGTCCCAATGTCTTCCTCTGGATCTCTATGGGTCCCTATGGGTCCCAGTGTCTCTCTATGTCCCCCTGTCTAGGTGGTAACTATACAGATGGTAACAAAGATGGTGACAAATGTACAGAGGTTCTAAGCGAGAGAGAAACTCACCAGTGGTGATGCCTTCGCTGAGGAAGCTGGGGCGGTCTTCACTGCAGAGCGATGTCCAAGAGATGCTGCCTCACAGAATCACAGAATTCTCAAGGTTGGAAAAGGGCTGCCAGCTTTTGTAGGAGAATAGCATGGGAGACAGTTGTGAAGGCTTTGCTGAAGTCCAAGTAGAGCACATCAACAGCCTTTCTTTCTTTCCTTCATCCATCAGATGGGTCACAGGATCGTAGAAGGAGATCAGATTGGTCAAGCAGGAGCTGCCCTTCACGAACCCATGCTGGCTAGGTCTGATCTCCTGCTCATCCCACACCTGCCGCATCTGTCATCTCCCTCAAGACAATTCGTTCCATTCCCTTCCCTGGCACCGAGGTCAGGCTAACAGGCCTGGAGTTGCCCGGATCCTCCTGACAACCTTGCTTGGAAATGGGAGTCACGTTGGCAAGCCTCCAGTCTTCTGGGACCTCACCCGGTAACAGGGAGCTCGGAAAGATAATGGAAAGCGGCTCGAGTGAGGGTCAGCCCTTAAATGAGGTCTCAGAGGAGGTGGAGTCGAGCTCCAGCCCTCCCGGGAGCACAGCTCCATTACTCTCACCTGTGCTCCCGCAGCTGACCCCACACTTGCCTCAGCTGATTAATCAGAGGTTCAGGCTGTGATTACCAATCTCCCACACAGCCCCTGTGGGTCCCAATGTTTCCCTATGGATCTCTGGGTGTCCCTATAGGACTCTATGGGGTTATTATGCCTCTAAATGGGTCCCTATATGTCTCTATGTCTCTCTATGGGGTCCCTATGTGTCCCAATGTCCCCACTATGGTTTGCTATGTGCCTCTATGGGGTCTCTATGGGGTCTTTTATGGGTAACTATCGTCCCAAATGTATTCCTAAGGGTATCTATGGGTTTCAATGTGGTCCCTATGTGCCTCTATGGGGTCTCTTATGGGTCTCAACGAAGTCCCTATGTGTCTCTATGGGTCTCACTGTCCACCACTGTAATCCATGTGGTCCCTATGTGTCCCAATATCCCCATATGGGTCCCAGTGTCTCCCTATGGGTCACTATGTGTCCCTATGTGTCCCAATGTCCCCCCTATGGGTTGCTATGTGCCTCTATGGGGTCTGTGTGGGGTCTCTTATGGATATGTCTGGGCCCAAATGTCTTCCTACAAGTATCTATGAGTTTCAATGTGGTCCCTACGTGCCTCTATGGGGTCTCTTATGGGTCTCAGCGGGTTCCCTATGTGTCTCTATGGGTCTCACTGTCCCCCACTGTAATCCATGGGGTCCTTATGTGTCCCATTGTCCCCCTATGGGATCCAGTGTCTCCTCATGGGTCACGGTGTGTCCCTATGTGTCCCTATGTCCCCCCTATGGGTTGCTATGTTCCTCTATGGGGTCTCTTATGGGTCTCAGCAGGGTCCCTATGTGTCTCGATGGATCTGACTGTCCCCCACTTTAATCCATGGGGTCACTATGTGTCCCAATGTCCCCCTATGGGTCCCAGTGTCTCCCTATGTGTACCTATGTGTCCCAATGTCCCCCTATGGGTCACTACGTGTCCCAATGTCCCCCCTATGGGTTGCTATGTGCCTCTATGGGGTCTCTGTGGGGTCGCTTATGGATATCTCTGGGCCCAAATGTCTTCCTACAAGTATCTATGAGTTTCAATGTGGTCCCTAGGTGCCTCTATGGGGTCTCTTATGGGTCTCAGCGGGGTCCTTATGTATCTCTATGGGTCTCACTGTCCCCCACTGTAATTCATTGGGTCCCTATGTGTCCCAATGTCCCCCTATGGGTCCCAGTGTCTTCCTACGGGTCACAATGTGTACCTATGTGTCCCAATGTCCCCCCTATGGGTTGCTATGTGCCCCTATGGGGTCTCTATGGGGTCTCTTATGGTTATCTCTGGGCCCAAATGTCTTCCTTTGGGTATCTATAAGTTTCAAAGTCGTCCTATGTGTCCCTATGGGTCTTAATGGCTCCTAATGTGTCCCTATGAGTCTATATGTGGTCTCACTGTCCCAGTGGGTCTCTATGTGTTCCTATGTGTCTATATGGAGTCTCTATCTGGTTTCTATGGGTCTTGGTGTCCCTCTATGTGTCACTTTGTGCCTCTATGGGGTCTCCATGGGTTTCTATGGGGTCTCTATGTCTCTCTTTGGGTCCCTATTGGTCCCAATAGGTCCCTATGAGTCTCTATGATGTCTCCCTTTGTCCCCATATGGGTCCCAGTGGGACCCACATGTGCCCACAGCAGCTCCTGCCCCATAGACCTGACCCACATGTTCCCCACAGCAGCTCCTGCCCCATAGATCTGACCCACAGCATCTCCTGCCACATAGATCTGACCCAAATCAGCCCCACAGCATCTCCTGTCCCATAGATCTGACCCACATGTGCCCCACAGCAGCTCCAAACTCATAGATCTGACTCACATCAGTCCAACAGCAGATTTTGCACCATAGATATGTCCCTCATATTCCCCACAGCAACTCCTGCCCCATAGATCTGACCTACATCATCCCCTCTGCAGCTCCTGCCCCATAGGTCTGACCCAAATGTGCCCCACAGCAGCTCCTGCCATATAGATCTAACCACCATCAGCCCCAAAGCAGCTCCTGCCCCATAGATCTGACCCAAGTCAGCCCCACAGCAGCTCCTGCCTTATAGATATGACCCCCATCAGCCCCACAACAGCTTCTACCCCATAGATCTGACCCACATCTGCCCCACAGCAGCTCTTGCCCCATACATCTTACCCAGATCTGCCCCACAGCAGCTCCTACCCAAAGATCTGACCCACATCATCTCGACAGCAGCTCCTGCCCCATAGATCTGACCCACATGTGCCCCACAGCAGCTCCTAACACATAGATCTGACCCACATGTGCCCCAGAGCTGCTCCTGCCCCATAGATCTGAACCACAGCAGCTCCTGTCTCATAGATCTAACCCACATCTGCCCCACAGCAGCTCCTGCCCCATAGATCTGACCCACATCTGCTCCACAGCAGCTCCTGCCCCATAGATCTGACCCCCATCTGCCCCACAGCAGCTCCTGCCCCATAGATCTGACCCACATCTGCCCCACAGCAACTCCTGCCCCTTATATCTTACACAGATCTGCCCCACAGCAGCTCCTACCCAAAGATCTGACCCACATCATCTCGACAGCAGCTCCTAACACATAGACCTGACCCACATGTGCCCCACAGCAGCTCCTAACACATAGATCTGACCCACATGTGCCCCAGAGCTGCTCCTGCCCCATAGATCTGAACCACAGCAGCTCCTGTCTCATAGATCTTACCCACATCAGCCCCACAGCAGATTTTGCCCCATAGTTATGTCCCACATCTGCCCAACAGCAACTCCTGCCCCATAGATCTGACCCACATGTGCCCACAGCAGCTCCTGCCCCATAGACCTGACCCACATGTTCCCCACAGCAGCTCCTGCCCCATAGATCTGACCCACAGCATCTCCTGCCACATAGATCTGACCCAAATCAGCCCCACAGCATCTCCTGCCCCATAGATCTGACCCACATGTGCCCCACAGCAGCTCCAAACTCATAGATCTGACTCACATCAGTCCAACAGCAGATTTTGCACCATAGATATGTCCCTCATATTCCCCACAGCAACTCCTGCCCCATAGATCTGACCTACATCATCCCCTCTGCAGCTCCTGCCCCATAGGTCTGACCCACATGTGCCCCACAGCAGCTCCTGCCATATAGATTTAACCACCATCAGCCCCAAAGCAGCTCCTGCCCCATAGATCTGACCCAAGTCAGCCCCACAGCAGCTCCTGCCTTATAGATCTAACCACCATCAGCCCCACAACAGCTTCTACCCCATAGATCTGACCCACATGTGCTCCACTGCAGCTCCAGTCCCGTAGATCTGAACCACAGCAGCCCATGCCCCATAGATCTGACCCTCATCAGCAACACAGCAGCTCCTGACCCATACATCTGACCCAAATCTGCCCCACACCATCTCCTGCCCCATAGATCTAACTCACATGTGCCCCGCAGCAGCTCCTGCCCATAGATCTGACCCACAGCAGCTCCTGCCCTATAGATCTGATTCAAATCTGCCCCACAGCAGCTCCTGCTCCATAGATCTGACCCACATGTGCCCCAGACCAGCTCTGCCCCATTGATTTGACCCACATCAGCCCCACAGGAGATCCTGCCCCATAGATCTGACCCACATCAGCCCCACAGCAGATTTTGCCCCATAGATATGTGCCACGTCTGCCCCACAGAAGCTCCTGAGACATAGATCTTACCCAGATCTGCTCCACAGCAGCTGCTGCCCCAAAGATCTGACCAACATCAGCCCCACAGCAGCTCCTGCCATAGATCTGACCCACATCTGCCCCACAGCAGCTCCTGCCCCATAGATCTGACCCACATCTGCTCCACAGCATCTCCTGCCCCATAGATCTGACCCACATCTGCCCCACAGCAGCTCCTGCCCATAGATCTGACCCACATCTGCCCCACAGCATCTCCTGCCCCATAGATCTGACCCCCATCTGCCCCACAGCAGCTCCTGCCTCATACATCTGACTCACAGCATCTCCTGCCCCATAGAACTGGCCCACATCAGCCACAGCAGCTCCTGACCTATAGATCTGACCCACAACTGCTCCACAGCATCTCCTGCCCCATAGATCTGACCCCCATCTGCCCCACAGCAGCTCCTGCCTCATAGATCTGACCCACATCTGCCCCACAGCATCTCCTGCCCCATAGAACTGACCCACATCTGCCCCACAGCAGCTCCTGCCCCATAGATCTGACCCACATGTGCCCCACAGCAGCTCCTAACACATAGATCTGACCCACATGTGCCCCAGAGCTGCTCCTGCCCCATAGATCTGAACCACAGCAGCTCCTGTCTCATAGATCTTACCCACATCAGCCCCACAGCAGATTTTGCCCTATAGTTATGTCCCACATCTGCCCCACAGCAACTCCTGCCCCATAGATCTGACCCACATGCGCCCCACAGCAGCTCCTGCCCCATAGGTCTGACCCACATGCGCCTCACAGCAGCTCGTGCCCCATAGATCTAACCACCATCAGCCCCAAAGCAGCTCCTGCCCCATAGATTTGACCCACATCAGCCACACAGCATCTCCCGCCCCATAGATGTGACCCACATCTGCACCATAGCAGCTCCTTTCCATAGATCTAACACCCATCAGCCTCACAGCAGCTCCTGCCCCATAGATATGCCCTACATCTGCCCCACATCAGCTCCTGTAACATAGATCTGACCCACATCTGCAACACAGCAGCTCCTGCTCCATAAATCTGACCAACATCAGGCCCACATTTGTTCCTGCCCCATAGATCTGACCCACAGCAGCCCCTGCCTCATAGATCTGACCCACAAGTGCCCCACAGCAGCTCCAGCCCAATAGACCTGACCCACATCTGCCCCAAAGCATCTCCTGCCCCATAGATCTTTCCTACATCAGCCCCACAGCAGCTCCTGCCCCATAGATCTGACCCACATCTGCCCCACAGCAGCTCCTGCCCCATAGATCTGACGCACATCTGCTCCACAGAATCTCCTGCCCCATAGATCTGACCCCCATCTGCCCCACAGCAGCTCCTGCCTCATACATCTGACTCACAGCATCTCCTGCCCCATAGAACTGGCCCACATCAGGCACAGCAGCTCCTGACCTAAGGATCTGATCCACATCTGCCACACAGCATCTCCTGCCCCATAGATCTGACCCACATCTGCCCCACAGCAGCTCCTGCCCCATAGATATGACCCACATCTGACCCACAGCAGCTCCTAACACATAGATCTGACCCACATGTGCCCCAGAGCTGCTCCTGCCCCATAGATCTGAACCACAGCAGCTCCTGTCACATAGATCTAACCCACATCTGCCCCACAGCAGCTCCTGCCCCATAGATCTGATCCACATCTGCTCCACAGCATCTCCTGCCCCATAGATCTGACCCCCATCTGCCCCACAGCAGCTCCTGCCTCATACATCTGACTCACAGCATCTCCTGCCCCATAGAACTGGCCCACATCAGCCACAGCAGCTCCTGACCTATAGATCTGACCCACATCTGCTCCACAGCATCTCCTGCCCCATAGATCTGACCCACATCAGCCCCACAGCAGATATTGCCCCATAGATATGTGCCACGTCTGCCCCACAGCAGCTCCTGCGACATAGATCTTACCCAGATCTGCTCCACAGCAGCTGCTGCCCCAAAGATCTGACCAACATCAGCCCCACAGCAGCTCCTGCCCCATAGATCTGACCCACATCTGCCCCACAGCAGCTCCTGCCCCATAGACCCTACCAACATGTGCAGCACAGAAGCTCCTGCCCATAGATCTGACCCACATCTGCCCCACAGCAGCTCCTGCCCCATAGATCTGCCCCACATCTGCTCCACAGCAGCTCCTGCCTCATATATCTGACTCAAAGCATCTCCTGCCCCATAGATCTGACCCACATCTGCCACACAGCAGCCTTTGCCCCATAGATCTGACCCACATCTGCCCCACAGCAGCTCCTGTCCCATACATCTTACCCAGATCTGCCCCACAGCAGCTCCTACCCAAAGATCTGACCCACATCATCTCGACAGCAGCTCCTGCCCCATAGATCTGACCCACATGTGCCCCACAGCAGCTCCTAACACATAGATCTGACCCACATGTGCCCCAGAGCTGCTCCTGCCCCATAGATCTGAACCACAGCAGCTCCTGTCTCATAGATCTTACCCACATCAGCCCCACAGCAGATTTTGCCTGATAGTTATGCCCCACATCTGCCCAACAGCAACTCCTGCCCCATAGACCTGACCCACATGTTCCCCACAGCATCTCCTGCCCCATAGAACTGGCCCACATCAGCCACAGCAGCTCCTGACCTATAGATCTGACCCACATCTGACCCACAGCAGCTCCTGCCCCATAGATCTGACCCACATCTGCAACACAGCAGCCTTTGCCCCATAGATCTGACCCACATCTGCCCCACAGCATCTCCTGCCCCATAGATCTGACCCACATCTGCCCCACAGCATCTCCTGCCCCATAGATCTGACCCACATGTGCCCCACAGCAGCTCCTAACACATAGATCTGACCCACATGTGCCCCAGAGCTGCTCCTGCCCCATAGATCTGAACCACAGCAGCTCCTGTCTCATAGATCTTACCCACATCAGCCCCACAGCAGATTTTGCCGCATAGTTATGTCCCACATCTGCCCAACAGCAGCTCCTGCCCCATAGATTTGACCCACATCAGCCACACAGCATCTCCCGCCCCATAGATGTGACCCACATCTGCACCACAGCAGCTCCTCCCCATAGATATGCCCTACATCTGCCCCACATAAGCTCCTGCAACATAGATCTGACCCACATCTGCGCCACAAAAGCTCCTGCCCCATAGATCTGACCCACATCTGCTCCACAGCATCTCCTGCCCCATAGATCTGACTCCCATCTGCCCCACAGCAGCTCCTGCCTCATACATCTGACTCACAGCATCTCCTGCCCCATAGAACTGGCCAACATCAGCCACAGCAGCTCCTGCCCCATAGATCTGACCCACATCTGACCCACAGCAGCTCCTGCCCCATAGATCTGACCCACATCTGCCACACAGCAGCCTTTGCCCCATAGATCTGACCCACATCTGCCTCACAGCATCTCCTGCCCCATAGATCTGACCCACATCAGCCCCACAGCAGATTTTGCCCCATAGATATGTGCCACGTCTGCCCCACAGCAGCTCCTGCGACATAGATCTTACCCAGATCTGCTCCACAGCAGCTGCTGCCCCAAAGATCTGACCAACATCAGCCCCACAGCAGCTCCTGCCCCATAGATCTGACCCACATCTGCCCCACAGCAGTTCCTGCCCCATAGACCATACCAACATGTGCAGCACAGCAGCTCCTGCCCATAGATCTAACCCACATCTGCCCCACAGCAGCTCCTGCCCCATAGATCTGACCCACATCTGCTCCACAGCAGCTCCTGCCCCATAGATCTGACTCCCATCTGCCCCACAGCAGCTCCTGCCTCATACATCTGACTCACAGCATCTCCTGCCCCATAGAACTGGCCCACATCAGCCACAGCAGCTCCTGACCTATAGATCTGACCCACATCTGCTCCACAGCATCTCCTGCCCCATAGATCTGACCCCCATCTTCCCCACAGCAGCTCCTGCCTCATACATCTGACTCACAGCATCTCCTGCCCCATAGATCTGACCCACATCTGCCACACAGCAGCTTCTGCCCCATAGATCTGACCCACATCTGCCCCACAGCATCTCCTGCCCCATAGATCTGACCCTCATCAGCCCCACAGCAGATTTTGCCCCATAGATCTGACCCTCATCAGCCCCACAGCAGATTTTGCCCCATAGATATGTGCCACGTCTGCCCCACAGCAGCTCCTGCGACATAGATCTTACCCAGATCTGCTCCACAGCAGCTGCTGCCCCAAAGATCTGACCAACATCAGCCCCACAGCAGCTCCTGCCCCATAGATCTGACCCACATCTGCCCCACAGCAGCTCCTGCCCCATAGACCCTACCAACATGTGCAGCACAGCAGCTCCTGCCCAGAGATCTAACCCACATCTGCCCCACAGCAGCTCCTGCCCCATAGATCTGACCCACATCTGCTCCACAGCATCTCCTGCCCCATAGATCTGACCCACATCTGCCCCACAGCAGCTCCTGCCCATAGATCTGACCCACATCTGCCCCACAGCAGCTCCTGCCCCATAGATCTGACCCACATCTGCTCCACAGCATCTCCTGCCCCATAGATCTGACCCCCATCTGCCCCACAGCAGCTCCTGCATCATACATCTGACTCACAGCATCTCCTGCCCCATAGAACTGGCCCACATCAGCCACAGCAGCTCCTGCCCATAGATCTGACCCACATCTGCCCCACAGCAGCTCCTGCCCCATACATCTTACACAGATCTGCCCCACAGCAGCTCCTACCCAAAGATCTGACCCACATCATCTCAACAGCAGCTCCTAACACATAGATCTGACCCACATGTGCCCCACAGCAGCTCCTAACACATAGATCTGACCCACATGTGCCCTAGAGCTGCTCCTGCCCCATAGATCTGAACCACAGCAGCTCCTGTCTCATAGATCTTACCCACATCAGCCCCACAGCAGATTTTGCCCTATAGTTATGTCCCACATCTGCCCAACAGCAGCTCCTGCCCCATAGATTTGACCAACATCAGCCACACAGCATCACCCGCCCCATAGATGTGACCCACATCTGCGCCACAACAGCTCCTGCAACATAGATGTGACCCACATCTGCGCCACAACAGCTCCTGCCCCATAGATCTGACCCACATCAGACCCACAGCAGATCCTCCCCAAAGATCTGACACACATCTGCCCCACTGCTGCTCCTACACCACAGATCTGACCTACATCATCTCCACTGCAGCTCCTGCCCATAGATCTGACCCGCATCAGCCACACAGCAGGTCCTGCCCCATAGACCTGACACACATCAGCCGCACAGCAGCTCCTGCCTCATAGATCTGACTCACAGCATCTCCTGCCCCATAGATCTGACCCACATCAGACCCAGAGCATCTCCTGCCACATAGATCTGACCCACATTTTCCCCAAAGCAGCACCTAAACCATAGATCTGACCCACATGTGCCTCACAGTTGCTCCTGCCCCATAGATCTGAACCACAGCAGTTCTTGCCCCATAGAACTTGCCCACATCAGCCACAGCAGCTCCTGCCCATAGATCTGACCCACATGTGCTCCACTGCAGCTCCAGTCCTGTAGATCTGAACCACAGCAGCCCATGCCCCATAGATCTGACCCTCATCAGCAACACAGCAGCTCCTGACCCATACATCTGACCCAAATCTGCCCCACACCATCTCCTGCCCCATAGATCTAACTCACATGTGCCCCACAGCAGCTCCTGCCCATAGATCTGACCCACAGCAGCTCCTGCCCTATAGATCTGATTCAAATCTGCACCACAGCAGCTCCTGCTCCATAGATCTGACCCACATGTGCCCCAGAGCAGCTCTGCCCCATTGATTTGACCCACATCAGCCCCACAGGAGATCCTGCCCCATAGATCTGACCCACATCAGCCCCACAGCAGATTTTGCCCCATAGATATGTGCCACGTCTGCCCCACAGCAGCTCCTGCGACATAGATCTTACCCAGATCTGCTCCACAGCAGCTGCTGCCCCATAGATCTGACCAACATCAGCCCCACAGCAGCTCCTGCCCCATAGATCTGACCCACATCTGCCCCACAGCAGCTCCTGCCCCATAGACCCTACCAACATGTGCAGCACAGCAGCTCCTGCCCATAGATCTGACCCACATCTGCCCCACAGCAGCTCCTGCCCCATAGATCTGACCCACATCTGCTCCACAGCATCTCCTGCCCCATAGATCTGACCCCCATCTGCCCCACAGCAGCTCCTGCCTCATACATCTGACTCACAGCATCTCCTGCCCCATAGAACTGGCCCACATCAGCCACAGCAGCTCCTGACCTATAGATCTGACCCACATCTGCCACACAGCAGCCTTTGCCGCTTAGATCTGACCAACATCTGCCCCACAGCATCTCCTGCCCCATAGATCTGACCCACATGTGCCCACAGCAGCTCCTGCCCCATAGACCTGACCCACATGTTCCCCACAGCAGCTCCTGCCCCATAGATCTGACCCACAGCATCTCCTGCCACATAGATCTGACCCACAGCAGCTCCTGCCCATAGATCTGACCCACATCAGCCCCACAGCAGATTTTGCCCCATAGATATGTGCCACGTCTGCCCCACAGCAGCTCCTGCGACATAGATCTTACCCAGATCTGCTCCACAGCAGCTGCTGACCCAAGGATCTGACCAACATCAGCCCCACAGCAGCTCCTGCCCCATAGATCTGACCCACATCTGCCCCACAGCAGCTCCTGCCCCATAGACCCTACCAACATGTGCAGCACAGCAGCTCCTGCCCATAGATCTGACCCACATCTGCCCCACAGCAGCTCCTGCCCCATAGATCTGACCCACATCTGCCACACAGCATCCTATGCCCCATAGATCTGACCCCCATCTGCCCCACAGCATCTCCTGCCCCATAGATCTGACCCACATGTGCCCCACAGCAGCTCCTAATACATAGATCTGACCCAGATGTGCCCCAGACCTGCTCCTGCCCCATAGATCTGAACCACAGCAGCTCCTGTCTCATAGATCTTACCCACATCAGCCCCACAGCAGATTTTGCCCCATAGTTATGCCCCACATCTGCCCCACAGCAACTCCTGCCCCATAGATCTGACCCACATCTGCTCCACAGCAGCTCCTGCCCCATAGATCTGACCTACATCTGCTCCACAGCATCTCCTGCCCCATAGATCTGACCCCCATCTGCCCCACAGCAGCTCCTGCCTCATACATCTGACTCACAGCATCTCCTGCCCCATAGAACTGGCCCACATCAGCCACAGCAGCTCCTGACCTATAGATCTGACCCACATCTGACCCACAGCATCTCCTGCCCCATAGACCTGACCCACTTCTGCCACACAGCAGCCTTTGCCCCATAGATCTGACCCACATCTGCCCCACAGCATCTCCTGCCCCATAGATCTGACCCACATGTGCCCCACAGCAGCTCCTAACACATAGATCTGACCCACATGTGCCCCACAGCATCTCCTGCCCCATAGATCTGACCCCCATCTGCCCCACAGCAGCTCCTGCCTCATACATCTGACTCACAGCATCTCCTGCCCCATAGAACTGGCCCACATCAGCCCCACAGCAGATTTTGCCCCATAGTTATGTCCCACATCTGCCCAACAGCAACTCCTGCCCCATAGATCTGACCCACATGTGCCCACAGCAGCTCCTGCCCCATAGACCTGACCCACATGTTCCCCACAGCAGCTCCTGCCCCATAGATCTGACCCACAGCATCTCCTGCCACATAGATCTGACCCAAATCAGCCCCACAGCATCTCTTGCCCCATAGATCTGACCCACATGTGCCCCACAGCAGCTCCTGCCCCATAGATCTGAACCACAACAGCTCCAAACTCATAGATCTGACCCACATCAGCCCCACAGCAGCTCCTGCAACATAGATCTTACCCAGATCTGCTCCACAGCAGCTGCTGCCCCAAAGATCTGACCAACATCAGCCCCACAGCAGCTCCTGCCCCATAGATCTGACCCACATCTGACCCACAGCAGCTCCTGCCCCATAGACCCTACCAACATGTGCAGCACAGCAGCTCCTGCCCATAGATCTAACCCACATCTGCCCCACAGCAGCTCCTGCCCCATAGATCTGACCCACATCTGCCCCACAGCAGCTCCTGCCCCATAGATCTGACCCACATCTGCCCCACAGCAGCTCCTGCCTCATACATCTGACTCACAGCATCTCCTGCCCCATAGAACTGGCCCACATCAGCCACAGCAGCTCCTGCCCCATAGATCTTACCCACATATGCCACACAGAAGCCTTTGCCCCATAGATCTGACCCACATCTGCCCCACAGCATCTCCTGCCCCATAGATCTGACCCACATCAGCCACACAGCATCTCCCGCCCCATAGATGTGACCCACATCTGCACCACAGCAGCTCCTCCCCATAGATATGCCCTACATCTGCCCCACATCAGCTCCTGAAACATAGATCTGACCCGCATCTTCGCCACAACAGCTCCTGCCCCATAGATCTGACCCACATCAGACCCACAGCTGATCCTCCCCAAAGATCTGACACACATCTGCCCCAGAGCTGCTCCTGCCCCATAGATCTGAACCACAGCAGCTCCTGCCCCATAGATCTGACCCACATCTGCCCCACAGCAGCTCCTGCCCCATAGATCTGACCCACATCTGCTCCACAGCATCTCCTGCCCCATAGATCTGACCCCCATCTGCCCCACAGCAGCTCCTGCCTCATACATCAGACTCACAGCATCTCCTGCCCCATAGAACTGGCCCACATCAGCCACAGCAGCTCCTGACCTATAGATCTGACCCACATCTGCTCCACAGCATCTCCTGCCCCATAGATCTGACCCACATCTGCACACAGCAGCCTTTGCTCCATAGATCTGACCCACATCTGCCCCACAGCATCTCCTGCCCCATAGATCTGACCCACATCTGCCCCACAGCAGCTCCTAACACATAGATCTGACCCACATCTGCTCCACAGCATCTCCTGCCCCATAGATCTGACCCCCATCTGCCCCACAGCAGCTCCTGCCTCATACATCTGACTCACAGCATCTCCTGCCCCATAGAACTGGCCCACATCAGCCACAGCAGCTCCTACCCCATAGATCTGACCCACATCAGCCCCACAGCAGATTTTGCCCCATAGGTATGTGCCACGTCTGCCCCACAGCAGCTCCTGCGACATAGATCTTACCCAGATCTGCTCCACAGCAGCTGCTGACCCAAAGATCTGACCAACATCAGCCCCACAGCAGCTCCTGCCCCATAGATCTGACCCACATCTGCTCCACAGCAGCTCCTGCCCCATAGATCTGACCCACATCTGCTCCACAGCATCTCCTGCCCCGTAGATCTGACCCCCATCTGCCCCACAGCAGCTCCTGCCTCATACATCTGACTCACAGCATCTCCTGCCCCATAGAACTGGCCCACATCAGCCACAGCAGCTCCTGACCTATAGATCTGACCCACATCTGCTCCACAGCATCTCCTGCCCCATAGATCTGACCCACATCTGCCCCACAGCAGCTCCTGCCTCATACATCTGACTCACAGCATCTCCTGCCCCATAGAACTGGCCCACATCAGCCACAGCAGCTCCTGACCTATAGATCTGACCCACATCTGACCCACAGCAGCTCCTGCCCCATAAATCTGACCCACATCTGCCACACAGCAGCCTTTGCCCCATAGATCTGACCCACATCTGCCCCACAGCATCTCCTGCCCCATAGATCTGACCCACATGTGCCCCACAGCAGCTCCTAACACATAGATCTGACCCACATGTGCCCCAGAGCTGCTCCTGCCCCATAGATCTGAACCACAGCAGCTCCTGTCTCATAGATCTTACCCACATCAGCCCCACAGCAGATTTTGCCTGATAGTTATGCCCCACATCTGCCCAACAGCAACTCCTGCCCCATAGACCTGACCCACATGTTCCCCACAGCATCTCCTGCCCCATAGAACTGGCCCACATCAGCCACAGCAGCTCCTGACCTATAGATCTGACCCACATCTGACCCACAGCAGCTCCTGCCCCATAGATCTGACCCACATCTGCAACACAGCAGCCTTTGCCCCATAGATCTGGCCCACATCTGCCCCACAGCATCTCCTGCCCCATAGATCTGACCCACATCTGCCACACAGCATCTCCTGCCCCATAGATCTGACCCACATATGCCCCACAGCATCTCCTGCCCCATAGATCTGACCCACATGTGCCCCACAGCAGCTCCTAACACATAGATCTAACCCACATGTGCCCCAGAGCTGCTCCTGCCCCATAGATCTGAACCACAGCAGCTCCTAACACATAGATCTTACCCACATCAGCCCCACAGCAGATTTTGCCCCATAGTTATGTCCCACATCTGCCCAACAGCAACTCCTGCCGCATAGATCTGACCCACATGCGCCCCACAGCAGCTCCTGCCCCATAGGTCTGACCCACATGCGCCTCACAGCAGCTCCTGCCCCATAGATCTAACCACCATCAGCCCCAAAGCAGCTCCTGCCTAATGGATTTGACCCACATCAGCCACACAGCATCTCCTGCCCCATAGATGTGACCCACATCTGCCCCACAGCAGCTCCTCCCCATAGATCTAACACCCATCAGCCTCACAGCAGCTCCTGCCCTATAGATATGCCCTACATCTGCCCCACATCAGCTCCTGCAACAGAGATCTGACCCACATCTGCAACACAGCAGCTCCTGCTCCATAAATCTGACCAACATCAGGCCCACATTTGTTCCTGCCCCATAGATCTGACCCACAGCAGCCCCTGCCTCATAGATCTGACCCACAAGTGCCCCACAGCAGCTCCAGCCCAATAGACCTGACCCACATCTGCCCCAAAGCATCTCCTGCCCCATAGATCTTTCCTACATCAGCCCCACAGCACCTCCGGCCCAATAGATCTGACCCACATGTGCCCCACAGCAGCTCCTGCCCCATAGATCTGACCCACATCAACCATGTTGATAAACATGAAAACATACAACATGGGTTGTATCAACCATGTAATCTATGGTGTCCCTATGTGTCCCAATGTCACCCTATGGGTCCCAGTGTCTCCCTATGGGTCACTATGTGTCCCTATGTGTCCCAATGTCCCCCCTATGGGTTGCTATGTGCCTCTATGGGTTCTCTATGGGGCTCTATGGGGTGCCTATGGAGCTCTATGGGGCGTTCTGAGGTTTCTATGGGGTGTCTATGGAACGCTATGGTGTGTCTATTTGGTAAATTAGTTTCTATGGGTGGCTATGGGAGCTCTATGGGGCACAATGGGTTGCCTACGGGGCTCTATGGGATGTCTGTGGGGCTCTATGGCGCGGCTATATGTCCTTATGTGGTGTCTATGTGGCACTATGTTGTGCTATGGGGTGCTGTGAGGCACTATGGGGTGCTATGGGGCTCTATGGAGCAGTATAGGGTGTCTATGGGTCTCTATGGGGTGCAATGGGGCGCTGTGGGGCACAAGAGAGTGTCTATGAGGCTCCATGGGCTGCTATGGGGCACTGTGGAGTAGCTATGGGATGATTTGGGGTCTCTTTGTACCCCTATGGGTCACTATGGGTCACTATGTGGTGTCTATGGGGCTCTATGGGGTGGCTATGCGGTGCTGTAGGGTGGCTATGGGGTGCTTTGGGGTATCCTTGGGTTCCTATGGGGCGCTATGGGTGACTATGGGGTGCTATGGTTTGCTATGGGGCTCTATGCGGAAGAATGGGGTCTCTATGGGGCGCTATGAGGTCCCTATGGGGCTCTATGGGGATTCTATGGGGTGTCTTTGGGGATCTATGGGTTGTCTGTGGGGCTCTATGGGGTCTGCATGGGGTCTGTATGGAGTTCAGTGAGTTTCTATGGGGCTCTATGGGGTGTCTACAGGCACTATGGGGCGATATGGGGTGTCTATGTGGTTCAATTGGGCTCTATGGTGTGGCTGTAGGGCCTTATGTGGTGTCTATGGGGCACTGTGGGCTGCTATGGGGTGCTGTAGGGAGCTATGGAGTGTCTATGGGGCTCTATGGAGCAGTATGCTGTGTCTATGGGTCCCTATGGGGTGCAATGGGGTGCTGTGGGGCACAATGGAGTGTCTATGAGGCTCCATGGGCTGCTATGGGGCACTATGGAGTAGCTATGGGGTGCTATGGGGTCTCTTTGGGCCCCTATGGGTCACTATGGGGCTCTATGGGGTATCTTTGTGTTCCTATGGGGCGCTATGGGTGACTATGGGGTCGCTCTGGGTTTCTTTGAGGCACTATGGGTCTCAATGGGGTCTCTATGGGTCTCAATTTATCCTTATGGCTCCCAATGACTGTCTATGGGTCTCTATGTGTCCCTATGGGTCCCAGTGTCTCTCTATGGGTCCCAATGTCTTCCTCTGGATCTCTATGGGTCCCTAGGGGTCCCAGTGTCTCTCTATGTCCCCCTGTCTAGGTGGTAACTATACAGATGGTAACAAAGATGGTAACAAATGTACAGAGGTTCTAAGCGAGAGAGAAACTCACCAGTGGTGATGCCTTCGCTGAGGAAGCTGGGGCGGTCTTCACTGCAGAGCGATGTCCAAGAGATGCTGCCTCACAGAATCACAGAATTCTCAAGGTTGGAAAAGGGCTGCCAGCTTTTGTAGGAGAATAGCATGGGAGACAGTTGTGAAGGCTTTGCTGAAGTCCAAGTAGAGCACATCAACAGCCTTTCTTTCTTTCCTTCATCCATCAGATGGGTCACAGGATCGTAGAAGGAGATCAGATTGGTCAAGCAGGAGCTGCCCTTCACGAACCCATGCTGGCTAGGTCTGATCTCCTGCTCATCCCACACCTGCCGCATCTGTCATCTCCCTCAAGACAATTCGTTCCATTCCCTTCCCTGGCACCGAGGTCAGGCTAACAGGCCTGGAGTTGCCCGGATCCTCCTGACAACCTTGCTTGGAAATGGGAGTCACGTTGGCAAGCCTCCAGTCTTCTGGGACCTCACCCGGTAACAGGGAGCTCGGAAAGATAATGGAAAGCGGCTCGAGTGAGGGTCAGCCCTTAAATGAGGTCTCAGAGGAGGTGGAGTCGAGCTCCAGCCCTCCCGGGAGCACAGCTCCATTACTCTCACCTGTGCTCCCGCAGCTGACCCCACACTTGCCTCAGCTGATTAATCAGAGGTTCAGGCTGTGATTACCAATCTCCCACACAGCCCCTGTGGGTCCCAATGTTTCCCTATGGATCTCTGGGTGTCCCTATAGGACTCTATGGGGTTATTATGCCTCTAAATGGGTCCCTATATGTCTCTATGTCTCTCTATGGGGTCCCTATGTGTCCCAATGTCCCCACTATGGTTTGCTATGTGCCTCTATGGGGTCTCTATGGGGTCTTTTATGGGTAACTATCGTCCCAAATGTATTCCTAAGGGTATCTATGGGTTTCAATGTGGTCCCTATGTGCCTCTATGGGGTCTCTTATGGGTCTCAACGAAGTCCCTATGTGTCTCTATGGGTCTCACTGTCCACCACTGTAATCCATGTGGTCCCTATGTGTCCCAATATCCCCATATGGGTCCCAGTGTCTCCCTATGGGTCACTATGTGTCCCTATGTGTCCCAATGTCCCCCCTATGGGTTGCTATGTGCCTCAATGGGCTCTCTTATGGATAGCTCTGGGCCCAAATGTCTCCCTGTGGGTATCTATGGGTTACATTAGGTCCCTATGTGCCTCTATGGGGTCTCTTATGGGTCTCAGCGGGTTCCCTATGTGTCTCTATGGGTCTCACTGTCCCCCACTGTAATCCATGGGGTCCTTATGTGTCCCATTGTCCCCCTATGGGATCCAGTGTCTCCTCATGGGTCACGGTGTGTCCCTATGTGTCCCTATGTCCCCCCTATGGGTTGCTATGTTCCTCTATGGGGTCTCTTATGGGTCTCAGCAGGGTCCCTATGTGTCTCGATGGATCTGACTGTCCCCCACTTTAATCCATGGGGTCACTATGTGTCCCAATGTCCCCCCTATGGGGTGCTTTGTGCTTGTATGTGGTTTCTTATGGGTATCTCTGGGCCCAAATATCTTCCTATAGCTATCTCTGGGTTTCAATGTGGTCCCTAGGTGCCTCTATGGGGTCTCTTATGGGTCTCAGCGGGGTTTCTATGTGTCTCTATGGGTCTTGCTGTCCCCCACTGTAGTCCAAGGGGTCCCTATGTGTCCCAATGTCCCCATATGGGTCCCAGTGTCTCCCTATGGGTCAGAATGTTTCCCTACGTGTCCCAATGTCCCCCCTATGGGTTGCTATGTGCCTCTATGGGGTCTCTGTGGGGTCTCTTATGGATATCTCTGGGCCCAAATGTCTTCCTACAAGTATCTATGAGTTTCAATGTGGTCCCTAGGTGCCTCTATGGGGTCTCTTATGGGTCTCAGCGGGGTTCTTATGTATCTCTATGGGTCTCACTGTCCCCCACTGTAATTCATTGGGTCCCTATGTGTCCCAATGTCCCCCTATGGGTCCCAGTGTCTTCCTACGGGTCACAATGTGTACCTATGTGTCCCAATGTCCCCCCTATGGGTTGCTATGTGCCCCTATGGGGTCTCTTATGGTTATCTCTGGGCCCAAATGTCTTCCTTTGGGTATCTATAAGTTTCAAAGTCGTCCTATGTGTCCCTATGGGTCTTAATGGCTCCTAATGTGTCCCTATGAGTCTATATGTGGTCTCACTGTCCCAGTGGGTCTCTATGTGTTCCTATGTGTCTATATGGAGTCTCTATCTGGTTTCTATGGGTCTTGGTGTCCCTCTATGTGTCACTTTGTGCCTCTATGGGGTCTCCATGGGTTTCTATGGGGTCTCTATGTCTCTCTTTGGGTCCCTATTGGTCCCAATAGGTCCCTATGAGTCTCTATGATGTCTCCCTTTGTCCCCATATGGGTCCCAGTGTGACCCACATGTGCCCACAGCAGCTCCTGCCCCATAGACCTGACCCACATGTTCCCCACAGCAGCTCCTGCCCCATAGATCTGACCCACAGCATCTCCTGCCACATAGATCTGACCCAAATCAGCCCCACAGCATCTCCTGCCCCATTGATCTGACCCACATGTGCCCCACAGCAGCTCCAAACTCATAGATCTGACTCACATCAGTCCAACAGCAGATTTTGCACCATAGATATGTCCCTCATATTCCCCACAGCAACTCCTGCCCCATAGATCTGACCTACATCATCCCCTCTGCAGCTCCTGCCCCATAGGTCTGACCCACATGTGCCCCACAGCAGCTCCTGCCATATAGATCTAACCACCATCAGCCCCAAAGCAGCTCCTGCCCCATAGAACTGACCCAAGTCAGCCCCACAGCAGCTCCTGCCTTATAGATATGACCCCCATCAGCCCCACAGCAGCTCCTACCACATAGATCTTACCCACATCAGCCCCACAGCAGATTTTGCCCCATAGATATGTGCCACGTCTGCCCCACAGCAGCTCCTGCGACATAGATCTTACCCAGATCTGCTCCACAGCAGCTGCTGCCCCAAAGATCTGACCAACATCAGCCCCACAGCAGCTCCTGCCCCATAGATCTGACCCACATCTGCCCCACAGCAGCTCCTGCCCCATAGACCCTACCAACATGTGCAGCACAGCAGCTCCTGCCCATAGATCTGACCAACATCTGCCCCACAGCAGCTCCTGCCCCAATGACCTGACCCACATGTGCCCCACAGCAGCTCCTGCCATATAGATCTTACCACCATCAGCCCCAAAGCAGCTCCTGCCCCATAGATCTGACCCAAGTCAGCCCCACAGCAGCTCCTGCCTTATAGATCTAACCACCATCAGCCCCACAACAGCTTCTACCCCATAGATCTGACCCACATGTGCTCCACTGCAGCTCCAGTCCCGTAGATCTGAACCACAGCAGCCCATGCCCCATAGATCTGACCCTCATCAGCAACACAGCAGCTCCTGACCCATACATCTGACCCAAATCTGCCCCACACCATCTCCTGCCCCATAGATCTAACTCACATGTGCCCCACAGCAGCTCCTGCCCATAGATCTGACCCACAGCAGCTCCTGCCCTATAGATCTGATTCAAATCTGCACCACAGCAGCTCCTGCTCCATAGATCTGACCCACATGTGCCCCAGAGCAGCTCTGCCCCATTGATTTGACCCACATCAGCCCCACAGGAGATCCTGCCCCATAGATCTGACCCACATCAGCCCCACAGCAGATTTTGCCCCATAGATATGTGCCACGTCTGCCCCACAGCAGCTCCTGCGACATAGATCTTACCCAGATCTGCTCCACAGCAGCTGCTGCCTCAAAGATCTGACCAACATCAGCCCCACAGCAGCTACTGCCCAATATATCTGACCCACATCTGCCCCACAGCAGCTCCTGCCCCATAGACCCTACCAACATGTGCAGCACAGCAGCTCCTGACCTATAGATCTGACCCACATCTGCTCCACAGCATCTCCTGCCCAATAGATTAGACCCATATCTTCCCTACATCAGCTCCTGCCCATAGATCTGACCCACATCAGCCCCACAGCAGCTCCTACCCCATAGATCTGACCCACATCAGCCCCACAGCAGATTTTGCCCCATAGATATGTGCAACGTCTGCCCCACAGCAGCTCCTGCGACATAGATCTTACCCAGATCTGCTCCACAGCAGCTCCTGCCCCATAGATCTGACCCACATCTGCCCCACAGCAGCTCCTGCCCCATAGATCTGACCCACATCTGCGCCACAGCAGCTCCTGCCCCATATATCTGACCCACATCTGCCACACAGCAGCCTTTACCGCATAGATCTGACCCACATCTGCCCCACAGCATCTCCTGCCCCATAGATCTCTCCCACATCTGCGCCACAGAAGCTACTGCCCCATAGATCTGACCCACATCTGCCCCACAGCAGCTCCTGCCCCATAGACCCTACCAACATGTGCAGCACAGCAGCTCCTGCCCAGAGATCTAACCCACATCTGCCCCACAGCAGCTCCTGCCCCATAGATCTGACCCCCATCAGCCCCACAGCAGCTCCTGCCTCATAGAACAGGCCCACATCAGCCACAGCTGCTCCTGACCTATACATCTGACCCACATCAGCCCCACAGAAACTCCTGCCCCATAGATGTAACCCACATCTGCCCCACAGCAGCTCCTGCCCCATAGATCTGACCCATATCTGCCCCACAGCATCTCCTGCCCCATTGAACTGGCCCACAACAGCCACAGCAGCTCCTGCCCCATAGATCTGACCCACATCTGACCCACAGCAGCTCCTGCCCCATAGATCTGACCCACATCTGCCCCACAGCAGCTCCTGCCCCATAGATCTGACCCACATCTGACCCACAGCAGCTCCTGCCCCATAGATCTGACCCACATCTGCCCCACAGCAGCTCCTGCCCCATAGATCTGACCCACATCTGCTCCACAGAATCTCCTGCCCCATAGATCTGACCCCCATCTGCCCCACAGCAGCTTCTGCCTCATTCATCTGACCCCCATCTGCCCCACAGCAGCTCCTGCCTCATACATCTGACTCACAGCATCTCCTGCCCCATAGAACTAGACCACATCAGCCACAGCAGCTCCTGACCGATAGATCTGACCCACATCTGCCACACAGCATCTCCTGCCCCATAGATCTGACTCACATCTGACCCACAGCAGCTCCTGCCCCATAGATCTGACCCACATCTGACCCACAGCAGCTCCTGCCCCTTACATCTTACCCAGATCAGCACCACAGCAGCTCCTACCCAACGATCTGACCCACATCATCTCGACAGCAGCTCCTGCCCCATAGATCTGACCCACATGTTCCCCACAGCAGCTCCTAACACATAGATCTGACCCACATGTGCCCCAGAGCTGCTCCTGCCCCATAGATCTGAACCACAGCAGCTCCTGTGTCATAGATCTAACCCACATCTGCCCCACAGCAGCTCCTGCCCCATAGATCTGACCCACATCTGCTCCACATCATCTCCTGCCCCATAGATCTGACCCCCATCTGCCCCAGAGCAGCTCCTGCCTCATACATCTGACTCACAGCATCTCCTGCCCCATAGAACTGGCCCACATGAGCCACAGCAGCTCCTGACCTATAGATCTGACCCACATCTGACCCACAGCAGCTCCTGCCCCATTGATCTGACCCACATCTGCCACAAAGCAGCCTTTACCCCATAGATCTGACCCACATCTGCCACAGCAGCTCCTGCCCCATAGATCTGACCCACATCTGACCCACAGCAGCTCCTGCCCCATAGATCTGACCCAGATCTGCCCCACAGCATCTCCTACCCAAAGATCTCACCCACATCATCTCGACAGCAGCTCCTGCCCCATAGATCTGACCCACATGTTCCCCACAGCAGCTCCTGCCCCATAGATCTGACCCACATCTGCCCCACAGCAGCTCCTAACACATAGATCTGACCCACAGCATCTCCTGCCACATAGATCTGACCCAAATCAGCCCCACAGCATCTCCTGCCCCATAGATCTGACCTACACCATCCCCTCTGCAGCTCCTGCCCCATAGGTCTGACCCACATGTGCCCCACAGCAGCTCCTGCCTTATAGATCTAACCACCATCAGCCCCAAAGCAGCTCCTGCCCCATAGATCTGACCCAAGTCAGCCCCACAGCAGCTCCTGCCTAATAGATCTAACCACCGTCAGCCCCACAACAGCTTCTACCCCATAGATCTGACCCACATGTGCTCCACTGCAGCTCCAGTCCCGTAGATCTGAACCACAGCAGCCCATGCCCCATAGATCTGACCCTCATCAGCAACACAGCAGCTCCTGACCCATACATCTGACCCAAATCTGCCCCACACCATCTCCTGCCCCATAGATCTAACTCACATGTGCCCCACAGCAGCTCCTGCCCATAGATCTGACCCACAGCAACTCCTGCCCTATAGATCTGATTCAAATCTGCCCCACAGCAGCTCCTGCTCCATAGATCTGACCCACATGTGCCCCAGAGCAGCTCTGCCCCATTGATTTGACCCACATCAGCCCCACAGGAGATCCTGCCCCATAGATCTGACCCACATCAGCCCCACAGCAGATTTTGCCCCATAGATATGTGCCACGTCTGCCCCACAGCAGCTCCTGCGACATAGATCTTACCCAGATCTGCTCCACAGCAGCTGCTGCCCCATAGATCTGACCAACATCAGCCCCACAGCAGCTCCTGCCCCATAGATCTGACCCACATCTGCCCCACAGCAGCTCCTGCCCCATAGACCCTACCAACATGTGCAGCACAGCAGCTCCTGCCCATAGATCTGACCCACATCTGCCCCACAGCAGCTCCTGCCCCATAGATCTGACCCACATCTGCTCCACAGCATCTCCTGCCCCATAGATCTGACCCCCATCTGCCCCACAGCAGCTCCTGCCTCATACATCTGACTCACAGCATCTCCTGCCCCATAGAACTGGCCCACATCAGCCACAGCAGCTCCTGACCTATAGATCTGACCCACATCTGACCCACAGCATCTCCTGCCCCATAGACCTGACCCACTTCTGCCACACAGCAGCCTTTGCCCCATAGATCTGACCCACATCTGCCCCACAGCATCTCCTGCCCCATAGATCTGACCCACATGTGCCCCACAGCAGCTCCTAACACATAGATCTGACCCACATGTGCCCCACAGCATCTCCTGCCCCATAGATCTGACCCCCATCTGCCCCACAGCAGCTCCTGCCTCATACATCTGACTCACAGCATCTCCTGCCCCATAGAACTGGCCCACATCAGCCCCACAGCAGATTTTGCCCCATAGTTATGTCCCACATCTGCCCAACAGCAACTCCTGCCCCATAGATCTGACCCACATGTGCCCACAGCAGCTCCTGCCCCATAGACCTGACCCACATGTTC
Organism: Coturnix japonica; assembly: GCF_054131305.1. Lineage (NCBI taxonomy): Eukaryota > Metazoa > Chordata > Aves > Galliformes > Phasianidae > Coturnix > Coturnix japonica. Next base: position 6,064 of record NW_028188945.1, on the reverse strand, counting down.
CCCACAGCAGCTCCTGCCCCATAGATCTGACCCACAGCATCTCCTGCCACATAGATCTGACCCAAATCAGCCCCACAGCATCTCTTGCCCCATAGATCTGACCCACATGTGCCCCACAGCAGCTCCTGCCCCATAGATCTGAACCACAACAGCTCCAAACTCATAGATCTGACCCACATCAGCCCCACAGCAGCTCCTGCGACATAGATCTTACCCAGATCTGCTCCACAGCAGCTGCTGCCCCAAAGATCTGACCAACATCAGCCCCACAGCAGCTCCTGCCCCATAGATCTGACCCACATGTGCCCCACAGCAGCTCCAAACTCATAGATCTGACTCACATCAGTCCAACAGCAGATTTTGCACCATAGATATGTCCCTCACATTCCCCACAGCAACTCCTGCCCCATAGATCTGACCTACATCATCCCCTCTGCAGCTCCTGCCCCATAGGTCTGACCCACATGTGCCCCACAGCAGCTCCTGCCATATAGATCTAACCACCATCAGCCCCAAAGCAGCTCCTGCCCCATAGATCTGACCCAAGTCAGCCCCACAGCAGCTCCTGCCTTATAGATCTAACCACCATCAGCCCCACAACAGCTTCTACCCCATAGATCTGACCCACATGTGCTCCACTGCAGCTCCAGTCCCGTAGATCTGAACCACAGCAGACCATGCCCCATAGATCTGACCCTCATCAGCAACACAGCAGCTCCTGACCCATACATCTGACCCAAATCTGCCCCACACCATCTCCTGCCCCATAGATCTAACTCACATGTGCCCCACCGCAGCTCCTGCCCATAGATCTGACCCACAGCAGCTCCTGCCCTATAGATCTGATTCAAATCTGCCCCACAGCAGCTCCTGCTCCATAGATCCGACCCACATGTGCCCCAGAGCAGCTCTGCCCCATTGATTTGACCCACATCAGCCCCACAGGAGATCCTGCCCCATAGACCCTACCAACATGTGCAGCACAGCAGCTCCTGCCCATAGATCTGACCCACATCTGCCCCACAGCAGCTCCTGACCTATAGATCTGACCCACATCTGCTCCACAGCATCTCCTGCCCCATAGATCTGACCCACATCTGCTCCACAGCATCTCCTGCCCCATAGATCTGACCCCCATCTGCCCCACAGCAGCTCCTGCCTCATACATCTGACTCACAGCATCTCCTGCCCCATAGAACTGGCCCACATCAGCCACAGCAGCTCCTGACCTATAGATCTGACCCACATCTGACCCACAGCAGCTCCTGCCCCATAGATCTGACCCACATCTGCCACACAGCAGCCTTTACCCCACAGATCAGACCCACATCTGCCCCACAGCAGCTCCTGCCCCATAGATCTGACCAACATCTGCGCCACAGCAGCTCCTGCCCCATAGATCTGACCCACATCTGACCCACAGCAGCTCCTGCCCCATAGACCCTACCAACATGTGCAGCACAGCAGCTCCTGCCCATAGATCTGACCCACATCAGCCCCACAGCAGCTCCTGCCCCTTAGATCTGACCCACATCTGCTCCACAGCATCTCCTGCCCCATAGATCTGACCCCCATCTGCCCCACAGCAGCTCCTGCCTCATACATCTGACTCACAGCATTTCCTGCCCCATAGAACTGGCCCACATCATCAGCCACAGCAGCTCCTGCCCCATAGATCTGACACACATCTGCTCCACAGCATCTCCTGCCCCATAGATCTGACCCACATCTGCCCCACAGCAGCTCCTGCCCCATAGATCTGACCCACATCTGCCCCACAGCAGCTCCTAACACATAGATCTGACCCACATGTGCCCCAGAGCTCCTCCTGCCCCATAGATCTGAACCACAGCAGCTCCTGTCTCATAGATCTTACCCACATCAGCCCCACAGCAGATTTTGCCCCATAGTTATGCCCCACATCTGCCCAACAGCAACTCCTGCCCTATAGATCTGACCCACATGTGCCCACAGCAGCTCCTGCCCCATAGACCTGACCCACATGTTCCCCACAGCAGCTCCTGCCCCATAGATCTGACCCACAGCATCTCCTGCCACATAGATCTGACCCAAATCAGCCCCACAGCATCTCCTGCCCCATAGATCTGACCCCCATCTGCCCCACAGCAGCTCCTGCCCCATAGATCTGACCCACATCTGCCCCACAGCAACTCCTGCCCCATAGACCCTACCAACATGTGCAGCACAGCAGCTCCTGCCCATAGATCTGACCCACATCTGCCCCACAGCAGCTCCTAACACATAGATCTGACCCACATCTGCTCCACAGCATCTCCTGCCCCATAGATCTGACCCCCATCTGCCCCACAGCAGCTCCTGCCTCATACATCTGACTCACAGCATCTCCTGCCCCATAGAACTGGCCTACATCAGCCACAGCAGCTCCTGACCTATAGATCTGACCCACATCTGCCACACAGCATCTCCTGCCCCATAGATCTGACCCACATCTGACCCACAGCAGCTCCTGCCCCATAGATCTGACCCACATGTGCCCCACAGCAGCTCCTGCCCCATAGATCTGACCCACAGCATCTCCTGCCACATAGATCTGACCCAAATCAGCCCCACAGCAGCTCCTGCCCCATAGATCTGACCCACATGTGCCCCACAGCAGCTCCAAACTCATAGATCTGACTCACATCAGTCCAACAGCAGATTTTGCACCATAGATATGTCCCTCATATTCCCCACAGCAACTCCTGCCCCATAGATCTGACCTACATCATCCCCTCTGCAGCTCCTGCCCCATAGGTCTGACCCACATGTGCCCCACAGCAGCTCCTGCCATATAGATCTAACCACCATCAGCCCCACAGCAGCTCCTGCCCCATAGATCTGACCCAAGTCAGCCCCACAGCAGCTCCTGCCTTATAGATCTAACCACCATCAGCCCCACAACAGCTTCTACCCCATAGATCTGACCCACATGTGCTCCACTGCAGCTCCAGTCCCGTAGATCTGAACCACAGCAGCCCATGCCCCATAGATCTGACCCTCATCAGCAACACAGCAGCTCCTGACCCATACATCTGACCCAAATCTGCCCCACACCATCTCCTGCCCCATAGATCTAACTCACATGTGCCCCACAGCAGCTCCTGCCCATAGATCTGACCCACAGCAGCTCCTGCCCTATAGATCTGATTCAAATCTGCCCCACAGCAGCTCCTGCTCCATAGATCTGACCCACATGTGCCCCAGAGCAGCTCTGCCCCATTGATTTGACCCACATCAGCCCCACAGGAGATCCTGCCCCATAGATCTGACGCACATCAGCCCCACAGCAGATTTTGCCCCATAGATATGTGCCACGTCTGCCCCACAGCAGCTCCTGCGACATAGATCTTACCCAGATCTGCTCCACAGCAGCTGCTGCCCCAAAGATCTGACCAACATCAGCCCCACAGCAGCTCCTGCCCCATAGATCTGACCCACATCTGCCCCACAGCAGCTCCTGCCCCATAGATCTGACCCACATCTGCCACACAGCAGCTCCTGCCCCATAGATCTGACCCCCATCTGCCCCACAGCAGCTCCTGCCTCATACATCTGACTCACAGCATCTCCTGCCCCATAGAACTGGCCCACATCAGCCACAGCAGCTCCTGACCTATAGATCTGACCCACATCTGCCCCACAGCAGCTCCTGACCTATAGATCTGACCCACATCTGCTCCACAGCAGCTCCTGCCCCATAGATCTGACCCACATCTGCCACACAGCAGCCTTTGCCCCATAGATCTGACCCACATCTGCCCCACAGCATCTCCTGCCCCATAGATCTGACCCACATGTGCCCCACAGCAGCTCCTAACACATAGATCTGACCCACATGTGCCCCAGAGCTGCTCCTGCCCCATAGATCTGAACCACAGCAGCTCCTGTCTCATAGATCTTACCCACATCAGCCCCACAGCAGATTTTGCCCCATAGTTATGTCCCACATCTGCCCAACAGCAACTCCTGCCCCATAGACCTGACCCACATGCGCCCCACAGCAGCTCCTGCCCCATAGGTCTGACCCACATGCGCCTCACAGCAGCTCCTGCCCCATAGATCTAACCACCATCAGCCCCAAAGCAGCTCCTGCCCCATAGATTTGACCCACATCAGCCACACAGCATCTCCCGCCCCATAGATGTGACCCACATCTGCACCACAGCAGCTCCTCCCCATAGATCTAACACCCATCAGCCTCACAGCAGCTCCTGCCCCATAGATATGCCCTACATCTGCCCCACATCAGCTCCTGCAACATAGATCTGACCCTCATCTGCAACACAGCAGCTCCTGCTCCATAAATCTGACCAACATCAGGCCCACATTTGTTCCTGCCCCATAGATCTGACCCACAGCAGCCCCTGCCTCATAGATCTGACCCACAAGTGCCCCACAGCAGCTCCAGCCCAATAGACCTGACCCACATCTGCCCCAAAGCATCTCCTGCCCCATAGATCTTTCCTACATCAGCCCCACAGCACCTCCGGCCCAATAGATCTGACCCACATGTGCCCCACAGCAGCTCCTGCCCCATAGATCTGACCCACATCAACCATGTTGATAAACATGAAAACATACAACATGGGTTGTATCAACCATGTAATCCATGGTGTCCCTATGTGTCCCAATGTCACCCTATGGGTCCCAGTGTCTCCCTATGGGTCACTATGTGTCCCTATGTGTCCCAATGTCCCCCCTATGGGTTGCTATGTGCCTCTATGGGTTCTCTATGGGGCTCTATGGGGTGCCTATGGAGCTCTATGGGGCGTTCTGAGGTTTCTATGGGGTGTCTATGGAACGCTATAGTGTGTCTATTTGGTAAATTAGTTTCTATGGGTGGCTATGGGAGCTCTATGGGGCACAATGGGTTGCCTACGGGGCTCTATGGGATGTCTGTGGGGCTCTATGGCGCGGCTATATGTCCTTATGTGGTGTCTATGTGGCACTATGTTGTGCTATGGGGTGCTGTGAGGCACTATGGGGTGCTATGGGGCTCTATGGAGCAGTATAGGGTGTCTATGGGTCTCTATGGGGTGCAATGGGGCGCTGTGGGGCACAAGAGAGTGTGTATGAGGCTCCATGGGCTGCTATGGGGCACTATGGAGTAGCTATGGGGTGCTATGGGGTCTCTTTGGGCCCCTATGGGTCACTATGTGGTGTCTATGGGGCTCTATGGGGTGGCTATGCGGTGCTGTAGGGTGGCTATGGGGTGCTTTGGGGTATCCTTGGGTTCCTATGGGGCGCTATGGGTGACTATGGGGTGCTATGGTTTGCTATGGGGCTCTATGCGGAAGAATGGGGTTTCTATGGGGCGCTATGAGGTCCCTATGGGGCTCTATGGGGAGTCTATGGGGTGTCTTTGGGGATCTATGGGTTGTCTGTGGGGCTCTATGGGGTCTGCATGGGATCTGTATGGAGTTCAGTGAGTTTCTATGGGGCTCTATGGGGTGTCTACAGGCACTATGGGGCGATATGGGGTGTCTATGTGGTTCAATTGGGCTCTATGGTGTGGCTGTAGGGCCTTATGTGGTGTCTATGGGGCACTGTGGGCTGCTATGGGGTGCTGTGGGGAACTATGGGGTGTCTATGGGGCTCTATGGAGCAGTATGCTGTGTCTATGGGTCCCTATGGGGTGCAATGGGGTGCTGTGGGGCACAATGGAGTGTCTATGAGGCTCCATGGGCTGCTATGGGGCACTATGGAGTAGCTATGGGGTGCTATGGGGTCTCTTTGGGCCCCTATGGGTCACTATGGGGCTCTATGGGGTATCTTTGTGTTCCTATGGGGCGCTATGGGTGACTATGGGGTCGCTATGGGTTTCTTTGAGGCACTATGGGTCTCAATGGGGTCTCTATGGGTCTCAATTTATCCTTATGGCTCCCAATGACTGTCTATGGGTCTCTATGTGTCCCTATGGGTCCCAGTGTCTCTCTATGTGTCCCTATGGGTCCCAGTGTCTCTCTATGGGTCCCAATGTCTTCCTCTGGATCTCTATGGGTCCCTAGGGGTCCCAGTGTCTCTCTATGTCTCCCTGTCTAGG